>NW_026521486.1:32470000-33782500 GCF_021234435.1 Artibeus jamaicensis
AACCCAACTAAAAAATAGGAAAAGGACTTGAACAGACACTTCCCCAAGGAGGACATACAGAACACCCAGAGACACATAAAGAAATGCTCAATATCGTTAGCTATCAGATAGATGCAAATTAAAACCACAATGAGATACCACTTTACACCAGTCAGAATGGCTATCATAAACAAAGCAACCAACAACAAATGTTGGAGAGGTTGTGGGGAAAAGGGGACCTTAGTTCACTGTTGGTGGGATTGCAGACTGGTACAACCATTATGGAAAACACTATGGAATTTTCTCAGAAAAATAAAAATTAACCTGCCTTTTGATCCAGCAATTCCACTGCTGGGATTATATCCTAAGAACCCCAAAACATCAATTTCAAAGAACCTATGCACCACAATGTTCATAGCAGCACAATTTACAGTAGCCAAGAGCTGGAAGCAACCTAGGCGCCCGTCAGTAAATGAATGGATCAAAAAATTGTGGTACATATACACAATGGAATTCTATGCAGCAGAGAGAAAGAAGGAACTACTACCCTTTGCAACAACATGGATGGAACTGGAAAGCATTATGCTGAGTGAAATAAGCCAGGTATTGAAAGACAAAATACCATATGATTTCACCTTTAACAGGAAGCTAAACAACAAAACAGACAAGCGAGCAAAATAAAAACAAATACACTGAAATAGAGAACAGGGGGACAGTGACCAGAGGGGATAGGGGAGGAAATTTAAGAGGAAAAAATGGGAGGGATTTAGAGGAACAAGTATAAAGGACACAGGGACAATAACTAAGGGGGGCGGAAATGGGAGGCAGGCGGGGTGCATGGGGGAGGGGTGGGCTGGGATGGGAGATATAAACAGAAAACTGTACTTGAAAAATAACTAAATAAAAAAATTTAAAGACCCTAACAGGGAGGTTAATACAGAATTACACTGAAAATAAAAAAACACCTGTGCTTGTTTGCTTGCTTTTTTGGATACATATAGATTATAGACAGCTTGTTCCTTTGTATCAGAAATAGGGTAAAAGAACTTTGTATTTGGATTCTATCATAGATCCAAAATGATTGTTCATAATAATAAAAAAGCCAAAGGGCTAACTCTGCTGAAACAAGCACTTGGTGTGCTGTGGTTCCAAACAGGAGTCTCTTCCTAGTGACAGGCGTGCAGAACCAGCTCAGGGTTAGAACAATTTATGTATAGACTGAAGATGCTCTCCTTCGGGATAAAGTGCTTGAATCAGTTCAGGTAACACATGGATAGTCCTTGGGTGTAACATTTGGTAGAGATTACTGTTACGGAAAACAGAGAGCCTAAAGAAAAAAATGTTTTCCTCTTTCACATCTTATCAGAGTCCCCCAAGCTGGTTAACATGCGCCAGTTCAGAATAATTTCTTTGTGAGCTCCTCAAAGCGGACAAGGCTTTATTCACCTTAATGTCCTACTCCATATCTAGCTCAACGGTTTATGGTGAAAGGACTCACTAGGTGTTTGCAGTAAGGAATTGAAAGTTGAATTCCCTGGCTGGTGTAGCTCAGTGGATTGAGCACAGGCCTGAGAACCAAAGGACAGGAGTTTGATTCCTAGTCAGGGCACGTGCCTGGGTTGCAGGCCAGTTCCCCTCAGGGGACCCATGAGAGGCAACCATACATTGATATTTCTCTCCCTCTCTCCTTCACTTCCTCTCTAAATATAAATAAATAAATAAAATCTTCCCAGTCAGGGCACATGCCTGGGTTGCAGGCCAGTTCCCAGCAGGGGACACATGAGAGGCAACCATACATTGAATATACTTCTTTCCCTTTCCCTCTAAAGATAAATAAATAAAACATTAAAAAATAGAACTCTATTTAAAAATCTCAAAAAAGTTGAATTATCCATTGTGATTCCTTTCTTTGTAAGTTTAAGAAACAATAGGTGACCAGTTTTTCCAACACCACTTGCTGAAGACACTGTCTTTACTCCTTTGCATGGTCTCGCCCCTTTGTCAAATATTAATTGACCACATAGGTATGGATTGATCTCTGGACTTTCTGTTCTGTTCCATTGATCTGTTCTTATACCAGTGTCAGACTGTTTTGACTGCAGTGGCCTTGTAGTGTAGTTTGATATCAGGCATTGCGATCCCTCCTACTTTGTTCTTCTTCCTCAATGTTATTGAGTTTATTTGATGTCTTTTTTGTTTCTATGTAAATTTTTAAAATATTTATTCTAGATGTGTGAAATATGCCACTGGTATTTTAATAGGAATTGCGTTGAATCTATAGATTGCTTTGGGTAATATGGACATTTTAATGATGTTAATTCTTCCAATCCATGAACACAGTGTATGCGTCCATTTACTTGTATCTTCCATTTATTTCTTCAATGCCCTAATGTTTTCCAAGAACAGGTCTTTTACCATCTTGGTTAAATTTATTTTTACATTCCTTATTATTTTTATCATTGTTGTTGCAGTAGTAGATAAGATTGTGTTCTTAGCTTCTCTTTTTGATAATTCATTATTGGTGTATAGAAATGCCATTAATTTCTGAAAGTTAATTTTGTATCCTGCTACTGTACTGAATTAATTTATTTGGCTTAATAGCTTTTTGGTGGACTCTTTAGGGCTGTCTACATATAATACAGTGTCTTCTGCCAACAATGACAGTTTTTACTTCCCCTTTTCCCATGTGGATGCCTTTCATCTCTTTTCATTGCCTGATTGCTGTGGCTGGGACCTCCAGTACTATATTGAGTAAGAGTGGTGAAAGTGGAAAACCCTGTCTTGTTCTTGATCTAATGAACAAAATAAATTGGTGAACAAAATAGAAACAGAGGTATGGACACATGGAAAAAATCTGACAGCTGTCAGGAGGAAGGAGGGTGATGGGATGAAAGAAAGTGAAGGGATTAGCCAAAGAACGTATATGCATAACTCATAGATACAGATAACAGTATGATGGTGGCCATGAAGGTGTGCAAAGTGGGGGAACATGTAGATACCTGTATTAGTGTCAAGAACAAAAATAAAAGGAAAAAACCAATAGATGAGTTGCATTGACATTTTGTCCTCAACTTCTCAATTGTGATGTAGGAGGAACAGTACTTCTCTTTACAGTCATAACTGATGTTGGAGTAATTTGCATGAAATGTTGCTAAACCCAAGCAACAAGTAACTCTGTAGTTTTACTTTGGTATTTTGCAGAGAGAAAGTAATTGCCTATTGTTTTTTTTTTTAGTAATTTGAAAATAATGGTGACTATTCTAAACTAGTGTATCCTTTGATTTCTTTGTAACAGAAATGTTTACTTGCTGTGCTTCCACTTTCAACTATCATAAATGTGTTAGCTTCCAGAAACTGCCTTGCCTTGGAAATTTAAGTGACATGATGAATTATTTTCAGGCTAGTAATTTCAGTCACTAACATCATTACTTCTCATTTTCTTCATGCTTTTGGTCACCATTGGAGAAGGGAAAGAGTACATTACTATAATGTGGGGTCATACAATATAGAATAACTGCATTTATAACTCTTCTACTTACTTGGCAGAAAAATCAATGAGCTGCATTTTATCATTGCACCTAGGGACAGCTATGTAGTGTTCCATAGATTATAAACATTTAATAGGGCCCTAGGAAAAGCCAGATAATGAGGAATTTCTAGATACAAATTAAGTTAGAAAATTAATGACAAATATACCTAGGATATCCCGGAAGAGTAGGAAATAAGAATTCATTTCACTTCAGTGGCCAAATATCTTCACTCTTTGTGTTGCACTTGTTCACTTGATTTAATTAGTGCTGACAATGGCCTTGACAGCAGTAGCTGAATCACGTTTTCAACAATGTGAATGCTGTTGTTTACAGTCCACTTTGTACTGAAAACAAATAGGACAGCCTCAAAAATTATGCACTCATATGTGTTTATTTCATTTAATTTTGCTATTGACACATTTTCCACGATACTCTGTGCACTGCTATCATTTCACTTACAGCAGTGCCTCATGGCACTTAGGTTTATGTGTCTGTCAGCCCTTGAGCAAAGGACTGTGCAGTCTTTGTACCCAGGTACCCTGCTCTGTGCCTTACTTATCACACATGGTCAACATTTGCTGAATAAATGCCTGAATGAACTACAATGTAGTGTCTTGAAACAATTTATTGACAAAGAGTATTTGGCTTTTTTTCTCAGAGATTATTTGCTCATTTATTCCTTGTCACATTAATTTTTTTTTTTTGCAGACAGGTAAATTGAGATTCATTAGCAGCTTGTCAAAGTATTTGTCATTGCTCTGGAAATCAATGTTTTAGGTCTACTGAGCCATTTATAAATTTAAAGAGGAAATACTATGCACACACATACATGGGCTGTAATGTAAAGAGATTGGAATGCCGTCAGCCCTTTCTGTCCCTGACAAAGAGGTTAGATGTGACTCTCAGCACCGTTTATTTTCCCAGTTATTTATCATTCATTGAAGGAAGTTACTTGTCGGTTATGATATTAATGAGTTGTGAAGAATTTAGTTCATGAACTTATTAATTCTCTCTCAAAATAATCAGCCTTGTCTTTCTTTACATTTGTGATGTACACACTTTTAGGGCATAAAGCTTTCCCCATGAACTGGCACAGCAAAGCACATTTTACTGAGCTGACTTACAATGTGGTCTGGTCTCTAAGAGATTGCTGCAACAAACGAAGACATAAGTAAAACGGGAGAGTTCTCTACAGTGCATCAACATTAATGAGAGTTATAAATGTTCTACGAGACTGAAGTAGATAAACAGACCTGCGAAGTTGTTTTTATTGGTATTTATTCATGGGACAATCAGTGTCTGCAGCACCTATAAACACAGAGCAAATAAGGTTCCTGCCCTGAGAAGCTTACAGTCTAACTCAAAGAGATGGCGGCTGTGGGGATGTGTTTTAGTGAGCTGGGCTTCTCTCCTAAGCATCATGACACCCACAGGAGAGTGGAATATAGTCCCAGTCACTGACGAGCTGGATTCATTGCTTTGAGTCAAGTAGTATTTCTGAATAATCCCAGATACTACTGCTGCTCTCACTGATAGGGGTGATTATGTGGGCACTGATCACTCATGTTAAAGGAGAAGTTAAAGAACTACAACAGGATTTTGGAAAATGGAAACAAGGAAATGAAAAAAAAAGCACACCGGGAACTTCCAATTGCTATACTGACTATATAAAAGCATCCAATCTGGAATTAATCATTTTGGTCATTTATAAGTAGGTTTGTGTCTCCCTTTTCATAAGCGTCTCACCCTGCTATAAATGACATTCTGTTTTATGAAAGCATAATGTGAAAATCTACTGATAAGCCAAATAATAAAAACTTTATAGCATGTCAGGGCTTTTTTATTATTATTATTTAACCTCAATCAAGTTATAATACCGAACACATGTATCGTTGGCCTAAATCACCTTGTCAAGTTTAACTGTATATTCAGCTTCATTTACATGACATATGATCTAATGCTGGAGAACAACAATACCATTGTAGTGTTAATTGAAAACTCCAAACTGAGAGCCAGAAGAAACCACTGGTCTGATTGCTGAGGGTCCCAGGGAAGGGGATCTATTCCCACACCTGCAGTTGGTCCATAACACTAACATTGTTACCAACATCTGGGTTTAATCAGTCCGGAGGCCTTGATACGCTGCTCCCGGGGCCCATAAATTTAGCATTACATTCATTTTAAAAGCCACCTCTTTCAGTTTTTTAAGGACAAGATAGATTCATGGCTCCACTGAGTCTAACAAAGTAGAAACCACAAACAGAGTAAGTTACTGCCACAGGCCTTGCGGACTTGACTTACCAACTCTTTGCCATTTAAATAATGGAATTTTATGTTCGGCCCTGGCCATCAAAAATGTGTTTCCACCGAAAGTGAAGTTTGACCGAAAAGCTGTATTTAAAATAAAAGCAAACCCTCAGAAAGTGAGCCAATTTGTATAAATCAGACTTTATGTAAGGATATGAGATAATATCTAACAGAGAAATATAAGCTTAAGAGTCATAACTTGCCTCGTTCATTTTGTGACGGGAAGGTCTCTTAGAACTGACCCTTCCCAGTGTGCTTTCAGGAGGTTTGCATCCAGAGGGGCTTCTTGGGAGACAAGTTAAAGGTTTTTAGATCTGTCTATGGGCATTTGGGTAGATGACCACGAGGGATAAAAGGTGTGCTCGACCGGGTCATTATGTTCTGCCCCTGTTTGCCCGGTGCAGCTTTTACCAAAAGTTCTGCTGCCATTTAACATGGATGAAACTAAATGCCCTCTCGTGTGTGTTTTGTGCAGATGCCCTGGCTAACCAAAGCTTCTGAAGGAGGGAAAAGCCTCTGCAATTTCTGCAGAGACATTTATTAAAGATATAAATACGGAACAAAACAAAAACCAAAACAAAACCATGGGTAGTTTTGCAAAAGACACACTTCTGTGTCTGAGGCCAATTTGTTGTAGAGCACAGTTCTTAATCAGCTTTAATCAGGGTTGTTGTCCACACATGCAAAGGACACATGGACAAAACCAAAGTGGGTAGGATCAAGGGTGGGTGGGAGGTGGGGATGGCTGGGTGTGGGGAGTGGTGGGGGTAAAATAGAGACAACTCTACCTGAACAACAGTCAAAAAAAGTGAAAAAAAATCTGGTTATTTTCTCTCTTTTTCTGTCTTTCCTTCTTTTATGTAACTAAAACCAAAATTTCATGTGTAGCACATGGGCCCGAGCAGTTGGTAACAGTTCTGTGGTGAAGTTTGGTGCTTGCTAGCTACACTGTTTTATTCCTTTCTTGTCTCAAATATGTTACCTGGTCTTCAAAGACTTCACTTGAACTGGATAAATTACATTTTCAATGAAGAGTTCTTAATGGTCTAACACAGGAAATTAGTAAATAAGTGAGATCAGTGATGACCAAACGGAAGTAGGAAGAAGGAAAGTATTTGTGGTGGTCCTCCTGGGTACGGCCGCCCTCCTCCTCTAAACTAGCTATTTAGCTTGTTTGAATCTCCCACAACATTGTTTTGTTGGAGTATTTGTGCTTTTAGTCTTTGATTTGGTTTCTAGAATCTGACGGTGTTCTCACTTTCAGTGTGTCATGATTAATACTCATATATTGTACCTGTGTTCTACTTTTTGTGATTTATATTTTGAAATAAATTTAGGTCGTACAGCTGTATCTACTTAAAGTAGGATGCACATTAATAAAGGTACGGAGCCTATTTCATTTGTTTAATGAAAAGCGGTGGGCCCGGCGCACTGTTGGAGGAGTTCCCACGAGACAGACTAAGAGGTGTTGACACGTAACGCATGTGGGAAACCCCGTCCTATAACTGTTTAAAAGCTCTTCAGTACTCAGTTAAAATGTTTTTAAATGCCTGGTTCCAGTAAGCTTAGTTTTGCAACTTGAAATGCTTTCAGGAATTGAGTATATGTGTTATTAGAGGGTCATTGGATGTAGACTGAAATACATGTAGGGCCATTATCAAATTTTGGTTTGTTACCTTGAGAAACAGTGAGACCCACAGAGTTGTCCACAGGCCTGGGTTTGCCAGTGCTCCCTGGGAGGGTCACGATGTAAGTGTGCAGAGGGAAAGTTGACACGGTTACTGAGTTCCTTAATATCTGTGACATCTATATTTCCTCAGCAAAAACACTGGACAAAAGAGTATTTCTCTAAATCAGCCACAATTTGAATAATTGAACTTCTCAATTATTATTAATAGGTATTACTGATTGAGCCTGTTACAGACCAAGTGCATGTTAAATGGTTTACGTGCATTGTCTTACTATATCACTACGACACAGCAACAGAATGGATAAGGAAATTTCAGCTCATGGGAATTTAGTAATAAGCTCAAGGACACACAACTAATAGGATGTTTGACATATTACGTAGGTCTTTCATAGCCCTCCATGATTTGTATTTATGTATTGGCGTAATTATCGATAAGTGGCTCTCTTCTGCTTTGTGAGGGCAGGAGATGTATCTGTTTTGCACCCAGAACCTGGAACAGAGCCTCGCACAGTACACGTGCTTATTAATCTCCTGTCTTTATTATTCACTTGTAGCTGTTTCCAATCCAAGTGGTTATGATGATATGTTTTGTGCTCCTGTGACTTCCAATGACAAAGAAGAAATGGTGGCCTTTACCTCTCCTCATTCACATCTTAAATAGAGTTTGAGCTCCAGACCCTTTACTCTAACCATCATCCCTGCCAGGCCTCTCCTCAGGCCTGGTCTGCAATGAAAACAGGCTAAAGGACAATGTTAATAGCATGTTCTTTCCTATAGTTCAATATTGCCTTTCCCTCATGACTTCTAGGGGCCAAACTTGTGCTCCTCAAGTCACCCTGGCATTACTAGGGAAGGTCGTCCCCAAGTGCTGCAGTGTCTCACACAAATTAGACCCCTACAGGTCAGCCCAGACTTTACGAGCCTGTAGTGTATTCTAGGCCAGGCTGTCCAAATGGGGTCCCCACTATGCTTGAGTTTGTGCTATTTCAGGAGGAAGTGGTAGGCTTTGCATCCTGGGTCAAGGCAGAATTTGCGGACCTGTGCCCCGACATACAATATGTTACATTTTGCTTACAAATGCTTCCAAGTAAGAGATGTCCTGTTATCAAGAATTTATAGAAAGTAAGAAATTGACAGATTGGCATTTAATTGGAAGAGCGAGTGACTTACTTTACAGTATAGATAAGCCAAAAACACAATTTTTTGTATATGTGTCTGCCAGAGAAATTGAAGTCATTCTGATCTTCTTTCAGGAATTTTTTTCCTGAGATGTTTTTGTTTTTGTTTTTGTTTTTGTTTTTGATTGAGTAGCTTTGTGCAGGTAGTTCCCTACTCTTGAACTGCCCAACACACACCCCATTGCTGCATTGCCACATTCTATTTCATCCATTGGATTTCAGCCTGAATATAATTTCATCTGAGAAGTGACAAGGAACCTTGACTGAGAAATGTTCATTTTATCCCTGTCATTCCCTCTTTTAGCACCCTGCTTCTTTTCTTCAGGCACTTGACACAATTTGTAACTTGACATGGTTTTGCTTATTACTTGTTTAATGTCTGCCTCCCTTGCTCCAAGTTGCTTCAGGGCAGGGCTGTATCTGCTTCCATCAAATCCTCTTCAAACACTAAGTTTTAGTGACTATTAGAGAAGGTGTCCCTCGTGTTCCCTTGTGCATACTTCGCAGGGCACAACCAGTTCCCCAGGTCTTACACCGGATCTTGACACCTAAGGATTCAAAAACTTACTTATTGAATGAACTTATAAAAAATATATGTATATATATATATGTGTGTGTGTGTGTATATATATATATATATATATATATATATATATATATATATATATATAACTTCTGAAATATTGACCTCTTTGTCAGTACAGATTCTATCATTCCAGCAAATCTCAAAGCACCAGTGGTCTTTTTATTTTATGGAACTCAGAAATGACAGTTGGGAATTACTTGCATTATCACCCACCTATGTTGTTTTTCTGTTGTATGTCCTTTAACAGCTTTCACCCCTTTTCCCAAAATTATGTGATTATTTATGTCTCAAATTAAGTTGAGTTTGGAGCAGTCTTGGTGGGAAATGGAAACTTATAATCATGTTATTATCAAAAGAGTTGTAAAATAGTGAAAGGAAGGCAAAGACCAAGGAAATACTCGGAGCTTCACAATGAGTTCTGTGCAGCCATTGGCTTCAAAAGTAATAGATACTATATAAAGAGAAGTGGGTAAGAACAGGTTCTTAAGTGATCAAGCCCCCAATAAGTTCAGTCATTCAATAAAAACACATCTGTAAACTTCGGTCTATTTTAAGAGAGGAATAAGTGTAAATTACAGATACTGCAAGGGTAGAATCATTGAGCTACTAGAATTTTTAGATGTGTAAAATCTATTTTTAGGACTTTTTTTGTCATACAGGGTAGCAGACAATTAAAGAACATAAAAATGTCTTCAACCGATAATCAAATAAAAACACAATGGACACAGTGCCAAAGACTAGTTTGTATAAACCCTTTTTTTCCGTGGAATTCTTTCTTTTTGAATTAACTTATTTAACCTTTGGAAAGAAAATATTTTTCTTGTAATGAGAAAGCAGCATTCTGTTGTTTTCCCTCCCTCCGTTCCTTCCTTTCTTTACTTTTTTTTTTTTTTTGCATTTTTAACACAAATGTATTTCCGTGTTGTAGAAAAAACATTGCTCACTGAAAAGCCAAGTAGGCTGGAATTCTATTTCTTAATCTGTGGCTTTAATACTATGGTTGCTCAAAGGATGGAGTCTGATTGCAGTCTTTATTTCTGTGATCCAGTTGTTCCCTAAATATTCAAGGTTTTCCCCAAGTCTGCCAACATAAATGCACCTTCAGTTTCCTCCTTCCTCCTTGGAGACTGCTTTCCCAGGACCTCTCTCTCTCTCTCTCTTTTTTTTTTAATTGTATTTTTTCCATTACCATTTTTTCTCTTATACCCGCCTCTCCACCATAATCACCAATCTGTTGTCCAAGTTCATGAGTCCATTTTCATTTTTGCTCAATCCCTCCCCTCCTCTAACCAACCTCCCCTGCCAACCAAGAGCTGCCAGCCTATTCTGAATCTGTAAGTCTATCTCTATTTTGCTTGTTAGGTCAGTTTGTTATTAGATTCCACACATGAGTAAAATCATGTGGTATTTGTCTTTCTCTGATTGGCCTATTTCCCTTAACATAATGTTCTCCAGGTCCATCCATGCTATTGCAAAGGGAAATTTTTTGTGGCTGAGTAATATTCCACTGTGTAAATGTCTTGTAGTTGCTTTGTCCATTCATCTACTGGTGAACATTTGAGCTGCTTTCATTCATATCTTGGTGATAGTAAAAAATGCTGAACTGAACATAGGCGTGCTTATGTTCTTTTGAATTAGTGTTTTGGGTTTCTTTGGATAAATCCCCAGAATTGGACTCGCTGGGTCATAAGGCAGTTCCATTTTAGTTCTTTGAGGTATCTCTTTATTGCTTTTCACAGTGGCTGCACCAATCTGAATCCCTACTAACAGTGCAAAAAGGTTCCCCTTTTTCCACATCCTCACCAGTGTTGAGGTCCAAAACAGATGTTGAAAAGGGACAATCCCGAACGAGCTCCAGATAAAGTTAGGCTGACCAGGAACTAAAGTTAGGCTGACCAGGAGCAGGGAAATTTTTACTTCCTAAAAGGGCTAACCGCCAACAGCCTTTTGAATTTCCCTAATAAGCCAATGGCAATCAGCTGTTTAGAGCTAGCCAATAGGTAACAGCCACATCTGCTTCTGTTCAAAGCTTGCTTGCATACCCCTATATAAGGACATAGCCGTAAGCACTGGGGCACGGCTCTCATCTGCAGCTCTCCTGAGCATAGTGTCCTCGGACACTTAGAGAGCTCGCCCCTGTGCAAGTAAAACTTTGCCAATAAAGTAACATCTTGAAAATTCTGAAAGTCTCCGAACCTCTGTTTCTCATGACGGCGGATGCAACAACCAGCATTTGTTGTATGTTGACTTATTGATGATAACTATTCTGATTCATGTGAAGTGATATCTCATTGTGGTTTTAATTTGTATTTCTCTGATTAGTGATGCTAAGCATCTTTTCATATGTCTGTTGGCCATCTGTATGTCCTGTTAGGAAAAGTGTTTATTCAATTCCTTTGCTCATTTTTAAGTTGGATTGTTTGGTTTTTGGTGTTGTGTTTCATAAGTTATTTATAGATGTTCAATATTAACCCCTTACCAGCTATATCAGTGAATATATTCATCCAATTGGTGGGTTTTTAAAAAAATTTGTTTATGGTTTCCTTTGCTGTGCCATTAGTTTTTAGTTTGATGTAGTCCCATTTATTTCTTTTTTCTTTTGTTTTCCTTGCCTGACATGATATATCAGAAAACACATTGTTATGAACAATGTCTGAGATTTTATTGCCTATGTTTTCTTTTACGAATTTTATGGTTTTAGGTCTAACACTTAAGTCTTTAATGCATTTTGAATTTATTCCAGCATGTAGCATAAAAAGGTGGTCTAGCTTCATTTTTCTGCACATATCTGTGCAATTTTCTCAATACCGTTTATTGAATAAACTATATTTAGCCATTGTATGTTCTTGCTTCCTCTGTCAAATATTAATTGATTGTAAAGGTGTGGGTTTATTTCTGGGCTCTCTGTTCTGTTCCATTGATCAATGTCTCTGTTTTTATGCAAGTACCATGCTGTTTTGATTACTATGGCCTAATAGTACAGTTTGATATCAGGTAGCATGATTCCTCCAACCCTGCTCTTCTTTGTCAAGATGACTGTTGCTATTCTAGGCCTTTTGTGGTTCCATATACATTTTTGAAATAATTTGATTTAGTGAAATACATCATTGGTATTTGTCTTTCCTTTCTTCTACTGACTTTGGGCTCTGTTTGTTTTCTTTTTCAAGTTCCTTTAAGTGTTAAGTTAGATTATTTATTTGAATTTTTCCTTGTTTCTTGAGATAGACCTGTAATGCTATGCATTTCTCTCTTAGGATTGTTTTTTCTGTGTACCATAGATCTCAGACTGTTATGTTCAGCAGCATTTCATTTTAAAACTAGAAGCTGTCTTTGGTTGATTTATTCTTCATTAAAGTGTTTTCTTTCTAAGTTTTGTATGTTTAGTATTGAACATGAAAATAGTATCAAAAAAGCCTAGAATAGGGGCAGACTTATGCACAAGTTCCAATCACAGTTCTAGGCTCTGAGACAAAACTATATCAATGGTCTCCAAACCAGTGACCAGATTTTGCTTGTTTGGATTCTTTTGGTCTAAGCTTGTCAGTTAGGCCTGTCTTCTGCCTCAGCTCAGACTTTCTCTATAAACCTGAATAATTTCAACACACCCATCTGATCTCACAATTATTCAAAATGTTAGTTCTAAAATAATACCCACCACTGATGATCTAATAATCATATCAATCAATCATTTTTATTGTTATTATTTCAATGGAACAACATGTTTGTCAACAATTTGCCTAGAGGACAATATACTTCACTAACTTCAATATTTATTCAAAATTCAGTCTCTAGGCAGAGTTCATTACTTCTCTTGACTACAATCATATGCTTGTGAAAATTACAGTTAATGCAATAATTAAATCAAGCATTGATTATCTTTATTCTGCTAAATGGAGATATTTCCTCCCTGTGCCTCAGTTTCCTTGTCTGTAAAATAGGGATCATACATTTGCTTTGTGTTTTTTTAAGTGTGAAATTCAATGCATTTTATTTTGTTATTGTCAACTATACTTGTCCTCATTTCCCCACATGACTCTCCCTCATTCCACCCACTCCCTCAGTCACACACTCACTCCTACCCCCACTGGTTTTGTCCATGGGCCCTTTATACTGTTCCTTGATGACCCTTCCTCTTCTTTCCTCGGTTATGCCCCTCCCCCCCTCTTCTGGTTACTGTCAGTTTGTTCTTTATTTCAATGTCTTTAGTTATATTTTGCTTGCTTGTTTGTTTTGTTGATTAGGTTTGTTATCATATTACCGTACTTGTTAAGATAATGCTAGTGACTGTAACCGATAAACCCCCAATATTCAGTGTTATAACATGGTGAAGTATTTCTGTGATAAAGGAAGAACAGATATCTTAACAGCTTCAGCCTGTAAATGACACACTTCAGTACTACTCACACCTTCCTGGTGAGGACTAGTCCCACACCTCACTCCCAAACATAAGGAGCAGGAAAATGTAGTTCTGGCTGGACAGCTGCTTCTCATCAATAGCTCTCTACCGAGGGAGGGAAGCAGGGTTCCCTGGCGGTCAGCTATCCTCTTGGCCAAAGCTTCGCTTGCAGAGTTGCAGTATGGATTAAATAAGTGAATCCATGGAAGGAGCTAGAGCTAGTGAAGCCTCCCTTTCCTCTTCCTCTTTATTCCCCTGTGATATTCATATAGTTTCCCCCTGACTACTACTTGAAACTTAGCAATTTTTCTTTTTAATCATCATTTACCCTTTTTAAAGGATATTTTCTGACTTGCTTTTCTATTTTTCTTTTATTTCTCCTTGTTCCATCTTTTTCATTTATTTGAACCTCTAATGTATAGTTATAGTCAAATATCATGATTGCTTAGCTTTCACTGTGCTTCAGAGAGAATGTTCAGAGATACTTTGCTATTTTTTTTTTCATGGAGAAAAAACTCTGAAATTCCAGCTGGAAAGAACATGTAAAGTTTTCCGACTTCTTAAAAACCTTGTTCTCAATTAAACTACACAAAATGAAGTATACTTTCCTTGTTTGGAGGGTAGTTTATTATTCCTATGATTAGCTTTAGGCTCACACATGCCAGGGTAGTGTTCTTATATATGTATAGAAATACACTGAGCTATGCCCTATAATTTAGCCTTGGTTTTACTCCACATGAAATTAGCATTGCTGTGGGCCAGCTCCTCCCAGTCCTTTCTTTCATAGATCTCTATGTTCAGGAAATACATATATATGTGTGTGTGTTTGTGTGTGTGTGTGTATTTCAAATTTTAAATTTCTGTTGAATGAGTGTACTTTTCTATTAAGTTGACAAGAAGCTTCTGCATACCATCTGTCACTTCAGCTATTAGTTTACTATATATTTGTTGAAACATGATTAATAGAAATATATAGCTAATAGAATTATATATAACAACAAATTGATCATGTATATTTTAAATAATTATATCTTGACATCTTCCATTTCTAGTGTTAATAGAGTAACTGGTACTGAACTTACCTTCTTACCAAAAAATTGTAATACCAGGTAACGTAAATATGACAAATATTGCTAGGAATGAAAAAAACAGGTGTGGTTCAAGACTATGATTCTTGAGAGAAAGAACACACATGACGTGAGCCCCATGAATGCCTGTGAATGCTCCTACTTTTTCCTATGGGTACTTTCATGCCACAGAACAGACATGTGGAACTTAAGTAGAACAGCAGTCTTAACTTGCTGAGGATCAGATTGGAGTTTTAGGCTAATCCAGTCACTGGAATGTGCTAGGCAGGATATCTAAAAAGAAAAAGCTCACAGGGGGTGGGTCTAAACTCTTTGTAGGGTTCAGTGAATGTTCTTGAGAAATCACTGAGGTGCACATGCTCAAGACAATATACCAAGAGGCTTAGCAGAGATTTCCTAATACAGTGTTGAGAGATGGAGTGTCAGCTCCATCAGAATAGAGAGACTTCAATGAGAGACTTAGGTATTCAGTTTGAGAGTCCATGCCATGAACTAACAAATATGAATCAAGACTAAGCTTAAAACTGAAACAGAACCACCTTAGTGAAAAATACCAAATCTAACAAGTTCAAATGTACCTAACAGAAATGTAATTGCCTGCCAGAAGAAATTTAAGATTCCTTACAGTAAGATCATTTAATCCAGAATCTCTGCCACATACTACCCACAATGATAAAATAATTACTAGACATGGAATGAAACCTGAAATAGTGCCCCATAGTAAAAAAAAAAAAAAAAAGATCAGTCCTTATAAATAAACGCAAAGCTGATCTAGATATTTAAATTAGTAGACAGGACTTTTAAAATAGCTGTTATGAAAAAGTAATGAGATTAAGCAAAAAACAAACAAATAAACACATTTATAGACACAGTATGGTAATTACCAGAGGGAAAAGGGGGTAAAGGAAGGTAGTACAGGGTATAGGAGGGATAAATGCTGATGGGAGGAGACTTGACTTGAGGTGATGAACACACAATATGGTGTACAAATGATGTATTGTAGAATTGTACACCTGAAACATATATACTTTTATTAACTAATGCCACCCCAGTAAATTCAATAAAAATCAGCTATTATAATATGCTATGGACTAATGGGAAAATTTGTTGATAACAAATAAACAGTAGAAATATCAGCATAGACTTGGAAATTATGAAATATAACCAAAAGAAAATTCTAGAATTGAAAATAAAGTATTTGAAGTTAGAAAATCACTGATATTCTTAATAGCACATTCAATATGTCAAAAAAGGACAGTGAATTTGAAAGTAGAGTGCTATATAAATTAATGGATATGAAAAACAGAAAAAAATGAGTAAAATCTAAATAACATGACAGATGTTTCATAATGATTAAAGGATGAATTTCAATTCATCAGGGAAATGCAATGTGTAAGTTCTTTTTAAAAAAATATTTTATTTATCTTTCGAGGGGAAGGGAAGGAGAGAGGGAAAGAAATATCAATGTATGGTTGGTTGCCTCTCATGCATCCCCTGTTGGGAACTGGCCTGCAACCCAGGCATGTGCCCTGACTGGGAATCGAACCACAACCCTTTGGTTCATAGGCCCATGCTCAATCCACTAAGCTACACCAGCCAGGGCTGCAGTGTCTAAGTTCTTAAATAAAGAGATGCAACCATGTGAAATATAAACTTATATAACTAATGGGAGAAAGCTACAAATCCATGAATAATGTTGGAAATTTTAACATCTGATTTTCAATATACAAGTAGACAAAAAATTAAGGGTAAAGAAAATCTGGATAACACTATCAATCACCTAACCTAATTGACATTTATATAGTACCAAACTTAACTACAGTAGAATCATATTTATTTCCAGGGCACAAAAACATTCAACAAGATACACTATATACTGGGTCATAAAACAGAAACAACAGAATTAAATTAGTTATCAATATGACTAATCATTCCTATGATATTGAGGTATCAAGAAAAGTCTCAAATACTAGGAAATTAAACAACACTCCAGTAAATAACTCTTAGGTCAAAGAAGAAATCACAAAGGAAGTTTAAAAAATATTAAAAACTGAATAATTATGAAAACACAACATATCAAAATTTGTGATATAGAATTAAAGCAGTATAAAGAAATACTTACAGCTTTAAGTGCTTACATTGAAAAATGGTACTATTAAAAGCAGTGTCTTAGGTTTCTACCTTAAGAAGTTTTAAAAAGTGAGAAAAATAAGATAATAAGAGGAGTAATCAATTAAAGAGCATATTTGTTTTCTTAAAAAGATCCATAAACATCTAAAAAGACCAAGAAAAATGAGAGAAAAATCCACAAATGACCAATATCAGTAATGAAGGAGGGGAATTTCACTACAGATCCTAAAAGTATTGCAAGAAAACCTAGGGATATTATGAACAACATGTGCCAACTTAGGTGAAATGCAAAGATAGTTTCCCTTATGAGTTCTATTGAGCATCTAAGTGAGAAATAATATAATATTATACAAATTTTTTATTTGATGATGTCAGAAAAGTCTTTATAACAGAACCTGGTAAACATATTATTAGGAAAAATCACAGATCAATATTATACATAAACATAAGAAATAGATAAAGGGGCTTCAAGGCACACATTTTTAGTTATAAAATAAGTAAGTCATTGGGAAGTAACAGACAGAGTAGAGCATATAGTCAATAATAGTATAATATCTTTGCATGGTGACAAAAGGTAACTAGACTGGTCATGGTGACCACTTCTTATTGTATGTAAATATCAAATCACCATTTTGTACTCCTGAAGTTAATATACTACTATACATCAATTATGCTTCAATAATAAACAAGATTAGGCCAACCACAATATAGTCATAAAACTTGCATCTGACAAAGACCCATAAACAGAACATATAAATAATTTCTACTACTCACTAACAAAAACATAAACTACCCTATTTGAAAATGGGGAAGAACTTGTTCAGCTGCTTCACACAGGAATATATACAAATAGCCAATAAGCACATAAAGTTATTCAGTATTTCTAATTATTAAGGAAATGTAAACTAAAAACTCACTAAGATATCCCTATTCACCCCTAGAATGGTTAAAATAAAAATACTATTATTACCAAATATTGGCTAGAATATGGAGAAACTAGAATTCTCATACACTGGTAGTAGGCATAAAAAAATGCTAAAACCACTTAGAAGGAATTTTGTCAATTTCTTATAAAGTTAATAATACAGCTACCAATGACCTACTATTCCACTTCAAGGCATGAAATCAAAAGAAATGAAAAGCATATGTTCACAAAAGTACATGTTCAAAATGACTCACAACAGCTTCATTTTTAATATCTTCAAACCAGAAATAACTCAGTATCAATCAACAGGAGAACGGATAAAAATATTGCGGGATATTCACGTAATGGAATAGTGTTCATCTATAAAAACTGATTATATATTCAAGAGCAATATGACATGTCTGAAAGACATTAGGTTGAGAGAAGGAAGTGAGACACAAAAGAGAATCTACTATAACCCCAGTCACACAAAAGCTCCAGAACAGGCAAAACTAATCTATGATGAAAAATAAGAAAGAAAAATGGTTGTCTCTGTGGTGGCTGGACAGGGGCATGAAGGAAAGTTCTGGGCAATGGAAATGATCCTTATCTTGACAGTGGTGTGAGGTATATGGCTGCATTGGCTTGTCAAGTTCATCTTATTGAACACTTAAGGCAAATTTTACTGAAAAATGAACTGTAAAAATAACTCTTTCTGATATATGTTTAATATTATTTATCTTTCTTTCAGTATAAAAAGGTATACCTTAGACCACATAAAATAGAGAAGCTGTCTTAGGTGATTGGTAGATAGATAAAAATGGGTAGCTAAGTTATGGATAGATGGATGGATGGGTGGATGGAAAGATAGATGGATGAATGGTAGAGTTGCTGACACAATCATAATGAAACATAAGCTTTGCATAGTTTTTCTGTTACTGATAGTACCTGTAATTCTATGTATTTATACTCTCTTGACATGCCTCCCTTTCCCTGTAACACATACATTTATAAGATGGTTCAGCAAATTTAAGAACACATTTTTGTGGCAGTGAATTGGGAATCAACACAGCATAGTGGAAAGGGTTGTCTTTGAAATCAGACAGACCTGGTTTCCAATCCCGGTTCTGCAGTTTATTAATTAGGTGACCTTGTGCAAGTAACTTAACCCCTCTGAGAACCTGTTCTTCAGCCATAAACAGGGGTAATTTATGCTCCAACAGGCTTATTCATTCATTTATTCAACAAGAAACATTGATCTTCTATTATTTGTCAGAAACTTGCTGCACATTTCAAAAAGAGATACTTTTATTCAGAACATACAAAGCACTCCTAAACCTCAATTGTAGAAAACCAAATGACTCTACTTAAAAATGGCAGACTTGGACAGGTACCAGGTGGAAAGTGGATAAGAGGAGACCAGGAGTAAGTGAAAGAAAACGAGTTATGAGGCTCTTTCAGTAGCTTGGGCTGGAGATTATTTAAGTTCCAAATGTGAGGACAGAAGTAAAGCAAGAGAGATGTAAACTGACTCTAGATAATACTTAAAAGGTAAAATTCATAGAACTTGGTGTGAATTGGAAATAAAGATTGTGAGAGAAGAAGTACAAGTGTTTCTTGCTTGCCAATTGAATAAATGTGGGTGCCTTTCACAGAAAGAGGAGCTCCAGATAGGGAACCAGGTTTGGTAGTATTTGAAATAAATGTAGGGAGAGCGTACCATAAGGACTGGCTTAAAGTAGGTACTCATTAAATGGAAGCTACTGCGAAATGAAGCAAAACTAATTAATTCATGTGGGATCAGAGATATAAATTTGATTTTGGTCAGTATTTTAAAATAAATTGAAAAGAAAAGAAAAGCAAGCATCATCAGGCCCACAAATTTGTACCCAAAGGTATGTGCACAAATTTTGTTTAGATGCTGCTTGCTGCTTCAGGTCTAGGAGGTAATGACCCTGATCATAATATCTCTGTTTTGAGAATAGTGTGAAACTACTGAATTTCTCCCTCCTCTCATTTTTGCACGTACTTAGAAAGATTTCAGAGTCTCAAAGAAATGTGCAGTGATTCTTCTGAAAAAATAAAATGTCTTTGCTAAAAGTGAGTGTTTCAAAAAGGAAAGAGACTAACTTTACATTGAAGAAAAGAGGTTTCAAACAATATACGTAGCATTTGATATTTCTGTGCAGGGCATTGATCTTAAAACATTGTAACAGGATACATATCATACTACCTAACTTAGAAATAAATTTTAATGCTGTCGTGTAATCAGGTTACATATGAAAAAAAACACCAAAACACACAAAAATACAAAACCTTGTAGGCCTTAATAACAAAACCAGGCTTTGGAAAAGATGACTAAAGCATACTTACTTTTATTTTATGCTTTTAAACCTGAATTGATATATACACTACTCTTAAACCATGATGAAATCATGGAAGACATCATAATACGAGCTAAAACCCTGGGGAGGCTATTAAAAATTTTGCCTTTACACTTCTTACATGATTGCGGAAATGAGGGTTCTACTTCCCAATGAGACTCCCTGCTGCTGAATTTGGTACAGCTGCTGCTCCATCAAGATGAAGGAGTAGGCATTACAATAGGCCTTCTGCAGACCTTGCCCGAGAAGGTTAAACGTCTATGGCAGGTATGCTAAAGAAACACCTTAAGTTAGAGGAAAATTAGCTTCCTGCAGGCAAAGGAGGCATCATACAACAAAGAAATAAATAACGGTCCTACAAAACAGATAATAATTTTCATTCATGGTAGAGGCATAAAAAATACAGGCTTTATAAATGGGGTGATAATATTTGGTCAGGGAAAACCACGTTATTGTAGTAAGTGAGACTTTAGTGGGGAGGGATGGTGAGAGAAGACATTTGATTACAAGGACCAGCATGAACACGAGTACAAGGTTGCCTAGATAAGAGGTTCCTGTGAGCAGGGGCAAGAGAAGGAAAAGAAATAACTGCCAGGATGTGAGGAAGGTAGACTCGATATGTTTTGGCAATTTGTGCGTGAGTAGAGGGAAACAAAGGTGAATGGCAATGCCACTGCATAACCCTTGAAGCCGTGAAAATGGGTGAGCAGAGAGAGAAATGATGAGTTTGTGGGACCTGAGTTTATAAAATTAGTAATGTTAGAGCCTCATCACTCAGGGTATTGTCATGGCAGGATAATTAGCTTCAGAGTATGTATATGTTTAGGAGATTGTTTGGTGCCTAATACTGGATTTAGAGTATTAACTCTGAGAAGTTTTGAATCACAAAAAAGGTACTTGATGTAAAGACAAAAATACTAGAGAGCTGCTTTACAAACAAGCCACAAAAGAATTTGGGAGTTTTTTGAGCCATGAAAACATAAACAAAACATCAAAACAATTTAGCTTAATGAAATGCAGCCTGAATGGGCAGAGTCCAGATTCCAGGACAAATTGTAATGGGCAGTCCTGCAGTTCAGGACCCTGCTTCTTGGTGCATGTGGTCTGGCTTAAGTCAGTCCTGTCCATAGGGTAAAGGAAGGTAGAAAACTTTATTTTTATAAGCCATTAAAGGGCGAACTTAATACGGGGCTGTATCCTTACCAGAAGCTATTAAATCAGGGTAGGGAAAATAATTCTACTGTTTTTCCAACATCATATAGCAACCGAGAATAGAAGGGAAGATTTTAGTTTGAACATTCTCCTAGGTCCCTGTGGATTATAAACTGACTGGAAGGGATGTCGCCTCTAACTATGGCAGCTGGTGAGTAATTTGCAGCCTGTAGCCACCTCATTCTCAGTGTGTTTACAGCAAGACTTTGGCCCAACCGTTTGAGTAAAAGTCATTCTCACTGGACCCATTATCACCAGGCCACTCCATATTCATGGCGCGCGACCAAGGGATGCAGATGTTTGGAGACATTTTAGGTCGAAGATATGCTAAATGAGGAATTAGGATTCTAAGAATATAGGAAAGGAAAACCTTCTGGGTGTAAGGGGAATTTAAGGGATCTTGGTGGATAATAACAATTCCCATCCTAGGTGTGACTTTACCGGAATTGGAGACTTTGAAATGAAAGTCACCTGACTGCAATTGTGTGTAGAAGGGAAACCTCACAGTTGTCCTAGGAATCCCTGTGGGCCCTAAATGGACGTCCCAAATGGTAAGAAAAACCGTAATCATGTACACAATTAATAGACTGTTCTAACCCCAAGGCTTTCCTACCTCACAATAGTGACTTGGGTGAGTCAGCCTCCTTCCCTGGGTTTCATTTTCCCCCTTCGTGAAGAAAGTGGGACACCAACTGCTGAGTCTAAGCCTCAAAAGCCCTCTCCTCTCCTCTCCTCTCCTCTCCTCTCCTCTCCTCTCCCTCTCCTCTCCTCTCCTCTCTCTCTCCTCTCCTCTCCCTCTCCTCTCCTCTCCTCTCCTCTCCTCTCCTCTCCTCTCCTCTCCTCTCCTCTCCTCTCCTCTCCTCTCCTCTCCTCTCCCTCTCCTCTCCTCTCCTCTCCTCTCCCTCCCCTCCCCTCCTCCCCTCCCCTCCCTCCCTCCCCTCCCCTCCCTCCCCTCCCCCCCCCTCCCCTCCCTCCCCTCCCCCCCCCCTCCCCTCCCCTCCCCTCCCCTCCCCTCCCTCCCCTCCCCTCCCCTCCCCTCCCCTCCCCTCCCCTCCCCTCCCCTCCCCTCCCTTTCTTCTTATTTATTTATTTACTTACTTATTTTTTGAACTCTGCTACCACTTTGTGAACATGCCTAGGCTACCCTGATGGATGATAAGAGGTATGTGGCCGAATCACCCCTGTTACTGCAGCTGGCAGTGAGCGAAACACTGACTGTACGTGAAGCTATCATAGGCTGGCCAGTTCGCTACCAACCTGGCAGCTGATGTGAGGTGCATGAACAAGCCCAGCTGTGATCAGCTAGACCTGGCTCTGATCAGCAGAGCCACCCCTCTGACCTATAGAACTATGAACAACAATATATGCTTGTTTGTTTTTAAAGAGTGGTTAATAAACTATGGTCATGGGCCAGCCACCAGTTTTTGTGAAGTTTTAGTGAAACACAACAATATCTATATTTTTATGTATTATCAGTGGCTTCTATCACACTACAATGGCAGAGTTGAATAGCTGGGAGAGAGAATGTATGGTTCACAAAGACTGAAATATTTGTTTTCTGGCTCATTAAAAAAAGTTTGATGATTCCCTGTTTTAAATCACTAATACTTTTAAGCTCTGACCCAAGGACATTTTTAATAGCTTCTAGAGAGAGCAGAAGGGAGAGAGACACATCAATGTGAGAGAGAAACATTGATGCCCCTTATGTGCCATGATAGGGGACAGAACCCAAAACCTAGGTATGTGCCCTGGCTGGGAATCAAACCCAGAACCTTTTGGTTATGGGACAGTGCCCCAACCAACTGAGCCACACCACACCGGCCAGGGCTAAATCACTAAATTTTTAGCATTATTTGTTATGCAGTAATATCTAAGTGGTGTACTCTGCTATCATAGTAAGAAATCAATAGGCCCTGGCCAGGTATGTCAGGCAGTTACAGCGTCATCTCTTTACATCAAAATTGATCTCTCTCTCTCTTTCTCCCCCTACCTCTCTCTCTCTCCCTCTCTCTCTCTCAAGTCAATATAAAATAAATGAGTAGGTTATTTTATGTATTTGTCCTTGCTAAACAAACCACTTTAAAACTCAGGCTTAAACAACAACCAATGTATTATCCTTTACAATTTTGTGGGTTGAGGGGCTCTGCTGGTCTGTTCTGCTGCACTGGGTGCTTGATGCTGATGTTATTGAGGGTTACCTGGGAGTAACTCAGATGGTGGCAGTGATGCTAGATGTCATCTAGGAGATCAGTTGGGACTGTTGAGCTGGGCGCTTACTGGGGCCATGCACATGGTCTGATGGCTGTGTTCTGAGACTAAGCATCTGAAAGGTGACTTTTGAGAAACTCAAGCTAAAGTTGCATGACTTTTTATGACGTAGCATTAGAAGCTCACTTCTGCCATATTTTATATTTTATGAGTCAAAAGTGAGAGAACCAGCCCAGATTCAAGGGGAAGGGCTATACAAAGAAGTAAATGCTGGGAGTTCAGGTTCATAGTTCACAGATGGGGAGCAGGGAGGGACATATTGCTGAAAACAAGCTCTCTCAACCAGCCTATACAGTTCTTCCTCTCCCTTCTTCCCTCTCACGCAGTATCTTTCTTTTTATCGCCATTTTATGGTATAGGAATTACTAAACTCACCAGTGTGCATACCTGTGTGTGTCTTCAAAAATACAAAAAAAAAAAGAAAAGAACTCAATCAGAGTTACAGGATTAAAGTCCTAGGTTGGCTTGGTTGGATAGCAGAGTGATGTTTATTCATGGAAAGGGCCACTTCACATCTGCTTCAATTAAAATGTATGATGGCTCTTTAACCTTAGTAGTTTTAAAGCTTTTAATCACATTATATCACTTTCTGTCTTTGGCAATCTGACAGTTTGGATTGGAAGGTAACCAAAATGAAATATATGAAATAATGTAACAACTTTCCATGATACTTTACTCTCCCTTTGGCAGCCATTGCCTCCCACACACCTGTGGGCTCAACAGGACTCAACACAAAGTTCCTAAGGAGTGAGAGTGCAGCTTATCTCCATGGCACAGTGTGCTCACACTGGGGACCCCTCTCTTACTGACTGCACGATTCCAGCGCTATGTGCTCGGAGCTCTGTGTTCTTGTTGTCTCAACTGATGGGTCAGTTGCTCTGACCCGCAAAGCCCGCCATGTTTTGTATGCCTTATTTTCGGAACACTGATTTGCTTTCTAGCACTTTTGAGATCATTAACTGGCAAAGTAGTTGTTTCCAACCCCTATTATTTCCTTTTTTTTCTTCCACGTTCCATGGAAACCATGACTTTCTGGACACTCCTCAACACACACACACACACACACACACACACACAAATGTGCACACACATATGCACGCATACCTGTATAGTAAAAACCTGTCCAGAAGACACAAAATTGTTTCTCTTCATATTATCTAGAAGTTAAACTTGATGAGTTTGAAAGGAGGAATAAACTCTTTTGCTCACTCTTTTCCTGAAGATTCATAGGAAACATTATACTAAATTCTCTTCTAAACATTCTTTTTTTTATTCATGAGATTTCTGTGCTAAAGTAAAAACTCAGCACTTAATTTTGCTTTCTCTATAAATATTTCTTAACTTCAAGACTTTTCTTACATGATTATGTTGACTATTTCCACCTACTTGCCATCCTTTTTCACCATAATCTTTGCAATATAGCCTTTTGTGTTGCTGGTTTCTCCCAAGTGACTCGGATTTCCTTAAACAAATCTGCTGACCCATGCTACCATCTGACCCATTTAAATGTTCTTGCTCATTTTCTCCTGGCCATTCAGCTGTTTCATATTCTCACTGTTGAGTTCTGTCCCTGCTTCCTCTGAACTGTTCCTGTTACCTTCCTGTTATAATGATCAAATAGCTACAGGTAAGAGATCACATCCACCCCACCTGGGGCACGTCTTAGAGGAGTATGGCAGGCCACGTAGAGAAGGTAATTAACTAACTCCTCACCTACATTTTCTGCATAAACACAAAAGAGAAAGACCAGGATTGTGTTCAGGAGAAACAGAGTCTGCCACAGAATGAAGCCAATAGAGAAAACTGAAAGCACAATGTTTTATCCAACAGAATTAGGTAGAATAAGAGAAAGGGATTACAGAACAACAGGGAGGGAGAGAGTGAGGGGGAGGGGAAGATGGGAGAGGGGTTGGGAACCAAATGTGTCCCACAGCAGTTCACTTAATGGAGTAAGGACCATACTATCAGCTTTTTCATTTAATCATAGTGTGTTCATTTAAATTGCAGGAGTAACACCTGCTGTTACCTAGGAGTATTCTTCCTATGTTTGCAGTATTGTATATTCTGCTCTGTGATTTTTCCTTCTCTTCTCTAGGTATGGATGTCTTGTGAAACTCAGTCATGGTTCTAGGCTCTTTACTCCGCCCTCACTACTTGAAGTCATTTAACTATTTTTTTGTAGAATTTATTTTTATGGCGTTGTAACTTATATACAGTGAAATGCACAAATCTAAAATATATAACCTAATTTTTTGCGACACTTTGTTTTCTATATGTACACATCAAACTACAGAAAACTCACACTAGAAGGTTTCCACATGTCCCTTCTGGGGAACTACTACCCCAAAGATTAATTTTGCTAATTTAAAAATGTTACAGCTTTTAAGAGATATCATCGATAGGCAATAGGTGGAATAATTCCAAGTGTACAATTTGATAAGGTTTGATATATAAATCTGTGAAAACAGCCATCAAGAAAATAGACATATCTGTCACTCTTGTTTCCTCATGCCTCTTTTTAATCCCTCCCTCCCACTCACGCTTCCTTACTTTCCAAACCCCAGCAGCCTCTGACTGCATTTTACTGAATGAGAATGCATTTATCTAAATGGACTCATACATATGTAAATTTTTGCTTGGCTTAATTTATGCAGCATGATTATTTTGTGATCTATCTACGATAGAGTCTGTATAAATATTTTACTTCTGTTTTACTATTGAATATGCTTCTGGTGTACAGATATACTACAATTGGTTAAATTTATTTATCAGTTACAGATATATAAGATGTTTCCAGTTTAGGGTTATGAAAAATAAAGTTGCAGTGGTGTAGTATATGCTTTTTCTTTCTTTAGAGTAAATAGCGATCAGCATGGTTTAATTATATGATATGTTTACATTTAACATGTTAAAGAAACAGCCAAACTATTTTCCAAAGTCATTGTCCTGTTCCATTCTTATGGACATCGTATGAAGATTTCAGTTTCCTCACAGCCTCATCAACACTTAACTTGGTCAGTCTTTTTAATTTTAGTCATTCTAATAGGGCAAAGTAATATATCATTCTAGTTTTACTTGCCTTGCTTTGCTTTATGAATGATGGTGTGGTCATGTGCTCATTTGTCCTTCATATACCTTCTTTAGTCAAGTGTCTATTCAAATACACTGCTCATTTTTTATTGAGTTGTTTGTTTTCTTATTGAATTTTGAGAGTTTTTAAATGTATTCTAGATACAATTACATGAAAAAATTTATTCCAGTACCAGTTATTCTTAAGCTGTAATCTCTAGAACGTTCCCCCTCCTGATTTTGTCATTTAAGTTAAAATCCCCTGCTCCAGGCATTTCCCCCAATTTTTTTCCATAACTGCACATAGTCATCTGTGCTGTGGGCAACTTTTTTTGGCTTATAATGAATAGTATTGATTATATGTCCTATACTTTTGATTATAAGATGCTATAAGTAGCTGAGGAATTTTCTGTCTCTTTCACTAGACAAAAATTTCTGGAGTTCAGTGATTATGTCTGTTCTCTATTTATTCCTGGTATCAAGTACAGTGCCTGGCTCAGAAGAGGTATTTGACAAATGTTTGCTGAAGAAAAAAATAATGCTCTGACCCCTGACCTTCCACCAGACTCCTATATCTTTTTATTAACTGGATGTTTTCACTTACTTGTACTTCTGGTGGGATATTTAGGCCCTGAATTTAAATAAATAAACATTCTTCCCCTTCTGTATTTCTCTCCCAATAACTCAACTGTTCAGTTAATTCTCTGGGACATTCATCTAGTAGTTAATTTTTACTACCTCCTTTTAAAAAATCTTACTTTGCTTCATGTATCGAGTTCTCATATCCTATGAATTCTTTTTTGCATATTTTTTTATCTGAGCCTTCTTTTCTATTTCCATAGTCATTATCCTAGTCCAGAATTTAACTTCATTCCTTGACTGCATTAACTCTATCTTGCTTGCATTATTTGTTTCTAATACCTCTATTCTTCAGCCTACTTACCACACAGCTAACAAAACAGTCTTCCTTAGACATTACTTTAATCACGCACTTCTCCAACAAGCCAGGTGGAGTCCACTCATGTACACTAATGACATCCCCACACTCATTTATTATAAACCACGTCGTACAAACCCCGTTTATCTCCAGTGTAGTCATCTGTCCACTCCACCTCACAAAAGTTAGTCTCCTCATTATACCAACTTCTTTGTTATTGCTCTTTTAGCCCTGTGGAATGGCCTCCTCTTCTCTGTGTGAAGCCATGCTGGTAACTTTCTTCAATACCTGGCTCCAGATTTATCTCTTTCAAAAAGACTTCAATTAATTGTATTATCTCACATGAAATGTTCCCTTTATTTTACATTCCCCTAATATTTTTGGTTTATAAATATTATTCTAAAGACCAAGTATCAAGGAAGTACAACTTGGTAATTCAGAAATGATATTTCAGTACAGAAGGCTTTGTGTTAGCATGGACTTTTTACCATGAATACAAATATGTTCCTGATAAAGAGTAAATGGATTTGGGCTATCTTGTGAGGAGGGCAAGAATTGTGACATTCAGATGTGAGAAACATGTGTTGTGCATAAGCAAGACAAAGCATTCTCCTTCTTTTGAATTAGAAACAGAGACCCATTTACCATTTTCAGACATCAACTGGAGTATAGTCACAACAAACATGGCATGTGAGCTTGGCTAAAAAGTTGTGTGATGGTGATCTATCAGGATTATGGAGAACTGAAATGGACTAGGTGGTATCCAACCCACTTTCTTTAGTCCATAACTGAGGGAAAGGGGGGAAATTAAGACTTCAGATCTCACATCTAATTAATAGCATAGCTATGATGATAACTTATAATATGAAGTCCAATGTCTTTTCAATAATATTATACACAAGGTCATCTGTGTTGCTTTTAAACTGTTGGTTAGGGGTCCTGCTTCATGTAAGTCCCAGAGTTCAGGAACCAGGCCTTCGTTTCCTTTCCTGTTCTTGACAGAGCAGGTCTTAGTTTTGGAGTTTCTTTGTATTGGGAAGATCCTTGGTAATGTTTTCAGAATCAGAGTAGAGAGGAGATTTTCTCTCCTATATCACTTTTGGGGCATTTATTTTGAGAATATAGCATTCTAGACTTGTGCATGATCAAGGACTCCTAAAATTTGTCTGAGTTGTGAGTTGAAAAGGTGAATTTCCTTTATTTCAACAACCTCTTTCAAGATCTGGTCAGAATTGAGAAATAAAATGACAGGAGAAGCTGAAGCTCATCATATGCCATCTATTACCTCTGAAACACACATGCATTCCTGTTAATCTCTGGTTACTGATTGAGGACAAGCCATAGCTTCATGTGTTTCCACAAGGATGTCTCTTCCATAGCTGCTCTTATCATTGGGAACTGAGCGAGAGGTGAGTCCTCAGATGGTTCCTCTGTGAGGGCACAGAAAGAAGAGCCAGGATTTTACACTCTTGTCCTACTAAAAGCCAGCTAATCTCAGATACAAATTTCAATCCAGAAAACACCATTTTCCTCAAAATGTAGGCAGGCTGTTGCTCAGCTCCTCTGGTTAGAATATCGCTAAATTACTACCCAGAGGGCACATTATTCCTTTTTATTTTTATCTTTAGATCAAAGTCCCCCAGACCAGAGGAATGTAAAATTAGGCCAGCTGTTTACAAGAGAGAAAACTCTTGCTTATTTATAGGTAGTGGCTCAAGTCAACAGCCTGACTGAGACTGTCAGGCAGTTAAAAGTATGATTCACTGAACGGTTTGGGGCAGGCATTTCACTTCAGTGTGAAGTCATGGTATCCATTTGAATTGAGAAAGAAAGAATGTTTTAATGTAGTGGTATTCTTGAAATGTTATGTGTAAGCTCACAAAGTTCATTCATCATGGGAGTTTGAACACTGTTAATTTGTTTTAAGCAACTTCTGTTATAGCACTAAAGTCCTCCTATTACATAACAGCAGTACTTGAGTCATCTGTTTACTTAGTTACTTCATTCAATTATGGGCTCTATAACTCTCCAACTTTATAGCCTTTCCCCATCTCTCTCGCACGTAAAGAAAACTAACAAAACAAGAATTGTTCTCATAGTTTTACTTTGTAAGGAAGGTCCCATCTGAGTAACATTATTCTAGCCACTGCAGTTCAGATTTTTCCTTAACAAGAACACAGAAGTGGTCTTTTTTCCCCTTGAATGTGCATATTCCTGATGGAGCTTAAAAACTTCCATAAATCAATAAAGTAATTGCTACATAATGACCTATTGTTAGTGTTCGTGCCCAGAATGATGTCACAAGGGGGTAATGGAGCTACTGAATCAAAAAATGGCAGCTGTTTCCAATTTATTTGAGAGTCAGTTGGACAGAAAATTAAATAAACACATAGACAAGAAGGACAAGGGCAAGTCCTTGTATTATTCTTATGATAGTTTTAATTCAATTGCAGAAGTCAGCAGGCAGCTGATACTGTGGCCCAGAGTTTCATTAATTGCCTGTCTCGCATGTCAGTGAGACAGCACATGCTCACTTCATCATTTTCAGCTTTTGTTATTTGCATTTTAAAATACACATGCCAGTGAAGCATGGCTCAAACTTTTCTTGCCTGTGAGTGGGTTTTTCTGTGGTTAGTACTCGGCCCTCCAACTTTCAGAAATGTGTTTTTGGGAGAAGCAGCTTTATCCTCTACCTGCAAGGATAGTGTCTCTCTCCTCCCTTAGGGCAGGCAGCTGAGAATTTTAAAAAATTACTCTGTCCCCCTCTGGGGAAGGCCTGAAGTCTTGTATTTGTTGTGGAGCCTGAAGAAAAAAGTTGTCGCCCGGTTTGCAGGGCTCCTCTCCACTGTGACTGGGAGCTTTGATGTGCCCTTTTGATGTTTCTGCCCTGAGGAGGCTGGAGCGGATTCTCCAAAGTAGCCTGAGCATTGCAGGCTGGAGCCGGCGGGTAGCTCCGGCACATGCCGGACTCCACATCCCTCATGCAAACAACCACACTGAGGTGGGGTTGCCGGGTGCAGATGAGGTTTCCAAGGTACGGGCTCAGCCCGCATCATCGGCGGAGCTTTAGATTTTGAAATGTCCTTTTGGCAGGATTCTGCTGTCTGCTAATTGAGTACTTTGCTACTTGGTATGATAACCACTATTTGTTTTTAAATCATGGGATTTAATTGTAACTAGAACATGACTTCAGTTTACCCTCCAAAGGGTCAGCAGTTTTCTTCTAAGAACCACATGGCTCAATTTTTAAAAAATTCTCTTGTGGCAAAAGGACCTTTGGATGGCAAACAACCTCCTTTCATTTTAGGAGTGAGAAAACAGAAGTCTGGTGTGCCAGTTAGAGATATAGTACAAGCAGGTTTTGGCTAGATCGTAACTACTAAAGAAGAAAGGAATTTTCTAGAAGAATAACTTGGGGGTCCCAGAGGCTTGGTAACAGACATAAAGGTGTTCCGGGGGGTCAAGAAGCAGAAAGCAGGAAGGAGCATTGTGGGATGTGAGTGGAGAGTTCAAAGAGACTATAAGGTAGTAAATAAGTAAATATAATATTTTAAGTCAGGATAAATAACACGAAGAACTGAAGTGAGAAAAGGAAGATAAGAAGCCTCAGCATTGGGGGTCTTCTTTTAATAACGGGTCAGAAGGAGCCTCTCTGAGAAAGTGTTAAGAGCAGACACGGACTAGAACTGAGGGAGTATGCCAGGTAGGTAGATACCAGGGGAGGAAAGAGTACTGTGGGTCAAGGCAATAGTAAGGGTAAATGTCTTGCTTCAGGATGCACTTTCTGTGTTCAGTGAGGAAGCCGGTCTGGCTGCAGAGGAACAAGAAAGTAGTGTACTTGGACATGCGGCCAGAAATTTGGGTGGGGTGGAAAGAGGCAGACCATATAGGGACTTGCAGGCCATTTAAGAGCTTTGGATTTTACTGTAATTGTACTAATGGTTCCCAGAGATGGGTAGAGAATATGACATGCATGAGGAAATGCTGATGCTGGGAGGTTGGCAAGACCGAGTTATGAGTTAGGCAAAACAGCCCGCAGTAATTGAAATGCTTGCCTCAACAAAAAGCACAAATGATTACACATCATGAGACCTTTGGGAACGGTCCTGGATGCTCAGAGTCATGAATGGTAAATCTCCACAGGCAAGGATCTGCTGCATTTAAACCCTTTACTTTTGGGGGATGTCAACAGAAAGATATGCTCCAGAAAAACTGTTAGGCTTCACATGTGTCAGATTCCTACAAGTGTTTCATGTCTTGGAAACTCACCTTTATGGTCATTCTTTGGAGAGAAATGAGGAACTTTCATTGGCACTGAGAAAGCATGTAGATTTTTATGCCTTGTCAGTGTCTTTTTGAATGGTCTTCAGGAGAAAAGTTTTAAGTTCTACAGACATAAAACTGGTTAGAAACCTGTTGAGTTTCAGTTCAAAGTTTTAATCTTATTTCTTTACAAATGCCTTTAAATGGTAACCTCAGGCACTTAAAAAAAAACCCAAAACACAATGACTAAGTCATGTGTATGAACAGAGGGAAGCAGATCACTTCATTCCATTCCTAGAGGGTAGGGAACCAAACCTCCCAAACTGGGCAGATAGAATAGAAGGGGTTGGTAGCTGTGATGGAGAAACGTTCAAATAAAGAGTCGGTGCCTTGGGAAGCAAAAGATTGACTTCCTGTTATCTCCTCATGAAGAACTGAGTGCTTCTCACAGAGTTGGGGGCTGTGGGGAAGGCTTAACCACTCTTACCACAAAGAGAAAGCCAGACAGGTAAGCCAACACTTTCTCCTCCATCACTTCAGAAGCTCTTAGGGACCAGATTATTGCAAGAGAGGCATCTGCTTCTGAGAGTTGAGGAAAAGCTGCTGAGAGGATTTTAACTTGAAGATAAGATTCCAATGGTGTTAAATCAAGCAGATAAGTAGCCTCTTAGGCAAGTGAGTAAGAGGGTCCTTTTTAACTTAGTCTTTTCTTCGTGCATGTCTTGGCTTTAGTTGTCCCAGGGTGATATCCTTGCTTTAATACATAATTTAATTACCCTAATCTGGAATAGTGGTTTAAAAATGTGTACTCTTAGAATAAAATATCCATGGGTTCAAATCTTAGCTTACTCATTATTGCTGTTAGGATCTTAGCAATTTAACCTCTGTTAGATTTGGGTGTTTCATCTGCAAAACTAAGAATGTCATGGTGTCTACCTAATTTTAAATCTTGGCCATTAGTATTACTATTAAGAATAATTTGCACAGGTATGGGTTTCAATGGCCTATGACAGTGCAGTGGTGAATCTACATCACTGGTGGCCACTCATAAAAGCTGACACAGTTATTAAGAGATGAAGTACGTTCTTACATGGGCAAGTGGGACATTTTTGGACATAGCTGATCACTGTGAGAACCTATCATGTACAATACTGGGGGGCTCCCTTGGTAGGGATATTGCCCGGGTGTGCTGAGGGAGCCTCCAGTCCTGCATCATTGACATCATGGATGTTTTCACTGGGTCAGTCTCGGCCAAGGACTCGGGTGTGGGGTGGTGATAGTGGCAATTCCGTCACTATAGACACATGGAAAAGATTGATACATTCTTACTGACCATTTACTTGTCAGACTGGCCTATAATCTTGAGCTTTCTATGTTATAGCCATCTGGTTTCCTTATTAACTAAAACAGATCCCCAAATGCCTCTCATTTTGTGATTTCTCACTCTATAAAAAACAGAATTTTGAAACATTATTTGTAAGAAAATATGTAATGTGTTTTTATTTTATTTTTTCCCCATATTTTATTCACTTAATAGAAATAAAACACATATGCAAAAGGACCTAACCCCTTTTCTTTCATACCAGGGCCTTTGAGGGCAATGCTTTAATATGCTACTACAGTTGCAATGCCTGTTATCACAATATATTTTGCAGCCTATCTTTGGATATAGTTTTAGCAACTGCCTTCATTAGTATTTAAATTCTACATCCATGGAATCACACAGAATGACTTTATTGAGTGTATTTTCTAAAGAACAGGCTGGGTTCATGAAATAATAATAAATAGAAGATAATGGAAGATGTAAAGTTGCATATAATCACCAAGCTTTCGCTTGATTTGCTACTAAAATAAACTTCCACTCTAACTAAATTCTCCCCCAATGAATGAAATACTCGTACACGGGAGGTATGCTTTCCTTCTGTTTCCTTCCCAGTACCCCACAAGTACAGTATTTACATATAACATGCATCGCTTCGACGATGTTAAAATAAAAAGTAACATTGGCACCTAAGTAACCCTGTTGTCTTTCCATCTAAGCTCCTCTTTTAAAGCTGCTTCATTTGTATGAGATTTGCTCCCGAGTCAAGTTTCATGAATCAAGACAACTCTGTATGGTTTTGCGAAAGCAGCTTGTGCCGCTAATTTCTTTTTACACTGCCACTCTCAGAGACACATGCCCACACTTATGGGCATAAGCATACCCTATTAGCTTTTTATACTTAATAGGGCCCTTGGCATTTTTAAGTCTCAGACTAATTTGTTTTATTCTGCCTCCCTTCTGTTGTCATAAGGAAAGCTGGTTGCCTTCAAGCTAAGTGCACTGTGATCATCCTGCATGAAGGGCACTGTGCAAGTCCTAGCATCTGATTGAGTAGACGCTCTCCTCCCTGAGCTGTTCTCCCAGCCCCTGGAATGTAAAGCGGAATGGGACTCAATCTGCCATACGCAAGATATTTCAATAGTGTCTTTACCTTCCCCAGTTCACTGAGCTTATAGATCTTATGTGCTTCACACAAATATTTAAAACCAAAGGGGAACTAATCCATTCATCAAGGTGGTCTGTTGTATATTTTGCATGACTATCACAAAACCAAACATTAAGATACTATCTAAATGAATCCCTACCTCAACATTCTTATATGAGTGCTAAGGAAAAATAGTGCTACTGTATTAATTTTCTTGGAACTTGAGGTGTAATTGTGCTTTTCTCAACAGAACATGACTTGAGGTCACCTTTTGGTGTCGAGAGTCAATAATATTTAGTAATCTCCCTACCACCAGGTGTTATTTAGAAATTCTACTTCAGTTCTGTGTGTCATCTTTAAATGGCTTCAAAGAGCTAATTTAGTGCCTAATATAAGGGAAAGTAGTGATTTAATCACCCAAATAAATTAACAATAAAGTTGACACTGTACTGGATGTGTCCACATTTTTGTCAACGTTGAGCTCACTGAATTGTGCTTGGTAAAAAATTCGTGTACGTGGAAATAAAGAACAAATTGACAAGGATCAGAGGGGAGGGAGGAGGGGGTAATGGGGAAAAAGGGGAAGGGTCAAGTCAAGGAACATGTATAAAGGATCCTTGGACAAAGACAACAAGACAGTGGGGTGGGGGGAGGATTGAATGTGGGAGGTGGGGGTGGGTAGGGCAGAGGAGAGTGATGGGGGAAATGGGGACAGCTCTAATTGACCAACAATAAGAAAAATTCATATACTAATGGATTATAACATGTGAATACCATTATGTGTGTATTAAGGTTTTATTTTTTAAAGCATTTAGACTGTTTTATTATTTATAATATATTTAATATAATTCAGATCATGATAAATATATGTATGTAATAGTACATAACAATTATTACTGGGGTAATTATTATATTACTAAAATTTAGTTTGTTCTAAGCAAGACTTTTTCCACCTGTACATAATTTTATTGTTTTTATGAAGAAATATGATTTATCAGCTTAATAATAGTTTGCTTTTAAATCCATAACATAACTAAACACTGAAAACTTCATTGTGCACCAAGGCCATTTTTACAATTTTAAAGTCATGTATGTTTATGGTTTGGCTTAGACAGTCTTAGCTTGAAGCTTAGTAATTCATTTTTGAAAGTACTTGAGTTTCTGTCATTAATATTCTCTTTTAAAAACCGCCTCTGACTTTCATGACTTTTTGCCTGAGCCTCATTTCCCACATTTTTGGCTGTGAGCTTTTCCATTCTGTTTTCCTCCTTTTATTTTACCCAGCAATGATTTCATCTGGCTCCGCTCTTCAAGTAAAAGATACAATTGTACATTACATAAATTATAACAGCCTTCCTTATCTTCCTAAAGCACAAATTAGACATTTCATGTAAACATGGCGCTTTATTAGCTATTAAAAAGATATATTTAAGTGAAGAAGTTATTGATTTTAAATATAATTATCCTTCCTTTTCAGTAACTTTTCAGAACCTCTAGCTCTCAAATAATGTGTATTTGGCATTATAACAAGGCAGGATCCTTCTTGATTTTCTTCCTTGCTCTCTAAACAGATTAGACACAAGCAGCACAGCAATAAGACATTGTATCCGCTGCCAAACCTTTACCATTCCTTTAAGGACCACCACCATGACATACTGCTGTTCTCGGTTACAAAAGAGTTAAATTTTTCGTATTCAGGTTTAGAGAAACTCTCACCCATTCAGGTTGAGCTTCATTGTCCAGACTATGTTTGTTATGATTTCTGTGCTACAGAGAGGGAACCAGAAATTAAGCCAGTGAAATTTCGTGAACATTGGTAGAGTCTGACTAACTGCTGAGATTGGGCCTCCCAGAACACTGGTAAGTGCATCTGGAACCTGGACTCAACATAGCGGATCCAGAAACGCGCACTTACAAGATTCTGAGGGGCTTGGCTGCACAAATCAACTTTCACAAAGTTAATATTGAACTAAGATAAAAATGTCTGGATCTGTTAAACCTAGGAAGACATTATAGAATAATGATATTTTTAGAAACATAAATCTAAATTTCAATACGTAAATATAGGGTGCTTTCAAAAGAAACTTTGAAACTTTTAACTGATCTGATTTTGGTGTCCTCCTCTTTAAAATGGATATATATGTATGTACATTTAATAATATTGTACTGTAGGGTTGTGTGAGGGTAGTATTTACTATATTTAAATATCATGTATTATATTAATATACAATATATGGATATATACTCTATAAAAACATACATTTGTATAGCATATATTTAATACATATAATATACATTTTTATTTCTATATAATTACAGGTAAGTAATAAAGTAAAAAATATTTACTAAGCTATTATACCTCATGTCAGATTCTATTTTGGGAGATAGAGATGCAACTGTGTACGACACAGAAAAGGGCCTTACTTTTCAAAAGCATGTGATATAGAGAAGGAGATGGAAAATAAGCAATGAGATAGATAAGGAAGATGGCTTTAGATTTTGATAAACTTTGAGCGGACAGCAAAACATGGTAATGTGATAAGAGAGCCACAGGTGGCAGAAGGACTGCTTCAGGCTGGGTGATTGGGAAAGACCTTTTGGAGAAAGTGGCCTGGCAGATAACGTACATAATAGAGAGAAACATGAGCATCTGGGGACAAATTGCTACTGTGGGAGAGGACAGTAAGTGCAAAATCCAGAAACCAGGCATGAGCTAGGTGTGTGTGGAAGCAGGAAAGACTGGTGTGACTGGTATCTAGTGAGTAAGGGGGAGAAAAGTGCAAGAAAAAGTCTTGGAATTTCACTGGGCTTGGGTTCAAAGTTTTGAGTTTCCATCCTGACTCTAATGGGAAGGCGGTGAAGAGATAAGTAGGGAAGAGATGTTACCTGGTAAAAATGTCAAGTAAGAATTGAAGGGAAGGAAGTAGGGGTGAATTATGAGGCTGATTCAGTAGTCTAGGTGACTTGGACTAGGGAATAGTTTTAAGTTGGGAGAAATGGACATATATTAAGAATATGCTTGGAATTAGATTAACAGAATATACTTGTGAGAGGAGGGAAATCAAGAACATGCTTTTGATTATGATTTGGTCACCTGAGACTTTAATTTTCTGAGATGGAGCATATTGGGACATGAAATGTTTGCTATGAGTCATACTTACTTTGACATATACATTACCCATCTAAGTGGAAATGACAAATAGTTTGAGTTGTAAATATTTAACTCAGTACTAAAGTTGTCATATTAACTGTCATCTGAATCTAGATTGTATTTGAAACCATGGATCATTTTTTAAACCTATTTTCTTTTAATTTAATTTTATTTTTTCTACTTAGCCTGAATTTATTTTTTTCGATTAAATTTGTTGGAGTGACATTGATTAATAAGATTACATAGGTTTCAAGTGTGCATTTCTAGGATAAATAATCTGTATATTGCATTGTGTGACCACCACCCAAAGTCAGATCATCTTTCATCACCATATATTTGGTCCCTTTTACCTTTTACTATCACCCAACCCCCTTCCCTTAGTGTATCCACCACACTGTTGTCTGTGTCTATGAGTTTCAGTTTTATATTCCCATCAAATCCCAATGACATTCTTTAAAGAAATAGGACAAAAAATAAAACCATGGGTCTTACTTAGATCACCTAGAAAGAATATGTAGATATGGAAAAAATAGGGCAAATTTTAAGCCTCAGAGAATTTTGATATTTAGAGATTAAGCAGTAAAAAAGTCAGCAAAGGAAAAGGAAATAGAAATAGCCGGTGAAATGGACAGAAACCTGGGGAAGGATTCGTCACATTATCAGAAAAGAGTACTGCTGAGAGTCCATGCCAAGTTAGAATATCTCATTGATTTGGTAAGATTGAGATCACTGGTGACTAGAACAAGAGAACTCCTATTGGAGTAGTGGGGATAGAAGTCTACTTGTAGTTATTCTTCTCATTTCTAAAATATTCCTGCTTGAAGCTCCAAGATTGATCAAATAAATAACAAGACCCCCCCCACTTTCCCTAAAAATACAGGAAGAAAAAAATTTAAATCAAATTATCCACTTTATTTCTCATCCTAAGCAATGCTCATTCAAGCCAAAGTTGTTTAAAAACTGTGGCTTTCCTCACTTGAACATTTTCATCGTGTCTTTCTGATATGGTCACCTTAATGAGTTCTGGATGAGACCCTAGAACCTTAACAATTGGAAATGGAGAATCTCTTGTTCTCAACAGCAGTGTATTCAAGATGAGTTCTTTTGCAGATGGCAAAGCTCCTCTGTTTTATTTGCCTAAGTTTTAGATGGTGATATTTGCTGAGTTTATCCCCAAATTCTGATGAGCTCTTTATTGGTAGCATGTGGCTTAATTACAATGAAAATAAAAAATCCTTGTTCGTGGACACCAGTGTGATGATTGCTGGGGTCAGGGGTGGGAGGGGAAGGAGAAGGGAGGTGAAGGAGGGTAAAGAGGCAATAAATATGATGGACAGTGACTTGGGGTGGTGAACACACAGTACGGTGTGCAGAGCATGTGTTGTAGAACTGTGCACCTGAAACCTGTATAATTCTGTTACCCAGCATCATCCCAATCAATTTAATAAAAAGGAAAAAGAAAAAAGAAAAAAATGTTGACTTTGGGGGCCTTATTCAGGACAGAGAAAACATTAAGCATTTTTTAAACTTGCTTGGTATCACCTCTATCCCTGTCACCTTTCTCTCATGCTGTCTTTGTATGCGAAACCACCACCATAAGTTACCTCCCTCTCTGCAGCCCACATGCTCCTCAAAGCTGTTCCAGGGAGCTGCGCGTTCATTCTCTGCCAGGATTTCTGTCCTGTCCCATGCTCCCGACACACTTCCCTTCTTTGGGATGTATTTTTTAAAGATGTTAGAGGAAACAATAAGTACTAGGTGTTATGAAGTAAGTCTTTGGCATTCGATGAAGATAACTTTAGGTTAAATTCTCCAGAAATCATGACTGTTTTTTTGTTTTAGAAAGAAGCTTCAAAGAACATTCATTTTTTAATTGAGCATTTTGTGCTTCAAATTACTGCATGCATTAAGTTTGAAATATAAACAGTTACCAGAAATACAGATTAAAATATTCCTTAGATACTAAATTTTCAACTTCTGTCACTTTCTCATAAAAGGAAGCTAGCTACTAGGGAGGATTGATAGATCTGGATGTTACAAAAATGAATCTTCAGAAGCATGATATTATATAATAAAATTATTTTAGTCTTAATTCAATAATATTTTTAGATAATTTATACATTTACCCAAAGACATGCATATTTTAAAAATTTACTCTGCATTACTTCATAGGAAACAATAAAAGTATAAAGCAAGCAACCCGCATTTATGTTTAAAATATAAATTTTGGATAGCATTTCACATGTATACTCAATATGGTAGATTCAATTAAAGCTCTTTTGCAGAAATTCAGTGGCAAAATATAATTGAATAATGAGTATGCAAACTAATTCATCCAGTTTAGTTGTTCTTAAGACTTATTTACATTAGAGAGGTGAAAGGTATATGACCTAGGTTGAAAGCTTCTTGAGAGCAGGGTCTGTTTCTGACTACATCTCTTCATACATTCTCTGATATAATAGCATATGCATGTAAATTCTCAATAAATTCATAAGTACTGTGTGAGTAGTAGCTGAGTCAACATGAGTCAGGTAAGAGCATCCTTCAAAAGCCTCGATATGAGCAAATTTCTTCCATCCTGTTTACCCTCTCTCAATATTGGAGTTGCAATGCCTCGCTCACTGTGGAGGCCCCATAAACATATTCTAAATCCATTGAATAGACAATCTGTTTAAAAAGGCCTTTTGCAGTATTCTGAAGGTCATAGGATATCTTTTATGTTAGTTAAATTGGACAACATTTAATGTTGCATGTGTTTTATATGATTAGGTCACAGATAGAGGTGGTGCTTTCTTGCCCAATGTGCTAAAATGCCAGACATTAGGAACTCGGCAGCTCAGAAGCTAAGGTTGTGAACTTCGCTAGGCCTGTTAATACTTTCATTTCTGTTTCCTCATTGATTAAACAAGGGAAAGGAATCTTTTCACTTTGGGAAATGTGAATGAAATCCCCAGTAGGATGGGGATGAATAGAGACTGTAGGTTGTTTCTAGTCAGACCAGTGACTTCAAGTTCCCTTTCATGAAGATTTTTCTCAACACTAGACTAAATTCCTCATGGGTTGGTAACACCTGGCCCACAGTGTCAAGGAGCCCATAGTTTTGCTGGGTTTCAGAGCAGACCTCAGATTCATGGTGGAAAACATAAACCTCATTTCTGTTTTTACTAAGTTCCGCTCTCTAAAATGTATTATCACTAAGCAATAGTAGAACCTAGTGGTCAAGGTCTCGGTTTCTGAACTCACACCCAGGTCTACGTTGTTTTCCTGGATATTTGACCTTTGCCAACTCTCCAAAGCCCTCTGAGCCTCATTGAAGTGTGAGGAAAAGTATATCCACAGCAAAGTCTTGTTCTCAGAATTAAGTGCTATAACGCGATAATGCATGAAAAGCGTTTAGTGTGATTCCTGGCTCCAAAACAATACTCAGAGAATGTTTGTTGTTGACATTATTAAATATTTACATGATAATATCAAAATATGTTCTTTAGTAATTTCAGCCACCATATTTAAGTAGAAAAATAATAATTTACTTCCTTTCTTTAATTCTCCCTGGTTCTCAGAGACTTTTAATAAGGTTTACCATGGAGGTTACCTCTGGGCCCTAGAGTTGAGGGCAGGAAGCGGGTGAGCTTTCCATAATGAAGAAAGTAAATGTCGGGAGGCCTGCAGCAGTGGCCGCCCAGCCACAGGTCCTCCTTCCCCTACAGCTACTGACAACAGAATGGTGATAAAGTTTGGGAAGACGCTGTGGGAAATGCAGTCTAGTTTAACGGTAAACTGTACACAGAATGCAGAGACACAGAGGAGATTCACAGTTAAACAGGGTGAATGGTGTGTGAAGGCCCGGAACCAGGGGTAGAAGAAGAACAAAATGAGCCCTTGTGATCTAAATATTTTATTGAATAAGCTTTACTGTATAGAAGGCAAGTGGGAAAAATAATTTACTTTATTCTACTCCTCTTTCAGACCCTTTCCTCTGGACTCCCCCCTTCTCTGCCCCCAACTTTTGCCAAAATCTTGGGCAGCTGCAGTAGCTTTGCTGGCTCCTTTTAGTAGTAAGAACCCATTTTAGCAATAAAAAAATTTTCAATCCTTGAACAGTCCTATTTTTTATTCAACTTACATGTTCTTTCACCACCCTTGCCTATCTCAGACAAAAAGAGATGTTTTTTCTTTCTGTTTTTTTTCATTCTAGCACTTGCTAGTTTTTTTATCCTATTGAAAACTGGAACCAGGGAAAGGAAAGAGGTGAAAAGAGGTCCCACTAGGTAGGTAGTTATCTGGCTGTGGTGAGTGCACATGAGCTGGCCCATTCCCTGCATCTCCCCATACACCCTGGTGCAGGGTGTCTCTCTCAGAACTCCACTCTGATGGTAGCTGGTGGTTTGTCCTCTGCTCTCTAGCTTCTACAGACCACTCCAGAATAGAGTCACTCATCCACGCCCCCCCCCCCCAGAGAGGCTTCTGGAAAGAGTGCCTCTCAAGAGAGCACAATCTGGTTTCCTTCCACTGAGTCCATAACTGGTCCTTGGGAGACAGGACCCCTTGTTCTGCCTTAAGTGGCAAAGCAGCCAGTTCTTCATGCAGCCCTCCCTCTTTTTGATCTGTCATTAAGGAGGGACTACTTCAGTCACAGCCTCCCATCTTCAGAGTACTCCGGCAGGAGTCAGAGACCATCTCCAAAGTCGTTCAGACACCATGCATCATATGAGAAGCCCTTCTCATTTAGCTTCACTGGGGGAATGTGAACTCTCCTGGTAGCCATGTTGAGAGTGCGGGGTGGTGTAGAATGAATAATAACAAGTCAGACAGTTCTCCAAAGAAATTTTCACTCTCAAATATTGTGCCTCTCCCAATAAATTTTTCACATTCTCTTATGTACTTTGAAAATGGGTAGTGGACTAGCTTTGGCAGAACTGATTCTATAATCCCTTAGTATGTCCTGTGTAGGTGGTCTAGCACCTTCATTTAGAATGTAAAGCTATTTGGCTCCTGTTGTTTTGTTCTCAGCAGCATGGCACTCCTCTTATACACGTCAGATCTTCCCAGCCTCACCTGGTTCTATACCAGCACACTGCAGCAACCAGGGCTGCATGGATTCTGAGGAACTTCACGCAGAAGCAGGGTACCATTGCCTCAGCATAGAAGCAAGCCGTGCGCTGAGCCTTCCTTATTTTCAGTGAGGTGTGAGAAACCGTGAAACCTCATCAATACACATACATGCAACCTAAAATGCAGGGCATTTGTTGCCCTATAGGCAGAACTCAGTGGGAAATGGTGGATAAATTCTTTCTCCATTCTTCATTTTATCCCCCTTAGGAAATACTATCCTGAAATGCATTTTAAACAACTTAGAAGATAATCTGAAACATGAAGCAATCCGTTGCATTTAGCAACGGCCAGCTGCATCACGCATCCTTATACTGGCACTTTTTCCTTTCTCAGCCTCGCTGCCCTTTTTCTCACTCCAGCTCCTAAAGAAGAACCTCAGGCAATGGTGCTGCTTTCTGGGGAACTTACGCTGTGACGCTGATCTCCACAGCCTCTGCAGAAATCTTGAGAAGCAGAAGAGCTGCATTTAATATTTTAGAACACATAATTCCTGGATTAGGTGAAATTATAGCTGTTTACTAGAGAAGGAGAAGCCATAAACTGGTGGTGGAAGCAGGTATAAACAAAAGCACAGAGTCTTTGGATGAAAAAATCTCTGGTCTTGACTAAGCAACTGGGGAGTCAGAGAGACGAGGTTTGAGAGATGAAAGGTGGGGTCTGCTGGAAAGGAGGGTGATTAATCAGTGCTGAAATGCTATTTTGATGTTAAGTGTGGTTTTGGCCATTGACTAGATTGCATTTTCTATATGTATACTCTGATCCACCACGGTGACAGAAACTTACGGTGAGAAGGGACCTTGGTGTTCCAGTTCAGGTCTAGTTAGAGCCTCAGGTGGGGAAACAATGATCAAGACCATGCTGCCTGTTGGTGGCACAGCTGGACAGGTGTCCTTATACATTCTGGTGCCCCTTTTATAGTCTGATGGCAGTCATAATCATCACCATATCCTCGGAAATATGTCAATAAATAAATATTTATTAAATTATTCTTATTCTCCAACTATACCTAAAGAGGCTTCAAGAGAACAGTTACAAAATATTTACTTTTTTCTGCTTGAAAATTATCATATTATTCTTTATATATTCTTTTTAAAAAGCTCCTGATCTCTATCTGACAGGGTACAAGTACAGCATAAACATACAAATGAAATAATGTACTTAACAAAGTAAACTCAAATTAAAGCCTAAAGGCAATAATTTAGAATAATTTATTGTCAGAATCAACTGACAATAGCAGAAAACTATATTTCTTAATATTAAGATTATTGATTTATGTTGTCACTGCAGTGAATCTTAGGTATACTGCTAACTGTTTCTTCAGCTCATTAATATACTGGGCTATATGTTACATACAGCTGTGTTTTCTTTATTTCTGTTAGATATAAGCACACGCACACACACATACACAAACTCACTTAATTTATTTCCTGGTAGGGATGTTCAAGCACCTGTACTTTGTGCTGGTCTGTGCTGTTATGCAAAATTGGGCCCATGCTTTCCTTAAAATTAACTTTAGTTCTTTAATCAGACTTTTCTGCCTTGTGCTACTACTTAAATACCTATGCTCTTTAGACTAGGAGGAATGGAAACAATTCATTATACCTGTTTATGGCCTTCAATTATGTAACTTTGATTTCCTAGACCAACAGCATTTCCTAAAAGGTGCTCAGCCTGAAAATACTGATGTGAAAATAGTTGTTCTTAAGATAGGCAGCAATTACAAATAAGTACAGTGTGTATCAGGAATTGTAGTGAGTACTTTGCCAATTCAGGCTTCAAGGAAAATGATTATCGTATTTTCAGAAAGAAAAATGCCTCAATTTACATTGGGCATAATTTTTTATTTCCTAGCAAATGTTCAGAAATGCAGTGGTTTGCAAAGAACCTATTTTCTCACTAAACATTTTTCTAATTCTTGAAAAAGAATTACTAACTGTGAATTGCCTGACTCTATAGTAATCATAGACCACCCAAGCATCATTTTTACAAGGCCAAATACACAAAAGAATGCTATTACCCAAGGTTATCAGAAGGAAAACAAGTGGCTCTTTATTAAGTTATAGTGATGAAAAATAAAAGTGGTCAGTCATGCTGGATTTTATTAGAATAACTTCATGTGGCTATGATGCATGATCCTTTTTAACCCAAACAGTTACTAAAATCGGCAGTGTCATAAATTAGGATATAACAAACCAGCTCTGCCTTGCAGGGTTACCCACTTTCACCAAAATGTATAGAAGCTCAACCCTAGATGGGACACTGTCTTGTAGGCACAAATTGATCATCGGACATCAAACAGTGAAGTTATCCCACTGCAGAGGTGCCAGTTAGAAGATACGGACAAGAAAGAAGACAAAGGGAATGGAGCATGTGATAAAACCTGTATTGTCGCTGCCTGCTCAAGAACCTATTATCTCAAGAAAGAGAAAGATAACCATAGGAAACAAAATTCATTTCAGGAATTGCATTCTCTGTGACTGCTTTCTGTGAAAAATATCTGCACTGTGTGAGTGGAAACTATATTTCAAATTCCCGTCTTTACTGGCCCCCCAAATAAAGCTAAAAGGATAATGAAGTGATAACATCGTACAACAACTTGGACTAAACCCTCCACAATTTCTGTATCAGCTTCGATCATTGCCACGAGCATGCATGCCTGCTTGGAAATAAGTTTTTAAGGTTGTGATGCTCACGTGGAATGTTTACATTGCAAGAATGCATATAACAAGGCTGTTTTGGTAGCTGTCTACTGATGTGCTAAAAATTCCACCTAAATCTTGGAAAGCTTGTAGTCTAGTCTCATTATGGCAGAGTTGGTCTTCTTATTAAAATATATACACATGTAAAACATGAAGATGTGGAAAAAAGCAAAAATATATCAGACCCAGCTAGAACAAAAAAAGATGACTATCCCTTATACCAACAGGAATAAGCTGAGAATTACCAGAAAAACAACTATAAAGACACCGTAAATCAAACAGCATAGAGTTTAGAACATCAAAAACTCAGAAATTTTCATCTATTATTAATTATGATAAAAAATTCTATCTCAGAATATTTTAAACAGCAACTGTTGCCAAGAAAATCTACATCTTCCTGAGCTGAGGAAAGTTAGAAATAAGAACTAAGGCTCCAAACTACCAATGAAATTGGGTAGCCATTAATAAAATATTTCAATGTCTTTGTACATTTTCCTTTCAATTAAAAAGCCACATTTTAAAGAGAAGACAATTTATTATTTCAATAGCATTTCAATATTTAATGGGACTACAACTAGAATAGCCACCCATAATGTGGGAACTTAGTGTGTGTTTCTAAAGGAATTATTTTACTTGTTAAACTCTATTTTTTAACTGTTATATATAATGCACCTATGATAGAAATTCTAATGAAACTTTAGAAAAAAATTAACATTTAGGCTTCATTCTAACTTGAAGATGAAAGGCTTTCTTATTAACCTCTCTATTAATCATTTCATCTACCTTTTAAGGAAGTATTGTTAGTTGACATGGGCAATAGCAGAGTGGCTTCCCAAATGAAATCCAGTGGTCTTTGAGGAGACAAGTAGATCAAGTGTGGTGCAACCAAACTTTTACTTATTTGTATCCACTCTACATCAGCCACATTCCTGTCCACTGCACGTGTTCTAATTAACATTATAACCTCATCGTTCCTATATCTATATCTGTAATTGAGATTTTTCTGGTAATGGAATAATGTGGGTGGAGAGATCAGGGTTAATCTCAAAAATCCAGGAAGATTCCTTAATCTTTGCTTTGGTTACAAAGCCCCAGGTAGAGCTGAATTTCCTTGTATAGATTTAAGTGTGGTTAGAAGGAGAATTTATATGTATACACTTTATGTGTGCATGTATTCCCTTTTTCCTTTAGGACTATAGGTCTGTTACACTATAAGTAGGTTTGCCAGGAATTCGACAGATGTAATTCATTTGGAAATAAAAATCGGTGGCTCTAGGGATTTTAGATGCCATAGGTTCATAATAAGTGGTCGCTAATTGAAGGATAAAATCTTCGTACCGCTACTCAGAGCATGGATGACGAAGAGCCCCGTGGCACTGAGCACACTATCTTGGGCAAATGACTGGACTGAAATCCTTAATTTCCTCATCTATAACATTTCCACAGGGATATTAATAATATTAATAAATACTTGGGTCAAATTTTCAGTCTCAATGATTTACATGTAAAACTGGGATAAGAAGATTTACTTCAGAGGGCTGTTGAAAGAATTAATGAACAGTGTCTAATGCAGTGTAGAAAGATATTAGACATTCAATAAATTACAATTTTATTAAAGTTCCTACAAACAGTTAATTTGTTAACACTACATTTACAACATATATTTCCCATATTTGGTGAAATCATCACTTTTCAAAAGTGGTTTCTACAAATTTTTTCTGTCATAATTTTTTCATGATACCAAGGAATATTGTTGTCCTAATAAATTAGTGGGGTTAAACTTAGATCCAAATTTTTCTAAACAAAAAATAATTGTGAAATACAGGTGAAAGTATCCATTTAATAAAATATAGAGCATGCTCATTTAGCAATGTATTATTAATTTGATAAACATTCATATCAGCATGTAAATATTTAATTATAATGATTTATCAATATTATAAAAATTATAATAAAAAGTTAGAGAAACCTATTCTAACTTTACCAGATAGATTATGAAAACTGCATAATGGTAAGCTTAAATTACTGGTAAAATGTGAAACAAATATGACAAATACTCTGTTAAAATTGAAAGGGGAGAAAGAAGGACAATAATAAAAATGAGCAAAAAGGATGTTTTTTCAGTTTTTCCATCATTTAATATTCAAATTTTATAAAAATAGAGGGTCATATACATAGTCATATTGGATCTCAATGGACACAACAAAAAAAGAACACAGAGAAGTAGAAACTTACATAAAGTCCTGATAAATATTGCTTTCAGGTCTTGTCGCTGCTAAAAGCTGAGCAGTAAATGGAACCTGCTCAGAGTTGGTCTCCTGTAATCCTTAAGGCAGCAGAAATCACTTCATGGACTGGATTAAGTCACAGATGATGAGCACCCACCTCTGGCAATCTATTTGCCTACAGGTTGAGAAATGTTAATTTTTTAATGGTTTTCAGAAGGATGAGACATTCTCATTTATGATGTTTTGTCACATATAATACTTCTAATGCTGAAAGTGTATTTATGTCCATTATTTCATTTAACATTTGCAACAATCCTTTGAGGAAAGAAGGGCACATAAGTATCATCAGCTCCACTTTACAAATGAGGAAATAAACTTGCCCACAGATTAAAAAATTCACTAAGAATGAGACACAGAATTTTTGTTATAGCCGAGTCTCTTTTTGGGCTATTCTGAATTTTGCAGATAGACGCTTAACCAAACTTGCTTTAATCCCAGCATTTGTAGTTGTGTTAGATGTAGGGTTTCACTACTGCAAATTGGTGTTATTTAGTTTATTAAATGACTAAGAAAATGAGGTTCACAATTTATTCATTCAGCTTTTTATTTTTGTCTGTTTTTGGAAATAAAAACACCCTGAGAAGCTATTAAAATAAAATTTCAACACCCAAACTTTGCCTCAATGTATCTTTCCTTGTATTTACTCCTCAGCCATCACTTTCAGCCAATTCCTTTCTTTTGTAGTTAAAACATTTTTTTAACCTTGTGGTTAACATATTTATCTCTCTGCTGAAATGGCATCCTCCTTCAGGGCAGAGTTTATATTTAAGCCTCTTTGAATGTGCAGTTCGTGCACATTTACCAAATGTGCGAGGAAGAAGACAGTAGCTAGTGGTTGCCACTGGACAAGCACTGTTCTTAGAGCTTCTAAATGCATTATTGCACCGGGTCATCAAAACAATTTTGTGAGGTAGCTGCAATGGTTAAATCCATTTATAGCTGAGGCAACTGAGACATTAAAGGCTTATTTCTTGCCTAAGGACAGTTACAGACAAGGCTATAACACAAATCCAAGCAGTCTGACTCCAGAATTTGGGTGCTTTCATGATTGAATCAGAGGTAATAATCAGAACACAGAATGCTTTTATAGTGCTACTATGCCAGATAATCTTCTAAGATATATATGTAATATATATAAATATTACAAATGACATATGTATATAAATGAATATACAAATGGATATATGTATATTCATTTTCTGCAAATATTTCCATATTGTGAATGTGCTTTCTTGCCTTATACACATGAGGAAATTAAAGCAAATAGCAGTTAGGAAATTTGTCTGAGCCCTGGCTAGTGTGGCTCAGTGGATTGAGTGCAGGCTGTGAACCAAAGGATCGCTGGTTCAATTCCCAGTCAGGACACATCCCTGGGTTGTGGGCCAGGTCCCCAGTGGGGGTCACGTTAGAGGTAACGACACATGGATGTTTCTCTCCCTTTCTTTCTCCCTCCCTTTCCCTATCTCTAAAAATAAATAAATTTTTTAAAAACCTTAAAAAAAATTTGTCTGAGATTGCACAGCTAGTGAATGGAGAATCTTGGAATCCAATCCAGGCAGACTGGATGCAAAATCCATACCATTAACGACTAGACTTGTATAAGAAGGAACTTAATTTCTATCACCCAAATTCAAAAAGAATGACAAATAAATCCGGATGACAATTGATTAAATGTGAACTGTGATTTTGAAGTCCCTTCTGAATTGGTCAGCACAATTTCTTCCTCAAATAAAAATCTTTTTGGAAGACCAAATTCAGATAATAAGATTTCTTGCCTGGTGAATATAGAACAGAAGTATATTGGAGGTGAGTATCTAGGCTCCTTATTCATTCTGACCACTGTGGGAACCCTGTTCAAAAGGCCAGCACTTTGGTTGGTTGTTAGTGCTCTCATTCACCTGGACAGCAGATCAATCACGTTTCTCTCCTATTATTGACTGAACTTGATTTTGAATATGTTTTACTGAAAGTGTATGACAGTTTCTTTCAACTTCAGTACTAGTGTTTAGTATTATATATTGTAAAGATTTAGGTTATATTTATCAAAATCTCTATCAAGTTTCTTTCCTGTGTTAGCTTTACGTTTTCAGGGGATTTTAGGGTTTCTTGAACAGTAACTAGTCTGAAATGTGCTGAATTAAAGGCATACATCTACCAATTTGTCTTTGGTACCTTTGTTTATTGGGCACATTATAATTTTTATGATACCTCTATGCCAGAATTTCCTATCAAAATGGCAAATAATTTTTATATTTTTCTAATGTGTTTCTATGATTCACAGCAATTTACTAACTGGACTAGAAAATGTCTAAAGTTCTACTTGTTACTTCTGCTAAAAATTATCTCTCTCTATGAAATTACTGTCCTTGAAATGTTGTTAAAATTTTGTGTTATAATATAACCCTTTATGTTAGAGTGATTTCTTTTGATTTTAATGCTCATCTCTATCCCTTTTACTTCATATGCCTTTAATTATTTTTATTTGAATTTTTCTTCAACTCAGGAACAAGAAATTATATCTCATATACATTGAATTGAGTCTATAATTTCTCACTCATTTTACTAAAATGTTGCAAAATGCCTTTTTGAGTTTCATTAAAACACTGTATGCAAGTTTTGTAAATTTTAAAAATACACATTTTACAAATTATTCTGTAATTGGAATTCTCTTTCAAATCTAAATATACTTTAGAGCCCCTAAAATGTCATTTTATCCATTGTTACAACCTTGAGCAGCGTGTTATGGGCAGAACATCTCCTTATGCTTGAGTGCAAGGGTAAGAAGCACTCCAATGGGCACATGTGTTTTAAATTGTTATAATATGAGAAGAACCCAAGAGAAAACAGAAGTACTGCAAAATGCCTGAGTGCTCACCATCTTCAAGTATTACTGAAGCATCATTTTCTCAAATGATACTGTGTTTGCAAATTCAGTGACATCTTTATCCACAATATTGGGTGAGCAGCATTATCAGTGGGCTGTCAGGACTATTCCCAGATGATTCCTGTGTCAGGATTGCTAGCAGTGACTTAGATATATATATGCAACTGCGTAGGAATCATATAAACATAATCTACTCTCTCCAACTCAACTTCCCATAGTCAAATCCCCCGAATTTCTGAAACCACTTTAAAGTCAAGCAAAGGATTAAAAAACGTATGAGGGATGCAGTTGGAAGAGAAAACTGATAGCGTTCTTAACCAGTTGCTGCTAAAAAACATCACAACTTTGCAAGTTTGATATGAGGAAATAAACACATTTCTAGGGTCCCTCTTAAGGGTGGAAGGGTCTAATGCAAGTGAGGGCTTAAAGCTTAAGTTCCATTAACTTCACAATAATTTTATATCTATACTTCTTGTTAGGTGGATTTCTCTCTCTCTTATATCCCTTTCTTATATTTTCTAATGTACCTTCTGTAATAAATAATACTTCTCAAACACCCTTTAATTACTTACCTGTGATGAGAGCTATATCCTCAACATCCTGCCCCTGTTTGTATCTTAGAATACAGATAGATCATTTTGATGATTAAGGTTTGGTTCAATACTCAGAGCTGAAATTCTTCATATTCTCCCTGCCTGCTATGTAAAGTCATAAATGCAATCTGTGAGATGCCTTAACTCTGACGGTAGAGAAAAGATATTAGAAGAACATAAAGTTGTCTAACATAATGTCTCATGCCTGATGGCAGGAACATACTCAGTCAGATGTAGAGTTCTCCTGCTGGTAGTTTGCTACTATAACCATCATACCAAGAGATGCATTAGTACTGTTTCCTAGATTGCAATTTGTTACTATAAATGAGTCAGACCAACCAAACTGAGAGTAAGTAGACTAGCAGAGTCTTCGTAGTCTAAAATTTGGACCTTATAGCAAACGTCTCCCAAACCTACCACTTGGGTCTGTGCTGGAAATCCTGATGCTGTAGGTCAGTATCTGGTGGTCATTATTTTACCTTAAAAATGCATAAGCTGTATTGATCTTCGTTATTACTATTTTTGTCTTGTTGACCTGAGCGTGACAGAACCAATGGGGGGGTACCCTAGAACTCAAAAACTTCACTACGTATTCTATTATAGCTCTTATCATGCTTTTCTGCACCTTGAACTAAGCTGTGAGCTCCGTGAGGACTGGCCATGTGTCTTGTCAGTTTTTGAATTCTCCCTCACCCCTATAACTACTTCTCCAATCTGCACTATCTGGATGCTTAATATTTTGATTTATACAGTTAATCCACCTTGAAATTTGTGTTTAACAAGTGAATCAATGAGTTCATAAATGATCCAACCAAATTCTTATTTCTTCCTAAAATATTTTTTACTTATAGTTGATCTAACTTATTTTATGCTTAGAAAATTATACTTTAATTTTAGCTAGAAAATTATAGGAGAAAACTATAGCCTCATAATAAATACTCAAAAATTCATCAGTTTCTATATACCAAACTGTTAGAACCTCTTTTGCTTCCTGTCATTTATAATTCTGATAAATTTGGTAGGAAAGAAAAAGGGACATCTCCATAAAACAAGTGAGTCAAATACTATCTGCTACTTTCCAATCAAAGAGATAATACCGGCTGAGGGTGTTTTGTTCTCCAATGGCCTTGTAAGTTGGGGATAGTCTATTTGCTGTCTTTACTTCCTCCTTCCAGTGCGTATGAGTGCACAAGGTGGATGACCTGGTAGGAGGCATGCCCTGCAATCATGGTAGAGAGCCACACTGTTAAGAGGACCAAAATGAAAATAAAACCAAAATATTCAAATCAATGGAGTTTACCAGGCAAAAATGAATAACCAAAGTGCTATCCAAAGGGCTAAAATAAATGTGATCGTATTTGTATCATATTTCTAGCTCACTGAAGTTCCGTGAAGACAAGGACTTTTTGTAATATTTCATGTTGTAGAGTTGTAGGTGGAAGGCAAATATCTATCACGTGTGATGCAAACACAAAGCAAGCTTCATTAAAAAAACTTAAAGGCGGATACTTGGCTGAATGGTATGTGAAAACCCCATGCTCTCAACTTTATACTGAGAAGTGTACAGGGAGTAGATCCCAGCTAAAATGTACTACAGAAAGGCTTCGATGAGAGAGATCCTTAAATCTCTGGTGAGTGTGAAAGCAGCCTTATAGGGGATGAGGGAGCAGGCTGAGCTTGGGTACCATCTACCTAGTGCAGACATCCCCAAATTCTTCACTCCCATGAGGCAGGAGCAACTGGTAGTCCAAGTGGTCCGCAAGATGGTCTTAGGACAGTGCCTTCACAGGATAGGCACTAATATTGATTAGATACACAATTGAAAAGTCCTATTGTTGGAGTTTACTACAAAGTTTTTATAAGCATGAAATTGACAAAATACTGAAAGATCGAATATACAGCACAAAATGTGTTGCAGCCAGGAAAAATAATGGCAGAGCAGTGGATAGGAGAACCAGACCTTATTATGAAACAGAAAATACAAACATGTGAGTGTAAAAAATGAAAGTCTCACCTTTAACAGGAAGCTAAACAACAAAACAAACAAGCAAGCAGAATAAAAACAAAGACAGTGAAATAGAGAACAAGGGGACAGTGACCAGAGGGGAGAGGGAAGGGAATTTAAGGGGGAAAAAGGGGAGGGATTTGGAGGAACAAGTATGAAGGACACAGGGATGAGGACTAGGGGGGGAGGAAATGGGAGGGAGGTGGGGAGCACGGGGTGGGGGCTGGGATGGGAGAAATCGACAAAAAATTGTACTTGAAAAATAACTAAATAAAATTTAAAAAAAATGAAAGTCAAAGTTAGGCTTGAAGCAGGACAGAGGCTTATAAAGTCAGCTTCAAAGTACTATTTGAAAGAAATAGAAATTCCAGCAGGCAACATACATATTCATGAAGCCGAAACAATATTGAAAACAACCCATTATCATTACCTAGATTAAAAGAAAAGACTAGAGTAACACCTCCACATCACTGAGACAGGATAAGAATCAGGCCTATCAACCAGCTCTCACCTTCCACTTTCTGCATCTTCTCTGGGAAGACTGAGAAAAACATGGTGAAGAAATTAACTCTGAAAAACTGCAGCCATAGTTATAAATTTTTGTAATTTCAGTGAAATGAGAAAGAGCAATAGCTCGAGGTAAGTGTAATGTGTACAAAATCTTAAAGTATTTAAACACTTTTTAGAACACCAGAAAGCAGTTCTGTGTATATGCAAATGGTGGGAAGGAAGGGAACTGGGGAGAGAAAGACGAGAAAATTATTTCTTTTCCAGAGCAAAGAGGAAAGGACCAGGTATTTAACATTCTTTTTTAAAAAGATTAAGAAAAAAATTTTAATTTAACACTTTTACTGAACTTAGATTGACCAATCTTTATTCCTTTTCCTGTCTTTTCTACAAACCTCTCAAATATTTTGTATAGTTCTAAAGAGCAGAGAGTGCACTTTTTTGAATAACTGTATTTGGCCAACTCACTGCCATTTGCTTATAGTGCAGTCAGACTTAAATTTCCCTCACTGCTGATTTCATTGGACAAAGGTAAATTTCAGTTGGAAAGATAATACTCCAGAAGGAGGCGAGTCAGTGGAACCAGATGCCGCCAAGCAGATGAACTCTTCCAACTAAATTCAGCCCATATCAACTGATTCCAAACTGATCTGTAGAGAAGAGTCCAAATCCAGTCCCATCACAACTCACTAGAGAGAGGCCAGCCTGGGTCGACAGAGTCCAGCCACCCTCTAGATGCATGCAGTACATGAGTGCTTCTTGTTATATCCTGCTGATGTTCTGTTGTTCTTTGATGCACATTAGTATGGCGTAGCAGCAATGTATGAATGAATGTTCTTATTGCTCTAAATACTAGGCAACATTGTTGTTGTCACTTTATTTAATTTGAGGCACTTTGGTGTGTACTCTGTTTTATTTTGGTTTTAATTTCTATTTTCTTGACTAATGAGCACCTTTTCATACTTTGATGGTCATTTTGATATCTTTGTGTGTGTGTGTGAAGTGGTGTTCAAGCCCTTAGCCCATTTTTAATCAGATTTTTTAACTTCTTTGAGTGTACTCCAGACCTAAGCCTGTTGTAAGTTATGTGTGTTATAAATATTTTCTATTCTGTGGTTTGATTTTTCACTCTTTATGTCTTCATGTGACCAAAAGCTCTACCATTAGTATAATCTAATTTGATTTTCTTTTCCTTTAAGGTTAGTATATTTTATAATACTTTATCACAGGAAGGAAATAATAATCTTCCTCTATATTATCTTCAAGAAACCGTATTGATTTTTTTATTTCTTTTCATATTTAGATCTACAGTGCACCCTGCTTCCACGTATAACTTGAGTAGGAGTTGATATTCACTATTTTTTGTCCATTGGCTATGCTGGTTTCTCAGCTACATTGAAAAAATGTTCTTCATCTGCTCTTCTCTTTATAACCTTTCCATAAATCAGTTGTTGGTACTGTGTATGCATTGGTCTGTAATTTGTTCCATTGATCTGTTTTAAACTAATACCTTTTCTTAATTTTGGTAGGTTTAAATTAACATCTAGCAGAGTAAATTCTTTCTCTATGTTTATCTTTTTCAGTAGTATCTAATTAAACTTGGTTCTTTCATTTGCATACAGGTAAGAATCAATTTGTCAAATTATATACACACACAACTCTTTTGAGATTTTCATTGGGATTGCATCAAATCTATAGATCGATTGAGTTTCAGTCCATGAATATTTATTTGTTTTCTTTAATTTCTCTGAATAGTTTTTTAAAAAGCCTTCATAAGCATTTTATACATCTTTTGTTAGATTTACTCCAAGATATTTACTTTGTGGATTTTATTATAAATATTTTTTCTTTTTTAAAGTTATTTTTACTGTATTTTCCATTATCATTTCTCACACTTATACCCACCTCCCCACCACAATCACTATGCTGTTGTCCATTTCCATGAGTCCTTTTTCCTTTTTGCTTGATCTCTCCACCCACAACCTCCCCATAACTGTCATTCTGCTCTCTATCTATGAGGCCATCTGTGTTTTGCTTGCTAGTTCAGTTTGTTCATTTTATTCCATGTATGAGTGAAATCATATGGTATTTGTCTTTCTCTGACTGGCTTAGTTTACTTAGCATAATGTTCTCTAGGTCCATCCATATTGTTGCAAAGAATAAAATTTTCTTTTTTATAGCCAAGTAGTATTCCATTGTGTAAATATCCCATAGTTGTTTTATTGTCTCCTTTATTGGATACTTGGGCTGTTTCCTTATCTTGGAGATTGTAAATGACGCTGCATTGAATATAGGACTCCTTATGTTCTTTTGCATCAGTGTTTTGGGTTTCTTCGGATATATTCAAAAAAATGGGATCACTGGTTCAAAAGGCAGTTCCCTTCTTAATTTTTGAGGTATCTCAAAAAGCACTATAAAGTACTTTCCGCAGTGCCTACACCAATCTGCATTCCCACCAACAGTGCACAGAGGTCCCCTTTTCTCCACATCTTTGCCAACACTTGTTTGTTAATTTATTGAAAGCCATGCTGACAGGTATAAGGAGATATCTTATCATGGTTTTAATTTGCGTTCCTCTGACGATTAATGATGTTGAGCATCTTTTCATATGTCTGTTGTAAGTCCTTTTTGGAGAAGTGTCTGTTCAGGTCCTTAGCCCATTTTTTTAGATTGGATTGTTTGTTTTTGGTGTTGAATATTATAAGGCATTTATAAATTTTGATATTACCCCCTTATCAGAGGTATTGGTAAATATGTTCTCCTATCCTGTGGGTTACCTTTTTATTTGGTTAATGGTTTCCTTTGCTGTGCAAAACCTTTCCGGTTAGATGTAGTCCCATTTTTTTTCTCATTTTTTTTATTTAGTTATTTTTTAAGTACAGTTTTTTGTCTATTTCTCCCATCCAAGCCCCCCCCATTTGTTAAACATAGTTTTTTTAGCTTTCTTTAGTCCAGCAAACTTACTAAGCTAAGACAGTATCTTATAAATTTTGTCTGTACATTCATGTGAAGCTTGTATGTGTTCAATCACTCCATGTGAGGAAGAAAAACATTTTTATTGTAGCCCTTCTATATACATTTTTCACGTCTTACTACCACCAAAAATGCTGAATGGAATAGATAACTAGACATTTTTATTTTGTTCTAATTTCAGAAAAAAATTTAGCTTTCCAAATGTCAATCATACTGAATTACCTAATCTCAGAGAAACATTTTCAGCAAATACCAAGTGTAACCTTTGCTCTAAGCTTTTTGTAGATAGTTATATCTGCATAAGATTTCCTTTACTATTATTTTGTAGTAGTTTTTTTGAATAGTTTTCTATGAATAGTTTTTCTATGAGTACTTTAATTTATTTTGTTAATAAGGCAAAACTGCTGATTCAATTTCAAATGTTAAACATTTTCTTTCTAGAAAAAACCTTTGTCAAGTTTTCTTATTTCCTTTACACATTATTTGTTTGATAGTGTTTTTGTATAGTGTTGCTTAATTTATGTTTATAAGTGAGATTAGAGAAGAATTTTCTTTCTTATAATGTCCTCATTAGATTTTGATATTAACTTTATATTGGTCTCAGAAAACAAATTGGTAATGTTTCCACTTATTTTACTTACTGAAAGATTTCGTATATATAGATGACATTATTTTTTCCTTAAAACCTTTGGCAAGTGATCTCATAATGTCTGGACTTCTCCTTGTAATCAGGTTTATATTAAGGATTCGATTTTGCTAATAGTTATAAGAATGTTTATGTTTTCTGTTTCCTCCTGTATACTTGTATTTTGGGTATGTTTCTTTCAAACAGTAGTTTTAAAAATTCAGTCTGAATACCTTGCCTTTGAATTAAAAGATTTAGTTCATTTACAATTTAATTTAAATATGGATATTTTGTTTCACATTTGTCCCAACTGTTCTTAGTTTTCTTTTCTCACTCTCTTTGCTTCCTTGTTTTTGAAATGACCATAAATTCCTACTTTCGACTGGGATTTACATGCTTTTTTCTATCATTTTTTATGGTTACCTTGTTATAAAGCGCATCTTTTTCTTATCAAAATCTATTATTACTTGATACTTTTAAGCTGATTCCAGACAACACCATAATTTAAAGTACCTTAAATCAGTTTACTCTTTTTCTGGCTAGTATGACAAATTGCCCCTTATTTTAATTCTATGTGTATTAAACTGCATAAGAAAGTATTATTGTTTGTTTTACAGTTAATATTATCTTTTACTCCTTTTGTTGCTCTTCAGTCCAGGCCTTATCTTTAGATTTTTTTCTGTCATCACTTTTTTTTGGCTTGGAGACAACGTGTGTAAAATTTTCTTAGATATAATTTGAAAGTATTTATTTTACCATTATTCTGAAAGAATATATTTGTTCAGTATATAATTGTAGGATAGGAGGGCTATTTTTCTGCCATTTAAAGGTATATATATTTTTGTTGTTGTTGAGAAGGTGGTAGTCAACTTACAAAGTATCTTGAAGAAAATATTTTTTATTTTTTTAATCTACTTTTACGATTTTCTCCTTATTGTGTTAAACCTACAAGTGATTTTCTTGGAATATGTGTTGTTTGAGGTTCCTTGTACTATTTGAATCTGTGGCTTGATGTCACTTGGTTTTGTAACAACTACTAAGTATTCAGATTATCCTCGTGCTTCATTCTAACCCTAAAACTTGCTCCTCCACCAGTGATTCCTTTCCCTGTAACAGCACCATCGTTTGTCCAGTTGAAGGTAGGTTTGAGATGCCCCTTTTTATGGACCAGATTCAGTCGATCAGAAATCTTCTCAGTGCTATTTAAAAAAAAATGTTTGGCACCAGAGGTGTGGTTACATGGAACAGACTGGCAGATCTCAGAGGGGAGGGGGCTGGGGGGCTGGAAGAGATTAGCCAGAGAACAAATACTCTGGGACCACAATGTAGTGAAGGCCAGGGTGGGGGCTGGGTGGAGGGAGGCGAGGAGGGTAAAAATGAGAGGCATCTCTAATAGTTTTGACACTAAAATATATATATATCTAAAACATATATCACCTATATAATATATATATAATATATAAGGAACCATATATTATATTTTATGTATGTAACAATATATAATATATACTATGTATACATAATATATTTTGTATATGTGTGTATATATTTTGTATATGTATACACACACACATATATAATCAGATCTACCGACGCCTCTCACCTTAATCCAAGGTACGATTGTTTTTACCTGGATGGCTGCAGCGCTTTCCAACTGCTTTCTGCTTTCTGTCCTCCTGTCCCCTAAAATTCCAATCTTTACACAGCAGCCAGAGTGAGCTTTTTAAAGCCCAAATCATATCATGTCACTCTATTCTGCCTTCCAATGGCTTCCTCTCACATTTAGAATGAAATGCAAAGTCCTCATCACAGTGGCCTGGCTGGCCCTTCATAACTGATTATCTGTTTGCTCACTCACCATCTTCACAAACTTACATACTCCAGGTATGTGGAACTTCTTATTCCACCTGGACAGTATCAAACATGTTCCTGCCTCAGGCCTCTGTAGTGTGGTTCCCTCTGCTGTAACACTCTTACCCAAATTTTTGCATATCTTGTTTCTTTCGTTCATTTCTGTATCTGGCCAAATTTTACCTCCTCAGAGATGCCATCACTGTTACTTTTTATTCTCTTAAATAGCTCTATTTTCTCCCTGGACACTCTGATTACCTGAAACTATACTTAGTCATCCCCAGAGCCTGGAACTGTGCCTGGTATTGCAGGCAAAAAAAAAAAAAAAAGGAAAAAACTTGTTAAATAATATAATTAATGGTTATTGTTTTTTCTTAATAAATATAATAGGAGGAAGGTAATGGAATATAAAGAATTAGTTGTACTGAAGAAGATAGTTTATCAGTTGGACTAAAGTGGAACAGGCTCTGATGTGGAAGTAATACTGAAGCCTTTACAGCTTTTTAAAATCTTTTTTTCATTTAAAAAATCTTAATTGAGACTGACATTGAATGATTAAATAAATTAAGGATTTAAACATGTTAAAGATAAAACTTTTAATTTTTATTATGACAAATTATTATTAAAATAATATAAGATGAAAATTAATAGGAATTTTCTATTCGAAGAAGTTTAATGACTATATATGCCTTTCATTTCAGAGAATCAATTTATCAATTCTTTGTCTTAGTGTGTATATGTAAAAACTCATCATTTAAAATAGTCATGCCTGTCACATATGTATGTGACAGTCATTGAACAGCTATCTACCAATTCAATGCAATTCATGTAAAATACTGTTGTAAAAACCAAGAGAGCCCTGGCTGGTGTGGCTCAGTGGATTGAGTGCTGGCCTGCAAACCAAAGGGTCACCGGTTTGATTCCTAGTCAGGGCACATGCCTGGGTTGTGGGCCGGGTTGTGGGTTATGTAGGCAACCACACATTGAAGTTTCTCTTTCTCTCTTTCTTCCCTCTGTCTAAAAAATAAATAAGTCAAAAAAAAAAACAAACAAGAGAGCCCTGAAAAAAGTAAGATATTATTTTTAAATGGATATTTTTAAAAATCTTGATTTTTTTTACATTCTAATAGCTCACCTACATTTCCACCAAAAAATTATTAATTCAGAACTTACTTTAAGGTAATCTAGATGAGCCATTGCCAGTTTGTGTCTTGTCAACACAAGTTGTGAAAAGGTGGATAAAGGCATCTTATTAAAGATTCCATGTGGATATTGTTTATAATTTTATTTAAAATCACTTATTTATAATATAACCCTTTTAAAAATTACTAGTATCTAAGAATTGTTATCTATAGACAGTCATATTTTTGTATTAAGATATGCAGAAAAGAGCTCTCTTTCGGATTTCTAAGTGTTATTTTCTTCATCATTAAGTCAGAGTTCTTATTTCACAGGAATTTCCATTGGTGTAATCTGTCAGAATATAAACATGGCAGATTTGTGAGTGTGCTCATTAATTACTGTAGGTTTGTAGATGGTTTCCCTCCACATTGCATAAAGGAGGTGAGTGAGGGAAACTGTTTCTCACTATTATTCATTTGCTGTTTATTCATCAGTCAGACATTGAGTGTCCACTCTTTGAGAGACACTATATTAGGAGACAAGGCTACTAAAAACAAAAGCATAAGATGTAATCCTATCTTCAGAGAGTTTGTATCTAGAAGAAGGAAAAAAAAAGAAAGTCAATCTTATTAGTGGTATCAGGCCACTGATCTGGAGTACATGCTGATTAGCACTTTTTATCTAGGCTGGGAGTTCATCTGCTTTTGTACAACACAAGGACTGTGAATTCCTCAAAACTGTAATTATCTCCGGAATTAGCATTTATTAATTGACTGTCATTTATAGGGGTTAAAACAAAATACAAAAAGAATCTTAAGAATGCTTAACAAATGTGTAGGCATATGCAGAGAAACATAGACCTCTGCAAAAAAGCAGAATGAAACAGAGAGAGAGAATTAAAAAAAAATAGACCAGCATCATACAACATAGTGTTAGAGAGACATAATGAGAATATTTAGATCCTACATTGTTTTGAGCACAGGAACATACTACTGTTTGTGAACACTGGGGAGAAAACTAACCAGCATTAGTACTATAACAAAGAAGGAATCTGCAAACCTGTTGTGTCTCTGGCTGACTTGAACACTAAGCAACCTGTTAGTGTTGTTGCCTGGACATGCTCTATGGCATTTATCTTACTATTGATTATAAACTGGAGTAGCTTACTGCCTTGACTATTTTTATTTTTATAACTTCCATGGATAGCTGGGACCACCTGGGGGTGTGGAGAGAGCCATATCACCAACCGTATGTGCACATACGGTCCTTTCATGGGGACCACAGTCAACTGAGAGAGGCAGACACATAAATAAGAAATCATTCAAAAGTTTTCTAAAGTCAAAGATGTATTGTGTACTAAATGTTAAGATAATACAGTAAAAGTGCACCTCACTCATGGCAAGGGACCTGGGAATACTTCCCAGACTCCCCTGAGACGAAACTAACGAACTTAGTCCTGAAATGAGACCGAGATTCACTCAAAAGATGTAGGGCGAAGGGATAGTGAGGGAGAGAATTTGTTCAACAGTAGAGGCACAGAGAAAGCATGAGAGGGTGTGACTGTGGGAGTGAAGAAGGGGGTCATTGGACACCAGATAGGGTAGGAACTGAGAGAAAGGATTTGAGATGTGTTCAAAACAATCTCAAAGTTGCCACAAATATGAGTCAGGTGACACCATTAATGGATAAAGATCAATGGCTGGGAGGGCTATAAAAGACAAAAATGACCAGAAGAGAACATTCAGACAAATAACGTGAGAATACGAGAGAGACAACAAACTGGGATCCCACATCAGACTGTTGAGGTGATGTGGTTTAGAGGGAGGGTGGCACTGGCGCTTAAAGGAGGAGGACGACATTCCCACCTCCCAGTCCTGAGTTCGATAAAGTGTGAGAGAATAAACACAGTGAAAGACTAACAGGTGGCACACTCTCTTCAGGGAATACTTGGGATTCAGAAACGCGAGGGAGTTGGAGGGATGCTGAGAAGAGGCTGACTGTATAGCAAGCGCCTGGACAATGGGCGGCATGTCAGGAGGCACAGGGAGAGAAGCTGGGGAAGAGTGGAAGGGTATGACTGGGAAAATGAATTTCAGAAAACTGGAATCTGATGACATATGGGAGAGAACAGCTTGGGGGGCATATGTGTATGAAGATACATATATAAGCGAGTGTCATGAGTAAATACAGTGGCTATACCTCATTTTGCTTAGGATGACATTCTTCAGTTTCTTAACCTTGGCACTGCTGACATTTTAGGCCAGGTAATTTTTGATGTGGGTGATTCTGTGCATTGTGGGCTGCTTAACATTATCCAGGCCTCTAGTCACTAGATGCCTGTAGCATCCCTGAAGTTAAAACAACCAAAGCACTCTCCAGACATTGCCAATTGCCCCCACAGGAAAATATCTCCCAGTTGAGCACCACTGTGTTAGATACAACAGCTTTAGGCTTAGCTCTCATGGGGCCTGGAGTGTTAGTCTCAAAAATAGAAGTTTCTTCTTCTTCAGTTTTGAAGGCATTGTGGAGAATGGGCTGGAAATGTTCTATCATGAAGGCTAGATACCACATAAATGATACAGTAGTGATAGAAATAAGTACAGGTGTGGACTATGTAAATTACTAAAGTTGGTATCTAAGTGCTTTTGGGGAACAGAAAGAGGAAAAGAAGTTTGTATGATACCCAGGATTTTGAAGCAGGTAAATGATGATATCTATAGGTGATACTTTGGTAGGGGGCAATGAGGAAACTTAGAAGTTAAAAATGAAATTCCTCTCTGATAATTAAAATGCATAATAAATAGCCCTGGCTAGTGTGGCTCAGTGGATTGAGTGATGGCCTGCAAATCAAAGGGTTGCCGGTTCAATTTCAAGTCAAGGGCATGTGCCTGGGTTGCAGGCCAGGTTCCCAGTTGGGGACACATGAAAAGCAACCACACATTGATGTTTCTCTCCTTCTCTTTCTCCTTCCCTTCCCCTTTCTCTAAAAACAAACAAACAAACAAACAAACAAATAAATAAATACTAAAAAAATACATAATAAATAATGAATAGGCAGAGTAGAGAAGATTGATTATGTTGAAGAACTGGAATGACTTCCTAAACGTCAAAGCTTCATAAATAGAAAGCAGATGGAAAGCATGAAGACATCAGTGGCTATGTCAGCTAACAGGCAGCATGGGTCAATGTGAAGATAGAGGTGGGGTTGGTTAATGATGGAGAGAAAGAAAGAGAAATGTCATAAGACCAGCAGCTATCAGGAAGCAGCTTCCTGAGGGAGGGGTGATTGGATGACGCACTTTAAGGATTGTGATCCTTAGCAAAGCTCAATTTATTGTTCTCAAATAGTATTTGTAGATTAAGCAAAGTACTTACTCTTAGCCTGATTTTATTATGCATTTGAATTATTTAATCCCTCTGCATGGATTCCATGCTTATTGTGCAAACATTTGCTTATTTGAATTACCACATAGGTTTTTCTATAAGGCGATCATGTCCTGGTCACACTGATGAGAGTATTAGAACTGCAATTTGTTAAACTAACTTGGTTACAGAATTTATACATAAACTTTGTGATATTGGTTTATTGTGAGGCAGCTTCTGATAAATTAAGGCTTCTGAACCTCCAAGGATGATGGGTGGAACTCAGAATTAGGGAAGTTTATAAATTGGTACTTCTTTCTTATCCTTTCCCAGGTATCATCACCTCTTTTGTTTCTCAATACATTTTTTAAATTACTATTTATAAAGCTAACTACAGAGGATCTAGGAAAAAAGAAATGTGAAGATGGTGATGAATTGAGATTTGGTAATGAAGGATTTAATATTCAGGCCAAGAGGTATAACAAACAAAATTGTTCTGGGGTGGAGACATGGATTTAGAAGGCATCAGTACATTCAAGGAAGCTGTAGGATTAGGCAAGATAACCCAAAAAAGGCAGAGTACAGTGAGAAGACAAGGGAAAATCCTAAGGATAGCCAACACTTAAGAATAAAAAGAGAAAAGTGGAAAGAAAGAGAGAAGTGAGCTGAGAGGGAGGAGTGGACTTCAGTGGCACAGAAGTTAAGAAGGTTTCAAGGGTGAGGTACTCCATAGTATGAAAAAAAGGTCAAATAATATGTAGTTAAAAGAGTTCATTGGATGTAACCAAAGAAGTCGTTGACCTTCGATGGGGTAATTTCAGTAAAGTGATGGGGCAGAGGCCAAAGTTGAGGGATTTGAGAAGTGAATTGAATTTGAATAAATGGGACAATGGAAATATGAAGTGGATAAAGTATTAATGTCCCATGAATCAATGTGCTGTCAAGTTGTGAAAGGTATTAAGTAATCTTTCTACTTTAATTTCCTTCACACGTGAAGCAGTCTTTCTTAACTCAGATTTTGTAAGAATTCTGCCTAATGTACTGAGTCCATTTGTATGTGATAGACTAACTTCTCTCCTATGCATTCATAGTGATCTTAGTTGTGTACTATCCTTGGAAGTATTGAAAAAGTAGTTCTTCGAGTAATTTTCCCTGTTTTGGGGTATGCATTAGCATCACTTAGAAATGTGTTAGAAGAGCACAATTTCAGGGGCCATGTAGAACTACTGAGTCACAATCTGTGTTTCTACAATATCCTCTTATGATTTCTACCCACATTAATGTTTGAAAGGCAGTGCTTTAGAGCAAAGGTTCTATACCTTGACTGTACTTGAGAATCACCTGAGGAGTTTAGAAAGAGTGAGATAGAGTGTGGGCATGGCTATTTTTCAATAGCTCACCAAGTGATTCTCAACTGAGGCCTGGGATATGAATCACGGGGCCTGGGAAATCAGAGCTCAAGTAACATGGAACCTTGACCAGCATTTGAGACAGCGGTCGACTGACCAGTGATCAGTAAAATAAGGGTGTTGGTGCTTTCCAACTCCTTAGTTAAGTGGGGTGTGAGAAAAAGAAATTACATAAACTCCATTAACTGCTTTGAGTTCTAGAGAGAAAAGTTGAACTATAAATGTTATGTAATTATCTGGTAATAAAGGCAAATGTACAGATACCTAATTAAAACTAGAGAATAAGATACAAAATGAGATAAACCTTGAGAAAGCTTCTTAGGAATTGAAGAATAATAAAAAATAATAAATAAAGTTCTTGTCTGGGGAAACACATTTAACCTATAACTGCCAGATAAATTTTTAGCAATGAAGTTAGTAATTCTCCTCTACCAATTTTTAGTCAAGAGCATAGATACTAAAATTTGTAATCTAAAAAATTTGTAAAACTGGTATAATGGTTATTATAGAAATTATTAAAAGTCCAGTGGGTTAAATAACCTGTTTTAAACACTTTATCTATACTTCAGTGGAAACAGATACTTTTACAATAATCTGTCCAGATAAGGATGATCTATGTGCCCATCAGACCAAGACTTGCTAAGGTATTTCAGTTGGTGTGATTTACTAATATGAAGTGTCAATGTGTCATCTTGTCAATTTTTTGAAGAAGAGTGCATAGCCTGAGATCATTACTTCCCTCATTCTGAGGATGAGTCACAGCTCTTTCCTCCCCGGGGGAACTGAGCATTGTTTGCTTAGCTTCTATTCTTTCCCTTTCCTTAGGTCAAAGGCCACCGATGTTGTGATGGTATATCGTTCTAGACTATTCTTTATTTCCCTTTGTAGGATTTTAGGTTAAATCTTTATAAAAATATCTACTTGATATTTTTATGATGCTTTAACAACCATTTTCTCATTGAGACTCACTAAAATTATGTAAGTATACAGAGCAGAGGTTATGTTTTCCTCTTATGGATGATAAAACTGAGTGATGTTCAAAAACATTGAGTTAGTTCCCTAATGCCCCAGTGCTACTTGAAATCACTATTTATTAGTAGTAATAGTCTTATTTTTGTTGAAAAGAACCAGGCCTAGAAACTGAGTTTTGTTCAGCAATCCAAGTAATTCTTATTTTCATTTCCTATCACTTACATTTGAAGCTATATTTTCCCTGTTCATCCCTCATCATTTTATTTTCATTCTCTTTTTCTTCTCCTACTTTCCTTTAATCCTATGTCATTTGTTCTTTAACATGTATCTCCCCTTTGCTTCGTGTGACAAAATTCCAGTTTCAGTTATAGCCTTTTCTATCCTAACTTGTAACTTTTGTACATTCTGATCCTTACCATGATGGCGGTAAGTTGTGAGAAAGTTTAGAGTAAACTATTGGTGTTTTATTTTTGGATCTAAACCAAGGGGTGTAGACTCTTTTTCTTGGGCTATCGGCAGCTTTTAAGTAGTGTCTTGTACATTACACTTTACTAAACATAATTTTTCCCTGTGCTCTTTGAGTTCTGGTGTTTTTTCCCCAATAGAAGCAAAAACCAGATATTTTATCAAAGTGACAGTGTGGTATTCATTTTTCAGATTTCTAGTTCTTGGAAGGGTGCCTTCAAAAGCCACAAGGTTCTTTAATTGTCCAGAGCACCTGCTTCAAAATACCTCAGTGTTAAACTATTTGTTTTTGCCCTTTAGAAGACCATAGTACAAGTTCTGTTAACACTTTGACACCATGCCAAAATATACAGCATTCATTTAAGATTGAGTATTAAAGACTCTATTCACCATTTTTAAGAGAAGGGAAAAAAGGAATAAGGGTCTTTCACACGTTCCCTCTGTAATTATAAATGTAAAACCATTCTGGATTCATATACCTAGCAGATGGAAATATTGTAAGGGTTTACTGTATAGTTCACTCGTATTTTCCAGCAACCCCCCAAAAACATAATATTGATTTTATTCATTTACTTTGGGTTTCTTTGACCTCCTTTTTCCCCTGGTCTTCAAGGTGAAAAAATAAAAAAGAACTTTTTATATTAGTTAAATCAGTCATGCATATAGGTAGGTGCCTCCTTGCTTGGAATGAGTGCCACTGGGCATCTAACCACAGCTCTGGCCAACGACACATAGCGGCCCTTGTTCTGCTAGGCCCTGCCCTTGCACTCCTCAATGCTCCCACAGTTCCTAGATCCTGGACATCTTGGAAAAGTAGGTGTGCTTACTGACTAGTAATTGCTATGCCTTCCAAGCTCAAAGTGCCCTGGTGCTTCTCTGTCCTGTGCCTTTTCTAGTGGAAAGGTATTGGTGAGTAGCTTTGGGGAGAAGCTAAAAGGTACTTTCATTGATTTTTACCTGGTTGAATCAAGATATATACACTTGAGTATATGTGGAGAAATGGCATGTGATATAATCATTCACACACACACAATTCTTATTGTTTACCACATGCATAACTTCCTTCTAAGGACCTCATGCAGGTCTTCATGTTCTGTATAATCTCATGTGGACAAACTAGGCTGGAGCTAAGTCAGTGAAACCTCCATAGACTGACCAGTGATGAGGACATAAATGGCTCTGAGAATCCCAATGGAAACCTCAAGCTGGATGATGCCTGACTGAACCAAAAAGGTCCACTTAAGAAAAATATGAAAGACAGAAAATGGTGGTCAATGAATTAGAAGCAGAGACAGAAAGAACTTGTATTCTTTAGAGTGAAAGACTAACCAAGCCCAATGTTTGGCTAATGTGATTTAGGTGTCTACCTGCATGGTCCCTGTGGCCCAATAGCCTCTTAAATCCTTGACCTTCAATCTCCCTGAGCCTTACTCCCATCCCATGTTAGCTATCCCATCTTCTGGTTCAGGTAAGAACTTCTGTCACCTATAACTGTTCTACCTTCCAAATCACTAACTGAATAACTAGTTTAGTTTTTGCCACTACTAACATTCTTTGACCTCAATAAGACTTCCTATCTCATGAATCCTCTGCTTTTTTCCAACTTCTACGTATAGTCTTTATTCATTTCTCCCTTACCCAGTTTAAATTCTCTTATACATCAAGTAATAATATTCCCTAAACCCCAAATTTATTTGCTGCCATGTTTTTTTGTCACATGCATCCAGAAAAAAAAAAGGGATAGACCTGCTTTCTCTGGGTCTGAACATTGCTATAGAAAACCACCCGATAGGAAAGATTGGTTTGACTTAGAAATTCGTGATCACCAAACAGGAGATCCCATTGCTTGGCGGCTTTGAAACATTTCTATAATCACCTCACACTTACTCCCTGAAATCATTTCTAAAAATATTCTCTACTGTCCTCAACTGTACTAGCCTTATTTATTGCCACTGCATAGCAGGTAGGAACTCCCTTATAATTCTAAAATCAAACAAATATCCAACCCCATAAGTTCCTCATACCTCTTCTTTAATGCTAAGCATTTAGCTTTCCTTTTGCCTTATTCCATGTTTTTCCTGCTTTTGAGAAACCCACATAAATGATGTTTCTTGCACCTCCTGATTCAGAGTCTCACTCTTTCACCTCAGTTCTTCTCATCGACTTTTGGTTTACTTGTTTATCTGTTTAAAAATGTAGAGTATTTAAGAGAACAACACTACAAATGCCCATTTATTCACTTTTGAGAATAATAGTTCATGTTTTCCAATTTATGCCTCAGATTGCATGATGTAGAACAAAAATATAAAATTATAAAACAAATATACTTTCTCTTCTTTTTTGAATCCCAGTTTCCCCCTTCTTTTTTTACCCAAAAGCAACCATCCTCAAAAATTGATGAGCATCCTTTCTCTCCAGTCTTTACAACAACTCTGTTACATAAACAATACATAGCTCTACTTTGTGAATTTAAATTTTTTCATAAATAATATCATGTTGTATGTGTGTCATTCTGAAATTTTATTCATATATGTTGTGTAATCTATAAACATTGCTACAAGTGGTTTTAGTTCACTGTAGTTTTCTTTTATATATTATTTAATCATGTGAGTATTATAATGCATCTCTCCTTTTTTTTTTTTGCTGTTACATATGATGTAGCAATGAGTACTTTTCCACTTGTTTTTCCCATTGGCTTTTTAACAAAGTCTGGCCCTGTTCTTCACTGGACACCATTCTATTTCTCTCTCTAACTTCAGAATCAATTGGTCAAAGAATTACCTAGATATGATGCCATTATTTTCTCATCTCTCACTCCTCAGAATGCTTTCATTTTTCTTGTTTTCCTACATTTTCTCCAAAACAGCTCTTGTTTAATAATCAGGCAGTGGAGAAGTTGCCATATAATAAAGGTGATGCATAGCACATAAACTCTATTGCCACTATCTTTTGTTCTTTGTTGTTTTTTTTTTAATCCTCACCCAAGGACAATTTTTTACATTGCTTTTAGAGAGAGAGAGGAAGGGAGAAAGAGATCAAACCCACCACCCAAGCATGTACCCTGACTGGGAATCAAACCTGGACTCTTTTGTTATGGGACTGTGCTCCAACCAACTAAGCCACATAGGCCAGGGCACTATCTCTTATTCTAAATCACTGGATCCCACATTAACCTAGACTGAAGCCACAATGAGGTGATGATGGCTCTAACACAACAACAAAACACTTTTTGGGCTCCATACTTAAAGCTTTGAAAGCATGACTCTCTTTCACAGAAGGAAAGAGTAAGTATTGCATTGTCACTCAATTATTACGCTGAGGCAACCTGAACTAAAAAAAGGGATTTAGTGAATTGTCCAAAGTTGCATGTAAAATGCAATGCATAGTAATACCCAGCTTTCATTCATATATTACTTATTTCTTGAGTAAAAATAGCAGTGAGCTACATGCTCAATAAGCTGTACCAAGTTCAACAAATAACACAAAGAAAAAGAAGGCATCAACCTTGCTCTCCTGGAACTCCCAGACTAATGAGAACAACAGATGTGTTAAGGTTTGTGATAGGTGTGCAAAGTGATGCTCTCATGCACAGCAGGGGGGAAGCCTGGCAGTCTAAAGGAGTTTTGGGAGCCTTCACAGAGGGGGACTATTAGATTGTACTTAGAGTGTGTGGAGGAATTTACCTGAGAAAGAAGAACGTGGGAGGGATATTTCAGGGAGCAGGTGATTACATGGGCCTGGCAGTACTTGGGTTTTGGCATATAGTAGTCACTCAATAAGTATTTAGTATTTGTGCAATAAAAGAGTAAAAGGGGGGAATGGAACTTCTACTGAGTAAGTGATAATAAAGCTGAAAGCTTCTCTGAGGTTCAATTGCATTTTTCTGACCTATTCTGAAAGAAGAAAAAAGAGGAAGAAGGAGTGATTTCTGTGTCTTTCATGTCACTTTTCATAATATCATCTGAAAGTTTTTACCCTAATTCATTTGCTGTTACACTTCTCATAAATGATTTTAGCAGGGTAGCTCTAATAATGAAGAACTTTATATCTGATTTCATGGTAACCCCATAAGTCATTGTCAAAATGTGGTAGTTTTGATTGATACAAAAGTGCCAACAGAAAAAGCAAAAGATGAACTTGCTTTAAAGTGGGTAAGGAGGCACAATTTTCCCATACAGATGACCCAAGACACACTCCCAGTCAGATTGGCACGCTTTTCTGGCCTCAGATTCCCCACAAAGTGTTCACCTGTCAATGATATCTCTTGATTTGGAGACAGTACTATCAGGCTCTTTGAGAAGCTCTTATTTTCTGATGGTACATGAATCATCATAGGTTTCTGACCCTTTCAAATGTCTGGCTATATGCCTATCTGGTCATCAAGTAGAGGAACTAAAAACAGTCCCGGCAATTTCTTGGGTACTTCCTATAAATCTGAGTAAATTAGAAGTGTACCACCACCCAGCATGTGCAGACCCGAGACCTTCAGTGCTAGTCTGCCATGACCCAAAATAAATGTGCTCTTCAAGACATAATGGTTTTACAACATAAATGCATCAACCAGTGGAACAAGAGGGTACTCTAAAATGGCGTTTAATGCAACCTGCTGTTTTTCTGTCTATTAGTGTAAACAAAACAAACTAAAAGGGGTGAGAACCTTTGTGACATAGTTATACAAAAACATCCAAGAAGTAAATTTTGTTGTAGTTATTTCAATTAACAAATATTTAGACCATAGAGAATAATAGTATTTTGGGCTAGATTCTGACCTCTTGCATGTATGTCCTGCTTGACACCCACTATGTTAATTATGTTTTATTATATTGTGCTTGTCACCTATAAATATAATACAATGTTTGTTTTATTATTTTTCATTATAATCCATTTATACATTATTTGAAAAAGATGGAATAGAGGAGGAATGTGGGAAGTATGCTGAATTGAAATGTTCTTATAGTTTAAAGCCTAGAGATTACCCTTGTATTTATTATCTAAAAGACTGCAAAGTTCTGAGAAGTCAATTCTGCCCATACTTTTGGTTTCTGCTGGAAAGCTAAAATGGAAAAATAGTTGCCGTTCATCTCAGTTATTATATTAGCCAAGGTCAGTCTTACAAATTTTATGACTTAAGACCATAGTAAGCTGGAGGGAATCTTTGAAACTATTACTTACCCCATCTGTCTAAGATGGGGTAAACTGAGACTTGGAGCCATAAGGGTCTGTACACTATAGTAGTTATAGTCTAGTAGCTATTTGGATAGATTCATAGGGAAAAAATTTACTGTGTACATTTTCAAGATCCAACCCCCTTATTTTTCTGTAATTCCAATTTCTTTATCAATGAAGGAAAACTATTTTGCTAGGTAACTTGCTTTCTGTGAAATAATTTCTACCTTAAGAGGATAAACTGAATTTATTAGTCACATATTAAAAGACACCCCCAAATGGTAGCTACCATCATCATCATCATCATCACTACCAGTTACTCCTATCAAACTTAGTACTACAAAGTAGTTGAAGTAGTTTTTATTATAAGTCACAACTACATTAAAGCTATTAAGATAATACAGATTTTGAAAAGTACTAAATTTTATTTTGTTTCTTGTCAGTACAGGCAAAAATTTATGCATAATTACTGAGATGATAATTATTAACTGATAAAAGGGAAATATCAGTTATTCAGAAAGAGATTTTTGATATTAAAGTATGAATGTCATTTCTTATAAAATATAGCTTATAAATGATATTGAATAATATAATCAATTATGTACCCCTCAGTGATTTTACAGCAAATCTCAAAGCTTTCTTTGTTACTTTATTAAAAATGAAGAGCATATAATTGTGCTATAACTTAATGAAAATGTTTACAATGGAATTACTTATAATTATAAAACCAAAAACTAGGATGTAAGTTAGATTTCCTACAAAATAGATGTATCTCAAAAGTGGAAAATACTGCATATCAAAATTTTTTTAGTGTATGAAAGGTTTATTTCTTTTCCTTTTTTTAAAATTTATTTTTATTGTTGTTCAAGTACAGTTGTCTCCATTTTCCTACCACCACTTTCCCCTGCCCCACCCACCCCCACTTCCTACCCTCAATCCTATCCCTCTGTGACTTAGTTTCTGGGTCCTTCTTACATGTTGCTTGATTACCCTTCCCCTTTTTCCATCATCTCCCTCCCCTCCCCTTAAAAAAACATTTAACAAAATTCTGGGACCCTGCCCTGGATCTGCTGAACGTCATTTTCTTTGGATGGGATCCAGAAATGTTTCACAGAAATAGAAAAAATATGAAAATTGTATGGATCTGCTTTTTAATATGTCCATTGAGTTTTTAATTCAATAACTATATATTATTTCTTGACACTATTGGCTCTTTGTCAATGTGTCTTTTTGACAGTGTCATTTTTGCCTTATAATTTTTATTCCTTTTTAAATCATTTAAGCTTATTTACTTTTATAGATTTTTAAGATTTGTCTGTAATCTTAAATTCAGGGATTATGTGTATTTAACCTTGCTGATAAAGAATTGTCTCCTGTGCTTTTAAAATAATTTGGTTGTGAGTTCAGCAACAGCAGACAATCTGTGTGTGTGTTTATGAGAGGGAGAGATATCTAAATGAGCTTTAGTTTTGGAAGTATTTTTCCAAAAGTGTTTTGAATTTGCATTTTCTTATGCAAGGTTCCTTGTATCAGTGTTTTCCCCTGCACATTTCTTGGTTTGATATTTTTTGTGTCTCCCAGAACATGTAAAGTCAAGATGCATTTGCTCATGGCTCGTGGTATTAATTTTTCATGGTGACTTTTGTTTCTTCTTGACCCAGATCCCCAGGTAGAGTCAAGGCTTCTTGTCATTTTCCTTGCACCGTGTGTGTGTGTGTGTGTGTGTGTGTGTGTGTGTGTGTGTGTGTTTGTGTGTGTTTCCAGTATCTCTTTTCACTAAGAATGAGCCCATTGATGATTCTGGCTTATAGGGTTCTAATTTATGCCTTCTACTCAGATATGCTCAAAGTTTCATCTCTTTTTGTGACATTTTGTGAGTTGTAAACTGAAGCTTCTAGCTATTGGATTCCATTTCAGACTCCCACAATATCTTCCAACACATGCACCTGCTGGATTTCAGGTCCATTTTTAGTTTAACAGCTGGGTACTGTTCTTTCTTTCTTGTAAATCCATCTCTCTATTTCTTACCATTATTGCCATGGGAATGTGAATATATTTCCTTAGGTTAATAAATGGGATATAATGAAGTTAATTTTCCAAATCTTGTAGAAAAATTGAGAATTCTGAAATACCTTAGTGCATCATGGAACTACAATAAACTCCTTTTGAGGAGAAATGGCAGCTGATAATCCAAAGTTATTTTGTCTGAATGAATTATAATGCAGTTTTATTGTGTAACTAATTGAAAGATGTCCCTAGGCTTAGGTAAGAAGGTGAGGTTCAAATTTGACTAACGTTTTTAACCTAATCTTCTTGGACTAATGGTTCATTTTTTTTATAGCATGAAGTGAGCATGTACATATATAGTACCTGGTCCTCTTTACTCCCAAGAATGTATATAAGTACGACTGATTGAATTTTCCAAAAAGTTGACTATAACAACTTGGAAATCTCAGGAGGTTTGTTTCCCTGTATTAAACTCAGTGCTAGTATCCATAGTAGTTGGTTTACTGGATCCAGATTGACACCGGAATGTGCTTTTAATTAAATATATGATAATTTACCAGAGTCTTATTTTCCTTACTAAATCGATCCTTGATTAGCTTAGTGAGAAACACTATGTTGGGAACTAACTATCCAATTTAAAAATTGAAGAAGAGTGCTGCTATTTGTTGAGTGCTTGCATCAGTGTTCCAGGCACTAAGTATTTATTATCTTATTTTATTTTTATACCAAATATGCAATTAAGTATTATAGCTCATTTTTTAAGATGAAGGAACTGAGGCTTAGGTAAGTTTATAAATTTATTCCAAGTGACATAACTAATGATGATGTGTATGACTCCAAAGCATCTGCTCTTTGAACTGTGACATAGTAAAGCAAGAGATTTTGAAAAAGTGCAAAGACAAGCTGTATCAATTAGAATAAATTTTCAGTTAAAATGTTACTCTTTCTAAATCAGAAAAGGATCTGAAGCAGAACAAGAGAGGCTTGAAAACCACTTGGAGGACTAGAAGAACTGGTTTTGAGCTAGAACTGCAGGAAAGACACCCAAAGAAGTAACATAGAAGCAGCCCACAGGGCCGGGGAGTGAGGGGTCACAGTTGAAAAGGTGGGGGATCAGGAAGCCACCACCTGTACTGAAAACTCTTGGGTCACTTTTTAGGTATGATTCAGGTTAGGGCACTGCATTCACAATTGTTAGCTTCATAGTCATTCTGTGCCTATTACATGTCTCCCCAGAAAACAATGATTATCTGTCACTTTGTCTCTTGATACAGGGACATCTGCTAACACTATTACAGCAAAGCTTAGTATTCCAGGACTGTGCTTGCCAACATGGTCAACAGAAGTGCTAAAATAGTGGTTTTTGCTAGTGTAAATAATGCTGAAATAAATATAAGGGTGCATATATTCTTTCCAGTTAGGGTTCTGGATTAAGTCCAAGTATCCATCAGTAGATGACTGAATAAAACAACTATGGGACATTTACACAATGGAATACTACTCAACCATATAAAAGAAGAAAATTTTACCCTTTGTGACATCATGAACGAACCTTGAGAATATTACGCTAAATGAAATAAGCCAGTCAGAGAAAGACAAAAACCATATGATTTCATTCATATGTGGAATCTAATGAACAAATGGAAGTGACAAACAAAATAGAGACAGACTCAAAAATAGAGAGAAAGCTGACAGCTTTTGGGGGTGGTTGGGGGTGGAAGGATGGAGTGAAAAGAAAAGGAACTTATGGACATGGACAACAGTGTGTTGATTGTGGGGGGAGGTGGGTTGGTAGAGGTGGGAGAGGGTATAAGAAGGATTAATTATAGTGCAAATATACAATAAAGAATAAGCTATTATAAATAAATAAACAGTGGTATTTGCCTCACATTTTTGAAATCTTTTACAAATGTTTCTGTATATTTGGGTCAGATCCAAAGCATATTTAGAACCCTAGCTGCAAGGGAGTCTAGCAGACATGACTTCTAACTTTGTAATTTCTGAAGCACAAAAAGACACAGTAGAAGATGAATGGAATGAATATTGAGTACCGATTGAGTACTGTATTCATTTTCCTAGGGACAATTATGAAAAGACTCATGGGAATATTCCTCCAAAGATGTGAATTTGGAAAAATTGGGGAAATGAATTTATGTAAGACAATAAGGAAATCCTCCCAGGGAAGAAATTGAAAAGACTGTTTCTCAAAGAAATGTATTATTGAAAATCTCCATTGAGGGGTGGGATTTACCAGAAAAAAATAAAAATATATTTCAAATTACATTTCCTCCATGATGTATCATACCTAAATATTTTATTTTTACCAGATGGAGTCATACTTACTTAATAGGTTTTCTAATTAAAAGTGAAATATACTAAGTTGCTAAATAAGTTAAAATATTATTGTTAATAATATGAGTTAATATATATACAATGCCTCTCTTAGAAAATTAAAAATATTTTGTAAAAACCTATGGTTAGAAAAATTATTTCATTTCCTTTGTTTAATTGGCAATAACCTTCCTCATATATCATACTATCAACTTTTTAATTCTCTTCAGTATTTCTATGCTATTTCACTACATCCCATATTATTGGGTTAAGGAAATAAATGCACATTCTTTCAGGAACAACTGAATTCCTAGCAAATAGTTCCATGAAATCAAACCAAAATGGGAAGTAGGCTGTAGAGTGTATTAAGCCTGGTGCCCAATTTTCTTTAGACTCATTCTATATTCTTAAGTCTTAGGCACATGATCTCTACTTATTTTCATGAATTTTATAATGGAATTACCATTTCAAGCTCCCAGGGGGTATAGGAGAAACATGATAGGCAATAACAGGGAGGAATGACTCACTCATAAACAATCTACTAAATTTTTGAATTAATTAGGTTTGAGTGGCTAAAAGGGAGAGTGGGTAAATGTGCTCTTACTTTCTCTTCTCTAGTTTCCTGTTGCATTATGTGGCTTCTTGAATGTTGCATAATATAAATCATCTTACCACTAAAAGACAAGTTTTAGCTTGCAAACTCAGCAGATTTACTTAATTTTATTTTTCCAGTTGGATATCTGCACCAATTCAAGCCAAGAGAGTATCTCATGTTACCTAATGCAACAAATAGGTCCTGGAGCATTTGTGGCAGTATCCTCAACATTGGCAGACTAATGTTGCCTTTTCTTTGCCAAGTACCATCAATATTATTTTTGGGTGGATCTGAATCTGAACAGTCCAGAGTTTCCATTACATCGTCCTAATTGTTTAAAAGAGGGCTTGCTATAATTCTTTAAAACCAGTCTGTTTAGTTGTAGTGGTTACCATAACATTAGATTGAAATATTGCTTCTCTCTGTTGGTTTGGCCACAGCGTAGCAGCCAGCCTAGTAGCGTCAAGGCATTAGGAAGGCAAAGCAATCCACAGTCAACAGTATGAATGGAACAATTCACACTGTTGTACATAGATATAGAGGTTAAACCCAAACACATGAAAAAGTGATGCTGGAAGCACTTGGGAACAGCTGGGCCAGATGAATAACTCAATTGGATGCCATGAGGAACAAATTAAACAACTGACTGGAGACCAGGCTGCTCCTGTGACAGACACTTTAATCAGGAAGTCAAAAGCTGATTGACAAGATGAAAAGCTGGATGACATGAAAAATGGAAACAGAAGGAACAACACAAGAAAAGGGCGCCCCGGGTCAGCATGCTGACAAAAATAATCAAGTACGACAGGCCATAATCCAATCTTCGAATGTTTGGCATGGTGCTAGTTATGAGAATCTGCAGCCAAGAGGAAAGAAAACTATTATTAAGCAAAGAAATTATCTGGCTTTCTAGAACTCACTATTACATGTTCACTAGAGGATTTTCTTTTTTCCTTTTTTTAAAAAAAACAAGCATAATAGCTTTTGTTGAGTTTCATAAGATCACTTAAAAAGTGCTAATATATTTAGATATAAAGCCTTAAGAATAAAGTGTATAACAATGTTTTAAATTCATAATTAAATAGGTAATCAATATACACATTGATTGCCTCAAATCATAATGTATAGGACCTTCTCATGCTCTTCTATTGAAGGCATAGAGGAAGAAGAGGTAGCAATTACTGAGAGGAGGTTTTTGTGGCCCACTTAATAACTCTTATACAGGATTCTTACTGCTGAATAACTGTTGGAACCCAAGGCCCAGCTTCATGCCAGAGAAGAAATTTGTCTGTACTAGTTGAATTATCTCTGCTATGCCTCAGAATACCACCTGCATCCCAAAAGATACATTTGGAGTTAAACTATCTAAAGAATCAAATGATGGTCAGATTTTTTGTTTTTGTTTTTTTTTTCAATAGAGATTACTTAAGAGTTTGTTGTTCTGGGGGTAAATATGTGTGTGTAGGTTATATGGCTTCAACTCATGCAGTACTTTTATTTCAGTAGCAAATTTTTTACCAGAGGAAGGTCTAGAAGTATAAGCACCTTTGTGGAGTTTAGACAGTGTGACTTTGTACCTTTTCAATAAACTCATCTGCCCTTTGGAAAAATAGAAAACATGCAGTTAATATCTAAAGACTGATTGACACTGTCTCCCTTGGATTTCTACACTGAAGTTAAAACCTACATCTGAAGAGAAAAGAAGAGATGTTTTAATTCATTTTTGTAGTCCATTGGTTTTCAAACTATGTTTTAAATCTCGGGAGGTTTTGAAAGAAAAGTATGGTCATGAAGGACATGTTTCATTTGTATCTACTCCATTACCTTCAGATCCCATAGGACTAAGAGTTCTGAGGTTTTAAAAACATAGTGGAAAGGTTTCTTGGCCTCGAAAAATGTGTAAAAGAAGAAAAACGTCATTTTGGTGATATTCTCAGGTGAGGTCACTGCTATTTGATTGGATGTGTTCTACTCAGACTTGGGGACCACACTGACATACTTCACAAGGATAAAGCACCTTATAGAAAGTCAAACTGAGTATATTATCTGTATTCAATTCAAAATGTCCTTGGATTATAGGAGATAATTTTTCATTTTATAGAATTTTCATGAGTACATCATTGTAAATCTTAAAATTTGAATCTTACTTCTGCCATATAGTTAAATTCACTTGAGTCACAGCTCCTCAAGTGGCTAGCTGCTTCTTTCTTCAGACTTCATGGACATGTGTCTAAACTTTCAAATGAATACGGAGTCTTTAATTTTGCTAGTGCTCAGAACTGACCCTGAGTCTTACTAATGTAAAGATACCTAAAAGATGACAAAGAAATTTGAGCAAGTCCTCAAAGCTTGCAGCCACATGTCATCAAGCATGGTAGGGAAAAATGCAACCATTGATTTCTATTCTGGGTTCACCCTGACCTTTTAGGAGGTCTAACCTGTCACACTCCACCTGTTTACTATAAAATAGAGTGACATTTATTAACTTAAAATAACCTGGGTGACCTTGCTTCTTATACTTGCTTGTGCTTTGAACTCTCACCTGTCCCTAAACTCCTCTGTGATCCCTATGTTATCCCTGCCTTCCACCCTCAGGACCTGGGATTTATATGTGCTCACCAAAGACTTGGTCTTTGCCCAGGTCCTTGGCTTCATTGCTCCTTGGTTCTAACGTCATCATTTCCAACCACCAGGTACTTCCTGATCCTGAACTTGTGGAACTCAATCTCTGTCCCCAGCTTTCATGGCCTCATGGAAGGCTGGGGACAGAGTGTGATGGAAGTAGCAGTGAGGTAGATAATGTGGCAGATTGAGACAAGTGCATCATCCATGGCAGCATTATTATTATTGTTGTTGTTATTGTTATTAGGCATTTTCTTCAAAGGCCCAATGATAAAATAGGATATAATGTTTAAAATGAGACTTAGTGCTGAAAATGTGAAGCTTTGAGAAAAGAGAAAACTCAATATATAATATATTTGTAAGACAGACTATATATAAAATATGGTTCATTTAATTTATTTGACACAGCATTGATGATTTGGGTGATGTGAATATATTTGTTGAGTGGAGATTGTAGTGAGATCTCTGACTTTTCCCATGCCATCAATCTTTACAATTTGCCAAAATCCAAGATTTATCCATTATATTGTGAAGTATGTTTCATATTTTCCATTTCATTTCTAATAATGCTATTTAAAGTTTCAGATTTTATATGATATACAAAGGAAAGGCTGGAACTGAAGTGCAAAGTACTGAGAAGGCTATGGTATCTTCTATACCATGCATTTACAAATGAAAACAACACAAAATTTAAATATGTGTGTGTGTGTGTGTGTGTGTGTGTGTGAAAGTCTCACAAAGTTTTTTATTTTCCTTTACTGACTATTGCAGTGTCATATTTAAAAAAACATCAAATATCTCAATTAAAATTTTTCTGTAATGCTCCAGTTTTCTAGTATCCTAAACATAGGATTAATTGAATAATCCATCACTGTATGGGGATCATAGTAATAAACTTCTTTATAAAATCTGAAATTATATATGTAATACAGATTAATTTAGAAGAATATAATCTGATATAGAAGTCACACATAGCCAATAATTTAAATTCTCAAATCCTTTTATTTTTCAAACTTTTTAGTTTAAAATCTATTAAAAGTTTATGCACAGCAAAGGAAACCATCAACAAAATGAAAAGACAACCCACTGAATGGAAGAACATAGTTGCTGATACATCTGATAAAGACTTAATATCTAAAATTTGTAAGGAACTTATAAAACTCAACACCAAAAAAAAAGGCAATCCAATTAAAAAGGACCTCTCCAGAGAGGACATATTGATGGCCAATTGGCATATGAAAAGATACTCAACATCACTAATCATCAGAGAAATGCAAATTAAAACAATGAGATATCACCTCACACCTGTCAGAATGGTTATCACCAACAAATCAACAAACAAGTGTTGGTGAGGGTGTGGAGAAAAGGGAATTCTAGTCCACTGTTGGTAGGAATGCAGACTGGTGCAGCCACTCTGGAAAACAGTGTGGAGTTACCTCAAAAAATTCAAAATTGAACTGCCTTATGACCCAGCAATTCCACTTCTGAAAATTCGAAGAAACCCTAAACACTAATTTGAAAGAATATATGCACCCCTATGTTCATTTCAGTGTTATTTATAATAGCCATGATTTGGAAGTGGCCTAAGTGCCCAACAGTAGATGAGTACATAAAAAAACTCTAGTACATTTACATAATGAAATACTACTCAGCCATAAAAAAGAAGGAGCTCTTAGGTTTTGCAGAAGCATGGATGGACCCGGAGAGTATTATTCTAAGTGAAATAAGCCAGTCAGAGGAGGCTAAGTACCATAAAATTTCACTTACATGTGGAATCTAACAAACAAAAATAAACTAAAAGGCAAGGTGGAGACAGACTCATGGATACAGAGATCAGACTGACAGCTGTCAAAGGTGGAGGTTGGAGCTGGGTGAGAAGAGTGAAGGGATTAAGCAGATAAAATGACTTGTGGACACAGAGGACAGTATAGTGATTACCAGAGGGTAGGGGACTGGAGGAAGGTGAACGAGGGTAAAGGGGCATAAGTGGTGATGGAAGGAGACTTGACTGGGGGAGGTGAACACACAGTGCAGTATACAGATGATATACAATTGTACACCTGAAACCTATATAATTTTATTAACCAATGTCACCCCAATAAATTCAATAAAATAAACAAAAATAAAAACTATCAGCAACTGATCATTGCCTATATTTCCATAGTTCTAATCTTGTGTTAGATGTCCTTTATGACCTGGTGACACAAAAGGAAAAATAAAACTGGCATTTGTTACCTTACTATTATGTGCCAGGAGCTATAATACATTGTACCATTTAATCCTACAAATCTGGATGAGGCAGACATTTTAATGATTTAAATAACCTGCTTAAGATCACATAGTGAGTAAATGATAAAGCCACTATTCAAAACTAGATTTATCTGTTCCCTCCTGATTGGTCTAGAATATGATGTAGAGAACTGCAGAGATCAGACATTCAAGGACCCATTGTTGACAAAGACTAAGAAAGTGGGGAAATCAGAGAATGAACAGTCACTTGGGAAATACCAATTATAAGTATGATACCAGAGCCCAACACACCCACACTGCCAGAAGCAAAAAGTAGACATCAGGGACAAAAGCTATGTTTATGCTCTAAGTAAAAATTAAACATCCACTCAGTCAGTAGATTCTTAGTCTGGTAGATAGGTTAATGACCACAAATTCCTCCCATTCCAGGATATACATCCTTTGCATTGTGACTTTGCCATTCTTCCCATTCTGGGCTAGATCTGTTTCTCCACCTCCTTGAATCTGGACCAAACCAGTGACCCTCTTGGATCAATAGAACCTGGGAAAAGAGACACTGTGCAAGTTCCAGAGCCTGGGCCTCAAGGTATCTTGAAGACTCTGCCCTTGTCCTCCTGGAATGATGTCTTGAGATCACAAGTTAAGAGAGTCAGCCTGGCTTACTAGAGGATGAGAGGTCATATAAAAGAGAATGAAAACTCCCCAGCCACAGTCAATACCCATCATGGACACACAAGGAAGGACATCTGAACCTTATATTTCCAATGACCTCCCCAGCATGAACAAGCACATGAAACCAGCAGAGGAACATCCTAACCAACCCGTAAATCTATATAGGAGGTAAGAAATCATTATGGAGACACTAGATTTGGGGGTGGTTTGTTGCATAGAAATGCTTAACCGAAATGGAAATCATTACATGGAGGCGGGGTGCTGTCATAACAAAAACCTAAGACATATGGCATTGGCTTTAGTAACAGGGGTGACTAGAAAGGCAGTGAGATGATAAGGAGATGTTGGGATATGAATAAGGACATTGCTCTTAAGGGTGGAGAAAGGACCACCCTTGTTACTTACTGGCCAAACAAATGGCAAAATGCTATCTGTTGCAGTTGGAAGATAAGCATTTTCCCTAATGAATTCATGGTTCTGGCTACATTTCCAGGCAGAGTGTTACAACTGTGACTTGGCTTTTTATAGCTGTGTATAATAAAATTCAGGAAAACAGATTAACTAAAGAAAGAACTATTCAGTTTGCAAGTAGAGTGTAGAGAAACTATAGAAGACCCAGGATATTCTAGGTTGGAAAAGATTATCAAAGAATGGGAAAATGCAAGTAAAAAGTTAATTCCAGGTTATGTTCAGTAAAATTCAGCCTGGGGGGGTAAGTTCAAATGAAGGGTGTGGCTGTAAAACCTTTTTTTTTTTTTTTTGGTCATAAGACCTCTGAATGATTTAAGGTGGTGTCAAGTGGTCATCTCGCCTAAACAAAACATCTTCTGTGAATCCAGACACATTACCCAAATTTCATACATCATGAAAATTAGAGGGAGGCTTGTCTTGGTAAGAATAGTAAGTATGGCCATTATCTATTAGAGTAGATTTTAATCTGAGAAATATTAAAAGGACTGTATTTAGTTGCATGAAAAGGGACAGAGACAGTTTAGGAAGCTTCTGGGTCATTAGCTTCATACAAGCACAAAGCAGACTGACAGAACTAGCAAGCATGAGCTATTTCGTATAGAAAAGAAGGACCTCTAGGAGGGCTGAGCAAACAGTCCAGAGTGTGAGAACAAAGGGATTAGAGAAATAGGCCCTCAATCACACAACATGTCTTGTCTCCAGATATGCCCTGTTTTGATTTCACAATTGCTACAGATCAGAGACTGCTATGTACTCCCGGTTCTTTCTGATTTTTAAAAAGGCATCTTCAGTGTGGTTATCTTTCCTTTGTCTCACCTTTGTATCTTAGATATTTAGGTGGGATCCGGCAGATACTTTAGAGTTCTAGTTTACTCTGGAGAGTAAGCTTGAAGGGCTCCACAGAGAAACTTCACCAGAAGGGAAGCACAAACTGGTGAATTAGAAGCCTGCTACAATACCTGGAATGAAGCTTTTGCAGGTACTAGGACAGGAACAGGCATATTTACATGTTGGGAGGATTGTAATTTGTGGCCAGATGGTAGAATGTGGTAAATTGCTTCATGGCCACAAATTCCACCCATTCTAGCGTGCATGGACTGCCTCTTCTGTCCAGAGATGGGCTCTATTTCTCCAGTCCCTAGAAAGGATAGGCCTTGTGATTTGCTTTGACCAATAGAATGTGGCAGAAGGGACAAGGGGTGAGTCTTCAGGCTGACAAGTATGATCAGTGCTGTAAATGAAAAGAACATGGTGCTATGGGGAGCTCAGGAATTCTACAGTCAAACTTGCCCCTCTCTGGAAGCTGTTGGACGTACTCAGCAGCACTCAGGCAGAGTCTAAAGAAGATTCAGTGGCAATGGCCATTAGGAAACAAGGGGAATGCATGCATATGTCAGTGGTGTTAAGTTGCTGGGGTCTGGGCCTGTCTGCATGTTGCTAAGAGAACGAAGCCTTTAGCATAAGGCCCAGCACTTAGTAAGCTCCTGGTATTAGCTATAATTATTAGTTTTTTGAAAGGCATGGAAATGTGCAATTACAAACAAATTTAAGAATATAAACACAACTGCATTTTTTGGAAAGGGTCAATAAAATTAATTACTAGAAAAATACTTCTACATCCAAATCCACTTGGCTTCTATGGGAGAAAAAGTAGAAGAGCCATGTACAGTCCCTTATCTGAAGCCCTAAGGCCAGATGGGCTTCAGCTCAGAGAGTTTAAAGTTTTAGAGAGGTAATTGGGTGCATGTGTCATACATTATGCAATACTTCCAGCAGTGTTGGGGCAGCACCCAATCATTAAATTTCAGCAGCAAAATGTGTGAATATTCACAGTAAATGAAATAAAGATTGAAAGCGACCTTACATCTGTTCAATCATCGAATTTATAAAAAATACAAAGTTTTGATTTCCAGGAGGTTCTGCACTTCAGAACTGCGTATGGAGTTGCAAACCTAGACAGACATGGTGCACATGATTGGTCATTGACATCTTAATGAGCTCAATGGATCTCTGCTTGTCCAATGCAGCTGCAGAAATCTGTCTCAGCTTTACAAGTTGACAGAAGTAAATCACACACTATATTTTCCATACTATGGTCCATTTCACTGGCTCTGTGTTGGTACAGCTGGAGTATAGCAGATTCAAGTCCTCGTGAATGCATGTGTAACCCTTGTTTCCTTGAACCATGCCAGCAGTTTCAGCAAATACTCATGAGTATGTAAGACAATAACAATTTTCCCTGAGTCTTTAGTGATCATTGCATTGTTATTCCTGGATCTCTACCTTCTCCTTCCCCATCTCCATGTGCTCACTCAACCTGGGGAAGCTGGCAATCTACCTTGCAAGTTTGTTGTGTGGTTTGCCTCCTGGATTTTGTCACTTCTGTCACTTAGTTACTCCTTTCTGCTGTTTTCATTCCCAGCCACATCTTTAGATGCAGCCCCTACCATCAGTGCTAAGGGGGATGAAGGGAAATTCAAGCCCATTGCTCATGTCATTCCTTAGGTGTTTGGTGTAAATAAATTAAATCTCAATCTCTCTCTTTCTCATGTGTATGTGTGTACACACACACACACACACACACACACACACACACACACACACAAATATATATATATATATATATATATATATATACTGTATAAACTTTTTCTCCAACATTTACTAATTTTGGTAAGATTATATTAGGTTTCATTGAGTAACTCTGGTAATCCAACTGTTGCTAATCATGTATTATCAAGTAGTACATGGTACCTGCTTTTATTGATTTACTTATTAGAAAAGATAGCATATCTATTTATACTTTTAGATGGTCCTTTATTTTATTTAAAGCAAATTAAACAATATACCAACTTAAAATATACATATGTATACACAAACATACATATGAACATGAAGCACAAATTGCCACACTTCTCTTCCTCTCTACATATTTGTAATAAAAATTTCCATCCTTTCTTCTGGTTGCCTATCTTCTGAGTTTATAATCCCTTGCATAGAAAAATAGGCACATTCCCCAGGAATTGAGCCAGAAGATATTTACACACCAACACCCAACATTATAGTGTCATTCCCTCATTTAACAAATTTGCTTGAAAGTGACCTTATTCTCTTTGCTTGAAGTAGTAATTTCATGAGCCAAAGTGTGATTGTTAGACCTCTAAATGTTCTCTTTTGTCCGAAATGTAGGTCTCTTTACAAAGATCAGTATTGTGGCCCTGCTCTGATATCCCAGGGTCTTTTTTGTGTGTCTCTTAGGTGAATTATTGCCATAGAGAACATGAGTTTTGTTCAACAGAATGACATGGAGATAGCTGAAGAGCGACCCCGGCAGGAAACAGCTGAGGTGTTTATCATCTCTTCTCTTGGCCACCGCAGTATCTTCTGAAGTTGGCTTTCTATCTCAAACAACTTGTGCTGCTACCACTTTCTATCCTACCATTGTTCAGTACAGCTCTGTTATTTAGAACACATACCCTTTAGCTTGGTGTGACATGGATTCTATGACACTGGTTCCATCCTACAAAAGGTTTAGAAGATAATATTTTTAGAGTGCACTCTGAGTAATGGAAGAGGTTGCTTTTGGCCCCAGGTGGTGGGGCTGGGGTCTCTGACCACTGAGGCTCTGCTGCATAACCCATGGGGAGCTGAAGAAACATATATCTCAGTATGTCTGCAACCCATCTGCCTACCACACCAGGAATGAAAAACTGTCATATGCACTAGTGTTTATAATGAAACTCCAAATAACATTTTGCTATCACCCATTAGATTATTTGCTACCAACTGATTCCAAATATTTAAGTAATTTTGTTTAATTCCATGTCTTTTCCCTTTCACCTTAGGTATCCTTTGCTAATTAGTTCTCCACATTCAACTATCTTTCAAGCTTCTACACTCTTATTGGCTTTCTTTGGTAAACTCCTACTCCTCCTGCAAGTCCCATTTTAAATGTCACTATTCTGAGGCCATTCTCAACTCCTCCAAGCAAATTTGGGTTGTCTCTTCTCTGGCAGTCAGAGCACCAAATATATATCACTGTACTTAGTACATTATTACTGCATTGGTGAGAGCAGCTATACAACAGAGGTTGTGTTTTCTATCGCGTTCTACCCTTTACTGGACTCACCACAGTCCCTGCTAACTCATAGCTCAACATATTTTTTACTTAATGGGTGAATGAATAGCCAATAAATGCAGAGCTGGAGAAATTGCTCAGGCGTTGGATTTGCATGAATCTTTGGAAAATATTTGGAATCTTATTGCTTCATATTCTCTGTATGCTGAAATGACATTTATCTCCTCTTTTTTTCTGAAATATGCCTTAACACTCAAAATATCAAGTCATGGAAGCCTTGTTATTATGTCCATGATCACCCTGCCATTAAACTTTGGCTGCCCTGGAAATATATCTTAGATATGTAAATTTAGACTAAGGACTCTTATCAGTTGAGATTTTGCACATATCATGTTGTCAGTTTCTCTCTGATAGCTGCTTGTTTATCACCATAATCTAACCATGCTAGAACTAAGAACAAAATCATGGAAACTGCTCATTTGGTAAGACCAGAAATAAATTTTCTATTTCTACTGGGTAAGGAATCTTAATACAAAACCAGCACCACTTAAGTTCTAACTTGGGGAAGCTTTTCTGGTCTAAAAGTTTAAGGAAATATGAGCTCAACACCATGTGATAGGCTAGTCCACCAACACTTTTACATTGTGTGATTGTCAAAATAGGTGAAAACACAGCAAACTGTAAGACCTTTGCATTCCATTGGCATTCATTTTTCCCTCGGTGACTAATGGGATTCTCATTTCATCACAACTCCTGACATTTTCCCTTTCAAATGCTTTAAGAATTTGCCTTGTAGAATGTATTCTAGCCCGTAGCCTGCAGTCTATGGGTATGTGAAGACATGTGAATGCCCAAGCACGCCACATGTGAATTAGAATGCCATGTTCACCTCCCAAGCAGGGTAACATTAAAAAAAATCATTTAATTATACATAAAAACTGTCAGTAATGAGGGTCAAGGAATTTGATCTCTCTTTTCTGGTGTTCCAGCAGTGACACAAAAGGTTGAATTTTGCTCTGATTTTTATATCACGGCAGTCAAACTGTTTTAGAGGTCAAATTAATAAAGGAACATGAATATATGCATAATTTTAATCTATAAGAAATTTCTAATTATGATTATATGTAGTATATTTTGGCCTAGTAAACATGTTTCTTATAAGACTAGGTATATTTATGCATATAGTATATTGTATATGGAATATCTCAATTTTTCTATCTATCCATCCATCTGTCCATCTTTCCTTTTCATCTACCTACACACACACACACACACACACACACACACACACACCATTCATATACATATATATTGTATTCAAAATATTTCTAGTTGTATCTTTACAATCATTTATACTATTTATATCTAGCTGTTCTCTGTGGCTTAAAAAAAAACAAAGGAGATACAGAATTACCTTTACCACAAGAACATTTAAGTGCTATATAGTAAACATACTTCCTTTGGAAATGCCATCTTTTAAAAGTGCCATCATTTAAAAGTAGAAATGATAACTTCTTTTAAAATATTTTATTTATTTCTTAGAGAAAGGGGAAGGAAGGGAGAAAGGGAGAGAAGCATCAATCAGTTACCTCTTATGTTCCTAACAGGGGACCTGGCCCACAGCCCAGGCAAGTGCCCCGACTGGGAAATGAACCAGTGACCTTTTGGTTCACAGGCTGGTGTCCAGTCCACTGAGCCACACCAGCCAGGACAGAAATGATGACTTTTTATGTAAGTATACAGCAACATCTCTAGCAAGGTATTATTCCTCCTGCCCAAGCCAATCTACTCCATTCAACATCCTATATATTTTATAAACTGATTAAATGAATTAATTTATTTTAAAATTAAATACAAATTCTTATTTTAGAATATACATCGTGTGGACAGCAAATAGAAATTATACTGGTTAGTGACCTAAGTTGTGCTTCTAAACGCTATCTGGGAACACAAGTTCAAATTTCAGCAGCCCTTTGGAAAAACATAAACTGAATACCATGTTTGTTCTGCAAAGATCTTTCAGATAAAGCCTTGAAAACTGTGATGACTCCCTGAATTTTCTCTGAGGCCATGTCTTCATTAGCATTTCAATTATTCAATATTCTGGTGGTTTCTTTGAAATTTCTTTAATCTCTGGCATTGAAACACCTAAGATGTATATCACGGGATTATGAATCTTTGTGCAGGAATATTACTATTTCCCGAGCAGATCTGAGGCAAGACTGGGGACCTTTCATAGCAAGCTATGACTACCAATTTGCTGTAAAAATGATCAATTAAAGGCCACTTGTAAGTGAGAAGTAAGTTTCCTCAGGGAAACATAAAATAGTGATTACATATGTTCAATAAAAATACACATACATTAGGCAAACAACATGTATTCATTTTAGCAAAATTAAAAAATGGTGTAAATAAGAGAAGAAAACTGTCATTTTATAACATAGTGATAGTAACTATTAAAATTTTGTATAGTCTTTTTAAACATTTTCCTATGAGAAAGTAGTGACTTACAGATACACATAGGAAAAAAATGTTTCCAGTGAATTTACATGTAAATTGAGAGGGAAGAATATGCATATATTATAGCCCGATGTAATGTAAAATGTCCCTCAGATGTCACGTGAACAGTGTGTGCCACCAGGCACACATGATCAGTTGCCCCACCTTCCAAAGAGAGACAACAAACCCCAAAGTTTCTTCAAGGGTCTTTGCTGAGGCCGGAAGACGAAGGTAGGAGATCTGGGGGAAGGAGAGAAGGGGAAGCTCTCATGTATAATTGGGACCGATTTCTGCACCTCTGGAATCTTTCTGCTCTGGCTGTTGCTCTCATTATCCACTGCTATGTCTTGTTCCATGCTGATGCTATCGGCAACTCCCTGGGTCACACCGCTGGTGGTAGTGACCTGTCTTTCAACTCTCCCTAAAAGCCTCTTTGTCACATTTTGTGGCTTTGTCATCACAGCCATACAGTTCCCTCTTGTTAGGTTTTCAGTTTCTCTGTCTGGTTCTCAGTGGGCAGTTTGGTAGCCGAGGGGCTCAAATGGCTGCTGATATAGTCTTCTTTTATTTTAACTAATTTGGTAAAATAGTCCAAACACGATTGTGAATTATTGCTGCCATTCTTGTTCAGGTATTGCTGCTCCTAACATAAAGAGGCGACTCTATTTCCCTCTTCTTGAATCTGGATTGTGTTTGTGACTTACTCAGACCATAAATGTGGTAGAATTGACATTCTGGCACTTCGGAGAACAGGTTTAAGTGACATAGCAGCTCTCTTGCTTCTTCTTTGGATGTACCTCTCATGCTGAAAGTCCAAGCAAAGCTATGGAAAGCCTAGAGGACACATGGAGAGAGGTCCTGAAGATTGTGAGGCCCTCTTGATGTCCTAGCTCCAGCCAAGCTCTCAGATAAATGCGGCCCCATGAGTGACTCCAGCCAGCATCACAAGGAACCAGGGAATGGCCCGGTTTTGCCCTGTGCAAATTCCTGACCCAAAGAATCGTGAGATGTTATAAATTATGGTTGTGCACAATAAATAACTGAAATAATCATACAACCCTAAATCAAGGTTAGGTTCAGAGTTCTTTTTTAGAAATTATCCTTCATGCCAAAAAGAAAGAAAGGAAGAAAGAAAGAAAGAAAACTACAATAAGCCAAAACACTACTTTCTAGAATATCTTGGCATGTATGTTCATATAACATACATGTCAAGACAGGCAGTTGGGAGCTAGTTGGAAGTTTTATTCATCAGGCCCTAAATCTGCTCTTTCTGCTCCACTCTTTTAACATGTGGTTTTCATTCTAAGGTCACTTCCTGACCTCATATAGATACTAGAGCTCCAGCTATCATAGCTCCATTCCAGCCAGCAGGAAGAAAGATGAGGAAAGGGCACAAGGGGCATACTTCCTGGCTCAGTCAGCTCTCTTTAAGGAGTCTTTCTGGAAGGCCCATGCAACAGCGATATGTGGCCAGAATTTAGTTACGTGGTCAACCAGTTGCAAAGGAAGCTGAGATATTGAACCTTTTAGCTGGGCAGAACACCAGTCCAAGCAAAATTAGAGTTTCACACTAAGGCAGGAAACTATGGATATTGATTGGTAAGACAACTGACAGTCTCTGAGGCCAGCCTGTTCTCCCAATGCAGAGAGGCATCACAGTATCTGAGTTAGAGCAGTTCTCAGACAGTCTCATACTTTCTACACGCCACAGTGTTCTCTAGCATTCAGCTGCTATGTCTCAGTGGCTAATTCATCCCTGTTCCCTTTTTGTTAGTTTTTTTTTCTGAGAAGCTCCATTGTTCCTCCCTGCAGTGTAGCTTCTATCAAAACCCTCCGTTCATCAGACATGTAAGTAGGTCTCTGCATTCATTAATGGATGGATTTATACTGAGGTTCTGTAACTCTTAAAATCAGGGTATTACCTTCTCCCAAAGTGGAATTTAAAGGCCTAGATCACACGGATGACCTTCAAAAAGTGTTGCCTAGCTTTTACATAGCACACAAAGGTTGGATTCATACCCAACCCTAAAGCTGCATTTGTGTTTTATACAATACTTAGTTTCTGGAGAATAATAACAAAAAATATGATAGAAAGTGAGGTGATAACTATAAAACAGAAGTAATGAAGGAAAGGAGAGAGGGAGAGAGAGATACTGATTGTCTTGTTCTGAGATAAGCATTAGTTTATCAGCCTCTCAGCTGCTCACCCTATTTATCCGGCAGTGGACTGAGCCCTGTCTCGAGAGAGGCCGAGAGCAGAGATGGAGCACAGTAAAATTTCCTACGGACAGGCTGCCTCAAGGACATCACTTTTCTCACCCCTGATTTCAAACAGATCTGGCTCCATGCCAGAATATAAGTAACAATCAGGGATTTTTAATGCCAGAACAGTTCCAGTTCTGGCGAATTCTTTGAAATAGTAGACTAATAAAATATTGTTACCCAAACTGGGAAAAATATTTTGGAAAAGGGAGATTTGTCAACCACTTTGTATTATCATGGTAGAAGACGACTGGTTTTATGTCTTGAAATACAGTTAATGGGGTATTTTGAGAATTGCCTGCCCATCCACTCAGCACTAGATAGAACAGAAATTCCCCCAAACTGCACCAGTATGGAAAGCACTCAAAGATTCCTGGGTGACTGGGCATCCACTGCAGAAGACACAAGCAAAGGGTTAATCTAGAAAGGAACAGATGCTCAGGGAAACAAGTGGAAATCCCAAATAATAGCAGGACCCAGAAAAAGTTCATCAGTGAAGACTAACTATGGTCGCTGGTCCTCTTCCTGCCAGTTGCTGAGATACACCAGGTGTTCCTCTGACTGTGTCATAGCTTTTTGGGATCCCTTTTTCCTCTTACTCCCAAACCTCCAAATACAGTCAGAAAATGATCCGGAGTTTTACAGCTATGACTTGAAAGTGATCAGAGCATTCAGAATAATAGACATGAATATTGGTCTGGATCGATAGCTGTTGAACTTGGTTTGTTCTTCATGTGTTGTGAATTAATTCACTGTTTTCTGTCCACACACCCATTTTCTTGTCATACATGATGGAGAACATTCTACACATTGCTGACAGATTAACCTTCCCAAACACTTCTTTGATCATGTCACTCACTTTATTCAAAAAATCTTTAAATGGCCCTCTGTTATCTGTAAGGGTTCAAATGCGGGAGCCTGGTCTTCAAGGCCCACCGCTCTCTGACCCTATTATGAATTGCTCCTGCTGCTGAATCTCATTCTGTAAGTAACAGAGATTAGGAGACAGACTTCCTCAGAAGTGACCAGTCTTCTAATTGGGCTGTCAATGGTTTGGTATAAGGATTATAATTCTTGTCGATATCTGATCTTTCTATACTTGCTATACATATTAAATGTTCCATGCATTTAGAGCATCAATAATGTTCAGCTACAGGAATTATGCAGAAATACCTTCTATCTTGCCAAGTACATGAAGTAGTAAATCCTCTGGGCAGTTGTGACTACTTAGAAAATTTAGATGTAGTACTATATCCAGAATAACGTAGTGATCTCTCACTGTGCTGGGGGTGATCATCAGTAGCAATGATTTAGAAAATGAGAATGATTTATATTTTTATTTTTGAGCAGTAAATCTTTTTTTTTAATTTATGGAGGGATTTAGATTTATACAGTAGACCCTAGTTTCCATCATGCGGCAGTAATCTTAATGGCCACTTTCGAATTCCATTCATCTTTACACTAGCCACAGAAGCATTTAGAGACTAAAATAAAGATTTAGATGATGATTTGGTTAAAATGCTTAAATTTTTAGTTTTAGCCTGAAAAATCAAACCCAGATGGTGAGCATTTTTGAGGTCGTGAAATTCACTCTTCATGACACATGGACAATAATATTTCATTTAGCAGATGAGTTGCGTTAAGTCATTAATGTCCTATCATCCTATTATTTCAAATATAAACCAACAGATAGATTTTATAAATCTGAAAATACAGTGACTACTTTTGAAAGGGCTGATTACATCCACTCACATTTATTTTTACTGCCTTTTGTCTATCTGGTCTCACTTCACCAGAGTGGTTGATATGATGAGCTCTGTGAAAGTGTTTAGATTCAAAAATCCAGCTCTCAGTCTTGAATGTGTGTTAGAATGTGGGCAAATTACCTAACCTCTCAGTGTCGGAGTTTTCTTATCTACAAAACAGGGATAACGAGGGTGCTATTACTATTAAATGGGTTAGTGCATGTAAATTGCCTGGCACAGAGTAGAGGATCAAGTATCAGCTGTTATTCAGTAAAATTCCTCCATTTAGAAAGCATGTGAAGTTGTAGTGAGGGTGGGGCGGGAGTGGCAGAAGCCCAGTGCTTTCAGAAGCCAGACGAGGAGTGAACTATGTAAGTGACTTGGTGATAGATTAGTGGAATCTGCACTAATCAGAACAGAAGAAAACACAGCACTGTATGCTACACAACCAAGGCGTGTTTGTAGGCCAGGCATGTCTAGGCCTATGCACTGCCCACCAGTTTTCACCCCTGAGTACCAAAAAGCTGCAACTCACAAGTCGAGAGATTCAGGCCATATCCTTCTCTGCCAAGTCCCAGGTCTGTAAGCCTGGGCAGGCTGCTTGCCTATCTGGGTTTCTGCTTCCTTGTCAGCAAAATGAGAAAGGAAAAGGGCTCATTCTGTGTCAGATATTCTACTTAAATGGAGAAGAGGGGAAATAAAGATTCTTAAAACCCACTTATATTTTTTAAAAGGTATATACATAGTAAAGGGCAGTTATCATGCCTAAGAAATCTGTAGAATACATCCTGGTTCCTAGCAAGAGTGATTTACAGAAGCTGAAATGGGTTTCCTGCAGCAAGGAGCACAAATTGAATAAAAAGAGGGGGTAGAACACAGGTCAGAGGAGCCAGGCAGAGGCTGAGAGGTGAGCTGTGCACAGGGGGTAGTGAGGCAGTGTGTTGGTGGAAGTGGAGAACTGGGTAATGACAGACGATATGGTCCATCATTGGGTGGTAATGGGAGAGGGTTTCAGAACTTGGCAGGGATAAGTGGCTGGGGCGTGCCCAGGTTAACCTTTGAGCCATCATCAGATGAAGAAAAACCAAACCAACACATGCAAGCAGGTATGTCAGTCTCTAGACATTCCTTTCTATTTCCTATTCTTATAAAGATACCTGAATTCTTACTTGCTTTTATATCATTCAGGTTTTCTAGTACTTGGCCTTATTTCCTATTTTTCATTGTAGCGAATTGCATTTCCCATAGAGGGATGCCCCCAATCTATAGCTTCCAGGTCACACACTCTCCTTACAATGTGACTGACACCTGTCTCACCAAGGGGCAGGGTCTGTGTGTCTGTTTCTCAGGTCTGCATGGGAGCCTGTGACTGCTCCACCTCTGAAGTGAGGCAGAAGTGAGGCTGTGGCATACCTGTGGCTGTCCAGAACAGGATGCAGCTACCCCCTAGCTCTGTGCTTTCAATACTTGCCCTTGAAGCCCTTACTGCTGTGCTGGGGAGACCAGGAGAAGAGATCACATAGAGGTAGACATTTGTGCCCCGGGAGTCACAGCCATCCCAGCTGAAGAATTCCCCGGGGCTCCAGACCCGTGAGTGCAGGAGCCTTTGGGAGGACCTTTTCCCTAGTTATTATCTGACGGCAGCGTCATGAGTGACCCAAACCAGAACTGGCCTGGAAAGCCACTCCCACAGAGACTGTGAGAGAGAAAAAACTGTTGTTGATTCGAGTTGTTAAGTGTTGGGGAGATTTGTTATGTAGCTAGTGACTCGTGTATCAACACACTGCTGCATCTTCTTCTTAGATTCCGATCTTCGTGTCTCTAGCCGCAATGAGAACACTAAACAGAACTTAATCGTGGCCTTTGCCGAGGAGTTTGAATTTTTACATTTCAGTCCTTGAACTTGACCCCTGATCCCAGTTATTCCATCAATTTCTGTTCAATTTGAAGAAATTGTAAACAAATATGCTTACAAAGGCCACGCAACATATGCAAACAAGGGAAGCAAACACCGGCAGGTGGATAAAGGAGTAGAAAGAGTTGTAGTTAATTGGAGAGCCCATGTCCCATTCATTGTCCAGCTCTGAGAGGTGGGTATAGTGGGAATGTGGGCCCAGTGATGCCAGATTATGTGTTCTTTTCAAAAGAACCCAGAATTCCAGATTTTTCTAAGGAAGCCTCTAATTTAACAAAAAAAATTTAAATGCTGTTCAAATTTGAATAATGTCATACTAATTAAACAAAGTATATCTACTGGCTGACTTAGCTCTAAGCCAGCAAATTATAACTTGAATTTTCAACATTTAGCTTATGTAACAATGGGAAGACCTTAAATTCACAATGAGATTCCAAATTTCCTAGGAATGGTAGGTAACATTTATGAAAAAGGTTATGAAATAAAAATAACTTTGGGAAAAACAAGTGCTTCTATCAGGTGATTAGGACTGTTTTCAATTCCTTCTAGTATTTGAATAAGACCATATGGCCATTGAATAAGCCCATGTGGTCCATACAGAGTGAGCGGATCCTTCCAGCTGTGCCAAGCGTGGGCACCAGGATCCTTCAGTGGGATTCAAAAGGACTTTGCCGTCAGAGTGAGGTTCCATCAGCACCCACCTGCCGCCCCCTGTATCAGTGCTGCTTGGGAGTCTGATTTGGTCTCCCGTCACTCATGGAGGAGGCTCCAGAACCCATCCTCTTTCTGTGTCTCCTGGACAGTATTGACCAGGTTTGATAGATTCTGTCTCTCCACTCCCTGAGCCTCTCCTTTAGTTCACATAGCTCTTGTTGAAAGCAAAGGCTCTGTGTTTACCCTGGGGTGTACAGAACTACAAAGTGAGCCACCCTTGGGGATAGCAGTGGAGGTTTGGGCGCCTGGTGCTAACACTCAGTATTATTGAGTTAAAATCTCCATAAATTATCTCAGTAAATGACACAATCAGAAAGATAAGCTCTCACCAATACAGAAAACACTCTGCCAGGAGATAAATGCACCTAGAGTTCACTCACACAAGCCAACACCCATAAACTAGGCTCCATAAAGCAATGGGGGAGAGGAGCTGAGATTAACAATGCCCTTTCTGCCTAGTCCCCATGCGCTGACTGCAATCTGCACGGATATAATCCATGGCATTTATTGTGACAGAGTACACATTTTAGAAAAAGAGAAATGATTTTGCTTTTTCTTGTACCTGGTAACCTGGAAAAAATAGTCATCTGTACTCTGTCTCCCAGGTGTTAGTGCAAATCGCTAAAGAGTTTTCATTGATGGCTCTTTTTCGGACTCTAACCACAATTGAACTCTCTGCTTTCCATCACTCGCTCACCCTGTTGTGTACAAAGAGGCAGATATGCAATATAGCAGGAGCCCTAAGAAAAGGTCTGGCTGTTCTGTCAAAACTATTTAGTTCAATATTGTTCTCAATGTGGCACCATAGCCCTGGACATGACACCCAGCACGCCCAAACAGACATGATTATATATGAGACAGAAAGGCACTTACATCACGGCGGGTTGTTATACTTTAAAGGGCTTTTTCCCCCCTCTTCAAATTAAAAGTTTTCAAAAATGAAATAAAAATAAACCTTTGAAGAAACCAGATTGAGACTGAATTTGGAAGGCCCTCCTGCCTAGTGTATACTAAAGAAACATTTTCTGGGTTTGTCCCTGATGATTTTCCTTGTAGTTGAGAAACACAATCCACTGGGAGCTTTTGTGGCAGAACAAGAATTTTATGAACACGAACTTTACAAAGACATCCCTAGGAGATTTAAGGTCTGGAAATCAATAGATCAATCAGCTGCTTTTATCAATCTATAATGGTTCTCTCTCTTTGGATGTTTGGATGAAAATGGGATCGACGTAAATTGAACACGGAATCACTTATTCTTACAACTTAAATTTGTCACACTGTAAGGCACATAGTGACATAAAATATAATCATTTTTGAATTTGGGACCCTTCAGGATGCATGTTGATTGAAGAAAAAAGAATCAGATGTTTCTTCAGCAGGACTTATAGAGGCAATCTAAATCTTCTTCAATCATTTCTGATCATTTTCCAAAGAAACCAATTCATTAGTTAATTATTGAGTATACTTACCATGTAATGTATAATGGACCCAGGGCAGATAGCCTTCAAAGATGGCTGGCCGAGTTTGTAGAATCTGTTTTTGCCAAATTCTTCCCAAGAAAGTAGGGGAAGATTAATGAGCCCTACCCCATCTTACCTTGACTTTATTTTTTATAGGAGGCTTTCCAATTTTATTTTATTTTATTTTTATTGACTTTATTAATGACACAGGCCTAAGTACCTAGGAACTCTCCTTTTTTTCTAAAATTAGCTTGGCAGGTATTTTATGGGCAGAAGAGTTAGGAGAAAATATGAAAATTGTGTTGGAAAATATGAGCATTTATTCGGTTCCTCTTCAAAATCAGAAAAATGAAGTTGGATTTATATGTCCATTTCTGCAGCGCACACAGATAGATATCTTGCACAGAACATCTTCCATTCCCAACTCTGATGTTTTTTTAAAATAGTATCAAAAGAACCAGTGCTGAGAAGTTCCCTCACACTTTTCCAGCTTCTCATTGTCCCAGCATAATAATAACAATAATCAGTACATGCTGAGCATTTCCCATGTGCTTAACACATATGATGTCATTTAATCTTTATAGCAAATGACAGTTGTGGTCACTATTGCTATTTTTTGTTATCCTTGTTTTGTAAGTAAGAGAATGGAGTGTCCAAGAAGTTAAGTCCCATATAGAATACATTATGGAATGCCAGTTAAATCTGAATTTCAGATAAACAATGGAGATATGTGTGTGTGTGTGCGTGTATTCTTCACTTTTTTTCAGAAAAACAATGGACACTTTTTATGTATCCATTGTTTGTCTGAAATTCAAAGTTATCTGAGCACCCGTCTTTTTCATTTGCTAAATTTGGCCAGTTGTGGGCAGAGGCAGAGAGGTCGTTCTCCCTCCCAAGCTAAAATTCTTAACCACTACACTAAACTGCCTCTTTCCATAGAAACAAAGTTTGGAAACTCCAAATTTAGCAAAGGCTATAACTTATTTAGGCAGGAAAATAGCACTGAGAGGGATACATTAAGCTAATTTATAGCAGTGGGGTGGCAGGCATTCCTTTTGTCCGGCAGCCCTGGAACAAGGTGTGCGGAAGCAGAGTCGGCAAAGAGCTGAAGAGCAGGGTGGGAGGTACTGCGCTCCCTACTGAGAGGGACAGAGTCCTGGCCGTGAAGTCAGCCTGTGACGTGGCTATCACGGCTGTCCACACCTCTATAGGAATATCAGGTTCAGGTTTGATTTGAACAGAGTTATGTGCTGGAGCCTTTTTCCCTCTACCACTCAAACCTCTGTCTGCCTCTACCTGGAACAGTCCCGTTCAGCTGACACTCTTGAATTCGGAGGACTATGGCAAAGTACAGGCTCCTGAGTCTGACTGCTTGGTTTGTTTTCATAGTTCTGCTATTTCTCTGTGCCTCAATTCCCTTCTCTGAAAAGGGAGATAATGATACTTATCTCTATAGATTGTGTGAGTTTACACAAGTTAATACACATGATCATTATAATCAACACTCACTAGACATGTTCTATATGTTAGTTCCTCTTTGAGGTGAATTACTTGAATTATTTAGTCCTTACAACTGCATTTTGAGGTTGGTTTGATCATTATTACATCCATTTGATGGGTGAGGAGACTACAGTATAGATTAAGGAACTTGGCCAAGGCTGTACCGTCAGTTAGTGGCAAAGGTAGGGTTTGAATTCATCCCATCTGGATGCCGAGCCAGAGCCCTCGATCCTTATGCTACGCCCACGGAACACACTGAGATCAGGGCCTGGCACGGAGCCAGCCCACATTGCCTGTTAGCTATTACTATAAACTAGCAAAGAACATTTGGGCATTTGATTATCTGCTTTGACCATGATACAGATTGTACCGACTGACAAATTGCTCTATGCTCTTCAGCATCCAAGGCAACTCCCAAGCTTCTGGGAGGTACCCTAGATTTCACCAACTCCCTCAACACCCCAGTGCAGCCAGTCACAGGCTCCTGCAGATACCACAGCACTTCTCCTCTTCGTCCCTGTCACCTTGGCCTTCATCTAGTCTAAATCACTTCTCTCCAGCACTACTACAATATGTGCCCTAAGAATCTCTGCTTCTATTTGACCTTCCCTAATTTCTCCTATACCTTGCCACCACAAAAATCTTCCCAAATTAGAATTCTGACTATATTGCTCTCTCGTCTACAATCCTCCTATGATTCTCCAATAGCTTCAGGAATATACCTAAGTTCTTTAGCTCTGTAATGCAAATTCTATGACGTGCTTACTCATCTCTGGCTATTTCCCCAATGGACCCCATCTTTCATTTTTGCACTATTCTTTTATTGCTCTGATATTTCATTTTTCTATTCCTCTCTTTATTTATGATGATACTTCTTTCTCTTGGAATGTTGGCCCTTTCATTCTGTCTGTTAAACCCCTATCATCCACTGGGACACTGGCCGAAGACGATGTAGGCTGGGAGCCTCTGACATCCTCCACTGCCCTCACAGCACCTGAGTTTCCCTGCCTCTCTTCTCACTAGTCATGAGTATCCTGAGGTTAAGGCCCAAACATTACTTCTTGTATCTTTCCTTCTGAGGAGACAAGTTTGTTACATCAAAAATGAATGTTTTACCTTTATTAGCACAGCCTCAGCAACGATCTGTCCACAAAACAAAGCTCATTATAACAACTCTCAGTATCGGAATATGCAACAGGACTATGAGATCATAAGATTAAACTGTTATCTTTCAGGAAATAATGCCAGTGAAGAATAGATTCTTCATTCTTTTCCTATCTATGCTTGTAGAATGACAAAACCATCCAAAAATACACACCTTTTATGTTGACAAACTCTAGTACCAAAAATTCAGGGCACAAAGCTGATATATCAAAGCACATAAATATTTATGTGTTCTGCAAAAAGGCAGACACAGCTGGTTCATTCTAAGCCTTAAAAGATACAACTACAAATGTTTTGCACAAAGGAACTATATACAAGGGAAAGAATTCAGTCAACATTTGTGGAAGGGTGGGCCACTAACTAGCTTCATGGCTCCTTTTTGAGGAACATTTCAGAGCTTTTGGGGGTGTGGTTAAAGCAAAGAGAACTTGACTGAGATCAGAAAACTGGAAAAGCAGTTTCTTATGGACACTTCTCCCTCTTTCTTTCATGCCAACTTTTAGATATACATTATAATTGCTTATTTCCCCTGTCTAAACAAGGCAGGTGGTTCCCCAATATTGCATACCAATTTTCATTCAGTTTATCGCCTTCCAAATAAAATCTGTCCCTAATATTAAGATGGCATGTTAAAATTCCAAGTCGAGTGCTAGCTTTTTAAAAATACATTAGTTTAACATTATTAGGAATTAAATTTCAGAGTTCTATGAAGGGCTTTTAGTTTTGAAATCTAAACTAGGTAGCTACAGCAAGTTGATAAAAGAAAATATGAATTAGAAATTCACATTTTAATTTCAGTCTCTCATCTGGCTACAAACATAATCTCATCTTCAAACACAACTTGTCATCTCTTCGTTCTGCCTGTGGACCCCATATACTTGCAGTTTTGAGGCACAGTCCCCTTCTTCCCAGAGACTCCATCATCCACTCTGTAACCACTCTCCAGCCCAGGTCAGCCTCTTTCCACCTTGGTTACCTACATAAGCTCAATGAGAAGAGAATTGAACCATAAATAAATTGGGAACATGTAGCTTTGAGTGAACATGAGGCATGGGTTTGAGGACTTTAGCACCCCTTAAACCTTTCAGACTTGCTTAGTTTTGTAATGGTATTATTAGGACAAAGCCACCTGTACCTTTTGAAATTGTGAGGAGACTTAGAAATGATGGGAAAAGACAGGACCAGACCAGCGCGGGCTTGGAGGCCATATTGTTGGGACAGTGGGGAAGGCACCTCATGCTGGATAGAACAGTGAGCTTCTGTTGCCCCCAGAGGTGGTGGGAGATAGGTAGGTAAGGAGAGTGGGCCATAGCAAGGCTGAGCTAAGGACTCAAATAAATGTTCTTGCAGAAGCCAAATGGATTAAGTCAGGAGATGGATGACCACTTATGCTGTTTCTCTGATCAATGGGCCAGAGGCTGATCTGGCTTGATCACTCACTCCCCTATACCATGGGTAGGTCTTATGATTTTTTGGAATGCTCTTTTTTGGTTTTTTAATAGATCCAGATTGCATGATAAGTATTACATGAATAAATAGGCTTTCCCAACCCTCCTCACCTACCCCACATCCCGTTCTTTTCTTTTTCAACACTTTTCTAAATTTGGAATTCATTGATTGCTTATTAACCCACTTATAGTCGGTATTCTTTCATGACACTGTAAGCTCCGTAAAGACAGAGATCCCTGAATAAAGTATAGTCTTGTCCATGGCATGTAGTAGAAAGCCAATAAACGTTTGAGGATAAAATACACAAATTAATCATTTCACTAAAAATGGTTAGGAAGCCATTGTTCGAATCTCACAGAGCCCAGTTTCTGAGACCTAGAACTGGCTGCTCTGTAAATGCTGAATGGTGAGTAGAACCTATAGGAGCTGCTCTGTGAGAGACGCATTGCAGACACAAGCCCTGCCTTCAATATGTCAGTGATCCAAAAAGCCTAGCACATAAAGATTTCACATGAGTGCATGTTCCATGTGAGTTAAATCCATTTTGCTTCTGGACCATTTGGGGAAAGTGTGAAGGTTTAGTCTCGTTGATGTCTGTGATCTCTAAATCCCTACTGGCTAAGAGCTGCTGCAGCAAATTATCGCTTTCCCTGGTTTCTTGTGTTTTCCATTGTAAGCATATGAAAAGGTCCAAGCATCAAACAAAGCCCAATTTCTTAATGTCTTATAGGTTAAAAAAATCGAGCCTATTTTATTACAACAAGAATGGGCAGTAGCTATTAAATCATTCCCTTCAGGTATTTTTATTTTGTTGACTCATGAGAATTGGCTCGGGCCCCTCTAAAGCTTTCTGAGGCCATATTTGGAGAACTTTGAGTTGGTGAGTTTACTTAGATGAAGAAAATATTGAGGTCTTTTTTACATTCTTTACTAAATCATTCCAGTTCTCTTAAACAATTGGTATTCCTCCTACTTTTTCTCGCATTTATTCAAATACCTAAAGAAAGACTTAGCTGCATTTGTCAGTGAACTTCCACCACCATCATGCTTGTCTTTTAAAAAATCATAACTTTTTATTTAGACTCTGATCTCCTAATGAGATCTGTTGAGAACAAGGAATTGCCATAGTCATGCTATTTAAAGATGTTAGAATTCCCACAAGAATGTTGTTACATAAATAAAAATGATATCATTTATATTAACAATAACACAGTGACAATAAAGATGAATATTCATTTTTGGAACACAAAAACCCTAACAAGCTTCAGAACTTGGGTATTCCCAAATCACAGTGAGTAATACTTATGCAAACTTGTTAACATATTAAATAAGTCTGGAAATCTTGTGAGCAGAAAAGAAAATCTGCCCTTCTGAGCCTCCTGCTATTTCCTGCCTCTCCTCAGGCTGGGAACATTTGAGGGCTGCCTTTCTCCTGGTATGTCAGCGTGCTGGCTTCTGGTCCCAGATGGAACCAAGAAAAGCAGAGGAGTGTGAAAAATAAAAATATTTCCAGTGTTGTTAACCCAACCTTTTGAAGCCTTAAGAGATTTCCTTGGGATTAGTGAAAGAAATGATTAGAATTTAGGGGTGCTGCTTTCCTCCCCAGGCCAGACAGTACATGTTCTCATGTTTCTACCGTCCTAAAACACTCCTCGGAGTAACCACAGGCCAGATCATCTGCCGATTGAACTGACCAATTTGGCTTCTTAAGAAAAAAATATTACTGAGCAATTATTACTGAAAAAATATGACTGTGTAAGCTGAGATCCTCCCCATGGACGTGGACGTCTCCGAAACGGTGTGGTTCTGCTGCGTCTTTGGAGGCCCGTTGGAGCCCCAGGCTGGGCTCTTCCTACAGCCCGAAAAAGCCCATGGTCTTCCACCATCGTGCAGCAGACTCGCTGCACAACAGAAACGCTCTTTTCAAAACTATGAAGATAGTATTTCAAGCTAACTTATAAGAAAATAGGGGATTTGAGCCAGTTCTTTGCCACAAAAGAGATTAAGGCTAAAATATTCAGATAACTAAATAAAAGCAATCAAACAAAAATAAATCTCAACTTTCTCCAGAATTTTTATACCAAATGAGACACATCAACTCCATCTGTTTGTTAGTTTTTGATCTTTTAAATTAAATAGGTTGAAAAATTTTTTGATTCTTTGTATTTTATCTGGGGAAGGAAGCTCATCTCTTTAAGTGGTGGAGGTTATTAAATATTTTTTTTTGCAGGGAGGGCAGAATAATAGCTCTAAGCCCTGTGAAATTTTACAAAATATCAGGCACTACATTAGTCATGCATTTGTGTTACATCATTTAATTTGGAATGATCTCCGGTTATACAAACAGAACAGCCTACATTGTGGTAGATTGAATCATGGTCTCCAAAGATGTCTCCATCCTAATCCTCATAATCTGTGGATATGTCGTTACCTTAAATAGCAACTCAGGAACTTGAATGGGATTAAGTTGAGGAACTGAAGGACCTTGGTAGAAGTAGGCCTGATTTAATCACAATGGTCCTTATATGTGTGATGCAGGAAGGTCAGAGTCAAAAAGAAAAGATGTAGAGACAGAAGAAGTCGGAGAAAAAAGAAGTACACTTATGGCTTTGAAGATGGAGGAAGAGACCACAAGCCAATGGTAGAAGCTGCCTCTTAGAATCTAGTCCAGGTTGTAGAGTCTAGAACCTGGAAAACTCCAGAAGGGATGCTGACATTTTGGCATTATCCCAGGAAGACTGATTTTGTATTTCTTCCCTCCAGAACTATAATATAACAAATTTGTGTTGTTTTAAAGTACAAAATTTGTGGTAATTCGATATTGCAAAAATAGGAAACTAACACAAACACATTAAATGTTTACTGTACAACACACATTGAGCTAAACACTTTACATGTTAGGCCATTTAATTTTAACAGCCTTTCTTTGATTTTGACAGGTGAAGAAGCAGAGAGTGAGAGATTAAGAATCCCAGGGCTAATACTAATGTTTGCATCCCCTTCATGCACTTAGTAAAATACCAAAATCAGAATTTAGTAAGCATTATCTTTTTCTTAAAAAAAAAAGAAAAGAAAAGAAACCTGCTCTGGCTGGTATGACTCCGTGGATTGAGTGCTGGCCTGTGAACCAAAGGGTTACCTTTGGTTCAATTTGAACACCTTGGTGTTCAATTTCCATTCATGGCACATGCCTGGGTTGCAGGCCAGGGTCCTAATAGGGAGTGTGTGAGAGGCAACCACAGATTGATGTTTTCCTCCCTCTCTTTCTCCTTCCTTTCCCCTCTCTCTAAAAATAAATAAAAATAAAATCTTAAAATATAAAACAACCGGTGAGATCAGCATTATTCTCACTAATAGATAGGAAAATTACAGCTTAAGATGGTGAAGTAACTTGCCAAAAGTCATGGAACTGAAAAGTCAGAGCCAAAATTTGAATCAGATGTCCATTCTGAATTCATGCTTGTAACCACTACAGGGGCTGAGAGCAAGGCAAACCTCCAAACACCATCAACTCATTCTGTACCCCTGGGCACATTGCTTTTCATTTCAGAAAGCTTCTGGCTTTTAACTCTAGAATAGGGGTAATAATTCTCTTTTATTGGAATTTTGAGTGAATGACATATAAAACTTTTAGCATTATTTCTGACACATAGTAAGTGCTCAATAAATGTTATTTTATTGCAAATTATACAACATAGGAAAATCTTTTCCCTCTGCTACCCTATCTACACACACACACACAAAATCTGTGCTCTACTTTCTATAGAGTTTTGTTACATCGAGAAGGCAGCTGCCCAGCCAGTAACCAGTGGGGCTACATTTCATAGCCCCACTTATTTCTAGGTGTGACCGTGTACAAATTGTTGCCAATTGAACATGAATAAAAGCAATGTTTATCAGGCCAAAGACTGGAAAGGCAATTGTGCCTTATCTAGTTCCATCCCCTTATTGGTACACACAGAGAAATGGGCTGCTAAGCAATAGTGGAACCACAAGGTGTAACGGAGCAGATGCCTGAATCGTCACGTGGAGGGAAGCTACCCATCAGCCAGGAACAGCTGCACAGAATGTTATATGACTGAGAAATAAACTGTTGTTTTGTACACTTCTAGAAATTTTGGGTTTGCTTATTAACATAGTCTGTGTTAGACTAAGTAATAAGCACACACACGCACTCTGTTCTTTGTCCCAGCCTTTCTTTGCCTCTCTTGAGAACTGCTCTATCCAAACTTTTCAACTTTGGGTTTCATCTGGCCATCATTTAATGTTGGTACAATTAATGACTCCTAGGCCTTTATTATCAGCCTTAAAATATTTCTGAGCACAGTTTAGTTACCTTTTAGAACATGCCTTTTCATTGGGGCTTGTTGTATCTTTGTGGTTCGATTTATGTCATGTATATTGGTCAAGAATAGCACAATAGTGATGAGCTGCTGTTCTCTGTATCAGGAGGCACATGATGTTGGGTTGTTTTATTGAAGATGTTAAGTTTGTTCATCTGGTTAATCTAGTGTCTACAAGGTTCTCTCCTGTAAGGTTAACATTTTTTTCTAGGTAATATTAATTAAAAAATAAACACTTAAAAATAATTATTCGTTAAAAACATAAACCAAAGCATAAGTCTTTTAACATTCCAAATGCGAAATTAAATGAAATCTGGTAACTATAGAATTTACATTAGGACACTCACATATCAGTTGGAGTATTAAGTTAAACTTTGAAATTCCTGAATATAAGATCAATGTGCCATTGGAGGTTCTAACATTGAGGCTCCTCTTTCTCATTAATTTTTATGGACTCTCATCTGGAAAAAGGGAATAAGCCCGTCACTTTTATTGTATCGGCCTTTGCCCAGGCACCCTAGAAAGCAGAGCTCAAAGTGTGAACCTATAGCAATGAGAGTGAGAACGGGCCAAGGAGGCAGCCAGCACAGAAGGTCGTGCACTGTGCTACCTTACTGCTCAGCCTGGGCTTCGGGAGGAGCTGCAAGGACCCACAAGGGGACGCAGCAGGTACATTTGCTCGGTAGGACACATGCATAGGCTGAATGACAAAACCTTGGAGAAATTCATGGACTGAATAAAGAACAGAGAATACCTCACAAGCTCTCCACCTCCTGACCTTGTTGGTCAGAGTTTACACACAAGGAGTTATTTCTCCTGAATTTGGAGGCTGCAATATCATCTGGTCCTTTTGGTGGCTGCTTAGGATACAGATTTCTTATAATCCAGAATTGGTGGACTGACTGGGAACTCTGAGCATTAGGCCAGTTGGCTTGATTGAGAGACACAGGAGAGAAAAGAAAGAGGGAACCAGGCAGCCAGGCACTCCCAGTATAAGGAACTGGCTGGTCCCAGGCAGTACAAACCACACAGACAGAGCAGACTGACTAGGCCTAGTAGAAATCAGAAGAGACACGTATCTTATCTTGTCTGATACAGTCATTTTTCTGAGTCTGTTTTCTTAATTTTCTTGGCAGTGCATGGCTGAGTATAAAGTGATAAAAGCGTATTCACTTTAAACTTCTGAAATAGACAGCTCACACACGTGGGTCTCACAGCTATTGTAGCATGATTCAGCAAAGATAAAGGGTATTGCATAAGCTGAGTACGTGGTTTTTTTCTTTGCCTTAGAGTATTTTAAAGGACCGTGTGGGGAAGTACCAAGAGGTAGCTCTTCTATTCCAGTGACAATAGAGCATCATTGTGGAGGATTTTAATGTCTAAATTAGGTTCACGGTGATTTGCACAAAGGAGCTCCATGAAGGAAAAAAAAAAATAGAGTGTATAAGGAGCTTGGTAATATGCTAAATAAATTTTCACTTTTAATAAAACAAAAGTGGCTTAATAGGATACAGTAGCTCAAGGTGGAATATTCAGCTCCTTTGCTTGTTGTGTGAGAAATAAGCCTGGTTGTTTCACAATATGTTTCTCTGAGACTATTTCCATTGTAGAGAACTGAGAGTCAGACAAGATAAAAAGCCTACACCATCAGACGGAGTCCTGAGACATTTAGAGGCAACCCAGAGACACTCCACTTTGATCTAGGTGTCCAGATTCTAGCAGGTGTGTTTTGCAAAGTTGCCAGGTCACTGCTGGCTGTTTGTGACCTTTTACGATAAGAGGAACAAAGGGATGCATGAATGATGAGAAGACACGTATATGCAAATATTATATTTATTCGTTTTTCAGAGAACTAATCCAGGAACATCAAGTTCATGTCCTCTCTGAAGAAAATCAATTAATTAAACAGGCAGTAAAGAATGAATGAAACAGTCCTCTTTCCTTCAGGAGAACAGTTTGATTAAGCACTTAAGTAAAACAGCATATTAGATGCCCAGGCTTGCATTTTAAATACTTCTGGAATAGGAACAAAGGTCCACTTGTTTCAGATCACAAACAAAATAATTCTAAATATGACCTTTAAAAACCTAACACAATGGAAATTCAATCCTTAATCAAAGAACCACAAAATACAACCAATTAGAATACTTCTTTCACTCCTGTTGTTATAACTATTAATTATATTTCTTTCATGGTAAGTCTTGTTGAGCCACAGTGCTGTTACAAACAAAAAAAACCAGAGGCTTTTATGGAGGGTGCTAATGAAAAGGAAAGTATATTTAAAAATTTTAAAGTGTAGAATTTATTATTTTGACATATACTTCAGGATTTTCAATTATCTGAAAGAAACTTATGTTACAAAATTCCAAACAGTATGTAATTGTTTATCTAAAAATATTATTTTAATAATCACTTTGCTTATGTTGCCAGTTGTTTGTGTTGAACCAAAGCTCAGAAACAGAAAAGTCACTCAGCAGAAGTGACTCCATGGGGCTCCCATATTCTCCCTCCGAGACTTCCAGATCAAATTTTCTCCATGCGTAAGGGAAAAGACGACATTTCTAACAGTCGGCCCTGCAGACTCGGCCGGGGCACTGAAGTCCCAGCTGTGCTCACTTTGCTTCCGATGCTGTCGCTGTAACGAACAGGCTCCACGCTGACAGCTGTGTTGGTGGTGCGTGAGGTCGAATATCATCTGGCTTGTCTCTTCTGTGAAGGATTTTCTGAGTCTGCTAGACTAAGAAGAATGAAGAAAAAGGATGGTTTGGGTTTTTTTTTCTTTTGACTGTCATTGTTTTTACGTGTGTTAGTATATTTGGAGAGGGGCTAGGGAAGGGCAGAGATAGACTTGAAAACACAGAGTATGAAATAATTGAGTAAGAAAATTCCGCTTTCAGAGAGACGCTCTGAGTTCTTCTGCATGTGCGCTCTCCATGATAGCAGAGGGGACGGACGGTAACTGAGACTCTCTGCCTCCTGCCACAGAGCAGCCCACACACGTGTCGGGCTGCAGCGAAGAGACGGTGTCTGTGGGCAGCAAAATACTGAAGTTTAATTCTCATCTGATGTCACAAAATGCAACCCATTCAGAATCATCTATGTGCTAAAAAACCAGCCAGTTTCATATCATTTGAAATTCTAATTGCTTAGAGCACTGTACTTGCCATGTTATAATCATATTACACATTGTAACCATGTAACTCTGACCTGCCCTGGGTGTTCTGTAATCAAATCTGTGGTCTATCCAAAATCCTTTCTTCCAATATTTCATCCCCTTTGCATATTCTTTCTCTCAACACAAAAATCTGCCTTTTACTTTTCTCTTACTTCAACACCTCAAGACATTTGAGAGATATATACATACAAAGAACTTTGAAAATAGTGTTTTAAGGAGCTTATATGTGAGTATGATACACAGACATAAGGGGCAGGGGTGTATAAGTCTGTATAACGATGTGTATTGATAGAATATCAATGCCAAGAGGTTGGACGTCAGAGGAGAGAATGAGAAGGTAGGAAGGAAATGAGAGGAGTGATTGCAGTGGCAGCAGCCCACGGAGCTAAGTCTGAAAGGGGATAAGACCTTCCACTAATTGTGGCTTCTCTCCCTCCCCTTCCCCTTTATTCATTCTGGTCTCCGTCACATGTCCGGAAATGCAGGTGCTCCCTAGCACTGCTAATTTTCATCCATAGGCTGTTCACTTTCTTCTCTATCACTTAGCACACTCTATCATTATCTTGTCTATTAATCATAGGTGTATATATCATTCTACTAGATTGCAAACTCCTTGAAGTTAGGGACTACATATCTGATCTTAAGTACTTTGAAAGAAGAAATAGAATGGAGTATGGAATAGACAAAAGATAGAAAAGCTTGAACTGTGGCCAAAATAAACAGAGTGCACTTCAAAGAAGGGAAAGAACATATCCCATAACCAGAAGCTGAGATTTGTGCTCTTTGGTTACATGTAGCCCAGAGTTGAACACCAGTAGACACAGAGGCTAGTTAGAGCTTCCCCATGGCTGGCTGGAGCAGAGTCTGAGCAGATTTCCTAAGAGGTTTAGAGTGTTGGGGAGAAATGTCAATCAGTTATATGATGGTTAGTTATCAAGACAACAAAAACATATTTCCAACAGGATGAGTTGGGGCTGGAAGCCGGTGCTGGTGATTTGATTTGTCGGTCGATGAAGTGCTCTGGCAAATGGAGCACGAGGCACAGGAGAGAAGGAAGTCGGCGGCTCCCTGTGTTTTGCACACTGATAGTCCCAGGTTCTCCCTCGGGCCCTCACTTCACTCCACCTTTGAGGTCGTAGAGATAAAACAAATGTGAATGGGTTTTTCCAACTCTGAAATTGTAAACACAGTTCAGTAATTATCGTGTCTGTTAACACACAAATTAATGTGTCTGCGTGGAGCTCAGCTCAGTTGATATTCTCCTGTAGTGTGGTTTATAAAGATGTGCGTTCTGAATTCAGGCCACCAGGCTTAGAAACTTTAATATTTCAGTGCCTCAAAAGTTTCATCTCTAGAATGGGTGTAAAAATAGAATTTACTGCATATTATAGTCTTTAATACTAAATGAGATAATTCATAAAAGTTCTTAGTGCAGTGCTTGGGACATAGTAGGAGCTCAATACATAGTAGGTGTTATTTTTACTGTCTCAACATTGGATGGCCCTTTAGATTTCTTTAACCAAGTCCAGGTGTATTTATACATCATCACCACTAGATGGCAGATGTACCATTTTTATTGCTCCAAGTGGTTCCCAGCAGTACTTTGCCCTTTGCCTCATCCTAGAATTCAAGGATCTTGGGGAACCTGGGAAAGAGCACATTGAATAAAGTAGTAACATATTTTTGTTAGAAATAAGTAATGTTTAAGTAATGACTATTGATAAGGTTTTGGGTCTTCATGAGAAAGAAACATAATATGATGGTATGATGTAAACTTAATGGTAGATATAACATGTCACAATAATTATGTGATATAATGATAATGATATCAGTAACAATACCACATGGCCAGTCCTGGTGTAGAACTATTAATCCATGGCTAGGAGAGCTCAATTAACTCTGAGAGATTCAGGGAAGTGCTCAAAAGAAGGTAAGGTGGGAGTTAGGTCTTGAAAGTGACAAAGAGGGTAGGAAATGAAAGCGGGAAAACGGTCTTCTCACTCCCCTCTCCATAGACATACACACAAACCATGAAGCTGTGAGAAGACATGATGCATTTTGAGAACAAAGAGAAGTGTCTGGGTCGGAGTGGGTGGGGCCTTGAATATTATAGAAGGACTCAGAGTGTTCAGAGGAAGGTCACAAAATCTAAATGAGTTTTTGGAAAATAACTTTTACCAAAAAGCTACATTTTATGAAGGCATGAGGCTTTAGTAAATGTTCATCCTTTCACTATGACTATATCTTCATCTCCTCTCACTTCCTCTTTCCGCAATTTTGGACTTGTGTTGCTAACCATAAATAGCTGTTTGCCAAATCCTCTGTTCGGAACCCAGAAATAAATCTGCACTATCTGATTAGGTCGTAGACAAGTTGGCCTTAGGAGCCGTTTGGGGTAAATGGAGTGGGATGACCTGCCATGCTTCTTGTCCTTGTCCTCCATTTGTAAATGCCCCTTGGAGCCATACTCAGTAGTTTGGAATTTACTTTAAGAGCAATGAGAACCTATGGCAGAGTTCTGACCAGGGAGCGAGAGGGGCTTGGGCTGAACGAGGCCAGTGATCAAAGGGGACCACGAGTGAATGCCACGGTCTAGATGAGAGATGGTGGTAGCTTCAGCTTCATGGCAGTAGAATTGGAGAGATTCGTGATATGTTTAATAGGTGAAAAACTCAACTTGGCAACCAGTTGTCCGTGAGTCTTCCGAAAGGCCTTGCTAGTGAACATTTAATTTCAGCCTGTCTCTCTATTGCTAAATTCTTCACATCAGGAGCTGTAACAGAAAAGGATAAGCCTCCAATCTGCAAGCATAGACATATTTCCATAGGCTCCTGATGTGGGTCTTCATTTCTTAACTTATCTGCCTTAGAATATTGCCTAAGTCGTAGCTCTCCTTCTATGGTAGTTAGCAAGGGTCAGGCTCTGCTAGGGTAACAGTGGTGAGATCTCAGTGGTCTCACCCCAAACAGATTCCTTCCCCTTTATGGGCTGTATTCAGTGCAAGCAAGAGGCTCAGCTCCACGTGGTCACCCAGAAAACAAGCCTGGCAGAGGCTCAGCCCTCTTGTAGCTGCTCCCCTGGAAGACACACCTTCCTCGGGTGCTACTGTAAGTAAAGAGAGAGAACTGAGAAGCCCACCTGTCTTTTCACGCTGCAGCCCAAAGTGCCAGTCTATTCCCACACGTTTCATTTCATCAGTTGCATGACCTCACCTACTACGAGAAAGCAAATGGGAATATCTGGGGCATGTTGCACTCTCTGCCGCTCACACAGTGACCATATTTTTGCACAGCACCTTTTTAAAAACTTTCTTCCTCTGAGAGAATGTGCCTGGCTGAGGATGAGCGAGTAACCCACAGTGAGAGGTGGGTCTTGGGTTACCAGTCAAACGCAGGCACTGACGAAGAAACTTTTTCCTTTGGATGAACACAATTTAAAACTGGGCTTCAGCATTACAAACAGCTCAGTCGGGGACCCTCAGGTTTGCAGAAAATGAGTACATTGCAAACAGGAACGTGAAAGCTTCCCCCAGACCGCCGTGTCCTCCGAGAGCCCCCGGCCGGCCTTTTCTGGGGGTAGGGGCTCAGCGGCTTCCTTTTTCTCCCACCGAAGGACCTTCCCTGAACTGCAGCTTTTCTAATTGAGTTGTCAACCCTCAGTCAGGATGGCAGCCGGAGCGCCTTCTCAAAGCTCGTCTGCTGAGTGGAAAAGGATTTAAACTGACATTAACACCAACCCCGACTGTCCACGGGTTTGTGGAATTTCTTCCTCCTGGCAGCCCCGGGTCCCCTTCAGACCCTGTCTAATAGACTGCTGCCTTCCACTCCATGAGTCATTACCTGCGACTTGCCCAGACTAACCAGGGAGATGTTTTCCGCGGCCCCTTTAGCTTAGTTCTAAATGAAAAGGAGCACAAATGGAGCCCAGAGTCTCTCTTCCCGTGTGATTGCTTTCTACCCAGAAAGGAAAACTGTGAAGGCCAGCAGGGCAGCGTCTGGGCTCACGGTGGTCTCCACCCTGGACGCTGCCCTTCCGGTCTCGCTGTCCCCCCCTCCCCTCAGGCAAAAAAGTGTCCTCACATTACAACCCTCCCAAAGCTCTTGAAGCACACAACATATGACAGGTGATGGTTTTTGAGATCAAATCTGTGTACCTGATGATTAAAAAGACAATTTTACATCCCTTCACTTCAAAATGCTATTGTTTGCCATATAGTGAAATGCCAAAAACATTTGATAAAAAATACTGCTGTCTGTGTGGTCACAGTGAAGTGTCTACGGCAAGTTGCTTCTCTCTATGATCTCTTCTCTCTCCTCGTGAAATGGAGTTTCCCTGAATGCAAAGGGACAACACTGAACTCTGCCTAGAGCATCAAGTTGTTCCGCAAAAAAATAAGAGATGTGGACGTGCTTTCAAAATCTTTTAATCACCAGACAAACAAGGTGTTCGTATCATTAATTTTACATGCTTTCTGTTGCAAAGAAGATAGATTCAAGGGACCTCCGAAACTAGTTCATCTTCTCAGGAAGTGATGCCACACCCAAGCCATTGAAAATATTCAATGAATGACGATCAGCAATGGCTACTGAGCAGCATTTTCATGGGTGGAGTCACCACTGTTGCCCTGTTAGCACAGGGATGTGCAGGACTGCGATCACCCCCTCCTCCTTCGAGAGTCTCTCTAAATTATTTCTGCGTGCTCTTTACCTTTAGAGCCCCTGGAAGTAAAGGACGACTCATCGTTTCCGTTTGGGGCAAGGCGGGGCTCCCTGTTCTGTCCATTGTTAAGGTGTCAGGCAGGGAGCCATGCCAGGGTCTGTTTCAATGCAGCAAAGGAACAGAGAAGGGTTTGGGGAGCCACTTGTTCGGATTAGGAGACACTGTCTCTGGAATACAGTGTTCATCATCCTTGAAATATAAATGGTTCTATTTATATCTCAAGTAATGATGGGTTGAAGTGTTATTATGAAAGGAGAGACACAGATTTTCTATAAATGTGTTTTTCTTGTGATAATATGTGAAATTACATTCCATGTTAAATTGCTTGAGGCAAGCAAGGTTTAATATGTATCTAAATAATTAAGCTAATTGTGTAAAAATATATTTGCAGAATTCACCAAATGTGTTAATACGTTTCACATCATGTTTACCCATTTTACATGACTAAAGTTTGCTTTGTGAAATGTTCTCCAAAATACTGAAAGCCCTCAGTCTTCACAATAGTTATCAACATTCACTGCTTGGAGGAATGAGAGATGCTAACAGTCACGTCGCAAAGCATCGTGCGCCAGCTTTCCCTTTCCTTTATTCTACCTCTTTCTCCCTCTTCCTCTACTGAATTTCAAATTCACATTCTTAAATGCATGCTTTGGGATATTCGTGACATATTTCTAAATGGCATTGTAAAAGCAAAAAGACACATTCTTACAGGTCAGTGTTCCCCATCTTAATTAATTTTGCAGGACCCATAGTTTGCAGTTTGCCAACAGATTCCTATTCCAGTGTGTAGGCTACGCTGATGTCACATGGTCTTTCCGGTCTTTCCCTGTGTGAATTTCACAGAGTGCGGGGTGTGGAGCAAGAGGGCCGCCACGGAAAAAAGAAGAAAAAAAAATTAACTGCTTCTCATCACTTCTTAGGGTGAATGTATGTTATATTTTGGTGCACGGAAGAGTGATGTGGGTCAGGCCATGTTTTGGCATGTGAACATGATGTTAATGCCAAATGACTCAGTTTTTTGATTGGATGTGTGTTCCTGTTGCTCAGTTAAAAAGTGCTGGTGCGCTGTCAGCACAGTCTCTAAGATGAGGAAGTAGACGGGGCGCCTACTGGGCTGCCTCTCCCACTGCCCTCTGGGAGTTCCCCTGTCCTTTCAGTTTCTGCTCGGGTTCACTTGTGCCTTGCCTGGCCCCCAGCACGCTTCTTCCCCACAACTGATGCTCTGACTTGCTCATTTGCACCACTGATGGGTCGTACATCTAGTTCTTTCACGTCGTCTTAGAATTACATGGCCACGATTCCATCTTTCCCTGTAGACAGATCACCGGTGGTCTACACCTTTTTCATTTTGTAATCCGTATTTTCCTAGACCAAAACAGCCAGGAGAGGAGCACAGGACAGGGTCCCCAGGGGAACAGGTGCAAAGGCATAACCCACTTAGAGGTCTATTCAAGAAAGTCGCTCTCCAGTGCCCGGGTGCAGGTTATCACAGGGTATTCACATTCGAGGGGAAGCTCAGAGGATTCTCCCCACCTGTGTGCTTTTTTTCTGGTTTGTATATAAACTTGCTCTCAACACTTTTTATCTGCAAACTCCCTCTCAACTTACCTTTTATGGCAGTCAGTTAGCTGCCTAGGGCAATGCATTAATTTTATGGTGGCTCAGAGGCCCTTTAGAGAGCAGTGGACCTAACCCTCCACTGACCCAACGCTGGGAGCGCATGAGAATGCAGAGCGCTGACCTGGTAGCCTGGATTTAGACAGCCACCTGCCCCCTTTGCACTGATCATCTGCTGCTCTCGTTCTCACTCACTGGGTTCTTGTACATTCTTCCACTGCCTGTTTGTGCCCTCATTTCTCCATCCATACAGGGGAGTAATAAATTGTCTATTTTTAAGAATCTTTTATGAATTGAGTAAACAAATGTGAAACATTTAAAATAGCCCACAGTGGTAATAGTAGTACACAATAAATAGATGTATAAAAATAAATATAATAGTAGCCATAAATAGTTAAAAAGTGATAGTAGATGTAAACAGTTATCACCACCATCATCATCAATGACACCATCATCAATAGCATCATCATTATCAATCTCTCAGCAGCCAGTGCTTGCTTCTTGTGCTATAGAATAAATTGCCTGGCTCACCCTCAGTGTTCTCCCTATAACTGTGCTATGTAATAGGGTACCCACCAGTCACACGTGGCTACTGAGAACTCGAAACGTAGCTAATTCATACTGAGGCATGCCATTAGAATAAAGTACATGCTGGATTTAAAAGACCCAATATGTGAAATATCTCAATAATTTTATAGTGATTGCATGTTTAAATTGTAATATTTTTACTATAGTGGCTTGCTTAAAATATATTAAGTCAGATCTCCTGGTTGTTGAGGTTTTTTGTTTTGTTTTTACTTTTTAAAATATAGCTACCAGAAGTTCAGCATTAGGTATAGGGCTCGAATTTGTGGCTCATATTATAGTTCTGTTGGACAGTGCTGCTCAAGATTATAATTCTTCTAGATTTCCTTCAGGAATCCCACATCTGGACTGTGAGCAAGAGGCCCTCCTGCCTTCTATTATGGATTTGCAGGGCCTGGTTGCCCAGGGCAGTTAAGCCCAGCCAGCCCTGCCAAGGGAGAGCAATGGGAGGAAAACTGATGGGCGTGCAACTTACAAGTCCGTTACTAAGGACTTAACTGGAGCCCTCAGGGAAGAATTATTGCCTCTTAAATAGCACCTTACTCTCTGGGAGTGAATGAAGGGAGGGACTCTTTCTGTTAAAGTCATTTAAGATCCTTTGCTGAAAGGAACCATATGCTACACAATGAAATATATTCCAGACAAGATGCATATGTTTTGCACAATAAACACGTATGCAAATCTTGCAAAGATTTTCAAGGAGAAAATGTGCTGATATTATTCACATCAATATCATTTAACCACATCCTTGTTCTTCTGATCCAGAATTAAACTATTGCTTTTCTCCTCTGCCCCAACCGTTGACAATGAATATTTTATACAAAGCAATATTAAGACTTTTGTTTTCGGTCAAGAGGAATTTGTTTCTGGGGGCTGAAATGTAAGGCTCGGTAAATCGTACGCTCCAAACAGACTGGCAGGTCTCCAGTGGGCCTGGCAGCATCTGTAAATGCCTCCTTCCTCCTGGGGACAGGCTGGGTGGGAACAGCCCCGCACCAGAATCCCAGACCTGAAGCTGTGGTCTGTCCTTTTCTTATCAAAGATTCACAAAGCATTTTCTCTTTAGGGCTGTTCTCAGGCTCATAATATTTTGAACACAGAGCTGCTGTGCGTAATTGGAGCCAGTGTTGAAAGGAAATTACAATGCTCCTTGAATCACATCCAGGCAAGGTTTCTCCTGGCCTAAATGAGTCTCCGTTGCAGGTGATAGAGTAGGAGAGGCCTTGTGGGGTCCCAATAAAGTTGTGCTGGCTGGTAAATAAACGTGGAAATTCAGAAATCAGTGCAGTCCTGGGAAACTCCATTCAGGGTGTAAGAGGTCTCACCGAGCTTGGCGCTCTCCCTTTAATTGTCCCCTGCTCTTTCTGTTGCTTCCTAGCACACATTCTTTTCAAAAGCCGTATTGCTACAAATACACATTTAGGATTTGATTACAGAGTCTCATCCATTTGCATGTACAAGATAGAGCCTACTGTGACAGATTAATGCTCCTAAAGTTTGTACAGGAAGGTTAAATAAAGTGTTACTTTTATGACATCAAATATCTTTATGGTGCTTTTGCTCAATCAGAGACCGCTTGGTGATGCTGCAGATGGGCGAGATGCGTGCCTCGAGCTGGCAGCGTGCCATCAGTGCTTCCCCATCTATCACACTCCTTACCTTCCTGCACAGACATCCTCGCTGCTGGGTAATACGATATTCTCCAGACAGCTTTCTCTTCTCCACACTGAGTCAAAGTGAAGCAATTCAAGTCCTGACATCCCGAAACACTGCCGTGTACTAGCAAGGGTGCAACTCGAAATTTCACACACACTTCTGCTCTTTTCAGCACAGATACACACACACACACACACACACATACACACATGCACACACACTCTCTGTCTTGGGGACTGTAAGGCCATAGTCAAATCTATCAGCCACAGTTTATCATCTTTTCCTCCTATACTTCTTTTTTTTAAATTTATTTATTTTATTTTTTAGACAAAGGAAAAAGAAGGAAGAAAGAGAGGCAGAGAAACATCAGTGTGTGGTTGCCTCTAATGTGTCCACTACTGAGGACCTGGCCCCACAACCCAAACTGGTGAGCCTTTGGTTTGTAGGCCGGGGCTCAGTCCGCTGAGCCACGCCAGCCAGGGCTGCTCTCTTTTTTCTTTTGATGTCTATCCACTTAAGTTGCCTTGCTCTTCTTCACACAGTGAAGCTTGGAATATTCTCTGGTGATCTATGGCCACACTGAATTTTCTGCTTGCCTCCAATTCCTTCACAAACATCTATGTTGAATCTTATCTAATTAGGTCAGATTCTTTGTGTTTTCCTTTTAAAGAATTAGGTACCAAAAAAACTGGGGCAAAAGCATGCCTTGGTGGAGCCATAATTTGGCCAGTGTTATGTATCACTAATGCTTGCTATTGGACCAGTGGAAGAAAGCTATAGGAGGTGAAGAGATCCCCTGAAGGCATCACATGTGTGTTTTAATTAACTAATTTTTCTCTGTATACTTTAAAACTATGACAAAGACCTTTCAGGCATTTGCCTGCTCTAAGAGTGCAACTGTGTGAATTTCGAGCCATGTTTGATGGTTTGAGATTGAACACCAGGGTGTTTAAGAGAGGGTCAAATGGTGCCATAGAGACAGCTCTGTACTTTGAATCTGAACAATGCAGGGACCTTAAGCATCGCTGGTGAAGGATGTAGCAATGCAAGGAGTGTTCTTTTCTACCGGAGATGGGTCTTCCCAGTACAAAATGAAATTGCTACTTAAATAGCACAAAAAGAGGCAGGGAAGGGACCCTGAGCATGACACTGGGGCACTGTAGGAGAGCTGTTAAGATAACATTCCCCTCCCCCACATGGTGGCCATATAAAGTAATTTTACTTTCAGCCAACACTGAGCCAGCTTTTCAACTCCTTCTCAACTTTAAAGAGTTTCTTGTGAAATCAGGGAAAGTGTTGGAGCCCAGATGAAGTCAGTGGGGGAAATTTCGTCCTCTGGGCAAATGTTCTCTGATGTCATCTACCCTCCTCACTGGTGCTCAGGAATTCACTGAAATTGCAGCAGGAGTAGAAACACAGCGAATCCTTATTTTATTTGATTTTTTATGGATCGAGTCACTCATAAAAAATATTTTAAAATACAGAGAAATTTAGACCACACTAATAAGTGTCTTTTATCTTCTTAGTTTATATTCTTGGAGACTGCTAATGTGAAAAATGACGATTGATTCCTTCTTTGTGTATTAAAATGAGAACAGACATGTTTAGCCATTAGCCAAAGCTTTGTGATCATGAGATGATGGATATAAAGATGCTTCACAAATTGTTAGTTATGACACACAAGTGAGAAAGCACTTGTAAAAGCACCACATAGAATGGAATATTATACTGCCCTTAGAAAGAACAGATATCGAAGCAGAGAGAAGTTATGTACTTAAGCAGAAAACCCAGTTGTCAGTGTCATGTGTATAATATGACTCAAATTTGAGAAAACAGTACTGTGTGTGTGGATATATGTGTAGTGTATGTCCATAAAAGTGTTTGAAAGCTGGAGACCAGCTTCGCACAGTAGTTGCCTCTGGAGTGAGGGCTTGGTAGGGGAAGGAGTCCTCACGTTATAAATTTCTATATCATTTGAAAATTTCACAATTTAGAACACTTTACTTTTATTATTAAAACATTTTAATAAAGCTGAAGTCAGATATTCTCTGTAATCAACTTTTGCATAATTCATCTGCAAAAGGCTATGCCGTTTATTCATGGATTTCATCCAAACAGCTTTTGTGCAGTCTCTGCAGAGTATATGCCTGCAGAGTATATGTCCCAAGACCAACCCACAATTGTCCAGTTTACTGTTGGGCTAGTGTTTTGTTCACTGAAGAAAAACAAAACACCATAGATGAGAGGGACTCTCGAGACAGGTCACTTGTGATCAAATCCTGGTCTCTCCACTCTCCACGTTCTAGCTGGGAAACCTTGAGTGAGTTACTCAGCATCTCAGGTTTATCATCCTTAGTATGGAGATAATAATAGTACCTACTCCTAGGGCTGTTAGAAGAAATAAATAAGTTAATATGTGCAAAGCACTTGAACACATAGGAAGTACTATATCAATGTCCATTAGACAAAATAAATATAGGAAAGGTATTATCTCAAGAAACTTATATTTTCATAAATAAAAAGTCCAGACATACAAAAAAGTACAGATCAAAGGCATGTTAACCACCCAAAAATGTGATCAATGATTTAGATAAGTACCTCTAATATCTATTTTTACCCTCTTTATATTTGACAGGCATAGCCAGACTCTTTTGCAACTAGGATTGTGGATTCAAACTAGGTTCCACTGAATTAGGTGCATGGTTTGGTGAGTATAAGAGGCAATTTTGGTAGAAAGTTCCTCACTGCTAGATCGCAGCCAAGAGTGTAGCGTACAGTCAATACCTGAGAGGCAGCTTCTCGGTCGTCCAGCTCCTCCAACTCCTCCCCTGACTGAAATACCTGGGGAAAATCCATTTCTGCTCCACAAACCTGGAGTAGTTTCTGTTTCCTGGACTAAACTCTGACTAATACAAAGAAAGGAAACAATCACTGACTTTAGTCCATGGGGAAATCAAGGTATTTTGATGGTATTATGAGGGGGGTATATTCCTGCAGGGAGGTATAGAGTAAGAAAAATCCTAGATTCAAGGATGTATACAGCATGACTAGAACACGTTGACTATAGTAGAAGACATTCTTGGAGGTAGTGAAAGTTAAAATTGAAAAGAAAGGTTTGAATCCGATTTTGGAGAGCACGGAAGACAAGGTGAAAGTTTTTGCACTCTCCTTTATACAATAAAGGAGTAAGAAAGTTTCTGAGAAGTTCAGCAATTAAAGTGTGTGTGTGAGAGAGAGGGGGACAGGGTGACAAGTCTTTGCAAAAATGTTACCCTGTGCTAACTTTCTCCATGGGAATTTTAAGCTCAATTTAATAAATATTTACTGAAAGTATACATGAGCACGGCACAAAAGGAATGATTGGGTGATTTGTCTCTTTACCTGCTGACAGGGAGACCAGAAAGTGTAAATCTGGTAGCATCCGAACAGGTGGGAATTAAGAAAGGCAAATGTGGGCAAATCTTATGCTAATGGTACGGCCAAAGGCAGCCTGGTATCATCATCGCAGGAGCAACTCTGGATCTCATGAGACATGATGCCTTCTAGACGAATAACTTTTTTACTGCTTACAAGGGGAGTTCAAGATCATGAACTAAAATTGCATGGGGGGCCTGGACGTGTAACCCCCTTTCTGACTCCCTGGGTAGGTAATTTAACCACCCTAGGCTTCATTTTCAGTTTAGTACAAATACAAGCAACACCAGCAACATTATAGTGTTGGGAAGATTAATTGAAATTATATGTACAAAGCACTTTAGACGGGAAAACTTACAAAAATACCACGTAAACCAGTCTTTTTCCAGGTGGACAGACTTGCTGTGTACAGAGATTTTCCAAGAATTTTCTTTTCACAGGGTGTCGGGAATGCTTCAGCTAGCAGACATAAATATGCTAATTGAAAGTAGATGAATCATAACCTGTGTCTTTTTTTTTGCAAAAGGTTAGGTGTGATCTGAACTATGTGTAGCTAACAAAAGAAAAGCATAATTAAAACAATTAGTTGGTGGTCCATTCGATGAGTTTCAAAAAGACACCCTGTCAGTAAATTCTCAGCCTCTCCATTTGAAAACCTAGTTCACACCGTGTTCTCTTCACACAGTCAGTTCTGGAATATCGTACGTGTTTTTCCTTCTGCATCTGCACTTCTTTACATTTTATGTGTATCCGATCTCTTTATTCTAGGCTTAATCTATACTTATTTCAGAATTAAAACAGAACGGTCCATAGTCTCACCCACTGCCCCTTGCACTCCATCGTCATATAAGGTGCTTCTCTGCTTTTCACATGCTTTCTTAGGACAATATAAAGTGAGAGATGCAAGAGGAAGAGAGAAACAGAAAGGCGCAGTGGAGAGTGAGGACCCCACAGCGGGAGGCCGGCAGCGCAGCAGGGAGAGAGGTCGAGGACTGGTCCAGGGTTGTCTCAGGCTGCATGTGCCTGCACTCAAAGGACAGCATGTTTCACAGAATGGACTTCTCTCCAGGACACCTCTGGATTCTGGTGACAGCCACTGTCTTCTCTCGACCACAGAGCCCAGAGCAGTGGGGCACTTGCACCACAGTCGCTCAGCTTTAGGTGCCTGTACTTTTTTTGTGGCTCCCCTTCCTTCTTCCACACATCTCTAAATAGTCCTTTTGAGGTAAATCCCCATAAATTTTCCTAATCTGAGCGTGCTATCTCTTTTTTTCTGGTGACAATCCACTGGTACATTCCTTTCCCCCACCAAGGTTATACTCCATGATACTCACTTTGGATGTGACCAAGGAGTTTGATAGATAAGGAACAACTTTATGGAAGGTGGATCAAGAGGCCACAGAAAAAACCCAACATTGGAGTTTCTTCCAGAGAGCAGACTCAGGGTCTAATCAGAGAGATGTTCCCACCTTTAGGCCAGTTACCTTCAAATGTATGCCCAGGAAGATTTAAAAATGCCCCTGTCCTTTCGTTCCTTGGATGAAGGAATGCATCTCTTTCCAGGGGTAGGAAAGCCTTGATGCAAAATCTCAATGGCACATGATTTGCTCTGTATCTCAGCCTGGTGAGGTTTTGTTCTCCTCCCGGGACTGTTGGCTTTCTTAGCCCAGATCTCCTCCATTATATGATCACTGCAGCAGCTCCAGAATTCTCTGACTCTCAGCTTCATTGACATGCTGAGTCAATCGCATTTGCCGGTCATGGGTAGGAAGTAGGCCGAGGCACATGTGACGTCCCCCACAACCAAGTGATATGGAATTGGAGTGGAGAAGATGATGACCCCAAAGGAAAGTCAGGGCATTTCTCCTTCCCCTCAAACACAAGCATGCACAGTACATTTAAAGCAAAAATGACTTCTTACTCTTTTTTCTCATATTTGTAATGTTTAGATTAAGTATTAGTCTTGTAAAGGTACTGTTTGTTACTGTTTTTAATTGCTAATTTAAGCTACACTGTGTGACGCAGATTTTTGTGCAGTGGTCTAGGAACCTTATGAGTATGTATGACACCCTAACTAAAGGAAGATGTGTTCTGAATTTCAAAAAGCCAACTTATAAGTGTTCTTTTAAAATACAACTAATTTGTAAATGGGGGATGCTCTTTCATTTATCTTATGCTCTGTTACAAACCACCCAGAAACTTTGCGGCACCAAATGATTTGAGATGTGTCTCATGGTTCTGTGAGTTATGTGCTCAGGTGGATGCTCTTGCTTGGGGACCTCTAGATAGTTACAGCTGGGACTTCAGTCATCCAGAAACTGGGCTAAGCCTGATGTCTAAGATGGATTGCACAAGTGACTGGTGGTGGACACTGGCTGTCATCTGGATATTGATAGGGGAACTTCACATGGCCACCCCATGTGGCTTTGGATTCTCAGAGTGTGGCAGCTGGGTTCTGAGAGGGAAAATCCAGAAAGAGCTCCAAGGGGGCCAGGTGGGAGCTTCATGGTTTCCTAAGACCTAGTCTCCAATGTCTTGGAATGTCATTCCAACTACTTTCCATTGGTTAAGAAAGTCACTAACACCCACTCATATTCTAGAGGATATGGGTTAGGCTTCACCTCTCAATCTGAAAAGCAGCAAAGAGTTTGCAGCCATTTTTAATGTACTATGGAGCATATCAGCATCTGTCTAGAAGTGGTACAGAGGCAGCACTTAAAAGCTGGACTACGTGTGTTCACATCTAGACTTCTGTTTCTTAACCCTTCTGTGCCTTGGCCTCCTCACCTTCATACTAGTGATAAACACTTAGCTTATAGAATAGTTCAGTGATAATAAGTAATGCATTAAAAAGTGCTTGGTTCAGTTCCTGGCAAGTATCACCTACTATTATCATCCTCAGCATTTGGGGATATTGTTGCAAGACATGTATACTTGACAGAGGCATTGCTTCCATGAAGATTACACAGGCATGTAAAAGTATGTATGCATGTAGGTATAACTTAAGAGTATCTGCAGAGCATGTCACATTTGAGGACTGTTTTTTTTTTTTTGGTTTTAAGGACTGGGCATCAACTCCCTCACTTCCTTCCCTGCTGGAGCTGCTCTGATTGCTCTCAGTGACATCTTAAGTCAGTTACACAAATGCTTTCTTCATTGGCTGCGTTGTTAGTTCCTTGCTTTTGATTGGTTACTGGCATGTCATTTATTATGGTGTCTTTTTTTTTTTTTTCAAGAGCTCCAGAATGGTTTATCATGCAGGCTGGTAGATCTCTTCTACCACTGAATTTGGTGATTGATATTAAAGAACCTACTTTTTTTAAGGCCAAATAATTAATGTGCTCTATTATACATCATGTGTTCTAGGAAATAGTTCTTTAAGTTGGAAGTAAAGTTTTAAGGGAAAAAGGAGAAAGTAATGTTTATGACATGGCAAAATCCCCCCCAAATTTTTTTCTAGTGAAGGTAGTCCACAGATTGGTTTTCAATAATAAGTAGATAATTAGAGTTAACTTCTTTAAAACTAGACTTCTGTGGTAACTTTTGCATTCATTCATTTTTTAAAAGATTTTATTTATTTATTTTTAGAGAGAGGGGAAGGGAGGAAGAAATAGAGGTAGAGAAACATCACTGCGTGGTTGCCTCTCAAGTACCCCCAATTAGGGACCTGGCCCACAACCCAGTCAAGTGCCCTGACTGGGACTCAAACTGGTGACCCTTTGGTTTGCAGGCTGGTGCTCAACCACTGAGCTACACCAGCCAGAGCTTTCTTTCATTCTTAAACAGGGCATCCCATGAAAATTATCAGGCTACTAGAAATAAGCTAAATTTTATTTTTTGCCAAAAGAACTCTAAATAGCAGGTATACAAACTAAAACAATATTGGCAGAACAGATTGTAGAAATTATTGCTATGCTGGAGGACATTTTCTATTTCTAGAAGAAAATGTTACTTATATCCAAGGAGCATTGTTATTTAGGATTTGGGTTCTTTTTCCAAAGAAGTCTGGACATTTTTTTAATCTCAGCCTACAGAAAAGAGTAGTTAGGTGCCACAGTAACTTAAAAGATTGCCTTTTTGGGTCAAGTGTAAAGGTTTTGTGGCACTGCTGGGACTTGAGCAGAGTACCTACTCAAGTCATCTTGACCTTCAGGTATTGCTAATACTGTTTCTCCCATAAAAGCTATTTTCTCTAGATTCTTCAGTGACAGAATGTTAGCACAAGTAGGTTCTAGGGAGCTCAGAGATGAATCCTTTTATTGTACAATTGGGGAACTAAAGACAAAAATGGGAAATTATTTGTAGTCTGTTTTTGGTAGTGTGTAAGTATTCAGACTTCCATATTTTCTCTTTAGTAGACCAGGAAGTCCTTTGCATGGTCCCCACCCCTGTTTCAATCCATAGGGTACATCTTTGGTTAGACATCTACCGTGACTCAATGAATCAATAAAGATGGCTGCAGAGACAGACAGTGCACCACTGGAATTTGTGCCTCAGCTCTGGGGTCTAGCTGTCATTTGGGCTGGCTCTCAGGTCAGTATTGCTCAGGGACTAAATTTTGAACCCCCTTTTCTGCTTATATTGAGGTATCTCTTAGCCTTATGGAAAACCAGTTGTCTATCAGACAGGGTCTTAACCTATATAGCATTAAATAAGGGCCACTCCTTAATTCATTCACAGAGGTATCCGTGCATTTATTCACAGATCTTCTTTCATCACTGACACTCTGCCAAGCACCATGTGGAGCACTGGGAAAGCAACACATACTGCTCTTGTCTCCACTGTGCGTGGCAAGTTAAAAAAATGTTAACCCTAGTCAGATTTCAAATATATAAATTTCTGATCCTACCCTCTAGCTTACCTTTTTGCTGTCTTACCATTGTTCTTTGATGAAGTGGAATTCATAATTTTAATAAAAGTGTTATAAACTTTCTTCTATGCTTAGCAATTTTGAGAATGTCAAAGAAAAGGCCACTGGCAAAACTGTTTACACAGTGTGCATAGTAGGTCTGAGTAAACAGTAGCAGGTGACAGAGAAATCTGTATTTACAGCAGCTGGAAGACTTTCTCAGGATTGAGCCAATTTGCTGAACTTCCCCCCATTTCAGTCAAACTGGTTCAAATGCTTAGTTCAAGGATTCCTGTGTTTTTAGAATTGTGACAGCAACTCAACTTTAGTTTGCATATGAGTCTTACCAATTTTGTAAAAGTGCTATATATTTTCTTTTAAATTAATTATAATGGAATCAATCACATTTGAGGTTTGCTGCATTTCTTGAAACAATGCCTCCTACAGGGTGTTATGAAACAAGGGGTTTAATCTCTTGGAGCCTTTTCTCACCTTTAAGGGTGCTATGGATACAAAGTACATATCTCGGCAGTAAAATTTAGATTTTGGCTCACAAACTGAAAAAAAAGATGTGTCCCATCCCACCAACTGACAGTGTTTTAAACTATTAATAACCTGATCCTTGTATATTAGTTCTCTGATATTTTTAGAGTTTGCTTTGGAGTACATTAAATTGTTTTTTCTCTTTTCTTAAAGAAGTAATTATTGAGACTAGATTCTGTTAACAACATCTTGCAAAATAAAATAATAGCTTGGAATTGTTTTGAACAACAATATTACTACTTTCGCATTGTTACCATATGAAGTATTTTTAGTGGTTTATTTCATGAAAACAGCATTCTCTGTAGCCCATCATTACATTAGTTGATGTTAACTGTACTTTCCTTAAAATTGCCCTTGCAGGGGGTACAGAATGCATATTTTCTTTCAACAAGGGAATCCAACACACTGGAAAGTCAAATCAAGAGGAAACCACTTCGGGAAATGATTACAGTCAAAGGTATAAAATTACACCCACTTCACTAATTACTGCTAATCTAATTTTATTTTTAGCTCCAAAGACAATAAAAACTCACTTCTCCTAGATGACCTATATAGTCATTTTACAAACCCAAATGAAAGTAATTTAGTAATAGTTAAAAGACAAGGAGAATCTACCTTTGGAATAAGAGCCTTTAATCTGAATTCCTAGTTACAGCACATCCTCTCTGAAGTGGTCCAGGGTGAATGTTACCTGCACATCTTGCCAGGGATATATGGTGTTAATAGGCCTGTGGCCAGTCCCTCAGATGTAGCTGCAAAGAGGAGTTGAGGTGTGGAGGGATGGACTCCAGGGTTCAGAATGGCAAAGTCCCCTACCCACTATGAGTCAAGGACCCCTATCTGAGGTCTAATCTATGAGGTTACCTTTGAGTTAGGCCTCTTATGATTCAAAAATTTCAACCTAACATTTCTGAGCCATAGCATAAATGATCTATATCTTCCAAAGACTCATGTCAAAAAAATTATTTCTTCGGGCACTTGATAATAAAGTTAACCAGGTGAAGCTTTCTTGGACCTCTTTTCTTCTTTTTCTTGCCCTTTTCTTTAAGTAATATCTCTATCATAGACTTCTACTCAACTCCAGATAAGTTAATTTGATAGCCTCTTGAACATCTCTACCTACAAGATAAATATAAAATATTAAACAACTTAGTATTCTGATTAATAACACGCTAAAAAAGTTCAAACACTCTAGGGTAATAAATATGTGTATACTTTCTATGTACCTTTATATTTTCTGTTTCCTCATAAGTACCTTTTTCTTTGGTCTAAAAATAAACAAATAAACAAACCAACAGGGATGTCCAGGTCTCCAAATCTTATGCTACTGCCTTTCCTTATGCCAAGAACACATTTTCTCCATCATTGCTCTGTTGTTTTTATTGTTTTCCTCCAAAATCTAGCCAAATGTAAACTTTCTGATGTTCCACCTTTTTTTATCTTAATTTCAAAAAAATTGAATGCTTCATCTTGAGTTTTGAAAGTAATTTTAGAAGCCCTGCATTTAGTACTAATACGTTTAGCTATAAGGGTGTGTGTGTGTGTGTGTGTGTGTGTGTGTGTCTATATTAGCATTCCTCTAGAACTACAGTGCTCAGTATGGTCGCCACTACCCATATTAACCACTCAAATTTAAATTTTAATATTTTGAAATGAGGTAAAATTAAAAGCATAGTTCCTCAGTTTCACTATCTACTGGTGAACATTGGCTAGGCTTAGCACCGTTGCAAAAAGCTCTGTTGGATAGTGCTGTCTACAGAATGAACAAGGTGGACAGACAGTAGTTCCCATCAATATCACAGTGGCTGCTATACAAGAGATGTTCAGTAAATGATTCTTGAGTGAATAAATAAGCTCAATTTTATAATCAGTATATGGCAAATAATCAATGAATATTTACTAATAGAGGAATTTGATGAATAATTACCTAAAATATTGCCGACTTGATCCATGATTTTTTTATCCTGTTCTTTATGTCGATGTCCTAGACCATCACCTCTTTTCTCGATTAATGATATTTCTTAACTAATGTTTCTGCCTTCAGTCTAACCCCTAATCAATATACTGTCCAAATTTCTGCTATAGTGATCTTCCTAAATGACATTACTGTACTTAATCACATTTTCCCTTGCATTAAGAACCTTTCCATGGGACTTCTGCTTCCAGGTTCATTGGTGTAACTAACACCAAAGAGCCTTTTGTCATATACAACTAGAAAACTGAAAAAAGTTTAGAACATACCATGTTGCAAAAACCTGAACATGCACCAGAAGATCGTACTCCTTGAGAGTGGGAAAATGAGGTGCCAGCCTTTGCCTGGTAGCACTTTTCAGATCACGGTCCAAGGAGGGAGCCTCCGAAGAGAGTGGCAGCTTGAGTTCGGACAACGCAAACCGGAGGTGGAAACCAAAGTGCAGAGAGGAAGAGCGAAAAGGCGTGCACAACACACGCGGACACACGAAAATGGGCAGAGATTAGTGACCCGAGGGGCAATAATGAATAGCCTAATGAACATGTAATTCTCAAAAGGAATTTTCAGAGGCCGTAAAATATTTGAAGACATAATGGGTGAAAAGTTACTTTACCAAAGACTATAAAATGATAGGTATAGACATCCAGCAAATACCAAGCAGGATAAACATAAGGAAAACCACCCAAGGATGTGTCAGGATCAAGTTGATGTAAATCAACAATACATAAAAAATTGTGACAGAAGTTAAAGAGAAAAGATACATTATTACACACAGAGAAATGAAGGTAATAATTATAATCGATTTAATCTTGAAAACATTGTAAATCAGGAGACAATAGAATGACAATGTTAGGGTATAAAAAATAATTGTCAACTTAAAATTACATATTCAGTAAAAATACTTTTCAAAAGTGAAAGTAAAATAGATTTTTCACTCAAAAAATACTGAGAGAATAAATTACTGGCACATCTATACTAAAAAGAAATGTTAAAGGAAATTCTCAGGCTAAAAAATAAATGAAATCAGATGAAAGTTTAAATAAACAGCAATGTATGTAGCAAACTACAGTTGGTAAATATATAGGTAAATATAAATGACATTTTTCTCAATTTAGATTTCTCTAAAACATATTTGACTACATAAAGGAAAAATAATAAAGTGTTTTTACAACACTCATAGATGTCAACTATATGATCAAAATTACATAAAAGAGAAGAAAATGAAAGTACAATATCACTATCTATAAAAAGGTTTAATATACTATGAAGGTAAACAGATAAGTTAATGATGCATATTGTAGGCTCAAGAGAAACCACTGAGAATAAACCAGTCATATGATGAGTGAACCAACAGAGAGGATAAAATGGAACACTAAAAGTAATTAATTTTAAAAACGGGGGTGCAGAAATGGAAATAAGCAACAAAGAACAGGTTGGAAAATATAAACACCCAAATGGCAAATTTAAGTCAATCAATTTGATATTATATTAAATATAAATGGTCTTTAGGATTAAAAAGAACTTGTATAATATATTATAAAGCAATAGCGAACCATACACTGCCTTCAAGAAACACACTATGAATATAAAAACAATAGATAAATTGAAAGAAAATATCATACCAAGCAAATACTACTCTTAGGAATGCTGGGTAATATGACAGATCTCACTTCTGGGCAAGGGCATACTCGAGGCCCAGATAGATCCCTGCTGTCTCTCTGGCTTGGCAGTTTAAAGCTTCCTTAAATTTCACCAGTATTTATTTATTAATTTATTTATTTATTTATTTATTTATTTAGCTAATTAGCTTTTGTCTTTTCCATAATTTTATTTTTTCCTTTTTTCATTGTTTATTCTATTGTAGTTGTCCCAATTTACTTTTCCCCCTTTGACTCCCACCCAGCCCACCCCTCTTGCCCACAGTCAATCCCCACACAGTTGCCCATGTCCATGAGTCATTCAAGTATGTTCTTTGACTAGTGCCTTCCCCTTCCTTCCACCATTCCCCCTTCTCGCCTCCCCTCCTCCAGCCATCAGTCTGTTCCATGTTGCCATGTCTCTGGTTCTATTTTTCTCATTATTTTGTTTACTAGGTTCCAGTTGTAAGGAAGGTCATATGGTATTTGTCTTTTGCCGCTTGACTTATTTCACTTAGTATAGTAGTCTCCAATTCTATCCTGTTTAGAGATACAGTTTTGTTCCACATGACCAAAATCCAAGTAACATGGATATTTAGAAATTTTTACCTTACAGGGCATGGCATTAACAAGAAGAGAATTGACTTCTGGTCTAAGACTGCCACTTCTACTCAGCAAAATGCAGGGAGCAACTTCCCCAGTTGACTGTTTTCTTATTTTAAGTTGCTGTAAAGAAACAGTATATATTAATATTTGAGTGGTCCAAGTTCTGTTGGTCTTTTCTCTTTCATCTTACACAAAGAAGCATGTGATGAGCTTTGACAAATGGAATTAGGTCAGTAAATTTATTATGAAAATATTATTACTTCAGAAAAAATTTAAAACTAAATGTAAATATGACATTAAGACCAGGACAATTTATCATTCACTTAAAAAACAAAATTAGGACATTTTAGGACAAATTGGAAGAATTCATGCATACCTCTTTTTATTGTGCTTTGCTTTGTTGAGCATTGCAAAAATTACATTTTTTACAAACTGAAGGTTTGTGGCAACCCTGAGTCAAGTAAATCTGTTTACACTAGCATTTTTAGCAAGGTATATACTTTATTTTAGACATAATGCTATTGCACATTTAATGTGTGCTCATGTAGTATAAACATATTTTATATGCACTGGAAATAAACATTTTGTACAGCTCACTTCATTGCAATATTTGCTTTATTATGGTGATCTGGAACCCCATCTTCAATATCTCTGAGGTTTACCTGTAAGTGAAGGGGTACATTAGCCTAAACAAAAATTCCCAGATAATCCAGCAAATTTCAGAGGCAATAGCAGAAATCCACTCAAACCGGTAAATATTTGCTCACTTTCTTAATGAAATTTATTGATAGAGATTGTGAAACATCTTGGTGATGATGTGACCATTTTGCCACTTGTTGAATGACAAAGATTTACATTCAAATATAAGAGTAGTAATTCTCTAAAGCTGACAGTGTGCACCAGTGCTACAGGTATTAAAGCCAGCACTCCAGAAAACAGGTGTGTATGCCCTGTGTGCTTATAAAAGTAATATATATCTTGGCAGAAATTATGAAGGATGTGAAAGTATAAGAAAGAAAAATAAAATGCCCATAGCCTTATAGTCACCTGTACTATGAGGATACTAATAGTATTTATCTCAAAGGGTGGCGGCAAAAATTAAGATAATCCATGTTAAATCTGATATAGAAGAGGTGCTCAGTAAATTTAAGTTATGCTTATTATTATTGCGCCATCTCTGTTCAAATGTTAGTCTCAGTTTGGCTCTCCAGCAGTGAAGGTGCCACAGGAAACAAGGTTGTAGTGGGTAGCTGTGGGCCTACCCACAGGAGAGAGATGTCCCAATCAGAGCAAGAGAGATGGAGGTTCCCTTCAGTCACTGGTTAAGGGCTGCCCCTGGGGTCTATATATTCCCAGGCACTTTTAGCAAAGCAGGCTCTGCAGCCAGCCAAGAGCAGCCAATCAATGAAGAAGCAGGCTCTGGCTTGGGGAGGGAAAGCACACATGCGAAATCCTGCGCCAAAAATGGTATAGGGATCTGAGGCATAAAAGCCCAGTGCCCATTGCAATTCCCTTCTACTTTCTTGCTTACGCCTGCTTATTTTGTTTGCCTGGTTGCTTGTTTACATAGTTAAATGAACATTATTAAATACACCAGAAATTAATCTCTACAAGGGAAGAGATTTCTATTTCTTTCTTGCAGTCTGGAGGGTCTGTAGTCATCCCTCTAGACTTAGAACAATGCTTGTTACATGGTCAGCACTTAACAAGTATTTATTGAATGACTACAACAAGCTTTTATTATCTAATATTACATCGTGAGAATCTTTCCCTGATGATAAAATTTTTATTTTTCAATTGTGTTCATATTCATGAGGCAAATGTGCTGATTTATATAACCATTTATATTTTATGTAATTTTTAATATTGTAAACAATGTTTTCATAAACTTACCTTTTATATAAATTATTGCTACTTTATGATTATTTTCTCATAATAGAATCACAGAAATAGAAACATTGGGTTTAATAGTATCCTTGGCTTTATTTAAAATGGTTTTCCTTTTTTCAGTTATTTTGTCAAGCACAACTAATAATACTCACCATGAACTAAGTCATTGGCAGCTGAAAATCTTAGGCAGATCATATTTTTAACTCAGTTGATTCTCTGTAAACCAATAAAGTTGTCAAAACTTCTGGTCAAAAGAGAGTGTTGAACTTTCAATATATGGCATATCTGAATCAAATACGACACATTTTAATGATCATTAAATGTGGAAACCGAATGCCAGTAAGGGCTCTGTCCATAGACATCAAAGTCACACAGACTGGCAGCTCAGTGTCCGTGAACTTGTTACATGAACAGGTCCACCAACACCAGAAGCACAAGTGTTGATGAGCATAGAAGGGTAGTATTGCATATTTGAAAGTGCCAGAGACTTGGGTCCCTGAAGGCAGCGGTGTGTGATTGGCGGTTTCAGGTCGCCCTGATTATACATTGACTCTGTTCTTTTGATGGCAGCTGCCAGATACCAGGGTTTGGATTCTTGCAGGGTTTGGATTCTGCCATCTCCTCCACCAGGTCAGCATGACATCTTTGTTCAAAGGGAGTCATCCATCTCTGATTGCTGCACACCACTGGGCTCTGGTGGCTGCAACACTATCCCCGTCTATTGGAATTGCTGAGCTGTTTCATTGCTTTCCCCATATATGGCTCCATTCATTCAATAATGCAGACACATTTCTGTGACTCACATGTCATGTATTCGACCCCTAGCAAAATCAGGCATGCTGCATTAAAAAACAAAAACTATTTATGTTAAGAAATGTAGACTAGATTTTCTGGGCACTGCTAGACAAATAAAAATTTTATTTTTTTCACCAGACTTCTTACTTTTCAGATTCTAACCAATTTGTATCTTAAGGTTTTTGAGAATAGAAACTCTCATATATCATTTTTATGTTCACATGTATAATGTTTTGTATACGAGAAGTTCCTTATATATACCTTTTGATTTAAGCGAAAACAGGTTAATTATAGTTTTTTATGTGTTAAAAGAAATTGGATTCCTTTGTGAAATGTGGGCAAAACAGCCAGCTGGATGGCTGATGTTTTTCACTTCTCAGAGAATTCTCAGAGAATTCTGGCTTTGTGAGGAGAAGACTTTGGTCTCTTAGGTCTGATTCCATCTGCAGCCCTCTGAGGACATTATCAATTGACCCTTTCAAATAGCCTCAAAAAATTCCATGAGGTTGAGGCCTGGCAAAGCTTTCAGATTGCTTTATGGCATTCTTTCCTTTCTTTGCACAGGTTGTCAGTATGTACTTTCTCTAAGCTTAAATAAACCTCTTCTTTGCTTATAAGAAGTCATGTACAGTATATTGTGTTTCTCAAGGGTAATATTCATCCTTCTGGATAAATTCCCCGAATGAGAGAACTGTCAACATCTGTTTCTGGCAAGCTAAAAAAGAGAAGGGATGTCAGAGCCAGCAACTTGCTTCCTGTGGGAATAATTTTGGGTTTGTACACCTCCTTGACTGTTAATTTATAAACATGCTAATCATATTATTATTCCAATCAAAACTTCATGCCAGTTTTGAGGAGTCTTAGAAAAAAATATCCTAAATGTAAAATCAAATTCTCAAGCTTCAATTAAATGAAGTGGAGGTCAAGGATAATTTAGCAAAGGTTTTAATGTCTGTTAGCATTTAAAAATCTAAAATATGTACAAGTAGCAGAAATAAAGTTTAGCATTATAGGTACAAAATAATTTAACTTATTCCCCTTTTTTTCCAGATAGAATAAGAAAACTCACCCACATGTGGGTGGCAGCTAGTGTGACTGATTAGGCAGAAACCAGAAAGCTGGGTGTGCAAGGTACAGTCTGAGTGTCGAGGGCCAGATGACTGCTGAATTGTGAGAGAGCCAGGAATTTGAAATCCAGGGCATCAGGCCACAGGCATGAAGACTGCAGGTCTTGGAAGCCAAGAGAAAGCCAAAGGGGGAGAAGCTCAAGAACCAGTCAGGGAAGGTTGGAACAGTCAGTTTTCCTAGAGGTGAAGCAATAGAGAAGGTAATGGAGTTTGATGCTGTGCAAGTTTCTAATTGAAGTGGTAAAATCAGACCGATCCTTGCACGGTGAATTTGTTTTTCTAATTGCTTCCATAGATCTCACTGGGCATGGGATATAAGAGTGAAAAGGAGGCAGTGGCAGCCAAAGAGAAAGTCAAATGCTGTTTGGTAGATGTCAGGATTAGGAGATAGACAGAGTGGGAGAGAGCCAGACCTGGAGAATAAACAGTCTTTTGGAGAAGGACTCAGCAGCTTGGAAATACAAAAAGATGGCAGAACCTTCTGTCCAGGGGCTTTGGCAATAGGTAGAAGCTAAATGTCCAGGCAGGCAGGTGGTTGGCAAAAATGATGGCCATAGGTGAGCAATAGATGGCTTCCTAGCAGGTGGGCAGATCACAGGATGAGGGCATGTTGGCAGTAGCAGATAGGGCGCCAGCCACGAGAAAAAGGGATCAGATGGAGACTTTTGTCTTTAAAACAATTGGGACTGATAGGCAGAAAAATTGGCAGGAAATGAGAGGGACCTGATTCCTTCAGCCAGGGCACAAAGCTTGGCCTAGACCCTGGGAAATCAGAGAAAGAAATCCTTAACATCAGAGAAACACCAGAAAAGAGGGCAAACTTGATGTAAAGCCTCAACTCTGAAATGCTTATATTTCTTATAACCAAAGACCAAGAGGATCACAGAGACACAAGATGATATAAATTTTGGTTGTGAGAGCCTATGGCAGTGAGGATAAAAAAAAACAGCGAAGGGGCCCAGAAGTAGAGCTGAAAGATGTAGGGAGCCCGAGAGTACTCCCTAAAATCTAAGCTGGAACTATAGCCACGAGGGAGCTTTTATAGTACCTTCTCCAATATAATGGTGTCCTCACTGCTTTTTGGATTCCAGCTTTGTTGCATTAGATACAATAAAATGCCCAGGAATTTTCAGGAGCATGGGATTAATGTTCATGTTTTTACTACTGTTATTCAGTTGGTACTTGTATAATTTATGCTGTTGGGTGATTGTTTTCAAAAGTGTCCTCAAACTCTTGCATACTCCTTCTATAAAGAGGTGGAGTATAATTCTTCTGCCCTCAAATATGGGTGGCCTTAGAGACATGTTCCTAAAAAGTGGGCAAGGAAGTGAGCCTGCATGATTTGTGAGGCTTACTTCTGCCTCTGTCTCAGAATCCCTGTCCTTGGAACCTATCCGCTATACCGTGAAGGCCAGGTCACATGGAGAAGCCGTGTGTAGTTGTTTGATCAACAGTCCCCACTGTGGTCCCAGCTGACAGCATCAACAACCAGACATATGAGTGAGGAAGTCTGAGATGACTTAGACACAGCCACAGTCTGATTCAGGTACACATCAGACCTAGTCAGACCTATCTCAGCTGAGTATAGTTAACTCCAAAGCCATGGGGATGGCGATGATGATAATAGATAACTGTTGTTTTACACTACTAAATTTGGGATAATATGTTCCGCAGCAATAGATAACTAAAAAGATTTTGGTACCTGAAGGTGGTACCAAACTGCTAGTGTAACAAAAACAAATACATGACCTTGGCTTTGGGACTGAACAGTGGGCAGATGCTAGAATGGTGGTTGAGGAGGCTGTTAGTGATGGGTTGAAGGTAAGTGAGGAAAAAATTATTGGAGACTGAAGGAAAGGAGACATTTTTCATATAGTGTTAGAATTTTTAACAACACTGTTACTTACAGTAATCTGGTAAAGTGGATGATTCAGCTAGAAATTTTCAGGCAGAATGTTGAAGGTGCCTCCTAGTTTCTCCTTGCTGCCTAGTAGAAAATGAGAGGGGAGAGAACTGAACTGAAAATAAAGAGTTAAATATAATGTAATTGTGCCAGGACACACTGGGTTAAAAAAAGTAAAGTAGTTTTTTTCTCTCATTTCTACCCCCTACAGTTGGAAAACAATTTTCTTGCCTGTTTTCCAACCATAAGAAGATACTATTCACTCTTTCCTGATTAAGTATAATGATAGTTTGTTTTCCTGAGATGCCCTTTATTTGACCAGGGAAGTTTCCTTCTGCTGCCAGTATGCTGATGGATGCTGTATTTTATCTAATATATTTTCTGCATCTATTGAGATTACGTTTTCTGGTTTTGATAATTGTTTTTGTTTTTTAGTTTGCTAATAGGTGAATTACATTGAATTATTTCCAGATGTTAAATCAACCTTGCATTCTTGAGATAAACCCAACTTGATCATGTTGTATTATCCCTTACTGTATATTGCTGTACTCAATTATGTAAAATTATATTACAGATTTTTATATCTATGTTAATCAAGGCCGTTGTTCTATAACTTCCTTTTCTTATAATTTTTTTAAACTAGTTATTTTATCAGGGTAATCTGGAAACATAATCTCTCCTGGGAAGTGATCCCTGCTCCTCTCTCTCCTGAAAGTTTGTATACAACTTACATTACTGTTTCCCAAACCCTTGAGTAAAATTTACCAGTAAAGCGTCTGAACCTGCAGTTAAGTTCTTAGTGACAAGATCTATAGTTACAAATTTAATAGGTGAAAAACTATTCTGGTGATTTAATTCTTCTTAAAAAACTAATGAAGGCCGTTTGTTCATTAGATCCCACATATGAGTGAAATCATGTGGTATTTGTCTTGCTCTGACTGGCTTATTTCACTTAGCATAATGTCCTCCGGGTCTATCCTTGTTGTCCCAAAGAGTAAAATTTTCTTCTTTATTATGACTGACTAGTATTCCACTGTGTAAATGCCCCATAGTTGTTTTATCCATTCATCTATTGTTGGATACTTGGGCTGCTTCCATATCTTGGTGATTGTAAATAATGCTGTAATGAACATAAAGATGCTTATGTTTTTCCAAATTAGTGTTTTGGGTTCCTTCAGTTAAATTCCCAGAAGTGGGGTCACTGGGTCAAAAGGCAGATCCATTTTTATCTTTTTGAGGTATCTCCATACTGCTTTCCACAGTGGCTGCACTAGTCTACACTCCCACCAACAGTGCAAAAGTGTCCCCCTTTCTCCACATGTGGACCAGTACTTGTCTGTTGATTTATTGATGATATAGCCATTCTGAACAGGTGTGAAGTGGTATTTCACTGTGGTTTTGATTTGCATTTCTCTGATAATTAGGTCCATACATCTATTGGCCATCTGTATGTCTTCCTGGAGAAATGTCTATTCAGGTCCTTTGCCCATTTTTAAATTGTGGTATTTGATTTTTTGGTGTTGAGTTTTATAAGTACTTTATAAATTTTGGATATTACCCCTTATTAGATGAATATATTCTCCCATTCTGTGGGTTGTCTTTTCACTTTGTTGATGAATCCCTTTGCTGTGCAAAACCTAATCAGTTTGATGTAGTCCTATTTGTTTATTTTTTCTTTTGTTTCTCTTGCCTGGGGAGATATATCCAATAAAAAATTTCTATGAGCAATGTCCAAGATTTTGCTGCCTGTGTTTTCTTTTGTAGCTTTTATGGTTTCAGGTCTAACATTTAAGTCTGTGATCCTTTTTGAATTTATTCTTTTTTTCTTTTTTTAATATATTTTATTGATTATGCTGTTACAGTTGTCCTATTTCCCCCCTTCATTCCCCTCCACCCTGCACACCTCCTCACTCCACACTCCCCCCATTTAGTTCATGTCCACGTGTCATAAGTTCTTTCACTTCTACATTTCCCACACTACTCTTACCCTCCCTCTGTCTATTTTCTCCCAAACCTCTGTGCTACTTATTCTCTGTACCTTTTCCCCCTTCTCCTCCTCCCACTCCCTTTTGCTAACCCTCCATGTGATCTTCACTTCTATGGCTCTGCCTCTGATCTAACTATCGCTTAGTTTGCTTTTGTTTTAGGTGTGGTTGTTAATAATTGTTGTTGTAGAGTTTATTGTCCTTTCACTGTTCATATTTTTTATCTTCTTTTTCTTAGATAAGTCCCTTTAACATTTCATATAATAAGGGCTTGGTGATGATGAACTACTTTAACTTGACCTTATCTGAGAAGCACTTTATCTGCCCTTCCTTTCTAAATGAAAGCTTCACTGGATAGAGCAATGTTGGATGTAGGTCCTTGCCTTTCATGACTTGGAATACTTCTTTCCAGCCCTTTCTTGCCTGTAAGGTCTCTTTTGAGAAATCAGCTGACAGTTGGATTGGAACTCCTTTGTAGGTGACTGTTTCTTTATTTCTTGCTGCTTCTTGAATTCTCTCCTTCATTTTTATCTTGGCTAATGTAATTATAATGTGCCTTGGTGTGTTCCTCCTTGGGTTCAACTTCTTTGGGACTCTCTGAGCTTCCTGGATTTCCTGGAAGTCTATTTCCTTCACCAGATTGGGGAAGTTCTCCTTTATTATTTGCTCAAATAAATGTTCCACTTGTTGCTCTCCCTCTTCCCCTTCTGGTACCCCTATAATTCAGATGTTGGAACATCTAAAGATGTCTTGGAGGTTACTGAGCCTCTCCTCCTTTTTTTGAATTCTTGTTTCTTCATTCTTTTTTTTTAGATTTTATTTATTTATCTTTAGAAGGAAAGGGAAGGAGAGAGGGAGAGAAACATCAATGAATGGTTGCCTTTCATGCATCCCCTGCTGGGAATTGGCCTGCAGGGAACTGGCCTGCAACCCAGGAATGTACCCTGACCGGGAATCCAACCTTGATTGTCTGGTTCGCAGGCCCATGCTCAATCCACTGAGCTACACCAGCCAGGGCTCATTCTTTTCTGTTTGGTTGTTTGTTTCTTCCTTCTGGTCCACTCCATTGATTTGAATCCCAGTTTCCTTCCCATCACTATAGGTTCCCTGTGCATTTTCCTTCATTTTTCTTAGTGTAGCCTTCAGTTTTTCATCTAATTTGCTACCCAAATCAACCAGTTCTGTGAACATCCTAATCATCAGTATTTTTAACTGTGCATCCAATAGGTTGGCTATCTCTTGGTCCCTTAGAAGTATTTGTTCTGGAGCTTTGATCTGTTCTGTTTGAGCCATAATGTTTTGGTCTGTTCACACCTGTTACACACGGGGGGTGGAGCCTTAGTTGTTCAACAGGTCAGGTCAACCCAGTTGCTGGCTTGTGATGCTGTATGTTGGGGTGGGGTCAGAGAGGGAGCAGTGGCACTTGTTCTGCTCTCTCTCAGATTTTGGTCCCCTCTGCCACTTCCCACAAGCAAATTGAACCCTTCTGGTTCTGGTTCCCGGGTAGGTGGGCTTGTGTATGTTCTAGGACCCTGTGGGTCTCTCCAATGAACTCTCCTGTGAGGCTGGGAGCCTCTCTCAGCACCTCAACCCCCAGAAGTTTTTTCAGTTGGTGTTTTAGACTTTATTTTCTATCACTGGGCCCCTAGGTTGTACAGTGCCTCACTGCCCTTTTTTTTTGTGCCTGGTTTATTTGGATGATCTTTTTATCATCCAAAAAGTGGATGATCTTTTTAATGTGCGAATGTGTTTCCGCGGTCAACCATCCACCTTGCACACCTGTCTGGGTTTGCTCATCCCCCCCCCATTATGCCAACCGCCGCCTCTTCCTGCTGGGACTCCTCTCCACCAGCTGCCGACTTTGCCCTTCTTACTGGTCTGTATGAATGGTTTGTTTTTGAAGGACTTCAGTACAGTTCAATTTTCTGTCTGTTCTGGTTGTTTTTTTGTTTCTAAGTCTTTGTTGTCCTTAAATTTGGTTGTGTAAGGAGGTACAGTGTTCCCACCTATGCGTCTATCTTGGCCGGAAGTCCTGAATTTATTTATATATGTGGTGTAAAAACCTGGTCTAGTTCCGTTTTTCTACATGTATCCGTTCAATTTTCCCCAAACCATTCATTGAATAAACTATCTTTAACCCATTGTGTATGCTTGCTTCCTCTGTCAAATATTAATTAACTATAAAAGTGTGGGTTTACTTCTGGGCTCTCTATTCTGTTCCATTGAACTATGTGTCTTTTTATGCCAGTTTTCATGTTGTTTTGATTACTATGGCCTTATAGAATAGTTTGATATTAGGTGGCATGCTTCCTCCAACTTTGTTCATCTTTTTCAGGATTCTTATTTCTATGCAGGGCCTTTTATTGTTTCATATAAATTTGTGAAATAGTTGTTCTAATTCCATGAAATGTCATTGGAGCCTTGGTAGGAATTGCACTGAATCTATAGATTGCTTTGGGTAGTATGGACATTTTAATGATGTTAATTCTTCCTATCCATGATCACTGTATCTATTTACTTGTAGCTTCTTCAATTCCTTTCTTCAGTGTTTTATAATTTTCCATGTACAGGTCTTTACATCCTTGGTTAGGCTTTTTCCCAGATATTTTATTGTTTTTGAAGCAATTGTGAATGGGATTATTTTCTTAATTTCTCTTTCTTTTAGTTCATTATTGTCATATAAAAATGCAATTGATTTATGAATACTAATTTTGTATACTGCTTCTTTGCTGAATTTATTTATCGGTTCTAGTAGTTTCTTGGTGGACTCTTCCAGTTTCTCTATATAAAGTATCATGTCACTAGCAAATAAACACAGTTTTACCACTTCCTTTGATTGCTGTGGTGAGAACTTCTAGTACTATGTTGAATAAGAGAGGTTAAAGTGGACATCCCTATGTTGTTCTCCATCTTAAAAGGAATGCTTATAGTTTTTGCCCATTGAGTATAATGCTGTCAGTGGGTTTGTCATATACGGATTTTATTGTGTTATGTTCCCTCTATTCTCATTTTGCTGATAGTTTTTATCAGCAAATGGGTGCTGAATTATCCTTCATTTTGTGTATGTGGTGAATCACATTTATTGATTTACAAATGTTGTACCAACCTTTCATTCCCAGAATAAATCCTATTTGATCATAGTGGATGTGATCTTTTTGATGTATTTGATCTTTTTAATGTATTGCTGTATTCAGTTTGCTAATATTTTGTTGAGGATTTAGCATCTGTGTTCATCAGGGATATTGGCCTATGACTTTCTTTGTAATGTCTTTATCTGGTTTTGTAATTAGAATAATGCTGGCCTCATAAAATTAGTTTGGAAGCCTTCCTTCCTCTTGAATTTTTTTAAATAGTTTGAGAAGGAGAGGTGTCAGTTCTTCCCAGAATGTTTGGTAAAATTCACTTGGGAAGCCAGTCAGTCCAGGGCTTTTTTTTGTTGGGGGGTTTTGGATTACTGTTTCAATATCACTAGGTGTAGTCTGTCTATTCAGATTCTCTGATTATTCCTGATTTAGTTTTGGAAAATTGCATGCTTCTAGGAATTTAATCATTTCATCCAGGTTCCAGTTTGTTGGCATACAGTTGTTCATAATATTTTCTTACAACCCTTTGTATTTCCTTAGTGTCAGTTGTTATTTCTCCTCTTTCATTTCTGATTTTATTTATTTGGTCCTTTCTTCTTCTTCTTCTTTTTTTTTTTTGATGAGTCTGGTTAAAGGTTTGTCAATCTTGTTTATTCTTTCAAAGAAACAACTCTTGGATTCATTAATCTTCTGTGTCATTTTTTTAGACTCTGTTTCATCTATTTGTGCTCTGATCTTTATTATTTCTTTCCTTCTACACTTTGGGCTTTGTTCGTTGTTCTTTTTCTAGTTTCTTTATGTCAGGTTAGATTGTTTATTTGATCTTTTTCTTGTTTTTTTTTGAGATAGGTCTGTAATGCTATGAATTTCCCTGTTAGGATTACTTTCCCAGTGTCCCACAGATTTTGGATTATTATGTCCTCGTTTTCATTTATTTCAAGGTATCTTTTGATTTCTTCCTTGATCTCATTTTTTACTCATTGTTTAATAACATGTTATTCAGCTTCATGTCTTTGCATATTTTCAGCGTTCTTCTTGTGATTGATTTCTAGTTTCATAGCATTATGGTCAATGCTTGATATTAAGGGGGAAAGGGGGGAGGGATTTGGAGGAAGAAATAGGAAGGACACAGGGATGAGAACTAAGGGGGGTGGAAATGGGAGGGAGGTGGGGAGCAAGGGGCGGGGGAGGCTGGGATGGGAAAAATAGACAAAAAACTGTACTTGAAAATTAACTAAATAAAATTAATTAAAAAAATAACCTTCTTAAATTTATTGAGACTTGTTTTGTGCACTAATGCGCTTTATCATGGAAAACATTCCATGTGTACTTGAAAATTATGTATATTCTGTTGCTTTAAGGTGAAATGCTCTGTAGATATCAATTTAATCCATTTGATCTAGTGTGTTGTTTAAGGCCACTGTCTCCTTGTCGATTTTCTGCATGGAGCGTCTATTCATTGAAATCAATGGCATGTTAAAATCCCTGACTATGACTGTTTCTGTTATATTCTACCATCAAGATTTGCTTTACATATTTAGGTGACCCTATGTTGGATGTGTAAATGTTTACTAGGATTATGTCCTCTTGTTGGATTGTTCCCTTTATCATTATGGAGTGTCCTTCTTTGTCTCTTATTATAGACCTGGTTTTAAAATCTATTTTGTCAGATATAAGTACTGTTGCCCTGTTTTTTTCCCTTTCCATTTGCGTGAAATATCTTTTTCCATCCCTTTACTTTTAGTCTGCGTGTATTTTCAATCTGTGATGGGTCTCTTGGAGGCAGCATATATATGGATCTGGTTTGTCTTAGCCATTCAGCTACTCTTACATCTTTTGATTGACAGAAAGTAAATTAAAGGCCATTTACATTTAAGGTGATTATTGATAGGTATGTATGTAGTGCCATTTTATTGTTAGATTGTCTTCCCCTTTTTTTCCTTTTCTTTTCTTCTTTTACAGCAAGCCCTGCAATAAAGGGCTTCCTTTTAATCACCTCGAATATTTCATGCCACACCCTTCTTGCCTGAAATGTTTCTGTTGGGAAATCAGATGACAGTCTAATGATATCTCCTTTGTAGGTAACTACCTGCTTTTCTCTTGTGGCTTTAAGACTCTCTCCTTCCATGACCATTTTGTAAATACCAGTTTATACTTCTTAATCTTATAGTGTCTGTATGTTCCATAGTTATGTTCCCCCATTTCCTTTCTGTTACTGGTGATTTATGTCATCATCTTCCTTTTCCTCATCGTATGGCTAAAAGTTCATAAATTCTATTGATCTTAAAAAATAGTTTATTTGAGTTTCTCTATTATTTTTCTGTATCTTGACTTCTATTCTCATATTATTTTCTTAATTCTGCCTACTTTGTGTTTAATTTGGTTGTCCTAGATTCTAGCTTATATACAATAGATTTATATATTTTTTCTTTTTTAAAATATATTTTATTGATTATGCCATTACAGTTGTTCTATTCCCCCCTTCATTCCCCTCCACCCTGCACACCCCCTCCCCACCATTCCCTCCTTTAGTTTATGTCCATGTGTCTCAAATTCTTTAGATTGTATATTTCCCCTACTATTCTTGCCCTCCCCCCTATCTATTTTCTACCTACCATCTATGCTACTTATTTTTTGTGCCTTCTCCCCCCTTTTCTTCCTCCCACTCCCCTGTTGCTAACCCTGGTTGATTTTAGTCACAAATTAGAGGAGCACATGAAGGCTAAACTAATTGAAATGAAGGGAAATGCACAGAAAACCAATAGTGATGGAAAAGAAACTGGGACTCAAATCAATGGAGTGTACCAGAAGGAAGGAAAAAATGACCAAACAGGAAAATGGGAAAAAACAAGAATTCAAAAAAATGAGGAGAGGCTCAGGAACCTCCAGGACATCTTTAAATGCTCCAACATCTGAATTATAGGGGTAAAGAAGGGGAAGAGGGATAGCCATGAGTGGAAACCTTATCTGAACAAATAATAAAGGAGAACTTCCCCAATCTGGCAAAGGCAATAGACTTCCAGGAAATCCGGGAAGCTCTGAGAGTCCCAAAGAAGTTGAACCCAAGAAGGAACACACCAAGGCACATCATAATTACATTAGCCAAGATGAAAATGAAGGACAGAATCCTAGAAGCAGCAAGAGATAAGGGGACAGTCACCTACAAAGGAGTTCCCATCAGACTGTCAGCTGATTTATCAAAAGAGATCTTACAGGCAAGAAGGGGCTGGAAAGAAGTATTCCAAATCATGAAATCCAAAGACCTACAACCAAGATTGCTCTATCCAGCAAAGCTTTCATTCAGAATGGAAGGGCAGATAAAGTGCTTCTCAGATAAGGTCAAATTAAAGGAGTTCATCATCACCAAGCCCTTATTATATGAAATGTTAAAGGGACTTATCTAAGAAAAAGAAGATAAAAAATGAACAGTGAAAGGACAATAAACTCTACAACAACAATTATTAACAACCACACCTAAAACAAAAGCAAACTAAGATGACAGCTAGATAAGGAGTGGAACCATATTTTTAATTATAAATATTTAATATTATAAAATTACCTCTATGCTGCATAAAAGAACTTTAATGTTGTATTGTGTTTTTATTTCCATTTGTATTTCTGACAGTATTTCTAATTTCACTTTTTTTAAATGTTTAAAATTGTTTTAAAATATTTAGAAATATTGAGCATGGGCTTGCAAACCAAAAGATCGCGGTTTGATTCCCTGTCAGGGCACATTCCTGGATTGCAGGCCAGTTCCCAGCAGGGGATGTACCAGAAGCAACCATACATTGATATTTCTCTCCTTCACTCCTTCCCTTCCCTTCTAAAGATAAATAAATTAAATTTAAAAAAATTAGAAATAAAAATTTTACAAATCTGTTTTTGTTACTGATTTCTAGTTTAATTCTGTTAAGGATCAGTGGACACCTTACTGTTAATTTATTGGGGCATGTCTTGTCTGAAATGTTGTGTATTTTAATGAATAGTCTGTGTACTCTTGAAAATAATGTGTATTCTTTGGTATTGGGTGGATTGTTCTACAATATAAGTTGTATTAAGTTGTTTTAAAGATTTATTCAAATTTTCTATATCTTTACTGTTATTCTGTTAATTGTTCTATCACATACTGAGCAAAGTATGTTGAATTCTCCAACTTTAATTTTGAATCTTTTAATTTTTCTTTACATCCTATTGGTCTTACCTTTCTATATAATGAAGCTATGTTATTAGGTGCATGCATATTTAGGATTGTTTTGTTCTCTTGGTGAATAGCTTCTTAATCATAATTGAATGTTTTTTTTTATTTATAAAAATAATCCTAGTCCTGAAAACTACTTTTCTGTTATATAATTTCTTTACCTTTCTTTTGATTAGTGTTAAAAGGATATGTTTTCTTCATTTTACTTTTTAATCTATATTTTGATAGTTACAATTGACTTCTTATAATCTGAAAAGCTGTAGCATTTCAATAGTTTATATTATTAATGTTTAATTTAATTAATATTTATGGGTTTATATATATCATCTTGCTATTTGTTTTCTACTTATACCATCTGTTCTTCAACTTCTTTTCTTCTTTCTCTGACTTTTTTAATTGGGTGGTTTTTTAAATCTTATTTTACCCCCACTAATGGTTTACTAGGAAATTCTTCATTTTATTTACTTACTTTAGTCATTTATCCACTTATTTACTCAATTAGTAATATTTAAAATAAATATTTTAAATATATCACATAAATATAGATGCAATTTCATCTATATTTTCTTTACTCCTTCCATAATGTAGGTTTGTGTGTCCTACATTAATTTGTTCATGTGTTATAATCCCACAACACTGTTATTAGTTAGATTTGAATAACAAATTATCTTTTAAAGAGGTTTTCTTAATGGTGAATAGATTTTTTCTTAATTTTTGTACATGTTACTGGTATGTTGTTTTAAATTTCTTTGTGAAATTCAAATTTTCATCTATTGGCATCTTCCTTTTTCTTCAAGAATTTTCTATAAAGTTATTCTCATTAAAATCTGTTGGAAGCCAATTACCTCACTTTCCTTCTTCCTAAGAGTCATTATTTCCCTTTAGTTTATGTAAGAAATTTCACTGGGTATATGATTATAGATTAACTTTTTTTTATTTCAGTACTTTAAATATACTGGTTAACTTTCTCCAAACTTTATAGATTCTGACAGGAAATCTGCTTCATTCTTCTCTATTTATTTGGATGTAATATGTTTTTTTTATTTGGTTGCTTTAAGATGGTTTTTTAGCCCTGGCTGTTGTAGCTCAGTGGATTGAGCGCGGGCCTGTGAAGCAAAGGGTCACCAGTTAGATTCCTAGTCTAGGTTCCTAGACTTATATTCCTAGCCCAGGGCACATGCCTGGGTTTCAGGCCAGGTCCCCAGTGGGGGACACATGAGAGGCAACCACACATTGATGTTTCTCTTCCTCTCTTTCTCCTTCCTATCCCCTCTCTCTAAAAATAAATAACTATATTTTAAAAAGATGTTTTTTTAAACAACCCTTGATTTTCAGCAATTTTATTACGTTGTGCATTAGTTTGACTTCACTTTGTTTAATTTGTTTGAATTTTATTGATTTTATTTATCTGAGGTAATAAATACTTTTATCAAATTTGGGAAATTTAGGAGATAATTTCTTTTTGTTTCTCTAGTCTCACTTTGCTCTCCTCACTTCTGGGTCTCTAATTACATATATATGTTAGTCAACTTAATGTTATTTATAGATCACTGATGATTTCTTCAATTACTGAATCTTTTTCATCTCTGTGCTTTATTTTGGCAGGTTTTTATATTTAGGTTTTTGATTTCAAAGATACATTTTTCTGCAGTATCTAACATGCTGTTAACTCCATCTAGTCCATTATTAAATTTCAAATGTTATTTTTATGTTAGCAGTTCCATTTGGTGTTCTTTTTAAGATTCCATATTTTTACCATCATTTAAATTTATTTCCTCTACTACCTTGTGCATATTAGCATATTTATAAGTAGTTCAGTGTCTTTTTTGATATTTTTATTGTTGTTATTTATAAGGTACTATTTATTGATTTTATGTTTGATAATGGACCATCATTTTTTGTGCCTTTGCCTGTCTAATAATTTTTTATTGGATGTTAGACATTGTATTTTATTTATTAAGTGCTAGATTTTATTGTCACCCTTTAAACTTTTTAAATCAATATAAAGGGCAGCAGTTATTTTATGGCATTCAGTTAATTTACTTGGAAAAGTTTGATACTTTTGAGGATTGCTTCAGGCTTCATTAAAGTGAGAACAGCTTTAATCTTGGGCTAATTTAGATCCTTTAACTAAGATGCCATCCTTCAGAAAATTTTACACTATATCTGGAACAAATACTTTTTGTTCCAATCTGGAACAAATACTTTTCAGCCCTGTGTAAGCTCTGGAAATTGTTTGGCCTGCTGCTTTTTTTGTTGTTATTTTTTTGGCTGAAGACAATTTCCCATCAACATGTAGAGATTAGCATACAGCCAGTGATTTGAGGGAATCTCTCAGCTTTCATCTGTCATGATTTTTCTCAGTGTAGCTCTCCCTTTTTTTTTCATTCTGTGCAAAAAAAAATTTTCACCTATTTTTATCTTCCCAAAGTCCAATTTCCATCTCTTTTACTTGGCAAGACTGAAAGGATCTGTTTTAGTTTCTGCTTCTTGCACTGGAAACTGCTTCTAGGCAATAAACTGGGAAAATTGTAAGGCTCACATTCTTTTTTCCACTTTTTTCAGAAAGCATAGTCCTGTACTGCCTACTAGCCAGTGTCTGAAAGATACTGTTTAATACATGTTTCCTCGTTGCCTAGTTGTTTAAAGTTAAATTTATCAGGAGCTAGATTTTGTTGTTCAAAGTGAAAAAGTAAAGTTGATTTCTGTCACTCCTTCAGAAGCAGAAATATTTACCATGTTTCTTAAAATCTACACTTCTTATCATGACTAAAAAGAACCTATTAATTAATCTGGTACCTGACCAGAGCTCTTTAATTTCATACCTACTCTCTATCTCATTAAGTTGCTGATACACAGACCTTGTTGCAGTCTTGTAAGTACTGTAAGCACTTTAGGGCTTCTGCCTAGACTGTTCTTTATTTAACATAGTCCATAGATTACTCCTTGTCATTCTTCAGGATTCAGCTCAAATGTAACATTATCAAGTGTCCATTGTGTCAAAATAATTACTGCTCATTATCCCAGTTTTTTTATACCTTCATATCCAGTAATTAAATTGTATTGGTCTGTTTGTTCATGGAAACCAAGAAGCTTTTCTCTTCTCTGTTTTGAGTGTTTCTCCAGCATTACTTAGAATTGTGTGTTAACATGTAGTAGACAGCATTGTCCTTGTTGTTTTGTTTTCTAGTTGAAATATAAGTTACAGATCATGAAATACTCATATATTAAGTGTAAAATTCAGTTTTATGAATGTATATCAATTTACAGAATATTTCCATCACCCCAGAAGGCTCTCTTGTGCTCCTTTGTATTAATCCCTCCTGAAAAATCAACTGCTCTGTGATTTTTATCAACACAGGTTAGTTTTGTCTATCCTAGCATTTCATTTAAGTGCAATAATGCAGGATGTGTTTTTGTGTTTGCAATCTATCACTTAGCAGTTATTCTTGAGTTTCATCCATGCTGTTGCATGAATCAGCAGATCCTTTTTTTTTATTCGTAATAGTACTCCATTGCATAGACAATGAGCTTCATGTAGCCACTCTTCCAATGATACAAATCAAGGTTGCTTCTAGTTTTGGACTATGATAAATAGAGAGAATATACTTTTTTGTACAAATCTATTTGTGGGCAAGTGTTTTTATTTCCCTTGAATCAAAATCTACAAGTGAAATTGCTAAATCACAGGTGAGATGTATGTTTAATTTTATAGAACTGATAGTTTTTCAAGATGTTAGTATCATTTAATCTTTTTGCTGCCAATGCTGGGAGTTCCAGTTATATATCTTCTCCAAAATTTGATGTTTTTATTCTTTTTTTATTTGATAATTTGCCATTCTAGTAGGTGTGCATGTTGATGTTTCATGGTGTATTTAATTGGCATTTTCTTGATGAGTAATGATATTAAGCACTTTACTTAATATTAGCCTTTCTCAGAAATTCTTGTGTCAGGTGTCTGTTTAATTCTCATGTTTAGTCCATTTACATTTGCTCTAACTATTAGTGTATTTCTACTTAACTCTGCCATCTTGATATTTTATTTTTACTTATTCTTCCAGTTCTTTGTTCCTCTTTTTCTCTGTATGTATTTTTTATATTAGGAGTGAATAAAATGTATATTTTTGCATTCCTGTGACCTTTCCTAAGAAATTTTTAGTTTTGCCTTTGTGGGGTTTTTTAAATTGTCAGTTTAGATACTATGATATTAAGAATATTTTTGAATTGTAATAGGCATCTTTAACATACCATAATCTACATTAAATAACATTCTATTGTCATGAAATGAGAACTTTACAATTTATATCCAATTACTGTACTTCCATTATGACCATTATTTGTGTTCTTGTTGTCAAGTATTTTCCACAGATCTTACATACTCAGAGTTATTTTCCTTTCTACACTTTCCCTCATTATATTTAAGTTTACATAATTTTTGTAACCTAATTTTCAGTTTATGATTTTTTCTCTGTCTATCCAATTTGCTGATCTAACCTTAGAGGAAAACTTTTTTAATCTCTAATATTGTTTTCATCTCTAGCATTTTCATTTGTCTCCTTTTTTACATTTCCTCCTATCTTTCTCTAAATTCTCTCACTTATTATTATGCTTTTCATATTTCTCAACTATTTTCTTTAACATATTAAATACAGAAAAACAAAAAAGAAGAGTTCTCAACAGGAAAAGACAGCATGATATTTAAGCATAAGAAGTCTGCAAATTGAAAGAGGGATTGGTCAGTCTTGAGACTCAAATAACTGCAAGACATATCTCAGATGTAGAGCAAATATAGAAAGAGTTAAAAATTATTAGAGAGAAAAAAACCAAGGTAAATAGAAGATAGATTCAGGAAACCTAACATGGGAATGATCAAACTCACAAAAAGAAACAGATAAAATTAATACTTAATAAAAATAACAAAATAAAAGTTTCTGAAACGGATGAAATACATACTTGCAGAAGAGGCTCTTTGTATTCCAGAAGTGATTGGTGGGAAAACATGTTTGATTATAAATTCTTAGAATCCAAACACTAAAAGAATATCATTACAAGCTTCTGGACACAGTAAATAAATTACTAAAGAAAAGTCAATCTGTCTGGCATTCTATTGCACTTCTTATTTGGAGCCCTGGATGTTAGAAGGTGGTACAATAGGATATGTCTACAAAATTATTGTGGGGAATGGGAGGGAGGAATGCAACTCAAGAATCACTCAGCCCAAACTGTATTCACCGTCAAAGTGAAATAAGACATTTGTACACATGTAAAAGAGTATATGTTTTGATCCTAAATTCCAAAATGTAATATCCCCCCAAACATAGAAATTTATTTCGCTCATGTAACAGTACAGAAGAGAGACAGTGAATTGGGGTGCCCTGTGGGCTAATTCAGGAATCTGGCTCCTTCTCAATCTGCTGTTCTGCCATTCTGGAAGACAGGGCCGCACAGCATTTGCTTGTGTCATTGTACCCTCTGCAGAATGGTGAAGCCTATCTCAAAGTAAATGTTGTAGGTGAATAAAATCATTACAGTGTCTTACAAGCAACACTTAACAATTCTGGTGGTGGGCCTAGTAATTACCTTAATTTTGAAGTAGTGATGAATGTAAATACCTGCTAAATGTGGTAAGTTGATTATAGTTCCCATTTTGTAGGTAAGGGAATGGAGTTGTGAATGACCGAATAGCTCATCCAAAGTCACATGCTTGGTATTCAGGGCAGCCAGGGTCATGACCTGGGCTGTCTGGCTGTGAAGTCATTGTCCTTAGCCACTAAATAAATAAGAGAAACAGGAAAGTAAAATGAATTAATAGTAACATTAGTGAATTAAAAAAAAGATAGCATAAGTGAAAACCTAAACAGATTATTTTAAAAGATCAATAAGAGATAAGCAAGTAGTTAACCTAAATAGGGAAAAGCTAGAGGGGAAAGAAAACTAGAAATGAGAAAGGAGACAGAGGTACAGATGTAATAGGACAAAAGTGCGACTGCTCATGATGAATGACATATTCCCTGGGTTCCCCGAGGCCTCAGTGAAGTTACCAGTCACAACCATCCTGTACAGTCTCTGGTCCCGGACTAGCCAGCTAGCCATTGACACTTGTCACTTGCATCAATGAGTTTGGCTTGTTCTTTCAAATTTGAACACTAGATTAAAATGTCTTTGGAGAAATCTAGTGGAGTCAAGCCAGAGTTTAAGGCAACGCCAGACAGGCTGCCGGTCAACCATTCGAGACCAGAGCTTGGAAACCTGGCCGGTGCCGGGACTTTGCAGCTAGAGGTGAGTCAGGGCAAGCTGAGGGTCTAAAAGCCAAGGAGTTGGTTAACACAGGAGTGAACAAGTAGGTTCTCCAGGTCAAGTGAACCAAAGCCAGGCTGAGTCAGAGTCACCATGGAGCAAGAGTACCAGACTGAGTCTAATGGGCTGACAGGAAGTGTTTGCCCACTGGTCACTGTAGCCAGGGAGGGAATGAAAAGCTGGTCAGCCACGCCAGATCCAGACAGAGCTTCCGTGATGCAAATGAAATTGCAGAAAGGTCCCTATTTACATTGAGGATACACAGCTCTGTCCTTTCCATAAATATATTTTCATGAATAAAACTTTGATGACCTGGTGGTTTTATCTAGACTGAGTGCTTATAGCTTTCTATATAAAATCTAATACACAAGGGACTTTATAAAATAAAGAAACTAAGCACTACAGATATGAATATCTTCAACAACCATATACACAAAAATGAAGACAATTTCAACTTAAAGATGTCCACAATGTTTTCCAGAAGTAATTTCTTTAATATCACCGCCCCCATCCTAGAAGAAATTCTGGCCATTTCCACTGGTTAAAATAAAATTTCCTATCTAAGACTTGATTCAAGCCAGGAGCAGACCAACCAGAAGACATTTCTCCTCTCGGACAAAGAGAAGCAGGACAGTGAAGGCATGAAGCCCTCAGGCTGGGTGAGGTAGATGGGCTACTCTGGTAGGGAGCCGAAATTTCCAGATATTTATCTAACCTACTCCTCCAGCTCATCCTTGAGCAATTGTCCAGGTCCTTTGAACAAGCAGTTAAGATCAATTGGAAATATTGATATCAACACTTTGATGTGTGCATTGGAGATATCTCTGACTCATGGACTAGGGCATGTGTTATATGCACTTTATGGGCATAAACTCACTTAACATTCACAGCAACTTTAGGAGGTAGGTACCATTATCATTCCCATTTTATATATGAGGAAATGGACAAAGAAAACTAAAGTATCTGTATGTTACCCAAGGCTTCCATAACAGTATTATCTATACTCCAAATTTCGGAGTAAATGTATTTTATCAACATGGTTTTCAGAGTACTTATTAGCGGCTTTATATCATCATGGAGGGATTTGTGTGGGTTTTGATTTAGGACTTCATGAGAATATCCTGAAAAGTTTAACTTCATTCAGAATGCACAAAACTAACTGAAGAATGACTGTAAAGGAGACAGGATTTTACAATATATTTACAGTTGTCCAAAGCCATTTCTCCGTCAACATCGTCTTTTATTAAGTATAATCTGCAGTATTAAATGAGAGAGGAAACTGGTTTGTCTGCTTATACATTTGATTAATAAATGCTGGGGACAATCTTCCATCTCTCAGATCAGAGGCAATACTGTGGACATTTTGCAGGCAGCTGAATTTGTAAATTCAGACATACAGGGAATCATTTTGTGAAGCCCAACACACATAGTATCCCAGAACCAGACCGTGATAAGTCTAAAGAAGGGATCTGAGCCTTTTACTTTAATCTCTCACTCTTTTCCATCAAACACAGAATGTACATGGACACAGCAAAAACTCTCATAATCATATACATTAACTCTACGTTTTCTCTAATCTAAAGCACACTTGAAGCTACCCAAAGAAGGGGAAAAAGAATACAAAAATAACAATATAAACAGCAGCTGTTTGGTGTGGGCATTATTTACCTATTTTCTCATGGCTGTCTGCTCACTCTTCCATATTTGTTTGTCCATGCTGAAGCTGAAAACTGCATTCCAGAATCCTCTGTGATCTCACTCCCTGCTAGGTTTTGCTAATAGGAGTTACTGTTGGGAAATCAGAAGTTGTGAGGAGGAGAGAACTAATGTTCGTCGCATTTCCTGCCTCTCTTCCTTCTCCCTTCTTCTGGTGGTGCCAGGAAGTGTCTGGATCCCTCCCACCACTGCAGCTTGGGCAGGGTCGCAGCACCAGCAGCACAAGCCCCGCTGCCACACCCTCAGGTTCCACTGACCCTTCCTTTGTGCCACTCAGCCTGGAAATGATTACTAACTTCTGGGTTACTTCACACTTCAGTTTTTGCTTTTCCAGCATTGTAATTCTCATGTAACTAATTTCTTGCACTAAATTGTCTCGGTTTAAATACCAGCATGATTTCTCTTTTTTAATCCTGGACCCAGACTGATTATATGTGCCCTTTGATCCATGCTTGTTCGTGAAGACACAGTCCCTGCTATTCTTCAGAGCAATTCCTCTGGCTGACGAGTTGGGAAAAAACACAGAGGGCAAGTGAGGCATGGCAAGTCTTTTGTGCACCGGGCCAGCAAGTCCTACTATGCTAAAAACAATACTCTTTTACAATATGGGTATTTTTAGTTTGAAAGGCTACCTCAAGGCTGATACCACTTTCTTCAGGATAAATATCACTGCAGGAACATGAGTGAAGAAAGGATATAGAAGTCAGCCGGCAGGTTCCGCCCAGATGGTGGAGTTTGCTCTCTGTGCTCCCTAGATCACAGCATAACTCTTAGAGACTATACAAAATATTCAGGCTTTAAAAAAATAATTGGCAACCTAGAACTTTCCATCTCAAGAAGGATGAAGCATGAAATCTGAGTTAGGATATTAAACAAACTGTGGATTTTTCCACTTAGAGAACAGTAGGATATTACAGCTGAAAACCAACTTAGAGGTCATCAGTTCTAATCCTTTTGCTTCATGAAGACAAAGGCCAAATCTGAGGCCTATGGAAAGTAATAGATATAACCAAGGGCTGTTGTACTACCACTGTCTTGACAAACCTCAATAGCAATAACTTCTAATGAAAAAAATCAGGTACACTGGGGTGAATCCAACAAGGTTCCTTTATGATGCAATAGTCACATTGGAGCAATAGTCTCTGATGACGAATGGATGTATAACATTTGAGTTCCTCCCAAACAGGCCTCACCACGGGCCACACTGCACCATGAACCAAGTGTGCATAACTACAAGTCACATTAGACCTCTGGACTGAAATTTCCCATTCAATCCCATCTTTATGTTTGTGGCACCCTTAACACCCTGGAAACGTGCTAGAGACACCTTCAAGTTAGTCAGGTTTACCACATCGATCTTGGGATTATGCAGAATACAATATCCTATGGAGGAGAACACAGGAATGGACATGGCCCTCGTTTATCATGCTGTCCTCCTAGGCCCACTGAACCTAACAGGCCCTTAGTCCAGCTATTGTGCCATCCTACAGTCACAGAATTACTCAGAGAATCTAGTCAAGATTCCAGGATTTCTCACGCCTAGTCAATGCCTTCTCCACGAAAGCGCAAAAGAATGATAAAATTGTATAACTATACTAGAATTTTCTTGCACTGAATACTTTTTAAAATAAGTAAATTGGGAATTATAATTCTATTGAATATATTGAAACCAGACCCAGATATAAACAAATAACCTTTCCCCTAATTAATACAAAGGAATGTGATATATATTTTTAAATGTATTTATAAATGAGCCCTATTTTTAACTAAAATATAGTAGTCTATACTCAACTCACTTTTAAAATTTAGCTAAAATAAATCATGATGCATTTTAAAAATATAAACTGACACTGGTTCCACTGTGTTTAAACTGTTGGTTGATTTTGTCACTTAAAATCTGCATTTCAGCAAGCATTCTAATATATTTTTAAGTACGTTCTCTAGTAGTTTTTCAGATAGTTGTTCAGAATATCCTACTTACATGTTTACAAAAAATGATTTCCATTGAACACACATTTGAAACCAGAGAATTGCCAATTTCTAAATAATATTTTTATTATTACTTTGGTTAGTTTTATTTCAAAGAAGACTGCATTGGCTATACATTTTCAGAAGGGTTTTTTTTTGAGAAAGCAAACAATTTTTTTAAATAGTGCTTCTATTTCAAAAGAATGAATATCTTCAGTTATAACAGTTTGCTACATTTTAATCATATGGATCTTTGTCCCATAACAAAGTACCATTCATTCATAAAAGCATGTGAAGCTATTGATTCTAATTAAGACTTAATAGTGTTTTGATGAACACTTGAATACAAAACTTTAAAAGAATTTATGCTTATTAAAATAGCTTCAGCTTAATTTCCATGAATCCAGTTTTTAAAAACCCAAGTGAGCATACTTAAATATAAAAATCTTAAAACTAAAAGCTTATCTCAAAGTCAAATTGGTTGAATAAGCATAATTCTCAATCAAAATGCAATAATGTTTTGTTAATACCAAAGCAAACAATTAAATTTTATAATTTTCCATTCATAGATAGAAGGCGAATGCTTTCATCTCAAATGTCTCAGTGATAAAATATTTAATGAAACATTGCTTAATAGATAATAAAAGCAAATAGAACTTAGATGATAAACCTCAAATAAAGGTCAAACTTAAATGTTTTACACTTTCCCAATTTCTGCTTATATTTGTTTCCTCTATTTAGTCTGCTTTCTCCCTAGGAATACACATACACCACACACACCAAATGTTTTTTGACAAACTACTCTAGTCACAAAAATGCAATAGTTTTGAAAAAAGAAAAAGAATATATTTATTTTTTTTAGCTAAAACTCACATCATTTTTTCAAAGTTTTTTTAATAACTCCCCAAGCCAGCCTTTGTCACTAGATGTTGATACAATTCACCTTATTCTCTGAATTCACTGGACCCTCCCCCAGACTCCCGCACACAGTAGGCCCACCAGACTACTGCACACAGTAGGCCCCGGCAATGAATCGTTAGTTTACTGAACAAAGGGTAATGAGTCTCACCCACAGTCATGCTGCTTGGCAGGCAGCTGCAGTTAAACGCCATTTGAATATTTGTTTTTGCAAATGTAATTTCATCCAACCAACTTATTTTAAACACTAAAGGTAGTCTTTAAGTTTCATATTTTTTAATTTATGCCTTTGCATTAAAACTAGCCCTGATATTATTTAAGAACAATTTTGACCTTAAAATCAAACCATCTCAACCCTCTAATCCTGAAACTTGGGGGCAGCTCTCAACATTACTCTCAAGTTTACTTTAGATAATATATAAGGCTACACTTGACAAAATACCTTATCTTAGAAATCATTAAAAATTTATCCATACAGGATTATGGAAAATGAACAGTACTACTAATGTATTACCTCGATGTTGGACATAGGCTTTTAAACATTAGTAAATACTTTTTTTCCCAACATACTGGGCTATTTTTATCGTTAAGCTAGTAGAATTCAAGATCTGTAATTCCAAATTTCACCGCATACAAATTTTCATATTAAAAAGAAATAAACACAGAAAGAGGCTATAAAGCTACATGTATAATAAAGTAGCATGAAGAATGTATTATTTCTTTAATTTCTTTCCTTAAGAAGGAAAAAATACACAGAAATAATAGATACCCAGCAACATGATGAGAATGAAAATTTTATCCTATAAATACCTGCAGCCAGAACCAAGTAAAGCTGAGAAGGAAGTAGGCAATATTAGGTCTGTAAACTTGTGCCCTGTCTTTTCTTCCTCCCACCCCACCCTGAACACTCAGCACTCCCAGATAAGAATTTTCACTGAACCAAATTGGTAATTGATGGAAGGTCGCAAAAGGCTGAGTCTTTTTAGGGTAAACAGCCTCTCTGCTTTAAGAGAAACTTCATAAATGTTGAATTACAACTATAGGTTTAATTATAATGTGACTAAGTAGTTACTCTTTATTTCTTTTCCTTGGTACCATTTCTTATCTTTTAGTTTGTTTGATTTAACATTAGCAAGTACAATTACTTTGTAATTAACTAAAATATCTATTTTATGTTTAGATTTAAAAAATATAGGATCTTAAGGGAAATAAAGCTAGGAGTTACCATTTTCTCATTCCAGAGTCTGAATTTACATGAAATGTTTTAGCTAGTGCAGATTTTTTTGTGGAGGACTTAGCAGAGATAAACATAAAATTCATCCCAGAAACTTGATTGGAGTAAGAGAAATAAGGGGCCTGGTGCATTTTCATGATCTCCTAAACTGTTGTTGCATGTATACTTATGATTGTTTCCCCCTTTTCTGGAAATTTCAGAGCTAAACACCAAGATGGACACATTTCCCTTCTATTCCTGTACTGACTTTGCTGTCTAGAAAATGCACTAATCTATAAAATGAAATTAACATTTGGTTCCTCCCAAGAGGTCAGTTGAGGGATAATGAATTTAGCTTTTTAAAAAAGTTCTTTGGAATCATAGTGTACACTGATTCTTTATATATTATTAATTTCAACTCAAAAGTCTCATCACTGAAACATGGTCTCACTGCAACTTCCTTCTCTTGGCTGAGGCTCAACAATTCCTAAAGACAAGGATCATTGCAGACATCTGATTTCTAAACTGTTGAACTAAACAGAGGCATATACTAGGGCCATGTTCCTCTGGGCACTTGTTTATCTTGGGTTCAGTTGGTGTGTTACAGAAATATATTAGACCCTCAATCCCAGGAGGAATGTGAAACTGTGAGAAAGACAAAATCTGGCTGACCTTCTGCAAAAACAGCCAGCCAACCCTGCTGAGAGGCAGCAGCAGCAAAAACAGAGGCCAGGACTACTGAGTTTTTGTTTTGGAGGATGATAATTTGTTTCAAAATGTTTAACTATAGAAGGAGCAACTGGGCTACACCCTCCCCTTTCATCTGCATTAGGGCAGATAACAAATGGTGGTGCGTAATCTATATGGGTAATAGTGTCAATGAAAGATCAAGATTATACATGATACTTGCTAAATTTGTTATGCCTCATTAGTGTTGTGGCTTATTACAGAGAGCTCCATGGTTCCCAGGCGTTCCCTCATGGGCTGTCCTGATGGATAATGCAAATAAAGAAAGGAAAAGCACCAATGACAATGCTCACAGTGCATTTGTCAGGGGCATAGTTAGCTGGATTAGGTATGCTCTGCATTTCCTTTCACCGTCGCGTATTGATCTGAATTTATAGTCACCCTCACTTAGCGCTGCAGTATTTTCCACAATGGTGTTCTCTCAAAGTACAACTCTCACTCAAACCAGATTTTCCAGAAGAATATCTGTATTTTCCAATATAAAAATGCCATTTGGCTGGTCAGTGTTCCTTTGGATCTTTGACTGAAAGAAAATTTTATGTATAGGTTAGACTTTTTAAAGTTTTCTTTCAAAAGAAAAAAAGAGCATAATGATTCTAAAGGCAATTGGCAAATGGCAAAGCATTGAAAAATTGTATACTTGAGGGGTTTTTTTGAGGTTAATTAAAAGTAAACAAGTTCATCAACCCTCTTATTCTAAAGAGACAACCTTAGCTCAGGATCTGGGTATCTCTCCCTTTCTCCTCACCAGGTTCCAACCACTGATGCTCTTAAGGAAGGTCCTGTTTCCCAGGGCCACTTTGAATGTGTCACCTGGGTCTAGTGTACATCCAACATTGATACTTTCTTTGAATGCCACCAAAGAAGGACCTGCTTTTCATTTGATAACATGGCATATATTTATATTAAGCTATGGTAGAGAGAGAGGTGGGGTGCTAACAGTCAACATCATCAAGAGCACCTGAGCATTTATTTTAAGGGAAAACCACCTACAACGTTGAAAAGAGCATGGGGCACTGTAAAAGATTATAGTCTGTAATAAGGTGTTGGACCACCCATCTTCACCTTTGATTGGTTCTGCCAGTTCATTTACTTATTCTACCCAATACCTGATAAACATGTCTACTTATCCAAGAAAAATTTTTGATAATTCCTTTCTTTAATACTCACATTTTTATCATGGTTATGTTTTAATGGGGCTATATCATGGATGAAGTGCTCTGATTACAGAGAATTTTATGGGGGGAAAAGCTGGAGAATTCATCAGGTAAAGAAAAAAACATATTATTGGAAATGATATGAAGATATTCATTGCTAATGATCACTCTATTTTTGCACATGAATAGGAAAAATGAATTTAGGAATAAATCAGGGGAACAAACGGTGTCTTACCAGGAATCTCCAGACAGAGAAGTTGCCACTAGAAGTGAAAACGATTCAGGCTTTTTGAATGTTAGAGATGGGAGGAATCTTAGCAGCCCTCTTGCTTGATTTACAGAACACCAGAGCTTTAGTGGAAACTTCAGAGTACGTTTCATTTAAAGAAACTACGGTATAAGGAGTTTAGCTATATATAATCTAGTTAGGGGAAAAAAGAAGGGCCTAGAAATCTAAGTGTACCAGATATGAGACAGGGCTCTTTCCATCACATAACACGGCTCCACATACCTGGGAATCTAGGGTCACCCACATGCCAGGGAAAGGTCTAAGGGAGAAATGCAGAGAGGCTGACACTAACATTCTAGGTGGGTCTGGAGTAAACCAGGGTTATGATACTTAAGGTACAATGCAATGGAATGTTAGTAAGAACAGAACTGAACAGTACTTTGTACGTATGGTGGCAGGTACAGAATTATTACTATTAAGCTTGTTAATAAAATATGTTTTCAATATTTGAGAAGAACCTGTGAGTGGGAAAGTATGTTAACCATTCCCATTGTGGTCTGGCTGTTTGGTCCAGAAATCCATACCCTAGGCATCACTTTTCTAAACATAGGAAAGTTATGTGGAAAAAATAAGAAGCATTCAGAGAGAAGCTTGCAAACATTAATCTTAATAATTATGTCCCAAATACTATATTGCTACTGATTATAATTTAGCAATAACTCCTTTTAAAATACTAGGACTTATAAAATCAAGTACATCTTTTTAAAGATACTTCACTTGAAAGGTTTTATACTTATTCAATCATTCAACCAATGTCTCATTTCCCATAATGTGCTAACCGTGGTGCTGGGTACGAAGGCAAGATCAACATGCACTTCAGATGTGCTATGGCTTTCAAACTTTTCTGACACTGACTCCCAGAAAAAAGTACATATTACAGAGCAAATTAATGCTTGTTTATGTTTAGCCAAGAGTTTCACGAAACCATATTTTTTCTATCTACACTGATATTTTATTTTCTGTTCTGTATTCTTCCTTTCCTTTCCACTCCATTTCATCTTATCCCATTCATTTCATTTTCTAACTACTAAAATGACCTTGTTTCCTAAAAATAGACAACATCCAGCATTCTGAAAAGCACCTGGGGCCAGGATTGAAAGTATGATTATCATAATAAGTAAGTAAGTGATTATGTTACAGTGTGAAGGGTATTTCACACCATAGACTGGAGGACGGGTAGGTAATTCAGACTGAGGGGTGCCTGTTTGGATAAGATGTAAGGTGATTCTGGGAGTACCGAAGGAGAATAGGTGTCAGGTAATTAGGTGTAGAAGATGCTCCAAAATACATTGACAAACAAAATAAAACCAGTGGCACAGATACATGGAATAGACTGACCGATCTTAGATGGGAAGGTTTGGAAGGACCAGAAGAGATTAGCAAAAGAACATGCGTGCGTATGTTGCATGCATTGTATACATATGAACATGTATGCATTGTCCTATGGACAACAATGTGGTGAAGGCGGGGGGTGGAATGCAGGGGCGAGGTAAAGGGAAGCTAAGTGGGGGAAATGGGGAACACCTGAAATAGTGTCGACAAAAAAAAAAAAGATACTTCCTGGGGAGGAATAAGAAAATGTAAAAACTATGAAGCATGACATAGAGAATTACAAAAATGTCGGTGTGTCTGAATGATATTGTGTTGGCAAAAGAAGCAATGCAATGCAGTATCTGAGCTTGCCAACTGAGAAATTTATCAAGAAAATTATTGATTAAATGTAAATAATCAAACTATTCTGGTATGATCAGTCTTTGCATTGATATTGTCATTATTCAAAGCAATTGTTGAACTTTCCCACTTGAAATTGCCTTTAACATTTATTTAATGAGCATCAAAATAAATTAATCTGCCCTGGCTGGTGTAGCTCAGTGCATTGAGTGTGGGCCTGTGAACCAAAAGATCACGGTTCAATTTCTAGTCAGGGCACATGCCTGGGTTGCAGGCCAGTTCCCAGCAGGGGCCAGTTCCCAGCAGGGCACGCATGAGAAGCAACAATACATTGATCTTTCTCTCCCTCTTTCCTTCTAAAGATAAATAAATTTAAAAAATTTTTTAAAAATTAATCTTATTACTATATAGCCACATCTTGACTTGGATAATTTTTGGGTAGTCCCAAAGATTGAATCTATTTTCAAAGCTTTGAGACTTGTTAGCTATGAGTACAATCGAAAGAATATTCAAAACACTTTTTGGTTTAACGAGACACTTGGCTAGCAGCGTCTGATACAGCTGCTCAAATGGCACACTGGAAGAAGCAGAAGACGATAGACATTCGAGTCACTACCCAATGAATGATTGACCGTATAGGGGACATATCCTGGGCTATTGGAAAAATAACACCGCACAGAGGAAACACCACCTCCACTCTACCTCGTAGAGGTAAATTTATGAAAACATGATTTTATGAAATGCAGAGAAACATGAAGCATAAGACTCCCATTTCATATGTCCTCCATTGCTTGCCCCCAAACTCACAGCCCCAAGACAGGCCCTAATCAAGTTTCCTGGACCTGGTTTGGGTAGTTTTTGTCACCAATATGTGACAAATACAGCAATTTTGAGTGCTTAGAAACGCTCATAGGCTCGTGACATTGTGTTGCATTTAAGCACCCAATTAGTGGGCTTGTTTCGTTGCATAGGAAATAGATCAGGAAACATGTTGTAAAAATCATGTGGTATGTCACGTGCGCAGCAAGGTGCAGACTGGTTATACGTGGTAGCCCACAGGACATACGTTAGGGCCAGTTTCCAGTTATAACCTGTCAGTGTGAAATTCTTTTAAAATTATTTATTATTGTCACTTGTACTTTTAGCAATCACTTTAATTCTTAGTCAAACCTGTCTTTAAATTTATAGTCTAGCATGATTTAATGAATTAGAGATGTACAATTTATATTTTTTAACATAAACTTGGAAGTAGCAAACAAACCTTTCTGGAAATTTCTTGTAAAAAACATATTTTTTCTTTAAAAAAATTATTTTATTGTTGTTCAAGTACAGTTGTCCGCATTTACCCCCCTCCACTCCCCCCACCCCAGCCATCCCCTCCTTCTTCTCCTGCTTCCACCCCCTTTTGGTTTTACCCAATGTGTCCTTTATAGTTGTTCCTGAAATCCCATTTCCTCTTCCTCCCCATTACACTCTCCCACCCTCTCTGGTACTGTTGGACTGTTCTTAATTTCAATGTCTCTGATTCTATTTTGCTTGCTTGTTTGTTTTGTTGATTAGGTTCCACTTGAGGGTGAGATCATATGGTATTTTTAATTGCATTGGTAGTGATTAGCCAAATGATGATTATGAAAACAATTTCATATATATAAAGACTGAAGAGTTTAGATCAGTTTTACTTGGAAGTAAATATCTTCATATGTTGAGTTCAGCCTTGTAGCCATAAATATGTTGAAGTGTACAAACCCCTGGTGTGCCATTTGCAGAGATACACTGACTATTGAAACAATGGAACCATTGTAAGGTAAGCAGTATTTACATTTTTCAAAAGACATAAAATAAGTCTAAAACTGAAAGAATTTTTTAAAGAAAAACTATGGATTTTAAAAGCCACAAAAAAACAGATGTCACTACTTCATAGTGTATTCCTGCAATGAAGGACTTTGGGTTACTAAAAGTAAAACATCATAGGTAATTGTCAAGACATTAGTTAAAGTCCGCACTAAATATATTTGCTTAGAATTGTTGAAAGATCTGCAGCATAGAAGAGAGTTCATGTGCCACTCCTCATGACGCCATGTCCCAGGATATTCAGGAATTAATTTCTGATGTGAAAGGGCAACTTACAGAACAAATAATACCAGCAAAGTACTTTTTATTGCAACTTAATAAATGTACACATATTTCAATGTAACATTTTTAAGTATATGTATAATTTGAACATGATAATATAAAAGAAATTTTCAGGTTTATTCTGAATGAACAATAATTTTTAAATCACTGCTACTACTTTTCAGCTTTATTCAGGATAAACAATCATTTTTAAATTACTGTTGCTACTATGAATGACCTCATTGTCAACAATTGTGGTTTAGAGTTCACACTCTAGGTAGGGAATATGTAGGATATATTTTATAGCACAGCTCAACTTCCAGGAAAACATTCTGGAGTTATTAACTAAATGAAGGAAATTATTTCAGAAAGTGAGTCAACATGCTGCATCCATGATTGAGAGGCTCTTGCTACAAAAAAATAAAAGTCACTTGTACAAAACAGTTTGTGTTTGACATAGTAAACATCATAAACTATATAAAAGCTAGTGTGCTTATGTTTGATATTATTCCTATGGATATCATATGAAAGCTGATCATAGGTAACTGTTACTGCATTTTTCCCCTGTTCATCCAGGGGGAAAAAATCTATTAAAAGTGCTTGAATTATAAAATGGATTGATATTAATTCTGCTAAATAAATTCTTTTAGTTCCAACATTAAAATGGTGTAAATCATTCAGTCAGCCTTTCTTTATTTTCTTACATTCTTATATATTTAATGCTCTTGATACAGCTGTGTAATTCAAGAGAAGTACAGAACCCTGGTGACAAATCATATATTGAGATCCACACAAGGAAAGTATGCATGATTGGCAAGCAAGCAAGAATCTCAAGAAGTTCACTTTTGAAACTTTTACATCAAAATTATGTAGTGCTAAAGTCATTAAAAAGTGTTTTATAAGAGTTTGGATTTAGGATGTAGCATGTATCAGTAGAATTGAAATGCAGTATTGGAAAGCTAACCCTCCGGATTTTAGTTTCCCTAATGAACAGTAGTGATACCTCACAAAAGTACCATTGTGTTACTGAAGGGATTCTGACAGAAAGTGTCTTTTATCTTTTCAAAGAACTAACTCTTGGCTTCATGGATCTTTTTTGATGTTTATTTAGTCACCATGTCATTTATATCCAGTCCAATCTTTTATACCCTTCCTTCTACTTTGGTATTTTTTTTCTAATTCTTTTAGGTGTAAGGTTGGATTACTTATTTGAGATTTTTCTTACTTCTTGAGGTAGGCCTGTAATTCTATGAACTTCCCTTTCAGGACTGCTTTGTTGTGTCCCATAAGTTTTGGGTTGTTGTGTGTTCATTTTTATTTGTATCCAGGTAATTTTTTATTTATTCCTTGATCTCATTGTTAACCCATTCAATAACATGCTATTTAGCTTCCACATGTTTGATGTTTTTCGGTTTTTGTTGTTGTTGTTGTAGTTGATTTCTAGTTTCATAGCATTGTGGCCAGAGATGTTTGATATAATTTCAATATTCTGGAATTTATTAAGGCTTACCTGTGTCCTAGCATGTGTTTTTTCTTAGAGAACGTTCTATGTGCATTTAAAAGAATGTATATTCTGCTGCTTTTGGATGAAACGTAATGTAAATGTCAATTAAATCTATCCAATACAGTGTGTCATTTAAGGTTGTTTTGCCTTGTTAATTTTTGTCTGGAAGACATATTCATCAATGTCCATGGGGTGTTACAATCCCAAACTATTACTCTATTGCTATCAATCTCTCTCTTAATATCCACCAAGATTTTCTTTATGTATTCAGGTGCTCCTATGTTGGGTGCATGTATGTTTACAAGGGTGATATCCTCCTGTTGACTCAAGCCCTTTAATATTATGTAATGCCCTTTGTTTCTTCTTACAGCCTTTGTTTTGTCTAATATAGTATCGCTACCCTATCTGTTTTTTTCATTTCCACTTGTATGGAATATTCTCTTGATTCCTTCACTTTCAGTCTTTGTATCTTTTGTTCCCTGGTGGGTCTCTTGTAGAAAACCTATATATGTGGGTCATGCTTCTTACTTGTTCAGCTACCCTAAGTATTTTTATTGGATCATTTAATCCATTCCCATTTAAAGTTATTATTGATAGGTATTTATTTATTGCCATTTTATTCTTTATACATATGTTCCTTCGTATATATACATTTCTTTTCTTCTTTCTTCTTAAAGAAGACCTTTAACATTTTTTGCAATACTGGCTTGATGATAATAAACTCCTTTAGTTATTTTTTGTTTGTTTGTTTTGTCTTGGAAAATCTTTATTTTGCCTTCAATTTTAAATGATAGCCTTACTGGATAGTTCTTGCTTCTTATCACTTAGAATATTTCATGCCAATCCATTTCTGTTGAGAAATCAGCTGACAGTCTTACAGGAGCTCCCTTGTAAGGAGCTAATTGTCTTTCTCTTGCTGCTTTTAAGAATTTATCTTTGTCTTTAACCCTGGCCAGTTTAATTATGGTGTGTCTTGGTTTGGGTCTCTTTGGGTTCATCTTGATAGAGACTCTCTGTGCTTCCTGGATTTGTATGATTTTTTTCTTTATCAACTTAGGGGAATTTTCAGCCATTCTTTCTTCAAATAGGTTCTTGATCCTTTGCTCACTCTCCTCTCTTCTGGTACCCCTATGGTGCAGATGTTGCTATGCTTTATGTTGTCCCAGAACCTCCTTAGACTTTTCTCATTTTTTAAAATATTCCTTTGTTTTTACTATTCTGCTTGAATGCTTATGTTATCTTGATCTGTAAATTGCTGATTCATCAGATGTTTCATTTAACCTGCTGTTGATTCCTTCTAGTAAATTCTTCATTTTAGGTACTGTATTCTTTATTTATTTTTAAATATATTTTATTGATTATGTATTACAGTTGTCCCATTTTACTCCCTTCTGCCCTACACACCCCCTTCCACCCACATTCCCCCCCTTTAGTCCATGTCCATGGGTCATATATATAAATTCTTTGGCTTCTATATTTCCCATACTATTCTTAACCTCCCTCTTTCTATTTTCTGCCTACCATCTATGCTATTTATTCTCTGTACCTTTTACCTCTTTCTCACCCTCCCACTCCCCTGTTGATAACCCTCCATGTGATCTCTATTTCTGTGGTTCTGTTTGTGTTCTGTTTGCTTAGTTTGCTTTTGTTTTTGTTTTAGGTGTGGTTATTAATGATTGTGAGTTTGCTGTTATTTTACTGTTCATATTTTTACCTTCTTTTTCTTAGATAAATCCTTTTAACATGTCATATAATAAGGGCTTGTTGGTGATGAACTATTTAAACTTGATCTTATCTGAGAATCACTTTATCTGCCCTTCCATTCTAAATGAAAGCTTTGTTGGATAGAGTAATTTTGGATGTAGGTCCTTGCCTTTCATGACTTGGAATACTTCTTTCCAACCCCTTCTTGCCTATGAAATCTCTTTTGAGAAATCAGCTGACAGTCTTATGGGAACTCCTTTGTAGGTGATATTGCATCCGCCGTCAGGAGAAACAGAGGTTCGGAGACTTTCAGAATTTTCAAGATGTTACTTTATTGGCCAAGTTTTACCTGGGCAGGGGCAGGCTCTCTGAGTGTCCGAGGACACTATGCTCAGGAGAGCTGCAGGTGAGAGCCGCGCCCCGGCGCTTACAGCTATGTCCTTATATAGGGGTATGCAAGCAAGCTTTGAACAGAAGCAGATGTGGCTGTTAGCTATTGGCTAGCTCTAAACAGCTGATTGCCATTGGCTTATTAGGGAAATTCAAAAGGCTAGTTGGCAGTTAGCCCTTTTAGGAAGTAAAAATTTCCCTGTTCCTGGTCAGCCTAACTTTAGTTCCTGGTTAGCCTAACTTTATCCGGGGCTCGGTCGGGATTGTCGCTTTTCAACATCTGTTTTGGACCTCAACAGGTGACTGTCCCCTTTTCTCTTGCTTCTACTAGGATTCTCTCCTTCATTTTGATCTTGGGTAATGCAATGATGATGTGCCTTGGTGTGTTCCTCCTTGGGTCCAACTTCTTTGGGACTTTCTAAGCTTCCTGGATTTCCTGGAAGTCTATTTCCTTTGCCATATTGGGGGAGTTCTCCTTCATTATTTGTTCAAATAACTTTTCCACTTGTTGCTCTTTCTTTTCTCCTTCTGGTACTCCTATAATTCTGATGTTGGAATGTTTAAAGATGTCTTGGAGGTTCCTAAGTCTCTCCTCCTTTTTTTTAATTCTTATTTCTTCATTCTTTTCTGGTTGGGTGTTTCTTTCTTCCTTCCAGTCCACACCACTGATCTGAGTTCCTGTTTCCTTCCCATCACTATTGGTTCCCTGTACATTTTTCTTTATTTCACTTAACATAGCCTTCATTTTTTCGTCTAATTTGTGACCAAATTCAACCAATTCTGTGAACATCATGATTACCAGTGTTTTGAACTGTGCATCTGATAGGTTGGCTATCTCTTTGTTGCCTGATTGTATTTTTTCTGAAGCTTTGATTTGTTCTTTCATTTGGGCCATTTTTTGAGGGGGGGCATTTGTTACATAGTGAGGGGCAGAGCTTTAGCTGTTCTCCTGGGCAGGGTAATCCATGTCACTGTGTTGTGATGCTCTATGCGGGGAAGGGGTCCAAGAAGGAACAATGGTGCTTGCTCCGCTCTTTGCCAAATTTCAGTCACTTCCCCCGCTTCCCACAAGTAAACTGGGCCCTTCTGATGCTGATTCCCATGTAGGTGGGTTTCTGTATTTTCTAGGACTCTGTGGTTCTCTCCAAAGAACTCATCTGTGAGGCTGAGAGTTTCTTCTACTGCTGCCTTAACCCCCACAGGTGTTTTCAATCAGTGTTTTGAGGCTTTATTTCCCTGTGCTGGGGCCCTGTGTTGCACAGTCCATTCCACTCCCCAGTTGTTCCTCCCAGTTTATCTGTGCAAAAATGTGGGACCGCCCAGTCCACCACCCACTGCCTTACCCAACACCACCTTGCCATGAGTCCTCTCTGCTCTACTGCCTGTCTTCGCCCCTCCTACCAATCTGGATGAATGTGTCTTCTTTAACTCCTTGGTTGTTGAACTTCCATATTGTTTGATTTTCTGTCACTTCTGGTTGTTTTTTGTTTTTAAATTTTTGTCCTTTTGGTTGTGCAAGGAGGCACAGTGTGTCTATCTACTCCTCCATCTTGGCCTGAAGTTTGTATTCTTTATTTCTGACAGGTTATTTTTTATGGTTTCTATGTCCTTTTAAATACTTAATGTCTCTTTGTTTAAGTTCTTGTGAGATCATGCATTCTTCCCATAAGGTCCTTGAGCATTCCTAAAACCATTGTTTTTAAACTCTGCATCTAGTATCTTTGTTGGTTCATTTTCATTTAATTCTTTTTCTAGGGATTTTTATTATTCTTTCATTAGGGACATATTTCCTTTTGTTTAAAAGATTTTATTCATTTTCTAGAGAGAGGGGAAGGGAAGGAGAAAGAGAGGGAGAGAAACATTGGTGTGAGACACATCAATTGGTTGTGTCTTGCATGTCTCCAACCAGGCACGTGGCCCATAACCCGGGCATGGGCCCTGAGTAGGAATCAAACTGGTGACCATTTGGTTCACAGTCTAGCAGTCAACCCACTAAGCCACACCAGCCAGGTCTGCAGCATATTTGTCTCCCCATTTTGTCTGCCTTTTCGTGTTTGACTCTGTGTATTAGGTTGATCTGCTATGACTCCCATGCTTGTTATGAGGCTTTCTGATGTACGTGTGTGTTCTGGGTCTCAGTAGCACTGTCTCCTTGATTATTTGAGTTATGTGTTTAGAAATGTTTCTGGTGTGGGTTACATACCCCCTCTATTGTAGTTGAGGCTTGAATGCTATTGGCCTGTTTGTGGTTGGAGTTAACCCTCAGGCTGTCTTACTTAAGGATAGACCTCACTCTCGGTGTATGAGTCACTGTTCATGACCTGCCCCCAAGGTAGATTTGTTCCCAGCAGATTTTGGTGCCTGCCAGAGACCCCTTTGGCTATGCCATTTGGCTAGTTGGGTAGAACTTTGATGAGGTTTCAAGTCCACCATTAATTGTGTTGGTTCCCCACCCATTTGGATGTGGTTCCGGTGCAGGTCACTGTGAGATGTTGTGTATAACTGGCCTTGGGTTATCTGTCTGCAGCTACCACAGTATTCACTGATTATGGCTGTGTCTACTGGGCTACATATGCATGGGAAGGGCCAAGCTGTATACAACGGTTAGCTTACTGCAGCTCTGTGCTGGGAGCAGATCAATAAAAGGTCCAAGGCTCTCTGAGGTTGGCTCACTTGTCAGCTACTCCTTCATCCACTGAAATTGCCTGGACTTCCTCCAGAGCCTTTTGAAGAAAGACTGTAGAGTGGGCCCAAACTAGCCTTGCCTGGCTGCCCCTTTCACACATCACAGTCTTAGTAGGGCAGGGCTACTGGGTCAGGAGGATGGAGCTAGTGGGATCTCTTCTTGGGGGCAGTAGGGTCAGACTCTCAATGAGGATAATGTGGCCCTTAGTCCAGAGCTCTTGCACTCAGTCTCTGATATCCTCCAACTTGAGGGCCCCAGGAATAGTGCGCCACCAGTTCAGTTTGGGTGCAGCCAGTCAGCCCCACAGCAGGAGCAAGCTTAGCAGGGTGGGGCCACTGGAATTTGTAAAAACAGATCAAGACAGTCTTCTGTTGTGGGTGGTACCCACCAACCTCACTCAAACCCCAAACTGAAGTCTTCCAGGGAGATGCATGTTAAGATCCCATCTCTGAGTGACCTTTTCTTGCTTTGGATCTGAGCTCAGCATGATGGGGCCAAGACTTGGGAAAATAGAACAAAAGGTCTCCCTTTGAGGGCGATGCTGGTTGAGCTTGCAGATGGGGAGGGAAGACTGGCTCCTGCTCCAAAGCTTCACAGTTCAATGTCTGAGTGTCTGCCTATTGTCTCTCCAAAGGAAAAGTGCACCATAGGTCTCTGTTGAGTATAGCCAACAGTTCTTCCTGCTGGACTCAAGCTTGGAAGGGTGGTGTTGCCAGTGTTTGGAGGGCCAGGTTAGAGCACTTACCAGACTGGTGCTGTAAGAAAAGGAGCACCCAACCCTGGGAAGATAGCATCTAAAGGCAGTGTGGGATATTGACTCAGAACTGGGACCTCCAGATCTTTCTTCAGGGTCACATCACCCAGATTTTACTTTTATGACTCATATGCCCTGAGTCACCTTCTCTCTACCAGAGCTTTGGGTGAGTGCCCACAGCAAGCTCCTGGTCATTGGCCTTTTAGGAGATCAGCTGGAATATTAGCCGACTCCTTCCTCTTTCAGGAGGACAGAGTCCCTGATGATTTCCATTTCCAGATGCTATTCTGGCTCCACTCTCAGCCCTGGTGCTCTGGGTTGAAGGTCCTAGCATGAGGTTGGGACTCCACACTCCACAAGGGGTATTTTGCAGCTGAGATATCCCTCTGGCTTCTTAGTCACTGCACATGGGTGCAGGGGCCAGTCCTCAAGTGTTTCAGCCTTTCTTACTAGTATCTATGTAGCTTTTTTTCTATAAATCCCTGGATATAATGCTTTTTTTGTTCAGCTATTCTTTAGTTGATCATTCATGTTGATTGCACTATAATTGAGCTGTTAATTTGGTTTGGCACCAGGAGGAGATGAATATAATTTCCACCTACTCTATAGCTATCTTGAAACTCCTAAGACCAATCATATTTTAAAAAGAACTTGTACAAATGAAAATATGTAACACATAACATATGTAATTATAAACCTGTTTTATCGGATGGCATTAATATCAGAGCAGACAATGCAGAAAAAAATATCAGTGAACCTGAAGATGTAGCAATAGAAACTTTAAAATGAAACACAGAAAGAAGCCTAGAAATATAATTGGTAACCTGAAAGACAATATCATGCAAACTCAAACAAATTAACATACATGTAAATAGGTCCCAGAAAGAAAAGATGTGGTGAAGAGAAAAAATAACGTAAGAAATACCACAAAAAAACTTCTAAAATTTATGGCAATGACAAACAACACAACCAAGAACCTTAATGAACGACAGCTAGAATAAACACTAAAACATACACACATTCATGCACATGCACATATCAATCATATGCTCATCAAATTACTTAAGAGCAAAAATAAATAAAAAGACTCTGATAAGAATGCAGAGAAAAAAGTCACATTATATAGAAAGGAACAAACAGTTATTTAAAAACAACCTAATTCTAAAAAACTACAAGGAGGCTACTAGAACTAATAAGTGAGTTTAGCAAGATTTTAGTATCATGGCTCTAAATTCAATGTTTTTGAAATAAAGACACCACATATAATAGCATTAAAAAATCTAAATGAATCAGAATAAGTATAACCAAGATATACTTGGCCTATACATTAAAAACTTCAGTTGCTGAAAGAAATTAAGAAACATCTAAATAAATGCAGAGAGAGATCATTTTTGTGTGCTAAAAGCCTTGAGTTGTTAAAATTTTAATTTCACAAAATTAATTACTTGATACAGTATAATCCCAGTAAAAATCCAAGTAAATGTATTTTCTTTGTTCAAATTTAAAAGCTGTTTCTAAATTTATATGAAAATAAAAAGTACCTAGAATAGCCAAACTGACTTTGAAAAGAAAAAATTAAGTTAGAAGACTGATAGCACCTGATTTCAGGACTTGAATAATATTTCTCCAAAGAAGTGCAAATGACCAATAAGCACAAGATTCCCAACGTCATTATCCATCAGAGAAATGCAAATCAAAACCATAATAAGATACCACTTTATTTCTACTAGAATGACTATATTAAAGAAGACAGATAACAGCAAATATTAGGAGAAGGAATCATAAGCCTCATACATTGATGATGGAGATGCAAAATTGTAAGGGACTGCTTTGTCTTGGCCTGGCAAATGTGACTCAGTTCTGTAAGGAAAACCTACAGATGTGAAGTGGTGGGTAGGAGCCAGACCTTCAAACCGAGTTTTCCCGTGGAAATCAGGCCGAGAAAATGCTTACAGATTGTTATAGCTTGCTCTTGCTAAAACTCTCTCACCCTGGTCTAAAGCAACCAACAGATGTGTATTATCTATCTTCAAGGTAATTTCCAAAGCCTGTGTGAGCTCTCCCAAGGACAGAGCTAATCAGCTCATTGCCATCCCCCTTTGAATGCTATTTTTAATCACTTGATTGTACCTGGAATGTAGACAATAATATTCTATGTGATAGATAATAAATCTTTCTATGATGTAAAACCCCAGGAAAATAATAAAAGCCTGTCTAGACAAGGGTCGGGGTGCTCCCCTCTTGAGGGAGTGGCCGAGGCACCATACACACTCTCCCCTTGAGAGAGTAGTCGTGCCTGTTCCCTTTTTCCACACAGGATTGTTGTCACCTGTGCATTGATTCTCATCGTCAGCCACAACAGGCGGATTCTGCTGGACAGGGTCTGCCACACAAAATGGTGTACTTTGGAAAAAAATTTCACAGTTCTTCAAAAGAGTTTAAGAACTGACAAATCTTGAGACTGAGAGTGGATTAGAGGAAAGCAGAAGCCTGAGTGAGGTGGCATGAGGCATGGCTTTCTAATGGCCAGTGGGTTTCTTTGGAGATAACTAGATGTCCTGGAATTACGTATTGATGATTTGTACAACTCTGTGAGTGCACCAAAATCCATTGAATTGTACACTTTAGAAGGGTAAATGTTATGGTGTATAAATTATATATCAATTTGAAAATTGATCATATCTAATTATAAGTATTTAAACTCTAAAAAATTTAGAACAGGAGAGTATCCTAAAGAAATTGGGTAAAGATTTTGAAATTTAATTTTTTAAAATACTGGCTGTAATTTGAAAGGATGCTCAGCATCACTAGCCATCAGAGAGATGCAAGTTAAAACCACAATGAGATACCACTTCACACCAGTCAGAATGGCCATCATAAACAAATTGACAAACAAGTGCTGGTGGGATTGTGGAGAAAAGAGAACCCTAGTGCACTGTTGGTGGAAATGTAGACTGGTGCAGCCACTGTGGAAAACAGTATGGAATTTCCTCAAAAAGACAAAATGGAACTGCCTTTTGACCTGGTAATTCCACTGCTGGATTATACCCTAAGAATCCTGAAACACCAATCCAAAAGAACCTATGCACCCCAATGTTCATAGCAGCCTTATTTACAGCAGCCAACTGCTGGAAACAGCCTAAGTACTATCAGTAAATGAGTGAATCAAAATCTGGTACGTTTACACAATGGACTACTACACAGCAGAGAGAAAGAAGGAACTCCTACCCTTTGAGATAGCATGGATGGAACTGTAGAACATTATGCTAAGTGAAATAAGTTAGGTGGTGAAAGACAAATACCATATGATCTCACCTATAAGTGGAACCTAATTGACAAAACAAACAAGCAAGCAAAAGAGAACCAGAGACATGGGAATAAAGATCAAACTGACAGGGGCCAGAGGGGAGCAGGGAGAGGAATAATGAGGGAAAGAAGGGGAAAGTTCAAGTCAAAGAACATGTATAAAGGACCCATGGATAAAGACAAGGGGGGAGGAGGATTGAATGTGGGAGGTGGGGAGTGGCTATGGCAGGGGGGACTAATGGGGGAAACATGGAAGCACCTGTAATTAAACAATAAAATAAGAAAAATAGAAATGATAACTTGGTTTTATCTATTGTTTTTGGTTTATTCTAACTTGTAAGGATGCTTCAATATCATGAAATATGTCAACATAATACAACATGCCATTTATACATTGTTCAAGAAATGTAGAAAAAGCATTGGGTAAGTTTGATTACCTACTTCTGATTTTAAAATACTCTGCTAGGAATAGAAAATAACATCTTTAACTTGGTAAAGTTATACACATATATCAAAATCCTTAAGAAAATGTTTTTATGGAAATATTTAGATATAGTTTCTTTATTACAAAAAATAGAGTATGCTAGTGTTATTTCTAATATTATTATAGTGCCAGAGGGCTGTTGAATAATATGAGACATGACCCTGTAGGACACGTCAATAAAAGAGGTTAAATATCTCATTTTTATTATGCAATCATCTCCAGAAAAAGAGACAAAATTAGGGCAGCAAATATTACACAAATATTTTTTGACACCAGCAAGGATCATCCAAAATTATGATAATTGAAAAATGTTATTTGCATAGCAACAAAATATAAAATTATCTAGGAATTTTTCTTAAGAAAGAATAAACCAATTCTTTACAGGTGAGATTTTAAAAACATCATTAAGTGAGACTAAACAAAATAATGTATATTCCATTTTTTTGTATAGAAAGTTTTAATATTATAAACATTTTATTTGAATTAACTTCCAGTTTAGATATAATACCAATCAAAATCCCAACTGGCATTTTTTAGAAATGTGACCAATATATTTCAATTCACATGAAAATATTAAGGGACCAAAAACCTTATCAACTTTAATAAAGAGATCAAAGAAGGGATGCTTGTCCCTCCAGATGTCCGGGCATAACATAGGCTACAGCAATGAACAGCGCGATACTCATATGAAAAACAGGATGGAAAAGAATCTAGGGAAAGACCTATTTATATACAGACAATAAAGATTAAAACTGCACAGAAAATATCAGTGGAGAAAGACAAAATATTTAGCAGATGGTATTGAGACACTGCTCACTATATATGGAGATACCTAAACTCACACCACAATAAAAAGAAATGAATTGCAGATGAAATAAAAACCAAAATAAGAAAGGTAAAAGTATGATAACCTATCTAATGTTCTGGCTTCGAGGTCCAACAGAACACAGGAAGGGGCTGATGCATAAAAAGTAATGGGCTGAATGATTTGAAGTGCAGTGGAAGTATCAGCAGGGCAGGGTAAGAAAGAAGGCTGAGATGAGATGGAGAGAGCAGCACAGGAATGAGGGGGGCTGGGTGACGACTAATTAAATATGTTTGGGTTGCTAGAGGAGACAGAGGCATGAAGAGGAGATAGTGCTTTGAGAAGTCAGTGATAATTTTATTTTTGCTAATATGGTATTTCTCAAACATTTGCATGCATCAGAATAATTTAGAAGGTTTGCTAATTCCCAGAGGGAACGATCTGACCTCCAGAATCTTTGACTCAGAAGATCTGGGCTGAGGCCTGAGAATGTTCATTTCTGATGAATCCCCAGGTGATGTTAAACTGTTGCTACTCCAGGTACCAGTTGGAACAGTGCTTTATACTTCAAAGCCAGGAATCACATAGTGTCATACTTTGCAGTGTATAATGCGCACTTTTTGCCCAAATTTTTAAGGGAAAAATAAAGGTGTGCATTATACATGGGGAGTACCTGAAATACCTTGTATCTGTTCTTATGTTTTGTAATTATTTGTTACATACAGTTTCTTGTACCATAATATGTTAAAAAATAAATCCTAAAATTCCTTTATAGTACAAAAAACAAGTATCTAAATATTAAAAAATCAAATGAAAAAATTTAAATGAAAGATTTTTTTTCCTGAAAGTTTGGGCCAAAAACATGGGTGTGCATTATACATGGCAAAATATGGTATATTGTGAAGGTCCAGGGCAGTCACTGTCTTTGGGAGCACTGAGTGCTTGGTCATTTACTTAACTTCAGTTTGTAGGAAGATGCTTAATGTATAGAAATATTCATTAAAACCTTGCCCTAGGGATCAATGAATGAATAAATTACCCATTTTATGGATCAGGAAATGGAGGTTTGCACGACAATCAGGGAACTTGTCCAAATTATGCTAATTGTTTCCAGTTTCAAAATCCAGTAACTCTCCCAGTGTATTATCCATGTGGAATATGAGGTGGGAAAGGATCCTTCTTGGCTTAGGTAAAAAAGACCTCAATAATGAGCATTAGAACTGTTAAAGGAAGAAGAGTGTTAAAGGAAGAAGAATATGGGAGTAGAGTGGGCTAATCTTTGGAGGTGGACCTGAGTGACAATCAGGTAATCAACAAGTTTTATTTTGACATAATGCAGTCATTCTCAAAACGTGGACCATGCATATTTTGAGAAACACTGAGACATATAGGTCAAAAGAGGTAAAACTGGAAAGGGCTTCACTATACTGTAAGGCTTTTTAAATACAGAAGAGTCTGTGCCTCTTTCTGTAGGCAACTGAAAGCCATTAAATATCTTTGCCCAGTAAGTAAAATCCCATGATTGGAGCTGTTCTTTAGGGCAGCAATTTAGACAGTAGCTCTACTCAAATTCTTGCCTAGAGGTGGAAGAAATTAGGTTCTGGGTTTGCTATCTGGACATCTAGCATAAAGTCAGCAAAGCTTCTGCTCCCTAGTTTACATGTGGCAAACTGCCAACTCAGGAACACAAATTATATATATTTAAAAACTAAAAGTAAGAAAAGCTTGTAATAATTACTGCCACAGTGTGGTGATAAAATTTCATTCTATAATCAAGTAATTAGATTCTTCTGTTTCTTGGTCGTCCATATGGAATAAAATGCAGAGTTGAATGGCTGGAAGAGAGGGACCACTTGCTTTTAAATCCCTGATGGTTGTTCTAAGACTGCTTATGGAAACATTTCGATCGATTTTATCTGCTCTCAGTAGTTAGCTTCATATCTTGCTCTTCAAAAAGATCATCTCTTTGGAGAAAAGGGCTGGCATAGATTTGAATGGTTCTCTGAAATGGCATCATAAAATACAAAGAGCTCAGTTAGGGGAAGGGATACAAACAGGGTTACCTAGTACATGGGTTTAGTTCGTGTGTTCTGTAAGCATGGATAAGATGGAGATGAAGCCAGAGATAACGTAAGAGTTCATGACAGCTAAATAGCACAAAGGTATAAGTTACTGTACAGGAAAACACTTCAAATTTAGCAGTCCATTCTGTGTCTTGCAAAGGCCTTAGGGATGTCTACGCTTGAGACAGACGTTACATGAGAGAAGGCTTTCCTAATATATTTCCAGAAGCTCAAATCGACCATCTGGTTGAAGCAGCTGTGAGGAAAACCATGGTTGTGTTGTTTAGCAATTTGTTTCTGCTAGTGTCAGACGGAAACTTGATGCAGAAGGAACGGGCTACAGTACAAACGAAATTAAATTATTTAAAATAAATAATTGGATTCAGGGTGTCAGAAGGGTCTAGGAAATTACTGACATGCCAGTAAATTCCATTGTATCACAATAAAGAAAACAATTCCAGAATAGTGGTCTAGAGAAGTGCTACTGTTTTTGGAATTTTAGTTAGATACTCAGAATTAAAATAATGATTCTGTATTTAATTTTGGATCATGACTATAAGGTATGCCCAACATTATAAAAAAACACTTCAATAGTATATTAACATTAAAAAGTAATACTGAAGTGCATCTTTAATAAGAAATATGATTTAGAAGTTAAATGTACTTTTGTATAAAAATAATATATAGTTTTGGGAGAGAATCAAAATAAAAGTATTTTTGAAAACTATCCATAATCCCACCATGCAAAAATAACTTATTATTTGCCTATATTGCATAAAGTATTGTGTACTATAATATGTGTAGTATCAGGTATTATGTCAAATTAAAAGCTCCATCAAGGCAGGGATTTATTACTATCTTGTTTAATTTTGTTTATTGCTGTATCTTCAGTATCTAGAGCATTTTCTACTTTTATAGTATGTGCAACAATTCTTGAATTAATGAATGTGCACATTATAATTGCATAACTAATAAAAATATATGACAATAGTAATTTAAGATTACACATAGATCACCTTGTATCCTCTTTTTTATTTAATATTAAGTAATCTGCTAGTAAATAATTTAGTGGTTACATTAAATTCATCTTATAGTTATATGACAAAATTTGCTTTGGAAAACTTTTCATCATTCCTTAGGATTTAGACTTACAAGTTATCATAGTGCTCAGACCAATGTAAGAATCTTTTTCTCTTTAAAAAATATGACCCATTTGTATTTATCTGACTTTGGCTATATCTTCTTAAACATTGTATTTTTAATTTTTCTTTGCTGATTATTTTGATCTTTGTTAAATAGATTATTTTTCTCTGCATTTTATTGGAAATCTGTTATTTTAAGAGACATAAATTTTAAGTCTATTAGTGATTATCTTATGCTTCCCCCCAAAATTAACTGTAATTCTCCATTCAGCTGAATATAAGATGAAATTACAACTTTTAACTTCTTTTAAAGACATATAATTAAACAAAATTTTGCTTCCATCTGAACTTAGAGTCATACTCATTTCTGTGTAGTATACCAATATGAGAATAAGATTGTCATTTATTAAAATTTGCATATTTAGAGACTTCCGCCAAGATGGAAGCATAGGTGGAGACACCGTGCTTTCTCACACAACCAAGTTTAGAGACAACAAAATATTAGCAACAGAAAACACAGCCAGAACACAGAAAATTGAACTTTTCGGAAGTCTGATAACAACGAATTCTTCAGCCTGACCTGTAAGAGGGGCAAAGACAGCAGCTGGTGGAGCGGGGTTGCACAGGAAAACTCAGTCAGATGGACTCAGGCATGTGGATCCCAGGCGTGGGGTTGCAATGGGCAGACCCAGTGAGCAACTGGTGACCCAGCGAGGGCACAGGGCAGCGGGTTGACTGTGGTCACGCATTCCTGCGCAGATAGACCGTAAGGGAGTGGGCAGTGAGATGGGGCCGAGCAGGCCCCAGTGGCAAGAGGTGAAAGAGGGGGCCACTATTTCCCTGCTCTGACCCCGCCCCCACATACAGCATCACAAACCAGCAACCTGGGAGACCCTGCCCTGGTGAACATCTAAGGCTCTGCTCCTCATACTTAAGGGGCCGAACAGACCAAAAATGGCTCAGGAAGATCTCAAAGCCCCAGAGCCCATAACTCTAAGCAACGAAGAAATAGCAAAACTTTCAGATGCACAGTTCAAAACACTGGTGATCAGAATGCTCACAGAACTGGTTGATTTTAGTCACAAATTATAGGAACATATGAAGGCTAAACTAATTGAAATGAAGGGAATTGCACAGGAAACCAACAGTGATGAAAAGGAAACTGGGACTCAAATCAAGGGAGTGAACCAGAAGGAAGGAAAAAATGACCAAACAGGAAAATATGAAGAAACAAGAATTCAAAAAAATGAGAAGAGACTTAGGAACCTCCAGGACATCTTTAAACGCTCCAACATCCGAATTATAGGGGTACCAGAAGGGGGAAAGGAACAGCCACCAATGGAAAACTTATTTGAACAAATAATGAAGGAGAATTTCCCCAATCTGGCAAAGGAAATAGACTTCCAGGAAATCCAGGAAGCTCAGAGAGTCCTAAAGAAGTTAGACCCAAGAAGGAACACACCAAGGCACATCATAATTATATTAGCCAAGATTCAAATGAAGGAGAGGATCCTAGAAGCAGCAAGAGATAAGGCAACAGTCACCTACAAAGGAATGCCCATCAGACTGTCAGCAGATTTCTCAAAAGAGACCTTACAGGCAAGAAGGGGCTGGACAGAGGTATTCCAAGTCATGAAAACCAAAGACCTACAACCAAGATTACTCTATCCAGCAAAACTTTCATTTAGAATGGAAGGGCAGATAAGGTGCTTCTCAGATAAGATCAGATTCAAGGAGTTTATCATCACCAAGCCCTTATTATATGAAATGTTAAAGGGACTTATCTAAGAAAAAGATAAAAAATATGAACAGTGAAAGGACAGCAAACTCACAGTTATTAACAACCATACCTAAAACAAAAGCAAATTAAGAGCACAACTAGATCAGGAGTGAACCATAGAAATAAAGATCACATGGAGGGTTAGCAATAGGGGAGTGGGAGGAGGAGAAGGGGGGAGAATGTACAGAAAATAAGTAGCATAGACAGTAGGTAGAAAATAGATAAGGGGAGGGCAAGAATAGTATGGGAAATATAGAATCTAAAGAACTTGAGACACATGGTCATAAACTAAAGGGGGGGAATGGTGGGGGTTCGGGGGTGCAGGGTGGAGGGGAATGAAGGGGGGAATAGAACAACTGTAATGGCATAATCAATAAAATAAAAATTAAAAAAAAAAAACAAAACAAACTGACAGTGACCAGAGAGGAGGGGGAAGGGGGATAACAGGGGAAAGAAGGGGAAGAGTCAAGTCAAGGGACATGTATAAAGGATTCACGGTCAAGGACAGTGGTGGGCAGGGGGGTGGGGGTGGGGGAGAGAGGACTGAATGTGGGAGGGGCATAAGCAGCAGAGAGTAATGGGGGGAAAATGGGAACAACTGTAATTGAACAAGTTTTTTTAAATTTTAAATAAAAGTATAGTTTTCCTTCAAAAAAAATAAAATAAAGTTTGCATATTTATACATATTGTTTTCTGAATAGTTTTGACATTGTATTACTTAATTTTAAAGTCACATATAAGCATTATTTCGAATGAATCTCTGTTTAACTTGTTTTACTATGTATTACATGTCCTTTAATTTTCATATTGTATTTTACCATGTCTGGTTTGTTTAAGTCAAATACAAATTATATAGAAAGCAGTGTGCCATTCATATTCTTGCATATTTGAGGATATACTTTTCTCATATTGATAGAGAAACTTTGTCATCTAATCTACAAAAGGTTTTCCTCAGATCTCTGCATATATAGCAATATTACTCTTTATTAGTATTTATTAGTGATAGAAAGCCACTTGCCATTTTAATATATTCACGATGCCTGAGGACATTTTGATAATTCTTGTATTTCAAGTATTTATTCTGAAAATGTCTAATGACATGGCTTTCTCCCAGTTATTTAACATAAAATATGGGATAACTGTACATTCTCTTACATGAGTCTATTTCAGTTCAGAATATTTTCTCTAGTTATGTCTTTCATTGTGACCAAGTTTCTTGCTTCTTTAGGTCATTGCTTATAGTTACATTTTTATTCTCTGTTGTCCAATTGTCTCACTTCCTCAGTACTTATTTTTAACATCTTTATCTTTTTGCTCTAAGCTCTAAGTTGATTTGCAATTCTGTACACTGCATGACTAATTAAAGGTTTTTCCTTTGTCGTTTCTGTATTTTACTACCTCCAATTGTTGCATATTTGTTTCCTGGAAGTGTTTCCTATTTATAGTCACTTATAGTCCATCCTACTGACACTTATTTCAGGTTTTGTCATTTACCAGTTTAATAGCATTATAGTGGCAGTATATTTTTACATTTTATTGAGTGTGCCCATTTGTTTTCTGAAACTTTTTTTCTCATTTCCAGAACATATATTTTGAGCTGTTTCTTTTTAGAATTTGTTACTCTGTTCTTTATAAGTGTCTTTTTCAAAAACCATGTATACATATATATTTTTTGCTTTGATCTTACTCAAATGAGGCAAGATATTTATTTCCAGACTTAGCATTTATTAATGCCCATGAGTGTGTGTTACATGAAGCTGAGAGATGATCAATAATCTCCTATTATTTTCCTTAGATGGGATTCAACTTGCACAACACAGACCTAATTCTCCACATTTGGCAGGAATTAATATACTACTTAATAACCAGCAGAGCATGTGAAATGCTACACTACTAAGCTGGCACTACTCTGGGGTGTCTTTTTATCTCTGTTTGACCTCATTCATTTTACTTGTCAAGACTATATACCTCTCAAATGCAAAGCATGCTTATTGTCAGTTTGTTGCTCTCCTGGCCTTGATAATTTGCTGAGTCTAGTGGATAGCTGGGTTGAAGAAACACAAACAGAAATAGTCTTCATGCTTCTTCCCGAAGCAGACAGAGAGCAGGCTTGAGTTCACTTAGGCTAGGAGTATCTGAGTTAATGAGAAATATGATATAGATTATCTTCATAATTTTTTAAGGCAGTGTTTGTTCAGAGGCAAATCCTGGGGAAGATTTTTCCAAATCAAACTTCATCTCCCTTACACTTGTTAAGATTCCTCTAAGATTCTGACGTATGTTTTTCTCTCTTTCTTTGGTATTAATGTTTGTAAGTACTTTTTTGAAATGTAGCTATAGGTTTTTAAGCTGGAATTTGTGAGGATTTGCATGTAGGATTAGACTTAAGGTCAATTTCTATATGCCCATTTTCGATGATTTCAGAAAAATGTAGTGCCTATGAATTAAGTACTTGAATTACGCAAAATCACGATTAATAAAAAATACATGCCTACACTGTTGACAATTTCTGAATCTGTGAAGAAGTATCAATTAATGGTTTGCTAATACATAGTAGCAAAAATAAGAATTAAAACCTTAAATATCTCCAATTTCCTAATATAAATTTATATTTCATAACTTAATATCAATGTAATAAAAAGCACTATTGTAATACCCAGATGGCATTCCTGATTGTGACCCCAAACTCAGAGACTCAACACCTAGAAGGCTCAAATACTGTTCAAATGCTTACGCTCCACCCCCCACCCCCCACCCCACCACCACTAATCCATGCTTGACATCCCAGCTTCAGTACTAGTTGGGTTTGCCTTCTGCTTAATTTATTCATCCTAACATTTTGGTTTCTGCTAAAATACCTCCACTAAAGAGCTTAAAACTCTCACCATCTATTTACATCTTTCTCTGAAGGGAATGTAGATTTGAGAGAAAAGAGAAAGAAGAATGAAGAGTGAGGCTGTATTTGATGAAACAATGTTTAGGAGGTAGTATGCCTTGACCACGTCCAGTTGTTGAGTATGATTTTGAGGTTTCGAGATGAGCTATTTGCTACAACTACCAACGTGGCTTTTATTTCTCTGAGCCCAAGTGTGCACATGAAAAAAATTTTTAAAAAGCTCTAAAAAGACAGGGAGTTTGTGTTTTTCCCTTCTTTTTCCCTGACACTGAGGAGAGTGTTTGGCACATAATAGTTGCTCAGTAAATATTTGTTGGTTGAAGAGTAGGTAAATGAATGATAAACGAAGTCAGCTGTCATCAAGAGGCAGGATCAAGGTTTCTGGACTTTAGAAAATGTTGTCTTGTATAATGGGTAGAGCAGCAATTTCCAACTCTTTTCATCTCTCGATGCACATAAACTGATCACTAAAATTTTGTGGCACACCAAAGCATATATTTTTTGCTGATCTCACCAAAAGATAGGTATAATTTTGATTCATTCACACAAAATGACTATTGTTGTGTTGGCTGTTGTTATTTTACTTGACAATCTAAGGAAAAAGAAGTTAGTGTTCCTGACTAAATAGTCAAGTATTTCATGTTTTAAAAATTCTCACGGCACACCAGTTGAAAATCGCTGGAATAGAGTGTGGAAGAGATTTCAGAATCGAATTCTTCCTCCTGGCATGGGGGGGGGGGTAAATTGTTATGTAACATTGAGATTAACAGCTTTAGCCCAGCTATTATTTTTCCTACCCTAAGTTTTCTCTTTTGTAATCTGAGTAATAAATGAATTTTAATGAATATAACCAGCATAAATTCCTCCACAAACTCAAGTAGCAAATATAGTCACAGAAAATTAATTTTTCCTGATAATTATTGTAACATCCCATGTATACATTAGCTATAAAACATTTGCTTCTTTCTTCTTGTAAGCTCTTGTTAACCTCGGGGCTTATGCAGTACAGAGCTGAAAGAACATTAAAGTCTCACCAGTCTGCTGCTGCTCTGGCTTTGCACTGCCACATGGTGTCACGCTTGACAGATGACATCAGGCCACCCAGAGAAGCTGCTCTGCTCTGTTCCACACAGCTGACCTTTCTGCTGTGACAGCAGTAAAGAGGGAGGAAAATCCCTATCACTAGGGCCAACTTGGTCAACTCTTAGATTGCAACAATTAGTGCTCAACTCTTTGAATCCTAAATGCAGTTGTCTCCCAGGGTGCCCAGGAGCATGAGGACACGGTTTGTGCTACTGTCTGCCATCTTTCTGAACCAGAGCCACTACTCTCTTTCCTTTGAAGGGTTCACACCTGCAGTGCAGGCTGGCTTTCTTTAAACCTTCAGAACATAGATGGTCTCATCACGATGTCTGTTGACTAGAAGACACACTTGCACTTGACATACATCAGTGTAAGTACTGCCCTCCAAATTTTCCTCCAGGGAGGGTCTCTTTACACACTCCTCAACTGCCCTGGGGGACTGTCAGACAGTCAGGGAGGCTATCTAGATGTCCCGTGGTGTCAAGACCTGGCAGTCTCTTTCATTGGGAAAGTGCAGATAGTGACTGAGATCAATTCTGAGTAGCTGTCTGGAAGCACCTGGAAGCATATTGTTATCGAGGGGGTAACTGCATTTTCTGTTCTGGCAAATCTGATAACAAACCCTTTCCCCAGGCAATGGGGCACTTTTCCAACCTTCTAAGTAAAAAATCTCTTGGTGGTTCCAGAGATTCCAAAACCCACCCACTGGTAAAAGACCAGTCTCTTTCCAGAGGTGATTTACCATTTTAGGAATTAGAATAGCAATACACAATCTTCATCGATCTCTGGACAATGTGAATGGAGAAAAACAAAGCATTGTCCCCAGCATTGCTGAATTTAATTTTGAGCCTCATTGTCAAAGCCAAAATGGGAGGAAATTGTGAAACAGACAGAGACCTACCATTCACACCATGCCCTCTACTCATACCTCATCAGGTCCCGTCTCCATCTATCATCCTGTTCCCTCAATTCCCTTGTTCAAGTTCTCAGGGCCTCCACTGTACATGTGTACATGTGTCCCTCTCTATCTCTCAGTGGGTTATTAAGTAAGTTCTACTAAGGCTTTATAAGTACGGTACTGTACACTGGGATATATTAAAGAAAAATTCTGTACAAGGAAAATTTGCATTGCTGCGTCTTTCATTGGATCTAATATGTTTGGTGGGAGTGTTGCCTAATATTTCAAATTGACCTGGTCACAGAAGTCCTACTAAAGAAGCTTTTGGAAAATGTCAGGACTCCAGCTCAGCCTTCCAGATTGTGATTAGGGATTTTCTGAATATCTGGTCATAGCCTGCTTGGCTTCATTGATAATGTTTTCTGATCCCCTTCTTCCACCAGGATATGAAATGTTAGGCTGCAAACTCACCCATAAAGTCTTTTGTGTATGTGTGGGATGAGTTGGATATGGGAAGTTTGGCACTTTAATTTGACACTTCTCTCACTCTGATAGAGGAGACCTGCTCTGTCTCATCAGATGCATTTCCATAGCACCATTGAGGCAGTGAATGAAACAAAGAATTGGGCACCTCTTCAGAAAGATTATTTCATGAAATGAAATATTATTAGCTACATTTTTTTGTTTACCAATGCACATGCTTTTCATGACCTCTCCTAATGGGCATTATAAAATGAAAAATATAAGCATGTCCAATTGAAACTTACATGGTCAATGTTATGTCAACTAGCTAGGACATCACAATAAAAATTCCAGGTGTGGTAAGCTTCTCCGGACAGTCAGATTATGGTAGCATCTCCAGAACATGAGGTCTGTCCAGAAAGTATCAAGCCATGTACTGTGAAAAATAGAGATATTTATTGAAGAAGATACAAGATGCAAGAAACATTGTACATAGGACAATGACACTATAATCTTCCTCCAGGTAGGCACCTTGGGACCTCACACAGTTCTCCTAATCGCCATCAGCTAACCCACTGTATTTTCCTGAATCTAATAAACAGTCTGAAATCACTTTCCTTTCAAAGGGAAAAGTGATTAGTTTTGGGAAAAGCCAGAAGTTGTAGGGCACCGAGTCTGGGCTATAGTGGGGCTGAGTCACCTGGGTGATTTGCTGTTTCACCAAAGAGCTCTGCACAAGATGTGATTCATGAGCAGGTGTATTTTTGTAATGAAGCTGACAATCAGCAGTTGCCCATAGCTGTGGCCTTCAGACTCATCCAAATAGTTTCCACAGAGGAATGTTCAAGCTTAATGCAACATTTGATGCATATTCATTGATCTACTCTCTCAGTCATTTTGAATGCCACAACCACACAGTACACATGCTCACTCAGTGGTGTCTATCCCCCCACTGACTAATACAGTGAAATCATCATTGTTTATGCATGTGCATTTCAGTCTACTCGGCTGCCAAGTTACATCCATGACATGCAAACCACTCTCATTATATTAATAATGGCTGGAATTTTTGCTGGACATATAATCATAAAAATCTATTAAATGCAAGCACTTTGATTAGCTCTTCAAATATGTGCATCTGTAGGAGGATGTTCTTAAATATAGTAATACATTTTAAGAGACATTCTGACCATTAATTGATATGACAAAATCTGCAGAGGATGAAAGTCATGATTCTAATTTTAAGTATGATCAGCCACATATAATTTCAAGTTATACATGCTTTAGTTGTTTTAAAATCATTTAGTTTATAGTCAGGTTAGATGTAAGAGGGGTAAAGAGGCATTAAACCAAACTGCAACCAAGTTGTACAACCCGTTCTTATTTCCAGTTAAACTTGTGGGATTTGAGGATAAGCTATATTTAAAATCTGTATCTCTAGCACATACTCTAAGCCCTGACTTTTTTATTAGTAATGTAGAACTGTTTTCTTTTTTAGGAGGGGTGAAATAATTGCATAGACTTTCTTCAATTATATTGTACCATATGTTGTAAGATAAGTTCCACGAGCATATGTATTTCATTATGAATATGAGCATATCAAGAAGAGAACACAGGATATTTGGACACTTCCACTGTACGCCATCTCTTCTCCAACCCCATCAAAACCCCTGAAGTCTCAGGAAATTTGGATGCTAATCACCTGTGAATCTTCTCACATAAAATTTCCAGTAGTTCCTGAAGTTAATACACCAAAAATGCCAATAGAACAGACTTTGCTATATTACAGAACATCTGGTTCTGATCTTGGCAAGAGAAAATGAAAAGTAATGGAAACCAACATTTTGCCAGGATATGTTTTTTTCAAGGTTCCTTTTTAGAAATGGGCAGAAATTCAATGGGCATCAATTCCAGGAATTGCTCGTTCCCTCCCCATTTTCGTTTCTATAGCTCTTTCAGTTATGCACACACCCAGATTTATATGCAGCCATATCTTCCTTTATTTGTAGAGCAAATCTTCACTAGGAATTTCAGATCTATAAGGTGGCACACCCGCACTATAGTCAGTACAATAAATCTTTCAAGTAACAGGGTTACAGCTCCTAATTAGAATGTGTTTTGCATTTACTGTGTAAAAAACAAGTTGTGGGTGTTCACGATATGTCAGTGACACTGTGCCCCTTTATTATATTCATATTTCTAAAGGCTTAGAAATCCACAAGAGATCTCGTTTCACAGAAACAATACAGTGCTAAAGACAAAATGTGCTGTTATGTTTGCACATAAGAAGGGAATTTTTAAAAGTTCTACATTTAAAAACAGGAAAATAATAGTGTGTGCATATATATACATACATACATATATACAGGCGCATATATGTATCTATCCACATGTAACAAATATAATTTAATTTCATATAGAAATAAAGACCTCACCTTCTTTTGGACCCTTTAATGAAAAAAATACATTTGTCCCTGGATTTAATATTATGGCACTATTTATCAATAAACCACACTCTAAGAAAGGCATGAAGAAATATAACAAGGCATAATAAAGTGTCTGACTAGGGTTGCATTGCATCTCATTTTACTTAAAATTAAAGCTAAAGAATGGTCAGATGTTTGATGCTCCTAAGAAAAAAGAATATTTTCATTTTTCCATCTATGTATACCCCCTTCTGCCCTGTAATCAAAGTGTATTTCTTGTGAGAACTGAAATTTTAGATATATTGCACAGAGAAAAGTACCTCAGTAGAAACAAAGGGATGACATGAAAGAAGTCATATAAAATATGGACAAAATAGGCATTGGAAGAAGCCAGAAATTCAGAAACTTAGGACTCTTTTAAGGAGCCCCTGGCATTACAAATATTTTGTTTTCAAACTGATATCATGTTCCCATTACATTTATATAATTCATTGTTTCATGACTCATGTTACTAAATACAGGGTCCAGCACAAATAATGCCCCTTTTTTGTTACAAAATCATAAGCATGTAATTCAGTAACACAACAATATCACACTCGAGCACATCATGTGACCAGTTAGGTGAAATGTTCAAAGTCCTGTCCATCTCACGTGGGACATTCATGTACCCTGCCCACCACACTCACGCAAGCCTTACTTCTGCTGGACCCTGTATATCCGATACACAGTTCCAATCCTAATAATTTTTAAAAAACCCAAAACTTTTCTCTCTAATATTTTTATTCACTATCTGGTTTTAAAAGAACAGATTTGCTAGAGGTAGAGCAAAATATCGAAAAAATAAAAGGTTCGAGATCTTTTCATCCTTCTTTAGAGTGTGGCTGTAACTCTGTGAAATCAGCCCGCTGCTGCGTCTTCCAAGTTCCTGTTAGTAAAATGGACCTGTAACATGTGCCTCTGCCTTCTTCTCTCCAGAGCTTGTGTTTGCTCACGGACAAACACCATTCTTCTTTTCTGGTATCACAAAATTCCCTAGGAATGAAGAAAAATTTGCACTAAATCCTTCACAGCATTAAGTCCTGTGTAACCAAAATTAAACCTACACAAAATATTTTTCAAAGTTTTCAGCACTCTCTCTTACCCTTCCATATGTTCTGTGTTTGTTTTTGTGCCGAACAAATAAAAAGGGGAAATTCATTTTCAGAGAAGTGTGTTGCAGTTGCTTTAGTAAAGTGCTGCCTCTCCATCAAAGCCATTCCCAGTATTGCTGCAAACTGCATGTGAAATTTCATTAATATGTCTATCCAATATCAGGGCAGGAAAAATGTACGTACCCCGAAGGTTTAGGCAGGCCATAATCTGTCAGGTAAATACATTTTGATATGTGTCCAAACCCCAAATAAAACTTCGAAACCATTTGGGGAGGTCTCGAGTAAATGTTCTTGATATTTAAAATATGCTCTGCTTACCATATGTTTGTGGAATTATGAATATTGGCCAGTTTCTCCTTGCGAACAGTTGCAGTGCTAGGACTGACTTTTATAAATTCCTCACTACAGAAGACTGTCTCAAGGATCATGTGAATTCTGTGTGTATGAACTGTATGAATTTTTAAGTTTTAAAGGATTAGTGTCAAGGCAGTGGGGTTGGTTTAAATCAAGGACTGGGAGGCAAAATCAGCTGCAAAGAGGGAAGGGATAATCTTTAGAAATAGCAGGCATTCAGCAGCAACGGGGTCTCTTTGTCAGCATCTTTGGCCAGGTCTTGTGTACTGTTGGGCCACCCACAAGTGAGTGAAGACAAAGTTCTGTGGGACACAGGCAGTGAGGAGAGCGCCATGTCACGGTGGAAGGGGAAGGCCCCCAGCTTTAATCTTAAGGAGAGTTGAGAGCAGTGAGCCATGGAGAATAGAATAAGAGCTGCAGAACCAAATGGGCCGGTTTTATGTTTCGATTATCTTTCTGATTGGTGGCTCTGGGTAAGCTGCTTAAACTCTCAGACCTTTGGGTTTATCGTCTGTAAAGTGGGGGTAATGAAATCTATCTACACAGTCTTCTATTAAGGATGAATGCACTAACAAGTAACTGTGTCTAGCACATATTAGTCTTTCAGTAAAAACCCTTCTCCCTCAACCTATTCTCTTTGCATGATCTTATCCATGTTCAAGGGTTAAACTAAGATACATGCCGATAAACTCCCAAGTCTACATAATACAACTCAGACCTCTCTTCTGTGTTTCAGACTCATAAACCCAGCCTCTCCACCTGCATTTTCCCTCACGCGGGTTAATGCACTAGTTCTCTAAGCACCCTTCCTGCCTGCTTCCCTCAAATCCACTCCCCACACTTTTGACAAAATGATCTAAAATGCAAACATAACAGATCTTTCCCCTGTGAAAAACATTCAATCAGGCTTCATTGCCTCTAGCAGAGATCTTCAATCTATGGCCTAAGGGCCACACACACAAAAAGAGTGTGCCACAAGACTGTACGTGATCTGTAAAGCCAAACCTATTTACTCTCTGGACCTTTACAAAAAGGTTTATCAAACAGAACACATTCCAAGTTCTGACTTGCACATACCTCTCTGGAATCATCCTTGCCCCTCCCTATCTTCAGCCACGGTGGAGCACTTATGCATTGTTTAGTCATAGGGAATCTACCATTGCATGCCTCCATGCCATGGTCTCTCTCACAAATGCCTTTTCTCTTATCCTCACCTGGTTTGAATTTTCATATTCGCTCTCTCCTCCAGGAAGCCTTCTTTGAATACCTACCTCACACATACTAACCAAGCAGAGTTCATTGTCACTTCCTCCGTACTCCCATAATTTCTTCCCATATTTCTAATATTACAACCATTATTTTCTTGCACAAGTTATAAGTTGCTTCTTTTCTGCATGCTTAATGATGTTTGTTAGGATGGCAGACATTGAGAATTTAACCTGTTAGATATTTTTGTATTGTTATAAATATTGGTGAGCTTTGTTCTGAGATACACTTAAGTTACTTGGAAAAAGTTAAACTCTTTTGGGTCTTGGTTATAAGCTTTATTAAGCTGACTGAAACACTAGGGCTAATTTGGGTCCATTACCGAGTAGTCAGCCTGATGCGCTGTGAATTATGAGATTTTCCACTCTAGCTGGTGGAAAAACAAATTATCCTCAGCTGTCTGTGAGCTCCAAGTATCATTCCTTCTAATCCTTTCAAGCCCTTTTTCCACTGGCCTAAGACAGTTCCATCAGCGACATGAACGGATCGGTTCTTAGACGAAGGTTGGAGGGCACTGTCCTGGGTTTCCAGGGCTGTCTGCGTGCAGCGCTCTTCTTTGCTTTATTCTACCATGATAACTCTAGCTGCTTGGTCTCCCAGAACTCCCAGATCCAACTCTGCAACTCTAAGAATCCTCAGAGCTGGGGCTGGGTTCCTTCTCCTTGAATCAAGGCCTGGAAACTCTGCCTAGGTAGTGAGCTAGGGGAGTCTTACGGCTCACCTGCCTATTTCTCATCTCTCAGAAATCATTGTCTTTTGTTGCCTGATATTGAATGTCTTAAGAATCATTGATTTATAGATTTTGTCATTTTTTAGTTGTTTTAGCAAGAGGCTAAATTCCTTTACTTCATCTTGATCAGAAGCAGAAGTACCACACTATGTTATAATTATTGATTTATGGCTGAATTTCCTCTCACTATACTGTGAGGTCCATAATTGCAGGACCTTGAACTTCTATCTAACACCTAATACAGCGCTGTTTTACATGCAGCAGTTTCTCAGAGTCTTTTGTTTTGTTTTTAAACAAATGACTATGGCCAAAGAAAAGTGAGGAAAAAAGAGACAAAATTCAATGGATCCTGCATCTGCTATGGCAATCCCCAGGACATCATTATTGCCATAGCACTATCCAAACTCGAGGCTGAACTCTCTCCAGTACAAATCTTAAATTAAAGCTCTCTACAAAGATGCTTCAAACCATGGTAGTCAATATATGATGCAGGAACTGTTTACCACCATTAATCAGAGACCATAAAAATGTGGTATAACAATATGAAAATCAAACAAGTAGTTTGATTTAGTCTGGTATTAGTAAGTACTGGAGCTCCCTGAATTACAGAGGTTCTTTCATTGATAACGATTTGACCTTCTCTGGTTACACTGCCATGTTGTGGGAAGACAATTATATGGTGTTTAACTAAAGAAATGTTTCAGCTATTGCTTTCATTAAACATATCATGTACGTTATCAGACTAAACATTATACCTGACAATCTGACAAACCTGCATTCCTTAGTGGAAGAAATGACATTGGATTGACAATTATTAACATCAAATTCCTCTTTTACAAAAAGCTGTCACTAGTAGAGATAGCTTGAATACTATTAAAGATTGAATTGTATCTCCTCAAAATTCATACATTGGAGTCCTAACCCCTAGACCACAGGTGGCAAACACAAGGCACGAATCTGGCCTCCACCTTGTTTAATGTGACCCGGCACCTTGTTTCTATCCAGTGGCAGCTCCGAGCTCTTGCTTAACTGTTAGGGAGCAGTTACATTGCTACAGTCCTCAAAGGACATTCGGCCCTTTGAAGGCGACTGTGAGGCTGATGTGGCCCCTGGTGAAAATGAATTTAACGCCCCTGATCTAGTGTCTCAGAATGTTACCTTATTTGGAAATAGGGTCTTTGCCGATGTAGTTAGTTAGGATAAAGTCATACTGGAGTAGGATGGGCCCCTAATCAAATGTAACTGATGTCCTTATTTTTTAAAGGGAAATTTGGATACAGACATACATGGATATAGGAGAATGTCATGTGAAGGTGCAGGCAGAGTTTGGGATGATGCCTCTACAAAATGAGGAATGTCAAACATGGCCAGCAAATGATCAGAAAGATAGGCAAGAGATGTAGAGCAGATTCTCCACACAGCCCTCAGAAGGAACCAGTTCTGCTGACACCTTGATGTTGACCTACCAGCCTCTAAAGCTATGAGACACTACATTTCTGTTTTAAGCCACTCAGTTACATCAGAACTAGCAAACTAATGCAAATACTAAGTTCTTTAAGTTAAGATATAGATTATTTATCTAGTCCTTCTAACACATAAAGGTACAAAGTTGGAAATTTAGAGCTTTTGGGCATCATCCCTGGTAATATTATCTCATTTAAATATCACATTTCTGTAATGTAAGTCTTCTCATCCTTATCGCACACATAAATAAACTGAGACTCTGCTTAAATAGCCAGTCCAATCTGTAGAATCAGAATTCTAATCCCTATTTTGTCTGATCCCGAGCCCAAGTGCTTTCTTTTACACCCCAGTGTCCTGCAAACATCAGATGTTGAAGAAGCAGAAAATGCAGATGTAATGGTCAGCTGATGAGTAACCTGGATCCCATCTTTGACCTTAATTCCCATTTGCCATGTAAGAGTAATATTCACAGTTCCAGGCATGAGGACTTAGGCATCTTTGGGAAAGGAGGTATTCTGCTCACTTCAGGATCTAAGGCATGTTATATGGGGCTTCTAACAAATCTAAATAGAAGAATCACTGCAGAATTCCTTAGGGTTTTGGAATGAAGCCATTTCATTTTTCTCAGCTGTTTGTTCTCCTGTTGGGAAATAGCTAATGGTTCGACTTGTGACCAACTCTCATGGAACATCAAGTGAAAATGTGGTGGAAGCCACTTCTCTGTGGGTCCCTTGTGTTTCTGTGCATCTTATTCTTGGGACTATCTACCAGACTCTTTTTAAGGATGATTCCATAGAGAACAGCCTGGGAAGATAGAAAGTATGTGTCCTTTCAGTCACAAAGGCTGGGCATATTTGCTAATAGCCCCTTTAAAAGATTGGGGTTTCCTAAGTGTAGGACTTCCCAGCTGTGACACAGGCCCGCTGTGTGAGCAGCATCCACTGGGGCCCATGGAACTTTGGAGGAAAAGGGAACAGAAGCAAACACAAAACCTTGTCTGTCGACTCTGCCAAGTTCTTCATCGCTAACCCAGGAATTACATATCTTCCACCAGCATCTGTGAAACTGTAGCAGTCTAACTTGTTCGTATATCAGAGAATAAAATCTCAGACCCTTTTCAGTTTATGACAGTTGTGGTGACAAGGAGGGGGTGCTGACAGAAACATGGCTTTCTGGAAGAGGGAAGGGCAAGGGTCCTTTATGGGCTGGGTTAGGGGGTCTGAGAAGCCTCCTCAGAGTTCAGCAGCAAATGCTGTCCCCCAAGTGGTGAATGAAATGGTGGAATAAGGGTCTCCTATTGTCTTGCCTCTCAGTGAGGCTGAGTGCCAGCATGTAGGAAAGAAGTAAGCTACCTCATGGTGCATTTACTGTTGTTCACTCCCCTTCAGGCAGGAGGAGGAAGAGCCAAGGAGTCTCTAAATTTAATGCAGAGCCCTGAATGGAACACAGGCATTAGAAGTTCTTCTAGTTGGCTCATGATGCAGTTACCGAAAACCCAAAGTGCCTTGCTTACTGGCACCAGAAGTAAATGTCTGGCTTTCATGAGGTCCATCTCTCTCTGTCCCTGTTTTTATCTCTATTTCTATTATTTCTATCTGTCTCTGTCTGTCCAACTCTGTTCCTTCACTCTCTCACTCCCACTGGACCCCAAACTCACCTGCTTTCCGAGTATACTGAGGAATACCAAAGAGGGAAGCACTCCATCTCCTATGGCCATGGCCCTGTTACAAACAAGAGTCCAGTCTTCATTCTGCACAGACCTGAAGAAGTGGTACTTGGATCCCGCTGATGGGTTTTGGGCAGGGATCACAGTGCAGGAGACAAGCTAACAAGATCTATTGTGTGGGGCTTGGCCAATCCAGAGTCTTATTTTTGTTTCTTCTACAAACTGATGTGTTGTCTGCTTATACATTCTGGCTGTGTAAATGCCCAAGGAGAGTATCCCCCAATCTAGAAAGAGCCACAGTTAAAAAATGCTAGTGGGGCTTTGGGGTTAAATATGAGCATTATTCTCCCCTCTGATACCCGCAGTTTTTGCTATAGAGACCACATCCTCTTTTCTTTTGGAATTCAGAATTCTCAGTCTCAATAACCCTGAGAAGGGTACTATCACACTTCTGTCAACAAGAGTTGTTGACTAACCCTGAGAAAGTCAGGCTAACCAAGCAAACTTTGGGACTAGAAGGATGGATTCACAATGCTCAGTCTATATAGTTAGCAGTTCTTCATCATCAATAAGGAGGTGCAACACCTCATTGGGTCCTTTGGTTATTGGAAATGGTGCAAGTCTCTGGAACTGATGCTTTTGTCAGTTGGAGCCTCTAACAAAGGGAGGCAGCCTCCACCTGGAGGCAGCACTGGGGCTTTAAATTTGTGGTCTCTCTGACATGTCTGCTAGGTTCATGCCTTTGGGGAAAAAGGTGCTAGATTTCTACTGAACTCTAATCAGACTTAATGGAGGTGTGGGCCATGGAGGGCTTGTGACTCTCTAACGTGACATCCATTTTTAGGTGGCTTAATTTGGACTCAGTGACCAACAAGATGGGAAAGGCTGAGAAAGCGTGTTTCTCAGGTGGGAATGATATATTCAGGAGTGCACCCTGCCTGGCCCCAGTGGCCTGTCAGTTTTACACACACGAAAGTGGCAGGTGTTCTTTTGGAGGAAACTTCATTCCTACCTCTTCCACATGAAACGAAACCACTGGCTAATAGGAAACTTGATTCTCAAAGATTCTCTTAAATGCCTGGGCCTGGCTCACCAGTGTTAACACTTTTCTTCAAGCTACTAATCAGCTGACTTCAGACATACCGTAGGGCAGGGGCGTGAAACTCATTTTTACTGGGGAGGGGGCACATCAGCCGTGCGGTTGCCTTCAAAGGGCCAAATGTAATTTTAGGACTGTATAAGTGTAACTACCCCATAATAGTTAAGCAAGAGCTTGGCATTACTGCTGGGCAGAAACAAGGTGCCAGGCCAGATAAAACAAGGCGGAGGCTGGATTCAGCCCAAGGGCCTTGTGTTTGCCACCTGTGTCCTAGGTGCTCTTGAACCTACTGTGTGTCATGTTTTGTCTTTTCAGCCCATCGATAATGTACATTTATCTCACACACACACACACACACACACACACACACACACACACACACTTTTTCTTAGCTCCCCTTCCCTTAGACCATGAACCTTAGTAATGCAATTTGGTCATTGATTGTTGCCCTCCCCAGAAAGGAACATTCTTTTTCACCTGCTTCCATGGGGATTTTCAGGAGGGGATGGAAGTCAAACAGATTTAATTAAAAAATTTAGAAGTCCATTTTGAACATTATTTGGGATGATGCAACTTTATTTTCCCTAACAGTAATCCCTGTCTAGCCTGGTTGATACATCTTCTAGGTGGCAGTCTGGCCAGAAGGGGGCCCATGGGAGTCAATCTTAATTCTGCTGAAGTTTTGTAGAAATGCCCTTGAGTGTCTTGTGCCTGACCCCTCTTGCTAAAGAGATTGGATACAAGTAAAGAATGATTGGGTGGAATGAAGTTATAGCTCCTGAAATGGAATACACCGATTTGTGACGTGAGAAGGAAAATGACAATCTGAAGCCTGGAGAGGGTCCACCTTTTACCCTGGAAAATATGGGACAGGGAGGCACACGGATGATCATGGTGTCTTTCTCTAGAAAGACAACATCGTGGTTCGGCTCTCCCAAACTGTTGCAAATGCCTTAAAAATGAATTGACTGCTGGGTCTGCCATTGTTTGCATGGTGGCTTTGACCATGATTTCATTGTTACTCCCTTTAACCTTGGCTTGACGTCTCTCAGAGACAGCACACCTATCAATATCTCTGGTGTTGCCTGCCCCCATCCTCAGTCACTTAACAGGATAGATTAATGCCACCTAGCTGGTGTCATGGACGAATGGAACAAATTAGGCTGGCAGTCCCTCCACCAAGTACTGGACTCAGTTATTCAAAATCAACTACTAATTATAAGACCCTTATATGGACAAGAAGCCACATAGAAAGTACTGTTAACCTACGCTACCTGTGGATATGCATCACTGAATGTCCCAACGCTTGTACACCTTTTTTTTCCAGGAGGAGCACCAACCACATCTATGCTCAGGATTATACTTCTTTTGTGGAAGGCAGACATTCATTTGCTTTCCTCTGTAAAACACAAACCCACTGTATATACGGCATCCATTTGGGACTCCCTCCACATCTTTCCCATGGGATGGATACAAACATCAAAATGATACAAGTGGGCTGTTTACTGTGCCATGAGTAATAAAGTCTTGACCCAGGAGTCTTGTGTCTTCTGCTGGCATGTATATTACAACTGGCAGACCAACTTCTTAGCCACAAACGGGATAAAAACTTAGCTCATTCATAGTTATTGGCAAGCTACCATTGTGAACTGGGTATAAGCACTCATTCTGACTATGAAGTTGAAGAAACAGAAATCTAATGGGAATAGTGCCGATGGATAAGTAATAAGGTAACCCTAGAAGGTAAAAGTTAGTTGAATGAGCCGATTACCCCTTTAGCTTTTCTTGTGCTTTATTGCTCTCTCTCTCTCTTTTTAAAAATTGGTATGACTTTCTGGAGAGTCTCCTATGATTAGTTGGCTGGAAATGAAGAAACATGAAGCCTACTTTATTAGCTTTTCTTGATAGGTTAACACAAGCTGAAGTGGACCGAAGTGGTATATATACAGCCCCATTTCAGCGTGACTCTGAAATCTTCCCATTGGGAGGATGTCTTCACGTGGAAAGAGAGAAAGAGTGAACTGAGGTTATAGGTTCTATAGTGATTTCTGCCTAACACTTTAGTCTATATGTAGAAATTCTAAAAGTAGGACAAGAGCACAAGAATAGCCATATCTTATGGGATTGCTCAGGTAGCAATGGCCTACGTTTTATAGAACCCAATAGCCCTGAATTCTCAATAACTTTCAAACTCTGATCTCACTTTCTCTGGCTTGATTTTATCTAGGTACCTTACCAAACCTGCTGTTTTGTTATGACAAAACATAATGCATTAAAAACTAACTTCTCCAAATAAGTTTTCTCAGTATATTAAGTTCATTCAACAAGTATTTTCTTAAGCTCTTACAATTTGTTTAGTATTGCCTTATGATTAAGGGAATGGATAGATGCGCAGGCTGACAACTCCTGTCCTTATATCGGTGGCAGTTACAGAATGTTTTCCTATCCATTCAGTAAGGACTTCACTCAAACCTCTAAAATATTTGAGTCAGAAGGAAATGCTGAAAGATCCATAGTTGGAATAACATCTTTTAGGGTAGCAAAAAGACAATATTAGCATAAATATATTCTAGCACTAATAGACTGCCACCCCCTCTGAGCCACCTAAATGCAGTTAAATATAGATATTAAGCCATAAAGTCACATTTCGCTTAATTTGGGGTTCTTTATGTTTCTTACTGACAGAGTTATAAGCTGTTCAGTTCCTTCTCTGAAAAGTTTGAATGCTGGTGTCTCTAAGAGATTTAAATTTTTAACTTTGTATTTCTATTTCATTTAATAAGCACTTTCCATAAACCATCATTTCAACTCTTTGCTCAAGAAAAGTTTTGTTATAACATTTCACCTAATTTTGGAAGACATTTTTTTAAAAACTAGTTTCCAACAGGCAAGGAAATTATCATCTACTGCAACATTAACTAGAATGAAGTTAAAAATAGTATAACTTATTTTATAAACTGGCATTTTCTTTACAATTCTTCCCAGTGTTTTTCTTTCTTTTTTTTTAAACAATTTATGTTGTAAATTTTTTTAAAACTTCACAATAATGATATAACTGCTGCACAGCTAGGTTATAATAATTGCACAGCAAGGATTTCCAAGCATCTCACTCTTTGTGCAATATCTTTTTTTTCACTCCCTGAGAGAAGGTTATTGTATAATAATTACACACCTTGTTATACCTTATTACTTTAGTATTGTACACTCCTCTCCGTTACCTTGTTAGCAAAGAGGATGGAATGCAATGGAGTACTAATAGCAAGTGTTGACAGGAATAAGTCCATAATGATTTCTGGCTCCAAGCAGAAGTGTTTATTATGATTAATATAATTAGATTAAACTAATGAGAAAGAAAAATACAAGTCCCTCCATATTTCTTTCTTCTTTCTATCCATAATGAAACACTTTTAATAGGAAAGAGTTGAGAATGGCCATGTGAAGGAGAGCTAGAGAGGAGAGAGAGACATAGAGATATGAATCAGGGGAGGGGCTTCATTTCTCACTCCATATCTAACTTCCTTACAATCAAAATTCTGGTTATCACCCATGCATAAAATTATAAAAATGACACATATACCAAAATAATAATAATAATAATAATAATAATAATAATAATACATATACCATCTATTGTTGTCTTCTCCCAATTTTCAGATCTTTTCTCTCATATATTTTAGTGAGTTAACTGCCGATGATTAAAACATGCCATCTCAATTTCTACTCTCATAACTTAGACTTTATTCCTTATGGTCAGATGAGCCCTAGCACCCAGTTTCTGGTAATCAATAGGTAAGATAAAATCTGGTCATACAGAAACTCACTTACTCAAATGCTACTTATTAAATGCCATTATGGTCCAGCCACTGGTTTAAGACAACACATTTATTGGTGAGAAAGATAGATATAAATTCATGTAATCATAAAGCTTCTAATGTATGAAGAGATAATGCTGAAGAAGAAATTAAAGTGAAAAATGTCATGAAGCAGAAGTCCAGATGAGAGCACGTAATAGAGACCCAAAATACTCTGGAGTGGGACCAATTGATTTAGATAAAGTGAATAGAGTCTTCCTGGTAGCACACTTTAATCACTGTAGCCTAATAGAAGTTAGCAAAAATGTTTGGGGGTGGGAAAGGAGAGTAGATAGAGATTAGAAACAACAATTCCACAAATAAAGCATGGGCAAAGAGGTGGAGAAAAGCCTACTGCAGTTGATGGACTTAAAAAGGGTTCATATATAACAGGAGCATTGAGAACAAGTGGGGCATTCTTCAAAGGAGTTTCTTAAATCTCTGTCCTAAGCCCTTTTTTACTCTCATTTATGCTGTTTCTATAGCTTCAAGGGACCATGGCTTTTATTAAGACCTACAAGAAAACGGTTCCCAATTCTATTTCAGTAGATCAGATATCTCTGAATTCTACATTATTATATACTAGTTTATTGAAGGTCTTCAACTTACTGTTACAAAAGCACCTCAAAGTCCATATGTATAAAATTATGCTCATCATCCTTTCCAAAAAGCATTCTCTTGTAGTGTCCTCTGTTCTTCCGTTATCTTGTCTCATAAACCAGAAAATTAGGAGTTATTTTGGACAATTAAATCTATTTTCCTTCCCTCCTGCATCCAATCTATAATCAAATATGTTAATTTTACTTCTTTCTTATCTCTTGAGTGGTTCTATTTATCTCCGCCTCCACCACCACCATCACCACCTTAGTCTGAGTAATCATTAGCTCACTTCTAATAGAGACCTCACTTCCTGGCTCTCTTGCATCCATTTTCCAGTCACACCATATATTTTTCTCCAAACTGCAATGTTGAAATTATTCCATTCATTATAAGTTATTTACTTCTGCTTGGAATGAGGAAAGCTAGGGAGAAAATAATTTTACCCTTACCAAAAAAAAACCCCAGCAAAAATCCTGGACAATTTTCAAATTCACATATTTTTTGAACTACTTATAGAGTAAAGGTCATAGGACAAACAACTAATCTGAGATCTAATGGAGAGAGGTGCACGAGAAGAGAGACATGATTCTAACTTTACCTTACCTGAGATAGATGCCACAGAGTAGTGGTAAGAATAGTTCAACTAATTTTTTTAAGGAATCTGTAAATTTCTCAAAAGTTTTTCATTTTTGAAGTGTGAGCAAACAAGAGAATAGAACTCCAAGGGAACAGATACATGAGTACAAAAGAGTCCAAAGAAAGCATCACTTTTAGTGCTGCGGGAAGAGGGAAGGAAACAGCAGGCACCATGAGAAAGACACGAACATCATCACCACCTCTCCCCTGTTTTTGTCATTGAACAAAGGTCTTAAAGTGCTATGAGAAGGGCATCAAACAGCACCCTTCTTAGCACACTGTTAAAAACTCCTTCCAACAATCAGTTGACTAGGTAGCCTTTTTATGCTTGGTGGAAATATGAAAGAGCAGACATATGATCGTAATGGACTTCTAGTTAAAATAAATTTCTGACTTGTAGCAGTATGCTCTAAAAATACAAGCTGACTCTTTAAAGGTTTAAAAAACAACTCATTGCCTTTGGTGGAAAGCAACAGGAAAAAGGCCTCTACCCTTGGGGTAGTGGCAGAATGTGTGCTGTGCCAAGAAGTAAAGCTGGGAAAGGGCCGGGGCACTGAGAAGGCCACATGACTTAAGTCAAAGGGCAGAATGCTTCCTAAGACTGAGGCTTCATCAGAAAAAGAGAAAAACAACTCCATACTTCCACCACCACCACTCCTGCCACTAACCTAAAAGGTTTGGGGCAGCAAATAACAAATACTGACTGGAAAAAAACAGCCAGATAAGAGCATGAAAAGAGTCCCTCTCTCATAGAACAAAGGAAATACCTCTGAGATTGGAATGTATACTGAGAAAAATTCTTTGGCAAAACAGCTCTCCCCCTAAACACAGAGTAATGTTGGAGAAATTTGAAATCAGCGGTACACTTGTAATAACCATAGCAATAACAAGCCTCAAGTCTTGCTCAACTCTGAAAATGCAGACTCTAAATCTCACACTTATGTCCTAGAACAAGTGAAGTTATGACTAATTTTAGCCATAAAATTTCAGTCTCTGTTGCTGTAAATATGATGTTTAAATTTCAACAACAACAAAAAAGAGCCATGCAAAAATCAAGAAAAGTCAATACAATAGCAACAGACAACACAGTCTCTGATTTGAACCAGATTCAAACATGATACTGATGTTGGAACTATCAACACCCCCCCAAAATCAAGTGCTTTAATGGAAAAGGTGGGAAAAAGCTAAATGAGATAAATTAGTTCAGCTTAGAGATAGAAGAGATTTTCAAAAACTAATCAGAGTGCGGTAAATGAAACCTACAATAACAGAGGTGAAGATTTCTTTCAGGGAGTGCGTAAGTAGGCACAACATAGCCAAAGGAAAAATAAGAGAAAAAGCAGAAATACAAATACACTGCAAAATACATGAAGCAACAACTAACAGAATGAAAGGGAGAAGTAGAGAATCAACAATGACTGTTGGGGGCTTGAATACCTCGCTTTTAATAATGAATAGAATAACTGACATAAGAATAACTGAATAACTGAAATAGAATAACGGAGCATAAGACCGACAAGGAAACTGAAGACTGGAACAACTATGGACCCTCTAGACCTGCCAGAGAACAATGGAGCACTCTACCTGATCTCAACAGAACACATATTCTTCTTCATTGCACATGGCATATTCTCCGTGATAGATCACTATTGTGGGCTATAGAACAAGCCTTAATAAATTTAAAAGCATTGAAATACAGGATTCTCTCTCACCAGAATACAGTACAATTAGAAACCAATAAAAAAAGAAAATTTTGGGAATTCACAAATATGTAGACGTTATCACAATCTTAAATGATAACAGGTCAAAAGAATAATCAAAGAGAACTAGAAAATACTTTGCTATGAGTAGAAATGAGAAAATAATATACCAAAATCTATAATGTGCCGCTTAAACAGTGCTTTGGGGAAAGTGAAAGCTGCAAATTCCTATAATAAAAAAGAAGAAAGGTCTTAGATCAATACCATAGTAGTCTGTCTTTAGAAACTAGGAAAAAAACACAAACTAAACCTAAACCAAGGGCAAGAAAAGAAATGATAAAGGGTCAAATGAAAACAAATGATTTAAGAGAGTAGAAAACTAATAGTGAATCTCAAAACCAAAAGTTGGTTTTTTGAAAGAACCAACAAAATTGAAACTTTATCTATAGTGACTAAGGGAAAGAGAGAGAAAATTCAAATTAGCAAATTCAAAGGCAGCAAAGAGGACATCATTACAATCCCTTTGTAAATAAAAAGGATTATAAGAAAACAATATAAATAACTATATACCAACAAACTAGTGAAGCAAATCAAGAAGAAATAGAAAGCCTGAATACACCAATTGACAAGTATACAGATTAGTTAGTAATTTTAAAAACTTCACTCAAAGTCCCCAAAATAGATGCTTTCACTGGTGAATTCTACCAAACATGTAAAGAAACTTTTCAAAGAAATCAAGACAAGAACACTTCGCAACACACTAAATAAGTGTGAACCTTTTATTAAGACCAGGCAGATTTCCCCCAAGAAAACAGTAGACCAATATTTCTTATGAATATAGATGCAAAAGTCCTCAAAAAAGTTTCTAGCAAACTGGATTCAGTAACATGTATAAGGAATTTATACATATGCCTGGCTTTTTGAAAGCTTGCATGTATCACTTCAGTTTATGAAAGACCTATATTAGTACCTGTTTTTGCTGACTGAAAGAAACCCAGAGAGGATTTTACTTGTACAAAAAAAGGCAAAACCCAAAAATATTGTTCAGCATTTGTTTTGCATCGAGCCATTACAGAAGCAGCACCTACCCGGAGCAGTGAGAGCAACGCTGCCAGACTCCTTTCCTGCGAACTATGCTAAGCATGTCAGCGTCAAGGTTCCATAGCTTTGAATGGTGTCTATGAACATCTCCACTTTAGCTAGCTTTATTCTGTGCATCTGTCAAAGATGTGTCCTAAGGTATCAGAAAAGCCTAAGAGAGCTTGTAAGGGCATTAACACTTAGAATAAAACTGGATATAACAGTGCTTTTCGTACGACTTGGCAGGATAGGTTTGGGTCTGGGAATACTCAAAACTTTTTCCACATATATTAATGATGTATGCTTTAGACTCTATGCTACTTCAACTTACAAAAGCTTTAGTAAGAATGTACTACTTTTGAATAACTCTAACTGGGATTTATTCCAGAATGCAAGATTTGTACAATGCACAAAAATCAATTGGTGTAATACACCACAATAGCACAAAGTACAATAATACCTAATCATGTCAATAGACACAGAAAAAAAAATCTGACAAAGCCTAGCACTCTTTTAGAGTTAATACTCTCAACACACTAAGAATAAAAGTCTTCCTCAACCTAAAAGGGGCATATACAACGAAGCCCATAGCTGACATCCTACTTACCGGTGACAAACTGCAAGCTTTTCTCCTAATATCAGGAAGAGAAGAAGACAAGAATGCCAGCTTTTGACACTTCTATTCAATATTGTCTTGTAGGTTCTAGCCAGGGTGATTAGACATGAAAGATAAATAAATGGTACCAGATTAAAAAAGAAAAAAAACAATCTCTCTTTGCAGATAACATGATATAGAAAATCCTAAGGAAATCACCAAAAATGTATTAGAATTCATAAACAAGTTCAATAAATCTACATGATTGACATACAAAATTAAATCACATTACTACACTGTAGCAAGTAGCATTCAAAACATGAAATAAAGAAAACAATTTCTTTTATAATCACATCAACAAGAATAAAATATTTTAAGTATAAATTAAAAAAATAATTTTAATACTCATACACTTTAAATAACAAAGTGTATTGGAAAGAAATTAAAGAAAATGGAAAGAAATCCCAAAATCTATCTATAGACTTAATCTCTATCAGATTCCCAAATAACCTTTTTTTTGCAGAAATTGACAGTATGATTCTAAAATGTATATGGAAATTCCAGGAACCCAGAATTTCCTAAGCCATCTTGAAGAAAACAAAGCAGTAAGTTGAAGGACTTATGCTTCCTGGTTTCAAAACTTAGTACAAAGTTATAGCAATTAACTGGCATAAGGACACTGGCATAAGGACAGACACATAAAGCAATGAAGTAGAGATCTCAAAAATAAACCCTTTTATATATACTCAGTTGCTTTTTAACAAGGGCACCAAAATCATTCAATAGGCAAAAGAAAATCTTTTCAATAAATGGTGCAGGAGAAATTGGTCATCCATATGACAAAGAATGGGTTTCACCTTCTTCCCATACTATATACTGTGGACTTAAATGTAAGAACTAAAACTATGAAACTCAAGAAAATAAAAGAGTGATCTTGTCACTTTGACTTAGCTAATGTTCTCTTAGATATGACACTAAAATCACAAGTGACAAAAGTATATTTTGGACTACATCAAAATGAAAGTCCTTTTTGCTGCAAACTATACCATCAAAAAGTGAAAAAAAAAGCCCCAAATGGAATAAAATGTTTACAAATTCTATATATGATGAAACTTATATGTAAAATATGTGAAGAACACTTACAACTCAACAATAAATAAGACAAATAACAGTTTGAAAGTTTGTAAACTGTGTTTCTAGTTTTTACCAACTTGATGCTTTAACATCTGCCCTAAATGCATGTACTGGACATGCCATATTCTAAACAGCTTGATTATATATCTGAATCACTTGCCTCTCTTAGGGCTTTTCTTCCATGGGGTGCAATTTTCAAATACATACCAATCAATCCAAAGTCCACACCTTCACCTATGTCCTTTATCAGACTCTCACATACTAGGCCACTATCCACCGGCCCTCATCAACCTGGTAGCAATAACAGAGACAGTCCCTGTGTCCCAGAGCCTGCTGAAATTATTCAGACTAACCAATCCTCAACTTCCTTGCCCTACCTTATCTGTTCCTTCCTGTGGAAATTGCATGTGTTTGCCCACAGTTCACCCATCTCATCTCTGCCTCATGACTGACCTTGGTGCTTCCCCATTGGACCTTTTCTAGCATGGCATGTTGCCTGGTCTTCAAAACTGTAACAAACTGCTGCCTGGCTACTGTGGCCCAGTGGATTGAGCACCAGTCTGGGAACCAAAGGGTCACTGCTAGAATTTCCAGTCAGGGCACATGCCTGAGTTGCAGGCCAGGTCCCCAGTAGCAGGTGTGTAGGGGATAACCAAAATTTTATTAATATAATATATTTTAAAATAAATAGGCCAAGAACTTAGATTGATATATCTCTGAGAAGATATACAAATGGCTAGAAAAAACGTATAAAAGGATGCTGAACATAAATATTTATTAAGAAAATGCAAATGAAAATCAAAATGAGATAACTACTTCACATCTACTGAGATGGTTATAATAAAAAAGACGAGCAATAACAAGTGTTCACAGGGATTTAAGGAAATTGGACCCTGCAAAAAATGCTGGGGGGAATGTAAAATAATTTGGTAGTGCCTCAAAATATTCATCATACTCTTACCATATGACATGGTAAATCCATTTCTACTTACATTCCCAAGAGAAAAACACATGCCCACCCCAACATTGGGACATGAATGTTCATAGTGGTGTTATTCATATTAGCCAAGAGGCATGGATGACCCAAATGTCTATCATCTGGTAAATGAATAAACTGATGTGTTACGTCCATATAATGGAATATTATTCAGCCATAAAAGGAAAGAAAATGCTACAGCATGAATGAACCTTAAAAACATTGTCCTATGATTCCATGTATAGAAAATGCGAAGAACAAGCAGGTCATATAGACACAGAAAGTAGAATAATGGTTGCCTAGGGCTGTGGGGTAGGGTGGAAAGTTACTGCTGTTGCTTATGGAGTTTATTTGGGGGGAAAGAAAATGTAAAACTAGATTGTGTCAATGGCGATCTAAACTTTAGTGAGCCCACTAGAAAGAGTTGTACTCTTCAAGTGAATGAATTGTATAGTATGTGAATTATACCTCTCTAAAGATGTTAAAACTATTAGAAATCCCTTTAACATCCAAGTGAAGGTGCCAAGTGTCTAGCTGTAAATATTAATTTGATGGGCATTTGCACATCACAGCATAGACTGGAGCTATCAGAGGGAGGCAGCAAGAAGGGGAAACCAAGGGCTCAGTTGCCTTGCTTTACTTTGCTCATTCATCAAAGTGAGTTTTTTCAAACCTTGAATGTCTTCCTCATGACTTCTAATAAGTATAATTTTATTGTGTGTATTATAATTGCAGGTGCTATTACATGTTCATTGTTAATAGCTCACTTTCCTGTAGGCTTTGCCATTTCAGTTGGCTTTAAAAGTGTCTTAACGGTGTTATAAATGTGGGCAAGATGATTGGCCTATTTGGGGACAATGTGCCCATTTGGGGAACAGAGGAAAGAAAAGCAGAAAAGAGGGGAAGAGAGGGAGTAATAGAAATAGTAATAGCTTAATAATCCCACTAACATTTTTTATTAGGGCTTTCTATGCTTTGGCCACCACCCAGTGAGTGAGATATCTGGCAATTGATGCTGGGGCACAGGGAAAATGGAATCTACCAAATTATTAGTAACTTCAGTGACCAAATTTCAAACATAATCATTCCTCTTATTCATTTATGACAGTTTATAAACGTGTAACTGTATCTAACAGGAGAGACATTAAGTAATTTGATTTTTGGAATAATGAGGAAGCTAGTATTTTTCATTCATTTATGGTATATTGTTTCCTCAAGGACAGTTTTCAAGAGCAATAGAAGCATCTGAAATGTCAGCTGAGTCCACAGTAGCAGGTCCTCACAGGGGTGCTTTCCTCTAAGTAGAAATGCGGAAGACCTTTTGAATAGAATTTCAACTGTGCTTTAATTAACTTGCCTGAAGAGTACAAGTATAATTCAAAAAAAAGTCTAGCAAAGTTGTTTAGGTGCATGTTTGAGCAGCTAATAATCAAAAAGGGGAAACCAGCAAGACTGGGGACAGGTGAATTTCACTTGAGGCAACTGAAAAGTTAACCACTTAACTGCATCAATGTGTAACACCTCACAGTTTCCAAGAAGTCATCAGGCCTAGTTATTTGGGAATTATTCCTCACATTTCAGCTTTATTTTTTTCTTTTCTGTCCTCACCTAGCTCCTAAATAGTGGGCAGAGATTATGTGAGAACACTCAAGTATATATGAGTATTTAAAATTTGAGATCCAGAAAGATATTAGATTGCAATGGCAAATCAGAATTTTCAGAAGAGGTGGACAGATAAGGTGTAATTTTAAAAACACATCACATGTTTATATTGTGAGAGAGAGAGAAAAAAGCAACACTACTGTTCTTGTAAGAAGAACTATAAGGAATAAAGCTTAGCAATACTTGACTGACCAGGAGGCATGGTTAGGAGACATCAGGAGTCTTTCACGAAGGTAACGTTCTTAGACCAAAAATAGTAGGAGATGTGTATATGAAATTCTAGGTTTTATGTAGAAGGAAAAATGTCTTAGGAAATTTGGAAACACTGATTTAAATAAATTACCTCTTGATTTATAGATACTACAACTTTGAATTTTTATAGGTCATAAATGCCCTAAGTGAGCCCTGTCTGTCTGTCCATGCTCATTTCCTGTTGTGCAGCCCACTGCACTCACATCTTAGTTTGCATAATCACCCTCATGTCTTGTGGGATGTCAAAATCTCTCAGAATTCCCAGACCTCCCCTGGTTCCCTCTTCCACGCCACGCTGTGTTCTGTATAGCTTTCCTTCATAACCCTGTACTGGGCTGCACTGGTTTGTGTCTGTCTGCATCACTCTGCTAGTAAACAAATTCTTGCAGAAAAGCAGCTGAGTTGGTAGCACTCCTGTTTCCATCCTTAAGATGTTGTCAACAGAGAAATGCAGGACACTCTGGAGGTGATCATTTTGCTGTGAACATTCAACAACAGCTGGGAGGGTTCCAGTGAGGTCTTCTGAACAAATGTATCTCTAAGCATCATGGGAGACAGGGGGCTTATGGCAGGTATTCAAATAAACTTTCAAGTGGAGTCAGATGATAAATACTTGCTCTCTTAGGAATAAAATGATTCTACATGAATATTATGCTCATCTGGAGATTTCCTATGCTATTTGTTTACTTTTCATCTTATTTATACTTATCCTAATTACTAATACTTTTTATCTTTAATAAACACACTGTGTTTTTAAACCTCTCTTGCATCGGTAATTGCAAAAGTAGACTTTGTAGTATATATAGTATGCTCTAAATTTGTAACCTGTTATGTGTATCTCAGACCTACTTGGTAACTGATCTACAAAGCTTTGTTTGCCCTCAGGAAAGTCTCTTTTCTGTTCTTCAAATCTCTCTCTTTCTCTCTCTCTTTCTCACATATGCACCCACACACATGTCTTGGTTGGTATCTCTCTCCTTACTCTGTTACAGAGCTTCTGAGCTGCTACAGAGTGAGTGATAGGAAAAAAGAAAAAAAAACAACCTAAAAAAGATCAAAAGCAAGTATGATATGGAGATTAAAAAAAATGAAAAAGGAAAACTTTAAGCAAAAACTAAAATGAGTGAGTGGCAGGACTGAATTATGAGATGTTGGCATAGGTCCAAAAAACTGTCCAAAAATAAAGACCAAAATAATATAAATGTTTGGTTGTGAATTCAAAGAAGAAGGAAAATCAAGAACATGCCAATTGTATATCAAAAAGGTCCTCTTGCCCCTAAAAGTAGGACAAATAACCTCTATTCTCAGTTCATGTAATAGACTTTGTATATGTGGGTATATGTATGCACCTAACTATCTAATAATTACATTCCAGTAATTACTACTATTTGCAAAATACTGAATTAGGTAACTAAAAGATTCTGAAAGATGTATTATGCTCAGAGACTTTTTCATGAAGCAATTTTTAGGCTCAGGAGCTAAATTAAGTAAGCTAATTTGGTGCCTTTTCAAAATAACATTTAAACAATTTTCTTTCAAATTTACTTAGTGGAGAAGGAGAGACACAAGTTTTCTAAGCATTGTTTTCACATATAAATTTGCTTACTCATTTGCTTCCAGTAACTGAAGTAAAAAAGACAATATGTTTTCTCATTCTTGAGGTTTACATCCCACCTTCAATTTTCTTTTCTGAACCAGGTGTGTTTGGGAAGCAGCACAGTAAAGTGCTGTTTCCCATTATTTATTTCCCAGTTTTACATTTATTTCCATAATGATTAAAATTTAGATGATAAAGAACATCACTTCTTCCCAGTAACTAACATTGTATGCAGTCATTATTCTGTTTCAGAACTTTAGCTGTTTGTGACTGCCAAGTTCAGGTGACTGTCTACAAGCTAGCTTCAGAGTTGGCTGGCAAAGAGTGTTTTTTTTTAAATAAATTTCCATTCAGGGCATCACCACTTTGGTGGGAGCAGGACCAATATTCATTTTGCCAATAATATAAGGAATTGCTTGTGGAAACCTGAAATTTTTGGCACAGTGTATTTGATTTATTCCACTGAAGTTTTAGCGCCCCTTACAGATTAACACCCCTGGTGAGAACCAGCTGGCCCTTAATCCACTTTGTCCCTCACTCAGAGGGCATTTGCTATTCACCATTGTGCTGGACTTTTTAACACATGAAACAAGAAATAGAACGTGTAAAGATTGGAAAGTGAAAAACAAAATTGTTAGTATTTTCAGATGCTATGCTTACTTATCCATAGACAAAACATCCAAATGAATCTATACAAACCAATGCAAAGGTTAACAAGATCATAGGCTTAGTGGCATCCCTTACGCCCTCACCCAACAAAGATAAAAACTACTAAGATCTTTCCATTCAGAAAGCATTAATGTAACCAGGAGTTAGTTTATCAAGACATATAGAAGGTCTTTATGAAAAATTTAGAAAATTTATTGAAAATATCAAAGATCTACCTAAATAAAGTAGATTATACATAAGGATCTTAATAATGCATATTTTAATAGTGTCCATTATTTCCAAATTAATCTGTAAATAGAAGACAACTCCAAGCAAACCCCCAACTTTTTAAAATGGAAATTTACTAACTCTAAAATTTATGGGATGGTAAAGTGTCAAGAGCCAGTGATATAAAAAAAAAGGAAGAGGTTAGCACTCACTCTAAGAGTAATAAAACACATTATGAAATTATGGTAATTAAAACTGTTGTATTGCAATAGAAATAGACTAAATTAAAGAGCTGTGGAAGAGCCCCAAGTGGAAAAGGAAATGGGGATCATGATCAGAAGGACAGTATATATCAATGAGGGAAAGAGTAAAATAATAAATTGTGCAGTTGTCATTATAAAAATTGTAAATTATATTTCTTTCTTATACAATCCTCAAAAATATATTCCAGATTGGTGAATTCCTAAATGTGAAGAGTAAAACATTTAGAAGAAAATGGACAGACTTATCTTATGACCTCCATATGGAGAATAACTTCTGAAAGACACAAAAAGCCCAAATCGTAAAGAACAGCATTGACAAGTTTGATGGCATTACAATGGACATTTCTTTATGACAAAAATGTGCACAGACTGAAAGAAGATATATGCAATGCACACAACCAACAATAATTAGTGTTCAGAATAAATCAATCAATAAATGTACAAATCATTAAGAAAAAGATGACCAGCCAAAAAGAAAAAAATCAGCAATGGATATGAACATGCATTCAATTCATGGGAGAAAATAATTCATGGGTCCAACAAACATTTGGAAGGTCCTCAACTTCAGTGCTCACTAGGCAGTGGGGAGAGTGGACTCATTCATTCTGTATCCATTCCTCCCTACCCATTTGGAAAGGGAAGAGAGCTAAATGTACATTTCTAGACCTTCTCTGTAAGTATTCCACATGGAAATTAAGTCTGTCTCTAATTGTACACAGGAGAGATTCAAAAGGCAGAGAGAAGAGGTCATTTGCCTTGTCCCTTCCTGCTGTTTTTTGCAGGCATGTGGTAGAAAGAAATGTGATCCTGCCCTGGGACAGGCTTCCAATTCCATTCTCTAGCTGCCTGGGTTGTGAGTGTTTGCAGCACTTCAGTGATAGAGGACACCCTTTGGTCTTAACTTTTTGGTCATTGATTGACAGCTATGGAGTGTGTGACTTCAACTCCTGATTTCCAGAAGTAGGTCAGAATTGGTAGTCATCTAAAGGGGCAGTTCTGCTTTGTTTGCTCTGGCATTACTCTAGGGGGCTCCCAATCTCTCTACCAAATGTCTTTCTTCTCAATTGACCCAGAGAGTCTTTCATTTTTTTTATTGCACTAAACATTTATTGATACAACAGGTAAATGTTAATTTAAATTATGCCCATTTAACAGCCTGCTTACAGATAAAAATTTTAATTTTTTAATTGATAATAACCAAACATTGCTGAGGAGAGCTGGAAGTAGTGTGAATGAGAAAGTTATCAATTGTAGTTTTCAAGATCAAAAAAATAGAGAACCGGCATTACCGTTTAGTGACCAAGGGCATAGCTTCCAGATCTGGGTACATAATTGTTTGAATCATGCCTCTCTTACTCCTACTTGGCAAATCCCTTTATTCACCATATTTTTCGGACCATAAGACACATCTAGGTTTTAGAGGAGAAAAACAGGAAAAATTTTTGAAGCAAAAAAATGTGGTAAAATATTTAATAACATAAATAACATAATATTTCACCAACGTAAATGTAAACAGAACTCAACAGAAGCATTAACAACCATTATTCCTCCCAAACTGGGGGGGAGGGGGTGCATTTTATAGTCCAAAAATACAGTAAATGTCAGTGTCCTCAGCTCTCAGATGTAAAAAATGATAGCTACCTGTAGTGTGAGAATGAAATACAATAACAAATATTATTTATTGAGTCTGAAACTCCATAATGGTAGACATTATCCGATTATATTTCCATGCAATGAAATGGAAAAGAATAAAAAGTAAATGGGAAAAATTAGAAACTATAGAAAATAAAAACCCTTAGGCTGTGTTAGAATTTAGAAGGAAATAGGAAATTCATGCCTCCTGGACTTTTAAACTACGGCCATAGAATGAGGTTACCCAACCTTTGAATACATAAATCAATTATATTATAATTTCTCACCAATCTAATTATTATAATCACCCCCAAACTGTACCCCTCAGGCCCTTTGCTGCTGAATTTCATGGGGCTGCTGAGCCCCACTCCCCTTCCCTTGTGATGGCTCCACTCTGGCCCTAGAGAAGAAGCACAGATCTTTCCATCTTCCAGAACATAACTCAGACCAAAGGGAGAGAGTGAACAAGACTGGCTGGAGCCTTGAGAAAGAAGTCATCTTAACACACCAAACAGCGTATACCTGCTTCAGGCAGAATTTCTTAGAACTCCCATATTTGTAGCAAAATTCAGAGCCCTGGCATTAATGCTCACAGACTCTTACACGGCAGGAGCTACCTCCCTGTCACCGTCAGGATCTATGGTCATCTCCACACAGCAAGGTTCAGGCCCGTGTTTCTGTTGGTCCCAGAAAATGAATGTTCATCTCAGTTTTTGCTGCAGGATGGTTGTGGGAAATTTTTAATTATTTCAGAAAAAAAATTCTACATAACAATGTTTTTTTAAGTCCCAAATCTGTTAATCAAAATGTTTTACACTGTGAGGTGTTCTGATATTGAACTATCTTTACATTCCAGGATAAATCACATTTGGTCAATATATTGTTTTCAGAATGGACAGCTGTATTAATTTTACATATATTATTTTACATTTACGTCTATAATGAAATTATCCATCAGCTGATCTCTTCTGTGAAGTTTTTGCCTGGTATCATATAAAAAATTACTAACCTCAAAAAGTTAGTTGCCTAATTCACCATCATTGTTCATACTGAGGAACAAATTGTAAAAGTTACAGAGCAGATCTATTCTGTGAGAGTTTAGAAGATCTATAAAGTCACCTTTGTTTGATGTCTTTTTTAGGAAACTATCTTTACGACTATTTTGGTTTCTTTTACTTTGGTTTGATCCATTGAAAACATTTTTTATTAATTTATATCTCCCTAATTTTTTAATTTTATCTGAACTTCCAAATTTTCATTATATGTTTGTTTATAATAGTACCTTATAGAGTTTAATAAATCTCTTCCCTCTGAATTATCTCCTCTCTCCCATTCTTAGTGTCATTTAAATTTTTCTCTTGATTAGTTTTCCAGGAGTTTATCTGCTTTGTTAGCCCATTAAAGAAATGTCTTTTTTTTTAATTTGTTGGTTATCACCATTGGTTTTAGTATTCTCCACTATGTCTGCTTTATATTTATTACCTTCCATTTTATTTGGATTTATTCTGTTTTCCTTCTGACAGTATCTTGAGCTGAACAGTTAAATTAATTTTTTTCTAATTTGTTAAAAACTAGATAAATGATATTTTCCTGGTCATTTGGTTGCAGATGTTTATCATTTTTATTTAGGTTTTCTCTTTAATCCAAAAGTTATTATAAATGTGCTCTTTAGTCTTCAAATGGGGAGTCTGAGTGGTTAGTTGGTCAGTTTTCTGAAAAAGATGAAATTTTACATTGCTGTATACTCGAATAATATTTCCTTTTATTGTATGCAGCTTGTAACAATAATTTGGTCATATAATATTCCATAATGCCAATAGTCCATAATTTATATAACCCTCTTCCTAGCATTAGACTTCAGATTGGCTTTTAATTTTTTGTTGATGAAGTTAGCGTTTCATAATTTTAGATGCAATGTTTTTTTCCTACGGGAAAAATGAATTTGGTTAATAAAAGAAAGTCCAAGAATGAAAGTAGGGAAAAGATGTAGGACAATATCCTAATGCAGGATTAACTGGGGGAACAATGCTGTCAGCACCACTAAAGAAATAATGTTCTCTCTCAGATACGAGGGAATTAAGTATTATCAAATTTAGTAAGTCATAATGATGACTTAAGTCGTGAAGATAAATCATGTAATGTTTTAAATACAGCAGAGCAAGTTGTACAAGTTCATAGTGTTCTTGCTTAGGAAAATAGTTTCTTGGTCTCTTTTGGATTTTTAGCACAGGCTGAGTGGCCAGTGGCTGCTCTTTGCAAGGCTTCATGTTTAGGACCACTTTCCCCGAGCACCTCACACCTCGTCAAAGGATCAGGGCGAATGAGGCACAGCCCTCACGGCCCTTGGAGGTCTTTCAACCCTTGCCATTCCCCAAGGCTGAGTGCGAATCCTCCTCTCCTCCGTGCATTTTCGCTTCTTCCAACTCCTCCTCCTTGAGGGGCTTAAAAAATTAATTAATTTTGGATTTCTGAATGTTTTCTGTTTTTGTTTTTAACATTCAGACCTGTACAACAAAACAACATAGGTCTTTTTTTCTGGAAGGGTAGATGCTCTGTTATTCTTCAGCAGCCCACAGCAGCCAAAAACAAAACAAAACAGAAATGCATGTCAGATTCTATTTACCCTTCATAACTCCCTGCAACACACCCGTCAAGAAACATCTCCAATGTCACCTTTCTGAGTGTCTTCAGTGAAAATGAAGAGACAGCCTACGTCCTTGTTAAAGTCAAACTAGAGATATTTTGTTAATGTTCTTCGCCAGAAAGGAATCTCTTACTTACCTCCCTCTGTTTTGTGTAACTTTGCCCAGCTCCAACCTGGAGCATTGCCCAATGTCTACAGTCATATATGGCAGAGACCGTGGATTTTAAATAATGTTTCCTTTCATAAGGGAACTGAGAACACAACAGCACCGCGACAAGTCGAATGTGCTGTTTGTGCAGGTAATGTTAGCGTTATCCTGGGAGGAAATTTGAAACTTGGTGGTCTCCCGAGTCACTCAACTTCAAGTTTTAGCAGATCAAACATGAAAAGGGATTTGGAGCTATTAAGGGAGTGCAGCGTGCAGCCATGCCTGAGGCCTCCCTGTCTTTCTTTGGTCATTCTTTTTGCCTTCGTCATGATGTGTCCTTTCGGAAACCATAAAGAAGACGTAGAAGTAATTTTAAAAAGAAGTATCTAAATGAAAAAGGAGTAATCTAGATAAGAAAAAAGATGAGTGAAACAAAGCTGACACCAGAAAAAAAAAACAATAGAAATGTATCTCAATGGAATAAAGTAGAAAAAACTTTAAAGTTAACATTTTAAGAATTTGAAGAACAAAACAAACTCAAATAGCAAAACTGTAAAGACATTAAATGTTATTTTGGAGCAAAATCAAACTATAAAATCTTGACAAAGTGTTAGAAAGGGTCCACATTAACAAGGTAAAATCGATAATAATAGTAAAAGAGAAAAACTGAAATCACAAACTAAAAGCTTGAGAATAAAAAATAAAGTGAATAGTGAAGTATTCTAGAAAGCAAAATTTAACACCCAGAACCCGTGCAGGCACTTCCGGCACAGGCACTGCGGCCTGTCGTGCGCCACGTGGGTCCTGTATCACGTGTCTCCTTGTTGCTGTTTGGTGGGGAAACGTCACCGTGCTCTCACCTCATCATCGCACATGTCTTCCATTCCAAACACGGTCTCTCAGACCCAGTTGCAGAGAGGCTTTTGTCACGTGGACTCTCCAGTTGACAGACATATCTGAAAAAACAAGGCTTTTGTTCAGAGTGAGCATTCCAGCCTGCGGCAGCAGGCTGACATCACCCTGACTCCCCCAACATCAGGTTCTGTATGAAGGTAAAGAGGAGGGAGAAGGAAAGGTATGTTCTTACTAAGGTGCCCACCCCACCCGGGAGACAAACCATGTGTCATTGCCAAAAAAAATTCGCCACTGCAAATGCCAGTGCTGACTCCCACATCCCCATCTTCTCTCTCACCTTGAGTTTTGAGGAGGATATGTTTGCAAAGGAGTCCTGAGGAATGGCTTAGTATGGAAGGTGCATCTGCATCTGAACCCTAAAAAGGGTGCCGTGGAGTGAGCTGCAGCCCCGAATGAATCCTGCAGCTCCACTGCAGCCCCAGCTACTCTCAGATGAAGGCTGCTGAGCTAGCTGGTCTCCATCAATGCATTCGCCTCTGAAGGGAGACAAGGAAACACAACATCATAGAAATAATTCAATCAGAGCCTCAGAACAAATTGCACCGAGCTCCCTCTCCTCCCCAAGTGCTGAGCCCAGGTATCTCCTCCATGGAAATCCTAGAGCCACCATATGCTCCAGTAAAGCTGTGACACCAGCCGGGGTGGCAGTGGCCCGGCCATGTCAGTGAACCTCAGCATAGTGCCCACAGCAGAGCTGGATGGCCTCAGTACTCTGAAGTGGCCTCCTTTCTCTTAATAACAGGGACCAGTAGCAACAGGCATGACAAAATGCATATTCACATATTGGTACTGAGTGAGGAAGGTGAAGAGTAGCCATGTGAATATGTTCATAAGTACAGGTGAGACATCTTCCTAGGACCCCAAGAAACAAATGGGGGAGGGTACAGAACAAGGCCTTGAAGGGCTGGGGTATTTGGACCATGGTAAGAAAGAGCCAGGGCAATATTCCTATCTATCTCATTTTTATTCGAAGTCAACTGTGACTAGAGAAAATATACCAAAGCATAAAGAATGTAGCTTAAAATGGCAGTAGCCTGAAGTCTACAACTGAGATGAAATCTGACGTAAATTGCATATCCTACATTAAATCCTCAGCCCTCAATTCTCTAACCGTCCTTAAGATTTTACTCCTTAGGGAATCGCTCTCTGCCATAATGCAATATCACTTTTGCCTACAAGTTTGCAAAGAAAAAGGAATGTCATACAAATGACATAAAGAGGGTCAAAAAGATGGTAACAAAGATGATCGGGCTTGTTAACACGAGCAATTAGAAAATGTTAAAGGAATCAGAGTGATGCGTCCTTGAGAAAAGAAAAAAGGATGCCTTCGTAAAAAGTGCAGTCCTGAGTGAGAAGTTGGTAAGATAAAGGGGTGCAGAGAGGGGAAGTGAAGGAATGTTAATGTAATCGGGGGCCTGCCTTCAGGGGTGAGCCTTTTGAACAAGCAGCGGAAAAACATAAAGCATCAACAGAACAAAAAAGTGGTGGTGCTGCAATTCATCTTTGAAAAAATAAACAATGAGAACCCTACACTGCATTCCAACTCAAAATTTAGAAAGCATTCGGTAACATTTGAAATGTGGGGAGAGGGTTATAGTATCAGGAGAGACCTGTTAAATGAGGGAATGACTTACTTGTGTCCTGTGAGAGGTGCTACGGACAAAGATCTAGAATAACAAAAGGCGATCTCTGGGTCAAAGCAGGGAAGAAATATATTACTAAACTTATTTCAGAGAAAGCCATTTGATGTAAGTAGAAAATATATGAATATAATATCTGGAAAGTGACAAGAATTTCTTAACTGACATAAAGTTCAGAAGCCTCAGGCTTAGCAAGCTTGCCTAACTTTTTTTTAATATAAAAATGAAAGAAACAGTCGTGGAGTGTTCTTCTTTAGGCAGTTATATATTTCACATGGCTGTTAGGCAGCTGTTGGTGTCAGTGATGAACTATGAAAATGGAAACCTGAAATTAAAAAAAAAGGTCCTGTTTATTTGATTAAAAAAAAAACCTCAACTAACCAACTGGAAGAAGGGCAAAATGAGAAAATATATGAGTAGTGAATCAAATATACACTCCTCATCCTTGAATTTCTTAAGAAAATTCTGATAAAAAGAAATGAACCTGAATGGGTGGTATAAGAGGAGATGATACCAGATGTGGGTTAAAAGGAGATGACGTTTTCACTCTCCTGGTTCTTGCCAACAGGACATATGAGTTCCCTAATAAAGACTTGGAGCGACACCTCATTTCCTGTGTCATCCTGCACATGCCTTAGGCAGGCAGGAGCACCCAAGGACCAGCTTAGAAGAGATGGCATGAAGCAAGCCCTTGCTTCCTAGACAGGTGAATTTCTGTATCTGCGAAGTTTGGTTAGCCTAGTTTTCTTTTTCCAGGTCTGAATAGGTTTTTGCTTCTATTTTTTAAAATGTAATATACAAAAAATAGTTCAGTTTGTTTTTTTAATTATTTACTTTTTAAATTTTTTTATTTTCCCCATGACCAGTTAGTCCCCTTACACCCTTCCCCCACCCTCTCCACTCTGTTGTCCGTGTCCATGAGTCCTTTGTCGTCCTAGTTTTAGAGATTGCCATTGTTACAAGTCCGGATTTCCTCAGCGGTGCACTCCTACTGTGAGAGTTCTCTCTTTAATCTAAATGAAGTGCTTACATATATAAATTAGCCATGTTTTCTCACTTCAATACAGAATGCTCCTTATAGAATCTCTTTAATTTTCTTTTTCACTGGCAAAACAGTGGCAATTCCTACAAACTTTTTCAGAGTCCCTTTAACCAAGCTCTTGTCTAAACATTTAGACAAGATCTCATGGCTTAGAAATATAGGCATTTTCAAAACTGACATTGCAGTATCAAAGGGCTCAGGGAAATATTAGGGCGATGATCTTCCCCGCAAGGATGCATTTGGGTTTGTTTATTCGAGAGTGCTGCATTGCTGGTTAAATGGAACTATCTTAAAATAGGCTGGATAATATCTGTGATGGTTGGTTAATAGATCAGGTTTCCTAAGGAAGAGGATTCCCTTTTAAAAAAATTCACATTAGCTCAAATACATAATGCTCAAAATAGAAATGAGTTCATGAGATACTTTCTTATACACAGAAACAAAGCATTAATGGGAAGCACAGTTAACTCTAATAATAAAAGTAGAAAAAGAAACAAAATGAATAAATGTTCTCCTTTCTTCCTCTTGTGCCTTTTATTTTCTTTCCTCCTCAGTCCAGTTATTTCTCTCCTCTGAGTCCATAGTTTATCACTGAAGCATCAGACAAAGTGGGCAAACTCAGTTCAGAACACCCACCCAGGCCCCACTTCTCTCCCTTACCTATGCTGCTTTGAGGCAGCCTGGCCAATCAGCAGCAGACAGTTGCCTAGTTCCGAGGTGAGGAATAACCACACGCTGTAAATGTATTCATTTCATGTGACAGTATAGTAAAATTCTGAAGGGAACCAGGTTAAGCTCTAATTTTGTATCAGGTGGAATCTGGCTATAGTTTCCTTCCTCCTGCTGGGTTTTGGGCCATCCCTTCGTTTGGCCAAGGTCAATTTGTCCACTGCCCCCTTACACAATACTTGACATTGTGAGCCTGTGATCCCCACATCTGGTGCACTGGCCTTCCCCTAGTCTGCCAACATCACTCATCTGATTCCTTTGCATGAACACCTCTATGATATGCCTTTTTTCCCTCATTATATAAAAATGAAGATCCTTCTCAATGAATTGCACAGAGTAACTCTTTATATCCAAATCTATTGTACATCATAACTCTTAATTTTCTTTCTTTCTCTTTGCTTTGTAATTTAATTTCAGTGTATAATCTTACAGTGGCTTATTATCAGTTTTCTCAGTCTATTGTCATCCGTTTTCAATTGTAAACTTTAAAGAGCAGCAGGGAGTGTGTCCATGAACCGCTCTGTATGGTGTCCAGAGCAGCATTACACAGAGGTCAGTGTCACCTGGATGTTCATTAATGACAGTGTCCAGGAGGTTCTGCCTTCCCAGTTCGCTCTCTCATTGAACTGCTTACTAGTGAAAGAGTGTTTAAGAAAATGCTTTTGTTAGATTCTAATCGGAATGCCACAGTGCTGTTTCACTCTTTGTGCCATGCCCTGCAGTGGCTCTGGCATTCGAGTGAGGGGCAAAGGAGAGAGAATAGCCATGTTTCACATAGGCAATGCTATAGAAGATTTAGGACTCTGTTTTAGTGGTGCGTAGTTGTGATTCTATTTGAATCATACCAGATACTCTACTAAAAAGAGTTCCTTCCTTCCTTCCTTCCTTCCTTCCTTCCTTCCTTCCTTCCTTCCTTCCTTCCTTCCTTCCTTCCTTCCTTTTTCTTTTTTCTAGACCTATTCAGCATTGAACAGTTACAACAGAGAAGATTTTATATCACCAAAGACACAATTACATGGTGAATGTGAGAACAGTTTGGTGCAGGTTTCTATAGAAAAATATATTTTCCATTGTTAATTCAAATACCTTTCCTCACCCTACCTTGAAAGAAAAGCTCTTTCAAAGAGGCATTTGGCTTTTTATCATTTATCTGTTTAGCCATCTCTCCTTGGTATGTGCATGCAGTGAGTTAACAGAAACAACCCTTTTTGTTTCTCTTGAAGATATCTAAGTAAAGTTTCAAGTAGCCAATTAGCTTTTTGACCTAAGCTTTGTTGGCTGCAGAAAGCTTGAATCTCAGGAACATTTGGTTCTCAAGGCATTTGGATCTCATAAGAAAGACTCAGTGCCAGCACCAATCAGAATGGCTGCCAGTTGTTATTCTTCTTCACAACTGGCGGCCATTTCCAGCACTGTTACGGAGCCGTGATCAATCTCTGCACCTGTCTATCAGTGGATGTTCATAGAGAGAACGGTGTGGGCTGCATCTGCAGATACCACATGTAACCAGAAGGGAGAAAGGAGGAGGGAGAGTGTAAAGCCCCAAATGTGTACAACGAGAAAGGCTACAGGGAGAGAAAAATAACGTGCCAAAGCATGCACCAGCTAGCTATATGTTGTTATAGAAATTCAGAAGAAAAGAGGAAAACAGTGACCTATGAGGATGCTTATTGCTGGAATGATGTAGTTCCACCCCATGCATGAGTTTAGTTTTTAATTTAACCCTTGAACGGGTTATCTCAATGTTTCACAGATATGTCTTGTCTTTGCAAAAATACTTCAAGAGAGAGAATCTGAGAATTTTATATTTATATATACTCTGTACCCTCTGTGGTTAGAATCCTTCTGTGCCTACGATTATGTGTCAGTGTGTAAGAATGTGGCATGTTGATTATTTTATACATGGTCTTGGGTTTTTTCTGTTTTGTTTGTTTTTGTTTGAGGTTTTTTTCGGGGTTTTGGGTTGGTTTTTTTTTTTTTTTTTTTGCAAATCTGTTATCAACTTCTTTCTTACAAACAAGGAAGCTGAGCAATCATTTTGAAAATTAATAAAATAAATTGCCATATGTTTTTTATGCAGGAGCCTATAAAGTGGTGATTATGTGTATCTGTATTTTATTTTTGTAAATAGTATAATTTTGTCTTGAAAACTGGAATAGGACATTCTAAATTCAATCATACTTAATTTAAATGTATTGCATAATTTTTTACCTTTGCAGATGCATATATTTTTTTATGTCTTTTATACATTTATTGCAAGCTGCAACATATGATTCCCAAAGCAGTTTGATTCTGTGTTGAGAGCTTAGTTCACATTGCATGAAATTTCTGTCTAATTGTCCTGCAACAATCTCAGCTCCTCAGTGTTTCTCTATGAGTGAGCTTAGATTGCCTTATGCAGTCAATCAGTAAACAGTTTAATATCTCTGCTCTTATTTCATAATGCTGTCTTATAAGTATTCTCTTCAACTTCTGCATTCAATAAAATTCTCTTGAATAAATGGATTCATGTTAGTTTTAAAATGAAAGAAGAAAGAGCACTTTCTAAAATCTTAAATCTAACAAGATGTTTGATAGAGTTGAAAGATCAAACACTCTGAATGAAAGGGTGAAACAAAAATATTTCAAATTTAATGAAACATTAAAAATATTCCACATCTGTCCAGGGATCTTAACTTTATCCCAGTATCAGTTAAATCAAATTATGTAATAGACATTTTTTTTTGGAAAATGTATATATGTGGGAAAAAATGTATATCAGTAGGAAAAATTATCTCTATGTCTGTTTTTCCATCTATTTTTCTTGATACCATGACCATATGGATTTCTAAAGGGAAAAGAAGAGTACAGAAAAAAATATTTCAGAACTATTGCAAAGGGAATATTCAGAGCAAATATAGATAAATTATTTTACTTAACTCACAATATCTGTAGACTCTCCTGTAAAAACCCAGCCTCGGTTAAATATTATTCTCTAGTTGGCATACACCTCAGCTCTTCATTTGATAAAACTAGGTCCCAAAGGATGGTAAGTTTGTATCCTCCAGAGTTAAGATATGAATTTCTTCTGCAGTGACGACATTTGCATTTATCAAGTCTACCAGACCCTAGTGTGAAAGGAGGCAGAGTTTTTCTTGATAAAATCTCATCACTTGAAGAATATTCTGATTTTTTTTTTTTTTTATGAAAAAGAAACCAAGCCTTCTGAAGACCTGGGTTTAAGTACAGAGTGAGTTGTCATTTTTCTAGAATACTCCTTAGGTTATATGGGGGGAAATGGTGGAAAAGCAAAAGATAATCTTATTTGGATATCATTTTAAAAGATATATATTCATATTTCTGTTTTTTAATTCAATCTTTTTTATCTGAGTAGCAACAGAGCATGAGCTTTCCCATAAAATTAAGAATCCCACAATTCATTTGCTGTTTTTTAAGTGCTCTAAGCTGTAGTCCTGAAACAATTATAGCTCCACCATCACTTCTCTCAATAAGCCAGAACATAGAGGAAGCCTCTGGGCCATTCGGTGAAGTGGTAATGTAGTTCTTCAGCATCCTCCAGGACTTTCAGTGCATATACTTACCTCTTAGTGATTGCTGTCTTCCTGGGCAGCCCAGAGACCAAGATAATGCTCTTATTTTTCTCCAGGAGAGTTTCCTCAAAATGTGTTTCTTTCATATCTCAATCCCTTAGAACACTACTGGAAAACAAAAGTAAACAGATACAAGTAAATGAATTAGATTTAAAATGTGAATGGTTCTAGATGGTTTTATCCAATGCTCTCCCAGATAAACCATCCATTACAATAACAGAATAAGTACCATGGAGATTTTAGTCATGATGGCAAGACAAATGAAGAGGTATTTGGGGGCAAGAATTTCAGTGCCTGTGAAATCAGAACAATAAAGGCAACCACATTTCCAAGGAGTTTCAGTTTTTGCATGGCTGGTGGGCCTTGGGAAAGGACAAGATTCGCCAGCCCTCATCACTTCATGCTCATTGCTTTTGTTGCTATTCCAAGTTCGTATGTAACAACAACAACCTAGTTGACTGCGACCGGCTGTACCACCACTTTTAGAGTTTAGAGGTAGAAGGTTTTCCAACATCCTAAGATCAAAATCTTACTAACGAGTTCTTGCCCTCTGCCTACCTTTCATTCCAATCTTGTAAGCATGAGCTTCTGCCTTCCTGCTTTATCCTGTGAGCACTCTAGCTTCACTTTCATCACCTGAACTGGCTTGCTGGCAATTGTCCTCAGAGGTTTGCTAAAAGGGGGAGGATGAAAGAGAAGATTTATTTTTAGGCTTTTGTATGTCTTTAATGAGGAAAAGAGATTTTTGTACAACACCACGGGTCCACATCCTGGCAGCAAGGAAGCATATCTCCATATGGCACCAAATCCCTGATGGAAGTAGAATTCTAGAAAATAAGATAAAAAATACTAGAGGTGGTCACTTTTGCTGTAATGTTACCCATATTATTTTCTTGCTGGAATTTAGAAGTGATGTGTGGAGATAAAGCCGCAAAGTACAATTTCATGAAAACACCATAACTACTTTTAAGCCCAGTCAACTTCTGCAGTCACTCAACATAGATCTGCATTTTAGTACCAGTGAAATAGGAGTTTATCCAGTTGCTTTTTATTATAAAATGAGTTTTTTTTTTTAAAAAAAAGAATTAAATTCCCATGTGCAAAATGCAAAGGGGAGAGGCCCAAGTTAAATAAGATAGTCATTCACTAAATTTCAATAGAATACCTGCCTTGTAAAATAAATATTATATTTGAGTGCTTATAATGAATTTTAGATGCACTAACTCATTTATTCCCCCAAATAGCCCTATAAAAAACCAACATGAGACCCAGAGAAGTTAAGTAACTTGCCAGTACTCATAACTACTCAGAGTATACAGATGTATAAGTCATGTTTCTTCTCAAGAATGTTCATTTTGAAATAATCCCATTTAAAAAGTATGATCACAGAAGACGAGTTATGTAAATTCTCTATTCTGACCTTCAAACTTGGCACAGTACTTGCAATTCAATGTATATCAAAAAACATCTGCAGGAAGAGAAAAGTAATTAATATGATACCATCTTGAGAAGAGTATCAAGTGCCTGGGAAAGAAATTTGAATTAGTGAGGGAAGGGTCTCTGGGTGAGGGTCAATGAGTATGACTAGGAATCTTAAGTTCAATATACCTATTACCTTCAACTTGTTTCTTTAAGGTCCACTTTTAAAACTATGTACTTAAAGTAAATGGAACTAATTTAAAATGTTTTTGATGACGTTGCCTTAGTAAAACATCATTAGGATACTTACTTTCACATTCCTTCTTTATTACTAGAGCAAGGCTCCTGCTTACTAAAGAAGGTACAGTTGCAAAGTGGTCACAAGAGAGGGCAACCTGGGAAGAAAACCCTTTTCCTCTGAAATCCAACACACCCCACGACCGAACCAAAAAGCACTCAGTGTCATCGGCCCTTTCCTGGGCTGATATGGATCAGCCCAATGCCAAGTTGATGGGTTGTCCACGACGACAGCTCATAGTCTCTGGGTCCCTGTTCTGGGCACCAGCTGAGGCAGACACCGGCCCACAGTGTCCACAGCATCATGGATGAGATATGAGACAAATTCACATGGACTCCCAAGTCCTGTGGAGGAAAAGGGATGGTACGGCTACTCTTAAGGGGAGAGCGCCTCAGAGCAGCCTAGCCACTCTCTTAAGAGGAGAGCATGCCGACCCTTGCCTGGACAGGTTTTTATTGGGTTTCATTTTGAACAGGAATACAGATAAAGTTCATTAATCATTGAGCAAATGAGTTTGGGAAACAAACTCATTTCCCTGCTCGGACCCTTATATTTAATTGATAGTATTCTTAGCAAAACAGGTTTCACAGGATTTTATGTATTCTTTCTCCGGCCTGATCCCCTGGGGAATCCGCCCTTTCCAGCACAGGGCTGCACCGCTTTCTGTCATTGTTTCAGGCTTAAGTCAGGCAGGGGAAGTAATGCAGCCAAGAGATTAGGAGACTTCTTGGAGACAGAATGAGGACTCAGGTTATGTCAAAGCCAAGAGGCTAGGTCCATCACCCCCTTTTGCTATAGCCCCGTAAGTCCTTCCCTGGGGAATCCCCATGATCCTGCCTGTCTTAGGTCGTTCCCCCCTGGGGAATCTTACCAGTCATTATCTAACTGATCAAGCATTGGGGGCCAGTTATGGATGAAGTAAAAGGAGCAGTAGCGGCGCTCCTGCCAAAGAGATAAGCTTTGTTTCCTTAGTGGCTTATGGTGGCTCGCTCAGTCTTAGCTATGGGGGGTTACAGCTTCTGAAACCAGGCATGGTGGTTCCCAACACTTTGCCTCTCACAGGCCCCCAACCAGGGATCTGGCCTGAAACCCAGACATGTGCCCAGACCAGGAATCGAACCAGGGATAACACCCAACCCACTGATCCATAGCAGTTAGGGAAAAATGCTTGTTTCATAACAGCAACTTGGAGATGAGTAGGTGTAAAAACATTTTTGTTAAATATGAGCCCATGAACTCTTAACTATTGACTGTCTCTGTTAATGTCATATAGAGTTTGTATTACTCCAATGAAGAGAATACATTCCACCATTCTTTTGGGGAAGGCTTTTTAGGAATTCACAAACAAGACTGATTTTAGTTTAACCCCTTTTTGTTTTCACTTTTTTTTAAATTTAATCTTCATTGTATTTTTTTTCCCATTACCATTTAGTCCTCTTACACTCTCTGTCCTCTCCAGCAATCCCCATACTGTTGTCCATGTCCATGGATCTTTTTTCCTTTTTGCTCCATCCCTCCACTCCCTAACCTCTCCCGCTCCATTAGCTGTCATCTGCTCTCCATCTATGAGTCTGTCTCTGTGTTGCTTATTAGTTCAGTTTGTTTATTAGATTCCACATATGAATGAAATCATATAGTATTTGTCTTTCTGTGACTGGCTTTTTTCACTTAGCATAATGTTCTCCAGGTCCATCCATACTGTTGATAGTCTTCATTTTTATGGCCAAGCAGAATTCCATTGTGTCAATGTCCCATAATTGTTTTATTCACTTACCTACTGATGTACACTTGGGCTGCTTCCATATCTTGGCGATTGTTAATAATGCTGCAACAAACACAGGGGTGCTTCTATTCTTTCAAATTAGTGTTTTGGGTTCCTTTCAATGTGTTCCCAGAAGTGGGATGGCTGGGTCAAAAGGCACATCCATTTTTAATCTTTTGAGGTACTGCTTCCCACAGTGTCTGCTCCAAACTGCATTCCAGCAATAATGCAAAAGCATTCTCCTTTCTCCACATCCTCACCAGCACTTGTTTGTTGATTTATTGATGATCGCCATTCTGACAGGTGTGAGATGGTATTTCATTGTGGTTTTAATTTGCATTTCTCTCATGATTGGTTACATTGAGCATCTTTTCATATGTTTATTGGCCATATGTATGTCCTCTATGGAGAAATGTCTGTTCAGGTCCTTTGCCCATTTTTTAAATTGAGTTGGGTTTTTTTTGGTGTTGAGTTTTATAATTACTTTATTTATTTTGGATATTAACCCCTTATGAGATATATTGGTGAATATGTTCTCCCTTTCTGTGGGTTGTCCTATTTTGTTGATCTTTTCCTTTGTTGTGCAAAACCTTTTTAGTTTGCTATAGTCCCACTTGTTTATTTTTTTCTTTTGTTTCCCTTGGCTGGGGAGATATATCTGATAAAATATTGCTTGAAGCAATGTCTGAGATTTTGCTACCTATTTTTCTTCTAGGATTTTCATGGCTTGGGGTCTGACATTTAAGTCTTTGATTCATTTTGAAATAATTCTTGTGTGTGCTATAAGAAGGCAATCGAGTTTTTTTTCTACATGTATCTGTCCAGTTTTCCAAATACCATTATTGAATAAACTATCTTCAGCTTATTCTATGTGCTTGCTTCCTGTGTCAAATATTAATTGACTGTAAAGTTATGGGTTTATTTCTGGGATCTCTTCTGTTCCATTGAGCTATGTGTCTGTTTTTACTCCAGTACCAGGCTGTTTTGATTGCTATGGCCTTGAAGTGTAGTTTGATATTAGGTAGCATGATTCCTCTAACTTTGTTCTTCTTTCTCAGGATTGCTGTTCCTACGTGAGGCCTTTTGTAGTTCCATATAAATTTTTGAAATATTTGTTCTAGTTCTGTGAAAAGAAATTGTCATATGCCATCCAAAAGCTTCATGAAATAGTAATAACAGTGGACCAGAATAACCGACAAACTGAGCCATAAACTTCTGATTATATAAACATGTGGCCACACTGTGGCACAGGGACACACCTAAGTGAGGGGAAGGGATAAAATTGCAGAAAAGACACTTACATGGGGTCGCTACAGAAAAGAAGTTATAAGAAGGAAGCTGTAGTATGTCATTTTTCCCATTGTATCTTGGGAGTTCATGTTTCGAACAAGACTGGTTTCTGTAATAATCAATGAAACAGGTACTAATGATTGAGCTCCTGCTGTGTGGCAAGTTCTGTTAGGTTTCAAAATCACAGAAAGGTTTAACTGCAAGGAACATGTCATTTAGGTTCCATGAAAGATAACATGGGAGTAGGATTTACTGAAACCAGCTCTGTGATCAGAATCACTTCTTTTATTAAGGATTACTAAACTAAATACAGCTGCATTTGGCAAGCCCCAATATGTAATAAAGTTTCATTGATACCTAAGAGAACAAAGAGAGAAAGTGTGAGAATGAACTCTTGGATAATTTTTAAGTGACTCCTAATATCAAAACATTCTCTTAATTATTACCATAAACCTCTTTTCCAATCAAAACACTACAAAAGTTATTAAAATATTTAAATTGCCTGATTTTGGCATTGACTTTTCCCCATTCCACTGGCAGCTTTTCCACTTTATGCCTCTATTTCTACTTACACAAAATGAGTATAATACCTGCCAAACTATATTACAGCCTTGTAGTGAGAACAAACAAATACATATACAAGAGTAATACATTTAAAAAACACATGAAAAATTATTGTCACTTATATTGCAATATATTATTCAAAGATACTAATGTTCTGGAAAAGGAGCAATATAACCAAGGAGAAATGTAATTTAGAGATTATTTAATTATTTCTCACTTTGTCTAGAAATAACATTATAGAGAAAGTGAAATATAACAATGTCGATAGCTCTTATGGGTTAGAAAAATGAGCTTTATCGTGACTCTAAATTATGAATCAGGGTATTTAAATAGTCATTCAATTATTTGGAGAGGGGAGAAAAAAGACTTTACCCTTTGGCGCCCCATCACATATGGGTGGTGATATGGTAAGGATTTTCATTACATATGTGAATTAGTATTCAGTGTAGATGACTTCCAGAAAAATTGTACCTTATGCATCTTTGAAGAAAATAATAGAGACATAAAATGTTGAAATTTTTATTTTGCCAGAGGAAACTGACCTTGTGTTTACACTTTGCCAGAACAGGCTGCTCTATTTTTAAAAAAATGAGGTGAAGCAGGTACTTAGAATTGTTAAAGGAAAAACAAAAAAAGGAGTTCCTTTTCGTTGGACTGATGAACTGCTTTGTTTCATTTTGCTTTGTGTTTTAATCCCGTCAGTTAGTCCTGGCTGCGTCAGTGGACTGGACTGGCCTTTGGAGGAAAAGACCGGTGCGGTGGGGGTTCAGGTGAGGCTCTCCTCTCAGCTCAATTTGTGATTTCACCCTGCAGGGAGCAGGGACCAGCTGGGTCTGTGAGGTACCGAGAAAGCAGGAATATTGCACCATAACAAAACATGGAGAGGAAGACAAGGGCTTGCCGTACAATAAATTAATGTTGAAAAATTAAGGACACCATTTAAGAAAAGAAGGAAGTAACAGAAATCATAAAGGGAGGTTGTGATACTCTTTCATTGCAGTTGTTATGTTAATTATATTTAGTATAGTAAAAAAAAGGAGGGGTTGAATAATCTATCATGAACTGAAAAATCATTGACATTATCTCTTTTTCCACTGGGAACATTTTGTTTATGTCAATTTTTAACTATTGTTTCTACTTTACATGTTAATAAAAGTGTAAGGACTAGAAAATATCTATGAATGAGTTCTTCCAATATAATACAAATATTATTATAAGATACATTATTACATACACCAAAGAAAATGTGTGAGTTAAAGCAAAAAAAAATCTTTTGGTGGGGAGGGGACTTAACCTCAAGGTTTTGACTTTAGAATAATAGTTACCTTTTATCTAAATTTATCCTCTTGGCTACAGAAAGGGTAACTCAGAAAAATTGAGATGAGTTTTGAAGATGACGCCTTCATTGATCTTGATGATTGAGGGAGGCTGGTTCATCCTTCCTTTCATGCAGGATTATCTTTAATGATTTCCAGGGAACCCAAGTGCATCCATGCAGTGGGTCCCTAAATCTTCTGCTTTACAAAATAACCAGCCTGAGTTCTAGGGACGGGCTGTGAAAGAGGCAGAGACATGAGGATTCTGCAATGCACTAATTGATTTAGCAGCAGTTTAAAACAATGTTGAGCATTGTCAGAGATGTTCCTTTGAGGTATTAAATCAAGTTTCCCAAGATGGATGGCATGCTAACCACATACTATCTAAAAATCTCAAGGGCTATTTATTGTTCTGCAATTTATGATCGCCTTGTTAGAGGATTGCACATCAGCTTCCCTGGAGCCTAGGAAGAAACAGAGACAAATCGCATCCAAACTATATTGAACAATTCATTATATTATATTGTAGAAACCTAAGCACAGTGTGGAGATAACCCTTTTATGGATGCTGCCTTATTGAACAGTAATCACTCTGTAATGCTTTAGATATTTAAATCATATTTATAATAACACATATTAATGTAACATCCCTCGTAAAGTTCTCAAGGCGTTTTATGGGGTATATAAACCATGGAAAAATACAAAATTTTATAATGCAGATATACCTACCCTGGGGTCTTTGAAACAACCTAATGAGGAATATATACAAAATCCCAGGCTGACAGTTTAACTATTTAAGTAGCATATAGAATAATTCAAACACATTTTAAGATATTGCTGGTTACAAACTCATTCTTTATCTAAACATTTGGCCAGGTTGCATAAGTGCTTATTTTCAGTTTTACTGTAATGGGTAGGAAGAAAGATTTAAAATGCTTAGAACATTTTCAGTCGAAGTTTTCAAATTTACATGCCTGAAAATCAATCATCGATTTGGTTCTATGTATTGTGTAAAATTACATGCTTAGAGCAGTAATGTTAAATCTATTTTTTATTTATCTATTTTTATTATTGTTCAGTTACAATCGTCCCACCTTTTCCCCCATTGCCCTGCCCTTCCCCAGCCCCCCCCACTCCCTCAGTCAACCCCCACCCTCCATTGTCCATGCCCATGAGTCCTCTATTTGTGTTCCTTGGCTTGTGGGGTTAATTTTAAAACAAATGAAGTTATTGATCTTGGTATGGCTTGCCTAGATTTGGTACAGTGCTGTGCACCTACCTGTCCAGTAAATAATTCAATAATCAGCTATTGACTGATTAGTCCATTTATCCTCAAAGAAAGGAAATTGTGAGTCTTGGTGTTCCACAAGAGTATTCTGTACTTTTCACAATATGGGGGTCTACCTGGTCTAAATTGGTCTAGTTGTTTCACTTGAATGTTTTTAGTTATTTTTTACCATTTAGTGGTTAAATATAGAACTATAAAAAAGTCTGCAATCAGTCTAACTATGTAAATGGCAGCATTTAATGCTCTGGGTTCTGTTTGTTTGTTAAACTTATAACATACAACACAATGATATGAGTTAAAGAGTATTCTCATTTACAGTTACACTGCTTTCATATGAATGAGACATACAATGTTTCATTTCTCTAAAATGAAGCAAGTCCACAAGTCAGGTGGAAGAAAGAAAATGAGAACAGAACTTTCTGACTCAGCCAGACATACCATTTACTGCAACACCACCAACCACAGCCGTTCACTTTCCTTGACTGTTCTTGGTTCGATTCTGTTGTTTGCACACTTTATTCCATGGTTAAGGAGACATTTATTCTAGGAAAGGAATAGAATAAATGCAGGATAACCAATTCCCAAGTTGTTCAGTAGTTGTTTCCGGGTCAGAAACCTTTCTCGTCAACATCATCTGCAACACATTAATACAACTTAGAATGTTTCACATGAAGGAAACATGTTAGTGCGAATAAATGGTTTCCTTTTTGCTGGGAAAGAATGGCACCCAGCAGGAATCAGTTATTAGCATTGACATTCAATTGTTTAAATATAATAAAATTTTTCTCAGTGGTATCCTGCTGGCTGTCTGGTTGTGTTCTTAATTTTTAACAAAGCTGTTAAATCCAAAGGTCTGCTCACCAGCATTGCCATAAGTTGCAGTACATACAAAGTTCTTTTTATGAAAATAGAGTTTTCTGAAAATACAACCAAGCTCAGATCTAACTGTAAAAGAAAGAGTCTTTTCTTAAAATGAATGAGCTGCTCTGCTGTTTTAAGCAGAACTGTCTAGACAACTTATCTCCAGTTTTCTCAAGTTCTGAACTCAAGTGTTTGGAGTCAAATATAAAGAAATAAGAAAGATTAAAAACTATTCTTCAGAAGTCCTGTGACTTAAATAATATCAATTCATTCCTGGTCATCATTTTTATACAATTCCTGGGAATGAATACCTATTGTATTTGCTGTAATTCACACAACAATTCATTGTGCAGGGTTCTATGCTGGGCGTTGAGAATTCAACAATGAACACAGAATCCCTGACTGTGTGGGTTTTCCGGTGTGAGGACTCTCAGCTTCCAGCTAATTAGATAAGTTGGGGATATATATATATATATATATATATATATATATATATATATATACATATATATATACATATACATATATATATATATAAAACTTTTAACAACGGGTTTGAATTGCATGGGTCCACTTATACACAAATTTTTCTCAATAACTACAAACAGTACTGTAAGTGTATTTCCTCTTCCTTATGATACTCTTAATATCACTTTTTCTGTAGCTTACTTTATTGTAAGAGTACAGTATATAATACACATAACACACAAAATATGTGTTAACCAAATGTTTCTAGTATTGGTAAGGCTTCCAGTCATCAGTAGGCTCTCAGTATTTGAGTCTTTGAGGAGGGCAAAGTTACATGTGGATTTTTAACTGCCAGGTGTTGGCACCTCCAACACCCACAGAGTTCAAGAGTTAACTGTATGTATAATCTCCAAAGTATTTTCATGCCTGTGTCTTTATGGCTTTTACCAGTAAACCTGACATAAGACTGACATGGGCTTCTGATACAGGTTTTGTCTGGTGCTGTTTGTGGACTGCTCTCCAGAAATGTGATGTACAATAGGATGTTTGTAGAATGATGGTTGACCAATGAGTTCATTCCAAATCAGTCTCTACACTGTGACTTTTGTTGAAGGGCTCTTTCCTGTGTCTTTGGATCAACCCAGAGTTAACTTCCTTCCTTTATCACATAACAGCTTTTAAAATGTTTTAACAAAACTGTAATGTTCCTATTAAATCTTGTCTCTATGAAACCAAATTCACTGTGTCTTAAGAAAACATACATCACTTAATATGGCTCTGAGATTTCCAAACATACTAGTCACTCACTTCTCTCTGATGCAGTTCAGGTACCTCTCCATTCTTCTAATCTGGTGAGATATTACTGATAAAATTCCTGAGGGAAAGTGTTTTCTATATTGCTTTCTATTTTGTCTATTAGTCTGGTTTTCCATAAGTGTCTTGATCTAATAATTTGATTACTATTCACAAAAGATTATACAGCAGTGGATAAAATGCTGACTCTGCAATGAGACTTACTGTCTTCCAATCTGAGCTTTGCTGACACTCGCTCTGTAATCTTGAAGCAATTGATTAACTTACCATTTTCTGAATGTAAAATGGGGAATTTTTTTTAGCTCATTTGTTTTTTGTGAGAGAATGGCAATAAATGAGGTAACGTAATAAGCACCCACATAGAAACTGTAATACAGTAAGCACTGTAAGAAAGTTTAGGTACTTTTATTAATACTGACAGTACTTCTAGAAATAGTACATAATGTGGTACCTAATTCAGCTAATCAGGTTCATTTTTTGTCCTGAGTATAAGAACAATTAGACTGTGTTTTTTTCAGACATGATGTCTAAAATGATATGGGCCTTATAAGTCCTTTGTGAAATAAAATTATGATTTACTTTGACACTTGAAAACTCTGACTCTGTTGAACTTTGAACACAAGAGCTCATTCCAAAGGTTATAGCATAGTCGTTTTAAAATGTCATTGTCCCAAATGTATATGGATCTGATTCATATGTCTTAAATATATCTAGTTCTTTTTATAAGACTAAGAGAGTTTTAGAAATATAATTTCATTTTCTGGAAATATTCTTGAGTATAAAATGAAGAATATGGCAGTTATTCATATTTAGTAGATGGGGAAACTAAGGAATTGAAAGTTTAATTGAGTTGTGAAAGACCATTTTGCCAGTTAAAAGTAGAATGAATGCTATAAAAAAATATTTCTTATTTCCTGTGGAGTTTGAGTACTTTTGCTCCTAAGACTATTTTGAATAAGAAATCATATCTTTCATAGTCTTAAAAGATTAACTTACAGAGGAAATGAACAAAACATAAGATAAAGAAATGAATTAATGGACATTGGTTACAACTTAAAGGAAATAAGACAAAGGCTGCCAAAAATACAAAAGAAAAAAAGGACATAAAAAGTAGTTAAACAAAGAGTACTAAAACATCATCAGTAAGAGCAAACACAAAGTGAAAACTGAGTGTGAAATTTGAAGTGGATAAGACATTAAATTTATTTTTTTAAATCTCTTTATTATAAAAGGAGAAATCAGGATGCAATGTCATGAAATCTTGAAAAAATATATTTTGACCAAAAACCTGCTTTCCAAGTACTTTTGCACTTTAAGATGGATTAGCATGTCCAGATGTAGGGCATCCATGGATATTAGTATAAATGGCAAGTAAGATTTTTAAGCTTCTTACAGCTATGTGAGAAGTCTCATCGAGTCACAGAATAGTTTAGGAATTGTCTTCTTGGTTGATATTTCTCTTCTCAACCCCTCATAATAGGTATTTAGGTAGAGGAGTGCCTGAATAAAAAATCTCCAAGTTTAAGTAAACCAGAAACCTCACTGTTCTAAATATTTAGAAAGCCATAATATAGCATTTTTTATTCATAACACAGCTTATGTTACTAGATTTAGTCTTTGTTTATTTTAACATCCAACACTACTACTACTTGAACTAATCTAATCTGTCAATTCAATCAAACAGTTAATTTTTTATGTGGACACATATAATAGATGCACATTAAATCAGCTGTTGCTTAATTTTGAGTTTCTTAGAGGACATATTATTTTGAGCCTAGGTTAATGTAGCAAATCTAGAATAGAAGAACCATAAAAGTTGTTTTGCAACTTTGTTTTGCCAATTCGAGTGAGCCATTTTATTTCATTTAGTCTGTGTTTTCTCCTCTGTAAAATGCTGTATCAGTCAGGGTAAGCTAAACTATGCTGCAATAACCAGTATGACTCTTTCTAGTAGTCACTCAAGGACTCAGGGTTATGGAGGTAATATTTTCATGTTTTCATGATTGCAGTGAAAGAAGAAAAGTCGTGTTGACAATTGATTGTTTTTGTCTGAAAGTGATATATGAGGTCTGTCCAGAAAAAGTCTGACCATTGTTAATATAATGAGAATGGTTTGCATGACATCGATGTAACCTAGCAGCCAAGGACAGTGGATTGGAATGCACATGTGTGAACAATGACTACTTCACTGTACTAGTCAGTGAGGGTGGTAGATGTCATTGATTGGGCATGTGTGCTGTGTGGCCATTGCATTAAAAATCACTGGATGAGTAGAGTAACAAATCCACACCGGATTTTGCATTAAGCTTGAACATTCCTCCGCAGAAACTATTTGGATGACATGCAAGGCTGCAACTCTGAGCCACTGGTGATGGGCAGCTTCATCATGACAATGTGCCTGTTCATGCATCCCAACTGGTTTAGTTTTTTTGTGAAATATCAAATCACCCAGGTGACTCAGCATCCCTACATCTGGCTTTTCCCAAAACTAAAATCATCTTTGAAAGGGAAAAGATTTCAGAGTGTTGATGAGATTTGAGAAAATATGATGGGGCAGCTGATGGAGACTGGAAGGTGTGTGAGTTCCCAGGCACCTACTTGGAAGGGTACAGAAGCATCATTGTACAATGTTTCTTGCATCTTGTACCTTCTTCAGTAAATGTCTCTAGTTTTCACAGTGAATGGATGGATACTCTCTGGACAGAACTTGCATGTCCCTTTGCTTAGATTTCATGAGCTAAGGCTAGTCACACAGCTATATCTAACTTCAAAGGAGTGAGAAAGCACAATCTTACCATATGCCTGAAAGGAGAAAAGCTAGGTTAATTATAAATAGTCCTATTACTCTCTGGCATAAATAGAATTACTTATTTAAAAATGCTTGGAACATAATATGCTTAATCAATGATGATATTTTGTTTATATATATTTTGAAAGTAAGAGAAACTGAATATTATAAGAATGGTATCATATGAGCAGAATTCCCCAATATATGTAATCACATGAAAGTTCAGATTTTATTAAAATTTTACAACATTCCTGTGTACGAAGGCTATGGGGATGCTTGAGACTATCCAAAAGCACCAAAAAGGTTCATGTTTAAAAATTAAGGTAACTTCCCTGGCTGGTGTAATCAGTGGATTGAGCACTGGTCCTGCAAACCAGGAGATCGTGGTTCAATTCCCAGTCAGGGCACATGCCTGGGTTGCAGGCCAGTTCCCAGCAGGAGACTGCACAAGAGGCAACTATACATTCATATTCTCTCTTTCCCTTCCCCTCTAAAGATAAATAAATAAAATCTTTTTAAAAATTTAAAAAATAAGATAACTTTTTAACTTACAAGGTTAAAACAATTTAATTTAGAAACATGAATGTTAAATTGAAAAATTGAATTTCTTTTCAAATTTACTTGTATATGTGGACCAATTTTTTTAAATCTTCTCAAGAGTTTTTTTTGTTTTTTTTTTGTATCTGTGAAGTAAATTTGCTAATGCAAGCAAATGTTACTTTTGTTCATTTTCTTGCAGACTGAATTACCTGGCTAAATTAGAACAAAAATTAGGCAGACATACGGTGTTTTAAAGGAAAATGACTCGCTCTTCCTAGGTTGGAAGACATCTGATCTCTCCTATTTCTGTCCCTTCAGTTTCCAGGGCAAAGAAAGCCCCAAACACATAGAGAAAAATAACAGGCACCTCACCCAAGGAGAGCGACCTCCACAGTAGGTGGAAGAAGCCGGAGAAGCCAAGGAGGCATTGGTCTACACCTACTCTCTCCTCTCCTGGCTCCACCCCAGGCTGAGGACTTCTTAATGAAAACACATCCTCAGCTGAGTATGGAGAAAGCTCACCAAAGCAAGTTCTGTGCATGTAAGTCCTGAACATGCTGTTAGCAAGGCAAGCGCTACTATTTAGTGGGAAGCAAACCTGTCGCTTCCATGATGTGTGACTTGAGCGGTTCCCTAAATCTGTCCAAATCTCCATTTCCTTATCTGTAAAATGGTTAAAATATTGCTTGCCTCCGCACCTTGCAGAGTTCGGGGAGAGTCAAAGGAGGCGATGCAGAAGTAAGTGATCCGCAATGGTAAGAATCAAATACACGTGTGGTGCAGTTTCTCCACCAGTCTGCTTTCGACCTTTGTTTTCTTTCCGCACACATACGATGACACAGCTTTGTGTGGCGCAGTCCAAGTATGAGGCCCAGCACCGAGGGGGACAGAGAGGATGCATTCCGCCCTCTCCTTGCCACTCAGGAAAGCGCAGCATAATTCAGATGCAATAGGAGTGATACTGTCAGAGAAAATAAAAACGGAATCCCTGTAAGTTTATTTTTAAAAGTAAATGAGTCTCAAAGGTGGAGACTTGTGTTTAGGAAAATTGTTCCGGCATATCTCACGATAGAATATACCCTGTCCGGGGGTCCAGGCTGGTAGAAAGCCACGTTTGCATTCACTAGAGAAATATGGCATGCTTACCGGCCAGAGGGTCCCGCAGTCTGTTGTGGCGTAAGAAGACGGTATTCGCAGCATCCCTTATTGACACAAGGCCACCATGGCAGTAGTGAAGGCAGTGTCCCCACAGGCAGCAAACACTTGACTCCTGAGGTAGTCGGTGACTGCCCAAGCATAACAATCTGACAGGTCTCATTACTGGTCGAATAAATGATAGTGTGTTAGAGAAAACAAGATGGATAACAGGCTGCTGTGTGTCAGATTGTAGGGACCACTGGAGCTCTCACAAAGGGCATCAGTCATAAGAAGGGGACAAATTACGGAGACGTTCACCCATGACTTTCCACATCATTTCCCCAACACTTCTTCACTGCCCATCAATTCCAAAGAAAACGGCTATTTTAGATCCTAACTTGAATTGAGTGTTTCCCCCTCACATCTTGTTGTACTATTTTCTGTCTAGTCATAATATGCACCTAAAACAACATGTGAGGACAACTTTCACTTAGGATATACCCTGTGGCTTGAGCACATGGTTCATTACAGAGCTGCTAGCAGTCAGACCTTGGCAGTTTTACTTAATGGAATAACAGATAGAGAGCAAGAATAATAGCTCCCTTGTCTCTCAGTCTATTAATAGTGGAACCATTAATATTGCAAAATGACTGGCAATAAGAATATTTTAAGGGGGGAGAAACTTTTGCAATAAATGAACTTTTATAGCTAAAATGGTTGTTCGAGCATAAGTCTAATTCTTAAGAAAACAGAACACTAGTTTACTGGATACACATATTTGTTATTAGTTATTATTGTTTGTTTATTATGTTATTCTTCCTTTCTAAAAAAGACGGTTAGTCATTTCCCTCTTAGCTTCGAAGTCCAAAAAATACACGGCGACTCATGACCTAGGAATATATTTATATAGCATCACAAACGTTTTCCATGGCAACAAACCATGTCAAGCTGACAGAGGCCACTAGGCAGACTTCCGAGAAGTTTCCGAACAAATATAAGTCTAATACAGGAGTGACTAAGAATCCCGATTTTCCAAAATGGTATCTAATGTTGAAACCACAAAAAAGACAGGACTGCGCACCAAAACATGAAAGTAAATATAGAAAGGAGAAAATGGACATGTCGTTACTGTCTAAACTCCGTTTGTTTTCAGAAGTTGGTGACCATTGTCTTAAAGTTATGGTGATTTTTTTCCAAACAACCTTATTTCATGAACATGACAATTTAATAAAAATTTTAAGACATTCAACAATGTAAACATCACACCATTTATATTTTGCTAATGAGAATTATAAAGACTTAAAATTTTGAGAAAGACAAAATTTTGGCTTGTTATTTCACCTCTCCTGTACTTTCTGGTGGCTCAGAAAGCTACAGAGTAAAACATATGTTTGATATAGAATTGCAGAGCAGTTCTCTGGTAGCAAGACATAGATGGTAAATAATAAATAAATGGATGAATGAATGAAAGGATAGATACATCTGTCTCCTGGTTACCTCTAACAGGTAGCTGTCATCAATCTGAAAAGAATACAGTGTATTTTAGTCAATAAGTTAATTATTATATAAATCTTGCAGTTGAACATCCTGGAAACAAAGAAGTACATTTACTCTCTGTGCATTCTTTATTAAGATTTTGTAATAGTTGAGAGTAAAATCTAACAGTATGAATTCCATGCCTTAGAAGACCTTAATTCTAGAGCTCAAAAGACCTAGGTTTTTGTTCTAGCTATGCCATTATTTTGATTAGTTGTTGCTCTGTAACATACCACCCTAAACTCAGTGGCCTAAGGAGAATCAATCAGACCTTGTGATTCTGTGGGCTGGCTGGAAGCAGTCAAGCCGGTCCTGAGGGTGAACACCCACATGCTGCATTCATCTGGGGGAGTCACCTGGGACTGGGACACTGGAAAGTCGGCTGGACTTCCTCTCTCTCCATGGTGTCTCAGGGCGTGTCCCCTTCCACATGGCCTCTTCATGGGGTCTCTCCTACAGAATAATCAGGCTTCTTAGTGGGTCTTAAGGATTCCAGGAGTATAAAAGTGGAAGCTACCAAGGCTCATCTTAAGGCTTAGTCTTGAAAGTAGTACAGTGTCTGTCACTTGTGCTGAATGCTATTCATTATAGTGACTCTGAGATTTGGATGGGGGTTACACCAGTGTGTGACTCTCAGCAGGTGTGGTTCATCAAGGTCCACCAAAGCAACAGGCTATTTTGTCACAAGTAATGTGACCTAAAGAGTTGTTTTCTCAACTGTCAAAATAAGGGGTTATATTAAAGCCTACCTTTAATAGCACAAACTTCCCTAAGCCATTCAGTACAAGGCATTCAGGAAAATGGACTCCAAACCCATAATGTCTTAGGCTATTTTCAAATCCACACTGAAGGTCAATCCTCAATGTTGAATAGAATTGTCAGACAGCTCAAACTGAGTATGTCTTAAAACATGACCTTCCTTTTATATCTCCTCTTATCCCTGTAGTCCATATTGCAACTGATGGCCTTCTTCTTTCAGTTTGCTTTGTCAGAAATGTGGACGTCATTCTAGACCCTTTCTGTCGGTTACACCCACCAATCATCTAGTCATAATAATACTATGAAGGCACTACTGTTACCATCCCCATTTTTCAGACGAGAAGCACAAGACAGAGAACAGCCATAATCTGTCTCATAAGACAGAACTAGTAAATTCTGGAGCTCAAGTTCCTAATCGTGATGACACCTTTGAATTGTTTGTGTGATAGATAATTTGTAAATTTTTCAATACCAGCGTTGCTCTAGGAGAATGGGTTTAAGAAAAGGAGAAGTTCACCATCCATTGTATGAAGGCTACAGTAGAAATTCTCTGTCACGGGTGAGGAAAACTAAGATATTCCTGGTAAATGATTCAGCCCAGAGGAGCTGGCACTGGAATCATGTGTAGAAACTGCTAGCAATTAGTAGCTAATAATTAATTAGCTGAATGAACTGGACATATGGCGTGGGTTAAAATTATTCAGAAGGCCATGATTCTGAGGTCAGTCTCTCAGTAACAGGTTTAATCGGTTACTTTGTATCTATTCTAGTTAAAAACCTCTGCAAAGAAATGAGAAATGTTAGGCGAAGTCATGTGCTACAAACTTTAAATACTTCTGAAACTATTTTTAATGCAATGTTTGTGTAGGGGTACGAGATAAGGTCTTTGAGACACTTGAAGTATATAGGAAGGTTTTTCTGGAAATAGAGGAAACTATGGTGGAAATGTTTCTTTTCCTGAGAATGAAATAAATCAATAAATTAGTATTTAAAGCCCTGAATAATCCCCTTTCCCCAACTTTTTAAAATTACTTGTTTTGACTTTCAATATTTTTGCCACTAATTCTCTTTGCAAAAAAGAAAACTACCACATTGGCAAGTGTGTGGATGTTTTCTTTGAAGCCATGGAACAGTTGCAGTTTGGCTGATCACACTCTCTCCCTGCCTGTCTCCTGGCAGCTGGTTGACAGTAAGGACCCTGGGGGCACCATCTCCAGGGACTGGGGAGGAATTTCTTCCCTCTTTGGTATTCCCTGAGGCCATCCATTAAAGACAATTAGGAAACACTTCACACAGCCCTAATAAACACTGATCTAAATGGTCTCCTCAAGTTCGTGTGAGTTTATTCACACAGAGATGGGTTAATTTGATGAATAAACAGTCCTCAGATCTGCCCTCACTCCACGGTTCCCCATTTCATCCAGGCTTAGTATAAGCTACCATTTCGTCTATACTTCCTCCTATTCCATCCTAGCCTTCTGGCAATCCCTAGGTCTACTGCATCTAAAGTCATCTATCAATTTCTGTTGAAGTCCTAGAAATGCATATGTTTAAAAGGCACACTAATAGCAATGCAAGAGAAGGGATGTGGATGTAGTAATCCCTCCTGCTGCCTCCGTTACATGTGAGGCATTTCTTCCCCTTGCAATATATTCATGTAAGGCTTTGCCTCGAGGGGAGAGCGGAACGAGTTCATCAGGATGCTTTGGTCTGCGGCCCAGCACCCAGTGTTCACTCTGCTGCCTGATCCCAAGTGACCCACTCAGAGCGCTTTTCTCATGACATCGCTGGCCCCATCCAAGAGAACCGATGCCGCTCTTGCTTCTGCGTGATGCATAGTTGAGTTGTGTTTTATTCAAAGAGACATACGTTCCTTGGGTTTATTTTTATAAAAATAGAAACACTTTAGGAATGTATTTCACCCAAATTCTGAGTTCCAAAGAGGGATAGTTTTAGAGAGCCCTCAAAACCCATTCTCCACTGTCTTCACAGCCGCCACCTCCATGTCTGTGGCATCATCTCCCACAGGGGCCACCGACACCCATCCCACTTCCCTAACTCAGGCATCACCCCGACACACACACACACACACCCAGTGGCTGCCAGAGTAGTCCTACTGAGACAGAAGCTTGACCACATTATTCCCTGGCTTAGACACCTCCACTGATTTGCCATTCCCCTGTGGGTCAAGTCTAAACAAAACAGCATGGACTTTCCACTCTCTTCCAACCTTCTTTGCTAATCTAATCGCTATCCCTTCTCTTCTATCTTATGTTCAGACAGGCCAGACAGGTCACTGCTCCCCCAAAAAGCATCAAGTTCTTTCATACTCTCAACCTTTGCACAGACTGAAAGCTCTGTCTAGGTGCCTTCCTCCCCTTTTCCTCCCCATGAAATTCCTGCATATCTTTAAAGACCCAGATTAAGTGCCATCTTCCATGGAGACTCTCCCAGTGCTCACGGGGAGAGTTAGTGTGTGGTCACTGTGTGCGTCAGTGCCGGTTCAGACAGCTGTCTACTATAGCACAGGCCACACTGGGTTCACCTCTTCCCACTGGGCACCAAGCATGAAGCCCGTGTCTCACACATCTTTTTGTCTAGATTAGTGCCTTGTACAGAGAAAGCACTTCAGAAATTTATCCATTCATTCATTCATTTGTTGAATAAATGTGGAGTAATTGCTGGTTTACTATTAAAAACATATTAAACATAGTCCCTACTAATAGGTATTATAACAAAGGTGGAGAGAGGGGAACTAGACAAACACACAAATGAATATACAATTACTGTCTCTAATGTGCTTTGACAGAAAAACAGGGCACAAGAAAGACCATAAGAAATGGATGAAAGAGCCAATTTACATGGAGAGAGGAGAAAGAGAGACACTTCTGAGAGTGGCCTTTAAGCTGGTGTCTTAAAATGGGTAGAGATTAGCTGAGAAATGAGTGAGAAAAAGCATGTGTGAAGGTCTCCAAATGGGAACCAGCTTGTGAAAGGTACTGGAAATCCATCAGTCTGGTACCGTGGAGTGAGCGAGGCAAGCAGATGGACAAGTGAGCGAGGCCCTTGGGGACAGGCAAGGACAAATCACAAAGAGTTTGTATTTCATTGGAAATTCATTGGGAAGCCATTGAAGGGTTAATGAATGTTGAAAGTAAGTTCCAAAAGCAGACAGTACATTAACTTTGGAGTGACAAGAGGTTTTCTTCCTCAGGGACCCTGGATGAGAGATTAATTGAGCTAATGTGAGGACAGAGAGCCCAGAGGAGGAACGAGTTTATCACTCATCCTCACAGAATAGAATTATTGACAGTTCCCTTTGGAACAAGCTGACTCTATTTGTCGCCAAGAGCTACAGTTTCAACTGTTTGAAAAGTTATTAGATCTCTCCCTTATGACTGAGAAAAACATGGAATATGTCCTCAAAGGAGTAATGTTCTGATTAAGGACCAGGGCACAGTGCTATAGAGCAAATGTGTAACTACCGGCACACTAGACAGCTTCACATGGATTCTAAAAGTCACTTCGAACTCAATCTGCCTAAAACGGAACTTCCCATTCCAGTTCCCCACCTTCCCTTCATGACCTCTGTCCATGTGGCCCTCCCCGTGTTCCTGATCTCAGTGCCTGGCACTCCCATCAAAATCAGATGTGAGCACCGATACCTTCCTCTTCCTCCTCACCCAGGACCAAGCCCTCACCAAGTCCTGATTATTTTCCTTCCTAAGAAGTCTTAAATCTGCCAACATTCCTCCTTCTCCACTACCATCACACAGTTCAAGCTATTATCATCTCTTTTCTGGACCTCTGTAATAATCTACTAATGGATAGACCATAGGAGACTAATGGATATCTCCTGTTAATTCTTTAACTCTCAAGCTAATTTTTTCAAGTATTAGAAATGTTATTAAAGTTAACATTCTACAAGGTCATATTCACACAAAGCAAACTGAAAAAAATTCCAGGAATACAAACTATGATCTCTGTTAATGTACTATCTTTTGTTTCCAAATGTCAAAAATAGACAAGTCTTAATGATACAAAACATCTTTAGAAAGTCAAATCCACATTCCCTTTGTGTTGGGTAAAAATCCTATTGTCTTCATTCATTTCATGAAATTCATGTTAAAAGAACTGTGTCCTGGTTGTATATTCAAGCTTATTCTTAAATAGCAGCTAGAGAGAACTACTGAAGTACAAATTGGCATCTCCCTACCACTGACATTGTTTGTGGCAAACTTTGGAAGAATAGAACTCTATGGTAACTTTGGACGCCCTAACTAACCGGGCTGGATTCTGCCTGCTCTTGATTTTGTACACTTCTTGAGCTTCATCCTGTGTTATGTTTCCCCTATGCTCTGTAAGCACTGACTCACTGGCTGCCCTTTAGTTTTACAACGGCATCATGCTCCATCTTTCTACCAGACCTTTATGCACAATGCTCAATCCATTTGAAAAAACTTATCCACTCTCTGCCCTACTAACACATATACCACCTGCTTAGTTCAGCTCAACCATCACTTTACTAATAGAATTACCCTCATCTCCTTAACTATCAGAAATCCCTCTATAATACATGGTCATGGACCCATGGACCCATCTTGTGTAGCCTTCACAATAATGAATGTTTTGATTAATGTTTCCCTCTCCTGCTCTCCTGTGGGCTTTAAAGAGCAGGAATTTTATCTGTCCAATGAGGCACAGCCATGTTCTTGAAGGCATTTCATGCGGTCTCTAATGAACCTGGGAAATAGAAATGGATTAATTTGTGTCATTGTCAAAGGTCCCAATGAGAAACAGATGGCACAGTCAAATAGAAGAGTGTATGGAAGGTTTACTTACAAAGGTAGTATTCACACAGGTGTGGGCACAGGAGAAGCAAAAGGCAGAGGGCATGGGCACTGTCACATGGGTCAGAGCCGCAGGCAGGGTGGACAAGGATGGAGGACGGCTCAACAGGGGCAATAAAAAATCTGATCCTTTAGTGATGATACAATCACATTCATATGCACAGGCTAATATTATCTGGGTTCATTTAGGTTAAGCACATTTATTGTTTATATCCTACATTGGACTGAAAACTCAGTGACCATGGAGACTATATCAGACAGCACAGGGCTGTATCCTTAGCACCTTGCACATGACCTGGCATATAGTAGATGCTCAATAAATATTTGTTAAGTATATGAATGAATGAATGAATGAATGAATGAATGAATGAATGAAAGAGAGAAAGAAAGAAAGAGCAAATATCCAAGAGTTTCTCTATAAAGTCATGGGTGCCAAAGGATAACTGAAGAAGAGGACCTGTTGTCCAGAAGGAGCCCCAGCTGATCAGTAGAAATCACAGAGACTGTGTGAGGGAGCAAAATGTCTCCAAGGCAAATCATCCATTGAAAAGATACCCACATGCAAATGATCTGAGGATGGTAGCTTGGGCTCCAAGTATTCTAAAATGGAGCCGTTCCCTATGGTCATTGAAGACGATTAATACTCCTAGTTGTATATTAAGAAACTATAGTATTTATAGTTAATGTGATGTCTATTATAGGTCTTCTGTTCATCATACTTCCTGCCTACTCATTCTTTTAAATAAATCCACCTTAGAGACCCTGGGATATCCAAAAGGTTATATTTTGTAGCTCTCATGTTTTGGGTAAAGGAGTGTGTGACAGCCTCGTACCCCCACCCCTCACACTAAGCCAAGTTCTGTATGTGCTCTCTTTTACCAGCCTGGGTTGCCTAGCACATTAGTGTTAGCATTGAAAATCTCAGGTCCTAGGAGATCCCTCCAATCCAGACAGACTGGGAAAGTATGTTCTGTTACCTCAGTATACATAGAAGTTACTGAAGTATATTTTTCAAAATGCGATTGATGAATGAAATTATTCAACACTGCTTTTTCTATTTTGTTTAGTAGCATTCCCATTTTCTTATTTCAGTTATTGTCTCAGAGACTGTTTGATTTTTAATCATTAAAAATGTTTCTTAACCATACTATCTAAGTAATAATAATAATAATAATAACGGTATTTTTAAAAATTCTGCAATATATTATTATTTTTGTCAGCCACGGTCAGGAACCTGAGAAGAGAGTGGTCATCATGTGAATTGCAATCTATATTATTTCCCCACTTTTGTTCTTGGCACACAAGTGGTGTCCAGGATGTTTGGAAGCCAAGGGGAATCCCATGGCTTCTAAGGAGTATGCTAGGCTTTGAATGGAATTGCACACAATCCGATTTTCTTACATTCTGCAAGGTGGACAAAACAGCTCTGAATTTACCCTGTAACTTTTACATGCATCAAAGAAAGTAAGTAACAAAGGATATACACGTGCTTTTTCCAAAGATTGCTGGTGGGTGGAATCCTCAAACTCAAAGAAAAGGAAAACCATGTGGGCATAAGATGGATTTGGTGTTAAAAGTGGATTTCTTTTCCTATACTGAATTGTTCTGTACTTCATGGAAATAAATTTGTTAAAAGTTTCTCTAGGAAAGAACTATCATAGCTCGCCCACTGAGTGGGTATGTTATGAAAAAAAGTAGGGAGAACTTGAGCAAATTTAAGTTGCTTTTAGACTTTGTGCAAATGAAATTTGCCACACTGATAAGTCCACATGTGAATTAACCTCCTTGAGTCACTTAATGTACTGGAGTTGAATATCTGTCCCACTGGATATGAACTTGATTCCAAAAGATGCTAGACAGCATAACTTGATCTAGGCTAGAGCCAGATGACGATATTCTCCTTAGACACCTGTTTGGGTAAATCTAGCTCAAATGTCTTATTCATAAGCCAATATAAGTCCTTGATCTAAAACATATCAAAATGCTAAATGTTAAATGCTCTTCTGAATTTGTATTCTAACTTGGAGCAGCATTCTATATTCCTGTTTCTAAACTTTTATGTATAATGCACATCAAAAAAAACTCACCTGCCTTAAAACCCCAGTAGCAACCCCATCTTGGTGATAGACATCATGAATGGGAGAAGTTACTCCTTATGATAAATAAGGACAAGTTATTTTGATGTTTTTGTTCCTGCGTAGAGGGTAAAAACTAATTAATACCTAAGTTGTAGCAGTAATAATCTGAATGTTAATAGTAAATAACACTATTTGTTCTTTACTCTTAAGGCATTAAACAGTTTGCATGTATTACCTCATGTAATCCTATGAAGTGGATTGTTGATCACTTCCACTTTATAGACAGGTAAACTGAGCCACACGAAGATAGAGCCATGCAGGGTCACACAGCCCATAATAAATAGACACGAGTACTGGTTACATGTCTCTATTAACAGAGTGGACTGTCTTTAATAGTACCCTCTACTCAAATAGATTAGTAGTAAAACTCCACTGAAACCATAGGCTTTTTGTTTTTAAAGCTTAACTGCTAAACCAGGCAAAGACAAAAAAAAAAAAACAGTTCAAACGAGAGAACTTTTGAATAATTGAGGACAATTTTCTAGGCAGCCCTCAGGCCTTAAGCTGATCCCTTCTCACATAAAATAAGAAAAGTTTAACATATCTTCTACCTGCTTCTTGGAAGGAATATACATGTATTTGACCATCGAATATTTCACAAAGGCCATGTTGTGACCATGTTCACCCTGGGAAAAATGTCTTTCTCTACAATTACCTGCATCCACATTGCTTTGTTCAGGCTCAATAATGACCTATTGAAATTTGAAATGATACAATTTGGAATAATGTTGAAGCAGTTTATATAGTATCAGACAGAAGTTCTTTACATTTTAAGATTTTTTTATTCTGTCTCTTCCTGTTTTTTTCCATTCCTGAACAAGTCAAGCCTGAGACCATTAGGTGTGCCAGGGAAAGATAGATGTCCTGGGGCAACAGAGCTGTGGGAGTCGCAAGTGGGAGGTTGGATTCCAAATGAGGTGAAGAGGGCTAACAGTGAGGAGTGGCCTGACACCGCAGGCTGGACACCGAGAAGGACGAAGAAGACACCGATGGTCGGGAGTGGCCTGGAACGGTGTTTCAGACACCAGGGAGGGAGTGGAGGGTGTCCGCACACCCTGGCTTGGCCCAGGATGAGGAGGGCATGCAGGAGGGAAACTGGCAGCAGAGAAGGGAGATTGGTAACAAAAGAGGACTGAACAAAATGTAAATAGGTAAACGATAATGGAATCCGGTTTCTCATTGTTGGGAAAGGCAGTTGAAAGTATAGAAAGTAAGATACTAGAATAAACCCTGAGATTGAGGTTTAGATTGGAAGTGTCTGTGTGAATGTACGGGATGAGTAGATGAATGGATAGACAGATACAGATAGATAGATGGATAGATGTATACCCACAAGTACATGCAATAGTTCTATAGCTCTATGTGCTGAGAGGACCTGGGAACAGCATGTCTCATAGTGGTAAGCACACTTATATTTCAGAATCTTGGCTTCTAAATACTATTCTCCACTAAGTAGATCAAGAATCTTTGCAAAAAATAATTTATTCCATAGCTGTGGCAAAAGAAATGCAACGTAAGTCTAAAATACCTCGTGTCAGAAACCAAGGAAGCACCCCAAGAATGATGGAGACATGTCAAAAGGGCAGGGAATGTAGCCTGAAGGGCCTGCCGTTGATAAAATCTAGCACAGTTTGACATCAAAATGCATAATGCTTGTCATGGATTTAACTCATTGAATAAAGTGGAGACCATGATTCCAAACAGTTATAAATGAATACATAAATTGAAATAATGTAAATCAATACATTTAAAATTTAATGAGAAATGAGCTATTTAATCATAGCTTCAAAGTACCTAGATAAAAAATAGATATTAGGAAAAAAGAGAAAAAGTAACTTGAAAGTGGAAAAACCTGGCAGACACCATTTTAAAGTGACCTAAATGAATAACATCAAGAAGATCCCATTAAAATCTCGTGCCCTTAGACATGATACAATAAAAACATAGCATCACTTCAATGCTTTTCTTGTCAAAGATATAGTCCATAAGGCAAATCAGATCAATTCAGTTTAAGAGATATTATAGCTGGCCTTTCATCTTCAAAGGTATAAAAGTCATGAAAGTAAAAATGGAGGAAGTGCTTCAGAATGAAGGAACCAAGAAAAAATTACAAACAAGTGCAACTTGAGATTCTGGGTTGAATCATTTTGTTATAAAGGCCATTATTGCGATAACTGGCAGATCTGGAATAGGGTCTTTGGATGAAATGGGACCAATACATCACTGCTAACTTCCTGACTTTGATGGCTGCACTGTAGTTCTGAAGGAGAATGTCGTTATCTGTCGCAGTTACGTGCTAAAGTATTCATTGGTGTTAGGGTTAACATCAACAATTTACTCCTCAATGGTTTTTGGAAAAAGAAATGATCTTTGTATTGTATTTGCAACTTTTTGTAAGTTTGTGAAACTCAAAATTCAATAAAATATTTTTAAATAAAGCTTTTATTATAATTACCTCATTAACTAATATGTCAGCTGTGACACATCGGTTATCAGTAGCTTCATATGTGCATGTCAAACAACACTGAAGCAGATTGTGGTATGAGGGTAAATGAAGCAAAGAAAGGAAAATGGCATAAACCTGAATGCCAGTAGACACTACTCAGGATTAAGTGTTTTCTACTAACACCTTAATGTGTAAGGATTTACAGTTACTGGTATTTATCCTATAAGAATGTAGTTAAACTGTCCAAAATTTATTAAATGGTGAGGGTTTATTCTTCTCAACTTTTTAGTCATTGTTGAATTCTTGGAAGTCTTGTATTAAGAGATATCAAATTGCAGGGATTTAGGAGATGTCAAATTGCAGGGATTCAATGGTCTTTGCTCTTCTGATGAGCAACAGATAATATGCTTTCACAGCATGATCTCTGAATGGGGAAAATCATTGTCAGGAGTTGAAGCCATTAATCTGCTGGAAGTCTAGTCTGCCTTATTCATAAGTACTAAACTTATGCACCTTGGTCTTGGAGAAGATTTTATGAATTTGGCCCCAAAACAAGAGAAGTAGAGCACAAATAAGTAAATGAAACTATATCAAAGTAAAAAGTGTCTGTGTAGCAAAAGAAACTGCCAGTGGAACAAAAAGACAACTAATTAAATGGGAGAAGATATTTGCAAACAGCAACTCTATAAGGGTTGATATCCAAAATATATAAAGAACTCACACAACTCAACACCAAACAAACAATCCAATTTAAAAAATGGTCAGAGGACCTGGACACTTCTCTTAAAACACAAATGGCCAACAAATGTTTGAAAAGATTCTCAACTGCACTAACTATTAGAGAAATGCAAATTAAAACCACAAGTGAGCCCTGGCTGGTGTGGCTCTGTTGGTTGAGCATTACCCCCAAAACTGAAAGGTTTCTAGTTCAATTCCTGGTCAGGGCATGTGCCTGGATTATGGGTTCCATCCTCGGTCAGGCTGTTTCTCTCTCACATGGTGTTTTTCTCTCTTTCCCTACAGGCAATGAACAAAAATTATGTATATCCTCAGGTGAGGACTGAAAAAAAACTACAATGAAATACCACCTCATACCTGTTAACATAGCTATTAACAAGACAAGTAATAACAACTCAGTCTACTTTTTACTCAGTAGGAAAAAATCACAATATACACTTATGTATTCACACCATGTATATTTAGAAGAAAAATGCAGTGGAGAGATTCTTGAGTTACCCAACTCTGTCAAATTTAAGTAAAAAAAAACATAAATGGACAATTTTGCAAATTTCTCATTTTTATTCTCTAAAAATATATGTTTAAAGTAGTAATTTTATACAGCTTTATTTCTAATGCAGAAAATTTAAATGCCTTAGAAATTTATTATTTTGTATTACTTATTTCTAAACTGTTGTCTTTTAAAAGTAAGTTGCCTTAATTTTTTTTTTATTATTTTCAAATTTCTCTATAAAAATGGGTTTCTCTTAGTGGTTCTCTTTAAAAGGATAAATAGTGATATGTGTTTTCAGAGAGATGATAGATAAAAGTATAGACATATGAAGTCACTGATATTCATATCCATAGTTTAGTGGTTTTTATACTAAAAGAAAATAAAATTAGGCCCAATGTAATTTAATCTGCAATGTAGAATATAATGAAATACCTACTGAAAAAATTTTTAACTTCTCTATGGTTTATTAATGAGAATAAGTGAGCATTTCCCTTTAAGAGAAACTGCATTTTAAAGGAGAATAATGATTTTTTTCCACATGAAACTTAAATGCAGAATATTAATTTCACCAAAGGTGGTAGCTAGTTGTGGTTTTCCCCCCATCTTTAACCTGTAAGTGACTTTCCTTGGCATTAATCACACAGTTCCATGTATCTATATTTATAATTTTAACAGATAGTTCATAAATATGGAATCAGGCTATTATCTTGATAATCTGCCACTTTTCTATAAATACAGAGATAGAGTAATTACCACTAGAACTATCTGATAAAATTCAAAAATAGATAAATAATGAATAAGTCTTCCATTCAGTCATTAAAATTCAGAAAACAAAACAAAATATATTTAGCCATTTTCCTCTTGATGAATTTGGCTCTCTGCCTTCAAACCACTACCAATTTCAGCTGGCACATACGGAGCATTTCTGAACATTGCCCAGCGTGCGATGAACTGAACTAGAGACACTAGTCAATAACAGCCCATAGCATTACCCAAATGGAGAAGCAAATGACACGTAACATTTTTAAACAATATAAAAGTTGACATGCAAAATGGAAAAATTTAAACATTTTAAGTGAAGTTCAGCATGTCCTATAAATCTAAGTTTTGCTTTAAAACTGGGAGACAAGATTATGATTAAATACATATCAGTTGCTATGAATTCTGGTATAGGTTTGCAGAATGGTATGACATTTACCACGATAGTGTGATATAGCATATTCTCATGTTGCAGTAGAGTTAGACGGTCCAGTTTATGAGAATTAATTCCACTCTACAAGATCCTCAAGCCTACATGTGGAATATCATGTTCAACCATTCATTTTAGAAATGCTAATTTTTAGACATAGGGAAAAGGAGGGAGAAAGAGAGGGAGAGGAACATTGACATGGGAGAGAAACATCATCACTTGGTTGCCTCTTGAACAGCCCCAGCCAGGGATCTGGCCTACAACCCAGGCATGTGCCTCAACCAGGAATCGTACCTGTGACCTTTTGGTTTGCAGGACAACACCAGTCAGGGATGTGATTCTTACAATACAATAATGAATAAAACATTGTCTCTAGTTGCCCAAATAAACATTTAAAAATGTTTATTTTATTCAGTTGCCCAAAATAAAATTTAAAAAACACAGTAAGGCTATGATGATGTTTACCACTGTGTGTTACAGAAACATAAAGAAAAGCATCCAGCTAGCTTTTGAGGGGTCAAGGAAGAATTTCTACTGAAGAGATCACTTTCTCCAAAATGATAATCTAGACTGTCTTGTGCATGTCACACTCTGGCACTCTATCTTTCCTTGAGACCAGATCTTACAGTTTGAAATTGTATGTCAATTTGGGAGTATTTTTTTTTTCAGTTCAGTCCCCTCCATTAAATTTGAAGCACCAGAATGACATGTATTTTATATACTATTGTCTGGCCATTCCTTGGAACAAATTTGTGTATCATACCTGATGAGTAAAGAGAATGATGTCTAAGTTTAAATCCCAAGAAAAAGCAGGAGTGTGTAGAGAAGGAAAGGGATTCACTTCTAACAGGTAGTCCAAAGGCAGTAGGGTGAAAATTGCCACAGCAGATGTAGGAACTAAGTAAAACCTAGCATGGCTGAAAAGCGCAAATGGGGTGGGTTGAGGGGTATAATGAAGGGAAGACTTCCAAGAGTTGGAAGCTGCAGAATTGAGCAGGAAGTAGAAAGTAGATCCAGAGAGCCTTGAGAAATCATTAAAATCATCTATGTATAGTGGTTTGCAAAATATCTCACACATAGGAAACAAAATTCAAATATTCTTTTATAATTAAGAATTTATCCTTTAATTATATGTATATTTCATATATATTATATATTGTGTTTTTGTAGATAAAGGGGATTGGCATTTCACAAGATGCAAGTCTCTTAATTCATAGTTTACATTCTGGGGGTTGAGAGTAGGATATGAAGTAAGTAATTAATAATTTAAAAATAACCGGGTAGTGATACAGGCTAAGATATTAATAACACTGGTAATGTGCTAACTGGAAGACTATGTCAGGTGGTCAAAATGGGACTCTGAGAAGATGACTTCTAAGTTGAGATTTGAGTTAAAAGAGTAAGGCAGCAGTATTGGAGCCTCAGAAATGAGAATTCAAAGCAGAAGAAGCAGTTGGTACAATTGTTTTTGCTGTGAGAACTAGCTTGGCATGTTTAAGGAATAAGAAGAGGACCAGTTTGATGAGGACCAGTAATGAGCTAGAAGAGAGTCACTGGTGGAGGTGATTTTGAAGAACTAGGCAGGGGCCATATATGAGGTCTGTCCAGAAAGTGTCCAGCCATGTACTCTGAAAAATAGAGGCATTCACTGAAGGAGATACAAGATACAAGAAACACTGTACAGAAGGCAATGACACCCCAGTCCTCTTCAAAGTAGGCAGCTTGAGACCTCACAGAGTTCTCCGATCTCTGTTGATTGCATCCTTTCCATGTTCAGCTTTCTTAGGTGTTCTGCTTCTTGCAGACCTCACAGAATTGGATCACTTTCCACAGATTCTTGGCCATCTTTGAAGTATTTGTACCCCATTTAAATTTCACTGCACTCATTGCATTGTCTCCAAAAGCCTTCTGAATCACCTCAATATTTTCCACAGTAGAATGTTCAAGCCTAACGCAAATTTGGGGCATATTGTTGCTCTGCTTGCTCAGTCGTTTCTAGTGCAATAACCACACAGTACACATGCTCACTCAATAGGGTCTACTGCCCCCACTGCCTGGTGCAGTGAAGTCATCATTGTTCATGCATGTGCTTTCCAGTCCACTCTCCTTGGCTGCCTACTTACATCAATGTCACAAAACTGTTCTCATTATATTAACAATGGCTGGACTTTTTCCAGAGAAACTTCGCACGCACTTTTCAGCTTTATGAGTTACAGTTGGCAGTTTGAGTTTTATTATTAGTGCAACAAGAAAACAGAGGATTGTAAGGTGAGGAATTATTAAAGTAGAATTATGTTTTAGACATATCACTTTGAGTATTAAAAGATGAGTTAGTCACAGTAGATAGGCAAATCATTGTAAAATACTGTTTGGTGGGGATATAATAAGAGAAGAGAAACATTCCCCTGTCTGAGCAGAAAGCTGATCAAAGATGGTCTAAGCTATTATCATCACACATGAATTATTACAATAGTCTTATGGCTTGCCTCACCACTTCTGCTATTGTCTACCCTAAGTCTATTCCTAAAACAAAAACTTGAGTGATTCTTTAAGAAAGATATTGATAGTTATACCTTCTTATTTTGCGAGTAGACCAATCCAATGCCTTTTATCTCACTCAGAGTATCAGCCAAGGACCCTAAAATGGCCATGAAAATAAACATGAGCTAGGTCTCCTGCTATCTATCTTTATTCATCACCTAATGCTCGCCTACTCACTCCCTCTGCTTTAGTCATCCAATCTTTGTTCCCCTAATAAGACTGAAAAACAAGTCCTTACCTCAGGGCCTTTGCACTGACTGTTTCTTCTGCCCAGTCTTCTCTTCCCCCAAACATTTCATGTCTTAATTTTGTTCTTCATTCTAGTCTCTTAAAACACAGCCTTTATCAGTAATGCTAATACTCATAACTTGGATAAAATACTACAGCCTTCAAAGATATGGGCACATCCTAATCTCTGGAATTTGTGAATATTACTTTATTTGGATAAAGGTCTTTGCAGGTGTGATTAAATCAAGGATCTTGATTTGAGTGGGTTATTCCAGTGGGCCTTAAACATCATCACAAGTGTCCTTAAAAGAGAAATACAGTGTTTGAATAAATACACGCAGAAGGGAAGATGAGGTAAAAACTGAGGCAAAGATTCAATGGATGCGGCCTCAAGCCCAGGAATGCCAGCATCCACCAGAAGCCAGAAGCAACAAAATAATAGATTTTCCCTCCTACAGTTTCTGGTATAAGCACAGCCCTGTTGACACCTTGATTTTAAATTTGTGTCTTCCAGAACTTTAAGAGAATAAATTTGTTTTTCAGATACCAAATGTATGTAACTTGTAATAGCAGCAATAGGAAACTAATACACCTATCAAATACCTGTTCTGTTTACCTTGTGAAACCTGAGGGAAATAAAAAGAAACATGTAATGAGAAAAGCTCCTGGTGGTTAACTGGCTTCTGACAAAATTTAAAAAGCAGAGCCTAGTGGTCATTTCTGTCGAGGGGGCTCTCAAGCAAACTGCACGTCACAGAGAAGCTGGTACTGAAGTACTTGCCACTGCACTGAGCTGCCCGCCTGCAGTGTTTTAACCATCTGAATCAGCCCTTATGAAGGAGTTGCCGCGATTCTATTTCAATGAATAGAACTGAAACTTTCCCTATCCAATTAGAGCTGCACAGCTCCAGCCAATCAGAGTGGCTTTATTCTAGCCAATCAGGAAACTTCCTTTTGGGTCAAACTGAGCTTTTGGAGTCTCATTTGCAGGAGGACAGACAAATTAGGCCAAGAGCAGGATGTCTGTTCCTGTAGGCCAGCTACCCTGTGACTCAGAGAGTGTACTTCCCTTTTCAATGAAGAATGAAGACTGGGTCTCCCTGGCTGAGCTGAAACACCTATATCTCCAGAGCAAAGCGGAAGTAGACCAGTGCAGTGCAAAGCAGATAAGCTCAGAGCAGAGGAGTTTTTCAGAGCTGCCTAAGCCAGAGTAGGGCCTGGGACCACGGCCGGCTACCAACCATGCTGTTTCACATCCGATTTGTATCAGAGTTGAGCTGTTTTGCACTACATCGTTTCATTCTTTGCTATGCCCCAAATTGAGACGCACCAAATTTAACTGTTGCCGTTAAATTGGTGCCTACAACCACAGATTGACATTGTTTTTATTTCATAACATTTATTATCTGCCATAATATTCAATTACTTGGTTTTTGTGTGGTTGTAAATCATGAGCATCTTAATGACAGGAACTTTTTGTGCTCTATTCCCTTCTAGGCACAGTAGTTCTCAATGGTTATTTGAGAGGGAGGAAAGGAAAAGGGGGGGAAGAAGAGAGGAAAAGAGGGAGAAAGAAAGTGAGAACTGAGTAGTAAATTTTCAAGGTGGAAAGGGGACAGCATTCGAGGAAGAAGATTTGTCTTGTTCTTAGAACACTGATTATATGGACAGAAAAATTAAATACATTCAGAGGAGAGCAATTAAGATGGTGAGGGGCTGGAACATTACTATGCAAAATGTGCCTATGGAATCTAGACCTGTTTAATTTAAAGAAGATAATTGTTGATCTGGGTGTGGGGAATAGATTATAATGGATATAGACCAATGGATTTAAAAAAGCTTTATGATAGTACATTCCAAAAAAATTCTAGAAGTCAATCCTATCCACATTAGAACATTAAAATTGAGTACATTATGACATATTTTATGATAGAGAGAGTGGTGGAGTAGACTGGCTCTATAATCATTAGGCAAGTTAAAGGGGAGATTCCCACATTATATAGCAAGACATCTAAAATTTCTTCCAGTTAATTGGGAAGGAATGAATCATGCCAATAAATCTCCCTGCTCTGATTTAACTGACAAAATTAGGACTCTAGTTCAGAGGTAGCATTAATAGTTTACAACAGTTTATCTTATCCTCTTTCTTGCATCAATAAAGCAGAAAAATGAACAAATGCCTATAAAAATGATGGATCATTCCACGGTAGTTTTAAGCCTATGGAAAGGCATCGGAATCACCCAGGATATGAGTAAAGTCATATGTAGAGCGTGGCTTGAACAAAAAATTCTTGGACTGTTCTGATACATTTATTGAGCTGGCAGGCCTCCGCATTTACTCATTGGCCTAAATCAAGGCCATCCTTTTTTTGACCCCAAAGTTATCCTTTTCTTGGCATGAGGGGAGGCTTCAACCTCTTAAACTATTCCTTGTTTATTTCACTTTAAATTAAATAAATAGAAAATGGACTCATGGACACGGACAACAGTGTGGTGATTGCAGGGGACGGAAGTGGCAGTGAGAGAGGATAAGGAGGAAACACGGTAATGGAAAAAATACAATAAAATAAACAAATTTTCAACAAGGAACTGATAGTGATAATGTATAGACAAGTTTTTCTGAAATTACTTTATTTTTAGAACTAAAATATTATTCAAAAGAAAGCTTGATATGATTTGAAACATTTTAAGAGTAAAAATTATTTCAGATAAATTAAGAAATTTTATTTTTGTTTATTTTTTTTTAGGTTCAGGTAAGAAGAAAGGGGAAGAAGGAGAGAAAAAGAAAAATAAGTTTCCAAGACTATCTCAATAAAAGATAGAAAAGCCTGAATAGACTTATACATGTTAAATTTAATTAATTAAAAATAAAATATTTCCCCCTCAATAAAAGAAAAATACCAGACCTAGATTTTTGCAAGGATGAATTCTACTAAATAGTCAAGGAACCAATTACTGTCATCTATACTATAAAGTATTCTAAAGTTAAGAAAAAGAGCACAAACCCCATCTGATTTGAGGAGCCTAACATAACCTTAATAACAAATCCAGACAAATACCATAGAAGAAAGGAAAAAAAAAAACGTGGTCTCCATTAGTATATAATTATAGATGAAAAAAGTGCCAAAAATATTAGGAAATTAAATACAACAATATATAAAAAAAGATAATATTTCAAGACCAAACTGATTATGTCCTGGAAATGTAATATTGATTTAACACTAGGAAATCATCAGATTAATGGAGAAAAGTCATATGGTTATCTCAAGAGATGCAGAAAAAATATTAGATGCAATTCAACATCTATTCTTTTCTTTAACCTGAAAAAGACTGTCTACAAATAACATAAAGAAAGAATCACATTTCATTGTAAAATGGTAGAATCTTTTTTGTAAAGGGGTGAAACCTTTTTTCCCCCGAACTTAGAAGCAAAGAACTGTTGCTTTCCTCATTCCTAGTAACACTATATTAGAGGTCTAGACAGTGCAGTAAGGCAAGAACACTAAATTAAAAAGAAAGCAGATGTGAAAAAGGAAATAAAACTGTCATTATATAAAGATAATATGAGTTTATATGTATAAATCCAAAGGACTCATTATGGGAATTCATTGGAAACTTACCAATGTTGTTGGAAATAAATTTTAATACCTATTTTTCTACATCAGCAACCAACCATTAGAAAATGTAATCTTTAAAAAAAAAACATCATTTGCAATAGTTTGCAATAGCATTTAAAAACAGAACCTTCCTGACAATCACTCTAACAAAAGTTGCACAATTTTAAAATATGATCTTAAAATTTTTTGACTATTCTCCCGTCACAAGGTGGGATCTGTGCCCCTCTCTGTGACTCTGGGTCCTATCACTGCTCGGCCAGTGTAATGTAGTGGACGTGATGCTGTTTCAGTTTCCAGACACAGGTCTTAAAGGAATTAGCATTTCCACTTCCTGTCACTTAGAATGCTGGCTGGTAGGACTCAGTCACCTGCTGAAGGGCACTCTACCAACTAGTCCTTGTGGAGGGACCCAAGGCAGAGGCCCTGACACCACATGAAGAAACTTACAGGGCCATCTGTATCTCCCAGCTGCTCAGAGCCACCCTTCTCATGGCCCCCACCTCATTCCAGACTCAGTCGTCACCTCACTACAACCACAGAGAGAGATATTGGGTCAGAACTGCCCAGCTGAGCCTATCACTTTCAAATATCCTGACCACAGAAACCATAAAAGGCAATGAGGTATTTTTGTTGTTTTTGAAGTTGCTGAGTTTGGGGATGGTGTATTACATCAATGATAGCAAACCAGAATGATCTCTATGGAGAAATTTCTAAATTTTGCTGAATAACATTTAGACATATTAATGAGGATATAATTTAAATGCAATTCATCAAAATCTCAACAGTCTTTTGTTGAAACTCATTAAGAACATGATGGAATCTTTTCATACAGCAACAATTATTTTGACATTATAATAGTTAAATTGGTGTGGTATTGTAGCAGATATTAACAAATTCAAATAATTTGTTAATTATTTGTTAATTATTATCAAATAATTAACAAAATTGATAGAGAAATATTTTTGGAAAACAGTTCCCTCAGTCGTGTCTTATTCTTTAACATGTGTTAGTTGTTCTTGTTGGGGGCTGGTAAAGTCAGGAGCAAACTATGTTACCATCTTGATGGCATTAATCACTGGATAACTCAATATTAATAAAGTTAAGAATGGCACAGCAATTTCACTCTTATTTTATACTGTAAATACTCTTACAAAGGGACACAAGGAAGCATGTACAAGAATACAGTACTGTGTGAAATAGCAAAAATCTGGAAACAACACAAATCCATCAGTGGTAAAATGGTTAAATATATTGTGGGAATCAAATATTGGAAAATATATACCAGTAGAAACACCAAGGAATTAGATCTACTATAGATTATTTGCAGTACAAAGCACCACTTATATAAAATTTTTAAATCATGTAAAATAATTTTATGCTTGATTTAGGAATAGATATATAATAAAAAATAAAATCCATGGGATTGTTAACCAAACTCAAGACTGTAGTTTCCTCAGGTTGTGGGACTAAACGACACTGGGGAGGGGCACTCGAGTGTTATACCCGTAGGCTTGGTGTCAAGCTCAAGGTCTACCAAGTTGTTTAATATACTGTTCCTTATTTATTTTATCTTAAATAGTCCATAAACGTTTTTCAGTTTTTAGGTCAGATATTGGCTGCTTGAAAAATGTACAATGCCCTGTACATGTGCGGATACCTATTGATTTTATGAGGAAGTCAGATCATAATTTCAAGGAATGCATTCTGTGTTTTAGAGAGAGTTCAGAGGTTGACATTCTAATATTAACTGAAAGCAGACCTGTAACTCATGATTCCACTTTGAAAGTGTCCTTTCCAGATGGCAGGACTGAAAAATGTCTGACTCTTAAGCGGAAATTAATTTTTAATAATCTCTTATAGATAGGTAAGATTAAGGCAGTATAGGAAGTTTAAAAGATCAGGATCTTCACCTTGATTCTCAACTCTGCAACTGCGATAGTAACTGAAAAATACATTCCAACACAAAGGCTGCTGACTGCAACCTCAGAGGCAAAGTGATGCATCTGATTTTTCTTGTTATTGCTGTTGTTTTTAGATTCAAGATTTATAACTGCCAACTCCCTTTGGACTATTTATACCTGGTTTATAAATAGTTTATATCTCATCAGCCTAAGATGAGATATAGGAATCCGAAGTTGTGCAGGATTATTTTTTATGAGCTTTCTTGTCTTTGTTTTTTGTTTGTTTAGATTGTTTTATTTTGTTCTGTGTGAATAAAGATGTTTAAAATGATAAACAGGAACTCATGCTTATCAAGGATCAAAGTTATAAACTGGGAAGAATTTATAGAGTAATCTAAACATAATTTGAGAGTTAATTGTTTTTTTGCTGATGACCTATATACTTTTGAGGAGTCGACATGTGATTCCCTTCAGAACAATGACATGAATTATGTCATGGTCTGCATGAAGAGCCAGCCCACATGTCAAATATTTTCACCCTTTATTTTGCATGTTAACTGACCGACTCAGGGTTGGAGAGAGAGAGAGAAGTCATATATTCAACAGGGAAAAGATTAAGTGTGGTCAGTTATGAAACCCCTGCCCTGTTCAACTCCCGGACCAGCCATCTCTTCAGTCAAAGAATGTTCTGCCTACAACTTTCTATGGATTACATAAACACTTTATTGTCTTATTTATAAATTCCTATGGTAATGTTAGCAGTGGGACAATGATACCAGGTGTTAGATCTCATGTTCTGTTCAGCAACCTCGGTACTTGAGTTATAGCTAAGAGAAGAATTCAGAACCGAGACTCAAATTATAAGAGAAAGTTTATTTAGAAAGTCATGAAAGTGAGTCATAGATGAAATGAGCTCAGGAGACAAGTTACAGAGACAAAGAAGGCCCCTTTGAGCTTAGGAGAAAGACAAAGAACAAAGAAAAGGCACCTTGAAGGAAGCAGAGGGGGAAAGATTTGGGCAGGCTGGGTGGGTGGCTGGGTGGGTGGAGGAGAGAGAGTAATCAATCGTCCTGGGGAAAGAAAAAGGTGAGGAAAGGCAAGGGCATGGTCCACAGACACTCACACACGCAGGGACCTTGGTGCTAAGGGCTTTTATCTGGAGGCCTCAGAGGAGGATCTCAACAGAATATTCGTCAGCTTTCCAGGTTTGTCCCTTGTGGTTTCCACTGACTGGTCAGTGCCAGGGGGTCACTAGTCAATGCATCTGGTCCTGATGTCAGACATGGTGGCACACCATTTGATTTTGCTGCTTCTCTGGGCCTGGAGCTGAGACACAGAGGAAGCCTAGGTATCATCTTCCAGGGGTTAATGCATAAGGGATTGGTTGTGCAAGGGCTTGTAGCTTGGCCATTTGCTAGGCACCTGCAGCTCTCTGGCCTGGTGACCTTCTGCACCTAGTCTCTGGTTCTTACTCTGCTTATGCCTATCTAACTTCCTACTACCGTGATATTGTCTTTTTGTGTCTTTATAGCATTTTTCACTTCTGAAATCATAACATTAGCTACAGAAATCCCTTGACACATTAGGCCTTTATTTTGCTTGCTCTTTGATCATAATGCCTCTGTGTGACATGGTTTGGCATTTGCTCATGTAGTAGTCTTCCATACAATTTTAATTGTTTTTATCCACATCCCTAAATATTTTGACAAGTGAAGCTGCTCTGATTCATTTGCCACAACCTCAGTTCTCAGAAAGAATGCCTTCAATTAATATACTAACAAGTGAACAGTTCAAGGAAAATGTTGCAGAGAAACAAGAAAGGAATGCACAATGCCACTGTCTATGCCTCACTGCGGGACCCTGCAGCTTCCTCTACAGAGACGGAACTTTTGGCTACACTCCTGCTGTTAAACACTCAGGACCTTCAAGTACCATGCTCTTACTGCCTTAAAAAATGGTCCAAATGTGAGCAAAATTCCAGCAAGTAAAGAAATTTACCTTGTATGTTGTTAAAATACTATAAATGTCAGATTTCAGGTTCAGGAATGACCATGTTTCAATAAATTGCATGACTGCGTGCTAGCTATCCAAGTGCACAGGCTGTAGGATCAAAAGCATTCCACTCACACAGGTATGTTCCCATAAAATGAAACACAGTTTGTGGCAGTGTGCTCAACTGCAGCAAAAGGGAAGCCTGTCATTTATACCACCAGTAAAATGAGCATGCCCGAAAGAGCCAGTTGTTAGCTACTAAAGTACGGGTGCATGGGAAAGCATGACCACTGAGCAGGAAGATCAGCACATTTCAACTCAGATGTTTCTAAGAAGCATGTAAATTCTCAGTCAAATGTTACACAGACCCTCTTTCTTAAACAATCTTAGACCCTTCTAACAAAACACATATATAAGATGATTTTGTTTTGTTTTTACAATTTAAAATACTGGTGAAATATGTAGGTAAGTGAAAATGGTTATAAAATCTAAACATCCCCTTCCCAATTATTCATGCACAGATAGAAGCTCAGATAAAAGAGTTATAATTTACTTTAAACATGAAGTTGAAGTTCATAAGAACGTAGGAAAAACAACATCAGCTCAAACGCACATTCCAGCAACAGCCCATGTCCTGCCACACCAAAAGCTACCTGATGGTTGTGCCAAGGATGTCAACCTTAAAAATCAGGACATTCATTTCACATAATTAAATCAAACATGTGCATATCAATGAGTATTTGTCTATACACCTTTTTATTCTCTTTAAAAATATGCACGTCTTCTACTTTTCACTGCTAACTCCTACTTTAGGAGAAGTTGGTGCTATGCTAAGATATATCATCATGTTTACTGTAGAAATATGACACAATTTGCTCTATTTAGACATAAAGAAGCTTGCAGATTGAAGTGTGTTAATAGTCTGCCCCCTCTCTTGGATTGCCTTTACCCTGTGTAATACACAATATGAGCATGAAACGTTAAAAACAAAATGTATGGCTGCTCTAGGCAGAGAGATTGTTGACCATGTAATACAAGAAGTACAGAGAGTTTCTGAGAATTCGTTTTCTTACTGTACTCAGACTGAAAATCATGCTTTTCCAATGAAAAAATCCGAATGAACTATAAAATCACAATATGAAGAAGAGATAGGCAAAGGGGAGGGAGAGGAGAAATAAGTTTGTGGTATGAGAAAAAGCAGAACAAAAGAGAATAATCCAAAGAAGAAATGGAATTAGTCAACAATATTTAAAGATGGAGGATGGCTAATGCAGGTAAGGGCAAAGACAAGTATTATTTTTAAACATTACACCAATCACGGTAGGGGAGGTCATGCAGCCGATTTTTTGGAAGTAAAACTATTGGGAAAATGATAGAACTTTAAGAAGCATCAGAAATCATCAACATTGTCAGTAATCAGTAACGCTGACTACAGCAAACTGTATTAAAAGATGTGTGTGTGATTTTTTTTTTGAGAGTCTCTGTTGAAAATCTAGCTCCAACAACCCCATCTCTTTACCACTCCTCGTCCATTTCTCTCCCATGGTTGAGGAGTCTAACCGGCACTTCCTCCACCTGGTTAGCAGTTCCTGACAGACGCTAGCTGGGGCATCCCCAGACTTCATCTAGGAAGTCTGGTCCGGATGAAGCATTGACTGGGGAAAACCCTGCTCCTTCCTTCCTCCTTTCTCCTACCCCTATCGGAATCCCTGAAGCATTTACCTGTATTAGGTGGTCATAAATAAACTTACGGAGAACATTTTTTGAATGGCTCAGGTTAAAATTTATATTTCAATGGACTGAGAAGCAATTGCATAGTAAGTAAATAGCATAACTGTAAGAGTTTCTCTGAGAAATTTATTGCTAAAGAGGAAGATGAGGCAGCAGTTAAAAGGGTTATCAGTTAGCATAGCAAGAGCAAATGCTAACTGGAGATTCTTTCTAGAGAATTTTGTGTATTGTCATCAGTGGATGACCCCTTTCTACTTCACTGATTAATCAATGCTTCTGATAAAAGTACGTAGTTATGCTGGAGACGTAGACTTCCATTGTTTTAAAGCATTTTTCTGAGATCTGTAATCAGTGAGAATCACTGAGATATTTATGATTTACAAACATTGAAAACCCTTTACTCACGAAGTAAAAATTACAATATTCTAGTTAGATTTACCCAATTTAATTCTATTACCAACACATGAGCCTTTTTCTTAGTAGAAGAAAAGCATGTTTACTAAAGGACGTTAGAAGTGGTTATTTGGTGTCACTCTGTTCTCATCCTCCAAATTATTTGCATAGAGAAAATCAGTGTGGCATTCTTATTCTGAATGAGATTCTTTTCCTAGTAGCCTTCACCTTGGTGTGGTACTGGCTTTGTTAAGTAAATAAAAGAGCTGGCACACTTGAAGGGGGGGTGGTAAAAAATAAAAAAACTGAATGCTAACATGGAAATATTAAATTTCTCTTTTGACTGCTTTTCTTATAGCAAAGATGAGAAGGATACTTTAGAAGCATAAACAGGACTCTCCAGTGAGGTTTTGAATGGTCTTACTTGGTCAGCATCGAGCTAGTTACCTGGCCCCTTTACCTTGTGCTATTTACAGTCTAATGTTAGATAATATCTAATTTTTAATGCTAAGAAGTGGCGTTTGATGTTGTTACTAGTACCTGGTGGAAAGCAAGGGGCAGGAGGTCAGACACAGTTTCCTGGGAAGTACTCTTAAACTCTTTTCTAGGCAGTAGGGAAAGTGAACAAAGAGAAACCCTGTAGCCACCGTTTCCTTATCCTTCATAAGAATAAAGAAAAAGGAAAAGATTTAACATAACCTGCTCAGCAGGAAACTCAACTTTACAGTTTCACAACAGCATAATTGGGTATTTTATATTAGTCTGTCATATCCAAGCATTTCACAAATAAAACAGGAACAGCTTTTAATGCAATCTGTGTTTACTAATATCAGCTAATAAAATCTCATAATATTATTTTGTATTTCCCTAATGGGTATTGCATTATAGGATATTAGTTAAATCACCCATTATTTCAGCATTTGATGCGATACTCATAGTGAGAGCATACATAGCATAGTATGAGAGATCTGATGGGAAAAAATAGGGTGCCAAAGTAAATATGGACTTTTTAAAATAGATCAGTGAAGGGAGGAGAGAGAGGGAGCAAGGATGCAGACAGGTACTCCATCATTGGAGACCTCAGTCTTCTGAAGAGGCAACACATAGCTTCTGGGATTGCAGCGGTGACTGCCACAGGTTGCTCCATGAGTAGACATATTCGGAGATGATGGTGGTTTGATTGGTTACAGCTTTAGATCTTGAACTTGGACCCCCAAGTTTGCTATCTTCCCATTAGTCCCTCCAATCTGAACAATGCATTTGGGTCCTGAAATGGTATCAAGCCCAAGATCAGATGGACAGCAAGTAATGGGATGGGGATTTTCATCCAGGCTGTCGGAGACAGCGCTATTACGTGATACTGCCTTCTTATCATTTTTTTCTTTTCTTTTAATCTACAACATATAGCTCTGTGCTAAATCAGACACCATTACATACTAGGGCTATTATTGATGGGTGGAAGTAGGAACCAAACATTTACGAAAGACTACCACATGTTCCTGGACGAAAAGAAGTGTTAAGATTGGAAATGAGAAATGGTCTGGAGGCTAGAAGCCTTCATCTATTTTGTGCATCAGCATAATGAGAGATTAGGGACCGGATGCCAGTGGGGCCAGTGTACAGAATATCCGCTAAGATCATGGATCTTGAAATCAGAGACAGACCCTTCCAATCCCAATTTAACCTTTTCAAGATGTGTGATCTCGGGAAGGCAGTTAAAATTTCTGTCATTTGCTTTCTCTATCCAAATTATATGGATAACAAACATTTCCCTGAATGTATTTTAATAATATTAAATAAAGTCATGACAGAACTTTTACTAAGTGCCATACATGTAATAACATTTTATTAAGTAGACATGATAATTACTTCGAGGGGCATAATATTAATCCCTGAGCTGGCCATCCAGGATGGTTAATGTTATATGTCAACTTGACTGGGCTAAGGGGTTCCGGACAGCTGGTAAAACGTTACCTCAGAGTATGCCCGTAAAGGTGTTTCCTGAAGAGATTATCATTTGGAATCAGTAGGCTGAGTGAGAAGATCACTCTCACCAATGCGGGTGGGCATCACCAATCCGTAAAGGGACATGTACAAATATGACAAAAGGGAAAATGAAAGGCATGTTTGGTCTTTGCTTGAATTGGGACATCCATTTTTTTCTGCCTTCAGACTTGGTGCTCCTGGTTCTCAGTTCTTTGGCTCAAACAGGGACCAACTCATTGTCCCTACCCTAACACACACACACATACACATACACACACACAATTCTTGAGCCTTTGGACTAGGACGAGGACTTAGACTGTTGGCTCCTCTAGTTCACAGGCCTTTGGATTTGTACTGAATTATGCCACCAACTTTCCTGTTTTTCCAGTTTATAGACAGCAAAGCATGGGACTTTGCTGTCTATCACCTTCTAATATCCTACTGGTTCCATTTCTCTGGAGAACCCTGACTAATACACCATACAACCTGGTTTATGTAGAATAATCCTTATTCACACCTTTTATCTCAGCATAACTATTTATGTTACTCTGTTTTACTTGCAAAAGTATCCTGGTTTAAGCAACAAATTATTATATTATTTGATGATAGTTGAGATGTTGAATACTTGCAATATGCCAATACTATATTTATTAAATGTTTTTAACTAATTTAATCCTTACAACTCTTGCAAGTAGGTGGTGTTATTATCCCATTTTAGAGATAAGAAAACCAAGGCACAAGGCAGTAAAGTAATGGGGATCTGAATCCAAACTTTACTGTGCACTGCCTAAAAGTTTATTATTTCACCATTTATTTATTGGGGTGACATTAGCACTGTAATTGCTCAAGCATACCAAGATAGTATGCTTGAGTAGAGATAAAAAGAGAAGAAAAAGAAGAAGAAAAAAGAATTCTTGCATCGATTCCCTGACCTGGGTGCTATAACCATGCATTAGTTTCATTTATTACAATTTCTATATGAGGCCAAATTAATCACACGCCCTAAGATATGTCTGAATTTCTGCTTTCTACAGTAATTCTTCCATGAATATTAATTCCTTCTTTTTTAAAAAGATTTTATTTATTTTATTTTAGACGGAGGGGAAGGGAGGGAACTATGGAGAGAAACATCAATGTGTGGTTGCCTCTTGTGCACCCCCTACTGGGGACTTGGCTTGCAACCCAGACATGTGCCTGACTGGGAATTGAACTGGCGACCATGTTTGGTTCACAGGCTGGTGCTCAGTCTGCTGAGCCACACCAGCCAGGGCTCCTCTCCTTTTTTTTTATGACATTTATAAAATGACAAATAGTGATACTTTGTAAAAATATTACATGATTTGGGTTTGTCTATTTGCTCATGATCAGATTTATTCTGTGCATTGGGGGAAGAACTTTTACAGCAATGAAGTGCCTCCCAAAGCCATTACCTCAGGGGTCGCAGCATGTCACTTTGTCTCTTGATTTTTTACATTCACTTTGATAATATAGCTAAAGGCAGCATCCATCAAATTTTTCCACCAAAAGGTACATTTGTTTTCTTTTGTAGTTAGTACATAATAGGTGATGAACACCTGAGACTGTCTAAAAATACCCTATTACCTAACACCATTCTCCTGTTTTTTGAGAAGGTGTTAGTGATTTCTCCATGAATCAATTATTCTATGGTTGTATATAGTGATTTCCTAAGTATTGATTGGCATTCCACTATTTAAAAAATATTTTTCAGATATCTTCTCCACTCTCTCTTGCCTTTATTAGATTTTCTTTAAAAATTAATGTGTTATAATTCTTTACTGACTATTCATTTTGCTGCTCAAACCAGCCCTTATTTGGCCAGTAAGAGTTTCATCAAGCACGCTTCTTTTATTCATTTTTAATTAAATTATTAGGATGACATTATCAATAAAATTATATAGGTTCCTATGTCTTTTTAACGAGCTCCCTCTTAATTTCTGAATCATTTCTTGTTTTTTGATACAACAAAGTATTTCGAGCACAACTTGTTCTTTACTTAGCCCATAAACAGTCACCTTTTTCAAGGTTCCCTTGTTCCTTTAGTGAGGAAGGGTATCTAGAAATCAGGACATGGGTACTAAATGAGCTCAATGACACTGGGATACACATATATGTATATTGTGTGTGTGTATATATAGTGAGTTGTGGGGATATGTACACATATATCATGCACTACATGTAGATCACAAAACATTAAAAATATGTTCTATATCCTGGGTTCACGTTATTAATCATAGTTCCAATCGAATACCACAGCATCTTCCTTGCATCCCCCGGTTACTCTTTGGGATGTCCCTTTAGTAAGAACCCCAGCTGCTAACAATATCAATATATTTAGTAATTTCCTGATTCTCTTAATTTACCAAAAAATAACTTCAGAATTGCTACAATGTCACTGTAAATAACAACCTACTAAGTAAAGTTCAAGTTTTTTTTAATATAGCTCTTTGTGTCTCTACACATAAGGCATGCAAAGTAATGTGTTTAAAATTTACTTAATAAATTATTTCTTTTTCTTCACCCTAGTTATCTTTATACATTTTATATATATTTAAGTTCACTTGTTTCTGTTGGTAGTCATTTTTAGGAAGTGAGATCTCTCTTGGTTAATTTAAACTTTTAAAATCTGTGTAACATTAATACAGTTTTAAGTGCAAAAAGTATAAAAAGTGTGTACCCAACTAATATACACCAATAATGACCTATCAGGAAAGGAAACGTAGAAAACAATCTCATTCATAGTTGCATAAAAAGGTGTACTCAAAGAAGCATTGCTTTCTCCCCTACCCCTTGTATTTCTTCCCCATCTAACCCTTGCAAATAATGTTTCACTAATTTACAGTCTATCCTTACTGTCTCCTTGTGTTTCTCTTTGTAATGAGAAGTATTACACACACACTATCTTATTTCTTCCTTTTTTATATTACTCTTTTGCATTCATATTTTCTAATTTAAAACTACATCCTGTAAATCATTCCATATCAATTACTAGAGATCTTTCTTATTCTGTACAATTAGATAGATATAGCACAGTTTATTCAAGCAATCTCTTATGTATGGGCATTTGCATGTGTGAGATAATAGAAAATATATAACTTAGTCCCTGCTCTCGGTTCCTGGCACAGAGCGTTTAAAACCCTTGTAACTTCCTGAGTGATAAGAGCACTAGGAGCGTTTTTTTGTTCTGATATTCGGCCTTTGACCATGGTTTCTGACACAGAGTTCCTAAACTTCTCGGAACGACCTGCGTGATAAAGGTGTCTTTTGTTTTAATGAGGTGACTCTTTGATGGGTTCCAGGGTGAGGGCTGGACCAAGCAATGATTAGAAGCTTAGAATTTTTGGCTTCATTCTCCAGAGAGGGCAGAGGGGCTAGAAATGGAGTTGTTAATCGTTAATCATGTCTACTTGATAAAGCCTCTATCTAAATCCCAAAAGTACCAAAAGGGCAGGGTTCAGAGAACTTACAGGTTGGTGAACAGATAGAACTGGGAGGGTGACCCCCACATATAGCACATGGAAGATCTATGCCCCTTCTTACATATACTGCCCAGTTCATTTATTTTATTTGTATTTAATCGGCATCTTTTATCGTATCTTGTTTAAACTGATAAACAATAAGTAAACTATTCTTTTCTGAGTACTGTGAGTCACTCTAGCAAATTAATTAAACCCAATGAGGGGGCCATGGGAACTTCTAAACTACAGCTGACGGGTTTAAAGCACAGATAATAGCCTGCATTTGGGATCAAGTCTGAGTTAGAGCGGGAGCAGTCTTGTGAGACTGAACCCGTAACCTATGAGATTGAGTTAGATTGCAGGACACTCAGTCAGTACACCAGGATTGCTTGGTGTGGGTTGACGCCCCACAAACATGGTGTCAGGAGGGCTGTAAACATGGGTAAAGGGAAACACAAGAAAGGTTAGATTTTCCCACGGGTTATTTCTGAAAATTTGCAAGTACACATCATGTGGCGTGCTATAATACTGCAATGACTTTCTTGCACGATTATTTTCTATTAATGAAGATGTATCCTCAGGGCAAATACCTACCATTTGCTGGACACAACTAAGTGCAGATGTAGCATTATCAGATATTCCCAAATCCCACCTCACAGATACTGTGTCGCTTCCCTTTGCCTCCACGGACACCTGCAAGTGCCTGTCTCTCCACAGCCTCTACAGCAAGGCGGGTGTTCAACCCTTTGATTTTTTGCCAGGATAATGGGTAAAAATGCAATCTTAACCAGTTTCAATTTTCATTTGCCTTATTGTGAGTAAAGTCGAAAATCTTTCCGATTGTTTAGTGACTATTTTTGTATCACTTTTTATTTTTTTATTTTTCTCAAATTTTTAAAAGTTCTTTATGTGTTAAGAATATCAGCCTTTCGTTTGTGACATACATTGGAAATAGTTTCTCCCCGTTTGTTATTTGTCTTTCGAATGTGCTTGTGGTGACTTTTGTCACTGAAAAAGTTATTTTTAGATATTTGAATTTATCAATATTTAATTTTGAGTTGTAGTTAAAAAGTCATTTCTCTCTCATCAGGTTCTAAAGGAATTCACCTTTATTTTCTACTTATATGGTTTTATTTTTTATATTTAGATCTCCTGTACTTTCAAAGTTTATGTTTGTGTGTAGTGTGAAGCATGAATCCAACTTTATCTTCAAACTGTTTATTTGTCACAATACCATCTATTAAAATGTTTACTTTGTCCCGGACAAACTGATAATTTTTAATATAGTATCCTACTACATATGTAAAAGAAGTACTTTTTATTATCAATAGATCCTTGATGAGAGCTATTATTATTACATTGACATTCCAAAACACAGTTGTTATTGTATAACATTTGCCCTATTCTAAATGACCCCACCCAAACCATCAATATGTGACAGTTTTAAAATTAAGTACAAAAATTTAAGCTTTCTGCTGCTTCATGCAATGTAGCAGACAAGGTATTCTGAAAAATCACTTCATTTAAACATTTAGAAATTCTGGATAATATTGAACAAATTATACTGATAATACATTTCTGGGCTAACAGTAAGCTGAATCCATCCAGGGCCAAATGAACAGAGAATTAAAACCCAATAGGGACACACACAGTGGGAAACAGAGGTGGGGTCATTTGTTTACATCTGGAAACAAAACGCTACAGCCTTTAGCCCATATAAGAAAACAAAGTTTTTACTCCAGAAAAAGCCAGGTATCTCAGTGTGTGTGTGGGGGGGGCCCATTGAAAGGGCAGGGATTTTAAAAAGCTACCTTGTGGCAAAATGAGCTCAGAGGGAAATTTTGGACCAGCCAATTCCACTGCTTATGCAACCTAGAGAAATGTATGTATTGCATACATGTTCCAGGAGACATGTACAAATACAAAAATAAGCCAAAGTTCTACAGTAAGTATCATTAGTAATCGTGACCTCATTTAGTAGAAAACAACAGCATTAAAAATGAATAAACTACATCATTACCAACATGAATGAACCTCACAAACATAATGTTGAGCAAGAGAAGAAATACAGAGACATGTTTTTAATTTAAAATACATGCAAACTAAAGAATGTACTTTCATCTAGACATGCCCACCTGTGAGGTATAACTATGAAGATGTTCAAAGGAATGACGAGTCTGCTTGTGTTTAACTTTGGAAGTGGAGGGGAAAGGTGTGTGAAGAATGCATAGAGGGCTTCAAAGTTTTAATAATATTTTATTTCTCAAGCTGGGCATCGTTTTATTAACCTTTGTTTATATCTTATATTCAATTCCTTTTAGAGATTTGTTGAGCACCTACTATGCGGCAGGTGTGGTTTAAGGCAATTGGTACATCAGTAAACCAAACAGATGAAAAACCACTGCCTTGGTGGATCCTGTGTTCCAGAGGAGGAACATGAAAAAATACATGTACAATATTATAAGTAAACTATGTGTAGTTCACTGAAAGTGTGTAGCAACATAAGGAGGGTTGGCAGTACAGGCGATACAAGAACCATTCATTCAGAATAATGCAGGCTAGGGGGTCTTGTCGAGGTAGCATTTAAGCAAAAACTTAAAGGAAATGAGGGAGAATGAAATATTTTGAAGGAAAAACATTTTCACAGGTGCAACAGCTAGTGCAGAGCTGTAAGGCGGAAGCCTGCCCAGAGAGTTCACGGGCAAGCTAAGATGACGATGCAGTGGGCTAAGCGTGATTGAAAGGAAAAGCAGAAAATGAGGTCAGAAATGTCCTGGGTGGTGGCCAGAGAATGTCTAGGGATGTGAAAGTAAATGCAAGAGTTTTTATTTTACTCTGAGTGAAAGGGGAGCCAATGCAAGACTCTGATCAGAGAAGTGACAGGTTTTCACTTAATTTTTAAAGCATGAGTCCAGCTGAGGTGTGAAGAACAGACTGTGCGAGGACAGGGACATAACTGACATAACCAGTTAAAAGGCCACTGCAGTAATCAGGGCAAGAGATGACGGTGACCCGGACCAAGGTGGTAGGTAGTACAAGAGCCAAAGAGGAGTAGTCGGATTCCGCAAAGAGGCAGAGACCAGACCGCTCCTTGCCAGTGGGGAGGGGCTGGGAGGCTGAGGGAAAAGGCGAAAAAATTAAAAGGTACAAATTGGCGGTTACAAAGTGGTCACAGGATTGTAAAGTACAGCATAGGAAATATAGTCAGTGACATTGGAATAACTGTATATAGTGCCAGGTGGGTACTGGAAATATTGGGGAACCAATTAATAGAGTATACGTTACTTTATACCATGTGGTACACCTGAAACTAATACAAAATAACAAAACTGCATGCAAGCTATAATTGCAAAATAAAGTTTAACAAAAGTAGATAGATTCTACTGTGAATCTGGAGACAAGAGTTCTAGAGCGACAGAACAGAGAATGCAAGAAGAAAAGGAAAAGAGTCCTGGGGAACTCCAAAGTTTTTGACATGGGCCAAAGAATGGAGCTGTTATGAACTGACTTAGGGAAGACTGGGTGTATTTGTTTTCTAGGGCTGCCAGGAAAGGAATATCACAGAGCAGGTGCCTTAAACAATAGAAATTCACTTTTGCACGGTCCTGGTGACTAGCAGTCTCAGATGAGGATGTCAGCAGCTTTGGTTTCTTCTGAGGCCTCTGTCCTTGGCTTGCAGATGGCTGCATTCCGTGTGTTCACAGGGTCTTTCCTTTTTGCACATGCACGTTTGGCATCTCTCTGAGTGTCTTCATCTCCTGACCTTGTAAGTCCACCAGTCGAGATTGGGACAGGACCCGCCCTCATGACCTCACTTTACCTACTGTCCTCTTTAAAGGTCCTGTCTCCAAATACAGTCACACTCTCAGGTACTGGAGGTTAAATTTTCCACATATGAATGGAAGTGGGGACACAACTGAGCCGGTAACAGTGGGTAAGTAGGTTTGGGGATGGAAGATCAAGAAGTTTAAGTGCATGTTAATTTAAGATATTCTGGGCATCTCCCTAGATGCGTGGAGTAAGCAGGGTGAAACATGGGTCTGGAATTCAGGGAAGAGATTACGGCTAAAGGTATAAATTTTAGTGTTGTCAGCACTGGCGTTTAAAGCCATCAGATTTGATAGGATCATCAAGAGAGTAAGGATAAGTAGAAATAAATAAGAGAACCAAAGTTGGAGCCATTGTGCTCCCCAACAATAAGTAATCAATGATAAGCAGGGACAATCAAAGAAAACTGATGAAAGACTGTAAGAAGAAAATTGAACAAACCATGAAAAATAAGAAGTAGCAAGCAGGAAAGAGAGAACATATGTAGTAAATGTTGCTTATAGGTCAAATAAGGTGTGGTCTAAGGATCGGTCACTGAATTTGTCGATGTGAAGGTCACAGGTACGATTGGTCAGTGTAGTACTGGTAAAGTGGTGGAGGGCAGAGGCCCGAGTGGAGAGGGCTTAAGAGAGAGTAGAATCAGAGACACCGAAGTCAGAGTAAAGATAATCGTTTTAAGAAGTTTTGTCCTAAAGAGGAGCAGATGGAGGATATGGGATCAAGAGAAAGTTTTCATTTTAAAGATGGAAGAATAATTAGCATGTATGTTGAGTGCCGATGAGAAAGAGCCCATAGAGAGTGTGAAACTAATGCAGGAGAGAGAAAAGGAAATCACTAGAGCAAGTTCCTCAAGTAAATGAGTGAAAATGTGATCTGCTGAAGAGAATATTTTCAGATAGGAAAGAGAAAAGATAATAACAGGCATATATATATACATTGTATATACTTTACATAATGTATTAATATATGGTATATCTATTTACATATATATTTCAGACTTAAGTATAATTTTATATAGCTACTTTACATAATACATATATACTTTATATAGAATATCTATACTTTATATATAATCCATATAATAGGTAAGAACATAAATGGTATATATAATATATTTTTATATTTACTTACACATATAAAAGATATTTCAGACGTAAGTCTCACTTAATGAATAATTTTTGCCTGCCCTTCCCTTTATTTCATTCTTCTGGACATGTCCGTTCATAAGAGGTGGGTGCTTCTGGAGAGGGGTGTGGACTTCCCATTGACCAGAGAAATGAAATATAATTCACAGCAATTTAAAGTAAATGGCCCAGGTATAATCATGTGACCACTCAGTGTCCTTCTTCGAATTTTTAAAATAGGAACTGAGCAAAGGTACTTCTTTTCTCCTTGATCACAGTATTGCCAGGCTGGAAACTTGAAACTTCCTGCCATATTGACAAGCTCTTCTAGAGAATGCAGTCCCCAAGTCATCAAAGAGAGAAGATGGAGAAGAATATATTTCTGACACTGTTTATGCCCATGTTCTAGTTATTCTTAAGATCATTTCTACAGGGTCCTTCTAGTAACCGAACTGTGAATTCATTAATCTTTCTTTCTGCCCCTGTTTCTCTCCCTTGTCTCTTTCTCTCTCTAAGAGGTTAGTCAAGGTAGTCAAGGACCTACAGAGCTGAAAGAAATATTTCTGATCTTTTCTTTCTATCATAATATTGGTTCCTCCTTTTCACCCACAGTATATTACTTGTAATTGTAATTAACTTTCACTTCTGCTTTTTTCCCCTCACACCTCACATCTTAATAATCAACCAATTCTTTAGCCTCCACAAAGTATTTCCTGAGTCAGACCCTCACCTCCATCATTCTAGTCCAAGTCACCCTTGTTTCTTACCTTACTGAGTGAACAAATGACTCTTTTTAAAAATTTTATTTAGTTATTTTTCAAGTACAGTTTTCTGTTTATTTCTCCCATCCCAGCCCACCCCTCCCCCATGCACCCCACCTCCCTCCCATTTCCACCCCCCTTAGTTATTGTCCCTGCGTCCTTCATAATTGTTCCTCTAAATCCCTTCCATTTTTTTCCCCTGAAATTCCCTCCCCTCTCCCCTCTGGTCGCTGTCCCCCTGTTCTCTATTTCAGTGTATTTGTTTTTATTTTGCTTGCTTGTCTGTTTTGTTGTTTAGCTTCCTGTTAAAGGTGAGATCATATGGTATTTGTCTTTCAACCCCTGGCTTATTTCACTCAGCATAGTGCTTTCCAGTTCCATCCATGTTGTTGCAAAGAGTAGTAGCTCCTTCTTTCTCTCTTGATTCCTTACATTTTTTTCTAAGTTACTTCATTCTGTTTACCTGGAATTCTCCATCTGCTCAGCCAAAAATGTCCCCACAGCTAGGTAGTAGCTTCTGACCTTTTCAACATGAAGTGACTTCTTCTACATGAAAACCCTTTAGACCTCTTTTATGTCATTTGTTTGCTTATTTGTTTGCTTTGTTACAGTTACTTGGGATCTCTTTGGGGTGATAATCACTAAGGTGAGAGCAGTTTCGGTCAACAATCTGCATCTTCAGCAGCTTCTATACCCTATGTTCTCAGAAGTATATACTTATATAAGGACTTACATATTTTTATATTTAGGTAAGAGAGTCTGGTGGGGAAGTATTAAGACCTATAGGTTATGATATACTCTATCACTATTTGTAAAGTGACTTTTGGCAAGTTTTGGAAATAGTAATGATTAGTGATGGAAAGCGATAAGAATTTATGCCACGTGGCATCCTATGTTTACATGATTTTATGTTCCCTTTTTCATTTTAAAACCTGTTTAAGACTGAGGAAATAATGAAGGAAAAGAATTTGGAAATGTGGCATTTCAGAACAGAGCATGGATATGCCATTATTTTTAGACTGCAGTTTTTGGTTCTATAGGAAAATATCATCATGACCTCTCTTCAAGATGGCCTCATAAACAGAAACACAGTGGTTGATATCTCCGTATAAATGTTGACCTGGCAACTGCTATCTTTGCTTTATAAATATTGTCTCATTTTGGAAACTTGTTTGATTATACAAAAGCTGCTGCTATGAGGCCTGTAGGTTAATTGTGCCTATTCACACACAAAAAGTTTAAATTTGTTGCTAAAAATTTCTGAGTTTAGTAGCAAAATTTATCTTAATACAAAAATGGTATTTAACATTTTAATTAAGGGCTGATAGAGAGGGCTGCCACTGAGTCATCGATACTCTTACACTTGGAACCACTTATACCTCTTCCTTTAATACCACATTTTGACAACATGACATGACAAAGATTAAACAGCTAATGATTGTCTGAGTAAAACCATCTTTTCAGCATTAACATCAATACCAAAGATTAGAAGATCCTAAACTGAAAGGAACTCAGGCCCATGATCATCCGTTCTCCAATTTTGATTTTACAGATGGTGAAACTAAATAATAAAATAGATTATCCTGTTAACCTATACCAAGAAATCCCTGGTGCATGCTAAAGCTAGTAGCTTGTCACAGCTACGAAAATGAAAAAGCAGCACCATTAGACTAATAATGCCATATGATCTGCCATGTAATGCAAATACCAAATGTTGTATTCCTGAAGAGAACAAAATGGAAATTTTGTTCTGTGGTTATGGAATGTTATGTCCCATTTGGATTATCTTCTTTGGGCCCATTTTTACCCTGAGATAATGAAAGCTTTGCATGAGTAACCTAGGAGAGACTATGGTCTTTGAAACTAACTTTTTATTACTGCCAAATAAATCTCTTTTAAATATGTTCTCTGTGAGGCAATCATGACATCCATTGGCCAACTGGATCTGGGGTTATGCCTGGATACTTTCCACATTGCACGTGGTTGTCAATTTGAATTGTGTATCAACTACCCATCATATTTGGCACATCTGTACTTAACATTGGCATTAATTTTACCCTATTGTTCTAATTGCAGTACTTTGATGTAATGACACCATTCAATTCACAGATGGTACTGGTGGGGGGTTTTCCCAAAAAATATAATGTAATTTTAATTTGGAATGTGAGAATGCCAAAAATAAGAGCTTCATTGATTAAGTTATCTGAGCCTGCTAAACAGTAGAACATTTGAACTAAATAGGAAAAACTGGGAACAAGAAGAGCAGGTTTCAATACCATCCTACTGCAAGGGTTTTGTTTTTCGATTATAGCCTACAGGACTTGTAAGACTAATCTGTTCACAAACAAACTTTGAGATACTTAGAAATAAGCAAAATAAAATCTAATTTAAAAAAATATTTTTAAATGAGGAAACCATTGAATGGGTGAGTTGAGAGATGTTTAATTTGAAATGAATGTAATTTACATTATTGAAATGATTTTTAAATGATCACAGATTAGTTGTGCATATATGCTAGATTTGGCTGTCAAAAGATTTCCCTGAACTATCACTCACATTTTCTGTGACACAGTAAAGTAGTGCCTATCACAACTAGTACTTTATAGAATTGCATCAGGGGAAAACTAGGTAACTTTCCAAAGGACACAGAACCCCTCCCTGGTGAAGGAATGACTAGGATATAGATTGTTACTTTCCATTTGAATTTATCTTATGAGTCACTGCCCACTTTGTTGAGTCAAAATCTGCTACCATGTTGTTCCAACAGGAAACAGACCACGTTCCCCATTAGGTAGGCTGGCAGATGCGTGAGTGTAGGACCATGGTACTTAGCTTTAGAATGGGGGCATGGAGGGGTTAGACATTAAGCCAGAAGAACACCTAATTTTAGTAACTGACCTAGAAATAAAAATAAATGCTGGAGGGAAGCATGAAGGGAATGAGAGGCATTTGACTGCATAATGAGTGAAAATCCCAAAGAGCTATGTAACTAATCATTAATTTACTTTAATAAAATACAGGAAGCCAGGATCCCAATGAGCTAAAATAGTTCTAATACAGCTTGGGTATGGTTAGTGAAATGATGAAGTGGTGGACTCATCGATTTTTTTTTCAGCAAGCTTGCCTGAGACTGAAGGGTCCCCCAGATAGGGCTTGATCTGTGAGCAACACCTGGAGGAGGCTGAAAGCTAATTCCTGGTCTTCCCTGAAGACTATTGCTGGGACCTATAAGAAAGAAGCTGCTGGCTGAAACCAAAAGTGTTGTTTTTTGTAAGGGATATTTATAGCCAAGTGGTGGAAACAGCCTAAGTGCCCAGCAGTAAATGAGTGGGTCAAAAAACTGTAGTATATTTATACAATGGAATACTATGCAGCAGAAGGAAAGAAAAAATCCTACTTTTTGCATGGATGGAACTAGAGAGCATTATGCTGAGTGAAATAAGCCAAGTGGTGAAAGACAAATACCATATGATCTCATCTATAAGTGGAACCTAATCAACAAAACAAGCAAACAAAATATAACCAGAGACATGGAAATAAAGAACAAACTGACAATGACCAGAGGGATGGGACGAGGGGGATAATGGGGACAGAGGGGGAAGGGTCAAGTCAAAGAACATGTTTAAAGGACCCACGGACAAAGCTAAAGGGGGAGGATTGAAAGTGGAAGGTGGGGAATGGATAGGGCAGGAGAGAGTAATGGTGGGGAAATGAAGACAACAATAATTGAACAACAATAATTTTTGTTTAAAAATGATATTTATTAGTCTCGAGGGTCTCAAGTGGTACTTTTCTGGTATATAGGAGACAAAGTTTCTCCCACAAAGATCTGAGCAGAACACAGAGTGATTCCAGTTCATCGATGATGTAAGAAATGCTGTTATTTGGCTCCATAACTGTTAATAGAATTGGAAGCCCCATCCCTTGTCCAGAAAAGTAGAAAGTGACTAGGCATTATTCTTAGGTAGACTTGTAAGTAGGAGATAACAGGAGGATGCCTCAGACATTAATTAGAGCATTGCTCCTGAATGTATCACAGACACTCCAAAGTTCTTTCAGATATAACTCAAGAGAATTTCAAGGGTTACCAAAGGCTTCTTCATTAGTTTACAGTAGTCTCCCCTTATCTACCATTTTACTTTCCATAGTTTCAGTTGCCTGCAGTCAACTGTGGTCTGAAAATATTAAATGGAAAATTCCAGTTATAAACAATTCATAAGTTTTAAATTGGGTACTTTTTTAGGTATCATGATAAAATCTCACACCATGAAGCTCTATCAAGAGCCATGAATAATCCCATTCATATGATCTGGCATCTCCATATGATCCGACCCATTAGTCATTTAATAGCCATCTGGGTTATCAGATGCCAGATTGGTGTGGTATTGCAGGACTTGTTTTCAAATCACCCATATTTTACTTAATAATGGCCCCAAAGTGCAAGAGCTGGGATGCTGGCAGTTTGGCTATGCCAAAAAGGAGCCATAAAGTTCTTACTTTAAGTGAAAAGGTAGAAGTTTTTGACTTTATAAAGAAATAAATTAAAATATACTCTGAGGTTGTAAGAATCAATTTTCTGTGGAACTGTAAAGAAGAAAAAAGAAATTTGTACTAATGTTGCTGTTCCACCACAAACCATAGAAGTTATGGCCACAGCATGTAAGGGCTTAGTTAATATGAAAAAGGCATTAAATTTGTGGGTGCAAGATGCAAACAGAGAATGTGTTCAGATTGATGCATGTCGCACCAGAAAGCACTGAGCCTGTTTGAAGACTTCAGCAAGGGATCCCTGAAACAAGGGACCATGTTCTTGTGACTTCTGTTCCAGTATATTGCTGTGATTGTTCTATTTCATTATTATTTAGTGTTGTTAATTTCTCACTTGTGGCGGGGACCACTTTCTTATTCCTGGCGTGGCGAGGCTTGGCTCTAGGCCTCTGGCTTGGACAAAGTCCAAGTCCTGTCCCTGTTCCGAGTGCCAGATGTGGAGGCGACTACTTTTGAGAGGTCCCCCCGTGCCACGGACACGCGTGAGTGAATAAATATGGCCGAGACAGGATGAGATCTGTTTGGGGATGGAGGCGTGGGCTATGGCCGGTTTCTCTGGGGAGAAAGAGGCCAGCAGTGGCCAGTTTCTCCGAGGAGAAAAAGGCCCTGAGCGCCTTTCTCCATAGCCTTTTATTGGGTTGTAATACACAGGAGTACAGGGCAGCAAGGATCAAACAGTAGATAACATTACAAAGAGGTCTGAGGGCTTACTATGAGTCAGAGTTGCAGAAACTTTGGGAGACAAACTCATTTCCTCTCAGACCCTTATCAGATGAATGAAAGCACTTTTAGCAGATTTCAAAGGTTAATCAGCAAGTCTTTGTGATGCCAGATTTTCCCCCAGGGCACGCTCTGGCTAGGCAAGGAGTTGCACCTCTCCCCAACAGGTATTCAGGCTTAAGGGGATTAGAGCCAGGAAGCGCTTCTCCCAGAGGACATGGGGACTTGGGCTTTGTCAAATCTGGGGGGCAAGAGTCCATTGCTCTTTGTTGCAGCCCCCTGAATCCTTCCATGAAGGCCTCTCAGGTGATCGAGTCTGGCTTAGGTTGCCCCCCACTGTGAGGGGTCTTATCCATCATTGACTTCCACCAAGCTCTGGGGGCAGGGAGAGGAACTGAGGCAGCGTTTGCTACCAGAGACAAGCTTTGTCTCCTGCGGCTGGCATTCCAAAGGTCATCTCTCGCCCTTAGGCACAAGGGGTAGAGATACAATTCCTAAAATCAGGCAGAGCGGTCTACTACACTTACTGTGCCTATTGTATAAATTAAACTTCATCATAAGTAAGTATATATAGGAAGAACATAGTATATATAGGGTTTGGTGTGGTTTCCAACATCCACTAAGGATCTTGGAACATTTATCCTGAGGATAAGGGGTGACTACTGTACACTAAAAGCAGAAGTTTGGATTTTAATTTGCTATAAAACTTGCAGGCTGGAATGTCTTGAGATCTGAGTTTTAAGCATGCAAATCCTTAACACAGTGATCTCCCTACACCCGGCTCTCTGCCAATGGTCACAAGCTGCACCAGCCCATTAAAATTGCCAGATTTATGGGTTAGCGTCAAGGATGTGTACACTCTGTAGCAGCATATGATAGGAGGCTGGCCCAGGTAGTACTAGTCATTAAATGGCACTGATTCACTTTGAACATACTTCTGGAATTTTCTCCTGCATCTCTCTTCAGCCTCTTTTCTCCAAGGCCCTCTTATTGTTTGCATAAGGTGAAGTTCTTTCTGTAAACACCCTCTGTAAATACCATGCAAAAACTTTCACTCAGTTCTCTTTCCATGCCTCAGTGTTTCTTATGGGGTTTCAACATCAGTCCTCTCCAAATTTGTATTGCCACTGTCTACAGCGATCATTATTAAAATGATAGCCTACCCTTGATCTTTCTAGATCATGCCCTGAGTGGTAAATTAGGTGTCATGAAGTCAGTTGGAAGCCTGGATTGGGAAAACGCCAGTTCTACCTCACAGCGCCTTATCAGATCTTTAAACATTCTGGTATGCATTGGGCTCCATGGAAGGCTAATTGTGGAGAATATGTGTGTGCTAAAAACCTTGGAACACAGCCTCCCAGAAAGGCTATGACTCACAGCTGGTGCTCTGATGCACTGCAGAGAACCATGGGAAGACAGCCATTAAAAACAGAGGGGCTCATTCTCCTCGTAGCTATAGAGAGGCATCTTAAAGTTTGACGAGCATCCTTTCTGAGTGAGTAAGAAAAGTTAAGGGGACACTTTGCTTTTCTACTTTTTGCCACTTTCTAGAATCATCTAGAAGTTATTTCTCTTCCATAGATATGCTCCCATATCTCCATTCCATTTAGATTTATCTGCTTCCATATCTCTTTTACCATAATTTTCTAAAACAGCTTTCTCTCCGAGTATATGTATTTATTTTACATGTATGCGTGCATGTGTGTGTATATACAAACTCCCTCATCTACTGCCAACAGTTATTGCATCTAGGTAATTTTTGAGGCTTGTGCAGCTGTTAATTAAAGTGGCCATTACAAGATGATTTAGCATATAATTTTAGAAAAGCATACTGCAAGTTTGAAACATCTACACCTGTGTTTACCTGCGTTACTAGAACTGGTTCTAGGGAAATCCAGATGAGACCCAGGTGCCCAACCCACTTTGTTACAATATTTACATTTTGCACTAAATATGTTTATACCACACATTTCTAGTTACACAGTCCTAATTATGATGAACAACGTTTCTATACCTCTCTCTGGGAAGGGGAATTTCTTTTCTTTAGAGAGGTAGAAGTACAGAATTGACTTACTGTTGTGCCAATTTTTCAAGCTTATTGGAATGAAAATTCCAGGATATTGCTCTTCGATGAGTCTCACTTGAAGCTAGTTTTTAGGTAACTAAAATAGCAAAGCATCTTTCACGTAAAATCTGTTTGTAAGAGAAAAAATACAAAGAGATTGGAGTGCAGAATTTCAATGCCTGATCAGATGAGCTCAGAAAAATTGTTAGAGTACACATGGCTTTTAATCGACAAGACTAACCAATTGCATTACACGGCATTAAAGGTTTAACTTTATTTGCAGTACTGAAATTTTTGAATGTGCTGTTGCTGCCTGTCTTTCTCCTTCATTCATTTGACATTTATTGTGCTGAGAACTGAGAAATTCTGAAATGTGGTCTTCCAGCTAGAAAGTTCTGGTTGTTAGAGTTTCAGATTTTACAGATTCAGACATGTTTCTATTAATTTCCTGAAATAAGGTCTAGATTCATGACACTCAGCATATGAGATTATTAAGTGACCTAGCAGTTTTCTAAGGAGCCAAAAATATAATTGCCTAACTAATATAAGTTTGATCTCATTGTCTTAATCACCACACCGAGTCTTCAGTAGCTAAAACAACAACAAAAAATGTTTTTCAATTCTTCTTCATCTGGCCAGCCATTCCTTTGTACCAAACCTGGGAGTCCTTCAATCAAGATGTGCTGAAGGTAGCAAGATGTGAATATATTTTTTAATAGCTCTGTGGAGTGTTGGTTAGCCTCACTATTTTCTGGTAAATGTGAATTGAAAACCTTTCAACCATTTTTTTTCCCGAGTTTTAGATGTTCATAGTATTGATTTCCCTAACTTGTCTCTACAGTAAGGATTTTTTTTCACGCATAAGAGTACCTTTAGAACCACTTGATTCAGTATGCAATAGTTTGAATGACCTGAAGTCATTCACTGCACCAATAATAAGACCGCATCATTTCTCTGTCATCATTTTTAAGTAGTATTCATGTCCTGAGACTTAAGAAAATATTTCAGCACTGTTAATAGTCTCTGCAGTGTATGCATGTACTATTAATAACTGAGCCTTGTCTAGGACTACTAAACTTCTTTGTAGGAAACATATTTAGCTGAATTAATTATAATAGAAATGAATGAAGGCTACTCAGATAAGTTCCTTATAACTTCCTTTATATATTAGAACAACAATATTTCTCTAATAAAAGAACAACATGAATGCAAAATATTCACTATTTTATTCCATTTAAAAATGAAACAAAACTTACAAACATTTTACTGAGGTTACATTTTTTATAATGATACTATTTACTCATTCAAAAAATATTATGACATATAACTATGCAAAGACCTTGATTAGTTTGCTGTTTTATCATAATGCCAATCCCTTGTCTTACACTTTGATTTTTGGATTTCCATCAATCAAATATTCTGACAAAAGAAGAATGATTCTTTCATATTTGGAACACAATGTATGATATAAATCAATTAGAGCAAGATAAATATGTTTTAAATGAGAATCAACTGATTCTAATTTGTGTCCTGAAGAAATAGAGAGGAAAACTACAAGTTTCTGAGTGATTACTATGTCCTAGGGACTAAGCTAAGCATCTTACACCTTTTTATTCATGTACTCCTCATAAGATATTATATAGTTTTTACTTTATAATTAAGGAAAATGAATTCTAGAGTGTTTAAACAACATTTTAATGTTTTTTCAAGTACATCCTTATGGAATTCCTAGAATTTATTTATATATTAATTTTATTGATAAGATCACACTCAACTTTTGGGCAAAAATCACCTGAGAAGTATATAACAAACTTCTCACACAAACATCAGTTCCATCTATATGTCAAGGAACCTCAAGGTAAATTAAAAATGAGTCCATGTTCTTAGCATAATCAGTAACAGACTTCATATTAACCTGCCAGTTTTCTCAAAAATAGAGTTCGCTTTTGCTTTATAAATGAGAATAGATTAAGCAATTTTTTTCCACTGATTTTTTATTGACTGCAGTTATTACAGTTTCTTCACACACACCAGTAAGAACTTGAAAGGTCCTTCTTTGTGTAACTTCATTATGCAGGTGAAATGTAGACTTGAGAATGTGAGCCTTCTTTACCTGCTGCGTGGGTCACCCATGTTCGGCTACTCGTCTGTTTGTTGTGTCTGGTCTCCTGGCCCAGGAATCAATAGAAAATAGGAGGAAAAACAGAGGTAATTTCTAATGCCTCCTATGAATTCTAATTTACAAGGATTATTTAATAACACCTCAAGGATAATTCCCTATGCAACATCATAATTAGGACTATGTAACTGGCAATAGGACTGTATAGTATAAAAGGAAAATGAAAGTTACCAATTTTGGAACATCTACTATGGGACAGGCACTATGCTCTGTGCCCGGGGTCAAGAAAGTTTTTTTCTGAAAAGGCTAAATAGTAAATATTATAGGCATTGAAAGCTGTTTGGTCTCTGTCGCGTCCCCTCAATGCTGCTATTGCAGCATGAAAGCAGCATTAATAAGAAGCAAATGAACGAGCTTGGCCGTGTTCTAATATTTTCTGTATAAACACCAGCAGTGGCCTGCTTTTGACTGAAAAGCCACAGTTGGTGACCTTCTATATAAATTACCTATAGTCATTAGCACAAACATCAAAGGGTGGTATTGTTTAATTTATTCTATAGGTGAAGAAAGTCGGATTCAGACAGATTTAGGGTATATAGGATCTCGCTGGGAAAGCAAAGCTGACCTTCATCAAATGAATTCAGTAACAAGGCACTAGTTAACAGTGTCTGAAGTGCTAAGAAGCCAACCAGGGTGCAGAGAGACAACCCCAAAGTCAGCAACAGAAGAAAGTTGTTACCATCCAAAAGGAGACAGCGGCGTTAATAGAACCCAGGCGATGTTCATCAAGGACCTTGATGGAGACCTAGAAATAGAGGTTACTATTTGGAGGAGCCTGCAGCAGAAAGGGGAAGAGATACTTTGGCACTCTTCCTGCCCTCCGACCTCCCACCACGTTGGCGGACCTTAGCTGGAATATAGTTTGCAAATTATCAGCCTCTTGAGGTACAGCACAGAGCAGGGAATTAATCTTGAAACACAGAAAAAGTATCAGTAACATGTAGAAGTAACATTGTCACAGTTAGACTCCCCCAAGTCTGTCTCCCCCAACTTCTGGGCACTTCCACTGTGCTACAGTGTAAGTACAGCTTACCTCGTATGTTTTCCTCTTCCACTCTGTACATGTAAAGTTTCTTAACCCCACAAAATAAAACTCTTGAAATCTTTAGCTTCATTCTATAGCACTCAGAATAAACAATACCCTATTTCTGTGAAGAACTGAAACAGTATTTCTGTTCATTGGCCAATGCATTATTTCACAAGGTTGGAAAGAACACACTTACCAAAAAAATTAGCCGATTGGCTTTAAGTTATGTACTCAAGTAAAGATTCCTATAGAAGACATATATAAATGATTATTTCATTTTCATTTGATTATTAACTTAGTAGATTTTTATTCCCATTAAGTCTTAGTCTTAACAGATTGTTTTCAGGACTGAGAGAGAAAGAGGCCTTGATAAACTGGCAATCTTAGTAGTATCGACATACATCTTTAAAAGACTGTTGTCTCAGTATTTGCTGGAGTCATTGAAAACATATGCAGTCTAGGTAACAGCAAGCATGTGGTTAACTTTAGGGTCTTGGGGGGGGGCTGCAAGAAGAGGGATAGTGAATTGAGATGCTCAGATATTGTCATTTGCTCTGAGATTCTCTACCTTCTTGGGGAGCCCTTTCAGTTACATTGCAACATGGAACTATTTCATTACCCAAAGGTCCGAAATGAAGATAAATAACATCACGACAACAACAAGCAAATCACGACAGTCCTTAGAGATTTGAAGAAGGGCAGAATACCGTGGCACCTTGCAAAGGAGAAACCTAATCCCCCAGAAAGAAAAGAAACATTGGGAATTTCGCAGAGTATCCTTAACATAGAAGTCTGCCACTTAACTTGAGGCATAATTAAATATGTTAATGCAGAATTTAGTTTGAACTGTAAGCAACTGCAAGATGGAGAGGCTGAGGGTTCTCTGCAGTTAAAATTCGGACTCCCTTAAGAAAAAATTGATGATTGCTGTATCAGCTGATGTGACAGCAAAGAGAAGGCTCAGAGAACAATGACAAACCTGCACCCCAAGGGAACACATTTGCTTTAGCCACACTCACCTCTAACAATTTCACTCCTTCCCAGGAAGAAATTAAACAGAACCACACCATTTATTATTTACAATCAGCCGCCTATTTATTTCCTTTGAAAGGTCCTGGAAAGTGGCCAGTGTTATAATTCTCATTTCAGACTCTGGCTACCTCTGTTCTCAGTTGAGACTCTGAATCTTTCCTGTAGTCTCAAATCAAAAGAAGAAATGTAAATGCTATTGAAGAATAACATTGGTTGAATCGAACTGGCAATTGCTTGTGAGTCTCTCGTGCCCACTGCGAGCCGATCACGGGAACTGAATAACATCCGAGGTATGGGCACAAGTTCTGGATTCCTGAGTCTGAGCCTTGCTCCGCTGTCACTAGCTGCAGGCACATAGTTTACTCATTTGTTTATGCTGTCTGTGCCTCAGTTCTCTCCTCGATAAAATGGGAATAATAACGGTGTTTTTAATATTGTTGTTGTGAGGATTAACTATGTAAATCATTCTGTTACAGTGTTTCCACAATTTAATATGCATGCGAATCACCTGGGAATCTTGTTAAAATGTAAATTCTGTTTTAGTAAGTCTGGGATGGGGCAGAATTTACATTTCTAACAAGCTCTAAATAATGCTGAAGACAGTGGTCTGTGAACCACAGAGTAGCAAGGACTCATAGAAGTGGCTGGTGTGTGGTAAGGTTTAAATAAGTGTTGTTGTTGTTGTTATTGTTGCACAGTATCCTTGGAGAATGGTGCTTTCGAATATCTCAAGCCCATCTGGGTGTTACTCATTTCGTACATTATTTTGCAGATAATATCTTCCAGAACGGCTACTTTTTCTGCCTTACTTGCCCCAGGCTGAGTTTTTTGTTTGTGTGCTTGTTTTCCTTTTCCTCATCACTTCCACCTGAAGGAATCTTTACCTTCTCGATTATCAACACATTTTCTGTAACACTTTTGCAAAATGACTATGTACCACTCCTTGACAGCTTCTCTACTGTGTAAAAAATTTCCCTCCAAATAGAACACATGTTCTGATGCCTTATCGGCCTTCTGAATCAAGTACTTTTCCATCCCAATGCCCTGAACACGTGGAGTCCCAAGTGTGTTTATGTGACTTGGAGAAGCCATTGCCTGTCCATACTTCCTTCTCTCTGAGATGAGCTGACACAGGTTGAGGGTATGGGGACCCGTCCCTGTGTGCTATTCTTGGAATAGCTGCCTTGCCCTATTACCTCGCTAAACCAACTTGAGACAGAGAGGTGCCACACATTCATTTCCACTGGAACGGAGGGCAGTGCAAGTAGATTCTTTCCCCAAATACTGATTATGATCATCAAAATCTTCAAAGTTACTTGTAAAAGATTTGGGGATAAACATATGTATTTTTTCAAATATTCTGGGTATGCCTGTGAACCACAAGTTCTAATTAATCCTTTTGATCATTCCTGTCCATTGAAAAATCCAAATTGCTTCATGTGTGAGTATGTGCTGGTGATTGGATGGCTTTACTAAGGATTTTTAAAAAAATTTTGAATCAAATATTTCTGCTGTCGTCAATTTTATTCTGAGCCTGAACAGTCTGGGAAGGGAACATAAATGTGCAAACACTTCAGAGTCTTGAAGATTGGATCTCATCTTCAGTACCTTCTGGCTCTGTGGCTTAGCAAAACACCCAACCTGCCCATTCCTTATGTTTGTCTTTGATTAAACGAAAGAAAGTAATAATTATTGTATATATGTATAGTTACTTACAACAAAATTGATCGATGGATCTGATTCATTTTTATTGCAGATTTTTTCATATTTAGAAAGCACCCTTGAAGATCATGATTAAAAGATCTTTCAAAAAAACTATAATTTTTGTTCTCACTGCAAATCAAAGCTTCATTATAAACACATAATTTATTAATCATTGAGCACCATGAATTGAATCAGAGGAAGTACAAGTTAGATCCATGTTCTAATTTTGATAATAATATCATGGGATAGAGTTACTAGATTATATTATTCTAAAAAGTTATGATTATTTTGTTTTACTTCTTAAAGGATCGAGTGTATTAAGTCTTGAATTTTGGTCAACCAAAATGTGAACAGGAAGGAAGGAAGGGAGGGAGGAGAAAGGAAGGAAGGAAGGAAGGAAGGAAGGAAGGAAGGAAGGAAGGAAGGAAGGAAGGAAGGAAGGAAGGAAGAAAGAAGGAAGGAAGAAAGGGAGCATGATAGCAACAGAAGGCAGTGAAGGAAAGGAAAGGGAGGGAGGTAGAAAGGAACAGAAAAGAGAGAAAAGTTTCAGAGACCAGTTGTGTTAAGGAGAAACTGATAAATGAGCAGTCAGGTGAAATCTCTCTAGATGGAGGACAAGTGAGCACAACCTGACTTTGATGTAACCCTTAACCTCTTCAGAGAAGGATGAATCTGGGAATGAAGTTCTTCTCAGCAGTAGTTTAAGTCAAGCACTTAAATTAATTTACTTCAATTTTAAGTGATAAGACTTTTATACTCTGAAAACGCCACAATTTCCCACTACCAGATTCTACTGCAATGTTGACAAAACACCTACTTTTCAAAATAGGACAAACTACTCACCACCAACTGCACTGCATTCAAAATGCTTTTATTGTATGAGGTGGTCACTCTTCTGCTCGTTAAATGAGTCAGAGAACCAAGAATAGGGTATTTGTCTTCAGGATGGGCATGGGCACCAGTGATCCCTGAAGTAAAAGTTGTCCTCAGTCTGCATTGACTGAAATGGCGAACAACTGTAATACCTCCGTCAGCACAACCCAGGGTTCGTGTTCACCTCATATATTAAAAATGCCACTGAAACCTTTTGGATTAAACAATCTTATAAATCAAGGATACACTTTTAATTTGAAACCTTTACATACTAAATGGATACTAGTATAATTTAACAGAAAGATAAAATTATTATAAATCACCATGGCCAAAATTTTCATTCTGAAAAATTGATATCAAGAAAAAAAATTAAATTAAAAAAACATTATTTGCTAGATAATAGTACACAATATTTGTATTATAAATTTATTTAAAAGCCTTTTATGTATGACACAAATGCAAATAGTTGAATCTTGAGTTGTTATCAAATCTCCATGTATTTACCATTGTATTGGGTAGCTATCACCACAGTGAGGCTGCATCACAAACACAAGAATCTCAGTGCCACACTGTTTCACACATTTATTTAGGTCATGAGCTGTGGTTGGGTGGGAAGTTTACTAATCTGGGCTGGGCTCAGTGGGTGTCTCTGCCTCAAGCTGGGCTTGGCTACTTTTCGGGGTTTGTACTAAGACTCACTTCGTGTGTGTTTATTTTTAGGCCCAGCCTGGCAGAGCAGCCGCCACGGGGTGAAGCTGCTCTCATCACAATGGCGGGCTGCACAGAATGATGGGCAGAAGTCATCCCATCCCCTTAAGGCCCAGGCCCCAAGCTGGCAAACCCTCACAGCTGCCTTGTTCTCTTGGCCACAGGTATAGGAAGAGCCTTGAATTAGGGTCTTTTATGCAACTTTCTACAGCCATCTTTACATAAAACAATATTATAGTTCACAACAAGAAAGACCAAAAGGGACAATTACAGATCTATGAAATCACCAAGTAGATAACTGACCAGAAACTACCCGACTGTTGGAGGGTCTTAAGGGCTGAATGTAGAGCTCCTTGCCCCTACTTAAGGAGTTGGGATCCGCTCTGCCTGGTTTCAGGAGTTGTAACTGCCCCCCGTGGATAAGGCTGAGTGAGCGACCTCCGGACTGTGAGCCACTAAGGAGACAAAGCTTATCTCTGGCAGCAGCGCTGCTTCTCCCCTGCCCCCAACGCTTGGTCGGTTAGTCAATGACCGGTAGGACCACTCAGAGGGGGGGCAACCTAAGCCAGACACAATCACTCGGGAGGCCCTCAAGGAAGGATTTAGGGGGCTGCAGCAAAGAGGGAGTGATGGACCCTTGTCCCCCAGCTATTCTGACATAGCCTGAGTCCCCATTTCCATGTGGGAGAAGAGCTTCCTGCCTCTAATCTGCTTAAGCTTAAAAACCTAAGGGGGAACAAATAAAAAGAAAAGTAACTAAATAAAATTTAATATTTAAAAAAAAAAGAAAAAAAAACTATTATGGGGAGGAAGCCCTCTGCCAGCTAAAGTGGGATCTGGGGTGATTGGACATAAGAAAGAATTCATAAAGTCCTGTGAAGCCTGCTTTGCTAAGAGTGCTTCCATTCATATGATAAGGGTCTGAGCAGCACATGAGTCTGTCTCCCAAAGTTTTTGCAATCCTGACAGACACTGACTCAGACTAAGCCCTTAGAATTCTTTGAAATGTTATTGATTGTTTGATCCTTGCCACCTGACATTGATTGATGAGCTTTACCTGTATTCCTGTGTGTCACGAACCTAATAAAAGGCATTGAAGGGGCTCTTGGTCCTTCTCCCGTGAGAGACTGACCACCTTACCTCCCCAAGCAGATCATGTCTTGGTAGTTTATTTTCATCCGTGGCGAACAGGGGGACTTGCAGGCAAAGTTTCCCCCACAGTTACATTTACACAGTCCTAAAATTACATTTGGCCCTTTGAAGGCAACCACGAGGCTGATGTGGCCACTGGTGAAAATGAGTTTGACACCTCTGCCCCATAGATTCTAATTTAATCAATTTAGAACCTATTTAGGGCCTCAGATTTGGCAACTTCTTAACAGTTACGAGGTAACTTTCAGGTGCAGTCAGTATCGAGCACCACTGGCCTGAACAGTCTTCCTCCCCCATTGCCCTGTCTCCCACACACCCCTCTCTAGATATGGATCCCGGAACCACACGGTTCGGTTTGCTTTATGGAAGAAGAGGGTAGGGACAGGAAGAGAAGGGAAGGGAGGAGAGGCCAGGTCTCAGGAGGCACTAAGCATTTGCCTGCCATGGAAGAAAGCATGGGTGGCAGCTCTATCTCCATGTTTAATAAAGTTTAAAGACTCTTTTGGTGTTGGGACATAGCAGACTGAGACTCGGACAGGTGAGAGGCAGAACTCAGTAACTTCCATCTCTAAATGGGAAAGGGCTGCCAGGCAGGGCTCCATGGGGGCTGCACTCAGGACCAGGGTAACAGCAAGGTGGTTCACAGGCTTCCTGTGGTTTGGCTGCATGAATAAAATTTCACAAGCTGTCCCTAGGAGACAGGAGCTGTCCCTAGCTGTCAGGTACCTGAGTCTAGGATGATTAGGACAAGGGCATAGTGGCCCCAGATTGTGAGAGCCAGTAAAGAAAGTGGTTGGGGTATGGATTTAATCAGCTCTCCAAAAAGCTTGGATGCAGGATTTCAGAGCTGGATCAAGACAGCATTAAAAAAAAACCAAAAACCAAAAAACGTATAGCTTAAGAGCTATCGAAGTGATGCCTACCTCAAAGGAAAAAAGTCCTGTCATGGTGTGGCTCCCTGAATGTCCTACGCTCTGACCAACCAGATTCGAGGCTCCTTCATTCTCAGGAAGGGGGTCAGACGGGAGTGGTCAGGGCTTGGAAAGGAGCACAAAATACAGGCCCCCGGCTGAAAGCACAGGTCACGCCCCCTTGTCCAGGAGAGACCAGATGCATAATGGAATTCAGAAGTGTTTCGGTACCATTCCTGACGGAATCTGGGACAGCAATGCGAAGTACATGAATATTTCTGCAGTTAAATTTATTAATATTTATTTTAAGTATGATAAATAAAGATTACAAGTAGACTTGTGTCACTTCAGATCAGGTTTGCAGCTGCATGAGTTCAGGTCAGGTCAGGTAGCACTGCAAAGTGAGGTAGAAACAAAAACTTCTGTTTTAAGATCTTCAGACATTTCAGACCTGAAGATAAGAGGTTGTAGGGGTGGGCAGAAGTAGGTTGACAGCCCTGGCTGGTGTGGCTCAGTGGATTGAACTCATGCTGAAAACTAAAGGGTTGCAGGTTCAATTCCCAATCAAGGCACATGCCTGGGTTGTGGGTCAGGTCCCCACTTGGAGACATGAGAGAGGCAGCCACACATTGATGTTTCTCTCTCCCTCTTTCTCCCTCCCCCCTCTTTCTAAAAAATAAATAAAATCTTTTAAAAAATAGGTTGATTATTTTTTATATGGAAAAAACCCTGCGGGTTATGATTATTACAAAGCTTTATTAATGCAAAAGAATGTCACAATGGCACAGTGCACTTAGGTACAATCTTATAAGTGCTCAAATAAATAATACACTAGTTAACAAATAATAATACAATAATGAACTGTGTTTCATGTACTGCTAACTGTAAACCTACTTTTGCCTACCTCTCTGTATCTTAGATACTATCTGAATCTACGCTGTTACACTACAGGTGATAATGATTTTATAAAGGTTAAAAACCCCAAGGTAATTTATTCATCCCATAAGTACTTACTAAATAGGCGGCAGGCATTGAGTATTGTCAGGGGTACTGGGGATACAAAGAAGGCCATGACAGAGTATCTGCCCTTGTAACAGTGGAAATTGTAACAGAGGGGATTGCTAACCCACCCACAACTTGTTTTTTGACATTGTTTCTTAAGTGCTGACTCTGTCTGATAGGTAGACAACGCAGGGTATTCTGCATATGTTTGGACACATGGTAATTGTTAAATAAAGTTTTGTCAAATTAACTAGAGTTGAAAAATAAAGAATAAAGCATCTAGGACAGTTATGAAAAAGAAGCTGCATATGCAGCATTGACTAATATAGGATATTTCAGCTATGCGTGAACAGAAGGATTTTCATTCCGAACATTCTGTCTGTAGGGTGTGTACCTCAAAGATGCTTCCCATCGAAGTAACGTGATGCTTCCTGGTTACCTTCGGCTGGGTCAGATATCTTCCTAGCCCATTCTTTACTCCCACCTGCCTTGACCACGACTGAGATTTCAGTATAAAAAATATTCCTCCAAAAGGCTCTTTTCTCATGACAATATCTAAAGTTGTCTCAGGCGCTTGACCCTATTATCCCATTTTGCTTTCTTCATAACATTTATCTCAATCTGAACTTATCTTAAATATATTTTTCATTTTATGCCTTTCAATAAAATATAAATTCTGTGTAATCATGTTTTTGTGCTCACTGCAGTATGCCTAGCACCTAAAATGTTGTCGGGATTCAATAAATATTATATGAGAACAGTATTTTTGCAACTGACTGCAGGAAATCTTTGAACTAAATTTATGGCCTACACTATGGCCTAAATTTTGTGAATTAGCTTTAATTCTTCTAGCATTTATACCCTATTTTTCGTTGGGATAATCTGATTTCATCTCACTATGTTATAAAAATCTTTGTGAATTTTCTAAACACTTTTTGGAGTAAGTTTGCATATAAATAAACAAAACTCAGGGTAGGTTTAGGTTTTAGGTTATTCTCCCAAAATGTGTTTACTCTGTAATGAACCTAAAGTACACCACAAAACTAGCATTTATCTATATAATATAATATATACAGCACAGAATATATAGTTAAAATGTTTGTTTTATTGTATATTTCAAATCCATTGAAGAGTATATATACACATGTATTTATAAATAATATATGGTAATGTATTTTATATAATATAATATTATTATATGTAAGAAAGATATGTGTGTATATATATCTATATATATATATAAACATTATTTCTAATGGCTCACAGATACTAGTTAGACTTCTCCATCTATGATAATGTACTCTTGTTCTCTGTCTCTTTCTTCCTTCCACAATCTATTACCTGTGTTTTTTTGCCCTGCTTTCTGTCTCACTTGGTGACCTGCAGAATGGCATTGCCCAGGTCCCCTTGCCATCTGGCTTCCAAGTGGATTCAGCCAATGGCAGGCACAGACCAGAGCCTGATGGGAAGAGATCAAGATAAGGTATTCATCACCCTGTGCCTGTACCCATGCTGCCTCCCACCTTGCCACTGGTCTGACAGTGACTGTGTTCTGCTATGACCTCCATCCATTCAGACAACCTTTCTGCCACACCTCCAGTTTCTTTCCTGCCACAGGAACAGCATGCCCTCCTCACTCCCTCAAACTTAGGGTGGCAATGGCTTCCTACTATCGCTTTACCCTTTTGGCTTCCTTAACCCTGCCCCATTACTATAATTGGTTCTTTCACTGACCTCTGTTTAGTTAAAAGCTTTGAATGTGCAATTTCTTTCCTGCCAGAAACCAGAATAAATCTAATAATGAAAAACTTCCGGCTGTGTTTTAGTAGAACAGGGTATTGGTAAACCACCGTTAGCCATATAGTTAGCTGGTGGATGTTTATTAAAAATATACTATATGCAAGGCACCACGCTCTTAGATTTAATAACTATGCTGTTGCATAAGACATAACCCCTCTCATCAAAGGAACATTTAAACAAAGGGAAAAATATCATAAGTTACTCTCTATATCCTGATGTTAAAAGGAACAATTCCTGCTGTCTCCATTTTGGCTGAGGTTCCAAAATAATCTGAGAACAAAGGATGTTAATACCTTTACACAATAAAAAGGTTTGTTTGATCATCCTTGCGTAACTTCCTCAGAGATGACCCAAAATATATCAGAGAACACTTAGTCATCACTCACCTGGAAAGCACATATGGATAGGAAGGGAGGGAATGTCAAGAGAACTGTATTGTACCAATCCTTGTTTCTTCTCAAATTTGAGAGATTCAGGAACACAACTCATGTCTGAAAAGCAGGCTAAATGTAAAAGACTGGATCTTTGTTGGAATATTAAAAATAATCTATTACACTCTTATCAATGATGAAGTATAAGTTTAATTACGGAAGTTAAATTTACACTCTGATGAAGAAACATGGCCCTGACTTGCCTTAAACTCTAATGCAAATTGTAAAGAAAAAAGTAGGCTTGGAGAACCAGGGATCAGGTGGAAGGTGTAACAAGCAAGTGACCTGGGAACTGAAGCCAGAGTTCCCAGTTGGGGAGTCTCTAAGGAACTCACCAAAGAAAGGATCAGCATTTTGAGGGCTACACCCCTGCCAGACTGCACAATTAGCCATCAAGCTGCACCTTTGTATCCTTCACCTCTATTTCCTCTTCCCATTTCATTCCAAAGCATCCCAGAGACCATATATTGAATGAAGGAGGAAGACCAAGGTGGTGGCAATAATAAAATTTCTCAGACTCAGCTCCAAGAGGAAAAATAGTTTGAATTGAATAAGAGATTTAATGTTGACTTGTCAGATTGGACTGTATTTTTATTATAACTACAAAATAAAATAATTAGTTTGAAGATGATGAGGAAGAATTTGGGGTCACCCCAAAAAATATTTCAAGGAGATTCAGCTGAGCACGGAGGAATACAAGGATAGGACAGAATAAAGCTGCTTTTGACTGGCTTCTACCTAAACCAATTAATTAAGTAATAAATTTGTCAACATGTTGACTAAAAGAAGTATAAATGTGATCAAACAAGACCTTTTATTTACATTTTGGCTTGAATAAGAAAGACTATGTCCACTAAAACAACAGATATAACTAATTAAATTGACCTTTCCTACCATCCTGTTGGTCAAAACCATATACAAGATGAAAATTTTATTTAGTTTGGTTGAGAGAATTTTTCACCAAATTACCCAAGGAATTCTAAGACTTGATTTACATTTGTAGCTCATTTTTACAAATCACTGCTGCGAACCCTCTACTTTTGCACTTTTTAGTGTGCCAACATTCTTGTATGAGTTTCATTTTTCTTCATCCAAGATCCAGGAAATTCAATTATTAGACATGCAACTTAGCTCTAGTTTAGTATTAGTAGTAACTGTAATAATAGCAGTAGAAGTAGTAGAGAAAACAGTGATAATAATAATAATAGGAAGTGTTAACTACTTCCAGACAAAAGTACCAGGTGCTTTGCATGAAACACCTAGGAAAGCAAGACAATCATCGATGTGTGGGAGAAATATCGGTCTGTTGCCTCTCACACATGCTGCAACCAGGGAGCAGGACCATGAGCCAGGCATGTGCCCTGACAGGGAATCACAACAGTGACCTCTTGCTTTGCAGGACGATGCTCAATCACCTAAGCCCTGCTGGTCAGGGCTCTTCTGAATGTTTAATAATGCCAGGGGACACTAGATAGCGTTGTTTCAATTTCCATATATTCTTAAAAATACCATCAGATCTAAGTAAAAGAAAAAACATAGCTTGAAACTATGGAAGGTCATTAGTTTATAGCCAAAGCAGATTTTAATAAGACTACATTTAATGATTTTTTTCTATCCTAGAACCTAACATAGTACATGAAGTAACTGATAAGGAGTAGACCATTTAATAGGTGTATTGTTAAAAAAATTAATGTTGCTAAATAAGTTAACATTGATTAATGTTGAAAGAATGTATAGGAGACTACATTTTCTATATCCGTACAATAGAACTCATGAAATATAAAACAGAATTAAAACTTAAAATTATGCATATCTCAAGTAAATATAAATTCATATCCAACTATTTCATCCCATTGATTTTGTTATTTATTCACTGCTGACAGTAATAAGCATTCAGCTCAGCAATAGGGATATTAAAATCTTGACAATGATGATGCCCTAATGGAGGTTAATTTTGGATCAATTAAAACCTGATTGAGTTTTTAACCCTCTGATAGGGATATTAACATTCCACACAATATTTTTTTCCTCAGCTAAAATCATAAGGCTATCTAAAAATAAGGACTTAAATCTAAATAAATGAAAACTGAAACTCTAGCACAGTGGTCTCTACAATGGTTATTAAGCAAGTGTAGTGGAGGTTGTTCTTTTGCACCATTCCAGAAGCATAGTATGTGGTTTTTTTGGCTGTTTGTCCACTCACAAGGTGAGGTAAACATGTATCATTGAGTTCAAAGTTCAGTTCCAATTGTCACCTTGTCCGCGGACCCTTCACTGACCTTCGCAGACCAACTCACTGGTTCTGTCCTCTGTCCCCTCACAAAACTTGGTTTCTATTAACATGAATGAGGACAGGGCAACCTGGTTGGCATATTTTAGTCATCTCTGAAGTAGAGTGATAAATTTATCTCCAGGTTTCCTCTTTAGAGCAGCATAACGCATGTGTCAAACAGATTTCCACGAGGAAGAAATAGAAAGAAGAGAAATAGCCAGCTGTTGACTCAGCAGCTTTCCCAAGAAACTTGCAGCTTGCATCTTGTTTTTGATGGCTATGAAAATGAATGCCAATATTAAAGGACGGCGGTGGCATTCTGGATACGGGGAGCTGCTCCTGAGTCTCAGATACCATGTTCGTTTTCAAGAAGACAGCAAGTTTGCAAGGAAACGGTCAGAGTCTGAGTTGAAATGTCCACACCTGGTGTTCAGAAGGACACAAAAGACAAGCAGGTCTGCAGACTGGGGGTCACTTCTTCCTCATCTGAGCAAAGGCTCGCTCTCCCCTACCTCCAGGCCTCTCTGCATCCTGTACTGATTCTACTGTCCTTGCTGTGTTTGACAGTAGTGTAAATCAGAGGAAAGTTTTATGTATACACACATATGCATTAATTCATTTAACCAGAATACCTAAAAGTGGGCAAAAATTGCTCACAAAGGTAATACCGGGAAATAGAAGACAGCCCAAATAGAGAATCATCCTCAAATCTCAAAACAAACTAAGCATTACGCTGGGTGTAAGAAGGGCTGAAAGTAAGAAAATAATCTTATACATTTCACTAGACTCTTTCTAATGGGCATAATAAAACCAAATGTCCAATTGTACTTTAGAAATAGCAGTGATTTTTTGTGGGAAACCTTTTAAAATAATTTTACACTTATGGTGCACAACTATTTTTATAATAATGTGCCATCTCTGTTTTGTAGAGAGAAGCTGAGGAAAAAAATCTGTATCATCAGCTGTAGTGAACTCAAAGAAGAGTTACTCCAAATTTTCCAATTTTTCCAATTATTCCAATTTTCAATGGCTTATCACATAATTCAGTTCTATGTAAAAAATCTGTGACTGACTTTGAACCCAAGTATTTACACTGAAGCTTTGACCATTTATATAGATTACCACCTATTTTTTGTTGTTGTTTGATTTCAAATTAATTAACTAATTTAGTTTATACAGGTTACTTTCTAATCTTCTAACCTCACTTTGTTCCTCCCACATTTGGAATAAAACCTTAGAGAACTGGGGAGATAATTCGCAACATTTTATGAAATGTTCTTGGCTATACAGTGCCAGGTAGCTGGCAAACCTCAACGAATTACAGTAGTAGTTACTGTAGCTGTCTTGGTTTGCAATGGAAAATTATCACATTTCTTAGTCACGTTTGATTCAACAAAATGGTCTGGACAAACTGTCTAAAGTACATCCCCTTAGATAAGATCTGAATTCCATTCTTCTCTTGGCTCTAGTTTTGATGGAGACATGCCTTCTGGTTGCCTTAAAAGAATAGTTATAGCTATTACACTGATCCTAATAAATAGTAAAGTGTGGCTGATACAAAAGTAATTTATATTCATGGATTAGCTGGGTACATAGGTTTAATAATATTGACATTACAGTAACATGCTTAATAGCACATTGTCACAGTATCATCTGTTAAATATTTCTTACCAATGCATTTCATATTCTGGCTAAAAATAATTTGTTAAAGGCAATGTAGCTGCACATGTTAATTCCTTAGTAAAAAATGTGAATATCTCATTCTTGAATGGCACATGACTTAATTCATGTTAACTTGGGTTGTAATTATATGAATAGAAACTCAGCCTCATCTGAATGGGAACATTGCACATTTGTAGACCTATTACAGTTGGGAAATTAAATGTGAGTGGAGTGACAACTGCTAAGATCTGCAATTGAAAACATTTGACTAAATGCCGTGAAACTGGTCCATGTCACCATTGCCACTCATTCCTTGCCATTTCATCCTCTGACTGTGAAATGTATGGCATGATGGCTGAGATGAAATGAAGATCTGATCCTTTTCCTCAGTTACCCAGATTATATTTAGCTGTCTGTTTCAACTTGTCTAGTACAAAATAAAATTAGAGGAGCTCACCCCATCACATTTTTGTCTATCAGAGTTATAAAAATGCCATAAGTTTCACTGACTTATTCAATAAACATTTATTGATCACCTGCTATCACGTGGTACTGGATTAAGCACTGTAGCTACAAAATGAAGACAGATATCCTGTCTACAGAACATCTTAATTAAGATGGAGATTATGAAATAAATTAGAGATGGAAAAGAAAGGTCATAAGCAAGATGTAGCAATAGCTGTCAAAATTTTCAGACACAAAAATGCATGTACTTAAGATTCTTAAAAGCTGGTCAAACAAGTTGCCTGCCTTCTAAAAAATCTTATTGTTGCCCTGGCTGGTGTAGCTCAGTGGGTTGAGCATGGGCCTGCGAACCACATGATCATGGTTCGATTTCCAGTCAGGGCACATGCCTGGGTTGCAGGCCAGTTCCCAGCAGGGGACTCATGAGAGGCAACCATACATTGATATTTCTCTACTTCTCTCCTTTCCTTCCTCTCTAAAGAAAAATAAATAAAATATTTTAAAATCTTATTGTCACTGAATATAATGAAGTACATGAAAAATTATATCAGGGTATTTTAAATAGTTGATATTAAATATGGTGGACAGGTGTGATTCCCAGCTCTTTCTTATTATTCATCTTTGAAATCTTGCTAAGATCCACAAGAAATCTTCCTTCTTGCCATAAGTATTTCCATTTTAAATTATTTTCTGTAAGACTTATGGTTTTGCATACTTTATACATATTATCTCCTGTAATAAAACTGATAATTTGAAATTTAATAAATTTATACTTCAATTGGGACATCTGATCTTATTGAAAAGCATCAAGAGAAAGGCAAACAAACAATCCAGTCCTTTTTCATTTGTGTATGATGATGATGTTTGCTTTCTAGGTAGGGTAAAAACATGAATAAGGAGGAAATATTACTTTACTTGTCTCATTTTTTACCCTCCTCCTAGACACCTATTGTTGTTCTGGTTTTTCATTTTCAATAAAACAAATAGTAAGTTATTCTTAAAATTTATTTTGAAATTTAAGGGACCAAAATTAGCCCACACAATCTCGAAATAAAAAGAGTTTGAGGACTCAAATTCCCTAATTAAAAAATGTACTACAAAGTGACAGGAATTAGACAGTGTGGTACTAACATAAGGATATATATACATCAGTGAAATAGAATTGATGATACAGATACAAACCTTAATTTTTACTGTCAATTACCCTTTTAAAAAAATTTTATTTAGTTACTTTTCAAGTACAGTTTTCTATTTCTCTCATCCCAGCCCACCCCACCCTGTGCTCCCCACCTCCCTCCCATTTCCGCCCCCCCTTAGTTATTGTCCCTGTGTCCTTTATACTTGTTCCTCTAAATCCCTCCCATTTTCCCCTTAAATTTCCTCCCCTCTCCCCTCTGGTCGCTGTCCCCTTGTTCTGTATTTCAGTGTCTTTGTTTTTATTTTGCTTGCTTGTCTGTTTTGTTGTTTAGCTTCTGTTAAAGATGAGATCATATGGTATTTGTCTTTCAACCCCTGGCTTATTTCACTCAGCATAATGCTTTCCAGTTCCATCCATGTTGTTGCAAAAGGTAGTAGCTCCTTCTTTCTCTCTGCTGCATAGAATTCCATTGTGTATATGTATCACAATTTTTTGATCCATTCATTTACTGACGGGCACCTAGGTTGCTTCCAACTCTTGGCTATTTTAAATTGTGCTGCTATGAACATTGTGGTGCATAGGTTCTTTGAAATTGATGTTTTAGGATTCTTAGGATATAATCCTAGCAGTGGAATTGCTGGGTCAAAAGGCAGGTCGATTTTTATTTTTCTGAGAAAATTCCATACTGTTTTCCATAATGGTTGTACCAGTCTACAATCCCACCAATAGTGAACTAAGGTCCCCTTTTCCCCACAACCTCTCCAACATTTGTTGTTTGTTCTTTTGTTTGTTTGTTGCTTTATTTTTTTTTAATCCACAAGAGACACAAACAACTGGGGACTGGGAAAAGACCAGAGTGGGACCCAAGGAGAGGGCATCTCAACAATAGAGACAGAGAGACAAAGTTCACTTTGCTATAGCAGAGAAGCCACAAGTTGCTGCATACTTGTATTATTTTTTTCATCATTCTCACTTCTTTTATATTCTAATAGTATCTTTGTATTCCTCCTCCTTCTGTATAGGCTTCTTAGTCTTGGCTGGTTTTATTGTATTATTAGACAGGTCTCCTCTGCTCTTTCCTCCACAATGTATTTCTAATTTTCTATACCTCACGCCTCTTGTTTTCCTTTAGCACACTACCCGAAGCTCTACACTCCCTATTCAGACAGACCTCATAGAGTCGGTCATACAGTTGTTGCTCTAATACTACTGTAAATAACAGCTGTTCTATATAACTGTAAATACTTCAAAACAAATGTACCAGAACTTAGCCCACTTTACAAGTTCCTGAATTTATATTACTGGAGTAATTAATTCTACTTGATTACACACTACACCTATTTACTATTCTTTACTCTCGCCTTACTTCAAAATCTGACCATCTGCAACCTCACTGCTTTCTAGTTCCAACTCACAACCCTTCCCTCCTCAACAAGAGGCTTATCTTTTGTCCATCCTTTCGTAAAAGTGGCAAGTTGGGTTGAAGAATACAGTTAGCACTATATATAGCCTAAAGATCACCTATTTCCTCTCTACCAGCTGTGACTGTAAATATCATAAACTACTGTTCTGCTGTCATAAACCATTTTGCCTCCCCCTCCAACTGATTACACACACAGGAAAAAGGGAGTAGGTGGAAACGAAGAACATCTAGATACCTGAAGGAGTCTGCACCACTGAAATTCACAGGTATTATACTACAGAAGTTCACACCATAAACCCAGGGAGTCAGAGCAGATCAATTTTAGAAGCCGAGGTCAACAAGAAGAGTCTCACAAACAATGGGAAGACAAAGAAATGATCCCCAAATGAAAGAAAAAGCAGAAGCTTCAGAAAGAATGTTAGATGAAATAGAGGCTAATCAACTATCAGATATTGAATTCAAAGCACTGGTTATCACGAAGTTCAAAGAGCTCACACTGAGCTACCAGAAACTACAGGGGAGCTACAATGATCTCACTGCAAACTATATCAACATGAAAAAGGAAATAGAAACTATCAGCAAGGGACAAGAGGAAATGAAGAATGCAATTTCCGAATTGAAGAACACAGTAGAAAGTTTCAAAACTAGAATTGATGAGGCAGAGAGTCGGATTAATGAGTTGGAGGACAAAGTAGAAAGCACCTCACAGAAAGAGCAAGAAAATGAAAAGAGGCTCCAAAAGAATGAAGAGGGATTAAGAGAAATGCAAGACAATATGAAACGTAATAATATCCGAATAATAGGAATACTAGAAGGAGAAGAAGAAGAACAAGGGATAGAAAACATATTTGAAAGAGTAATGAGAGAAAATTTCCCTAATTTGATGAGAGAAAAAGTCACACAAATCCAGGAATTACAGAGAGTCCTGATCAAGAGGGATCCAAAGAGGCCCACTTTAAGACACATCATCATTAAAATGGCAAAATTCCAAGACAAAGAGAGAATCTTAAAGGCAGCAAGGGAGAAAAAAGAAGTAACATACAAGGGAGCCCCAATAAGGTTAGCTACTGACTTCTCAGTGGAAACACTCCAAGCAAGAAGAGAATGGCAAGAAATATTCCAAGTAATGAGAACCAGAGGCCTACAACCAAGGCTACTTTACCCAGCAAGGCTCTCAATCAAGATAGAAGGCCAAATAAAGAGCTTCCAAGACAAAAGAAGTCTAAAAGAATATGCCTCCACCAAATCAGTCCTACAAGAAATACTAAAAGGACTGCTTTAAGGAAAGGAAGGAAAAGAAAGAGACAGGAACACAGGAACAAAAATGGCAATGAATTATTACCAAACAATAATAACCTTAAACATAAATGGATTAAATGTTCCAATCAAAAGACATAGAATAGCTGAATGGATAAGAAAGCATGACCCTCACATTTGCTGCCTACAAGAGACCCACCTCAGAACAAAAGACCATCACAGACTAAAAGTGAAAGGCTGGAAACAAATTTTCCAAGCAAACGGACAAGAAAAAAAGCTGGGGTAGCAATTCTCATATCAGACAAAATAGACTTCAAAAAAAGGGCCATAAAGAGAGACCCAGAAGGTCACTTTATAAAACTTAAGGGAAGAATCCACCAAGAAGACATTAACATTGTAAATATATATGCACCCAACATAGGAGCACCCAAATATATAAAGAAAATCTTAGAGGACTTCAAGAAAGATATTGACAGCAACACAATTATAGTAGGGGATTTGAACACCCCACTATAAAAAATGGACAGATCTTCCAAACAAAATGTCAACAAAGATATTGTCAATTACCTTTTAACAAGCTTTTACTAAGCTTTTAATTGCCTTAGTAAGGCAATTGCTATATTGGCAATTGCTATATTGGCAATTGCCTTCCTAAGGCAGTTAAATGGAAAAGAATAGTCTTATCAATGAGCAGTGTTAAGATAATTGGATATCCACATGTAAAAGAATGAAAGTTGGACCTTCTACCTCACACCATATACACAAATTAACTCAGTATAGATCATATACCCAAGTGTAAGATTTACTATAAAACCCTTAGAAGAAAACATTGGCATAAATTCTCATGACCTTAAATTTGGTAATGATTTCTTAGATATGATACCAGAAGCACAGGAACAAGAAAGAATATATTCATAAACTGAGCATCTTCAAAATTTTAAAATTGGAGTTTCAAAGGACACCATCATTAGAGAAATGAGATAATCCTCAGAAAGGAAGGAAATATTTAAAAACCATATATCTGATACCTTGTATCCAGAATATTTATGGAACGATTTAACTCAATCATTAAAAGATAAATATCGCACTTTTTAAATGGACAAAAGATATAGATATTTTTTTCCAAAGAAGATACACAAATGGCCAATGACAAATGAAAAGAGGTACATTATTAGTCACCAGGAAAATTCAAGTCAAAACCACAGAGAGATACCACTTCACACTCAATAAGATGACTGTAATAAAACAGAAAAATAATAACAGGTGTGGTGAAGATGTGGTGAAAATACTAACAGAAAAATATTAACAGGTGTGGTGAGGTCAATCTCTCATACAATCCTGGTTGTATCCACTTTGAAAAACAAAACAAATGTTCCTCAAGTTTAAACATAGGATTAACATATAATCTAGAAATTATACTTCTATATATATGCTCAAGAAAAAATAAATATATATATATATGCATAAAACATGTATGAATTTTTATAGCAACAATATTCATTACTGCCAAAAATTGGAAACAATCCAAAGTCCATTAACTGATGAGTGATTTCCTTCATTCATAATGCTTTTTTAAAATTTATTTCTGTAACTTCTTTTTTTAAATTGATGTTCAATTACACTTGTCCCCATTTTCCCCCCATTACTCTCCCCTACCCTACCTACCCCCACCTCCCATGTTCAATTCTCCTCCCTGTGGTCTTTGTCCATGGTTTCTTTACATATGTTCTTTATGGTTTAATGTTTATCCATGTTATATATGTGTACATATATGTATATGTAGATAGAGTTATAGTTCTATATCAGTACTTTATTTCTTGTTACTGCTGAATAATAGTACATTGTATGGCAATCAAGAGGGAGCAGCCATGGTCAGGTACTAGGCTAACAGGGTCAAAGGAAAACACTGGAACTGAGCGAAGAAACTATTTTGAGAATGAAAGAATGATCAACTTTGTTAAATGCTGCTAAGAGGTTGAATAAGGTTAGGATTTAAAATTTACCATTGGGTCTTTTAGCAAATTGATCTTAACAGAATTCTTTGAGTAAAATATTTGGGCAGGGTTCAAGAGAGAAAAGGGAAAGGTAGAGAGTGTGGAGACAATAAGCAGCGCCCAATCTTCTGTGAATTTTACATAAAGAAGAGCAGAGAAATGCTGCAGGAGCTGGAGAGAAAATGTGGTTGAGGCTCTGGTTTTTTATTTTTTGTGAGATGGATGATATTATGGTGTATAGGACACTAATGGAAAACCCTCAGACAGTTGAAATAGGTGGTGGTACAGGAGAGAGAGAGAGAAGTTGATGTGTAAGGTTATGGGAGGTTATAGAAGTTTTCTTCTAATTACTTCTATTGTGTTGTTGTTGCTGTTTTTCTTCTCATAGGATTTTTAAGACTACTTTTAGAGCAATTTTAGGTTCACAGCAAAATTAACAGATTAGCACAGAGATATTCCATACATCCTCCCCCTACACACACATAGCCTTCTCCATTATAACATCTTCCACCAAAGGGCTACTTTTGTTACAACTCAGAATCTGAAATTGAGTTGCTCCTGTTTTTACCTGTGAAATATGAAGCATTCTTCTGAGCTGTCACCCAGGAGAAGGAAGCTTTTAGGAGCTTTAGGTGGGGTGTGGTCTCTGGGACAAAGAGAGAGTAACTGATTGGAAAATGACTAAGAAAACCATGGAATTGACCATCACTTTCAAGGGCTCATTTTCAACCTGTGGCCATAATAAATTTAGTCTGAGGCCAAACACTATAGTTGCTTGATTGCGATTGCCAGTTTCTATTCCTTGAGTGTAAGCTTAGAGTAGGAGAGTTGCAGCTTAACAAAACTGTTGTTTTTTTTTTTACCTGTTAAAGGTGACAAACAGGGAGAGACAATAAAGTACTGGTTTTATAAGGAAATATGATAATGATGGGTAATGATGGATCCTGCTAGTCTTCCTCTAGTTGGAAGGGATATGGTGACAAGAGAAATGATATACAGTGAGAAAACAATCAGGTTAATGGATTAGAGGTATTGGTTTAGTAAGGAATTTGAGAATGTCAGATGGAATTATAGTTGGTGGTAGAGAGTACAGTGATTTAAACTGAGAGGATGGAAATCATGAAGTTATTGGTGTTGGTGTGGATGACTGTAAAATCATGGCAGTGGGTGGCTGACATTAATGGACAACTAGATCAGGGAAGGTAAGTCAATAACTGAGAGACTAGAACTCTTCCACTGGATCATCCATGGGGATATGGGAACAATATAGGCACGAAGTTTATAATGACCTCAAAATGACCAGCAAAAGGAAAACTGACCACTATCTGAGAAAGTGGAAGACAAAGCATCCTTGTTAGAATCAGAAGATTTCAGGTGTAACAAGGTGAAGGAAATATTCAGAGGAAAAACTGAGGGTACAGGAACTTTTTTTAATATATGGAAGAACATATGCCTGTCATGGGAAAATATTTGGGATGCCTGCAAGAGGCGTGAGATGAAATCAGAATAGTACATACAGAGTTCGCGAAGAAGCATAGTTTGCATGGTTAGTTTAAGTGTACAAGCTGTGTTTACAACTACAGATGTGGCCGACCCTTCACATTTTATCCAATGGTTTGGAAACATTAAGACAACATGAGTACATGAAACATCATTTGTCATCAAAAAGGAAAGATTTGAAAGTTTATTTCATCTAATTTTGTGTTCATGCAGCAGATAAATCAGAACACTTGATCATGTTGTTCTGTGAGATGCTGTATTCATTAGCATTATTTCCATTTCCTTTGAGTATAGCCAAGAGATTTCCCCCCCACACAGAATACATAAGGACTGAGAATGTGTTTGCCAATGGACCACTGGATGGGATAAAGACAGCTCATTCTTTATTCCACTTCGATCTCTGGCCTGTGTGGTGGTGCTGTCAACGAGAGGGTGACACATTGCCAAGTATCGTTGTGATTTTTATGACCTGGACATCTGTCTAGTATGTACTAGACTAGGACCACAAGTTCTGTCACAGAGGCCATGGAAAAACTGCCAGATGGTAATGAATTTTAGCCACTGCTGACTTCAGCTGGATACAAACAAATGACCTGAGGGGACCAGACTCCATATCTCACTTTTAATCCTTGCAAGCTAACCACTCCTTCCAAGATATGATTACAAATGCAACATTAGTGCAGAAACAAACTTGAAGCCAGAGAGTAACATTAAGGTAAATAATGTGGATTATACAGCAAAAATTAAACACTTTTGTAGAGAGATAATAAACCAAATTATTTCTGTTTTTATTTTTTGCAAACCTTTATACATTTTTTTCTTCATCTAAAAGGGTCAGAAACAAAACTAATGAAAATTTGCCACATTTGCTTTTTTTTGGTTTTGTTAACCCCAAATAGAAAAGTTTATTATAATTATCTCACAACATTCACAGAACAATGTGTAATAAAATGATACATATTTTTTTACCAGCATTATACTCAAAGGATAGCATGTTTTGACCTGACAAATTTAATTTTCTGATAAACAGAGTGTTTTTACTTATTTATATTTGTTTTCATTTTTGCTTTAGTTTTAGGTCATACTAAAATTTTTATATGTATAAGCAGTTACCTCAATAATATAGTAAATGGAAATAACTATTGACTTCTTTGACAGGGTCTTATGATTGTAATAATGAATCTTAATTTGGATGGTAGAAGAGACTAGATTGGGTTTGTACTTACATGAGCTTGTTTTATTCACTCTCGTATGTGATTGAATTCCTGTATTTTTTTTGCTTCTTTTTCCCAAAAATCAGATGAGAAAATACTAGTTCATTATGGTCATGATTAATTTGTACCTGACTAATTAGTTTAGTTGGTATATTGAGTCTTATAGTAATCGTGATCTCTAAACTCACTTTGTCTATATAAATAAATATGGTAATTGCATGGGATCTTGGTAGAACTGTGCAGAAAGGATATGGTAGACAAATTATTAAGGAAAAACAAATTTGGGGCACTTTTTAACATACTGCCTAGAAATGAGGATCCCATGCTCTCTCGTTCACACACCAAGTGAAGATGTAATGGAAAATCTCTTTCATGACAAATTATGGAGCATTTAATGCAAACAATCCTTTCTCAGTGTTCAGCTATGCGAGTTTTGATGAAGGCTCAGTCTGAGACTTTAGTTTAAAAAATTTAAACTAAACATTTTTAGGGCTTATATAGAGAAGTAAAAATTTAAATGATATTAAATTTACAGTAAATGGAATCTTTAAAGAAACAGCTTAGAGGAAAATAGTTGCATGATTACCTGGAAAAATGATGCATTCTTTGAAACATGAATATGCCGTGTCTTACAGTAAGGTAGTCCATCTTATCTTTCCTGCTGGATTATAAGTGCTTAGATAGAAAGAACTGCGTCTCGTCCATTTTGGTATTTTCCACAGGTCGGTCTATGCAATAGATGCTCAGTAGTATGTGTTAAATGAATGTCTAGGAGAAGTTATCTCCAGAAACAGAGACATTTCAACCAGAATTTTTTTTAAAGCAAACAGAAAAGGGATTTTGGAAATTAACAAAGCTATGAAAGAAAGGTCATGAACTATTCTTTGGAAGTTCCTTCACTACCTACAGGTAGAATTAGTCCTAGAAGAATCCGAAAAATAAAAACACAAAGGATAGTCCCTTTAACCTGAAAAGCTAGTAATCTGGAAAGACAGAGAAAGATTTTTAAAAATAAACTAAGATAAATACCAATAATTTTTAATATAATGCAAAATGGAGTTGCATGGACTAATATGCTGTAGATAATGGTCATCAAAATCATTAAAGATTCCAGAAAGCTTTCTTTTTCAATGTAAGCATATCTATGGAAATATGCTATGTTAAAAATTAAAATTTTAAATTCATTTAAAAATATTGGAAAAAGTAACAGTAAAATATCATTATATATCAATAGTAATATTTTTTGCAGAAAAATATATTTGTCAAAACAAAAAATAAAAAGAACCACATTTTAGATATTTTTAGTTATTTTTATATAAAAACAATTTTATTAGTTTTAAATTATATATATGTATGGCATGCAGGTCATACTTTGAGAAAGACTGAGGTTCAAAAGTCATTAAGAAAAGTAGTACTGTGTTAGACGTTTTAAAAAATCTCTTTAATGTCTGACTTAATAGGAGTCAGCTGGATTGTCATATCTTCTTTATTCATTCTGTTGAGAATTCACATGTCATATAGCCTCTAGAAAATCCCACCCTATACTCATGAGAAAATGAGAGAAAAAAGGCAAATGATGTCTTAGTTTGATTATGAAAATGGTTCTGATCACATCAGTCCCCCAGAGGGTCCTGAGGCTGGACAGAGGGTGGTAAGACTGGGAAGAGTAGGGGAAAATTTAATGGGATGTTTTTGAAGTGTTTATCCTAGAAAGGCCTTGTGAAACATAAAGCTTTTAAAACCTGCTATGGTTTTTGTTTAGTGGGATCTTGAATTAGGATGCAAAGGGTGAATTATTTGCCTCTGGATGTCAAGATCAGAGAGAACGTAAATGTTCTATTTTAGTGCTTTGTCCAATAATCCACTGGAGTCCTCAGGGCACTTGCCCTACTGAAATATTTCACAGTGGTTATCAGTCTCTCTCCCTTTAAACAATTTATCAATCAGACTATCAATCAGAAGGCAGCTCTCCCCTTTCCTCACCTGGCCATTCTTTTTCAGCTGCTCCTCTTCTCTCTGAGCAATTGCTGTTGGGCTTCACCAGAGCACAAACTTTGTCCCTTTTCCCCATTCCATCTACACTACCCACTACGTGACTTCATCCTACCTCATGACCTTAAGTAACACCTTTGTGCTGATGAATCCCACATGCACCCCTAAGCTTAAATAACCAGCTGCCTATCATGCATATCTACTTGGAGGACCAATAAGAATCTCAAACTCTGTATGTCTAAACGCAAACCCTACCTCCACCCTACTGACCCATCTCCTGTTCCTTGCTCCCTCCCTGTTCAGGTACACAAGGTTTTCTGACTTTCCAACAAGTCCTTTCTACAGGTCTTCTCTCCTCCTACTCTGCTCTATCTCTAAGTACACTGGTGGCACTCTTCCTATTCAGTCTTTGCCCCAATGTCACTTTCTCAGTCAGGCCTGTTAATAAACTGCAAACATATTACAATCTGGAACTCTGTGCTCCTCATTGTTTCCTGGAACACTATCCTAGTAATTATATTATATTATATTATATTATATTATATTATATTATATTATATTATATTATATTATATTATCATGTACTACATACTAAAATTTTATATAATTAACTATTTATTTATTTGTTTTTCTCCTTAGATGCCTGTTTTGTTTATTTTCTTTCTCTATGCAAGCTCCACCCAGACAAGAACTTTTGCTTTATTTGTTAATGTCTGCACAGCAATCCTCTCTCTAATCAGCAGGGAATATATTCAAAGACCCCCAGTGGATGCCTGAAACTGCAGATAGTACCGAACCCTAGCTATACAGTACATTTTCCTGTACATCCGTACCTATGATAAAAGTTAATTTATAAATTAAGCAGAGTAAGAGATTAAAAAACAACACTAATAGCATAGAACAACCAGAACAATATACAGTAATAAAAGTTATATGAATGTGGTCTCTCTCTCAAAATATCTTATTGTACTGTACTTATCCTTCTTGTGATGTGATATTATAAAATGCTGACTGATGGGAAAAAATGGAATGAATGATGCAGGCATTGTAAAGCCAATGTGCCTTGGGGTCAATATTAAGTAAAATAAGGGCAATTGAACACAAGCACTGCCATACCATGGCAGTCAATCTGATAACCAAGACAGGGACTAAGTGACTGACTAATGGGCACAGAGCACAAACAGTGTGGAAATGCTGGACAAAGAGGTGATTCATGTCCTGGGTGGATGGAGTGGGTTGGCCCAAGATTTAATGATGCTATTCAGAATGCAATTTAAAACTTATGAATTGTTTATTTCTGGAATTTTCCATTTCATATTTTCAGAGGATAGGTAATTGAAACCATAAAAAAGCAAATCCACAGATAAAGTGGGGGCTACTGTATTCTCAGGTTCTAGAATGGCACCCAGTGGACACTCAAAAGTTTGTTAAATGTATAAATATTTATATTAAAATCTAAAAGTCATGACAACCAGAAGAAGCAGAAAATGCCAATGGAACAGGACAGAGTGGGGCACATGGGGGGAGGCAAGCACAGTAAGTGCGAGCTAAGTTTGGTTGGAAGAGTTTTCACGCTTCAGAGCTGTAGGTGGGAAAGGTGTTCTTGGCAATAATGAAATGTAGCCTTTATATAGGCTTTCATGGGATGCTATGGCATATTTTTTCATGAAGACTGCTAAAAATAGCAAGAGCCATTTCTCAGCCATTTGTAAGTCTAATCCATGTGTACGTAGAGACTGAATGAGATTATGTCTTGGTCCTTTCCAGTTGTGTGGTGTGGTATGTGAATATGAGTTTCAGCTTGGAAAACAAGTCTCTCGTGTGTCCACTATGTACCCAGTCTGTTACCTAATATGAGTAATGTTGGCCATATAAGCCTATATTTGTGAGACTATAGATAATAGTGTGAGAGAGAATGAGTAAGAATACAGATTGAAGAGGATTTAAATTACCTTCTATGATGGTTAATATATTTTTTAATTTACAATTTGGTTTTGCAAATTTGCCAAAAGTAATACTAGCAACTAGATCTCAATCTTTTTATATCCAGTGTCTTGATGGCTTACTGTACCATTGCAAAAACTTCCCAGTCCTTAATAAAGATAAAATTTTCAACAAGGGAAAACCTGTCAAGCCAAGTTTGGAGGTTAAAAACTCAGTAATGAATATTCTTGTTCTTGTGGGTTATCTCAGATTCTTAGCATTATTTTAATGTCATTTTTAATGTGAATTTCCATGCTATTTTAATTCATTAGTCATGGGCTATCATTTTTTGAAGTAATTACTGTAATTTCATCAAATGACATAATTATAGTAAATACTTTGATGTAATTACCATAAATATGGAAAGAGACACCCAAAGGTGTAATAATGTCACAAACTAAGATATTTACGATGTGTAAAGACAAATTATGATGACATTTATGACATGTAATAACATCATAGAGTTCTATGTTTATGTTGTATAAAGAATAATGACATAAATAGAATGTAAAATTACATCATGAAGATTAATTTCTTTTAGAAATAGTATAGAAACTTGAGAGCTCTACAACACTTCAGGTTTGGATTAATAGATTATTGCCACTTTTTGGCATTTGTCCCTTTGAACCCTAATAAATGATTATGCTATTTTATTAGGGATGAAAGTATTTCCCTTTAAAAGCACAGACATAGAAACAAAGCAGAAACACAAAATGAGAAACCACATTTAGTTCTTTAAAAATTTTTATTTGAAGAGTTGAAAAATAATTTTATGTTTTGAAGAAAAGTCAACGTTTGGTCCATATTGACAATTCAGACTCTCAGGTTATTTCAGTATTTTCTTGACCACTTGGCACTTGGTGAAGCAGACACCAATTTGAATAAAAGATTTCTTCTTTTGTCACATTATTAAGTTTTGACTCCATGAAAAAGTAACTTTGCCTGTCCACATTCGGACTATTGGAATCATGTGAAAATATGTTTTAAGAAAAAAGGGAAGTAGAAGACCACAAGCCTCCAGGAATGTAAAATTTTGTAACTTGTTTACTTTTTGTTGTTAGACGGAGACAAATGAGTTCCATCAAATTAATTTCTACTGCAAAGCCTGGAGTGAAAGGTGTTCTGGACATCAGTTAATTCATGTGTGATATTATTAGTGATCAACACTTAGTATAAAGAGAAGTACAGTGTCAGAAGAAGAATAGCCTTTACCACCTGATGTATTAGCCAAAGGATTTTTGAAGCATTCACTTTATCTGAATATACCTTGAATGTGGAATTTAGCAGCTGAGAAACTGAGACTCATTCTCTTTCCTTCTATTTATCCTCTAGGGCATTTTAAAATCAACTTCCCAGTCTGCAGCCTTAGAATTCCTCACAGACTTGACAGTGTTTTACGGCATGCTCCTTTTCCCTCCATGGACACTAATTCCAGGTGACCATCACAATAATTTTGTTAAATGTTTTGCCACTTTTGGCACAGTGGGCTGCAAACCTATATTAACTAATAACAAGTAAATTATTTTTTTTAATTTTAAAAGCAATTGACCCAACAGTCAATCCACAAATTTATATTTCCTTGAAGGTTTGTTGCCTGCAAGTACAATATTTCTGATACAAATTTCTGCATTTGTGAGTGTTCTTAATTACAAACAACAGAATCCACTTCAGCTAAATTAAACAGTAAACAAATTTATTAAATCATACTCTGCAATTCATATCATCTCCATGAGGACCAACAAATTAGACCCAGCAACTACAATACTATCAGGAAAACATCCAAATATGCCCCTGGACCCCTTGCGGGCATAATAGCACTTCCACGGGTACAGCATACCCCTTTCTGGGAAAGATGGGTATGGGGCCTTGGAAAGTTACTACTGGGACTTTTGTCCCTGCTACATCTGATAGCTCATTGCCCCTGTGCCATATTCCTCTACACATGTCTGCAAAATGGCATCTGCATATAGCCCAGTCCTCGTACTGTTCTCTTCTGCAAGGAAGTCATTGCCATGGTTGGATCTGATTGTGGGAACCTAGCATGCTTGGCTTTGCCTCACCTGCAAGGAAGACAATAGGGTAAGGTCCCAACCTCACACTGGAGAAGAAAAAATTAGAATGTGGAAAGCTATCTTAAAATATGGAAATGGTTTTCAAAAGTTTCTAGGTTGACAAAATCTTCACATATGTCCACTATATCTGAGAAATAATCTCCGGCAGTGGCCCCCAAGATTTTTGGCACCTGGGGTTAGTTTTGCGGAAGACAATTTTTTCACAGACAGGGTGAGGGGAGGGCAGCAGATGGATCTTAGGAGGTCACGATGCCAGCAAAGCTTTGCTCCAGGGTTGGGGACCCTATCCTAAGGGGCCTCAGGTTTAATGAAACACTGGAGATAATTTTAAGCTGTTCCTGAGCATCTCACTCAAGGTTTACCCTTTGATGAAACTGCAAAAGCACTTGCATGCTTCTGAGTTGACCCGCTGTGTCTCAGTACCTCTGCCTGTTAGGACTAAGATGTGATGATCAAGATGAAGATACAAAGTGACTCGTCTCAGAATGAATATGAGTTGCTAAACCAAGACATTGTTTTAAACAAAATGCCATCACACATTAGTAAGTTTTACCTGTCCTCAGGCTCCCCATGTGAATTTAGAATGCTTTTCATTTCTACTAACTTACTAAGAGTCACCACAACATATCTGCCACAGAATTGACTGATATTTATGTAATGCGAGTTCAGTCCCAGTTTCTCAAAATGATTTTAACAGGCTAGACAGTCACTAGCAGTCACCGGGGTGGCCTGAACACTAGAATAACCCTCTTTTAAGTCCATGGTTTTCATTTTGGAGAAGATGGTCACTGTGGTTCAGTACCACAACAGAAATATACGTGTTGACATTCAGCTGAGGGTCTTGTTTCTAGGCAAAGTGAGCGTCTAGCTTAGCTCAAATATAAGTAGTTCTCCCACCTTCCAAAAAAGCTCATTCATACCAAGGATGCTAACAGATTTAAACACAAACAAAACATGATTAAAAATAATAGTCTGCATTAAATAGGATTTTTCACATGTTTGGAGTGTAGTAAATCATTTAAAAAACTAACAGAAATTTAGTGTACTGTAGTGAAAAACACAAGGCCTAGCTTGATAAAAATCTAGCTAAGAAACGGAGGGGGAAAAGTCACAATAATTTATTTTCAAAGTATTGAGATGCTAATAGCTAAATACTCCAGAATGTATATATTGAGCAAAAGGGTGACATAAACAAAGTTAGAATTTACAAGCAAAACTGAATAGTATAATAAATTATACTTTTTAGTGATCGTTATCTTCCTATGGCAGAATGTTCCCTTCAGTTTACCAACAGTGTTCCCAGGGCAGACAGGAAGATGATCCACCTCCAATCCCAACTCCATTTGCTCTATGTGTTCTTTTTTAACCACATTACATCAGTGGTTTCTTAATCACCAGAATTACTTGCCATTTAAAGTCTAAATGGTGTCATTGTAACGAGCTCTTATAATTTCCACTCTATTCCATTTTAAATTAGATTTATAGCACCAAACTCTTGGAGTTTTGGTTAAAAGCTCTGCTTTCTTTAGACTATCTTTAGTTAAAATACATCTGAATGGGAAGACTCACTTGAATAGGTGAGTTAGGGCAGTGGATGCTGCCAAATCTCAGCATCATATATTGGGGGTGGTACAGGGAGGTATGAAGCAGCCCGAAATGGGCGGTGTATTTAGAACATATGAATTCTGAACCTGACTCCTTGCCTGCCTGCCTGTCTGCCGCCCTCAACAGATCATCTAACCTCCCTTGCTTCTGTTTTTATTATCTATCAGATTAACTGTGGTGGAATAGTATGCCTGTCAAATTGCCACAGTATGACAGGGATATGTTTGAAGCTAGTGGAAAATGGTTTGTCCATCTCCTCAGCAAAATGGAACAAGCCCCTATTGTGTTTTAAGAGTGAACTCAATTGCCTGATTTATGCTGTCACATGTTTGCAAAGAGTGTAAATTGATTTTCACTCAAAGGAGTCGGGAAAGCCAAAGTGCTTGCCAAAGTCGAAATCACTAACCTGTCTGAAATAGCTCACCCCAGCCCACGGAATTCGAGAGAATGTAGATGTTTAAATCAGACGCTCGGAGAAAGCAAGTGCAGCCAGAATCGTTCCACAGAGCCAGCTAATTAAAAGCTACACAAACAGATAAACAAACGTCCTTCTCAGGAGTGCAATGGTCAGGGTTTTTTTTTTTAATTGATTAAATTTTAGCACAACTGGACTGAAAAGGCTTCACACATATTTATTGTGAGAAAACAAATTTCTCTAGGTGTGTCTATAGTGTTAACATGGGCTAACTTTATTAAGAGCAGGACGTACTGAGATGACTTTTTTAGGGGTAGACATGGAAGTTTCTGAGAGTTGGGGGAAAAAACTCAGAAACAACAAACCTATTTCACCACGTTTGAACATCGTGGTCAGAAACTCAGACCCAGCTTTGCACAAGCCTGAGTTTGAAATCCGGTTCTGTGTCTGAATATTCTGTGCTTGCTCTTCCTTATCTGCCAGGGCAGATGGTGATGGTGGTCCCTCTGAGGGCAGCTGTGAGCATTGACCAGGTGCAGCCCACACTGAGACATGCACAGTAAATGCTGAACATTTATCAGCATCCACTGAATCGCTTTATCTTATAGCTATTTTTTAGATTAAAAAAAAAACAGGTAAATTAGCTCCATAAAGTGACTCACCATCCGGGCTTATCTGGGACCAAGTTTTATCAAGGATGTAAGATGTTTCAGAGGACGGTCCCTGGGAGACTTGGTCACCATGGGCTTTACTAAGAAGTAACTCAGACATAGAGTCAGAATTGCACCTAAAGGTAATGGGGCCCTGGAATAACATAAAAAACAATTGTATGTTTTCTATTTGACCACATATTCATCAGTGTAATAAATGTGATTCAGCAAGAAGTGCAGCCCTCTCCTCCATTTAATCAGTAAATAAAGTGAAGAGAAAATAAACTAGATGTTTCCACAATTTTTTATTGAGAATCAGCTATATGCACAGTGTAGCTAGAATGATAAATATGTGATTTGTAAGTGAGATAAACTGTGATAGGTGCTCCAGTAAAGGCACTTAAAGGTACAGCATGTGGACACATTTTGCTTTTTTTCCAAACTCATGGCGTTAATATTTGCTAACAGCTGTGTCCCTCAGTATGTTGTAGACTCCTTGGCAACAGACTTGATCGCCATATGCATGCCTGTATGGCATACGAGGTCTAAAGAAGACCTACACGTGCCTTCTTTACCTGTAAGTCCACAGTAAGTAAAACAGCGCTATATACTAGTCCCCTTGTAAACACTGATCAAATAAACTGTTATATGACATATAAGTGTGCTCCTACAGGACATTGTCATAGCATCATCAATTAGGTATTTTTACCAAGAGATTCATTAAGGTCTAAAAATGTCTAGATCAAGACAATTTTGTAGCAATATGTCAAGCTCTGTTTAACTTTTGATGAAATGCCTATTATCCAAAATGGTGGTACTATTTACCTTTCTGTAAATTTTCCATTTCCTACAGTGTTTATTATTGTTTGTCATTTTACTTTAACCATTTTATTGAGAACAAAGTATTTTCTCATTTAATGTAATCTTAATTTTTTTTCCTGATGGCTAATAATGATGAACACCTTTTTACGTCTTTTTTTTTCATTTTATTTTATTTATTTATTTTTTTCAGTGTAATTCAAGGTTATAATAGTATTTTTTACAGAAATTTTTTTTTCATTTTTATTCACTTTATTTTTTTTAAGTTTTATTTAGTTATTTTTCTTTTTTTTTTTTATTTAGTTACTTTTCAAGTACATTTTTTTTTTTTTATCTATTTCTCCCATCCCACCCCACCCCCCCGCCCGGTCTCCCCCCTCCCTCCCATTCCCCCCCCCCCCCAGTCCTCATCTCTGTGTCTTTCATACTTGTTCCTCAAAATCCCTCCCCCTTTTTCCCCTTAAGTTCCCTTCCCTCTCCCCTCTGGTCGCTGCCCACTTGTTCTCTATTTCAGCGTCTTTGTTTTTATTCTGTTTGCTTGTTTGTTTTATTCTTTAGCTTCCTGTCAAAGGTGAGATCATATGGTATTTGTCCTTCAATGCCTGGCCTATTTCACTCAGCATAATGCTTTCCAGTTCCATCCATGTTGTTGCAAAAGGTAGTAGCTCCTTCTTTCTCTCTGCTGCATAGAATTCCATGGTGTATATGTACCACAATTTTTTGATCCATTCATTTACTGATGGGCACCTAGGTTGCTTCCAACTCTTGGCTATTGTAAATTGTGCTGCTATGAACATTGTGGTGCATAGGTTCTTTGAAATTGATGTTTTAGGATTCTTGGGGTATAATCCTAGCAGTGGAATTGCTGGGTCAAAAGGCAGGACAATTTTTATTTTTCTGAGAAAATTCCATACTGTTTTCCATAATGGTTGTACCAGTCTGCAATCCCACCAACAGTGAACTAAGGTCCCCTTTTCCCCACACCCTCTCCAACATTTGTTGTTTGTTGCTTTGTCTATTATAGCCATCCTGACTGGTGTAAAGTGGTATCTCATTGTGGTTTTAATTTGCATCTCTCTGATAGCTAACGATATTGAGCATCTCTTCATGTGTCTCTGGATATTCTGTATGTCCTCTTTAGAGAAGTGTCTGTTCAAGTCCTTTTCCCATTTTTTAATTGGGTTCGATGTCTTCCTAGAGTGGAGTCGTGTAAGTTCTTTGTATATTTTGGAGATTAAACCTTTGTCTGAGGTATCATTGGCAAATATGTTTTCCCATACAGTTGGTTGTCTTTTTAATTTAATACTGTTTTCTTTAGCCATGCAGAAGCTTTTTTATTTTGATGAGATCCCATTTGTTTATTCTTTCCTTTACATTCCTTACTCTAGGGGACATATCAGTAAAGAAGTTGCTGCGTGAAATATCTGAGATTTTCTTGCCAATGTTCTCCTCTAGGACTTTAATGGTGTTATGACTTACATTTAAGTCTTTTATCCACCTTGAATTTATTTTGGTGTATGGTGTAAGTCTGTGCTCAAGTTTCATTTTTTTGCATGTAGCTGTCCAGTTCTCCCAACACCATTTGTTGAAGAGGCTATCTTTACTCCATTTTATGTTACTGCCCCCTTTGTCGAATATTAATTGACTGTAGAGAGTTGGGTTGATTTCTGGGCTCTCTGTTCTGTTCCATTTGTCTATGTGCCTGTTTTTATGCCAGTACCAGGCTGTTTTGATTACAGTGGCCTTGTAATACAGTTTGATATCAGGTATTGTGATCCCCCCCTACTTTGTTCTTCTTTCTCAAAAGAGCAGCTGCTATTCGGGCTCGTTTATGGTTCCATATAAATTTTCAAAGTGTTTGTTCTATGTCTGTGAAATATGCCATTGGTACTTTAATAGGTATTGCATTGAGTCTGTATATTGCTTTGGGTAGTATGGACATTTTGATGATGTTAATTCTTCCAATCCATGAACAAGGTATATGTTTCCATTTGTTTGTGTCTTCCTTGATTTCGTTCTTCAGGGCTGTGTAGTTTTCTGCATACAGGTCTTTTACCTCCTTAGTTAGGTTTATTCCCAGATATTTTATTTTTCTTTTTGCTATATCAAATGGGATTTTTCTCTTTATTTCTGCTTTTGCTGATTCACTGTTGGTATACAAAAATGCCTTTGATTTCTGGATATTGACTTTGTAACCAGCTGTTTTGCCAAACTCATTAATTAGTTTGAGCAGTTTTTGGGTAGAGTCTATAGGATTTTCCATGTACACTATCATGTCATCTGCAAACAGTGACAGCTTTGCTTCCTCCTTTCCTATTTGGATGCCTTTTATTTCCTTTTCTTGCCTGATCGCTGTGGCTAAAACTTCCAATACTATATTGAATAGAAGTGGTGAAAGTGGACAACCTTGTCTTGTTCCTGATCTTAGTGGAAAAGCTTTTAGTTTTTTCCCATTGAGTATGATATTGGCTGTAGGTCTCTCATATATGGCCTTTATTATTTTGAGAAATGCTCCCTGTATTCCCACTTTGCTGAGTGTTTGTATCATAAATGGGTGTTGTACCTTATCGAAAGCTTTTTCTGCATCTATTGATATGATCATGTGATTTTGTCTTTGCTTTTGTTTATGTGATGTATTACATTTACTGATTTGTGGATATTGAACCATCCTTGCATCCCTGGGATGAATCCTACTTGATCATGGTGTATGATCTTTTTGATATATTGTTGGATGCGATTTGCCAATATTTTGTTGAGGATTTTAGCATCTATGTTCATCAGCGATATTGGCCTGAAGTTTTCTTTCTTTGTTGTGTCTCTATCTGGTTTTGGAATTAAGATGATGCTGGCTTCATAAAAAGAATTTAGGAGTTTTCCATCCTTCTGGATTTTTTGAAATAGTCTGTGGAGAATAGGGGTTAGCTCTTCCTTAAATGCTTTGTAGAATTCTCCTGTGAAACCATCTGGTCTGGGACTTTTGTGTGATGGGAGTTTTTTGATTACTGCTTCAATTTCTTTTGCTGTTATTGGTCTATTCAGGTGTTCTACTTCTTTTTCACTGAGTTTTGGAAGATTGTATTTTTCTAGAAATGTGTCCATTTCCCCTAGGTTTTCAAATTTCTTGGCATACAGTTCTTCATAGTAATTTCTTACAATCTCTTCTATTTCTGTGGTATCAGTTGTAATCTCTCCTTTTTCATTTCTGATTGTGTTTATTTGTGTCCTCTCTCTTCTTTTCTTGATGAGCCTACTTAAAGGCTTGTCTATTTTGTTTATCTTCTCAAAGAACCAACTCCTGGATTCATTGATCCTTAAAATTGTGCTTTTAGTTTCTATGTCATTTAATTCTGCTCTAATCTTGGTTATTTCCTTCCTTCTGCTTGCTCTGAGCTGTCTTTGTTGTTGTTCCTCGAGTTCTTGCAGGCGTAGGGTTAGGTTGTTTGTTTGAAATGTTTCTATTTTCTTTAGGTAGGCCTGTATTGCTGTAAACTTCCCTCTCAGGACTGCTTTCGCTGTGTCCCATAAGTTTTGGGTTGTTGTGAGATCATTTTCATTTGTTTCCAGAAATGTTTTGATTTCTTCCCTAATTTCATTCTTGACCCATTCGTTGTTTAATAGCATACCATTCAGTCTCCATGTTTTTGGGTGCTTTGGGTTTTTTTCTTTGGGGTCGGTTTCTAATTTCAGTCCCTTGTGGTCAGAGAAGATGCTTGGTATGATTTCAATTTTCTTGAATTTTTTGAGGCTCGTTTTGTGTCCTATCATGTGGTCTATCTTTGAAAATGTTCCATGTGCATTTGAAAAGAATGTGTATTTATGAAGGGCTCTATATATATATCAGTTAAGTCCATTTCATCTAGGGTGTTGTTTAATGCCACAATAAAGCCCCGAGGGCCGTCACAGGGGCTTGGAGTGTCCCAGTTTCCGTACCTGACTCCCCGGCATCTAGTCCTGTCTCTATGGCAGTGGCACAGAGGCTTAGAAAGTCCCAACTCCCGTACCTGATTCCCCAGTGTCCAGTCCCATCGCTATGGCAGCAGCACAGGGGCTGAGACCGTCCCAGTTCCCGTAGAGGGCTCCTCTGCCACCCAGGGCTGTCTCAGGGGTTTGGAGTGTCCCGGCTTCCGTACCTGACTCCCCAGTGTCCAGTCCCATCACTATGGCAGCGGCACAGGATTTCAGAGCTTCCCGGCTCCCGTAGCTGGCTCCTCTGCTGCGTCACAGGGGTTTGGAGAGTCCTGGCTTCCGTACCTGACTCCCTGGCCTCCAGTCCCGTCGCTATGGCAGTGGCACAAGGTCTGCGAACGTCCCGGCTCCCGTAGCTGGCTCCTCAGGGTCCAGGCCTGTCTCTATGGCGGCGTCACAGGGGCCTTTGGTGTCCCAGCTCCTGCAACTGACCCTTCCGTTGTCCAGGCCGGTAGCTATGGCATCAGCACAAGGGTGTCCCCGCTCCGGTTCCTGACTCCTCTGTCTCCCAGGACCGTCACAGGGGCTTGGAGTGTCCTGCTCCCGTACCTGACTCCCCGGCTCCCAGGCCTGTTGCTCTGGTGGCAGCACAGGGGCCGCGTGAGACCCAGCTCCAGTAGCTGACTCTGCCGCCATCTGGTGTTTCAGCGTCGGTCACAATCTCTTGGTCTTTTAATTTCATAAATGCTGGGTAACCGATGGTTTATTGTGCTGTTTCTCTATAGATCTGCCAGGATTTTCACCCATGAGTACAGGAGCTAGTATCAGCTCCATCTTACTCTGTTGCCATCTTCCCAGCATCCCCTTTTTACATCTTTATTGGCCATTTGTATTATCTTTTTGAAAAAATGTCTCCTATTCTTTGCACATTTTTAATATTGAGTTGTCTTTTTATTGTCACCTTGTAAAGGTTCTTCATATTTTCTAATACAAGTTGCTTACCAATATGGTTTGCTCTTTTTAAGTTTAGGTTGTTTTTACAACACTTTTTAATTTTAATGACTCTCATGTTAGTTTTTTTGTGTCACTTGTGCTTTTGACATCACAGCTAAGAAACCTTTATATAACCTAGGGTCACAAATATTTATTCCTATGTTTTCCTCTAAGAGTTTTTTAGTTTTAGATCTAATTGGATCTCTGATGTATTTTGAGGATCTTTGATGTTAATTTCTATATATGGTGTGAGGTAGGGGTCCAACCGCATCCTTCTGTATTTAGCTATCCAGTTCTTTGGACACCCTTTGTTGGTAAGATTTTTCCATTTAATTGTCTTAGCACCCTTCCTGAAATCAAATCAACTTAAATGTAAGGACTGCACCCATGTTTCCTTCACTCTTTTTTCTCTTTTATTTATTTTGTATATTACCTACTTTCTGGCTTCCTAGTTACTGGTTCTATGTTCAGACTATTCTAAACTTGTTAAACACTTTCACTTAATTTTTGACTTCAGACATAGTATTTGGTTCCAGAGTGTCTATTGGGTAAATTATGTAAGTGTAAAATCTGAGTAAATTCTCTACTCCTTTCATCTCTTTTGTTCATATTTCTTCTCCTTTTCAAACATATTAATTATAGTTACTTAAAACTTTTTATTTTTTAAATATTTTATTTATGTATTTTTAGAGAGGGGGCAAGGAGGGAGAAAGAGAGGGAGAGAAACATCAATGTGTGGTTGCCTCTCACGCAGCCTCTACTGGGGACCTTGCCCACCACCCAGGCATTTGCCCCAGCTAGAAATGGAACCAGTGACCCTTTGGTTCACAGGCCAGTGCTCAATCCACTGAGCCATACCAGCCAGGGCTATTTTAATTTTTTTTTATATAATTCAAATAACTGAATTATTTGCTTTCGGTTTTTCTAGTTTATTTTTTTTGTTGTTATTTTTGTTTTCTCTCTTTATGTATAGTAATTTTTATTCCATTATAGATTAGGTATAAAAAAACATGCAGAGTCTACATTAATATTATATTTTCCCAGAGACATATCTCATGTCTTTTAAAGAGACAGGTGAGGAACTGATTACCTCAATCAGCAATTTGCCTGGGCCATGTAAGATTGCAACAGTAGTAACTAACTACATCTACCTGTGTTTTTCTACTATTTCTAGGGCACGGCTTTCCTGGGCCTTTAATTAGAAGCTAATGGATCTGTGTCTGATTAGTTGTGCAATACTTCAGGAAGTCCTGTTTTGTCCTTCAGAGTTTCCTAGTTCAACTCTCTAGCGTTTCATGCTTTGCAACTTCAAAATCTAGCAAATACCTTCAGAAGGAAAAGACCATGACCTGATGGAGGCCTGTTCCCCTGGTAGGACTTTGTTTTCTAAGCACTGTGAGGTCGGGCTTTTCTTTCTGTCAACTCACCCCCAAAAAACAAGGTCCAGCTGTATGTCTTCAAACCACCCTGGAAGGGTCTAATTACTCTCAACTAATCCCTGTGTTTTTTCAATAAAGCTCTGAGTTAACAAAACTAATTTTGAGAAATGTTGTATGCTTTGTCCCTGATTTTGTATAATAATTTATAGTGGCATATAAAGACTCTGGAAATAAGTATAAGAAAATTGTTTGACTTTATTTATTCATACATTTTCCCAACTTCTTTCAATCTTGGAATTCTATTTTTAGATGATAAATACTAACATCCTGCCAAACACATTTTTAAAAATATTATTAGAGGATGGATAATATCTGGATCTATTCATATCTATGACTAATATGGTTATTGAGAATATATGCATATTGGTTTGTTTACCTAACTTTTACCCAGGAACAATTTCAAATATTTTACAAGGGTATACATAATGAAATACAATAGTACAAATTAAATGATTAAAAGAAGAAAATGGGGATGGTGTAAGAATATGAGGTCAGGAATGAATCATAAAATACATGCTAAAATAAACATATTTATTCAAGATGGGTAATAAATTTTATTCAAGATTTTGATGCCTAAAGTGGAAAAAAGGTCCATTCATTTCCACAATGCTGTTTTTATTATTTTTAATTGTTGTTTCCACAATTATTTGTATTTTCACGTATCTTAAGTTACAACTAGCTAATCAGATAAAATTTATCAAAACTACTCTATAAGAATAAGTAACTTGATTAAGATTTCACAAGTACTAAGTGCATTTAACTAGTAGTTATTGGACCCATATAATGTGTCAGTCACATTATTGAATAAATCACAAACTTATAACATCTTTGAAAGGTACGTATTATGGTGTACAGTTTTTTGACAATGTGTATGTGTCAAATATCAATTGGTTTTCTCACAGAAGGATGGTTAATGATCATATTTACACCTAAACAGGATCAATAATCAAATTACTTTCATCACTAAGGTTATTTGTGTGTGTGTGTGGGGGATTAAAGCAAGGAATAGGTATTATTTCCCAAACCCAGGTTTCCAGTTAACCCTGCAACAAACGGTATTTCTAGAGCCAGATTAATTATTGCCCATGTTTGTGACCCTCAAATTCATATTTTGAAATGAACCTTCCATGGGGTGGTGTTAGGAGTTGGTAGTTAGGTTCAGATGAGGTCATGAAGTAGTACTCACACAATGGCACTAGTATCCTCATAAAAAGAGAGTCTAGTCCTGACCAGTCTGGCTCAGTTGGTTGGGAGTGGTCTCCAACAGTGAAAGGTGCGTGTATTCAAGGCAGCGAATTTATGTTTCTCTCTCACATCAATGTTTCTCTTCCATTCTTTCTGCCTCCCATCTTCCCTCTCTCTCTAAAAAAAAAAATACAATGAGGAGATGCCACCAGCATACATGTCAAGAAGAAGACCCCTATCAGACATTGAATCTTGGGACTTCCCAGACTCCAGAACCATGGGAAATGTCTGTTGTTTAAGCTACCCAGTGTATCCTATTTTTGTAATAGCAGCTCAAACTGAGTGAAACAGACCTATAAGTTTGGGAAGAGTAGACCAATGTGGAAGAGAGAAAATATTAAAATAGGCATATGATTTTGTTTCTAGCATCCATCAGTCTCTAAAATAGAAAATATTAAGTAAGCTATTGGTGATCAATTGGCCACCATCTTCAGCTTCTGTTGAAATTGTAGTTTTGCCTTAAGTATAAACCTGCTTTGGGGCTTTTGACATTGCTAGTGAAGTCTGGTGTCAGCAAGGTCATCTTCCCTTTCATTGTTAACAGAAACTTGTTTAACTATGAAGCAGTGGCTGTTAAAAATTCTAAGGAAGGACACTTCAGATTCCCAAGTAATCTATTCAACCAAAGTTGCATCTGAAGCCGTTAAACCTTTGACCTATACCTTCTGGGCATGTGCCCAAATGAAAAAACTAAAACAAAAAACCTCAGTCCCATTACTACTTCTTGCCCTAAGCTCTTTGTCTTAGTGAATAATTTGTATAGGGCAGAATTATGTCTATTCTTGGCAAATGCTTACTTACTCATGTTTCTTTTGAGATGAAGAATGCCCTCCACAAAACTGATGCCAAATATTCTTGCTTAATTCCTTCAGGTAAAACATAGGAAGGTATAGAGAATTTTTAAAAATCTACTGCTTGTGCAGTTCTATTTCTTCTTCTTACTAGTTATTCTCATTTGTTTATGCACATAGGCAGTTTCTAAAAATCAGTAATCAAGTAAAATTCTAATACCAATAGGTAGTCTTCTGTAAAACTCTCATTTTGATAAAATTGAACAGAGACTTGAGGACTTCTGGGCAAGACGGAGTCATGGGTAGACACATTGTGCCTCCTTGAAAAACCAAAAGAAGGACAACAACAATTTAAAAACAAAACACAACCAGAACTGACAGAAAATCAAACTGTATGGAAGTCCAGCAACCAAGGAGTTAAAGAAGAAACATTCATCCAGACCCATAGGAGGGGCAGAAATGGGCAGCTGGGGGGAAAGGGCTCCAGGCAAGGCGGCACCTGGAAACCCAGGGTGGGCAAGGCAGTGGCTGGTGGACCAGGTGGTGCCACATTTGTATGCAGATAAACCAGGAGGAAAAACTGGGGAGCAAGACAGACCTCCCAACCCAGGTTCCAGTGCAGGGAAATAAAGCCTCAAAACCTCTGACTGAAAACACCTGTGGGGGTTGAGGCTATGAGAGAAACTGCAGATTCACAGGACAGTTCATTAGGGAGATCCACAGGGTCTTAAAACATACACAAGCCCACCCACCTGGCGATCAGCATCAGAAGGGCCCACTTTGCTTGTGGGAACCTGAGCAAGTGGCACTGTTCCTTCTCGGACCCCTCCCCCAGCACCGCAATTCAGGGATGATGGGCTGCCCCACCCTGGTCAACACCTAAGGATCTTGAGGCCTTGAGGCCTCCCCAAAAATGGCCCAAATAAAAGAACAGATCAAAGCTCCAGAAAAAATATGACTAAGTGACAGAGAGATAGCTAACCTATCAGATGCATAGTTTGAAACACTGGTAATTAGGATGCTCACAGAACTAGTTAAGAATGGATGCAAAATACAGAGAAAAGTGAAGGCTATGAAAAGTGAAATAAAGGAAAATGTACAGTGAACCAAGCATGATGGGAAGGAAACCAGCACTCAAATCAACAGTTTGGACCAAAAGGAAGTAATAAACAGTCAACCAGAATAGAATAACAAAACAAGAATTCAAAAAAAAAATGAGTAGAGGCTTAGGAACCTCCGGGACATCTTTAAATGTTCCAACATCCGAATCATAGGGGTGCCAGAAGGAGAAGAGGAAGAGCAACAAATTGAACTTATTTGAACAAATAATGAAGAACTCCCCCAATCTGGCAAAGGAAATAGAATTCCAAGAAGTCCAGGAAGCTCAGAGAGTCCCAAAGAAGTTGGACCCCAAAAGGAACACATTGTGGGTTTACCATAATTTGCTCAATTGTACCCTTTTTCAGTCATTCCATTTGTTTCTAGTTTTACTAAAATTCTAATAATTATGAACAATGTTGCAATAATTATCTTTGTACATATTCATATACATTGATGCTTTTAATTCTTCAGAACAGATGTCCAAGACAGAAATTACTAGGTTAAAATACACAGCAGTTTCTGTAGGTTAGACAGGGTAACTCAGGCTCTGCTGAACACATTCCATGTGTGGGAGGTTTGTTTGAGCTGGTCTAGCAGAGGTAATGTTACTGTTATGGATTGAATGTTTGTGTCTCACCCCCTACCCCAAACTTCTGTGTTGAATCCTTAACCCTCAATGCAGTTGTATTGAGAAGTGGAAACTTTTGAGGTAGTTAGGTTTAGGAGAGATTATTAGTATTCTTTTCTTAAAAGAAGCTGAAGAGACACCAGTTTCTCTCTCTCTCTCTCTCTCTCTCTGCCATGTGAGGACACATCAAGAAGGCTACAAGCCAGGAAGAGGACCCTCAATAAGAACCCAATCTCCTGGTACCTTGAGCTTGCACTCTCAGTTTCCAGAACTGTGAGAAGAAGCATCAGTTGTATAGATATATCAAAGCACTATATTGTACAGTTTAAATATACACAATAATTATTTGTTAATAAAGTTGAAAAAATATGGTATTCTGTTACAGTAGCACAAGTTGACTGATACAGGCACATGCCCGCCCTGCTCAGTTGTTGGCTGGAATTAAGTCAAATGAGGAGGAAAAAATGTAATCTAACCACTTACCAAGGAAAGACGGAAAAATGGATTTTCAGGAGCAGCAGGCATTCTCTATCAATAAGTGTGTGTGCATCTATATTTCACCAAATAACAGTGGTTTGCTTTTTAAAAAGTCTGTGACTCCACATTTCTTTATTGGCTGAACATGGGTATTATATTTTCTTTCAACTTTAAGCATCATGATGATTGTAAAATGATATTTTATTTTAAATTTAATTTGCACTTCTGTTTCTGACAAGTAAAGTTGACCCTCATTTCAAATATTTGCCAGTCACTGGTGTTTGCTGCTCTTTGGCCATTTTTTAACTGCAGTTTTGTTTTCTTCTTATTCAATTACAACAGCTTTATTATAGTTATTAACCTCTGAATTGCAAATATCTTCCAAATCTTTACTTCATTTGTGCTATCTTTTCCTATGAAGTGGTATGTTTTAAAATAATAAATTATCTATATTTTTATGGTTTCTGGTATACCATCTTGGTTAAAAAATTGTCTTCCACAAAAATTGTACATATAAGTCTTCCATATTTTTATGTTTTACTTTACTGCTAAAGTTTAAACAATTTTATCTATCAGGGTATTATTCATGTTAAGGGAAGTAATAAATTATGGGTGTAAGTAGAGAGGAGAATTCATAATTATAAAATTGAATTAATTCAAACAAATTTGGGCAGAATACTGACTTGTACAGTGTAAAATAAAGGCCAATTTTATTTTCTTGTAAATGTGGAAGAGCCCAACCTCTAAGTTTCTCTATAACATTTCAACCAATAGTAAAAAACTTTGTCCTTTTTTTCTCCCACTGTTCATCTCTTGAGGTATAGGGCAGCAAACAGCTCAGTGAGATCACCCTAAACACCTCTTGGGCATCCACTGTCCCACTGTACAGAAGAGAAGTCTTATGCAGGCTTATCCAGGAACTGATCAAATTCTAAAAGTCATCACTCTGTCTCATAAGAAATAGTGTAACTATATAAAGCAACTGCACTTAAAATCATGATAAACATTATAATAAAAATCTATACTATTAAGGAAACCATAGATGGATGTGACATCTCACCTTCACACAGACACATTTTTTCTTTCATTCTCTTTGCTTTTATGTTCAGGAAGTAATTGTGACCCATTGATTCTTTCCTTTCATTGTCAAAAAGTGAAGGTTAGAGACCATTACCAATCCCGTGACTCTGGAGCCACACTTTTTTTCCACTTTATTCTTTTAAAAGCTCTTTGCTTGAGCTTAGTAGGGCAAGTTGACTGCCTGAGATCTCAAATGTCATAAATAAATGCTCTTGTAAAACACACACACACACACACACATTTCCATGAACAGAAATATTCAGAACACAAGGAGAGGATAGCACATTTTAAAATACCGAAGTAAACCATGGTATTCTTTCCCCAATCAGCTGAACACAGCTTCTGTTAGATTGTATGCTAACAAAGCCCTCACACACAGAATGTCATTGACATCCAGAAATTCTAAGAAAAAAAATGTAAGTGAAGTTTGATTTTCCTGGCAGACGCTGCTTAAAGCTATTCCAGTTTAGATGCTCTGCACGCAGCCTTGGATTTCAGCACTTCTCTAGTTTCAATCACTTCCCCAGGCATATCTTTATTTAATCGTTTCAGTTTGAAAGGCATATTTGTTGTCCATTTTAAGCACATTTCTTTCATTATCACTTTGTCACCCCAAAATAGCATTTTCTTGAGGGCTCATTTTTATTTAGCAAAAGTGACCATAATGCCCTTTAAAAGTTGTGAAATCTTCTTTTGAATGTTTTCAATACCTAGAGCTACAGACTCAAAGATTTTTCAGAATGATTTTAACTGGTGTTCATGTATCAGGCTACAATATGTTTGGAGAAGAAAGCAAATAATGTGGATGGCAAAGTGGCGATTTCTTAATTGTAAAATTTTGAATAATTCACACACACTTGTTGGGTAAGAGCCTTGCCTGCAACTACTCTGTCTATGTTACTGAAAGCATTTTCTCATTTGATAATTAATTACGGCTTCTTGAAGAGAGCTGCCACGCTTATCTGGCTTCTGAGTTTTCTGGTTGGAAAGTCGCTTGACTCAATGACTTCTCTAACAGCTGTTAACTATCACTTCATCCAGATGAAGCAAAAAACATAATTGTGTAACAGTAGCAATTATCCTTGGGCTATGGAGAATACTGAGAAACTGAGAAAAACTAAGCTTACTCTTTCATGAGGAATGAATGGAAGAACAAACATTGGTGGGCCAATGAGGTGTTTCTTCAAGTGCATGAAACCCTTTAATTGACCACACTCTAAGGTTCAATTTCCTCATTGCAGTTATCCATAACTGTGTAACTATAGTGCCACCAATTTTCACTTAGTACACACATTTATTATCTCACATTTTAGTCGGCAGGGGTCTGGACCGAGCTTCTGGGTTCTTAGCTTCTGTGTCTCACAAAGGTGTAGTCCAAGGTGTTGGCTGGGTCTGCAGTCTCTTCTGAGCCTTGACTAGGATCCACTTCAAACCTTGTGTGGTTGTTGGTGGAATTCAGTTTCTTGCAGGGCCTCAAAAGCCTTGTTTCCTGCCAGCTCTTGGGCAGACACTGCCCTGAACACCTTGCCACAGGCTGTGCAGTTCATGACATGACATCCTAACTAGCGTCTTTACGTCCAGCTGGAAAAGAGACTCTCTTAGCAAGACCAGCCTATGGCTTTCTTTATTCAGCTATTGAAAGATAATTAACACAAAAAATTGTATCTATTTAAGGTGTAACACTTGATGTTTTTGATATATGTATACATTGTGAAATGATCACCACGATCAAACTAATTAACATTTCCACAACCTCATGCTTACCTTTTTGTGTGTGCATGGTGAAAATACTGAAGATCTACCACATAAGGAAATTTTATAATAAGCATACAATATAGTTTTCTTAGCTGCTGTTACTATACTGTGTATCAGCTCTCCAAAACTAATGCGTCTTATATAACCGAAACTTTGTACTCTTTGACAAACATCTTCCCACTTCTCCCTCCCCCGAACACCTAGCAAGTGCAATCCACTCTCTGCAGTTTTGAATTTGACTATTTTAGATTCCTCATATGAGTGATATTACACAGGATTTGTCTTTCAGTGTCTGCTTTGTTCCATTTAGCATGTGTCCTCCAGGTTCATCCATGTTGTCACGAATGGAAGGATTTCCTTCTTAGAGTCTGAACTACATTCCATTATATACCTAGATCTATGTAGATATAGATAGGTGGATACATAGATAGATAGATGGATTGATGGATGATAGGTAGGTAGATAGATAGATATGTGGGTAGAAAGATAGATGATAGGTAGGTAGCTGGCTAGACAGATAGATGATAGATAGGTGGCTAGACAGATAGATATATGATAGATAGGTAGGTAGATAGGTGGATAGATATATGATAGATACATACATACATAGGTAATATGTAGGTGGGTGGATAGAGAGAGAGATAGATGATAGATACATAGGAAGGTAGATAGGTAGATGATAGACTGATCTGTCTCACGTTTCCTTTATCCAGTCATCTGTCGACAGACATAACAGACACTTAGGCTGTTCCCATGTCTTGCTTGGCTGTTGTGGATACTGCTGCTTGAATGTGGAAGTGCAGATTTTTCTTCAAATTCTCATTTTCTTTCCTTTAGATCTATACCCAGAAGCGGGATTGCTGGATCATACAGTAGCTCTATTTTTAATTTTCTGAGGAACCTCCAGATTGTTTTCCACAGTGGCTGTACCAATACTGTACCAACAATGGAGAAGGGTTCATTTTCTTCACATCCTTCCCAATACTTCTATTTTTTGTCTTTTCGATAATAGCTTTTTAACAATTTTAAACATGTATGCATTTATAAAATGGTGTTCTATATTCAAATCAACTAAATATTTTTAATAAAATTGATGGGTTACTACATATCAATTCACAATTTTTTTAAGAAAATGGTTTGGGTTTATGCTTGTTATTTTCAAAATGAAAAGATCCATCATCTTCAAGCCATGTAATCTGGTTACTTCATTAATAAGTTCATGATACTTATTAAATAATCTAAAAATCATATAAGGTAGTAAGACAGGAATTGTTTTCCTAGGCACCTGTTTTGATCAAGGCCCTTGGACAACCAATAACTTACCACTGAGGGTGAGGAGAGGGGCATTTAAATCTGACTGAAGTGATCACAGAGAACTTCATGAAATAGATTCATAAAAAAATATTGAACCTGGAGAAAACTATAAGATTACTCACTCCAATGACATAAAGGTGCAGGTGTGAAGGCTGGCATGCATGCCCCTAAGTTATACATACAGCTGCTAGTAAAGCTGAATTAAATCCTAGTACATGGATTCTCTATTCTATTTCATGATACTGTTTCTGTCTTTACATTTTTTCCAGACAGAAGCGAGGGGTTTTACCCAACTCATACTTTAGAAATTGGGTGTGGAAAAGAGTTTTTTTTTAATCTCAAATGGAGATCATTTTGTCTTTTATGGTGACTTTATGCTTCTTTAGAAACAAGAGAAATCTTTTCTGAGGCAACATGAACCAAGGTTTGGAGTAGAGATCCAATTGCCTTGGTGTGGAGATGGGACAGGATGGACCAGAGGCAGAAGAGAGGTAAATCTGTACATTTTCTGGAAAGAAACTTGACAAGAATAATTTCAAGCATTTTGATCTGTTAATATTTATAAAGAAAAGAGTACCAACAAAAATGTATATGATATATAAATGTTCACAATATCTTTTATGCAGCAAAATTGAAAATTATCTATATGTCCAATTAGAATGCAAACAATTTAAACCAGAATGGAAAAAAATATTACCTTCATTATATTTTCAATTTTGTAAAATGTCATGTGTGAAGCTAAGTCTCCAGAGGTAAAAACTCCAAAATGACTATTTCTTATTTTTTTCCTATTTTATGCTTTCTACCTTTTTAGTGCAGAATTTCTAAAACCATAAAGAAATACATATTTTTTAAAATAGTTCTCATTCATACTGCTCCATTTGGATAAGTATTAAAGTATCATGATATCTCAAATTAATATTCCTTTTTTAATGATAAAAATTCCAAAATTTATCTTTAAATTACAGTAGAGAAAAGCAAGTTTGTGAATACTTAAAGTTAGCTGAGGGGAACAGGAACTGATTTCTTCAGGAAGCCATTGTTTGGTGAACCACTGACCAGATGTAACCTGGCAAATGTCCACACCTGCCTCAGAGACTCCAACTGCCATCCTTCCACACTTGGAAAATAAATTAGTAACATAGCAGCCATGATTGCATGAATAGTGTAACAGTTGCCTGTTGATGAAATGGAATGGACAGTATTATATGGAAGTTACATTTTCAGATGAGTAGATAAAATAGTTATGGTACATATATACAATGAAATATTACTTGGCCATAAAAAAGAATGAAATGTTACCATTTGCAACAGCATAGATGGACCTAGAAGGTATAATGCTAAGTGGAAAGTCAGTCAGAGAAAGACAAATATCATATGATTTCACTTATATGTGGAAAGTAATAAATAGTATAAACAAGCCAACAAAATATACGCAGACTCATAGATGCAGAGAACACACTGATGGTCACCAGAGGCAGCAGAGAGTGGGGGACCAGGTGGAAAAGGTGAGGGGATTGAGAAGTATGGACTGGCAGTCACAAAATAGCCACAGGGAATATAATTAAATATATTGTAAAAACTATGTGTGGTGATGAAATATTGGGGGTACATTTTGTAAAGTATGTTCCTTTATATTCTGAATCTCTGCCTTGGATTAAGTTTACTCTGTGACGAATGGAATGCTAACCTGTTGGGGGGGTCCATGCTGACCCCAGCTGTGCCGTCATCCTGGCAATTTGCAGAATGACCACACGTTATAAAAATGAATTCCTAAACTGCAAAAAAAAAATCATTGATTGAAACAAAGACAGTTTCAATTTGGCTAAAATCTTTAAGAGAATAGTCATTAACATTTTTTAAGACTCCATCATTTGTTATTCCTAATTAAATGGAAACTTTATGCAAGAATTCCTATAGCAGTAAAAAAATAAAATAAAATACGAAAAATACAAAAAATGATTCCTGCAGTAAAATAAAACAAGAGATTTTTCTCTTTCTTTTTCTCAGTTGTTTAGAGACAAAGCTAACACTACAAGAAATTTTGAAAGCGTGGCTTTGAAGAACAGCTCCCCTGTCTTATTGATAAACTGATATATTATTATTAAAATTACTTGAATTCATCCTTCAAAATGTAATAGTTATTTCAGGAATACTGGGAGACACTTTTTAAGAATAATGCATTTTGCCCATCATTTACCTTCATCTGTCATTTAAATACTATACTGATTTTTTCCCCACGGGGAAAAAAAAGTTTTACCACTGTTTTCAACATGCTGTCAAGGATGTCTATTGTCATTCCAGGAGTTGTCTATGCAATTTTCTCCTCCCTGATGGGATAATATATTGACCTTCCTTATTCAAACAGAATAAAGTAGGTTATGATGGCACTACCCACCTCCTACATATAACTTCACTTTCTATCAGGAACGAGACAAAAGAACCTTTGAGAATCAAAATCATTTATACTTTGTGTCTTCAGTGTTCCTTTCAGGTGTTATTTGGAAACCAACTGAGGTTGAACATTAATTAAGATCTAAGGGTTTGCAAACTTCCTCTCAGAATCAACCCAATTGCAAGTTGTTCTGCTTAGTGATGAGAGAGAAAGGAGAAAGTATTTTTTGAGACCCCAGAGGCAGGATGTCTTTCTTCAGCAGAGATGCCCAAGAAAAGTGGCAGCTACAATAAGCACTATTAATTCTTCTCTAAGTAAGAATTCTATCTTTAAAAAAGAAAATATATGTTTTATGGAATGTTACAAAGGTATCCATGTAAGAAACATCCAAAGCTATAGAGAATTTTTATGAGTTTATTTGAGCCCGACTCATGACCTGTACTGGGGAGCAAGATGCCAAATGCTCCAGAGAATAACAGCTTTGTAGCTTCTTTTACTCATTTGAAATTCAGCAGGGGATTTACGAAGGTTGGAGAAAGCAAGGTGGGGGCCGGATTACTGGACAGTTAACAAGATTATGTGCTCCCTTAAGGATTAATACCCCCTTCGATGCATGTTGCTTCTGGCATTTTAAAGGTGTGTTAACCAGGATACACAAGAACAATGGACAGGGCTTGCTTAAAAACTTTTAGCAAAGAAGTTATAGGCCAGGAGTCTGACTACCCACTATGAACTGCTGCTCAGTTAGGAATTTATGATCAGATAAACCTGTGAGATTACTTTTCAAAGTACTCCGGGTTTTTTGTTTGTTTGTTTGTTTGTTTTGTTTTGTCCACCAAAGTGCAGTGTCAAAAATCAAGGTTGTTTGTTTTATTTGTGTGTGTGTGTGTGTGTGTTTTGGCTAAAATAGTTTAATTTTGTCTTCATCAATTTAGTTTTCAGAAAGTTGAGAATTAAAGCATGATTCCCAAAATTAGGAGCAAAGGTTAAAGACTATAAGGAATAAATGTACTCAGTTTAGGTTACTGAATTTAATAAGAACGACCTCTGAGACATTAATAGGATAAGTGCCTGTAGGCTGAGATGTAGCTTGTCTAGCCTTTGTGTAGCCAAACAAAAAACATAGGTTCAGCTGCCTGTTGCCACAAAAGCCAAAGTCATGTGGCAGATGCTGGTGCAAAAGAAAAGAGGTTTTATTCAGGTGTTGCATGATCTGAGAGAATGGCAGACTCCCATCTCACAGATCATTTCTTCTTTCTGCCATGAAAAAGTCTAACCATGTCCTCAGCAAGGCCCAGACGAAAGCCAGTGTCCCAAGTTCCTGCTCCATTTTCAAGCACTGTCCTTTGGAGTCCACAGGCAGCTGGAAAAGGTCTTATCCCCATCCAGGGAGCTTAGCTTGTTCCCGGCTGCTGTCCATTTCATGGTCCCTCCCGGACCCTGTGTGAAACCCGCCTGGCTATGGGCCATGAAGCCGCCGGAGCCGTAGTTGCATGCTCCCAGGTGAGAGAGTATGTGAACACATAGGCGATTGCATCATCAGGTGGAAAACAGAGTGCAAGGCTCGCTCCTGGAGGCCATGGACCACCTGGCTGATAAGACTGCTAAGGCCACCTCCCCCAAGGAGAGAATAGATGAGTGTATCATTAAGTGTACATCGTGGGCAGGAGCAAGCTTCTTTGTTCACTTGAAATTATGTTAGGTTGGGTGTGAGATGTACCAAGTGCTTTCTCAATTGACAGATCAGTTTCCCAAACATTTTGACTTCTGTTGCACATGTGCCTGCCTTCACCTGGTTCTACCCACAATCTTGCACCAGAAGGAGGAGGGCTTTTTTTCTACCTAGTTATCTTGCTAGCTTTTCATGCACTCGGTGTAAGAACGTCCCCCTGCCAATATCTTGGTTGATGGGGCAGACTCCCCAAGGTTCCAACTGACCGTTTAATGGTAAAACTGCAGTCAAGTTATCAAGTGTCATTCTTTAAACTTTAGATAGCAATCCCATTGATATTATTAAAATCATTTTGTCCCTGATAAAACTAACATCCATCTGACATCATGCACAGCTATTACAAGATTATTGATATATTCTCTATGCTATGTTTTATATCCCCATGACTGTTCTGTAACTACCAATTTGTGCTGCTTTTTTAAAAACTGAATTTATGAGAGTGACCAAATACTGGTTATGTGGCAGTGAGGGAAAATTGATTATATTTGTTGTGAATCACTTTTTCTTTGAACTTATTAGGAAATTAGCAAAAATACCACAGCGGTTGAATTGTAATGATGAAGTATTTGTGGTGACTGTACTATTCATAAAAAATTATGTTTTTCAATTGTACATATATTTATTCACAATTTTGATAGGGAGGAATTTATTTACAATATTATTAAATCCCATTCTTTTTTATGTGGAGCTCGCTCAGGCTATCAATAAAAACAGTAGAATTTAGGGGAAACATCATGTTTAATTCCCTTTTGCCATCTGAAAGATACTCTAGTATTTGTATCTTTTCTTTGGCCGTAGAGTATATTATTTTTGTGGCTCTGAGTGTGACCTGGCTGTGACATCAGCATCCTGCTGCCTCCTAGGGTTGATTGGACTGATGTGGCTGACCAGGCTGGGTTTGTGTTCTTCACTCACCACCCTGAAGGCCGTGCATTGGCAGAGGATGACAATATACCCAGGGAGACCAGAGCCACTTAGTTTTTGTCAAAATAAAATGATGTTTTCCTCTTAGTACTCTTGATTCAACCTGTGACTAAAGTTCTGATAGGCTCTTTTAAAATAAAAGCTAAAATTATTTAACCAAAAATATAAAAATTAAAAAAACTAAAATTATTGTATTTTAAGCTGATTTTTTAAAGTTGCATTCTTTTTTTATTGATTATGCCATTACAGTTGTTCTATTTCCCCCTTCATTCCCCTGCACCCTGCACTCCCCCTCCCCCACCATTCCCCCCTTTAGTTTATGACCATGTGTCACAAGTTCTTTAGATTCTACATTTCCCCTAGTATTCTTGCCCTCCCCCTATCTATTTTCTCCCCACCATCTATGCTACTTATTTTCTGTACCTTCTCCCCCCTTCTCCTCTTCCCACTCCCCTGCTGCTAACCCTCCATGTGATCTTCATTTCTATGGTTCTGCTCCTGATCTAGCTGTCCTTTTAGCTTGCTTTTGTTTTAGGTGTGGTTGTTAATAACTGTGAGTTTGCTATCTTTTCCCTGTTCATATTTTTATCTTCTTTTTCTTAGATAAGTCCCTTTAACATTTCATATAATAAGGGCTTGGTGATGATGAACTCCTTGAATTTTAAGCAATTGCTCTTGCACATAAGAGTAGATTTGTTAGTGTAAAATTATGCACAAGACCTATTATTGAAGCCTCCATGTTTCTCATCCATTCATTCATCATTTTACTATCTTATTTATCCTACAAAGTTTATTTTCAAGTGTGATGTACTATTCCAGGCACTGAGGACATACAACCAGAAAATGTATACTTGCTCCTTCAAGGAAGTTCACAATCTCATTAGCCAAACAGATTTGCAAGATTAAAAATGTATTATTTTATTTTCAATAGTAATGATAAAGTATATGTGGCCTTCAGGGAGACACAAAAACAGGAATGGTAAATCCTACTATAAGAAAAGAAAGTCAGGACCTGGCTGATGTGGCTCAGTTGGTTGGTGAGCTGCCCCATGCACTGAAAGCTCATGGATCTGATTCCAGGTCAGGGTACATAATTAGGTTGCAAGTTCATCCCTCGTCCCTGGTTGGGCCTCTCCCTCTCTCAATGGCTGTCTCTCTTTCCATTCTCCTCTTTCTGGAATCAGTGAATATGCCCTCAGGTGAGGATTTTTTTTTTTTAAGTCAGGGATTTTTCTGGAGACAAGTTTCAAGATGGAGGCGCAGGCAGAAATGCTTCACTTCCTCCCACAATCAAAAGAAGAGAATAATCGATTAAAAAGCAAAGAACAACCAGGGCTGCCAGAAAAATGTTGGCCTACAAGTCCAACAACCAAGGAGTTGAAGAAACACTGAACCACAGGTGGGAGGGGCGGAGTCAGGCAGCAGGGCAGAGGCTGGAGGAGCCTGTAGGCAATCCCACATTTGCAAGCAGACAAGCCTGGGGGAAAGCAGGGCAGAGAGATGAACCGCCAAACCCTGGGTTTTAGAGTCAGCAGATACGGACTCAAAACTACAGTTTGAGGAAAAGATCTGTGGGGATTGTGGTGGTGGGAGAAACTCTGAGCCTCAGGGGAGACTACATTGGAGAGATACATAGGGTTCTAGAATGAGCACAAACCCACCCACCTACAAATCAGCAGCAGAAGGTCACAAACCACTTGTGGGAACTGAGGGAAGTGATGGAAAGTGGGAAGAGAACAGAGCAAGTGGCACTGTTCGTTCTCTGACCCCTCCCCTACAGCACCACAAAGCAGCAAAGAGGGTTGCCCCCGCCCTGGTGAACACCTAAGAGTCTGTCCCTTACATGTAACAAGTGTGCAGAGACAAAGAAATATGGTCCAAATGAAAGAACAGATTAAAACTCCATAAAACTAAGTGACGAGGAGATAGCTAACCTATGTGATGCTCAGTTCAAAACACTGGTAATCAGGATGCTCACAGAATTGGTCAACCTTGGTTGCAAAATGAAAGAAGAAATGAAGGCTATACAAAGTGAAATAAAGGAAAATTACAGGGAACCAGCAGTGAAGGGAAGGAAACTGGAACTCAGATCAATGATTTGGAACAAAAAGGAAAATTAAGCACCCAACTGGAACAGAATGGAGAAACAAGAATTCAAAAAAATGAGGAGACACTTAGGAGCCTCTGGGACAACTTTAAATGTTCCAACATCCGAATCATAGTGGTGCCAGAAGGAGAAGGAGAAGAGCAAGATATTGAAAACTTAGTTGAATAAATAATGGAGAACTTCCTCAATCTGGTGAAAGAAATCTGGACTTCCTGGTAGCCCAGGAAACCCAGAGAGTCCCAAAGAAATTGGGCCCAAGGAAGAGCACACCAAGGCACATCATAATTAAGTTACCCAAGATTACAGATAAAGACAGAATCTTAAAAGCAGCAAGAAGAAAGGAGAGAGTTACCTAAAAAGGAGTTCCCCTAAGCCTATCAGCTGATTTCTCAAAAGAAACCTTACAGGCAAGAAGGGGCTAGAAAGATGTATTTGAAGTCATGAAAGGCAAGGACCTGAATCCAAGATTACTATCCAGCAAAGCTTTCATTTAGAATGAGAGGGCAGATAAAAGTGCTTCCCAGATGAAGTCAAGTTAAAGGAGTTTATCATCACTGAGCCCTGATTATATGAAATGTTAAAAGGACTTATCTGAGTAATGGAAGATCAAAAACTATGAACAGTAGAATGACAACAAACCCACAACTATCAACGACTGAACCTAAAAAAAAAAAAACACCAAGTGAACAACTAGAACAGGAACAGAATCACTGAAATGGAGATCACATGGAGGGTTATCCGTGGGGACAGAGAAGGGAACAATGTGGGGAAAAGGTACAGGAAATAAGAAGCAGAACTGGTGGGCACAGAATACTCAGGGGGAGAGAATACTCAGGGGGAGGTTAAGCATAGTATAGGAAATGGAGAAGCCAGAGAACTATAGGTACGACCAATAGACATGAACTGGGGTGGGGGGTGGAGTGCTGGAGGGTGAGGAGGGAGGTATAGCGAGGAAGATGATAAAGTGGAGAAAAAAATCGGGGTAACTCTAATAGCATAATCAATAAAACATACTTTAAAAAAGTCGGCAACAATTTTGTGAGGACACAAATAGAGAACTATAGCAAAACTATTGTAAAATGAATTACTCTTACCTTGAATCCTTAACAACAACAACAAAAAGATTTATCATGTTCTATTAAAGTTAAATCTCAAAGAGATTGATTAATTGTCTAATGTCGCTTAGTCACTGGAAGTCATGTCAGTTTTGAGTCCAAGCCATCGTGTCTCCAAAGCCCATGACCTTTCCATGGTGCTACACTGCTCATTCTCCGGCCACCCTTTTCGTGAGCCTATTGCAATGATTTCTCTCCATCCTTCTGCTCACTTGTTCTCAAAACCATTGCCATTCAAGGCATTTCCTCCTTTTTTGGATGCTCATTGTATTTACATTCAAGGGACAATATGTAGAATGCTAGAATTGGAAGAAATATTTGAGGCTATCTGATTCAATGCTATCTGATATAGCAATGAATAACAAAGGTGCCACAGAGGTTAAATGACCTCAATAAGTTTACAAAGCTAGTTAGTTGCAGACTAGTTCCAGAATCACCAAGTTTAGGGATCTTCCCTTGTGCCTAAGCTGTTCTTTCTCTTGGTGGTCATAATACCTAGTGTCTAGCTCCAATGGCTCATTTGTTTTAGGGAAAGAACTGGCTTTCTTCATTTTCCCCTCAAAATATATGCTTTGTGTGTAGGGAGGGGGCTAAAAAGCCTAGAAGGTAAAAACAAAAGAAATAGTTCTGTACAGCCTAAGAAATGCAAAGGAATTGGTGTGTGAAAGAATAGGAGGAGGATTGAGAAAGCAAAGCATCCAAGTGAGAGCTCCAAACTGTCGGTTTGAGAGCATATTTAGAAGCATAATTGGCATATTAACTTTGTCGTATGGCTGAATGAATGTTGAATCCTCTTTTGTCTTCTTAACTTACAGGAACACCTACCATAGGCATCACTACTTTGGAGTACAAAAATGAAGAAAAAGGAGTTACATTACATTTCTGGGTTTATATCGTCAATTTTTTAAAAATTCTGATTTATAAGGAGAGACTGTATTGAAAAGGATCATGGCAGGAGGAAGTGGGATGGAAAGGACTCTTGCAGTGAGGGGGTGGTTTTACCATAAGGAGAACTCTGGCAATAACATTCCCAAGGGTCTTAGGGGTTAGGCACGAAGGATTTTTGTTTTGTAGGGAGGAATAAATAAGTCTATACAGAACCAGACCTGAAGAAGTGGGATGAAAGAGTGGCCTGGGATAGTGGATCACAGAATGTTTGACCCCGAAGCTAGGCTGTTCTCAGAAAGAGTTGTGTGCTTGCTCAAACTGAGGGTGGGTCTCCTGGTTTGGGGGGAGGAGGAAAACTTAACCAAAGTGTTTTGCTCCCACTGATCAAGGAACACAAGTGGTTAAGCTCATCATTTATGGGTTAAAGAATGGGATTTTAGTCTGCTTTATTATAGGTAAATCAGAGCGGGGACAATTTATGAGTTTTATTTAACTCATACAAGGCAGGCCACTTCCGAGCAGTAAATTCTTTCCCAGAACACGGAGGGTGGGGAAGATTTCTTAAGCTTTTCTATTTTCCAGGAATACAAAAATCAGGTAAAATTCAACACTGTCAACTTGGAGTAGAAAGAATTCTTTGAGAAATAAAATGGGAGTCAGATAAGGGGCCTGTGGAAATAGAGATTTAAAGTCACCAAAATTTTACCCGATGTCTCCAGATATGCAAAGAATTCTTGTGCAAGTTCTGTGGATTATGTCATCATGATGTCTTTCTCCATTATCATAACAGTATTTGTCTGCCACCATGCCACCTCAGGGTAATAAGCAACTGGAGGGCACATCATTTGTCTTTCTTCTCTGTATTCCTAACATCTGATGTGAAATAAGTGCCAAAATTAAGTTGTGTTTTTAGTGCTCATTTCATTAATCTATAGTGTTTTTATACGGAAAGCACTGGGATTTTTGTTGGTTGAGCAAAGCAAAGATGAACTCAGTCTATGGCTTTCCTATGCAGCAATGGGGAGGGACACCTGGGGCACTGAGCCCAGTGTGGGGCGGTGCATCTGGAGGAAGGGTTGCTCTGGACTATATCAACTGTAGGAGCAACCAGAGGGCCATGGGGAAACCAGCAGGAGTCATAGGTAATGGAGAAATGGAGAGGTAATTGCAAAGTTCCCTGTGGAAATAAACCGTAGTTTCCAAAGTTCCCTGTAAATAGACTGAAATTAAAAATCGATGAGATTTTTTTTGGTGTTGAGTTTTGTAAGTTTTTATAAAATTTGGATAGTAACCCCTTACCAGATGTATTGGTGAATGTTTTCCCATTCAGTGGGTTGGTTTTTTTGTTGTTGTTGATGGGCTCCTTTAAAGTGCAAAAACTTTTTATTTTGATGTAATCCCATTTGTTTTTTTTTCTTTTGTTTCCCTTACTTGAGGAGATATATCAGAAAAAAATATTGCTATGAACCATGTCCGAGATTTTATTGCCTATGTTTTCTTCTAGGATTTTTATCATTTCAAGTCTAATATTTACATCTTTAATGCATTTTGATTTATTCATGTGTGTGGTGTAAGAAGGTGGTCTAGTTTCATTTTTAAGACCAAATCTCTCTAATTTTCCCAACACTATTTATTGAATAAACTATCTTTAGCCTATTGTAGTGCTTGCTTCCTCTGTAAAATATTAATTGACTATAAAGATGTGGGTGTATTTCTGGGCTGTCTATTCTGTTCCATTGATCTAGGTGTCTGTTTTCATGCCAGTACCATGCTGTTTTGATTACTATGGCTTTAGGATATAGTTTGATATTAGGTAGCATGACTCCTCCAATTTTGTTCTTCTTTCTCAAGATTGCTGTTGTTATTTGGAGTTCTTTGTGGTGCACATAAATTTTTTTTTGAAATATGTCATTAATATCTTGATAGGAATTGTGTTGAATCTATAGATTACTTTGGGTAGTATGGATATTTTAATAATGTTAATTCTTTTTATCCATGAACACGATATGCACTTCCACTTACTTGTATCTTCAATCTCTTTCTTCAGTGTCTTATAATTTCCTGAGTACAGGTCTTTTACATCATTGATTAAATTTATTGCTAAATATTTTATTCTTTTTGAAGCAATTATGAAGTGTAGTGATTGCTGGGAGAAAGAGGGTGGAAGAGAGTATAATAGAGAAATGATAATGGAAAAAAAACAATACAATAAAATAATAATAATAATAATCCATTAAATTAATGAGAGTCCTGAGCAGTGTGGCTCAGTTGGTTAGAGCATCATCCCATAACCAAAAGCTTGTGGGTTTGATTCCCAGTTCAGGCACATGACTAGGTTGCAGGTTCAATGCCCAGTTGGGTCACATATGGGCAGCAACCTTTCAGTGTTTCTCTCCTGCATGGATGTTTCTCTCCTTTCCTCTTTCTCTGAAAGCAATGAAAAAAAAAGTATCCTTGAGTAAGGCTAAAAAATATTAATTAATGAATTAATTAAAATTGATGAGATTAAAAATAAAGATAACTGGTGGACAGAACACATTAATTATAGCTAGGCATGGGTTATGTTTTTAATATTTTAATTATTTATTTTTAGAGAAAGAGAGGTAGATAAACATCAAATGTGTGGTTGTCTCTTTCATGCCCCCTACTGGGGACCTGGCCCACGACCCAGATACGTGCCCTGGCTCTTCGGTTCACAGGCTGGCGCTCAACCCACCAAGGCACACCAGCCAGGGGTGTTTTTTAAGATTACTTTGTAGGACTGGAGATGACTCAGTAACATTGTTGCTGGGATTCTTGTCTATGAAAGCCTTCTCTGTACAAGAACTAAAAAAATAAATTAAATGTTCTGAAATGGTACTAGTCATTAATGAACAACAACCTATCGGTCAACACTGGGGTGACTGAGGAGCCTCCACCTTTAATTGAATCAACTAGATCACAGTTACATAGGGAGTGGCCACAATTTGAATATAGCCTGGCCAACCTGGGTCTAAACCCACTTTTACATACTTGTTGGAAAGAAGTGGGAAAGAAAGTGTCACAGTAGCACTATCTAGAAATGAAAGTGAGCGTATCCTCACAATGGATGGAAGTCTGCACTTGGGTATTCTTTGTCGTGTTCAATAGCTGTAGCTAGGTTTTTAGCAGATTGCACTAAGGTGAACTCAGACCTCCCATTGCCTGATCTAGGTCAAAGAACAATGGGAGGCCCCTACTGTTTGAGGGAGGTGAGGTTCAAAGGACGAGAGAAGTTCAGAGGGACATTCTAATGGAGAAAAAGCCCCAGAAAAGAAATACTGTGAGGCAATAAAAGCTATCTGGGGTACAAGACAATAAATAAAAGCAAGGGAGAAGTTAGTAGTCTTATTGACCTGTGATATTGTTTCATTTCCATGCAGATGGAATTTTTCTAGTTATATGTTAGTTGCTTATTTGTAGTTCTGTTTTATTGGCTCAGAAAATATACTGTGAATGATTTCTTTATTGTGCTGGACCTTGCCAATTCTGGTTAAAGTTCCGCAGGCACTTGAAAGAAATGTTAACTCTATTATCGTTGGGGGAAGTGAGCTATACCTGTCAATTAGGTCACGTTTGTCCACTGTCTCATTCCGACCTTCTGTATCTTTACTGATTTTCTTCCAGTTTGTTCTAATAGCCATTGAATGAAGTACATTAAAGCTCTTTGTTATGCTAGAGGATTTGTATATTTCTCAGTTTAATTCTGTCATTTTTTGTTTTATATATCACTTGAAGTTATGCTTTTAGGTATATAACTAAACTTTTTTATATATTCCAACTGGATGACTCTTTCATCATCTGAAATATATTGATCTTTTGTAATGCTTCTTGTTTGAGAATCATCTTTCTCTGTTATTGGTAAAGGTATGGTAGTTTTTATTTCAATAGTGTTTGCACGATGTATCTTTTTCCATCCTTTTATTTCAGTTGTTTTGGGTTGTATTTCCTGTAGCAGCATGCATTTATTTTATTCAGCCAGACATTCTAGTTTTCCTTTAGATTATTTTTAATCATTCTGTTTTCTTCTATCAAAAAGTTAGTTACATATTCTTTCACCATTCTAATTTTTGTTATTCTAGCGGTCAGAGCAGAGATCAGTGTTTTCCTGAGACTGCTAAATAAATAATGTTTATTTATTTAAAACTTGACAAGCCACCATGTACAAATCCAACTCATTTGTATTAATACACATTTAATGTCATTTCTAATGATCTTCATTCATATATGGAATTCCTTTTCTAAAAATGTAGAATCATTTTTCTTTGAAATGATTCTGAAGAAATCTCTAACATTTCTTGGTCAGATCTGCTGCTGCTAAGTACCCCAAGATTTTGTTTGTCTGAAAATGTCTTTATTGCAATTCTTGTGGTAGAATAGTTTATAGAATTATAGTTTAGCAAATTTTTCTTGTAGCACTATAAAAATATGTCTCATTGTTTCTAGATTTCATTGTTTTTATTGAGCAGTCAGCTGTAAGTCTTATTGCAACTTTTTTATTATAATGTGTTTTTTTCCTCAGGCTCTCTTAAGACTTAATTTTTTCCTTTACTTTTAATGATTTCACTATAATGTTGGTATACATAGTTTTCTTTTTATTTATTCTACTTGGATTGCCTGAGGTTTTCTATATTTTAAATACTTCCTTGGACAAATGTGTATGTATTTATTAAATTGTTTTACTTTACAGTTATCCTGTGCTCTTCTGTGTCCACTTGATTGTTATTCAGAGATTTTATCTATTTTGTTGAATATATTACCTATAGTTACGTTAAAGTCTTTGCTAACTTCAATATCAGTAGCATTTTCAGGTCAACATCTGTGTGTCTTTCCTTGATTATTAGTCTTTTTTGGGCTTTTCATATTATTAGAAATTTTTTATTCCTAAATGTGTATTATAAAAGAAATGCAAAGACTCAGGTGGTTTAAATCTTCTGCCAGAATGCAGTCACCCATGCTTGTGTTAGGGAGGGTGAAGGACTGATCATTTTACTTGTATCAGAGATTTAGCTGTACCAAGGTTGCTTCGAAAATTTACCAATACTTAGCATACATTCATTTATGTGAGAGTATAATTTCTCCCAAGCTTTACTTGTGAGCATGGTGGGCATTTTCCTCCTCGGTCGGGTCTGCTCTTCTAAAACTTCCAGCCCAAATCTCCAGGACTCTGCCTCTTGAACGTAAAAGCTGGCAGGTATTTTGAAAAGACTGGCTGCACAGTTGCTGCAGGCCCCATGGCGTCGGCTGGCCTTTGTTTCCTGAGCCCTAACTGTCAGCAGGAGACTTTAACTTTTCTTCTAAAAACTTCCCCTATAAACCTCCAGCATCCCTCACAGCCCCGGAACTCATCAAATATACCATTCGTAAAACCATCTTGCGTTTGAGGTCCCTCAAGTTTCCAATTTATCAATTCAGATCCACACAACTGCTAGGCTATTTTCTCTTTCAGCCAGAAGTCGTCAAGTCTATTATATCACCCCAGAATTCGCTAATGCCTTCAATAAATAAAAATGACTAGCAATTATGAGCAGATTCTTGCTTTTCTAGAACTGTGGTACACCTAGTCCTTATTTCTTCCATAGTTTTCTAATGTCTTTAAAACATAATTTTGTATTTTCCAGCTTCTTCTCATTGTTTGAGTGGGAGGTTGTCCATTCAATACCTGTTCCATTTATTTAGAAGGTGAAGTCTCAGTAAATATAAAATAATTCTTGTTTTCATTGATAATCCTGTACCACTTATAGATTCTAGTTCATGAGTTACAGTCTTATATTGTTTTATTATTTAATGTATGTTAGCTTTATTCCCTTGGAAGTTACAAATGTTGAGAGAAGAAACATTGTGTAACTTGCATACACATATCACAATACTGAAGATAGCATAATTAAAAGCCAATTTGAAACATCTGATAGTTGAAAAACCTAGTCAAGGTGATGTGATAAATATTCATCACAACTGTCATTCTCCCAGCTTTATCCTTGTAAATCCGTGTCTAATCCAGACACACAGTTCTCTATTTACTCATGTACTCTCTCTCTCTCTCTCACCCCCTGCAAATTGTCTTTATAAAGCTCTGCTCAAGGACTGATAGAGTAAGTTTGTATGAAACAAACCTACAGCTTTTGTAAATCTGCTTACAAAAAAGTGGCTCTTTGCATTGTTCCTTATCCATTAAACATGACACCCATCTGACAATGAATGGCGATAAAGCTTTATTTCTCATGATAATCTTGTATGTTTCCTTCAATTAAGCATTGAGAATTCTCTAATTCATGTAGTTTTTTTGTTTTGCCCTGACTGCTATGATAATAAGAGCTTTTTTTCAAATTTTTTTCAGTTATTGAAGTGTCCTTCTCAGTCAGTATACACGTACATATACATACTCTTGTAAAGAGACAAAAGGTAGAGACATAAAGATGAGAAATAAAAAGGAATCCATATACGTGTGCATGTGTGTTTGTATAGTGTGTGTGTTTCTTACTCTTTACCTTTTGACCCTTTATTTGCTGTGTGCTGTGTTGACAGTTTCAAACTTCTGAATGTATTGTAAACTACACCAAGTTTTAAAAATGGGTGAATGAGCCTAGGAGCTTACATAACGCCAGCATGGTGAAGTAGGGGCCAAACGTTCACCAACTTTGACAAGAGCTAGGCTTTCTATGACTAGCCCAATGAGGGGAGTGTCATTTATTCAGTATTTGTCAAATCATTAAGATAACACAAACTACACAGCTTCCTGATTCTTTCTCATCATTCACTTTCCCTGACTTGTGTTTTTGATTTATGAAAATGTCTAAACATCTTTTCATGATGCAACCTCAAGCTTTGTGTGTTTAAAATTGATGTGAACAGTAAGATTTAGTCAAGTTTCTGAAAGTTTGCCATCATAAACTTTGAGAATCTTCAAGTATCTGAAATATTAAGTGGCCTTTTAGTTTTCACTTTAACAATACAGGACAAAGATAAATTTCTACCAGAGAATACTATAAGCAAGGATCTAATATATAAGGGACATAATATGCTATAATATCAATGCTTATATATCTGTGGAATCAGTAGGTTAGGAGGAAATTGATAACTCTTTAATGAAGACAACCTAATTTTTAAAAATAATATCTATAGTTAGCTGTTTGTGCCCAAATGTTATACTATTGGCAATTTCACTTTATTTTTCAGATGTCAAAAGCTATATCATAATAAGGAAGACTGTTAATTCCATTTGTGCATAAGACAATGTTGCTTGAAGAATTATTTTGAAATAAAAAGGACAATTTGTGTCATTATTTGGGGCCTACTAGTAATGACTGTAGTCCTGAGTCAAACTGAAGTTCAGGCGACCACAGTTTGTAAACTGTACTGCAGTCAATTGTAGGTTTGGAATATGAGGCAACTCGAATGCCTGCTGGGGGCCAGTGTTGGAGTGAGTTGAATAAAGTCAGTCATCTGTGTAAGCAATCATCTAAATATGTTCTATGGTTTCTCCAACTTTCTACCAGGACCACATGAATTTATTTAAAACTTATCACAGCAGTGATTTTTTATTAACAAAAGACTTTATTTCAAATATATTTTACAGTTTGCTTTCCAGACTCTGAAATTTTATACTAAATTGAACAAGCAATATACAAAATGATGGTGTTTACTTAGGCCTACTTAATTCCTACAGTGGTTCTGCTAATTTTTTTCCTTTTAAAACTAAATCAGTAGAGACATCAGTATCAATGATAAAACAACTTTCATCCTCTTGGTTATATTTTGAGTAGCAACTAAGTGCCATTTCATTCCATATTCACTTGCATGTTTAGAAAATGGTCTAATAGGGGAAGTAAAATCTCATGGGTGTGGATCTAATTAAAAAATGATGATAGATTGTGACCAGAGCTGAACTGGTTTATTCTTGGTGGTATAAGGAGTTTGCTAAGCAAATTGGTAGAACGAACAAATTGTAGGACAGATGTTTAGCCTGTTTAAAAAACACTATTTTTAACAGCTTTTAGCAATACTATTGCATACACTTTACATACTAGTTACAATGCTTACTTATAAAACAGGTCTTCTCAGTTAGCTATTAGGTTGCTTTAGAAGCTAAGAAAAATAATTATTTTTTGTAAATAATTTTTAACTTAGGCATTGTACTAATTAATTCATGCTTACTTTCACCTCCATTGTTATAACTGAGGTTTCAATGATAATGTCAAGTTATAAATAGGGATGACTTCTGAGCTTTAAAATTTGGTAAGAATGACAGTATACCGATTTTTAAAAAACACAAATATGAACTTTCTCAAACATCAATAACTAAAATTGGTAAAATTGAGATACATTTACAAAAATGGGTTTCTTTCCACTACTACCAGTATTTGGTTGTTCAAGGCATTGGCAGTAAAAAACCATGTTTTATTGCCTGGTACTCCTAAATATTCCGCAAGAAACTGAAAAACATAAAGGCCAAGAAAATAATGTTTCTAAATGGATGATGTATCACAAAATGAAACTAAGTGAACTTTATTTGATAGGAGAACATGAGTGGTGGTTGGGACTTAGCACCTGGGGTGAGCCCAGTTTTCATTGGACACAATTGCCCCACCCCTAGAATCTATGCTCACGATGCTACTTCCTGAAGAAGCAGGATCTGACTAGAACCAGCATAGGCATAGGTGGTCTGTTATGAACACTACAGGGAAGGTTTCTCAACTTTAGTGGTTTTTTTCCTTTCCAAAGAGCCTCAATTTGTCTTTCAGACATTCAGTGGGTGTAGTTTATGTGTTGCAGTTATATTTTCAGTGTTCCGTTCTCCTGGAGACTGAAGCCCACTGTTTTGCAGTGATGAATTTGAGAAGCAGGGAAACAAGGATAACGTATAAGCATGGTCCCTGTGGATCAAATGCCCTCAAAACAACCTACGAAGACACAGGCTGAGTGCCCTTTCCCATCTGACCCTAAATTCTTAAGTTTTCACAAAGGCTTAAACATCGAGTATGGTAGACAACAGGATCTGCAGAATGCAAGTAAAAGGTAGACGGGAGAGTAAAATAGCCCCACCTCCTGGCTGTTTCGAAACTACGGGAGAGTGCAGAATAATTACCTGGAGTTGTTAAACAGCAACAGCTTTGTCTCTCAACCTAAAGATTCTGATTCACTGCATCCGCAGTTGGCCCCAGGAGTCTACATTTCTAACAGTAAATTCTGAATCAGGTGGTCCACGGACGAGATTCTGTGCTCGTAAAATCCAAGGTGTACAGTGGGCAATGTGTTTGTGGAATATTTTGTTATGTGACCCAGTGTCTTGATACGTACTCAAAAAACTAACCAACCGACTAAACAAAAAGCCTTGCAGGCGGCGATGACACACAGACCTATCTAAATAGAAAAACATAACAATGGTTCGAGAGAAAAGCAAAAAATCGCCGTTGGAAAAAAAGGAGATGTTTTGTGTGCAACACTTGCTGAAAAGTTGGAGGTAGAATCCAGAGGCTAATGTCAGACTGTTAAACAACTTAGAATATTTGTTATTCTAAATTAGACAAAAAGAAGTTGAAAATTATAATTATTAATAATTTCACAATCTGAAATTTAGATTTTTTAAACAAGCAACAGGATGAAAGACAACTCTGAAGTGTTGACAACATATCCCGAAGTGTCAGGTTTCAGAAAATAACAGTAAGGGTGCTTCTTGGCTGCAGGTTCAAACTCAAGTATATATGTAAGAGGGGTGTCTATAGACATTGTAGTGAAGCTCTAACACAGTCTGCCTGTCCTTCTCGGAATGTTCACCTTTAAGAATTAAAGCCTTCATTTTCAGTTTAAAGTCAACTTCAGGAAGTGGGATTATTTATATTGAAAACAATTTTTTTTGATATTTTGCTCTTTTCTTAATAAAACTGATTGCCCCATCATAACAATAACTGTGAAAAGAAACACAATATAATATGTAAAGAACACATTTGCTGTTTTTATTGGTGCCTTGCATGGCAGTAATACTGAAAAAAAGAGAATGCAAAAACAAAAAAAACAAAAACAAAAACAGGTTGGTGGCAACCCACATCTTTTTTTTTAAGAGCACATAAACTCCTGTTTTATTTTTATTGTGGCATGAATGATAACATAAAACCAAAAACATGAAAATATACAACTTATATTACACTATGTGTTATGAACAAAATATAAATCTATAACTCTATGTTATATTTACATAATTATTTATTTTATTAAATTTCAAGTGAGATGGTAGGTTGCACATACTTTGTTTTAAGCTCCAGGCATTTGATTGTCTCTTTTCTACTTTTTTACCATTTTCACTCACAAAATCCAAAATGTTAGAAGGACGACGAGCTTTAGAGCCGGTGGAGCCATATAAATACTGTTTCGTGAACCAGTGACGGAAACACTGGGGAGGACAGGAATCAATCAGTAGAAAACTCAACGCAACATCATTTTCAACCTGGGAAGCTGATCGTTACAGGGGATTTTAAAATTAAATACCGTAAAAGCCTGTCTAAACAAAAACCTAGGCCCCATAAGACAAAGAGATATCTGAACCACTTTAAGTGGGCTTCATATTTTTCTTTGCAGACCCCATAATTTTTATCTTACTATTAACTTGATAGACAAATATTTTATAAACCTGTTTGTAAATATATAGTTGTTTATTACAATTCAATAATTTACCTATTAGAATGATTGACAATGTAATTATTTGTGATGTTTTCAATGTGATATAAGAAGTTTCTTCCGGGAACAGTAACAACGTCTGGAATAAGAAAATATCTGAAATTGGACCATGAAATACTTCGAGATAATTACTTTTAAATGAATTAAGGTAAAAGTCTACTCCAGAAACCAAAGCTATGAAATGATTTCATCAAAGAAAACTTATATTTGCTCCTTATAAGAGGTTTTGGTTTCAACAATAATTATGTTCTTGGGGGGTTGGGATTTTATACATGGTTAACTCTTAACTGCAGATGCCAAATAAATGTTAAAAATTCACTGAACTAGTTTAAGTATATGGGTGCTGAAGGATAGTTTTGGTATATTAATCAATTATAGTAACTAGCTGGATTATGAGTAACTTATAAATGAGCAAAATTTACTTCCTTTTCTCCTGTAATGTTCTCTTAGATTCATATTACAACGTGACAATTTCCAGAGGAACTGAGTACAACAGCCGTAAAAAGCAGAATTCTAGCAAGATTATTCCTCAGTTCTGGGGGGTGTGTGTGTGTGTGTGTGTGTGTGTGTGTGTGTGTGTGTGTGTCAGAGGGGAGGGAGGAGGGAGAGAGAGAGGGGGAGGGGGGAAAGAGAGGGGTGAATGCAGAAGTAGGGAAAGGAAGGGAAGAGGAGGGGAATTATGTTCATTTTACTTTGATATTACTTTCATTCCCTCTGCCTTACCTTTTTTGGTCACCACGGGGCACAGAAAAAGCATACAAAGTTTTAGGATCCTTTACAAAAGTTATAAACCAATCAAATGCCAAAAAGGCAATGTGTTAACACAGTATGTTGCTATCCATAGCACCTTTATCAAATAACTTCAAAGCACTTTAAACATTAATATACTTTTTTGTTTCTTTTGGGGAAAACTAAGGCAAAGAAATTGTAACACCAATGAGATGTCAGAGCAAGAGACTGTAATGCTGGGATGTGGACTTGTTTTTTGTTTCAGTCCATGAACAGTTTAGTCTCTTATAATATAAATGTAACTAAATAAAATTAACTTACGAATTTCAGCAGTTAAAGGTCGCCATTAACAATTTTTCTCTTTTAAATACAACCAACTGAAAAACAAACAAAAAGGACAGAGGTGTCTTGTCGATTCACCGGTGTGTATGTCAGAATTGGTTTCAGCCATGAATGCCCTCAAGTGGCATCTACCTGGAGCTAAAACAAAGTATTCTTGTAGCCCAAAGTCATGAAATGAAAACCAAGTATTTTTATAACATGGAGTAAAGTAAGTATCCAGCAAACGTGAGAGGTGAACCCACATAAATCAGAGAGAATTTCTTAATGAAGACGGAGAACAAATTTTTTAAAATCTGTTTTCACATTGTACATAATAACGATATAAAAACAAGTGTCTAATTTTTTCTTATCCAGAGTGCTTAAAAACAAAATAAAACAAACAAAAACAAAAAAGTTGGCTCTAGATGACTGAGGCAATTAAATAACTAAAATGACTATGAGAGCATAAGTTAATTAAGATTGACTATGACCCTCCTGTTAATTCACTCCTTTGTATTAAACACCAGAACTTGACATTATTGGGGCCAAATTTTTTTTAAAGGAGAAAACTTATGGAAGGATCAGTAAAATTATCTGGGTAGATGTGTGTGTGTGTGTATGTGTGGAAATTCACTTTAAATATCTAACAGCTTATTGGCTGCACTTCCAAATCAGAGCAGAATAGAATAGAAAGGGAGAAATAAATTATACATAACTTACTAATCTGGGAACAGCTGACCATTATTATTATTATTACTATTATTATTATTATTTTATCATCATCATCATTATTACAACACTAGCAAAAAAGAGGCAGTTCAAATGAAAATACAGTCATCAAAAACAAACAGAAAAACAAACAAAACAAAATCTCTGACATGCAGGATATGATCAGCTCCTCCAAGCAAAACCCCAGAGCAAATCTTTTGAGAGAGAGAAAAATAAATAGGATTTTTTCCTTATTTATATGTAAAAATCAAATTTTAGAGTCAGGTTTCAAGGGGGCAAGATAAGAAAGCGATGACTGGAGTTGAAACCATAGCGCATCAAACCAGCGGTGGGAGCATTTACTGTCTGATACTTCTGCATGAACAATGGCAACTGACTTTAAACAAGTTTGCATTTATTTATACAAGCCCTACTGCCTTAGCATTTGGCTGGCAAAATTTAAATAAGCAGTCCCGTCACCATCCGTTGTCGCTCTATGCACGTACTCTGCTGGAACCTAAACTTGGACTCCAGTGGATTCGTCTTACAGTGAGGGAAGAGTGACGGCAAAGATCGTGGGGTTCAGCCAGGCTCCATTGTGCTGGGCTGCGATGACTTTTAATCAAATCCTGCTTTTTGGCATGAGAGGCATGTGGCCTACAATTCTGAAATGCAAATGGCCTCCACCTCGTGTAATGGAGAGATGAAAAACACCTTATGAAATCATCAGTTCCATTTCCTCATCAGGAGAGGAGGGAATGTTGAAGAAATAAGCTAATTCTCTATTTCTGCAAAATGGGCAATATAGTCAAGGAAAACAATTGTTTTGCTCAAAGTTATCAACAGGAAAAACAAACAGAAATCATTAAGTAGCAAACGTTAGTGAAATCAAGTGACCAGGGAGAGGGGGCATCTGGGAGCAGCTTGCTAGTAGCTTCCATATTATACATGCACACGTTTCTTGTACAGGGCCACCTGATTCATCCAATAATAATTGTACTAGAAATTTAAAAATATAATTTCTGAGCCCTATATTGGTTAAGTTGTCATTTGAAGTGCAAAGTCAAGGTCAAGGTTGCTTCTAGACCAGTCACTTAAGAGGATGTGGGATTTCATCCCCAGGTGTGGGTTTAACTCACAATGGTCCAACGTTATTCCTATTAGTACCATAGTCACACACGTACATACGCACACACACAAATCCAAGATCAGAAAATATTTTTCTCTAAATTTCTTATGTCTCTCTCTCTCTTTTCACCTGAGAACAGCACCTACAGTTTCCATTAAAAAAAAAGAGTCAAATCTCACCAGCTGCTGGTATTTCAGGTTTTTCAAGGGATTGTCTAAGATATAACACTGTCCTAACTTAAGAAGGAACAGGAAAAAGAAAAGGAAAGAAATGCACTGGGTCAACACTTCAGTACAAATTTGGCACTTGCTCAAAGATGTAGTGTGGTGTGCAATAGATAGAGTCCTCTAAAGAAAATAATTGCTTATTTTGTGATGGATAGCAAGGAAGTTAAAAACAGGCTCTTTTTTCCTCTTCCCCCACCCTACGCACAGACTTCCATCTTTAAAGTACAGAGATGGAGAAGGTGGAGAGAAGTAAAGAGAAATTCGTCTTTCTTTTTTCTGTCAGGTGCATTACAAAAATAAAAGAAAAGAAAAAACAGGAAAGGAAAGAAAAAGAAAAAGAAAACCCCCAGAAAACTCCCAAAACAAAGCAAAACTTAATTCTTTTTAAAAATTGTAGCACAAAACAACAAAACACATTCACAAGCCACTTGTTGGCACTGTGTACCTGAGTGAGAATTTCTAGAACATTGTAGAACAAACAGCCATAAAGTTTATTTAAAAAAAAAAGTTGACGGGTAAGACTTCAGTGCTTGAATGTAGCAGCTGAATTACTGGCATTATTTTACCCATAGCTTATTTCAATCTCTTGTTGTTGATATTGTTGTTTGCTTGTTGTTGTTGTTATTATTGTTTCCTTTCCAAGCCTTTTGAGGCTGAGGTCTATTAGTCAGCTGATGTCCCAACTATTTAAGACTAACAGTTAAAGTAACAGTCAGTGTATGAGAAAGTTAATGTGCTTGGCCACTGGTAAGGATGAACCAGCTAGGGCTTCTTTAAGTCCTAAGGTCACAACAATCTTTTGACCCTTATCAGTTGGCTTGTCCTGCGATATGGTTTTCACTGTCACTCCCATAATCTACATCTGGGTCATCCTCTTCCTCATCATACTCATCATAGATTTCTCCGTTGATGTCCTCAGCCTGTATCTCTTCTTTGATATGTGGCTCCTCTCCTTTCACACCGTAAGTGCTCTGGATGACGGGCATCCCTGGCTCTGGGCTGCTAGACACGCTTGAGTGCTCGGAGGGCAGGTGAGGGGAGGGCATTCCGGCCATGGTGATGGCTCCCGGGTACACAACACCAGCAGTAGCGATGGGGATCTGTGCTTGTTGCCTGTCAGAGAGAAATTCCCCAAAAGAGACCACGGTGAGTGAAGAGTTAGGGTCGGGCCTTGGTATATAATGAGTTGGCTGTCTGTCCAACTCTTGAGGCAGTGAGTTTCACCCTATTGCCCAACATTTAAAAAATTGTATCCTACTTTGATTCTAATGCTTTACTTCCATGTAGTGCTTTATAAATGATAAGACCTAGGCGTCACTCACTGGATTCTAAAGATAATTCCATTTTGTTACTATTCTATTTTATGAAAAAATGCAGGTGCAAAAAGATTGAGCTAAAGAATCTGAGTCCTTTATCCCAAGTTAATTTTTTCCATCACTACAGCATGCAGAAACATTTTTAAAAAGAATTATAATTCAATTTTAATGGGAAAATCTTAAAGTATTAGAGCTCTGAAAAAAAAAAAACCTTACTGCCCAGAACTCACCAGAACTGGACAATATCACTGTCTTCCTAGTCCCTGACATAGTTTTAGGTGGTGGCAGGAAACTGAGCCAGACTTATGGGTGGACAGTCTCTGAAACTGTATGGGCTAAAGGGCTCAGAAAGACCCTACACTTGTCCTGAAGGTCTGTTGTCACACTCTTGAAATTCTTAATAACTTTTAAACAGGGTCCCCATATTTTCATTGTGCACTGGGACCCAAAAATTATGTAGCTGGTCCTAGCAGAAAGGGATTAATAAATGGTGTTCATTCATGCATTTTTTATTCATTCATATGATCATATGCTCATTATTTCCCCAATAAGTACTGGGTTTCATTCTCAGCTTTGAGAAGAGCCAGGCACTGGCATCTAAATCACAGACCTTTGGACGGAGCAAGATGAGCCTTTCAAGGGAATGGAGGGATGGGGCAGACTGTAAAAGTTTTTTCATACCTTTTTTCTAAGGTATCCTCTGACCATTTTCATAACTGTATTTATTCTTAAGCACTTGGGATCTTACTAGCTTTTATTCTAAATATGAGCACTGTACTTCTGTGTTTTCTTGAGAAAATTCAGAAGTGATATGGCTGCAGGAAGCATATTATGGGGTGGTCAACAGCATTGCTGTAGGAAGCAGGTAAAACATCCTGAGAGAGATGCATTCCTCATGCAGAAGGGACCTTCCCCATTCACACCTGCGTGTTCCCTAAATAGAGTTACTCTACAAAGGTCACACATGTGCCTGGATAGCCCGGAAACCCCTCTCTACTCAGAAAGCAGTGTTTCTTGCTTTCGAAATCATTTTTATATTGATTTCTCAACTCAATTGTTAGTTGGGGTGGCATTTATCTCCGTCAAGCCTTGGAAGTAATGAAAGCCAACGAGGAAAAGAACCAGTAACACTTCAAAGTTTTTAATAGCAAACTTCAAAATTTTTTACTTTCTGATATTAGATTTTCAAACGAGCTGTAAACAAAGTGCACATTAGAGCCATCGTTCTGAGAGCTTAGAGTGAAGAATGCACTCTTTTCCAAGGGTCCTGTGGGGGAGAGGTTAGTCTCTACAAACGCACTGCGTTGAGGTTCTTTTTCAAAATCCTGCTTTGCCAACTAAACAACTATGTTTCACATCTCATCAAGGGTAACAGGAGTGCTCTCTAGAAAGACAAGACTGAAAGGTCCATACCCAACGTTGAAGTACTGCCGCATCTCCTGCCGCCTGTTCCGCATGATTGCCTTGTATTCGCCTATGCGCAGCTTTTTGCCATCCACGAGGCAGGTGCGCTTGGGCCTGGGCTTGTATTTGTAGTCAGGGTACTTCTCCAGGTGCTGCTTGCTGAGACGGGCCTGCTCCTCATAATATGGCTGTTTCTCTAGGTTTGTCATAGCTTTCCAGCGAGACCCTGTGAGAAAAAGAAGGTTAGGATTCCAATTTGCACAGCTGCTAAGGATGCTAAAAAGATATGCCCGGGAACAAGAAAACCTAAAGGGAAAAGGTTGGCTCAAACCCAGAAATACATAATCATGTTTCTGATTCATGAGCGTCGACTCTAGAGGTGAGATTCCACAAGGATGGAGGTGTTAGTGGTTCTGTCCTCAAAGAAACTGTGTACCCAAAGGTACAAAATCTGGGCAATATATATATTTTTTCTGGCATGGATTAATAACTTAGGCAAAGTTGTCTGGTATGTACTTAAAAGCTCACACATAATTTAAAGGATATATCTTTCATTTTAATATTAGACCATGTTATAATTCAAGTGTGAACTGAAAAATTACGCAAAATCTCATTACATATTTTGAATCTGAGGTTAATTATATAGTTTTTAGTATTTTTATGTGGGGATACATTACTTACTACAAAGGTTTCTAAAGGTTACGTGTAATTCTCATTCTCTCAACATGTTTAAGTATATTTACATGAAAAATTATAGTTTAAAATTCATTTCATTGAAATTTTAATTATCAAATACTACATTAACAAATATGCACTCTTTTAAAACTTTGTGCTAGGAATTGTGTAAAAATTTCACATAAAAAGTCTAAATTTTACCTTATACCACAATCCTGTAAGATAGACAGCATTTATACCTATGTCCATTTATACCTAAGCTGAGAAAATTGAAATTCAAACAGATGAAGTAAATTACCCAAGGTCACACAACTATTAAATTGAAAATTTGTGACTCTAAACCAGGTGATGCAATTGATAGGGTGCCGTAATGTACGTCTTTGTGTACCCACACCCACGTACTATACGTGATCTAGCAGAGGTCAGAACTTCAATAACAGGCATGTAAGACTCTTCTCTTAAAGAAACACTGTCAATAATATATAATGTCACTTCCCGTGATGCAGTATGCATTAATAATATTAACTCATTATTTTTTAATTTAATTAATTAAACCCAGTAATAATTTCCCCCTTCTTTTTACCTTTCGTTTTGGTTGGGATTCAACTAGGATTGCAGAAAGCAACCACTGAAGCTTAATTACAAATTGCTCATGCAAATTCTCCATATAGATATGATTTGAAGCTTAGATTCTATCAGTATGCCTATGTGTAGTACTAAAAGAAGTTGTAGTAGTAACATTTATTTTTTATTGAGCATGTGAAAAAATCTATTTGCAGATGGAGTGTATTTATCTGTAAGAATTCAGTTCAACCCTACCCAAATGCAAAAATCCAAATAACTGAAATGAGGCAATCCCTACCAAATACATACTGGCACTGCAGTTTTTACCTGCCTTCCAGAGTCACCTGAGCAAGATCTTAAAAGCTTTCCAATGGGTTCATCACTCAGACATAACTCCATCTCTCAAATGCAAATAACTCCCAATGCACAGTTCTTTCAGAGAATTCATCAATATGGGCTGTTATATTCATTGAAGGAATACAGTGCAAGGGGCACTATCTCTTTCCTTAGAATTGTTTCTTATTGAAACAGATGTTGCCTATGTGGGTATATCTACCCAGCTGTTACAAAGATTTATAAACATATTTTTTGATCTAGATAGCCAACATGACTTCATTTTATTTACAACAGAACCTAGGTTACAGTTCAAATAATACAATTTATTTTTCTATTCCTTTAACAAACTTGTACTTAATTAGCAGTATCCAACATTGTCATTTGTAGGGAGTCTCATATTCCTTACTGCCCAACATTATTTTCTAAAAGGACTTGAAAACCATGATGCTATTTTCACAGATAAACCTATAATACTATTGAACTGAATCAATTCTTTTTGTGGAGTTTCTTACATGTATGTATAGTATACCAGGATTTCAGACCTTGAGTCATAGAGTGAAAAAGCAAGCTGACCAAAAATAATTTACTGAATAATTATAGGAATACACTGAAAAATGAATGAAGAATGGTTGAGTTAAAATTCACTAGTTACCTTTATCACCATATAAAACAAACAAAAAAAAACTAGCATTCTCATTTCAAACAGGAGTGGCCTCTGATACTTCCCTAGGTTTAAAGACTCTATTAGCTCAAAAAGAATGTTTCTCTAAGGAATGAAAATGTTTATGCCTCCTAGTACTCTGCCTTGGTATGTGAAAACTCTTCAGTTTTCCCACTGTGTGGATGATGCTGTTTTAATTACTGGATATACAGTGATGAGTCATTATGGTTCCTCTTGCAGTAATGAAGAAATATATTAAACAGTATAAATTTATTATTTTAATTATAATTGAGGAAAGTACAAGAAGCTATAGGAACATATGCACAAATGCAGTTTTATTCTTTAATAATAATTTCTGAATAGAATTAACCAAATGACAAGGTAGGTGCTGTTTTCCATGTCTTTGCAGGTCCAACCACTGAGATGTAAACCCCTGGAAGCCACTAGATGAGAACGATAGGAAAGCGTTTCATGTATTTCCAAAAGTATGAAAACATCAGCTTAACTCGGTGTGGCTGGTTGCTTCTCCTGGACCACAGACAAGGACTAAGGTCCTTGTTTTGGCAGAAGACTGGCCTTTGACAATTAAACGTAGAGAAGGACATCTGGGTATTCCTTCTGATGACAAGAGGAAGATTCAGTGAAAAATATCAGATGTTCACAAGATAGGAAAAAGGGGTCTTGAAAGTGCTTTTTTCCTTTCTAAATCTGGCGATTCAATAAAAATGAAGAGCCTGATGTGAGCAACACTGTCATCTCCATGGGGTCTGTAATGAATTTGCACACTTCACTCCAACTACTGTATGTCTAATCAGAAAAAGATGTCCCCCACTCCCTGATCTGGTGCCAAGCAGTAAAAGGTGATTCCTTATGTTAACAATTTCAGCAGAATGGCTTATTAAAACCAGATTTTAGGGTATTATAAAATGCTTAGAAGCCCTTTAAAATGTCAACTAGGATCCCCAGAGACTATGTAAAATGTCAACCCAGCTCAAGCGCCTGTTTTCAGCAGAATGAATTAGTGGCATGCAGTCGGAGGCTGTTATCCAAAACAATCAGTAAAAAGGACAACATCAAGCTTTCTTTGTACTTTTTTATGAAATGGCCATTCAGAATAATCTCATGGATATTTAAAGATCACTTATTTATTTGAAGCTATGACTAAATATTGAGGTTCCCAACACCTCAGTGTTTTCTTTTTCCTGCTATATCTTTATTAATGCAGCTTCATAGAAAAGTCTGAAATTAGACAGTACTCTCCTTCATGTAGTCTATTATTATAATGTAATCATACGGTTACTGTAATATTCCTAACTTTTAACGAGAAATGAGTTCTTTTAGCTAGTCATCTCTTTCCAATAGAGGCTTTTGATAAATTTTTCTATAATACTTCACATCATCAAAACTGCTATTTCTCTTATACTCAGGATGAAGTGTTGACCAGTGGTTATTGCCTTTTTAGTATTCTGACAGATGAGTTTAGGGACATAAAGACAATCTAAACAATCTTAGTATTTAGCTGGTTTTACTTTTACAGTTGGGACTTCTATTGAATTGGCCAAAAAGTTCATTAGGTTTTTTCATAACGTGGCTCTAGTAGCACTTAGTTGTTTTTAACTTCATTCAAAACAATTTTGTTAGATTGTATTGTGACCACTGTCATATCAGTGTGCATTTTAAAAAACTCATCACAATTGGTGAATTTTTGTGTAGCCATTTTAATATAGAAGGTATAAGAAAATAAGCAGCACTTTTGGTATATTATGCTTTATTATTCCAAGGAAGGTAAAAATGCAACTGAAGTGCAAGAAAAAGTTTTGTGCAGTATATGGAGAAGGTGCTGTGACTGATCTAATGTGTCAAAGTGGTTTGCGAAGTTTCCTGCTGTGGATGTCTCGTTAGACGATGCTTGTTTGGGTAGACCAGTTGAAGTTGATAGCAATCAAGTTGAGACATGAATTGAGAACAACCAATGTTATACCATGCAGGAGATAGCTGACATACTCAAAATATCCAAATCAATAAAGTTATTGGTGGAAATGAAAACGAGTATCTTTTATTTTATGAAAAAAACTAACAAGACTTTTTGGCCAACCCAATAATTTGAAAATGACTGATAAAATATGAAATATGGTTACATAAAGCATTTTATTCATTTCTAGAGTCTTTCCAAATGAAATAGGTATGATGATTTTTAAGGAATGAATAAGTCCATGTGTCAGGTACAAAATAGTCATAAAATGAATAAAATAGATCAGAGATGATAAAAAATGCAAAAAAATGTGCATTTTCCTCCATCAGTTCCATTATTTGATTATATAAGTATATATGCTTTTATACTTAAGTATTCACATTTTCTAGGTACACCTAAAGCTTCATATTCTTTTTTAAAACAACATTCATTTAAAAATTTCAGAATCATTGCTCACTGAAATAGAGAACAAGTGGGCAGTGACCAGAGGGGAGAGGGAAGGGAATTTAAGGGGAAAAAGGGGGAGGGATTTTGAGGAACAAGTATGAAAGACACAGGGATGAGGACTGGGGGGGGGAATGGAAGGGAGGGGGGAGACCGGGCGGGGGTGGTGGTGGGGTGGGATGGGAGAAATAGATTAAAAAAAAATGTACTTGAAAGGTAACTAAATAAAATTTAATAAAAAAAAAGAATCATTGCAGATGAAAACTGAGACACAAGTTTAAGTGGTTAGCATTTTTTGTTTGTTTGATCTCTTTACAGACGCTCACTGTGGACTGCTCAGCATCGAGTACCATTGTTGTGGGATCATAAAAACACATGTATATGTTTAGTAGCTACCTCTAGGTGGTCAGTTGCTTAATGTAATACTCAAAAGGGACACTATATTAACTACATGTAGTTCCAAATGTATTGTGGATTTTAATAAAGTTTTAATAACTTAGACAAATATTGTTACCTATTTCTTAAAGCTAAAATTTGTTGATAGAATTATGTGTTCCTATTATATTTTTATCATTTACCACTTAGAAGGCAGTGAATAAATAATCAAAATTTGTTTAGGTTGTCCAGTACATGGCCATCACGCTACATGAAGATGAACATGCTGATGATGTCAATAATGAGAGTGATGATGCACAAAAGAAATGGAATCTTCCCTTCCTCTTCTCTTGGATTTAAATCAGTCAATAATAGGTCTCTACAGTCAGCACCCTTTCTCCTCACCCATCCATCCAGTGTGTTTCAGGACAGATGCAGGTAGGGTAACTATGAACCATACTATCTGCTCAGAAGTGCAAAGGCAGTATAGAAATGTGCAATCTCCATCTTCCTAGTCCCGACATTGTACACTGACTTTCAGTTTTAGTCCTAGAGCACACACCATCTCCACCCCTACCCCACCCACACCACAAGATGAATTCCACAGTTAAAAAAGGAAAAGATAAATATGGTTGATAACAATATTGACTAGCTCATATGAAACAAACTCTTATCCGCTAAGGGGAGGAGTTTGGGGAACTGGGTGAAAAAGGAGAAGGGATTAAAAATACAAATTAGTAGTTATAAAATAGTCACAGGGATGTAAAGTACAGCATAGGGAATATAGTCACTAATATTGTATTGTGTTACAACAATTAGTAAAGAGACACACAACTAAATAAATTAGCTGTAGTAATTGGGCACATTTCTCAATGAACATGGACTGTTTCACCATCAGAAGAAAAGGCTTCAATGATGGTGCTTATTTTTATATACGCAGATAACATGAGCTGGCTGGCCTCCAAACCTAGCATCTTTCAACAAGTGTAGAAAACAGAACTCTACATTTAATCCATATATTGCTTTAACCTTTAATACTTTTCTTACCCAATATCTTGCTGATGTTGGAGTTGTGCATGTCAGGAAAGGCTTGAAGGATTTTTCTTCGTTCATCTTTAGCCCACACCATGAAGGCATTCATTGGACGCTTTATGTGGGGTTCATTGCTACCACGCCCCCTGGATTCCCTATAAATTCTTGATTCTGAGACTCCAGCACTTCCTAAAACCAGGGAATATTATTTCACATTAGTGTTAAAACTTTTTACATTTCTACTCCTTTCATTACTGTCTTTTAGTCTATTAAAATATCTGAAAATAAACAGTACATGTGATAATGGTACTTCTAGTTCTTAAGACAGATGCTTGTTTATGAAGTTTTTGTGATAAGGCTTGTGGTGGCAAATGTTATATTTTTAATCCATTCATAGTGCATTTCCCTTTCTTACAATGGTGGGTTATTTCACCATTTACTTTTAAGATCACCAAAGAAACCTGAATATGTGATCTTTGATGCAAATTGGAAAGAGAAGAGTTAGATGAGATCAATAGACATGGAAGCCCTGTAGATATATTAAATAGGGGGAGAAGCACACAAAACTATGAAACACTAATGTGTTCTACAGAATGGATGCGTACAGGTAAGTGGGTGTCTCGGCCACCTAAGGACTATCAGAAGATAAAGCACTCATGCCTTCTCTTTGCAGTTATAAAATTGAAATGTTGGTAGATTAAATTTGGAGGTTAAAGTACAATATGGTCTATAATGTGTCTGGATTTTCTTTGAAATTATGTGCTAATAATAAGTGCATCAAATATGTTGATGGAGAATGACAGTCTGCACCCCAAGAGATATTTAAAATGGGAAAATGGGCAAATAAATAGTTCCATTACTCTGGTTTCTTAAAAAGTCAACAGCCACATTTAAGATAAAAATAATATATTCATTTCCCTTAATTTTCCCCTAATGTCTAAGTTATCCAGAGACCCACTGAAAGTTACATTTCAATCAACAAGATTCATGATAATAAAACACAACCAAGAGTCCAAGAGTCACAGTGGAACCTTATGGAGCTACAGTCACTCCTCTAGGTTTTCTGTGATTTCGTAGAATAGCTACAGCAGACCAAAGAGCTTCTATAGGTACTTATGTCTGGAGAGAGTGGGAAGAAAGAAAGAGAGAGAAAAAGAGAGAGAGAGAGAGAGAGAGAGAGAGAGTGCATATGAAACTCTGACACTAAGTTTTCCAGGGTTATCATTATAAAAGGTGGAAGAGAGAATATTGATAGCATAAAATTTCAAAAATAATTTGGAAGTCTTAGAGCATGTATTATTAATAAAACATTGTTTTTCCTCCTTCACATTCTTCTTCATTTCTTAATTTGAAGGAATAAGAATGAACCAAAATGGCCCAGATTTGAAGACCTCTACAGAAGCAAACCAAAACACACAGCACCTATGTTGATGGAGTTTCTCATTATTTTTCATTCATTATATGCTCTTTGGTCTCATGAAGATTGGCAAATATTTTGCATATAAGCATGGCTGAATTTAAGAAACAACATAACAAAATTTTGATGTTTTAAGCTGATTATCATGCATATATTTTATCATGCTGATACAACTTAAAATTTATGAGATATGTTATACCAGTAATTGTTTTTTTACTGACAAAAATGAGTGCTAATATATGGTAACATCTTTCTAAAATGGGTTTGTAACTCACAAATGATCACTTGCACATCTGCCTCTTCTTGTTCTTACACCTTACAGCAACATAAGCGATAAAATGAATGTTATGTGGCTTCATCAACCTAAACAAGCTCTTTGTATGTACTTAGGCCAGTTCTGTCTTATCCAAGCAAAGTAGAAAATAGAAGGAAATGTTTGGATATAATAGCCCAGAAAAACACAGCCTTTTCTTGGCTGTCCAGTTGAATAAAATTCAGTTTTGACAGAATTATCTGGTTAAATGCTCAAGTCTGGCTAGTCCCTTGTACAGTGCAGAATTGGGCATAAAAGAATTGGCCCAAGGCACAAATTGGCATTGTGTGTTTTGGGAGAGTCAAATGTACTCCTCTGTCCTAAAGAATGGTTTGTCCTGGCACAGGCTTTTCCATAGGCAGGCAACTTCCTCTGGAATAGTAATAAGTTGGAAGACAGTGCTCTTATAATACATATATGTCATCTGATACTGGAAGGACATTTCCAGCTGGGGCTTTGTGTAACAGCACTTTTTTCTTTTCCTTTTTTTGAGCTATTAAATTACAGTATAATTTTATTTAGTTGTCACTGTGGATGTTAGAAGTTCAGAGATGCAGACAACAGAAGTCTTGAGGCATGTGAGGAAGGCAACGGACTTGTGGCTGGAGTTCTAGTTGGGTTATAGGGAGGGGTAGGCAGGACACCTCACTGTATGATAGATAGTATAAGAGGGAAAGGTTTCAAAATGCAAGAAACCATCCTAAACACATCCTCTGAGCCATGTGTCCTGGTCTGGGTTTGACAAACGAAAACCGGAAAATGAGCCTATAGATACAAATTGCTGAAAAGTTTGTTTCAAGTATAAGGAATAGAGAGCAAGAAGCAGGGTAGATGGTGATTGAGAATATTTGGAATCATTCCATTTGAATCCAAGATCTGCCTCTGGCACTTACAGCCCTGTAACCTTGGGAAAAATGATTCAAAATTGAAGGACCAATCTCTTTATCTGTAATACTGCTTCTCTCACAGGCTGTGCTAAGGATGAATGAAATGATTGATGCAAAGCTCTCAGCCGGTGCTTGGCTCATGGGGCCTGCTCAGTACACACGAGCTCCTCTCCTAATGATCAGGTGTGAGTGACTGTCTTGTATATTTTCTAGTAGTTGCAACTGGCCCTAAATAGACACTTCTGCACACTACTGGAATGCATATGAACAACTTTCACGAACCATCAGAATCTCCACTCATATTGAAATCCATCATGGCATGGCTAAACTTTCCTTCTTCATTCTGTTTAACTGCCAGCTGCTGAGTCAGACTCTCCAGTGTTGTTTTTTCCTGAAAAAAAGAAAAAAAAGAATTTATAATGAGAGCTCAATTTGGAAATTTTAATTATTCAAAGACATTTTTCTTGGACCATAGATAATACATCAGCTTCGAGAAGGGATGGGATGTTGATTTATTCACCTTTGCACATTCAGCACATTATGTAATTAAAGCAAATGATCAACAGGATTTTTGAAGACACTCTGATTCTAAGAATCCCCTTTACAGTTTTGACATTTGGATTTGGTATGCCAAAAAGATAAATGCCGGGATCCTTGGAGATAACCTTCCCAAATCACAAAATGTACATAGAAATTTCACAAAATAAACCTGTTTTGTAGCATTTGGAATGCCTGCTTTATTTTTAGACAGACAGTAGAAGGATAGAAGTGGCAAGGGGCCCAGAGAAAGTCTTCCGATAGTTAGGTGACCACCTGATAGGAACATAATTCAAGACTACTGCCCTCTGGTTGCCATCTCCTTAAATGCCATCTGCATTCCTCATGAAAGGGTAATGAAGACATTTAAATATTCATTGTTAATTGCTTGTCAAGGCTCTGTACATTCAATGTGAGTGCCTGCTACTTGGACTACAATTTGGTTTGGATTGCTAAGCCAAAATATTGAGTTGGCGAATTATTTGAAATACAAATATACCAAAATTAGATCTGCAAAGAAATCAAGTCATTTAAAAGCATGCAGTGCATGGCTTGAATTCATGGGGAACATGACATTGCAAACTAAATTATTTTCAAGGAAAATATAATGCTTAATACAAACTACAGGAGATACTAAACCACTTCAAAATTAACTGGGTGAGTTCAAGAACAGAAAGAGCATGCAATGAAAGGTCTACAACTTTCTCTAGCACGCTCCATCATTGCTCTGAGGACAATGTGGTTCCAAAATAGTTTTAAGAAAACCATCTATTGGATTTTGTAAAACTCACTCATATTTCTTTATAACTAGTCACCTTGTTTTCTGGAGAACACAGAACAAGTTAACCACATACACTGCAGAACAGCTATTGACACCATAAAATAGTCACAGGAAATAATCAACTATTTAAGATAATTGTATTACAAGTGAAGAGCCTAAGTAATGTTTCCACCAATAGCCAAAAGGGTATTGAAATGAATACAGTGCATGTGTTACCTCTACACAATCTCTGACAGTATGACAGTACTTACTGGATAAAAAATTCCCTTACTTTAGTGGCCTCGGTTCTCCTCTATATGTCAAATTTTGTATGTGACTTATGAAAAATATTTTAAAATTGTAAATCACTATGAAATACAGTAGGGAAACTGGGAATAAAATAATTTTATCTACTTTAGTTCTATAAGATTGTCTAGTGTGAACATTGAAATAAATTATCAATTTAAAAATGTAGAGCCTGTCCCAATTTGTTTTGTGTGTAATGTTGGTATTTTCAACTGCTGTATATGTTCCAGATTTTCTTTTGCTGGGAGTCTGCTGTATATATTTAACTGAGCTCAGGAGCTCTAAGGATACCAGCACAGCAGACTCTCTTTATAGTAAATGTAACTGTTGAAGTAGGAGACAGTTACATAAAAAAATCACATTCCATCAACATGATATGAGAGTCCCCGGGTCAATGAAGACTACGGTTCTGTCTTTGGGAAATATACTGGGCATAATCACCTCTCAGGTTTTGATTTGGCAGTGTATAGGAAAATTATGCTACATATATTCTAGAGAGTTTTTCATTCTGAAGCAAAGTCTTTCAAGAAGCGAAGGAAAAATGAAGGTGATCAGAGTAGAAAAATAATGAAACGTTGTGACTTCTAAGGCTTTGAGTTCATCTGTAAAGATCTTGCACCATCTTACCAAGAGGCAAAATGAGCAACTAATGGGTAGGAAAGCTATAACTAGGTCTTACAATAGTGATCACTAATCATCTACGTCTGAAGCACATACTATAAAAAATGACTCAATTAGTTACCCCAAAGTGGAATTTACAATACTTCTTAAGAGGATGTCAGTGGGAGATAGTAGAAGTTAACATGGTAGAATGTACCTCTCTTGTGACATTTTCCGTAGTCATTTAAGCTAATTCTTAGACATGTGAACAGGGAAAATTAGAGGAATTAGAGAATAGGGTGCCTTTAATTAAAACACATGCAAATCAGAATGGTAACACTGCCACACTTTAGAAGCCTTCACGGAAAATAAAGTCAGAAGGCCATAAAAAAATTGAGGTATGGAGGATATAAGAAAATGGTTACATGGTAAATATAGGTTATCAAAATGTAGTGCTTATATTTTAAATAGTTGTTAATGTATTTCCATATAAAAATTGATCCTGTAGTAAATTTTTTTATTTAGTTCTTATGTATAAAAGTAGATATAAATCTACATGTGGATAGAAGTCTAGATAATATACTGAACCACCAACAGAAAAAGGCCGATTTAAGAATAGTTCCCAAGGTTTAAATTCAATCTGTTTAGGCACGCAGGAGAAGAAAGTATTAGCCAAATGTTAGAAAGCACAAATGCTAGCACATTGGGAATACCCTCATTTTCTCCAGCCCCACACGTTTCAGGCTGTTCCCCTCCCACAAGGCTACGTATGTACTACCAGTCTAAAACTCAACCATTTGAGATTCTGTCCCTTGGGTTAAATATTTCCCTTTCCAGAAGCCTCTATTCAAGTGTGCAAATATTACTGAGAATGCTCTTATTGTCAAATTAATTCTTTGTAAATATAGGCAGTTAAAACAAAATGAGGGCAGGAAGGGGATAAATAGGAAAATGGTGAATAGGAAACACTAAAAAATTGAGTTTGGGGAGACAGAAAAAAATGTCGATGGGCAGAGGTGACAATTTTTACCAAATTTATACTCTTAGTTCCAATGGGTTCCAATAAAAACCACATTAGTCAGTAATTTATAAAAAAAAGGAGTACTTTGCGCCTCCACTTTAAGATCAGTGTTCTAGAACACAAACCTCACACTTCACTGCTCTCTTAATACCATCCAGGCACTGATCTGAAACGGGCAAGATTCACTGATTTTTTTGTTACCTTTTTTCTATTAGATATAAACCAAAAACCAAAGAAAGACAAACACATTTAAAGAAATACTTGCCAAATTATTGCTCTGAGTAATTTGAGAGCAGAAGACGCAAACAGATTTATTACTACAAAGTACTCAAAATTAAATAGTCTTGACCTATATGCTTTCTCTTTTGAATAAAAACTAGTAATCAGGTAACTACTAGACTTCTTTTGGAAAGATGATTCTTATCTGGCCACATTTTATACAACTGCATGGGTTTACTAAGGTGGGAAACATTAGGTAAAATCTGGTATTACTTGAAAATCTTAGGATTCTATATTGACTTGTACAAAGATCCAAATGAATGGTATCTCATCTGCAGAAGAAAAGAAAGTTTTAGACCATATAGTTTCTTGGGGTCAAATTCATAACACTAAAAGTCAACATTCGAAGAACTATTATTACTATGTTAATATTCACTTAGGGGATTTGGCAGCTGGTCTTGGGTTTTGTGGCTTATCCAATGACTTGCAAACAGCACATGTATATTTGTACATGATACCAGTCCATTGTGGCAATCAACAAGAAGAACTGCAAAATATCTAAAGACATGTGATCAATGAGTTGATTAGAAGTGGGCAGTAAAGATCTGTATTTTCTAAATCAAGCACACTCTGAATGGCAAAAGGCCAGAGGGATTAATGGGAAGACGACATATTTGTAAATGCAGGCAATAACCATATAGAAAATAATAGATTTGGGGATCTGGGACATCATGTCTTAGTATAACTGCCTTATATATTAGCTGTATTACTTTACACAAACTAATTATCTTCCCTGTGTCCCAGAATCTAATTTGTAAAATGGGGTTTAAATATATGATATATTCTCATTAGTTAAAAAATTTAAGATATACTTTTATTATTAGGTAAAAAAGTCAGTGAGGGTAATTAAAAAGAGTAAGATTCTTTCTGACATATAAGAATTATAGGAATAGTCAGTTCAATGTGTATTAAGGATTCTGACATGGTTATGATCTCATCTTCTATGCTCTGTGGCCAAGTAGTGGACTAATGTGTTGAAGAGGAGAGTAATGGTATCAACCCTAAAAATTATTGAGGGTTATTTTTTCTCCTGTCCACCAGCTACAATAATATATTTAATCTTTAAAAAATTTTCCATTTGATGCTCATACATGATTATTTACAGCTCCATCATATAAGTCTACCAGATATTTAAATTGAAATTTGCTCCTATTCCAATTACTTCAACTAATACTGAAAATACCTAAAAGTCACAGTTTGTAAAGTCTGAAATGTACATCCTTTGTTGATATTTAATAGAAGAGTCAACACACACACACACAAACCCCCACACAAACTGTACTTTAGAAGAGGTAATAGATATTTCCTTATACCTAAGCCTGAATTAAACAGTTCATCAGTAGATGGTTCTTTTATCACCCCTTGAAATTGGGATTCATCTAAGTGATGAGCTTTGCTCCCCACCAGACACACATACACAAAGGGAGAAATGGGTTATGGATCAGCTATCATAATGGACATCCGTGAAATAAAGCTTACAAAGCTATAAAACTCATAAAAAGCACATGCATGAAATGACAGAACAGAGTGTGACTGTCAAATGTTGACTCAGTAATAGTTAAAATCCTTCTGGCTACACTTTTTTATGGTCTCCTTCTATACTAATGACACGGGAAGAACAAAGAAACAAAAAAGGTTTTCAACCCTCCATTTATGTGAATCCCACAGACCACCCAAGAAGATGAAAGATTATTTATAATGTCATTACAATTTATCAGTTGGAAATTGTTTTCATCAGCTTAAGGAAAATACAAAGAAACAATGCACGTGTCTACCCCTCAAGCTCTTGGTTTTACCCTCACTTATTAAGATTACCATTTCCTAAAAAATAATAATCCACCCATATAATCTAACACAAATGGAAGAAAAGGCTTTCTTGTAAATTGTATATAAATTATATACAAATACATATACACACTCGCTCTCTCTCTTACACATACTTCCCTCCAATATCAACAATGATGTAAATTGAAGAAATTGTTCACTAATTTTATTCTGGTCAAATATTAATTTATCCATTAAGATGTTATCAGATGCTTTGATACTCTGAAATCTTGTATTCCTTAGGAATACTTTTTTATTCATTTTCTCCATCAGAGTATCATAGCGGTAGATTCGCTAAGTAGTTGGAAAGGTCCTTAAGTGACCTCTGGTCTGATCATGTACAAAATCAGTCTTCTCCAATCCTGATTTTTTTCCCTTTTATATTCCACTAGATTCTCCTGGTGAAGAAAGCATGAATTAGGAGTCACAATATGATTCTACCCTCAATTTCCTTTTATGAAATTTGGTAGCTAGCTTCATGAAGTATTTCTTGAAGTGTAATTCTAGCTAAATTTCTTAGAATTATAATTTCATTGGGCAACCTGATGTCACTGAAATGTATTGCAGATCAAGTTTTCCTAAGAAGTATTATGAAGTTGAAGGTAAATGGAATGGTTTTGAAGGAAACACACAGTTTTTTATAAATTCAAGTCTTAATCCACATGAATAACTTTCCAAGATAGTAAAATGATGTGAATAAATTGAATCCCTATTTATGATTTTTAAAGAATTGTTTTTAAAGTACAGGAAATATTAGAAAATTGATGACAAATAACTAATTCTGATTCATTTCAGAGAAATGTGAGGACCAATGTCAGTTAATGTATGTTCCAGAAAAGATAGAGCCTATTGTTATGAGGATTACTTAGGAGCACTTAGTAGAGGATGTGGCAATAACAAGAAGCTAGTGAGGATTAATAAAAACAATGGTATAATAATTTTTCCTATAGGACCTGGAATGAAGGCCAGGAAAGTTCAACGGCTACAATGTTTTGGACTTAAACTCAGCATTGGAATAGATTCTTACCAATATCTTGTTGTCAGGATGAAGAAATTGCACAGGACCCAGGAAAAGAGAATTAAATGGAGTGGGAAAAAAGATCAACAGTAGCTATCTTTAAATATCTTAAGACTCCCCATGTTTAAAAACAATAAAGACCTGTTATTTGTGAAAAAGAGATAGAATTTGGCCATATGTCATCAAGGAATCGAACACTGACCAACAGTTGTAAGTTACCTGGTGAAAGACAAGGAACCAGTGAAGGAAGAGTTCTCTGGGAGTCAGAGCTGTCTATCCATCTAAAGGACTGCCTTGGGGTGTGAAAAATTTCATTTCTCTGGCAGTTTTCAAGTATTGGCATATTAGAGATGTTGGAGAGCTCATCCAAGGTCAGGTGACATATTGGATTAAAGATCCTTTTCATTTTGTTAGAAACCTAACCTGCAATTCTATGTCCTACTTGACATATTTTCTCTATCCATAAATGATAAATTCCTCAAAAGTTTAAGTTTCAAAACTTGAAGGCACTCTATTTCTGATTGGGGATAATATAATCATCTTCTTAAATTTAAGAATGATAATTCAGCCTTAGCTGGTGTGACTTAGTGGATGGAGTGCAAGCCTGTAAACCAAAGGATTGCCTGTTCAATTCCCAGTCAGGGCACATGCCTGGGTTGTGGGCTAGGTCCCCAGTAGGGGGCGCATGAAGCAACCACACATTGATGTTTCTTTCCCTCTTTTTCTCCCTCCTTCCCCTTTTCTCTAAAATAAACATTTTTTTAAAAGAAAGATAATTCAAGTTATTAAAAAACAAAAATGTGGTTATTAAAATATATTTTATGAAGAGTTTGTCCAATAATAATCAGATTTACAAATTCAGGTACTTTGTAAAAGACACAGTTATATGTGCTCAATTCAACATTACAATTTGGTCCTTCAACAGGAAAACAAGTGCCATCACAGAGAAGTCTTCACAGGAGGCGGGCTGTATGATGCAGAGAAAAGCCACTCAAGGAATCAAATCACTCACAAAGAAGGTAGACAAGAATACTGTCATAGTAAAACACTGACCCTTATTTATTTGTCAATGGTGCTTATGGCGGATACATGTGGAAGAGAAGGCAGGAGAGGAAAACAATAAGACCCAAGGTTTCAAATGCCTGTATATGTGGTCAGCATTCAATGACAGTCTAAAAGTGACTTTGATGTAATTTCAGAGCAGGGTGGATATAGATGCTATGCACACTGAGTCAAATCAGAAGAGTTAATGGGGAAAAAGCACAGGAGGCTAACAGAGACAAATGATACAATTCACCGCATACACGGGATGTCCAGTCAGTGAGAGGGCTACACAGATGGAAACAAAACTGGGTGTTGTCTGATAACAGTTGTTCTATAAACAATGGGTAACTCAGTGACTGGGTTATGTATAGAATTATTCTCTTTTATTTTTCCTTTTCATGAAATAAAAACTATAAAACTCAGCATTCTTAACAAACGCAGCTTCAGTAGCCAGTAGTTACCTCCGTTAAATAAATATAATTGGACTACTTTGAAGAATTGTGGTTTGGTTCAGAAATGCTGGGTCTGACAAAGAGAAGCAGGCACATCAGGGTTACAGTTCGCTTCTCAATTATCCATGGCAGTTTAGAGGAAGGGAGAGAAAAATGTAGTTTAGAATAGATATTTAAATCTCACTTAACAAACCCTAACATTTCATGTTTTATTAGAGCTGCTATGAAGTATGAAGTAAGATTGAATGTATTCTTTTTGTTTTTCTAGTTTATTCTCTGGCGAAGGGGCTGATGCATGGTGAAAAAAGGAAGATCTAGAAAGGGAGCAGAAACAAAAAAAATGAAGAATTGGGAAAACTATATAAATTGTGGAGATTGCTCAAATGAGATTTTTTTGTCACAGACTCAGAAAGAACACACTAACTGAGGCACAGGACCAAACCTGGAGTAGGTGCTGGGTGAGCTGCATGAACTCCAGCTTGTCCACTGGTCCATTAGGAAAGAAACTGAAGTTCTAGCCAGACGGCCCTGGATGACAAACCGATCTACCACTTCAATTCCTGTCACCTTTGCAAAACTCTGGGTATTTAAAAAAATTTAAATCAAAGATAAGCATACTGGTATGCTTATATGACAGAACATATAGGGTTGAAATTTAATGGGAAAGCACTCTGAAAATGGTAGGACACAAAATAAATGTCAATAGCCCTTATCACTCCCAGGACTCACAAGCAAGTCTTTCTCATCTGATGTTCAGGACGAGGAAGGGAGCAAGGGAGCAGAGAAGGGAAGGGAAGGCCATTCTTAAGAAACCATGTTTTAAAAAGGAAGAGTTCCAGTCCAACAGCAAAAGTGATTCTTATTTTACATATGGAAACATTGGAAATGTGGGGTCGTATATGCAAACGTATAACCCTATCATTTCTGTATAATTATTTTTATTATTCTTTTAGTCTTATATCTGTCTACTGTACACAGGCACTTTAAAACTATCTAGATTGTTCCCAACGCAGTATTTTCAAACTGGCTTTGTATAGTGACTACCAAACAGAAAGAGGGTAGGGGGACATACAGGAGGGCAAAGAAGGGTGAGTGGTGACGGAAGGACACTTGGGGTGGCGAACACACAATACAATATACAGCTGATGTGTTATATAACTGTACAGCTGAAACCTCTATAATTTTATTAAGCAATGGCACCCCAACAAATTCAATAAAAATTCAAAACGAAAGAATACTATTGTAAGCATAGCCTCCGACCTTTGAGTGAAGAGATAATCCCCATCATCAGGGAGGCCGGGGGGTATCTCTCTGGAAGCCCCCTCTGGTGTGCCCCGGGTGACCCATTTTACTGAGCCATCCTGCACAGCCCGGTACCAGAATGATGTAAAGAACACAAGACTCTCTGTTTGAAAACACGCATAGCTTTTCTAGGCTTGAAAATTAAACCATAAAAAGTTTACTGAAAAAAAAAAAAACCCTTTAAAAAGCTCCTTAAAAACTCACACCATAATTGCTCCCCACCAAGCGTGGGCACTTGCTAGCTGCAAGTGGTGGCACTGTGACAAATGTAGCAAAACTGAAAGCGGGCTATACTAGGAGAAAGAAAAAGTCTTCCACTGGCCATCTGTGAAAATAAGGCATGTGGCCATTAAATGCAGAGGCTGTAAATATACACAAACTCCATGAAGCAAATGGCAAAAAAAGGACTAAACTTCAAGCTCAAACAAATCAAAATGTTTAATGCATAGTTACCACTGCTGGACGAAAACAGCTCTGATCTTTGCAGTCTGCAATCTCGGCATGTATTTCAATTAAATACGCCCAAAAAGAAAAGAAAGAAATGAAAAGACACAGGAAAAAAAACCCATCTGGAACAAAAGACTATAGACAGCCTATACTCAATTTCTGGAAACAAACAGCCCCTTTAACTTGCACCAGCCTGTCGAGAATGTCGATTGGAATTATTGAAAGGCTGACATATAGAGTGATGGATGGTGATGACATAATACCTATTTGCCTTTTTGTCCTGGTCTTTCAAAACGGGCTGCTCTGTGCTGATAATATTCACTGAGGGGCTTTCCCCTCCTTTCCTGTCCCATAAGAAGTGTTCCCTAGCTAAGACCCTCAGAATTAAGAAGGTTTTATGAATGAAAAACAAAAGAAACGAAACCTAAGAATCAAATGCCAACTTGCATGTAAGAAGCTGGTCTAGATTTTTAAATCATCAGTTAGTTGCCTAGAAAGCAGCTCCCGTCCATTTATATACATTTGCAATGGAGAAGACTCCAGCAATAAAAGGCAAGTATTCAACACCAGATTTTGTGTATCTTTTAGTTAGAGTCACCAAGTACATAATGACATGTAGAAATTTAAAAATAATACATATTCACTTTTAGAAAGGTAAATATCAATCATTTTGTTATTTTCATTTGTTCCTAGGCAAATTCTAGCCAGTGGCTGTAAAGGATTAGGGATGTCTTTTAACACCCGCCCCCAGCGCCCCCCACATAGTAAAAGCCCCTGCTTGGCTACAACTGTTGCCATATCTCATTTCCTCCTGAAAGATTTATCTAACATGTTTTTTTTCCTTCAAGAAGTCTCTTTCTAACCACTGAAATATCTAGTTCTAATTTGACTTCTCTAGTGCATTTTAACTAAAGGAAGCATCTTCAAAAGCAATTTACTAATCATTAAATAACTGGAGAATCTCCCATTGAATGCAGAGGCATGAGTCCCTTCATATTCACTCTTTTCAAAGAAAAACCTGTAGTTCACAGTTGCTCACATACCTCCTCCTCGTCTCAGGGAAGGGGCATGTGTTAAGCAATGCTGAACTAGATGCGCTGTGTCAGTTTCTGAAGAGTTAACGCTGCTGGCCTCATCCATCAGATGGCCAGCGAAGCATCAGGAAAGAATGATGGATGTAAAATTATTACAGGGCTGCCATCCGATACACTTACTGCCATTTGTAACTAATGCTGGGACTGACACACTTTTTTCATTATTAAACATCCACATTAAGTCAACATTGGTCACTGTCGTTTCACGTTTGGCACTCTGTTAGAGAGAAGGAAAAGGGATGACAATGGCAGCAAAGAGGAGGCTGTAATGGAAGAATACCTGAGTGCCAGAGTAATGAAACGTCACCTTTACTTACAAATCAGTCTAGGTATAGTCTGTGGTAAAGGTTCTTATGAATATGACTGACAACTGGAAAGAGAAACTGATGTTATTAATGGGTAAATTATAATCTACGATATACATGTTATTCACCAAATTTTCATCTTATTCTATGTAAATTTGCAAAGAATTTTCACTGGATCTCAGGAGAAAAAATACGACAATTTTCCAGCTATTCTACTTTGTGGTTCTAGATGCACTCATGGCATGTGCAGGTGTTTAAATTTCAGGTACACTAAAGGCAATTGATATTTAGAGAATGCATTCTCTCCCTTAAGAAATGTATGCGCACATTTGCATGTTTATTTCTGTGAGTAGCATCTGTTTTATATCAGAGAAGCAGTATGGGAGTCGGCCTTAACAGGTAGAGAGCATGTGTGTGAACACTACCCACTGATTTAACCTGTTACCAAGAATGCTTTCTTTTGGACATGATTGCATATGATGTAATTCTTTATGAACCACGGACAAGTTATAAGGAAGGTCCTAAACATGTATGGGGGAATGGCAAGAGTAGTTACATGGATGGCAACAAATATGAAACAATAAAAAACAAAGCAGTTTCAAGAGCTTTGATCTAACTTTTCTAATGTAGCCGTGGTTCACAATGGCCTTTTCCTAACCGGTAGCCATTCTGGTCCTTTTTTTTTTCTTGCCAGTATTATCTTTAATCTTAATATATTCCTTGATATAAGGAAGGATAGAATAAGGGCTCTCATTCAGTCCCAGAAACTAATTCACTATCACTTTAAAGCCATCTCTCTTCCTTTACCTAGTATTGTTATAAAGATGTGATGTGACCCAGCACCACCCAAAGGGGAGGTGAGCGGAAGCCAACCTGAGGGGTGCAGTAAAGCATCCTTCTGAGAATGACATGGGAAACAAGGCTACGTGAATGAAGGAGGAATGAAAAACATCCCCGTGGAAATGGAGAGTGAACTCAGCAAAGAGAAAACTAATTCTCCTTCCTAGAACTGCTTGCCTTCATGGGATAGTCGTAGGTACAACAACATGTTGTGACCCTATAAGAAAACTAAGAAAATCCCAGAGATTTTAACCCTGACATCAGTGAGCTGATAAACTAGTATCACCAACCTTCTGCTCCTAACTTCATTGTAAGTTAAAATTTAATCCTTGTTGAAGCTACTGTATTTAGATTTCTTGATACATATAATAACTACATTTCTTTTTTTAAATGTTATCATTTTTTATTTTCAATTATAGTTAACAGAAATTATTATATTAGGTTCAGGCGTACACCCCAGTGACTAGACATTACGTAACTTACTAACTGATCATCCTGATATATCTCGCTCCCATCTGACACCATACCTAGTTATTAGAATATTATTAACTATATTCTTTATGCTGTGCTTTAGATCCCCATTATAATTCTTTAACAACCAATTTGTAATTCTTAATTCCTTCACTTCTTTCACCCATTCTCCAGCCCCTCAACCCCTGCAATCAGGCAACTGTCAAAATGTTCTCTGTATCTGTGTGTCTGCTTCTGTTGTGCTTGTTCACTTCTTTTGTTTTTAGATTCAATTATTAATAGATATGTATTCATTGCCATTTTATTATTTATATTTGTAATCTTTTTTTCATATTCTTAAAGCCATTTAACATTTCATATAGCACTGGTTTGTTGACGATGAACTCCTTTAGCTTTCTCTTGCCTAGAAAGCTCTTTATCTGTCCTTTGATTCTAAATGATAACTTTGCTGGGTAGGGTAATCTTGGTTGTAGAGCCTTGCTTTTCTTCACTGAATATTTCTTGCATATGAATATATCATCTGGACTACAAAGCTGCTATTGAGAAATCAGCTGACAGTTTTATGGGAGCTTCCTTGTAGGTAACTAACTACTTTTCTCTTGCTGCTTTTAAGATTCTCTTTCTTTTTAACCTTCGGCTTTTAAAGTACAATGTGTCTTGGTGTGGGCCTCTTTGGGTTCATCCTGTTTGTGGATCTCCCCTCTTTCTAGACTTGAGTGCCTATTTCCTTTACCGAGTTAGGGAAGTTTTCTGTTACTAGTTTCTCAAATAGGTTTTCAATTTCTTGTTCTGTTTCCTTTCCGTTAGGCACCCACATTATGCAAGTGTTAGTGTGCTCGAGAATTTCCCAGAGGCTCTGTAGAGCCACACATTTTGTGTGTGTGTGTGTGTGTGTGAGATTCTTTTTCTTTTTGTTGTTCTGATTGGGTGTTTTTTGCTTCCTTATATTCCAAATTGCTGATTTGATTCTTGGCTTCATCTACTCTACTGTTGAGTCCCATAACTTATTCTTCATTTCTGTTAGTGTATCCCTCATTTCTGGCATGTCTTTTTAAATACTGTTGAGGTTCTCATTCAATGAATTGGCATCCTCTTACTCAATGTTTTGAACTCTGCATCTAGATGCTTGTCTTTGTTTTCTTTAGTTCTTTTTCTGGAATCTTCTTCTTCTTCTCTCTCTCTCTTTTTTTCATTTGGGACATGTTTCTTTGTCTCCTCATTTTGGTAAGCTCCCTGTGTTTGACTCTATGTATTATTAGGTAAAGCTGCTACATCTCCCAGGCTTGGTAGAATGGCCTAATGTAGCAGGTGTCATGCAGGATCCAGTGACATATCCTCTCCGATCACCCAAGCTGGCTACTTGAGGTACACCCTCACCTGGGCTGCATACACTCTCCTCTTGTGATTGAGCCTTGATAGCTCTTGGCCTGTTAATAAGAGGGACTTACCCCCAGGCCAATCAGCTATAAGCACTGGCTGCAACCATTAATCATTGACCTCCTATGACCTTGGTGAATCAGCTATACATGGGCCCACCCCAGAGAGCAGGACTTACTTCAGTAGAGCTCTGCTGATCAATGAGTCTACCCCTTGAGCATTTTGTTTATGGGGGTGGTTGGATGATGATAATCTGACATCATCTAAACCGGTCCACTTGGTTTGCTGTTTCTGAAGCCTCCTGAGATGTTCAGGCCATTGTCAGCCTCCACCTGTGTTCTGTCCAAGAACCCCCAGCAGGAACTACAAAATGATGTGCAGATAACTGCTGCTTGTGCTGGGCTTGGAGGTGCCCAACCAAGTCCAAGATGCAAACCAGGGTGGGCTGCTGCTAAAGCCAGGGCTGGGGCCAGTTAGCAAGAGGTACGAGGCTTGCTGAGGCCAGATGCTGCTTGTTTGAAAGATTTTAGGAAAATATAAATCATGAGCTCAAACAGGCTATTTGTATAGGAAAGTCACTCGCTGGAAGCAGCTTGGGTAGGCCTGAAAGTTGGGTAGGGTGGAACCTCTGGGAATCACCAGGGTAGGGTAAACAGTGATAGCCAGGATGAAAGAGGCTTAGATATGGCACCTGCCTGCTAGCTCTGTAGGGGGTGGGCGGCTCAGCAAAGATACAATAGATTCTCCCAGTTCTTCTGTCTGGGAGAAAGTTGTACCCCAGTTCTGGTCCTGATGATGGACGTTGCAGTTCCTCCCAATGTGCCTTTGGTGTCTTTCAACCTGCTGTTCCCCACACTGGAGCTCACAGGGAATGAGTCTGAGTATGTTTATTTTTGGACCCTTTACGAGGAGCTGTCTGGGACTCCAGAAGCTTTCATCTTCCTTATCTTCAATCACTGCAGATTTTTACAGCCAAGAGTATGGGAACTTCTCTTCCTGGCACTGGAACCCTGGGCTGGGGTGCCTGATGAGGGGCTGAGACCCCTAGCTCCTCGAGGGAGGACTTCCACAGCCCAGAAACCCCTCCTGATTTTTTCTATCACATGTAGATGTGGGACCAGCCCCTTTCACAACTCTGTCCCTCCTACCAGCCTTGATGTGGCTTCTTTCATTCCCTAGTTTTAGAATTTCCATTCAGCTCAATTTCATGTGGTTCTGAATGATGGTTTTTCAGTCGTTTAGTTGCAATTTTGATGTGATTATGTTTACCATCTTGACTGATGGTTTAAATACATTCCTTACGGATACTATAGCATAAGTATCATCTTCCTAAGATAACAATATTGGGAGTGAGAGGAAAGGGCAGGGAAACTTCTGGTCTATTCTTCATTTCAGTCCAGAGCACTGGGTCTCTATTATTTTTGTATTGCCTGGTGGACTTGCCTTTTAGGTATGGATACCTTCAAACTTTAGGTCGGAACCTGAGTATGCAGTTGAATGTATGGTTAAAACTTCCACTTACATGTTAATGAAGCAAAGCGGGTGTTTTTTACAAAACAAATATCAGAGGGTCTTCTTTCTGAGTCTTTCTACCTAAGAGGCTTACGCATCCATCCATAACACTACTCTGTAACAGAGCTGTGTGGTAAAAAGATAACATTATTCGAATATACAATCAGGCTATAATTAACCAGAGATGACAATTATAAATAACACTGTGTCCCAGAGTTTCCAAGAAACCCGACATACACAGTTCTTGAGTACGTTGAAACACTTCCAAGAAAAGTTAAGAAGTGCAAAATCTTTTAGAAGTCTTCAATTAAAATGTGTTTTGGTAAAACTGACTTTAGTACATGTTACCGGAATACAGTCATCCCTCTCTTCACACCTCTAATTGTTTTCACTGTCCAATGCAGCTTTTCAGAATTAAGACTGTCTAGTTGGGACAACCATACTGATCGTCTGAAATGTGAGGAAAAGTTAATGTGTGTAAGGTTTGTGTACTCAAAAAAAAAAAAAAAAAAAAAAAAAACAGACCTCCACTACAGGATTCCAATTATCTGGATCTCAGGTTTTGCTGTCACCTTTTAGACGGATGGAAAGCACCGGGCTGAATTTCTCTCCCCCTTTCCTTTCTCCCAGCTTCTTCCTATCTTATTCTCTCCTTTATTGTACCCAGTCATTACATTTTCTGGGTTATGAAAATTGAGAGTATTGTTTTAGAGAGAAAAAATTCCCTTTTTGTGATTCTCATGACATGAGAATATAATAGTGCAAACTATGAAAGTATGTTATCGTATGTTCTGTTTGTCTTTCATTAAGAACTACAAAGAAAAATGTCAAACCAATTACTAATCTACCTATGCTTTGGCATGGCTAAAATTGGATGATTATAAAAATTTATTTAAAAGGTAGGTACTAGGGAAATACACAATATATTTAATGATGTCACTTTATGTCGAAGAATAAGCACCCACCTTTGTCAACTCAGGTATATAACTGATCTGATATGCTAAGCAACACGGGGTCTTATTCAATTCCCATAGGAAGACCTACATACATAAATATGCCATGATTAATGATCAAAATAATTTTACCTCAACTATAAACACTATAAAGGCAGAGGACATTTTTCTTTTTCAGTGCAGTACCTCAAGTACATAGCATCATCCCTAATACATAATAGGTGCTAATGTTGAATAATTACTGATTGAAATATATAAACTTGACATCATCTCATTCCCATGAGTTATACAGACATATATTGATCATTGATACTGTAGAAGTGATACCCAAGTTAGTTCAACAAGAAAAGGCAACCACAATGATAACCATTTCTAAGAAAGCCTCAGTAATCATAATTTCACTGTCAGGTATGAAGGGTAACATAAGGGGTGAAATAGTTTGGATCCTGCTGAAAATGTTTACACTGACATTATGAGAGTTTGCCATATTATTATACTAATGGAACTGCTCACCTTCATATTTTAAGATTTTCACTTGAAAACTCATAAAAATACAAGACTTTAATCGAAGATGTTACACAACTGCATCAAACATGCATGGTTAAGACATCTTAATTGGCCAGCAGATTTTGGCAGGTATTACTTCAAAAATAGTCTTTGAAAAATGTGATTACAATTCTACAAAAGAGGAAAACTGAAAGCTGCAGCTTTCAACAGAGGCAACTCTAACTCCTGCACTCCTCGAATAGGAGGTGCTAATCACAGAAATAAAATAAAGTATAATGGTGGAGGTGGAACAAGATGTGGAAATGAGGTTCCCTAACAATGGACAACTATGGAATGAAGTCAATGCAGATGGTTCCACTCCTCTTACTTAATCAAAAGGCTGAGCAGAGTCACTGGAGCCAGGATAAAGTCATGTGTTAGAACAACAGCTGATCTGTATTAGAGAAGATTAACTTGCAGTGCCATGGTGGAGCGCCCGGGATTATTTTGTGCACTTCCATTGCTTTACAAGCCGTCGGCACAATTATTGCCCTCCGATGTGAATGACTGATCTGTAACCAGAGCTAAACTGCATGCTGCTCAGGGGCCTAGGAGCTTCATGAAGATGAATTTCCATACCATCAAAGTGCTTTTAATGGGCTCCCTGATTCAACCACAAGGCCTGTTTTGCAAGTATATAGAACTTAGCATGAAGGCTTCCTGTCCGAAAGGATTTGGTCGGTTGTCACTTGACAATTCCCAGCCAGCACAGGGGAGAAGGGGGGGAGATAGGTAGAGTTGTCTCTGCTTTGGAGGATTAAAAAAAAAAAAGAAAGGTACAGATGCTTGCTGAATGCAACCAACTGCTGCATCCACAGCTGAATTCGATGCGCTTAACAAATAACGGCAATTTAGCTATGCTTGCGAGGAATAGCTTGAGTCACTTTGCATTAGCATCTGGCTGAGTGTTAAACTCATTTCTACACGGGGAGCAGAAAAAAAAGGAATTTCTGTTCAAGCATCCTTTCAAGAATGTTTAAATATTTGAATGTAAATTCCTTTATGCTTGCTATCATTTCTTCTCATAGCTGCCACTTTGCTTTTTCCCTTCCCTTCTGATGTTCAGCTAGAAAAATTTTGTGCCCTTCTAGGTGCACCGATGCCTTCGTATGTCGTGAGACTGGAAGGGATGATATACTGACCCATGTTCTGCTCTCCCTTTTAGAAACAGAACAGAATTAAACGTTTGGACACACATTTGGACCAGAAAAAAAAGTATGGTTGTGATAGAATCATGCATACACTTCTTCACTATGCAGACTGCCAGCTTCTTAGAGATTATAAGACCTGGGTGGCCAGAAAGCTATCCAAAGTACTAGACTGCTCCTTCTCTACAATACAGTTTGACTTATGTTTCCTGTGATGATTAACTGTCAAGTTATTGTTCAGAAGTTGGTCATTTTCCCCTTTTACCTACTGTATATGTGTAACTAGAGGGTTATTTAAAAGAAATTCAGTAACTGTGAATTGAAGTTTAGTATTTCAGTTCAAAACACATAAAACATTACCAAAAGAAGTATATCACTATAAGCCTTCTATAATTTATATTTTTCTGAATAAGTGTTGAAATTTATTACACATCAGATAAATTCAGAAGTTTCACTGGTCTTAGGTAGAATAATAATGTCCAAGTTTTTAAAAAATCACATTTTGTTTTATAATAAAGTTAAATTTTCCAATTGTGCAGTCACCTAAAACTTGATAGGGCTTTACATTAGAAACATATGACAAGCTCAGGATCCCAGATACTTAGATTATGATCATGGGTATCATCCAAGCTTATGCTGGTTAAAGAAGATTCAGCATTTCCAAATCCAGCTCATCCCCAAATACAAGTTACGCATCTCTGTAAAGCAAACTTTTGCTCAGACTCTTATCACAAATGCTATTTCATTTTAATACAAATGGATGGCAGAAAAGGAGATATTAATTTTCAATAAAGTTTGAAGACAGATACAAGATAATTATAACCCTGCCTATTTATTACTGACTGGTTTTGATTAGAATAGACATGGAGATTTCTGAATGACAGAAGGAAAAAGGGAGGAGAACCATTATTTCGACATGATGAGAAGATTGGAAATACCCCCCAAAAGAAATCATTCAGGCAATTGAAGCATTTTCGGAAAGTCAGTTAGTTTATGAACTAACCTTTTCTGTCCGGCAGTTATTGAGACCTAGACTATTCACAACAGCCACCTTCCCATCAAGCACCTGTTGTTCCCGCCGAAGTTGCTCCTTCATCTGCCGAGCCTCTTGGATTGCCTTGGTGACAGCATCATGGTCATTTAAGTAACCTGAAGATGTGACAGAACAAAGGATATATTTTGTGCAAATGCATGGATAAGTTAACCTTTAACCATAACAATCACTTCTTTTGTGGGTAATGGCTAGTGTCTGGCATATAATAATGCTCAGTAGAATTTGTCTAAATGAATGAATGAATGAATAAGTAATTGATGATGATGGATTCACATAGTCACATATGAACATGGCGTCAAACATCTGTAATAAAAACATAGTATTTAAGTGAAATATAGTTGTTTTCACACATTTGGAAAAAAGTTTAAAATACTATTTTTACATAAGCTCTTTTTAGTTATGTGAATATTTTGTAGTACAAAACTAAAATCTACCTTAGATTTTTTCATGTAAGGATTATTTGACTGTTACCATAGGGTGCCGATATTGATGATTATCAGTACAATTACTGACACTCTCATAGCACTAAAAAGGTCAATCTAAAGTTTATGTATAGCATATTTATGTTGTTATTTACAGAAAGAATAAATCAATTTAACTGACAAAGAAGAGCATTTTGCCTCTGAATCCACTTATGGGGAAATAAACCCCAGGTGGCAGTGGTTTACTGTGGATACATCCTTGCAATAGTCAAGAGGCTAAATTTCAAGCTTAGACTGTAACCAAACACCTGTAATTGTTTGATTAAAAAAATTGGCTACTGGCAAGTATAGTCACTCAATTCACACTCTTAAAAAGATGGTCAAATGACCAGCCTGTATCTGCTCTACAATCCAGAGTTAGCATAAAAGAGCCAAAATATATGTTTTTAAAAATAACAGGTAAAAGAAGCAAAACTAATTTAAATCTAACTTTAACACTGGTCCTTTATTTACTCGATATACATTATTATGATAACTTGCAAGATCTTAAGGTAGAATACTAATGAGAAAGGATCGTTTTGCAAATATTGAAAGGAAAGCTAATATCTCATATTCTGCTCTCCTTATTTTTTAACTAGGGCATAAAATGGCATAAACTGAATCTATAATATGAAATTGCCCAGAAAAGGGACTTGTTTGTGACATGAGGCTAAATCTAACCAGATCCATTGGTGAATTGTGACAGATGGAGGGACTGTGAGACAGAAGGCAGGCACTAATCACACATAAAATGACCGGCTTGCCTCAACATGTTCCATGGATTCCAGCAAACTTTACACCCTAATCCATTTTTAGAACAAAAAACATCTGGGCCATAAATCCTCTAATCTGCCAAAACACACTATTAAATCCCATGATTTGTTGAAAAACACTAAGATTAAAGAAAGGAAATATAAAATGGCTAACTGCCGTGTTAGGAAAGTGTTATTAATACTATTTCTTTGTCTCAATTATGAATGTTCTGGTACTAAAGAGCCTTGTCTAATCACGTCAGATTACACATCCTCGTTGTATAGCTAGGCTCCTCTATCTGATCTGCTGATTGCCAAAAAACATAGGGTACTTTCTTGCTGCTTAAACATTTCTGTTGAAGAAGCCGATGGGAGATTAGGGCAGCGCTGCCTCTCCCCCCACTCCCTCTTTACTGTGCACAGACCAGGCCTGGCCCTCTGATCTCCTTCGAAGGCAGAAAAAGAAGTTCCAGGGTAGTTGGTAGAAGAGAGAACCAGGAGCTACTCTACAGGGTGGGTCAAAACTAGGCTTACAGTTGTGAGTACATGAATTAAGAGTTTATTCTTGCATTATTATTTGTTAATTATTGTATTATTTTTCATATGAACAACTTTCTAGACCCAAGTCAGACCTTTAGGGTTAAGATTTACTATTAAAAGGTGGTTGTTTTTAATGTCAACATCCTATTATCCTGGCTTGAACAACCTTCTTCATATATTATTCTTGAACTATTCTGTTCACAAATGTTACCACTCTAGAAAGAAATACAGCTCTTATTGGGCAGTGATGGTCTTGGAGTATGTTCATTTAGTAACATGCTAAGGGAACAGGCTTGATTTTCCTACCCTGTAATTCCTGTTTATGTACAACCTGACATTGCACACTTCTATAGTCTGTTTGCCTCTTCCAGAGCACAGATATATGTGAAATGGTTTGACACATGGCATTGAATAAAATGTAAAATTCTTTATGCTTTTTAGGTGCTGCCAAGATAATACTGTGTAGAAAAAAATGATTAACACTGATGCAAAAGAGATGCAAATTGTTGTGGGGGTAAATGACTGGCAGATGTATCTTTTATAATGGCTTCTTCCAAGTGGAGGTGTGTGCTTGTGTGCAGGTGGAAATAGGTGTTCATTTTAAAGTAAACATTCTTGCTTTTAGAGACTCTTGAGTACTAGTTAACATGCTATATGAAATACTAACATTGGTACCTCATGTATTAAATCGTAAAAGCCATTTCTACACCAGAGTTAACACTACAGGGATGGTTTGGTGGTTGTTTACAGTCTGTCCTTATTGCAGTCACCAAGTTCCCCAACCTGTGACTCCCTCTCTTGGCAAATGGTCTGGCCTCTGGTTTTGGACCTTTCTGCTCCCCCCTCCCATTCTCACCCCATGCTAACTTCAGATCTATCTCCATTTATGCCTCTTCCTGCTTCTGTGAAAACAGTGACTCTAATTTTATTCAAGACGACTCATTTACACTCATGTCCCAGACTCCTACACTCCACCATGGGTATTCTTTTTCATGTTTGTCATCTCTATGCTCTTCTCGCCCATCTCAACCATCTCAACTTATAAGCACATAAGGTTCTCCTCCTAAAACAAGCAAATTTCACCTTTGTGTTGCCCTCTTGTTCCATCCCTGTCTATTTGCCTTGTAAGCCAAGCTTCTCAAAGATTCATACTCTCCCACTCCTTCCTCACCCTCCCATTCCTAATGCAACCTTGTTTCTGCCTCCTGTGTCTTTTTAATTGCCAAATAAAAGAGTCATTTTCCATCTCTGCAGAATGACAGCACTGAGCAACTCCTCACTGAAACTCCTTCCTTCCGTGTTTCTCGCCATAGCCCTGGATCCCCTCTCTTCTCTCACCCCCCATCTTCATACCCTTTCCTGGGCTCCTTTTTTCATCTGTTCTTTAGATTTTGCTGCAGGGTTTCACTCCTTAGGAGAAGTGTATGTTTTAGAGTTGGACAAGCCTGAAGTAAAATTCCAGCTTTTTCACTTACTAGCTATAAAATTGTGTGTGCTGTTTTACTTTTCTAAGTCTCAATAGACTCATTAGTTATATGGGGATAACACTCACCAGACAACACAAATGTGAGGATTAAATGAGTTAAGGTAGTTTTTTTGGTACAATAGTTATTTCATAACCATTGATTTATCTGCTAAATAGCATGGGTGAAACAGGTAAAATTTGGGTTTGATGGATCTGGGTTTCTAATGCTTGGAAAGTGCGATATTTGACAAATTATAACAATCTCACAGAGTTTCCACCTCCCTCACCTGTAAAATAAATGTAAGGTCTGGAAGAATTAAACAAAATAACACATGTGAAGGCATATAGAACACTTGGTACCTGAGGAGACAATGGAAAAATGTTAATTCCTTTCTTTTCTTTCTTTTTTCATTTCCTACCTATGCTTACCCTCAGCAGTCTTCATACATGGTTTGAACCATTATGATAAAGTCTATGAGGAGATACCATTACTTGTTGGTGGAGAGGTTCACTTAAATGGAAGTCCCCCATTTGAGTCCAAAAAAAGACCCAAAATGATCATTTGATACCTTTTATTCTCCCTTCCTTGTACATTGAGGTAACAATTTTACCTAAAGGCAGGATTGGAAGGCAGGTGTGTGTTTAGGAGAGGTTTAGTGAGCCTCAGTCTTAGGAGGGAAATGAGGGGGCAAAGGCCAACATGGTCCAGTTGACATCTCAGAAGAGATCTGGGAAATGCAAGTTGGGAATCATAAACGTAGTTGAGAGATTCTGTAACCCCATAAAATTTACCATGAATTAGTGTTTTATGTCTTAGTGTGTTTTCTTAACCATTACCAACAAAATTCTCAAAATTAAAAAAGGCCCCTATTATACATTTTCAGGGGCAGAAAAAAATGTACAAAATGCAAAGTCCAATCTAAGAGAGGATAAAACATAAACAGAAACAGTGAGTAATGGCTGCTGCACAATGAAACAGGCTGTTGAAAGGTTCAAGGAAAAACAGGAAACTACTTGTAGTCTGGTAAGTTGTGTCTCTCAGAAACACACATCTGTGTCTTATCCTCACCCCCAGTGTCTGTGAATGGGACCCAATTTGGAAATGGAGTCCTTGCAGATGTAATTAAATTAAGGACCTTGAAATGAGATCACCTGTACTTAGGGTGAGCCTGAAATCCAATGGCATGTGTCCTTGTAGAGAAAGAAAAGATTTGACATGCAGGGACATGGGGAAGAAGGTCACATAATTGTGGAGACAGAGATTGGAGTTATGCATCTAAAAACCAAGACACACTGAGGAAAGCCAGCAGCCACCAGGAGCTAAGCAAGAAGCATGGAAGAGATTCCCCCTCAGAGACTCCAGAAAGAACTAATCCTTACACTTTGACTTGGGATTTCTAGTTCCAGCGTAGTGACAGAATACATTTCTTTTAAGCCACCCAGTTTATGATTTGTTGCATCAGCTGTAGAACCATTATGTCACAGCTGGTCTTAAACACAATGCTAAGAATTAAAGGGTGGTTCATAGCACTGGAAAATAGCTTCTGTCTGCCTCCAATCCTTCCTGACTCCCAGATGCATATTATATCTGTCTCCTAAGCTTCTCTACTTGAATGTCTAATGAGTACATGAAATGTCTATGACAGGGTTTATTGTCTTCCCACCACGTCAGTCTCTGTCTACATGCATGGATATGAATTTCAGGTTACCCATGCGGTCCCTTGGGAGTTATCTGGGAAACCTTTTTTAAGCGGACATACAAAAGGCAACCAAGCCCCGACAGCTGTCTCCTCAGATCTCAAATGTGCTTCTTCTCCACACCCAGGTTACCTGCTTCGTTAAAGCCACCTCACATCCCTCTTGGGCTAAGGCCTTAACCTCCTAACGAGTTTCCCTATCTTCAGGCTTAGGCTCCTTGAACCCACCTCCTACTCAGCTTCCAAACAAAACTTTCCTAAATGTTCCAAAATAAGGGATTTGGATCATGTTGCTTTACCTAATTAAAAACCCATCTCTTCGTACCCTAATGCTTTAAAGGAGCATTTCATAAGAAGATGATCTATAATATTCTGTGAAGGAGAATAATTTCATGTTCAAATAAATGTGAGAACTACTAATCGAAGTGAAAAAAGTTTCTTCATTGCACAAATTCTCAAAATCTTGACTGTGGTAATGTGCATCATGAATCTCCAGAAGCAACAGAAACATGCAGCTTTTCCAAAACCCGCTGGAACAAGAAACACTTTAATGCTCCCCCTAAAATGTCATTCCGGGATACATTCCAGACATGCTAACATGGCCTAAAAGTCTCCTGATGATGTCAACTCTGCTTATCTGCCCCGTGTCACTTCTTGCTGAAGCTGCACAGGACTATTTCCGGTTCCAAGGACGGGCCTTCCTCCTCCCGCCCCACCTCTCTCTCCCAAGATTTTCTTTTACTGAAACACTCTCTTTTCCCCGCATGTTGGGGAATTGATTCAAATGTCACCTCTTCTGTAAGGACTTCACTGACATACCCCAGACATGCTCCTTGGCAACATCAGTACTTCCATTTATATGCTTCTTCAAAGCCTGTGCTGTTTCTGTCACATTATCCTTCATTTTTCTAAACTTGTCTTTCACACCAGTCTTTGAGCTAACTGCTTGAGGGCATTTTTTTTCTCTTTTAGTCTTTTATTCCTTTGGCCCATGGCAGACTATTGTAGGAACACATGCATATTTCTAACTTAAAAGTATTTAGCTTTATAATTCCAAGTTCGTTGATCTTCTATGTCATCATATCAGTGGAAGCCTGTACCATATGCCATGGACTTATTAAAATTTATGGACTTAACAGATGCTATAAGGGTAATACAAATTCCTGTTTACTACATATTTATTTTACATAAGACTTTTAAGCTAGAAGCAAAAGTAAGGGCACAGGTGTTTCAAATTATTTTCAACAAATATTAAGTGTTTCCTATTTCTGAGGTCACATCATCATCAAATGTTTGGCATCCTGGTATTTCTTCATCTATGAAACCTCACAAGAATTAATTAAATAATAAATGTGAAAGCAAACTGTAAATTAGAAGGCGCTTTGTAAACATTAATTGCCAGATGTTGAATGAGACCCCTAATGTCCTGATAATCCAGTGGCTTTCTATGCAACCATTGCAATATTCTTGTTCAATGACACACTCAGAGAAGGTTTGCTCATGAAAAATGTAAATGTATTCGAGGCGATATTCTCCTTCATGTCATCATATTTTAACTTAGCAAGTTGTAGAAATAAACTAGCAGATTAATAGACTAAATATATTTCCCTTCCTTTTATTGAATCTGTCTGTATATACTACATATGCTCAGGTAAAATTTCACTTATCATATGTTAATGCCCCTGAGGAATGAAGGATAAGAATAGTACGTTCCAGTGTCTTCCAGAGACATGGCGGAAGAGACTGCAGGCATCTAAAGCCCCAGTCCAACACTTTCACGCTTTTCCTCCAGACTTAGCAAAATGTATGGCATAGACATGATATTTAAGACCCATTTATTGAATGAGTGAATTAAAGGTTAAATAGATGACCAACAAAAGCATGTAATACAGACAGACTACATGCTTATATAACTGAAAAGTTGGAAGAAGGTATAAGGAAGATAAATAACAATAAAAATACAATAAAAATGAGCTATTAAATTATTTTATTTTCTATTTAAAGATCTTATTTATTTTGAGAGAGAGAGGAAGGGAGAAAGAGAGGGAGAGAAACATTGACGTGTAAGAGATACATCAATCAGTGGCCTCTTACGTGGCCCCAACTGGTGACCTGAGCTGAAACCCAGGCATGTGTCCTCACTGCGAATTGAACCAGCAACCTTTCAGTTCTCAGGCCAGTGCTCAATCCACTAAGCCACACCAGCCAGGGCTAAAAACAAGTTTAATAAAAACATCTCAACTCAGACTATAAGGCCTCCACCTTCATTGGCTGGGAGTTTGGGCAAGTTAATTGGTCTTTATTTACATTTGTTTCTTTGAAATGAAACAGAGGTAATAAACATAGAATCACAGAGAGTTGTCTACACTGTAAGACACTTAGAATACCTGGTAAGCACTTAGCCACATGAGGTCTCTGTTCCTCATCTGTAAAATAACAAGTTTTGACTACATGATATGCATATTTTTCTCTGTCTAGTTAAGGGTCTAAAATTTTAAAGTTTGTGGCAGAGAGAAAATAGATTAAAATGCATTGAAAAAAGTTAAAAATGTTCTAGATGTATGCAACATAAGTGAAAAAGTCCAATGAGGGAAATATAACATCTGGCCCAGATATTCTAAAATTATCCATCATTCTTCTGAACCATTCAGAGCTTTTATGGGTTCCCTTTCTCTGGTGCCCCCTATCATTTGCCCACCATATCAAAGGCATTCTTATATAATAAAATGTAATACTGGTCACCAACCTCAAAAACTCACTTTCCATATTTATAGCTGATAGGTATGTGACAAAGAGCCCCATGTCATTAACAATATCTTAAGTTATCTTTTGCTTCACAGTTTTCCATGCTTTATTAATGGCATAACACATTAATTCTTCTTTCAGGAGTGACCTTTGCAGCACCATTAATGCTCACAGCTTTTATCCAACTACATTATTACTCATTACAGTTTCAGCTCTCAACATCTGCATTTACTGAAGAGAGAAAAGTAAATTACAGTGGCTTCAACTCCTTGAAAAATATGAGGGATGTTGTGTATGTGGTGAAGGAATGTTTTGGGGAACAAAATAAGAGAAGTTTCAGGAGTGGAGAAAGCCAGATGATAAATACTATTAAATATATTCTTGCCTTTCAAAAATACTTTGTCATGCTTAATGCTTGGAATGCTGAAGTACAAAATCCTCATATGATAAAGATGCAAATGCAAATGCATTAGTTAGTCCATTAGTTTAATATTCTAGTTCTGATGACATTACACAAGTGGCTCATATACCAACACTGTGATATTTATGAGCCTTCATGTCTGCTGTGGAAAGAAATCATTCTTGCCAACTAAAATCTTTTTCTTTCTTTTACCTACTTAGGACATAAAAGCACACCTTATCTTGGTGTCCATTTGGGATGTGGAGCAGACTCCCTGAGAGCGTGACCATGACAGAAGGGTGCATGATAACAAGGAACCTACATACACCCCAAACCTTTCTCGAACTTCTCCGATCTTAAGTTTTCACTGTTTCTCTTCTCACTGCTGCAGCACTGCCCCAGACTGACTTCCTCTTGGCAAACAACCCAGAATTCTACTTTGCAAAGATGGAAGCAATTGAAATAGACCCATTCGGCTTTCTCTCTATCTAACCCATAATTTCTCTATAACTTTACCCTTGTTTTCTTCATTTCCTTTAGTCTCAGAAAATATAATGGGCTGTTCTCCTTTCCAAGGTTAATTCTCTTTCATCATCTCTTATCATTGCTGCATCATATGATATTTCTAAAATCTGTCACTATTCAGCTTTCTCACAATCACTTCTCAACACCAGTCTTTAAAGAGACGGGTTTATATATCAACTGTACTTTATTCCCCATATTCTTCAAATATTTGTAATTGGAATTCTGCTGAAAACTTCTACTAAAACCTCTGTCTGAGTCTGCCTATCTATGAGCTCGAAGCAAATCCTAATGCTTTTTTTCTTCTTCATCATCTTTAACTTTTCTGCAAGTGTGATACTATTAATAACCCATCCTTCTTGGACTATTTTTTTCTTAGATAGGAAGCCTAATTCCCCTTCTTTTGAGTTGGGCTAGACTTTTTGATTTTCTTATAATAAATAAAAAATAAAGCAGAACTGATTGTGTGTGACTTTGGAGACCAGGTCATTAAAGGAACTGTGGCTTTCTCTTTGTGCTCTCTCTGTCACTCAATCTGGGGCTGCCATGTAGAAGCAGCAATATGGGAAGACCCATGCCGCAGAGAACTGAGCTCTCCAGCTAACAGTCATGTGAGTAAGTCTTCTTGGAAAATTATCAGCCACCCCCAGTGAGGTCTGCAGCCCTGGCTAACATCTTGGTTGCAACCATAAGAGAAACCCTAAATCAGAAGCACCTAGCTAATCTGTTCCCAGATCCCTGACCTTTAGCATCTGTGAGATAATAAGTGTTGGTTGTTTTGTGCTATTGAGTTTTGATTTGATTAGTCAGGTAGCAGGAGATAACTAGAACAGTGGGCAATATCTATGATTTTTGAAAAAATATATTTTATTGATTATGCCATTACAGTTGTCCCATTCCCCCCTTTCATTCCCCTCCACCCTACACACCCCCTCCCCCATCATTCCCCCCTTTAGTTCATGTCCATGCGTCACAAGTTCTTTAGCTTCTACATTTCCCATACTATTCTTGCCCTCCCCCCATCTATTTTCTACCTACCATTTATGCTACTTATTCTCTGTACCTTCTCCCCCCTTCTCCCACTTCCCTGTTGCTAATCCTCCATGTGATCTCCATTCCTATGGTTCTGCTCCTGATCTAGCTGTCCGCTTAGTTTGCTTTTGTTTTAGGTGTGGTTGTTAATTGTGAGTTTGTTGTCCTTATCTATGATTCTTTAGCCCACTTTTCTTCTTACCATACACACTCTTCTTTTTGTATGTGAAATTACTTGCTTTGATGACTTCAACAAGCTCAATAAGAAATAATTTTCATGTCAAAAATTATAGCAATCCTTTTGAATATCAGGCTTATATTTACAATTTCTTTATAAATAACTCTACATTAGTGGCTCCTTGTGCTTCAAATTTATTATTTATTACAGCTTTCCCCAAATCTGCTTCCATTCTGGTCTCCCCTCTCACGGTTAAGGCACTATCCTCATTTTATACATTCAAAATCTTAGCCTCTGTCTCCAACTTGAACCTCACCAGGTACATTCTATTGTAGTTAAGTTATGCCAATTCTTCTTTAACAATATCTCTGCCATCTATTCTCCCCTCTGCTTATCACTGGATATTTTTATTTCATGCCATTTATTCTTCTCCAACAATAAAACAATGATTTCCCTGTTTCCAACCTATCTCTGCTGCCAAAACTCTTCTTAAAGTTCTGATCAGATTGCTGTCTGGAGAAAAAGTCAAAATTTCTTTAGGGTAGCATTCACTCAGATTCCATCTGCCCCTTTCAGTTTTAGCTCTGATCACTTTCCACTACACACTCACTCTATATGTAGCCAGATCAGTATATTTCTCAAAAATGTACTATTTTACTTTTTTTCTCACAATTTAAAAGGTCTAGGAACATATCTTTTCTTCAAGGCTCCATTTGAATTAAATTATCCCCAGCCTAGCCTCCCTTGATCCTTCCCAAATAGAATTTAACACTCTCCTTTCTATGACCAAAGGATTAATTATGTGCTCTTGAATGTAACTGGCTATGGCTGACTTGTACAATAAAGCTGACTTCCCCCACAACTAAACCCTGAGCTACTTGAGGGCTGGTCTGTGTTAGCCTCCTCATATCTATCTGCAGAATAAACATATCAATAAATGTGAGTTTAAGTAAGTATTATAGTCTAAATTTATGTGTTACTAAAATATAAAGTATTGAAAAATTTTAAAAGCTCATGGAAGCATTTTCCAATGTTTGTTTACTCTACTGAAATGAAAATTGTGGAAAAATAAAGCTACCCACTTTTATAATACTTTGATAAATTTCAAGCAGTATGGAACTAAACAAACTTCACATCCTGATGATTGACTGCTGATACAGGCAGAAGGTATTTCATTATCATGTATACTTTGTACACATCGTGAAAAAGAGAAATAAATTTCAGTGATGGAAAATGCAAGTCACCTAACAAAAACATTCTGGAACCAATGCTCTCTGTGATTAGTCATTAGGCTTCTTTCATATAAGCTAAAGAACATCAAGTAGGTCAATACACATAAGCAGTTCAATTGATTTTCAGGGGGGCATTGTCACTTGGGGTTCAGGTATAGATTTCAATTGCATGTTTAAAACAGACCTATGAGGTTCATCAAATTGGAACTCTTGTATGGAACTAAAGCCATGCATAGGGTAAGCGTGATTTGCCATTAAAAGATGATTCCATTCAATTGCCATAAACAGAAAATCAGCAAGAACAAAAGAAACAGAACTTACCTATTGTGCTAACTCTGGCTGAAGGACTAGCTAACGCTGCTGGGACAGAGGCTTTGAGGGGGCCTGCCCCACTGTTTATTCTCAGAGCTGGCATATGGGGAGAGGTGGGTGATGTGGGTGATTTGCCATCAGAGGTCTTGGGTTTGGCTGATAGGTTCAGTGGCTGGGCCACTTCATCCTGCAATGATCATCAGAACATGAGCTGTGGTAAGGAAAAGCTGATTTAAAATGTCTAGAAAAACACAGGTATGGCGTCTGTCACTTCCCAACAAATGACTCTACCAATCAGTGATCTTAACATGCAATCCGAACAGTACAAATGTTTGGCTAGCTGTCAAAAAAACATCGCTTTCAACTATGTATTATGATATACCTTTTGTATAAGATAAGGTACACGTGCACTAGGCTCTCCAGAAAGCACGTGATATCACCTGTAAGAAATATTCTGAAAGAGCTATTATTTTTACTTTCATGTTCATTGAGAGACAACGCATAGTTCATATAAAATTATGGTGCAGATAGGTTTTTTCCAGCCTCCAAAGAACAGGGGTTGGGGTCCAAACATCTTTGTACCCTGATGCTTAGGCAGAGTGCCGGAAGCATCTGTGATGGAGGAGTTAAATGGTGCATACCTTTGATCAGAGCTGCTCTCCAAATTAAATACAAAAAAGAGAAAGCTTTCTAACTGTCTTATAGAATAACCCCTTTTCTTATTTTCACAGAAGTACTTTTGGTTTTAACCTATATTGAAAATAAATATAATGAACATTATACAAACATATATGCTTTATTTAGGTGCAACACTGCTCTAAACACTTAACATTACATTTTTAAAATCCAAATTTGTTTTACAGATTTTGTTTATGGTGTACTACATGATAGTATAAAGATTTGTATGTAGTCAGTTCAGTAGGAATAGAGGTTTTCAATTATTCTATAGGTCATTTTTCATTGTTTAGATTTTATTATGTATGTATATTAGCCCTTATGGACACAATTATCACTGAAATTTTAATCACAATATATAATAATTGGATATTAACATTACATCATTTTTCTTTCATTACAAATAAAAGGTTATTATTTTTTGTTCTCTCAAATTGAAATATATCATTTATTTTTAGTGTTTACATTAAATCCAATTTTATGTAGGTATTATTGTAGAATAAAAATATATTTTCCATGTAGTACTGTTCAATCTTTATGAATTAAGTACATCAAATATCTCCCACTAGTAGCAGGATGACTTTTTGAAAGTAGAACAATTTAGAATCAAATGGTATGATTTGGTGACATGGGGACATGCTAATAAACATGTTAATTAGTGTGCACAAAATTTTATGTATATATTTTCAAAAACACTGAAGGCATTTTTATTAAAATGTTAAATGGTGTAATATAACATCTATTTCAAATTTGTATTTTTAAAAGTGGTTTAATGTTATTAAATTCTATAGTTAGCTGTACTTATGAGACTCATGGACAGGCTAGGAAAACAGACTAACACTTTTTTCCATTCTCTCTTCTGTTTCACAGAAAATAGCAGTTACTTGAAAACCCAAGAGGTATCAAATGGTAGTCTGTAATTATGTTGGATGTATAATAAATTAATGACCATTATTCCAAATTTATATGGATTCATAGAACCTTGGAAGAAAGTGAAGTAAGATAATTCCATGACTGGCCTGATATATCATTTTGGAAAGTTTACTTTAGCATTTTCAAAAGTTCATGGGTAAAATCACTCCTACATTCCTCAATTTGAACATTTAGTTGAGCTGATCAGCCATAATCTGTGTATAAGGTGCTAAGGTTGGCAGAAGTCCAGAGGTATTATTTCCCTTTTTTTACTCCAGTATAAATGACTACTCAAAATGTGATCCTTAAACTAGTACCACCAGCGCCACCAGGACCTATTAGAAAGGCAAAGTCTCTCTCCTAGAAATTTCGGAGGTGGGTTCCAGCAGTTTGTGTGTTAATGAGCATTCCCAGGTGATGCACACCAGCATTTGAGAGATACTGCTTTACATAATATACAGGGAGATTATTAAAAATATATTTATTGGCTTCAAAACACCTTAAAAACTTCCTCAAGATAAAGAGGTAACATTAAGAATTACATAATATTTTTTTCAATCTTTAACATTTTATAACAACATACTATATATGCTAATAATAATAAATATAAACATGCATATACATAATAAACTCAATGCTACTGAGACTGAGTGAGCCATTAAGGATTAGAACCCATATTTTCTCCCTGTTATTTAGCCAGGTAGGAGCTTCATTGTTTACTATCCAGCTATAAATATTAGAGGCACTTTCCCCCCATCAAACATTGCACCTGCTTGCTGCTACCTTCCTTGTTAAACCACTGGCTTTTGTCATGACAGCCTACAAACTTCCTTTGACAGCATCACAACTCTTGCAAAAGTTTTGAGGGGATGCTTGAAGAAATTAAAGGTGGCTGTTTCACTTGACTGCACAGAAAAAAGAGAGGAGGTTATATATTCACAGATTTGCAACAGAGATTTCTGAGCACAGGGAATTAGCGTGTGTGTGTGTGTGCGTGTAGAGAAGGAATGGTGGTGTTGATGAAGATGATGCAGATGTGGTGTTGATGGGGTGAAATGCCACCGGCTGCGTTTTAAGCACTAAGAACTATTGCACAAGAATACTAAAAAATGACTACTCAAGGCAGTAATAGAGCAAGAGATCCACTGGAACTCTTAATATTCTCCTCCATTCAAGGCAGCACAGATGTCTGAAAGCCAAAAAGTGCAAAGCCCCAAGGACATAATAGAGGTTGACAGTTCCAGAGTTGATAGAAATGTCATTCACGATTGCCCTTTTATTCGCTTTCATTGTGTGACCTGGCTAATGGTGTATTAATAAGAACCTGCATGCTTGATCCTTATACTGGTAACTATAAAAATAATTTTGACCCATTGCATGATATTATTTCATGATTTGACTCTTTTAATAATTTATTACAGAGGTACTATACCAAATGCTTATTATTCATGAAGAATATAAAAATCACAGTAGTTTCCCTACTTTAATTATTTTTACTTGACTAGATAAAGATTTAAAAATCCAAACTATAAAATGGAAGTGGACTATTGATTTATGACATGCATCCTCATTATTGAATATGCAAAATAAACACCAAATGTAAGGCTTTTTCTACTTTATTATTTGCAGTCTTTCATTTGGGGAAAATTTAAAAGCTTAGCATGATTAACTTTATTTTTCCATATAAAACATACACTTAAAAATTAAGATAAATAATTTAGATATAAACAAATATAAGAAATTTTTAAGGTCAAGAAAGCATTGTAAAAGTCTATTTCTATCAAGTATACCATCAAGCAGTGAGGAAAGCAATTTCCTCTAAATACTTGTTCAATTGTTAAATTATGTTGTCAGCTCAAACTTTTGAAGATAGAGTATATCATACTTACTTCATTTCTATAAAAAATGATAGTTAAAAAGAATCCTATGTGCCCATTGAATAGGTCTAAAATTGTGTATGATAAATATAAAACAAGCATGTAAGCTAAAGTAAATGTGTAAGTTCAGGTAAACAAGTTTTAACTGACAGAAGACTATTATTTACATCGGTAGAATTATAATGTTTCAAGTCAGTTATTTAATTTCCAATACTATGAAGTAATTAAGAGGAAATAACGGTTCAGAAAGATCCTTTTTAAAAAAACTTATTTCATTTCTGTAAATCTTTATTTTTAAAATATTTATTTATTTATTTTTAGAGAGAGGGGCATGGAGGGAGAAAGAGGGGAAGTGAAACATCAATGTGTGGTGGCCTCTTGTACACCCTCTGCTGGGGACATGGCCTGCAACCCAGGTATGTGCCCTGACTGGGAATCAAACTGGCAATGCTTTCATTCACAGGCCCATGCTCAATCCATTGAGCTACACCAGCCAGGGCTCCAGAAAGTTCTAATGAACCCAGGTTTTTGACTTCAACATACAATATTGTTCATTCACATGTCAAATTTAAACTTCAATATAAAAATGTTGATGAATATAATTTCTGAAATTCAGGCTTAATTATATTACCACAAAATGGTCAATTGCATACAAAATAAAGTAATACACATATTTCTTATTTTATACATTAGTTTAAAAGTTGAGGCACAAATTATTCATTTATTTAGATTTGTTTATGCTTGTCTCTTTCCTGCACTATATAGCATCCAAATTTTCCTTCCTTAATATTAAAGGGTTAACTTAAGACTATTTTTTTGAGAAAAAATACCAAGGGTTTACATACAACATGCCACAAGTATAACAATTCATACAATAATGTATAAGAAAATACTATTTTGTGCATCAAAATGCAAGCTTTAGGAAACTACTTATGGTATAGTTTCTCCTAATCTTTGTTGTCTGGGACAGAATGCAGAGCAAGTACAACCCAAACAACCATAATAGTTCAGGCTTGTTCAATTTCCTTACAGCCAGTCTAACTTGTCTGGAGGCAAACATTTCACTTATTATCAGCTCGTGGTCACAATACTAAAATTATCATGCAGGTCCTAATGAAATCGTATCCAACCCCTGAAACCCCATATTATTCATTATATAAATAATAAATCAGATAAGAAAATAATCTGACACAAATATATAGCCTTAGATGCACTGGAGAAATATCATTTGTCATCATGAATGCAGATTATTCCATGTAAACTTAGTAAACACTGTAAAATATAAAGTTAAAATATGTTTCATTTAGAAAAACATATTTAATATAGATGATTTTCAAGTAATAAGTTTATTCTAAAGAAAAACATGTTACTCTAACATGACTGTATAATGTTCATAATTTTATAAGGCACAAAGACCAAATACATTTTGATTATAGAAATCAATGGTAATTTAGAAAAGAAAAATCATTCTCCAGAACCCTGGGGGGTTATTTCGTTCTTTCCACTCTTTAGCCTTCCTTCATTTCTTTGCTAAGGAATTTTAATAGGGAACTAGAAAATAAGAATATCACTGCCCTAAAGAAGTCTGTTTTTTCCTTCCTTCCTTCCTTCCTTCCTTCCTTCCTTCCTTCCTTCCTTCCTTCCTTCCTTCCTTCCTTCCTTCCTTCCTTCCTTCCTTCCTTCCTTCCTTCTTTCCTCCCTCCCTCCCTCCCTCCCTCCCTCCCTCCCTCCCTTCCTTCTTGCATCCCTGTTCTTCACAACATGGAAATATACCCACATGCAGACCTTAGATCACAATATGGACCACTAAGTATGTGCAAATGATTGTACTCTCCAGAAAAAAAAAAAACTGATTTATTCACTCTCTTTATCTAATTGGTGATGTAGTTTATGCCACTTCACCATAGTCTCAAAATTCAACATCCTTAAATATTTACCTGAAGTAGTTATTGTAAAATCAAACATTTATTTGGTAGTTAACAAATTTACAGCACTCTAATGGTAATGGACAAGACCATATAAATTTATTCAATCATTCATCCATCCATTCATTATTTATTGAATAAAACTTCAACTATTTATTAATGGCTGTTATATGTCAGGCATTAGAAAAACACAAATGACCTGACATCTAGGCATGTGGCAACTCTGAGGCTTTTGTTTTGCGTGTTCAGTAATATAGGAGCAAAGAAATGCATTATTTTTCCTATTTGAGATCTAGGTGTACATGTATGTGGAGTTGCATCGTATTAAACTGAATTTTTTGAGGATAGTTTTTCTATGCATTCAATATATTATTTCATTTTAAAATATGCTTTACTCCTTTGATAGCTGTATAATGATTAATATATATACACACACATATATGTATATATATACACATATATATGTATATATATATATATATATAAAATTTAGGCTACTTTCTGTGCACAATTTGAAAACTGCAATTGTCCTCCTATTCATCATAAACATTCATGTGAAGTAAGTAGCAATGCTGACATATGGACATGAGTAAAAGCATTTATGAAACATGTTGCAAAATTAATCACGCTGTCGCTATTATCCCCTCTGATGAAATAATCATATTAAATTAAGTAGGGAAGTTATATGACAGGCAGCACTGCCTCGTGTGCGCAAATGCCACCCCTCTCTTCCCTAGCTTGTGGTCACATTCATCTTCTTCTGCTATCCTCACTGTTCACTGTGGGAGCCCTCTTTCACCTTCCCCACCCAAATAAGACACGCCTTTCTACAATTCGGCAGAGGTTTACTAAAGAGAAAAAAACAACACAACGGACATACAGTGAGGATCTTCAAAAAGTTTGTCATATCCCTCCCTGATCTTTCCTTCAAGTAGAACTTAGATGAGAAAAGGTTTACATTTAAGTGCAGGAGTCAATTAGAGAAATATAATATAAAAATAACTTTAACAATCTTACTCCTTTCTTAACCTCTGAAGTTAGAAATTCTGCTCAAGTGATCTCCCCAACTCCATACTTAATTACTAGGTTTATCTTACAGCGCACAGAATCCAGAAGCCTCTTTCACAAACACATGCTTGCTTTTGGACTTGGAGATTGCAAGATGCCTTATTAACCATGCAGACAGGGCTCCAGGAATTCTTTGGTAGGTATGCTTTTGCTCTGTTAATGCCATCATCAGACTTGACTGCCATTTAAATGCAAGACTCCAGTTAATTAGCCCAGTGTAATATGTTCTAGCCTCTCGTTTGGCTTCCTCATTTTGCCATTTTATACTTTTGCTTAATGAGCACCTACTTCTTTTAAAGCTAGATGCTAGTAGTGTAACTGGGGGACATTTGCTTCTCTGTGGTAATTTATCATTGCATCTACACTGAAATTGTTGGCCCTTTTAGTTTAAACTAATTCAAATAGTATTCATCATTTAATTTGTTGTATAAAATGCCCCCTGTGCTTTCTCCATTAATACTTTATAATAAAGTATTTCATTGTTTTCTGACTTCGTTGATTTAATCCTCAAAACTATAAATTATATCCGCAAATACATACATAGCTATTTAAAAATAAATACAGCAAAGAACAAAAAGCCTGGCTTCTGGAATATCATATATTTCACTTTTTAATTTAAAAATTACTTTGAAATCCTAAACCAAGTAATGCCATTCTCTTTATAGACAAAGTGCTTCTGTGATAGCCAGCCTCTGAGATGGGCCACAGTAATTTTTGCTTCCAGGTATTTTTGTCCACATGTGTTCTTCCATAAGAATAGGGCTGATCTCTAAACACCCATAGGATACTGCAGAAATGAAAGTTTGACTCCTGATGCTAGGTCATAAAAGACTAAAGCATCCACCCTCCTTTTTTTTGGATCGCTTGGTTCTGGAACAAGGTTTCTCAACATTTTAGGATAAATAATTCTTTGTTGTGAGTGATTGTCTTATGTATTGTAGAAAGTTTTACAGTATTTCTGGCATCTACCACTGGGTGCTTGTTAGTACTCCTACCCAACTTTCAGAAACTCAGTGTATTTCCAGGCATTTTCAAATATTTCTTGGGGGACAAATTCACCCCCAGGAGGAAGCTAGGTGTCAGGAGGATACTCAAAACAGCCTATTGGAGATGTCTACCTGGAAGGAACTGAGGCCTGTTGCCAACAACTGATGCTAACTTGTTAGGTCTGTGAGACTATGAGTGAGTCATTTTGGAATTGGATATATCAGCACCAATCAAGCTTTCAAATGATTGCATGTTAAGAGTTGATGTTAATACTGCAGTCCTCACCTTATCTGAGGTTTTGCTTTTCTTCTTGTCAGTTATCTGTAATCATCCACAGTCCAAAAATATTAATTGGAAAATTTGGAATTAAACAATTCAGAAGTTGTAAGTTGCATGCTATTCTGAGCAGCACAATGAACTCTTGCACTGACCTACTCTTCCTGCCAGGGACGTGAATCATCCCTTTGTCCAGCATCTCCACACTGTATATGCTACTCACCCATAAATCACCTAGTACCCCTCTGGGTTATTGTATCAGCTGTCACAGTATATCACAGTGCTTATGTTCCACGAACCCTTGTTTTACTCAATAACAACCCCAAACACAAAAGTAGTGCTGCTGGAAACTCACGTATGTCCAAGAGAAGTTGTTAGTGTATGTATGTCTAGGGAGAAACATGGTATGTATAGAGTTGGTACTAGCTGAATTTGGGGCATCCACTGGGAGGGGCTCTTGGAACATAGCACCTGCAGATAAGGGGGAACTATTATAATCATACCAATTCCTCTTACTTATTCCTAAATGCAAATCTACAAAAGCTTTTCTAGAAAAATTAAAACTTTGGTCACTACGTATAAAAGAATATGAAGTTTTAAAAAATACTTTATTTATTTATCTTCAGAGGAGAAGAGAAGGAGAGAGGGAGAGAAACATCAATGTATGGTTGCCTCTCATACATCCCTTGCTGGGAACTGGCCTGCAACCCAGGCATGTGCCCTGACTGGGAATTGAACCGCGATCCTTTGGTTTGCAGGCCTGAGCTCAATCCACTGAGCTACACCAGCCGGGGAGAATATAATGTTTTCTTGGTGACACCTAACCAGTCCTTAATGTCATAATTAAGCATTTGTCACTGTTGCTTTCCTATTAGTTCCACTAAAATATATGAAAAAATGAAGAACTGCAAGATTATCAAATGACAGAGTGGGTTTACAAATAAAGACAGCAGGAGCTCTCAGAGTAATACAGCTTTGCAAAATAGAAGCCACCCTGTCCACATTGTACTGCCACCTCCTTGCTGGGGATGGCACCTCTGCTGGTTCCTGAATGAATGAAACGAGCACACCCACACCCCTCCACCAGCATCCACAAAAGGGATTCCTCTCCAAAGGACAGCAGGACAATGTAAACACCACCAGCACACGTGAGGAGAGACTCTCTGTCCCCCTGGAGTGCCATACAGGATAGGTAAATACCACAAGGAGGCCTGTTATTGGGAGGGAGGGGAACACTCCTGAAAACTTTAAATGAAAAAATGAATTTATCTCACAACAAACAAAATCGTATACTTTCAAAGACTTCAGAAGACTAAAAAAGTTCCCTTGCAAAAAAGATATCTATGCTTGGAATTGAAGTTTTTTTAGATCCTGGAGAACATTTGGCCTGGTTTAAGAAGATAGACCATCTTTAGATAACCTAGTTAACCTAGAAGAAAGGGGCAGAAATAGAAAGTAGAGTCATATATAAGTCATTTAATGCTAACTCTAAATATTAATAGATGACCTCATTTCCAATATCCACATACATGCATATACAGGTTATAATGGGTACAAATCTCTAGCAGTCTGGTGAACCAACTGAGACTAACTATTTAATGATTAATGACAGTTATGACAGTTAGCTAGTGTATTGGTGTATATTTGGGAAACTTGAGGAAGGGCCAAATTGTCTAAGGCATCGAACCTTGGGGAAGAAGGGGTGTGTGTATGTGCATTTGTGTGTCCGTAATGGGTTTGAAGGTGAACTGGACACAAAGTAAGATGGTCAGGGAAGACCCAGGTAGCACCTTCTCATTACTGACTGACAATCATATCACTGCATTTCATTTTACTGCATTGGCTGTTTTCCTGAATTGATGAAAAATAATCAGGTTTTAAATAGTTTAAGACTACTCTTTAAACGAATCTTTGCAGATGTTCTTGAGGACTCCCACCCTTTACAGTGTGATTCTCCCGAGGATAAGCATTACTATATTAATTGTTCTTATCACTCACATATGCCTTAAATAAAATAATAAACATTAACTACTGAATTTTAATTATATGGAGAGTTAAGATAAATCAGTGACTAACTCTTGATAAATTCCAAGACTTTCTATTATCTTTCGTAGGTGTTTTACAAATTCTTTACAACCTCATACAATACAAATGACACTTTGACTAGTGAATAACAAAACAGAAGCTCATGCATGACTATAATGTATCCTTCCGCATTTAAATCTCTTCAAATCTCTTTCTCACTATTTGAATTTCATAGCTCTTTCCAAGTCTTCAGAGCTTTGCTCTCTTTTCTTCTTGCTTTCCTCTTAGAGTTGAAGGTTTGATATCTCTGGGACACACTGCTTTCTATGTGGGGATGTCAGTTAACAGAGCCATTGTCAGAACTTCTTAGTGACAGGTTTCCTATTAATTTAACTTGAAACTTGACTAGTCAGTACGAGCAAACTACAACTCCTTTCACTCCATTCATTGCAGACAGAGTAAAAGAGGCAGTTACTGAAAATAAAGGGTAAAAACTCCAAAGATAAGTAAAAATAAAATTAAACGAAAAACTCTGTCCTCTTCTTCCCACCGGCTTTCACCCAGACTGATTCTCACCCTTCAGATTAAGAGCAGTATTAGCGATGTTCATTTCTGAATATAGAATGAATGGAGTTGTTCCATACGCCCTTTTTTCTCATGTGGTATTTTTATTCTTTCATTTCCTACAAAAGCATCTTTGAGGCATTATTTCCAACACTGGTAGTAATGAGAGGGGAGGAATTCGTTCTCTGATTGGTGAAGTAGTATAGAGCCGCTAAATCACAGTACAGTTTAAAGCTATTAAAGTCCTAGAAAATTATATTTAAAGAAATATCATTGCGATTAATCTAAAAGAATGCCACAAAGGAAGTTCTTTTGAAAAAAACTGTATTTCATTTAATCTGGATTATTGAGACTGAATTTTTGGTCACGAATGTGACTGGGTCACTAGTCTAGGACTGGGATTTAGATTTTAGATCTTAGATGTTTAAATGCAATTTTCAGGACTATTCATAAGGTTAGAATTTCCTTATTCTGTGGATCCTCATACCACTTTTTTTCTGGAGTCTGAAAACACAAAAGGTACCAAGGGCATGAGCTCTTAGAAGATTAAGCTCTATGAAATTTGCTATTTAGGATCAGATCATTTCATTTTTCCCTCCCTCAAGATAGTTATCAAAAACAATTATTTTCTGCCCTGGCTTGTGTGGCTCAGTGGACTGAGTGCTGGCCTGTGAACCAAAGGGTCACTGGTTTGATTCCCAGTCAGGGCACATGCCTGAGTTGTGGGCCAGGTCCGTAGTAGGGGGCACATGAAAGGCAACCACACATTGATGTTTCTCTCTCTTTCTCCCTTTCTGCCCCTCTCTAAAAAATAAATAGAATATTTAAAACAGCAATTATTATCCAATTATTTTTGACAAAAAGTGTTTTTCCCTTTCTCCTTTTCTCATAACTAACCTATTAGAAAGTGAATTAAGACAAAAGGTATAGTATATACCTAATTGCCTACAGAAATTATGCAATGTTTACCTGGGAACTTCTCCCTACTCAAAGAAAAATTCTAATTTTTAATGCAATTTTCTCATTAAGAGGGTTAATCTCCAATCAATAAATAAATGTTTATAGCTCTGTTCTCTCTGAGTTACATACATATTTGGGGGGTGTCAGTTAAACATTAGAAGATATAAAAAAGTACATTTAATAAGTTTAGTAACCTAAAAACTAATACTTTTTAAAATTAATTTATATATTTTTACATCTGCTCATTTCCAATGCTGACTTTCTAATAGTATTCACTTTACTCCCTGAAATCTAAATTTTATTTTAAAAGTTGCAAAGTTTCCTGATATATTTTCTCTTATTTTGGTCCCAGAGCAAGTGTATAAGATACAACCAATCCACTCCCCAAATAAGGAAGCTGAGATTACAGACACTTTGACTTGTCAATAGTCAAAACTGTAGGAAGCCTGGGACTTTGGCTCAAGTTGCTTGGGTGTATATGCTTAGTAAACTTCTCAGAGATGCTTCTCTATCATCTAAATGCGGGCAGGGAAAAGTTTTGTTAAGCAATAATTTCTTCAAAAAATCAGACTGAGCACTGTAATCTTGTAATTTCTTCTTAATTCTAAAGAAATTTTTAACTTCCATTGTGATAGAGAGTATACAGAGTACAATTTGGGTAACATTAATCTGAACCTTTGCAAAAGGTTTATAATTGCCCAGTCATGAAAGATTTTAATGAAGTAACTAAAAAGCACATTCCAAATGCATTTATATAGATGAAGTATGTATCAAAAGAGTAAATATTTCAAGTAAGTGCCATAGACATCTTCAACACTATATTCTGAATGGACCTATTTTATTTCAACATGAAACACATGTCAATTTATATATATCCAGGTGCTGTCTAGTCATTTCGAGAGGAACTAATATTGCAAGAAATGAAGAAGGGAATGGAAAAGACCTTTAGCCCACCTAGTGGTTTGACCAAAGGCTATGAAGCCATCCCAGGTTCATTTCAAATGAGTTGTGTCAAAGGTTACCCACAGGCCATTTTATAGTGATTTATAGCTGATGTCTGCAAATCTCCTTTTATTTTAATGATAACCTCAATAGAGTCATTAAGGCATTCTTTGTCTTCACTGAAGTGACCAGGAGGGAACTGATGATGTCTTTAAAGAACTCTAAGGGGTGATGACTATTTATAGAGAATGTGAGTTCAGACCAGTTTTTATAGTGTACCCTGGAGACAAAATACTTTTTTCTCAACATATTGAGGATGCTTAGCTTGATTATATATTCTCCCTACCATTGTTATAATACTAAATTCAAAGTACAGGCCAAAGAAATTCAATAAAGATGAAAAGGCTTAGAACTGAGCATCAGGTAAGAGCCTGATTTTAATTATAATCTCAAATTTATATTAAAGCTCTCATAGAATAATGATTCTTAAGTGTCTGTATTGAGTTAAGGATGTCATGAAGCATGAGGAATTGCAAGACTGACTTATCAGTTATTCATTCAAGAAACAGTCAATTAAAATAATTAATGTGTAGTGAAACTCAGCTGTAATGCCTCATAACTAATTTTTCCCAGCCCATAAAATTAAGAGAATAAAGCATTTCACAGTCTGGCATAAAAGATTTTAGATAGGAACTGTAATGGTGTTACCACATAGTAGTTTTGATCATATTTTTTAGATACAACTAAGAAAAAAGAATGAGTATATTTGCCTTAGACTTGACTTTAGCTTGAATGTTGCTTGGGGTCATTAGATTACCAAATAAAATGAATCTACATTCTTGATTCTTACATTAATAAATTTAATATATGTATACTTATATATAATATATAATAAGCAAATATGTGACTGTATATACATAAGATAATTTCTCTGCCATATGTGAACTAGATTGTTCATTATAAATGAGAAGCAGTGAAACATAATCTTATACAAATAAGAGGGAAAATCATAATTTTCCTCCTCAAACTTTATTTGAACTGCCAATTAAACAATATAACCAAACTGTCCAATATTAGTATAAGCCTGTGTGCCTTTCATTTCAGCATTTACTTAATTCTTCAGCATATGTCTGGGAGGCCATTCACTTGAACATGAATTCATACTAAACAAACTCAGAAAACTAATGTACCAACCAGAATGCCAGTTAATTAACTCATATGTCACTAGAATACTGCTGAGATATTTTTAAGGTAAACTTTTTCTATTTTCAAGATTCCTGAAAAAGCAAATTTTACAATCAGAATCAGGGCCTAAAGAAGTAACTAACGAGTGCTTCATTCAGATCATAGTAAGAATGGAGAAAGGTAAGCATGCACAGTTTACCTAAGATATTATCTCTCCAATGACCAGAATGCTCACTTTTCCTGTATCCAGCTAATCTGACCTAGACCAACAGGATAAACAAAGACAAGCCTCAGTTTCAGTTTCCATAATCTTATGGTACATGTGGTCTTTCTAAGCAGGACAATAGCACTGACTGCTTCATTATTCACAGGTAAATTTTGCACAGCTCAAGCTGCCTGGCAATCACCCTCCAGTGATCCAAGCCATTGACTTTCTTTGATGCTTCCACCTGGGGGGTCCCCAAATTAGTCATATGTTTGAACCTGGTATCTTGCTTGGTTTACTTCCACAGATGGTTTGCTGATTTGTTTGTTTGTTTATTCTTTTAACAGAACTATAACAATGATGATAAGTTAATTATTATGCTTGGTGCTAAGGATGAATAAGATATAGTCATCCCTACCCTCAGGTGATTCTGTGTCATACCAGGGATCAAAAATACAATCAAGCGTCATAGGGGTGCTGTGATACTATTCAAGGAGTATCTGCGTGGTGGGGTCACTTGATAAAATAGCCAATTCTGCACAGAGGGGCTAGTTGAGATAGTTCTCATGAGCAGGTGCAGAGAGACAGTGGAACGAAGAGGGCAATGGCAGTTCAGGGAGGTGGAGTATGATGTCACTCGAGCACACAGTGGTGTTGGGATGGGGAGAAAGGCAGAGAAATAATAAATCAGGCCAGTGACGTGGGCGGTGCGTGGTAAAGTTACACTCCATCCTTTGGACACTTCCATATTTCTTTATATTTTTAGTCTTCTCAGGTTCTCTTCTGGAGTTCTAGAGAGGCATTATATCGGCCTCACTTGTTTATAATTCAGACAAAATCCAATACTCAGCTCTTTTATACCCTTGTGTCTTTGCACAGGCTGTTTTGTTTTCTTTTAAAAACCTTCTCAATGGCACATTTCCTGGAAGTCTTTCCTTACCCTATTTCTCTTCAGGTTGTGCTGGAAACCATTTACTTTACCTCTGTGTTATTCTTTGATCAGTACTTAGCCCATATTATTTTAATTCTTTGTCTGCATTCCTCAATACACTGTACAGGATGTCAGTTACTGTTCTTTTTTTATTCTACCACAGTATTGAGCACATTGTTTGTGCTCAATAAATATTGTTGGATGCCTTCCAAAAGTGACTCTAGAAACCTCATTTATGACTAACATGTAAGTGTCAACATGTAATTTTGAAAAATTATCTAAACAAGTTAAGAGATATACAGCTTTTTTTTCAAGCAAAATGTAAAGTCAGATGCTTGGAACATGTCTTTTTCCAAAAGAAGACATTCTTTACCTGGTAGAAGACATCTCATTTAGGATAAATTATATTTTATTAACTGCAGTTTAAAAAATAAACTGCAGTTTATTTATTTTTTTAAATCAAGAATATTTTGAAAGATTATATTAGAGCTTAAATATTTATTTCAGTCTTATCAAATTCTCAATGTTCAGTTTACATGCTCAGAAATCTATAATATAATATAGTTACATCAAAGGCTCCAGAGTTCATTTGCAAAGAATTTAAGAAATATATTACTGAATTTTAAAAGAATCCATATACTAAGCCCTGGCTGGTGTAGCTCAGTGGATTGAGCACAGGCTGTGAACCAAAGTGTCATCAGTTCAATTCCCAGTCAGGGCACATGCCTGGGTTGCAGGTCAGGTCCTCAGTAGGGGGCATGTGAGAGGCAACCACATATTGATATTTCTCTCCCTTTCTTCCCTTCTCTCTATAAATAAATAAATAAAATCTTAAAAATATAAATTGTTGTAGACCTCTCAGCCTGATTTTAGGAATTGTATCTCTACCCCTTGTGGCTAAGGGCAAGAGACGACCGACCTTTGGAATGCCAGCCACAGGAGACAAAGCCTGTCTCTGGTAGCAAACGCTGTCTCAGTTCCTCTCCCTGCCCCCAAAGCTTGGTCAGAAGTCAATGATGGATAAGACCCCTCACAGCGGGGGACAACCTAAGCCAGACTCGATCACTTGGGAGGCCTTCATGGAAGGACTGGGGGGGTGCTGCAACAAAGAGCAATGGACTCTCGCCCCCTGGCTTAGACATAGCCTGAGTCCCCATATTCTCTGGGAGAAGAGCTTCCCGGCTCTAATCCTCTTAAGCCTGAATACCTGATAGGGAGAGGTGCAGCTCCTTGCCTTGCTAGAGTGTGTCCTGGGGAAAAATCTGGCATCACAAAGACTTCCTGATAAACCTGTGAAATCTGCTCTGCTTAGAGTGCTTTCATTCATATGATAAGGGTCCGAGAGGAAATGGGTATGTCTCCCAAAGTTTCTGCAACTCTCTTCCTGACAGACACTGACTCAAACTTTGAAGCCCTCATATTTCTTTGTAATGTTATCTACTGTTTGATCCTTGCTGCCCTGTATTCCTGTGTATTACAACCCAATAAAAGGCTATGGAAGAGGGTGCTCAGGACCTTTTTCTCCTTGGAGAAACTGGCCGCCGCTGGCCTTTGTCTCCCATGAGAAACTGGCCACAGCCCAGTCCTCTTCCCCAAACAAATCCAGCATGTCTCGGCCATATTTATTCACTCACGCGTGTCTGTGGCTCCAGGGGGACTCAAGGAGAAGTCGCCCCCACAATAAAATATTAGTAAATAAATAAAAATAATAAAATAAAAGAATCTATATACGGATGCATTCTCTTAAATCATGCTGTAGTAGTAAATGTAATTGTAGAAACATATAATGAAAACTGTATCACAGTGACACCTAAGATTTAACTACTTATTATTAAGGCCAAGCAGTATAATATAAACATGTTATCTAGTAAACACTTACTGAGCACATACTATGAGCCAGACACTTAAAATTCAATGGATGAAGGTACACCTACTGATCGATCTTGCGGAATTGATCTTTCCTTCATTTAGTCTGTTGCAAGTCCATAAATTATAGTTCCAGATATAACAGATCAAAATTGTAGCTTGCCGCAACATTATGAATGCCAATATAAAAAGATAAGCAAAAACAAATCCAACAAGAATTACCCAGAGGTTCTCTTAAAATTGGCTCAGAACCATCATTTTAAAAATAAATGACAGCACTATTTGCATGAAAAGTAGCACTAAAAATTCTATCATTTGACCCAAAATTCATGTCTTGCCCTAAATTTATATGGGCTTGACCTGAATATTGAGCTCCTGTTGACTTAAAATAAAACTTTGATCATCAAAAGAGCTGCACAGAAAAGTACAGGAAACAAAATCTGTACCTATTTAAGGACATTTCTATTTTTGTCTTAATACTTTTATACAAACCTCACAACTGCATTTATATCTTATGTTATTTTAAGTGCCACTGGAAATACTGGAAATAGCACAAAAGAAACATTTTTGCAGAATTTTATCTTTTCTATTTTTCGTTTAATTTTTTTCTCCTATGTATAAAATATCCACCCTGCCAAAAGTCATCAAAATTGCACAGCAAACCATAAACAGCTCAAATTATATAATAAACTTGAAAAAAATAAGATTCCTTGGTTATTGAAAGACCCAATCTAAGCGAAAGTCTATATAGAATCTCATTACTGATAATTTAGTACTTTGCAAGAACTAAAACAGAGCTTTAATAAAAACATTTTGTCATTTTATGAAAAATATAAGGTTCATAGTCTTTTCTGGTATTGGCAAAAAATTTGAGAGAAAATGAATTCTTATCTATTTGAGTATATATCTGTTTCCTTCACATTACTTTGGTTATATAAATCTATAAAATGAAAATTCTGGACTTCCTTTTCTCTAAATCAGAGATCTTATCTTTATCCACCTGAAAATCAAACTATTAAAGGGTTTATTTGACCTCTTGGGTTCTGATAAAAGTCACCCAATGGAATCAGCTAGTCCACCGTCGGAAGTACAAGTGATAAAAGCCATGGGATATCACAATGGTAGGTCCTGCTGCTCACAGGAAGGGGGCTGTAATTCTAAGAAGCATCCAATTACAATATCTACAAGGGTGCCCAGAATGAGAAAAGGGTATATTCTTGCCATGAGATGCTTAGGACACCTTAGGACTCAGGTTAAGGGAAATTGTGAGCTGTTCATGATATTTCGACATGTGCGTCCACATGTACGCTGCTTTCCAAGTAGCACCTGACACATAAGTTCTTCTCAATATTCAATGTTCTGAACCGCTAAGAATGTATTTTCAAATTTAATACTTATTAAAATGTCAATGACTAAAATTCTTATTTCAGTATAGAAAAAATTCAAATGTATTTTCAAGTAAAAGAAGTTATAAAAATTTTCCTTATTTCCAAAAAAGCTGTCTTATATTTTCAGTGCTATTTGTGTCTATGTTCTCAAAACTTAACATACATGAGATAGGAAATATGTGCTTGCAATTTCATCTGCTGATATTAGGCAGACCCTAAACAGTAATTAGCAATCAATATGAATTATGGCATTCACTGTGCATCAGTGGAAGGCATTTTTTCTAACATTTAATACTAATCAAGTTACACAATTTTTAACTGTTCTTTGTTTAAAAGAACCATAATTAAGAGTATGTGTTCTTCAATGGGTTATTAAAAGTAATGAAAAACAATATGAATAATGAAACAATCTGAAGTAATGAAAACATTATCTTATAACACTTTGGAAAGGCACTGGATTCAAATAGCCTTTGTTCCTCCATAAGTTACCTGTGCAGTTAATACCACTTCCATATTGTATATGCTTGAGAAAATGTAAAAATTAGTATAACTGAAAAAGTATCTCCCCTTTTAGAACAATACAATAGATACATCGGAACTTGGAATATAAACTGAAAATCAGTAAAATAAAAAGAATGTTCATAGCAGCACAATTTACAATAGCCAAGAGCTGGAAGCAATCTAGGTGCCATCAGTAAATGAATGGGTCAAAAAATTATGATACATATACACAATGGGATTCTATGCAGCAGAAAGAAAGAAGGAGCTCCTACCCTTTGCAACAGCATGGATGGAACTGGAAAGCATTACGCTGTGTGAAATAAGCCAGGCGGTGAAAGACAAATACCATATGATGTCACCTTTAACAGGAAGCTAAACAACAAAACAAACAAGCAAGCAAAATAAAAACAATGACATTGAAATAGAGAACAGGGGGACAGTGACTAGAGGGGAGAGGGGAGGGAATTTCAGGGGGAAAAGGGGAAGGATTTACAGGAACTAGTATAAAGGACACATGGACAACAACTAAGGGGGGTGGAAATGGGAGGGAGGTGGGGGGCATGGGGGGATGGGCTGGGATGGGAGTAAAAGACAGAAAACTGTAGTTGAAAAATAATTAAATAAAAAAATAATTTTAAGTGCATTATAAATGTACAATTTTAAATAAATCATATAATGAATTTTTTGCCAAGAAAATAATTATATTATTTATGAAAAATGTACAGAAACTTTATAAAGTTTTTTTTTAAAGATTTTATTTATTTATCTGTAGAGGGGAAGGGAAGGAGAGAGGGAGAGAAACATCAATGTAGGGTTGCCTTTCGTGCGTCCCCTGCTGGGAACTGGCCTGCAGGGAACCGGCCTGCAACCCGGTATGTGCCCTTACTGGGATTCGAACCGCGATTGTCTGGATCGCAGGCCCGAGGTCAATCCACTGAGCTACACCAGCCAGGGCTTATAAAGTTTTTTAAAGTGGGCAACACTGAATATTTATGATAAGAGGTAGGACTAATAAAGCTTATAATTGGAAGAAGAAAGGGAAGGGAAGGAGGGGAGGAAGTGGACCAAGAAACGGAGGACAGAAGCAGGGTACTGGTTTCGAAAGAAGGTTGTCCTCTCACAAATTCTATGTAGGAGAATGCAGGTTAGCCCAACGATGAAAATTAAGCTATTTATAACTTAAAACCACTCTGTTGCAGTTCTTTTAAGATTGTAGTAAATTTTTCTCTGACAGCTGCAAGTCTGCTGCACTTGGCAAAGCTGCTGAAATAATACTGCATTATAAATTTGGGGGTTAAAAAATTTAAAAAACAAATATCATAAGCAAAAACCAGATTAATTACAAATTAGGGTCTATTTTCTTATGTGGCCGTTTAACTTGTCCAAAATACATTAAGTAAAATAAAAATTCCAAAACTCTTATGAGCACTTATACACAGCAATTATAATTTTAAGGTGGCTATGTTTAAATCAATACTCATATGTTAGTGTTAGTAGCAACATATCACTCCAAAAACTGAATCTTTAATTTTCTTCACAAAGGTGATGACAAGTACTACCAATTTCATGTGCTTTCTTATCTACTAATGAAAATCCCTAATGAAGTGAATCTGAAAAATCCCCAGGAAATATGTGAAGTTCAATCCATACCCTTGGTACTCACCTGCTACCCGTACTTGTGATTGTCTGTCTCTGTGTATATCCCTCACATGTTCCTCTCTGGGAACTCTGTGCTCCATGGGGACAGAGACCTGTCGACACTGTTCACCAGCATCCTTATATCCAAGGACTCATATCACCATATTACAGGCAACTGATAGCTGTTGAATTAAGCGGCCTTGTCTCTCCAATGGCAAGGTCCAAGACAGGCTATTAGGGCTCAAATATATGAGTGCTTCTGTGGAAGTATTGTATAGATGATTAAAATATTAATGGGTCCAAGAGATAGAAGAAAAAAATTGTCTTTGCTTCAAAGACATATTATGCTAAGAAAGGAAGACATTAAGTAGATAATTACAGCAGTTTAATGTGGTATGACAAATGGAAAATATATAATGTCTCTTTAAAAATGAATACGTTTACAATATATTTCAAACTCCCGATTGTGAAAAAGTTCTACCTGACTCATTCCCAGCCACAGTTTCTATCATTCCCCCTAATGTTCACTGCCTTCTAGCTGCCCCGGCTTATTTTCTAAAGCTGGAATTTGTCAACCTCACTGACATAGTAGGGTCTTTGCAATTCATTGCTGTTCTTCCTATTTGGCAGACCTTTCCCTCAGACCTTGGTTCTTTCATTTTCATGATTCAGAGAGGGCTTCCTTTGAAACTCAAGAAGGTCACCTCACTTGTCCCCACACACTCCATATTTTACCATGTTTTATTTTCTCCATAGCACTTACAATATATGAAATCATCTATTTTGTTAATTACTCATAGTTTGTCTCTTACCCTTAACCTGCAAAATCTTAAGAGGGCAAACTGTTATGTTCTTTGCTGCAGTAGCTGTAATTCTACTGCCCTGAGCTGAATTTGGCACTGGGGAGGTGGACATTCAGATTTGTTGAACCAGTGAATGGTGGGTATAAGCACAGGGAGCTAGAGAACACTAAAGAGGGGCAGTTCTTTGAAGAATGAGAAAAGAACAGAGCTAAGAGATAGAAATCAATTCCACGTCCTACTGTTTGAGTTCCTGACTAAGCTGCACCTGAATTCAGATCACCTTTTTTAAAATGTTAATGAATACACTTCCTTTTTGCTCAATCCATTTGGGCTGGGTTTTCTGTCACTTCAACTGAAAGAATACTAACAAATACAATTGCCATTCAATGGAAACCCAAGATAGAATACTGGAAAGTTGATTAGTTCTATTAGATATGAATATTATGACATTAATAATAATTCTTTAGAAAATAGTGCCACCTCATGAATTGCCTAGTAGGAGTTTAGACAGAAGCAAAGTGATCCCATGACTGGCCATTATGAGTTGGACTACAGGCTTTCTGGGTTTCTTTCTTCCTTCAACTTCTATAATTCTATAAATAAAACATTTGATACATTTTGTTAAATAAATTAGACTCTGGAATATTTGGGATTTTGAACTTCTTTGTCTTCAAGTTAGGATGTTATATCTCTTTATTTTTGACTCTTACATCTATATCTGTTTAATTACTACATTGTTTTCTATCTCCTGTTCGCTCTTAAATGCATTAGTTGAATGCTTTGTTCTCTCTCAGGAAAAGTCTATTGATGAAATCTAAAATAAATATGCATATATACTATTTTCATCGGCTAAATGAAACATTCGTAGCTGTAATTTTAATAACACATCTATAGTCGGGTGTTTCTGAAAGAGACCATTAACATTCCTTTTATTTATGAATATGAAAGAATTTTTAAGCAGAATATATTTAATTCAATACAGAGAGAGAAATCTAAGGTGTAGAGTAATCTTTCATGGTGTCACTTTTCAATTCTCTTTTCAAACACTTCTAATCCAGAGGAGGACCAAAGGGGAGAAAGGGGTCAGTAATCAGTAGCTCAAATGAGGCTCTGATCAATTATTTAGGATAGATAACAAAAGATTTTAATTGGCTTGAAGAATGTTGTAGGAAGTCAAAAGGACAAATGATTCCGTAAAAAGAAAGATAACAGATGTGTACTTTTGCTTTGTCCGTCTCTGACAAGGCCAGAGAGTGAAAGAGACAAGAGATGTTAATGAGCTAACAATTGCAGGTGGAAACCACCAACCAACCACAGGCTGATAACATGTCTAAGTGTATCTGGAAACTTTGAATTAATTTCCAGGTGGCTATTTTTACCTAGAAAGAGAATAGCCAAAGAGCCCACTATCGAGTTGGACACAATCTTTTCTGGACTGTTAACCACAACCAATACAAAGGAGAGAACACTTCTTCCTTACAGATTATATACCTATCCCAGAACCATCCCCACTCCATCCCCTTTATCGAGAGCCAGTGTAATCCTTTCAAAGTAACTTCCATCTTTCTCCCCCAAAGTGTTTGTGTGGAAGAGCCCTGTCAACCCCCGGATGGGAGACACTGTGTCTTCTCCATCTAGCACTTCTGCTTGTGAATCAGACTGCATGCCCCAGTGTCTGGTCCCCTTTTCAGCTCCCATATGGCTCAGTACATCCTTTCCTTGAGAAAAACTTTTGGGTGCGAATGTTTTTTCTTCGGCACATGTTAAGCCATGATGTTCATCGAGGCTGCGCTGCAGACTTCAGTGCAAGGAACATCCTTTCATACTGTTCTGTTGTTCTTTCATCTACTATTTAGGTTTTAAGTGCTGCTTTTCAAATTACAATGCTTTAAATACATAGCTTTTTGGATGGTGAATCTGCTTCAGGTTGGATCTATTAGAGAGGGCAACTTTCACTTAAAAGTGTGATTCTGTGGATATCCCTGTGTTTCGACACCTTTGTTTGCATTATTAAAGAGCTTGACATGACTCATTAGAGCTCACTGCTGCATGCAAGACAGGTTCCTGTCAAAATAAAATGGTTTTGGGAACCAGAGGCCAGGCCCGCCGAATTCAAAGACCGTTAACTAAATCCCTCAGTATATTTTGCCTTTTTTAAATGCCAAGAATATAACTAGTCTATCTCTCTGTTTTTTTATTCTTATTGTTTTTATGACACACAGGTGACCAACACTCTTCTGCCTGAGTCATAAGAATATATCCACCAAATGACCTCCTTGGGCATTTAATACCATTGCCCTCAGAAATGCTCTGTTCAAGTACCTGGCTTTTTGAGATTCCTGTCAACTGAATATATCGATAGATGAAAAAAGGAAGGAAGAGGCTCATCACAGGGGTTCTGTTGATAACACTTCATTTAACATATTTCAGTTTAGCCACATGGGATGACAAAAAGAAAACTATTTCATATAAAATGACAGAGCTACTATGTTACAGCCACCTTAAATACGTTCCATCCAGAAAGTGATGATAATGGTAATGGGCCACATTTACAGTTTAACTCTGCAAATGAATTCACCTCTTGCATACGACACATGCATATCACATCTCAAAGGCTCACAAAATAGGCATTTTACAGATACTGAAAAATGAGGGCGGGAAGAATGCTCAACAGTTCTTCCACAAAGCACAAAGCAGCTGTACAGAGCAAGGTTTTATGGAGATTCTAGCATTTAATTGATATGTCAGACAGTGTTTAAAGCATAAGAATAGAAAACGGTCAATTTGAATGTTGTTATGATTAGCTGAGATTCACTTCCCTTTCTGTTCTGAAGTTGTAGAGGAAAGGAAATCTACAAAAGAACAGGTCCAACAGTTTCAGGATGGATCAGTGATTTTATTGTATCTTACATGTATAGATGGATGGCATCTTCCTTTTATGGATACTGCTGCTTAAGTGGATTACTTGGAGATACAACGTTCAGAGACCAGTTGTAGCCCCGTGTAGTGAGTGAGTAGTAATTACTTGAGATCTTGACCTGGAAAGCTCTAAGACTAAGTCCAACAGTGGTATTCAAGGAAATTTAACAGAATGGAAATTACATCTTAGCAACTACTGTGACTCAAAGTTTTTCGTGGCCAGATAAAATGTGAAAAATACTAAGTGAAGTCATAGTTATACTGAGCAGTGCTTTTTGAACTTTCCTTCATGGAAATACTCCTGTGGAGGCCTTTGCACTTCTCTATTTCAAACTTATAGACTCTCTTTGATGCCTTGTGCTTTATCTTGAAAGGGTGTTTTTTTTCAAATAGTAAAAATAGTATTTTTATAGTAAGTGTTGGTGATGGTTGAACTTGGTTGTGGATATACTGTATGTATTCAGCCTGCTCTCCTCCCCCAGCATCATAGAACAGTTTCAAAGTTAGCAAAAAAGCTTTATTTCCCAAATCTCCCATTAGAACTAATTTTCAATTAAGATGAATCATGATTATCCTCTGGTTTCTCATATTCATGCATAATGCTAAGTATCCTCGTTTATATGTGTGCCACAGTTTGTGACTCAGTATTAAACTACAAAATTCCACCCTGCAGATCAGAGTGTATTGATATCCTTACTTGACAGCATGAAACCCCTGGACTGCTACCATAACCAGCAAAAACAGGTGCCCTAACAGGAGTCATTGGCATGCTTAACATCAGGAACACAAGCACGTGGCTAGTGTTTGCACGCAGCAAATAAGAAAAGATCTTCATCACTCTGCCTGAGACATAGGATCCGCTAAGAGTAGAGTTCCACTTTTGGCTTCTGAATTTGAAGCAATATTTACAAGAATATTGCACCTCAAAAAATCTGATTATGTCTAGTATGCTGGCCAGGACTGTTTCTGGCTTGTTGGAAGAGATATTTCTTCTTCTTGTCATAATTCCCAGGTGCTACTGCTGAGCAAATGGGAACATCACTGCTGGGAGTATTTGAAAACAAGGGCAAAAAATGGATTGGGATGATCTATATGATCCTGTCATTGACAGAGACATAACTGTGACCAGGGGGAGGACGAGGGTCACTGCAAGGTTACAGAAAAGCACCCAGAAATTGTCTCTTGTCATCGACTTTTCAAACTAACTCTTCTTGGTTACTGTAGGCAATAAGTTTTCATCAAATACTAAGAGACATTTGATAGTATTTATAAGTTGTTCTTATAATTTTCCCAATAGATGAGTATATTTGGCTATTTTGCCAAGGAAAAACACTTGAAACAGGAAGTTCAGATTGTTAGCACATTTATGACATATGATGATTTCTTGATAACATGGAATTGTAAGTTTATACATTGCCAACAATTGTGTGAGTAATGTGTAAAACTGAATAAAAATAGTCTTCTCCTAAAGGACTATTTTAAGTCTGATACTAATTCTCTTATTAAAAATATGACTATTCTTATAAAACCAATGTTATCAAGACATCAACTGCTATAACAAACAAAAGGCTATCTAGGTTATTAAAAACCTGAAACAAATAATGTAGAAGTAATTTAAATAAAGAAAGATGTGGTACAAAAGTGAGAGGCACTGAATACATGGTGTCCATCCTGTGGCAGAAGGCTAAACTGTAACAAAAATTTAACATTTGTTAAGAAAAACAAGCAGAGTCAAAGCAGCGATAATGAACCTGAAATTTAAGAGGCAATACTTCTAAATAATACCTTAACTTTATTTTCCTTAATATGGAAAGTAAAATTATTTCTACATTTTCCTTTAAACAGGATCTCTTGTGCAGAAAAGTTCAAGATTTCATACTTTCATTTGTTTTTTTTTAAACCAATATTTAGTCATAAACACAGTTGTGAGGACATGAGCTATTAGATTATCCCTGAAGAATTAAATATATTTCCTTTCACTGAGCAATAAAATATTGTCCTGGGGTAGAATTAGGAGGAGAAAAAATTAAGTAACTGCAAAAAGACAAGTATTTATAAATTAAGATTTTATGTACACCTAAGAAACTTAAAAAACCTGCTGATGATCTGAATTTTGAACCTTTGGCAAAATAGAGCATGAAAAAAAATCTTGACCTATGCTTAATAAAATCAAAGTATCTTTTAAAAAAGTTAAACCAATGCTCCTCTGTCAGCCATTAGTGAAAACAGTACAAACAGTAAGTTCAAGGACACACATATAACTAAACAAGCAACACTGTCCATGTTCTCCAACAGGCATTTGGAAGAGACCAGATTCCTTTTTGAGTTTTCCCATTCACAGAATCCATTTCCTATGTGCGGGTTGTAGAGGCTCACTGTGAGTTCTCTAAAGGCCTTTTTTAAATTGTTGAATATTATAAATAATTATGTTCCTAAGCGGCAGTTCAAAGCTCAGTACAGCACTCAAACAACACCAAGCGCAGGTCAGGTGACCTTTCTCCAACTCTCTCTCTCGTGCCGAGGACAGACAAAGTGATACGTCTGTCATACGCCATTACCATTAGAACAGAATCTTGTTCTTTTATTACAACTGCACTCCGCCAGATTTCTCAGCAGGAATGCTAAGTGAAATCAATGTCTTGGATTTCCAGGCTGAGCTTGGAGGTCACAGCCACTCTATCATTTCTCAGCATTATCCTTTCTCCTGCACGCACACACTCCCCAAGCCTCCGACTGGCACACAGCAGATTGAAAACAGCATGCATCAGAGGACTCATGCTGTACAATTTTACAGTCTTTTGGAGCCCCCTCCCTTTGATTCCCCCCTTCTATTTTTTTGCAAATTGCAAATAAGTTTTGTTTGTGTCCTTCTCGACAGTCATGAGTCAAAGGAAAAAGGCATGCCTAGGAAGAAGGGCAGGGAAAAAACACCCAAAGACCATGATTTTTGACAGCTGCCAATAAGATCATTTTCCTTACATCATCACCTGGATGTGGCCTACAAGTCCATTGTCCCAAACAATAAATGTACTTTCAGTGTAAATCATGAATTTGGCTTATGCTGGCAATGTATGCAGACAACAGAGAGTCCTTTGACAAAATACTTCTACAATATATAAGACAGACAGGAAAATTCACTAATAAATCATACAGAAAATACCCCCAGGACATTTATAACTAATTGTATACAATATAAATTATTATTATATAGAAATAAAATATCTTGTGAACTGAAAATATTTATTATGCTATGTATATCAATTGCATGCCCTCTTTTAGTTACTGTTGGTTTTATTTATTTTTGGCCACTTTCTTCACCAAAATGACAATGTTAGTATTTATTAGGGCATTTCTAACCCACTAAACTTTACTACTGAGCTGAAACACAAGCACATTTAGGACATCTTCTCTGACAATAATTGCTGTAGACAGCGAGCTAGAGGATACCTAACAAAGAAAGGATACATTTCCACTAAATTGTAGTTGTTACTTAAGAAGAGGCCCTTTATTTGTGGTTAAACTTTATATGTTTTTTACAATAATTGCAGATGGAAGGATATATAATGTCTACAGTTATACTAAATTTTATATGATAGAAAACTTATGAGGGCTAATATTCAAAATTAAGAACTTTAAAAATAAAGTATAAATATATTTGTTAAATTTGTATGATCATAGCTATAAAAACAATGCATTTTTTCTCTAGTACTAAATACGTGTAGGTATATGAAACCATAATATGTGCCAGAATTTTGATATTATTTAAATAGTCAGTCTCTATACTTAGTACTATACTGTAAAGTTCTATGAGTATCTAGAACCACATAGTATATAAAGCAGCATCCTCATTTTGGCAAAGCAAATATTCAGTTACTTTTATGTTTGTCATGGTTACCTAAAAAAGTATCACTGTAGCAATTGCTCAATAAGTATCTGAATGGATGAATGAATAAATGGATGGATGGATGCATAAATGGATAAGGCTAACATCCAAAGCTTCATGAATAAGTGATTTGGGGAGAAGACATTAATGATAAAATTTTTATAAATGATAAATACTAAAACAAAATGCCATATACAAAATAATATTAAACGCGAACTATAATTGAACAATTAAAAAGGTCCTAATGTAAAGCACCATTATAAAGCATGATACAGAATAATATTATTACATGTAGAAAATGTTAATAATACCTCACACAGTTATTTGTGTGTGACAATGACTAGACTGCTACAGCTATTTATTTCACTCAGAGTTAGCCTGTACCTGCATTATGGTAAAACTGCTGGTCCCTAAGATACCACAGTATCAGTGCTTTAAAATTAAATTTTACTGACTGAATGTTATAATTATTGCCAAGTTTTAGAAAATGTATGTTTCAGACAGACGGTTGTCAGAAGGGAGGGGAGCAGATAAATGGGGGAAAGAGGTGAAGGGACTAAGCAGCACAAACTGATGGGTACAAAATAGGCACAAAGATGTGGGTTACAGCACAGGACACAGACAACAGAGTCATGACGACTGTGTGGGGGGCTGGGTGGGTGCTGGAAGTATCGGGGTGTCACTCTGAAAAGTACAGGATTTTCTGGGTACTTTTTGTACATCTGAAACTTACACAGGATAATATTGAATGTAAACTGTAACTGAAAAAAATATGTTCTGCTGCCATTATAAAGAAAAGCAGACCAGGCTTTAGGTATGTATTAAGCACTCAACATGCAAGGTCCATTACAGAGCTGAAAAAGACCTTAGAAGTGGCATATGTGTATTTCCCAATGTCAGGAGTGTGTACAATAATCTGTACTAAATATTTGCACACACTGCTGTTGAATCAACATCTAAGGTCCTTTTTCAGGTTACATTATACTTCCAAGTATATTTATCTCTTAATAGTACAGCAAAGGGCTTTGGAGTTTTGAGAAGACAGAGGTTGGAGTGCACTTTCCAAACTGATCGCTTCTCTTTCCCCATTCAGTCTCTGGTTAACTGTGAAAGGGATCTGTTAGAACACAAGCGGTTAAAAAAATTCTTTGAATTTTTCTCTTTTTCAATATTTTCTATTTTTACTCTGTACATTTTTAAACTCTTGTGAATATTCTTAAACTGTTACTCTTTAGACATTTCAGCATGGCTTTGATGAAATGAAAAACAGAAGCAATTTTCTAGGTAATTCCACAAAAGACAAAACTATTATTTTGAGGGTACTTTACTGGGTCAGTTTTCTACTTAACATTTTCTAACAGTCAGAAAATATTTGTGATTATTTCCTTGAGTATTCTCAGGGAAACTACTTTATGGTTACTCTTTTAATTCACCCATAGAAAGTTTAATATAGTCATAGATCATCTAATGTATAAAGTCTCCACAAACACACAAAAAAGCCAAATGCATTTTTCTGCCTGCCTCTTCTTCTAAGTCAAGAAACAATTTATTGACTTCTGGTTAAGATGGTGGCACAGATAAACACGGCTAACCTCCTCGTACAACCACATCAAAATAACAACTAAAATAGAGAATGACCATCACTCAGAACTGTCAGAAATTGAGTTGAATGGAAGTCTGAAAACTACAAAATTAAAGAAACCACATCCATCCAGACTGGTAGGAAGGGCAGAGATGTGCAATGGGCTGGTCCCATATCCACATGTGGTGGATAAAAATTTGGGAGGGATATCTAGGGAGTGAGGAGTCCCAGCCCCACACATGGCACCTAGCCCAGGGTTCCAGTGCCAGGGAGATAATTCCCCATAACTTCTGGCTGCAAAAACTAGTGGAGATGAGTCAGTGGTGGAAAGTTCTGGAGTCCCGAGCAGTTCTTCTTAAGGTGCCTACACAGACTTACTTAGACCCACTCCCTCTGAGCTCTAGCACTAAGGTAGCAGCTGGAAAGGCAACAAAGGCTTACGGGGAGAAACTGAAGTGTCTGGCATCAAGGCAAAAGTAGGGGTACACCTTTCTCTTAGACAGAAAGATGGGCAGAGGCCATTGTCCCTTTTCTGAACCCTCCCCCTAACAGAGCCACAGAGCTACAGAGCTGGCATGCTGGTGCCATGTCTAAGACTCCATCAACCTGGCTAACACTGCCCCACCCTGGAGATCCTCAGAGGCTTTGTCCCACCCTACTTACGTCGGGCCCACCCAAGCTGCTTTTCTATCTGAATGGCTGGTCTTGGTTCATTTTTCACAACTTTCTAAATCCTCTCAAACAAGAGCCAGCCTCAGTGAGTCCCATGCTGCTGTACCTCTTGAAAAGTGGTTCCAGACCCAGCACTAGCAGCAGCCAGCCTAGATTCATAGTTTAGCTTCGCCTGGCAATCTTCAAACCCAGCACAAGTAGCAACCATCTCAGATTGCTTTATAGCTCAGGCAGGGTTGACCCAGGCAAAATACTGGTGGGGGCTGACCTTGGCCTGTACCACCCAGGGAATCCCAGGGCCAACATACCCAGTGGACAGCTACAGACCATGTTGGAGCACCACCATCCCACCCTTTGCACAGCTGGTCCTCCATGGAGGGAGGAGGTTGGTGGTCAGTGATCACAGCCAATCCTTGTAGCTGACTGGCCTTGATAAATCCCTTCCATTGATCTGCCAACAGCCACCAAGGCTCAAGTATAAGAGGAAGGGGTACTCAGCCCATAGAAAGGGTGCACCTCAAGTACCCAGCTTGGGTGGTAGAGGTGGATGAGCCTTTGAACCTATAGTTCACCTACTACATTAGGCCAGGATACCAAGACAGGGAGTCATAACAGCTCTATCTAAGATATAGGAACAAACACAGAGAAGCTGCTAAAAAAAAACAGACAAAGAAATATGGTCCAGATGAAAGGACAGTTCAAAACTCGAGAAAAAGAACTAAAAAAAAATGGAGCTAAGCCATCTATCACACACAGAGTTCAAAACACTGGTTACAAGGATGCTCAAGGAACTGAGTGAGGACCTAAACAGCATAAAAAAGATCTAGAAGGAAGGATATACTAGTTGAAATAAAGCACTTTTTTTTCCCCAGGGAAACAACAGTAAAGTGGATGAAGCTGAGAATCAAATCAATGATTTGAAACACAGAAAGCAAAAAGCAACCAATTAGAACAAGAAGAAAAAAAAAGAATCATCCAAACATAAGGATATTATAAGCAGCCTCTGGGACAACTTCAAGAGGCTCAACATTCTTATCATGGGGGTGCCAGAAGAAGAGGAAGAGCAAGAAACTGGAAATCTATTTGAAAAAATAATGAAAGAAAATTTCCTTAATTTGGTGAAGAAAATAGGCATACAAGTCCAGGAAGCACAGAGAGTCCCAAACAAGGTGGATGAGAAGAGACCCACGCTGAGGCGCATCATAATTAAAATGCCACAGGTTAAAGATAAAGAGAGAATCTTAAAAGCGACAAGAAAAAAGAAATTAGTTACCTACAGGGGAAATCTCGTAAGACTGTCAGCTGATTTCTCAAAAGAACCTTTGCAAGTGAGAAGGGGTCGAAAAGAAATATTCAAAGTCATGAAAGTCAGGGAACTACAGCCAAGATTGCTCTATCCTGCAAAGCTATCATTTAGAATCAAAGGGCAGATAAAGAGCTTCCCAGACAAGAAAAAAACCAAAGGAGTTCATCATCGCCAAACCATTATTATAGGAAATGTTAAGGTGACTTATTTAAGAAAAAGAGGATCAAAACCATGAAAAATGTAGTGGCAATAAATATTTATCTATCCACAAATTGAATCTAAAAAACAAACTAGGTAAACAACAGAAACAGAGACAGGACCACGGATACAGTGAACATTTTGATGGTTGCCAGATGGGAGAAGTGTGGAGGAATAGGTGAAGAGGTGAGGGGATTAAGAAGTACAAATAGTTAATTACAGAATAGCCTTGACAGTATAAAGTACAATGAAGGAAATGAAGTAGCCAAAGAACTGATACACTTGACCCACGGACCTGGACAACACTGTGGCGATTGCCTAAGGGAGTAGGGGTGTGGGGTGAATGGGGGCGAAGGGGGAAAAACTGGGACAACTGTCATAGCATAATCCATAAAACATATTTTTTAAAAAGAAACACATTATTTAAAATTCCCCTGATCTTTTTTCATGTTCGCTCAGAAAATGTTTCCTATTTAGCTTCTAAAACAAAACTAATTTTAAACAGTCTTGTGACCCTATTATTATCCTCATATCTTTACATGATAATACCATTGGATGAGTGATATATATATACATATATATATATATGTATATATATACGTACTGGTAATACATTATAACAATTACTGATATGTAAATTAAACATTTGCTGTATGCTTTAATCATATTTTAAGTTCTATTTCAGTTGCCCTCCCTTTGGAAATCCCTCCCCAGGGTGACTCACTGAAGACAATCTGTCCCAATAACACTGAAAGCACTTTATCTGTAACCTTTATAGGACTTTATCCTAGAGAATGGATATCTATATTTTATCACACTATAAGCTACTTGGGTACAAAACACCTACCTTTTAACTCTTTGTATTACTCACATTTCTTACTTTAGCTATCAATGCATGTTTGTGGAATAAATGGATGACTAAATGCATGTCTATAAATTTATGCACACACTTCACTGATCCTACTAGACTCTCATCCACTTGAAGACCCACAGTTAACCCAGTTGCTGGCACATAACAAATATTCAACAAATAACAATGAATTAAAAATACAAGTCTAAATGTTAAGCCATGTAGCTTCTTGAAAAGGGTACCTTGCTTTTGGGTGGTGGGCTGTTTGTGCTCTTGTCTGTGTGAATGCTGGTAGGAGATACAGCAGCACCAAGGTTGCCTTGGGATATGCCCGGGAGCTTCCCTCCTGGAGACACCTGCATTGCAGCTAGCTGGGCAGCATATAACTGCTATAGAAGAAAAAGAGAGACAGGAAACATAAAAAAGACCATCAGCAATAAAATGAATGCACCCCTCAGAAAGTACCTTATCCAATGTGGTATTTTTCCTATGGGTATTTTTGCTCAGCGCCTTGGAATATTTTATGAAAAAAAGCTGTCAGCTAAACTTCCATGACTTACTTCAGCACTGGTATGTCCAGAGAGTCCAAGCAAATAACACTCATCCATATTTACTTATTCCCAAAGTCTCTGGGAGGCAGGTATATCATCCTTTGGTCCAGACCTCTTTTTGCTGTATTTTAAATTTTACTCATCATGTTAAAAAGAATGCAGTTTCATATACAAAGTAACTTTTATATTCATGCTTCAAGTTTGGTAACTTCTTTTTTTGACTTGCTGAAATGAGTATCTGTAACAATTTTTTGTGTGTGCGATTGTTAGTTGGGTAGACGTTAACAAAGCTATTAAGAGGGACTGGAAGGAGAGTATTGAAGAACATTATCTGGCCAGTCTACCTATGCTGTTAAAAACTGCAATATTTATCAGAAGTCCACTTTATCTCACAATATGTAAACACAGACAAACCTGAAATTATCTTGAGGATTCAGGTTTTAAGAAATACTGTTTAAACCTGTGATTTTTAATCGCTTTCATTCTACAAAGGGAGATTAATGTAAAGAAAGGTGCAGGAGCAGGAGTGAGCTAGATGTCACAAAGGGAGCAGGGCACACTGTGGAGGCAGTGAGCGATTTAGAAGAGGTGGGAGAAAGGAAGGTGCCCTGAGTGCATGGCCTGGGAAGAATAAAACAGGACCAAATTTGTAGGCTTAGTTCACCTTATAGAAAAGCTTGAAACACAGTTAAATGATTTTAGATTTAATATGCAGACAAGAGGAAGCCCCTGAATGTTTGAGAGCAATAGGCAGGTTGTTTTTAACTAAAGATAAAGCAAGATTATCAGTTATGAGGTTATCAAAATAACCGGTGATCATTTTAGTGATGACTTGCATTTTAAAAGTTACAGTTGTGACAGTGAAGAGGGAAAAATAATTCCAAGTTATATTAACTGCAGAAAAGAAAAAAGAAGGAGAACAGGGCGAATTGTGTAATTTATATAAAGTCTTCATTTCATAGATTTAATGCATTAAAGCATTCTCCTATCATACATTCACATTCACGTATATAGTCATTGGATTATCTTCATGAGGTAGCCAAAACAAATATGCGTATATGTGGATGTATTTTTCCTTTTTGAAAAAGGAAGAAGTCAGAGAAATTTTCTTATAATTTTACATTGTGATAGTAAAAATGCTAGAACCATTCCATCATGGGCTTCCACTAAAATATAGCTAATGAAGTACTTCTTTAAGCATCACAAGCATGATGTACTGTGTCTGTAGCCTGTAACATGAGCCGGGACTGTATTCGGCTTTGCCAGACCTACTCAGGGCTTTCTCCGTGGCACGCACATGCGCACTGAAGCACAGCTAGGCTGACAGTGGACCGACAGCTCCTCAGCAGGCATTCTGGGTGCTGAAACTGTCTGATGGGACGGTAAAGAGCAGCTATTTTAACTCGAACTAGTTAGTACAAATAATAGTACTAACTAATTTGTATAAGTTAATCAATTGCTAATTTGGGAAAATCAGAACAATTGTATTGGGATAACACGACTTTTAACCAGTAAGATACAACTGTGTCTTCTTACAAAGGTAACATTTTACTCAGATATTCTAAGCTAGTGTTTAGTACTTTTCAGTGCTAGGGGTGGAGAAATTTCATAAAACATCCTATTTAAACTCGAAGATAGATTGTTTTGTTGATACCTTGAGATAGTAAATTTCTGCCACTTCTCCCTAATAAGTTATTTCCCCCAAATTGCTAAAAACACAAGTTCTCCTACTGGCTACTAGCCTAGTGCTTAATTGCCATCTGGAGCATGTGGCATCAAAGCATTAGAAGTGACAAAAATATCTATCACTATTTATTCCCTCAAACCATTCATTTATGACTAGTGAACTCCTTGAAGGCAGGGATTATGTTTATTATTTAATGTCTTCTCAGAACATCTTGGAAACAAGAAAAGAAGAAATGAATAAAGGCAGAAATGAACTGCATAAAATTATTTATTTATTTATTTAAAGATTTTATTTATTTATCTTTAGAGGGGAAGGGAAGGAGAGAGGGAGAGAAACATCAATGTATGGTTGCCTTTCGTGCATCCCCTGCAGGGAACTGGCCTGCAACCCAGACATGTGCCCTGACTGGGAATCGACCCGCGATCGTGTGCTTTGCAGGCCCGCGCTCAATCCACTGAGCTACACCAGCCAGGGCTGTAATTTATTTTTTAACAAAACTATATTTCTAGGACATAGTTAATATTTAGTAATAATAGTATCTATATAAATTTTAAAATTTGGAAAGAATTTGACATTGTTTTACTATTCGAGGAATTAGAAAAAAGGCTTACTGGTGATGTTGATAAAACTCATCATTCATTCATTCATTTCATTTACTTAAAAAGGACAAAGAAAATTAATTTCAAAATCATATCAGCATAAAAACAAAAGATAGTTTAATATACTCATTATAGCCATAATCTTAAGTGAATAAATCAATTTGGAACTATAACAGGAAAAAGTGGTAAGATTATTAGAAAAATATATTTTGAAAAAACGATAAAACCAAGACTTTAAGCATATAGATATTCTTAAATATTTTGCAGAAGACAAATGAGAAGTGCCTTATTTCTGATAAATGGATATACATTATTACTGAATCTTAAATATTTATTACTTAGAGAGTAAAGTTATTTAGTAGATGTAAACTACTTTGGGGATCCTTTTTTATTGCTTAGGTCAAAGCTTACTTTTCCATTTGAACTAGAATCTACTATCAGGTGTTCCTTTCATGTGAAAAAAAATGGAATAAAGGCCCAGGTGACAGGACTGTCACTGCATTCTGACAATTACTCAGGACTCAGTAGCTATGACAGTCTACGGTTTGATCCAGTGGCCCCATCTCTCCCTGATGCTGACAGGCAGGGCCATTCGTATTTTAATGAGCGAACAGTGCACAGTAAGTCAGGCCCGCCACTCCCCCTTTGTCCTCACACCCCACGCGTCTCTTCCCCACGTCTCCAACCTCACACTAGATAGGAGAGCTGGGTACAAAAAGCAATGAAAGAAAACAAAAAAAAAAGGACACTAAAGATATGAGTGAAAATGTTGTCTTTCCTAAATGCTATATGATAAAGCATACTGATTCTTTAGGAAAATTTGTGAACTTGTACATTGCCATTGTCAGAATGGAGAGTGCTTGACAGAATGGAAAACCATTTAATATTGTTTTTGCTGAGCTTATTAAAATAATTTTAAAAGTAGAATCACTTTCTCCAACTGATATCTCATATCCAACACCAATACCTAACACAGAGAGAAAAGAGGTATATTGTAATGCTAAATAAATTTTAGATATTTTTATCTTCACCTGAAGACATTTTTTTCATTGTTTTTTAGAGAAAGAAATGGACATAGAGATAGAGATAGAGATGGATGGGCGGTGGGGGCGGGGAGGAGAGACATTGATGTGAGGGAGAAATATTGATTGATTGCCTTCTTGAACATGCCCAGACTGGGGATTGAACCTGCAACCTGGGTATGTGTCCTGACTGGGAATTGTGGGACATTTTGTTCTGTGAGACAACACTCCAACCAACTGAGCCACACCAGCCAGGGCAAATTTTTCACATTTTTAATTTTTAATCCATGAAACCAATGAGGCTCTTTTAATTTAATAACTTAACTAGGTATAGGCCTGGAAGTTCAGGTCCTTTATCACCTTTGGTGATCAAGAAAGCCCTTACTTGGAAATTAGTGTGGCTTCTAATCTCTTGAGCGAGCAAACACATGGAGACCTAAATTTTCAAAAATAACACTAGAGTTAAATAGAGCTAAAATCTCCCTCATTAATATCACCATGAAGTGCAAACACATTCATAGAAATGGCTGGTGATTTTGTTTTTTAAGTGTAAGGACTAAATCTGGCAATAAAAGTAATATATATTTACCATGTTAACCACTTAGATTAAAAAATTTTAATTGTGTGCATTGACCTTTATTATGATTTTTAAGATAGGTACACATGCACTTCTAATTTTATGATATAGGTTAGATGTGATGTGTAAGAAAAGCATTTGTTTGTTTTTTTAAGGGAAAGAACAAAAAATAACATTTGTAAGGAAAAACTTCAGAAAACAATTTCAAGGCTCTGTAAGTGTTATCTTTATAGCTTAATTTCAACTACTTAATGTAACTTAAATGCGGAGTTTAAAGAGAAACTAATGTACTGGAGAAAATCTTTCAAAACATATCAGTATGTTTCAATGTGAATAAATTTGCTTTGCCCATTAGTTTTCACAATATTTCTTCAAAGGAAATTATCAGAGTAACTCCCTAACACTATTCTTCTAATGTTATTCAAGTATATTGTAAAAAAAAAAAAGACAGGCCTTACATTTACTGGATCCCAGGGCAAAGGTGCACACAGAAACTCATATGCCAAATTTATAAAGAATTATATTTTACAAATCAAGTATATTTCATTCTCCTGTCTTGACAAACATACCTTCAAAATACCTGCATGCAAAGAAAACCACAAGATGCCATTTCACAATAGGATGGCTATTATTAAAAAACAAACAAAAATTAAAAGAAAAACCCACCAGACAATAACAAAAGCTGACAAAGATATGGAGAAATTGCAACCCTTGTATATTGCCAGTGGGAATGTAAAATGTCACAGCTGCTATGGAAAACAGTACGGCAATTCATCAAAAAATTAAACAGAATTATCATATGATCCAGCAACCCCTCTTCTGGGTATATACCCAAAATAATGGAAAGCAGGGACAGGAACAGATATCTGTACACCCACACCCAGAACAGCATTAGTCACAACAGCCAAAAAGTGAAAGAAACCTCCGTGTCCATTGACAGAATGCTAGCACTTGTACCCATCAAAGAATTTCCTAGCATGCCAACATGAGCTCAAAAAGTTGATGACTTTTGCTAACCACTAAGGTGACTGCTGGAAAAAAAAAATGAAGATTAGACAGAGCCGACAGGGGAGATAGAGCTGGGAGGAGATGGTTAGAATTCTCTCCTAGCGCATAAAAGCGAGGTGGGGGCTGGAGTGGAACAGCCACTCTTGCTGCTTTGGAGGCTGTAACATAAACCATGGGAGAAGGTGACTGCAGAAAGGCACCTGGGGAATTTGGTAAGAGTTTTCACTTCTCCAATTTAAAGTTCCGCCTGAGGAGTTTATCCCAAGGAAGTGAAAGGAGTAGAGGTCTGGGCAAACCAGGGACTATCCAGTCACTCGGAGGGGCAAGTTCAAGCAGGTATATACAACATAGGAGATTGAGGATCTTTCATATTTGGACACAACTCTTAAGGCAACCTGAGAGCAAGAAATACAACAAACTGAAAAAGGAAGTAGACTCAGATTTGTCCAAATGGAGGAAGCCACAGCAATGGGGCACAGTTTAAAAAACGAACAAATTGGAGCTACCGGAATGTAGGAGTTTCAAAAGCAGGCAATGCAGGAAAATGACCTGAGTGGACAAAACCTCCAAAAGGCTGATGATCAGCTGATATCCAGCGATGAGTTCAAGACTGTGGAGGACAAGCCACAGGGGAAAAATCAGAGTTATCAACCTCAGAAAATGAGTGTTCTACCTTCAGAGAAGACAGGTGCACTCCATGAAAAACATGTCTGAGGAACTAAGGGGCTCGCTGGTAGGGGCTCAAAGGCAGAAACTAATACCGTCATGACCCACACCTCCACATATATATGTATATCACTCCTGGGTGATATTTCTTGGAAAAGCTGGAATGAAATAAAATATTATGCCTGGCTGTAGTACAGTTTTGCCCTTAAAAAGCTATAGGGTGCCAAGTAGCTACTGGGAATATCAGGGGGATCACTTTGTAAAGCAGATGGTTGTCTAACCCCTAGGCTACACATCTGAAACTAATAAAAATTATGTTGCGTGTAAACTCTAATTTTTTAAAAAAGCTATAGTGAATGCATGCACAAAAGCTATAATGCCATCATTGTACAGCTACTATCATCAAATATTAATAATACATGGGCTAACTTTAATATTTCATTCCAAATTCCATCTCACTCACTGTGAAACTTGGAATACTGGGCTATCAGTTAGGAGCAGAGTGTTGAGAGGGAGTGAAAAGGGCCCCCTGGTAAAAATTAAAGAATACATTTGACCTTAAATCTTAAGACCTATTTCACAGGTATGATGCTGTCATGGTGTTTCTGTTACATTACAGACACCAAAGTACATGCATAAGGAACATTTCAAATGTACTGGATTAAAAAGCTTTCTTCATTTTTTTACATACCAATAAATCTTGAAAAGCTAGGAAAAAAACATTTTGACTTTTATAATTGAAGCAGTTCCATAAAGAACCAGATCTATTTGTGAGAGTCATGCACAAAAACACCAACTGATAGTTATCTCTCCTTCTCTCCCTCCCTCCCTGCTTCTCTATTCCACAAGCCATCTCCGTGTACTGCACAGTAATCCATTACAATATGTTCTAACATCTGCCTCCCCATATGATGTATGACCTATTTGATTGACCCTTTTTATGCCGCTCCAGACTTGCTGTTCATGACTGTGGGAGGAGGAACACTGCATCTATCTCTGAGGTCACCAACCAGTAAATACATCTCCATTTGGCAAGGTAAGAAGGACACTCGCAGCAAAGCTCTTCAAATCTTTACATATCAGTTACTATACTCATATCTCTAATTAGTGTTATTTATGGGGGAATAACAAACTGCTGAAATTCCTCTCAAAGTAACAATAAGAAGAGAAATGCTTGTTTACTGGGTGGGGTTGGGGGGTGTTCTCTTGTTACCGAATACTCATCTTTTAAAACAGGAAAGCTGAGCATAATGAGGAAGATTTTTAAAGCAAATACGTACCTTTGCCTAAGTTCACTATTGTGAAATTATTGTTCAGTTTATCCCAATAGATTGTTGGGAGGTGGTGGTAATAGTCTTCACAGTAATAATAATAGCATTTTTCTCAATATAAAAATAAATTATAAATTCATATTAGGCCAGGCAATACATTATTTTGCATATTATAAAAATCAGACTCACTTCCAGAATACATGATTCTGGATTCTTGAAAATATAAGGCACATGTAAGGGAGAGAAAATAAGAGCAATGATTTTCTCAGTGATTTGCAGGGCCAATCTAGAAGTCAGCTTGCCATTACAGGGATCGCCATAACAACTCTGCTCAGGGGAGAAAATGAAGGCTCACAGTCGTTCCATAACTTCCCAAAGGTGATCAACTAGTCTTTTTCCAGAAATCTAAGTATCCCTTATAGTTCTCCTTTATAGGCTGTGCCATACAAACTTGCCACATGGGTAGCCATGTTACTATGTGAACTGGGATTCCCTTACCCACTGGTCAGTGAAAATAGAAATGGTCCCTAAACTTGGAGTTGATGATAACTTCCAAAACCCAAGTTTAGGCTGCAAGAGTAAAGAACTTCTTGAATGAGGTGACAGAACTCTACTCTCCCTGAAGAAAGCACATACCATTCAGGACTTTCCGCCTTAGTTCTGTTTTACTGCTAGTACTAACAGACACCACATATGATGGGTTAAAATGAAAACGACTTCTTCCAATGGGTTCCCCCTTATTTTTTTCACTGTAAACTTTTAAGATTAAGAAAACATTGCATAGTAATATTAGTACAGATTATTTGATTACATAAATTAAGAAAAGTTACTCTAAGTTTCAAGAGAAATATGGACACAGAATAAGAACAACAGCAGCAAAAATAACCATAATAGCTAACATCGAAAAAGCTAATTCTGTGTCAGGTCTGTGCCATACCTGACGTGGTATAAGCCTTCTCAACAACCTTAGAAAATACATACTATTCTTATTTTGTGGAGAAGGACATTGAAGAACAGAGAGAGTAAAAATCATTTGTCTAAATGATTTTGTGACTTCAAGTCAAAGAGTTGTACAAGCCTGGGGAGGGCAATTCTAACAATACATCTGATAAAAACCATATTATCACAGATTTAGGCCAGGAAGTGTCAAGTCTTCCAGAGGATGCTCTTCTCAGCATTTTCATCCTCCTTCCCCTTGACTGTTGTCAGTAAAAAAAAAGTTTGTTTGGTTTTCTTCTCAATTCACAGTGTTGTAAGAAGATGTAAGACAGAGCTATAATGTGCTCAGGCAAATGAGGAAAGGCTTCCCCATAAATACAATTAGTTCAAGTAAAAGTAACTGCACACACAGGGCAGGAAAAAGCACTGGCAGAACATCTTTGTGGTGGCAGAGAACATGACAAGCACAGGGCATTGGAAGGAGGCCACTGAGGTTCCTTGGGGGGAGGGGGATGGCCGGAAAGGTAAATGGGAAGCTCTAACAGCTTAAGAAGAGGGATGACATAATTAAATCTGCATTTCCACAAGGTTAGTCTGGACACAATAAGGAGATTGAAAGGGTTTGTTTCACCTACAACCTGCTTTCAACCAGAATAGCATCTACCTAATCACTTTTTCTTACATAATTTAAAATTGATTCAAAATCAATTGTAGAATAAATCTGGATATATAATTTTCAACATTCTGAGTCTCATTCTTAATTGAATATTTGTTCTTTCCCATATAATTCACACTAAGAACTTAATCATATATTTAAAAAATCTATATTTGGATACAAAGCATAATCACTAAACTTGATTTTTCTAGAGCATTTAAATAAAATAAGACAGAGATATTAAAAAGGAGCCATTTGCACAACCCAAGTCATACATTACTCTTAAATAAATTAAAATAACAAAACACACTCTAGTAGCACCTTGCATTTACAATGTGTTTTGACTTTCATTAGCTCCTTCAATCACAACAGGCTTCTTTTTTAATTGCACAGAACACCTTTCTCATACATCGTCCAAATTGTCCAGAGACATAATCAGCAATTGTAACTTTTGCTTTCCTGCTTTAAATCTACTGATTCACTTAAAATTTCCTTATGAGCACCTATTATATGCCAAGCACTGTTTTAGACACTTACAACCTATTAGTGAAAATAGATCTCTTCCTTAATGAAAGGATTTTAATGTTATTTCCCCAAGTGACTTGCAAGACTTTAATCTTTCATTCTATCTTTCCAGTAGCTATCTAATATCTCCATGACACTACATTTTACTTTTAATTATTGTGAGAGGGATTTCTATAACTATGTTTTTAACATCTGTCAGTGAATATTGCTCTTAAAACAATAAGAGCAATATTGCTCTTAGAATATTTCTTAGAATATTGCTTTTAAGAAAGAACTAAAGTCATTCTTAAAAGTGCATGAGTGAGAGATACATGCTTCAGCATGGGTAAACCTTGAAAACACCACGCTAAGTAAAATAAGTCAGACACAGAGAGACAAACATTGTATGATTCCACTTACACAATGTGCCTAGAATTGGCAAGGTCATAGAGACAGAAAGTCGAAGAGAAATTCTGAGGGAAGGGGGAATAGGGAATGGAGATATTATTTATGGGTACAGACTTTTTCATTGAGAATGAATTCAAAGTTCTGGGAACACTGTGAAGGGATTTTAAAGCTACTGAATTGTACATCTAATGATGTTTAAGACAGTTAAAGGCTTAAAATGATTAAAATTATGAATTTATTGTTATGCATACTTTACCACAGTAAAAATATATATGATGAAGAGGAAAATAGAAAAACATCAGAGAGCAGGCTGACAGCTCTTGGGGTTGGGGGTGAAGCTGGGGCAGGTGGGACAAAGCCAGAAAGAGAAAGAGCTCATGGACATGAGCAACAGTGTAGGGATTGTGGCAGGGAGGTTGCGGGTGGACGCAGAAGACGGTATGGGGAGGATAAATGGTAATGGAAAAAAACATAATAAAAATAAACTTTTCCCCCCAAAAGAACAACCTCACTGTTTTTCAGTACCATATTAAATTTTATTTTTTTACACATTTTTTCTCCTAATTTGCTTCCATGTGTTGGATCATTTTGTACATTAATTCAAGAGAACAGTTTTAAAGGGAGAAAGAAGTACTGTTATTTTGGAAATAGTACTGTTGGAAATAGTCTTAAAAACAATGATTAAAAGTCACCCCAGGCTTTGGAAACACATATAAATAAAAGCAAGGTAACTGATTCTAAATCAACCAAATAAAGTAATGCCCATTTCAAATTAAAGGTGGCTTTGACAGATGCTATAAGATTGCGCTGACCCTTCACTGACTTTGCAAAAGCAAGCATTTTCTGGTCCTACTGTAAAAAGTAGTTCTCTCTTCACTTCCCTTGCTACACCAAAGCTAGCTTCTTTTTCATATTCACATGACTGTTTATGAGCTCAATCCTGTTTCAACTGTCACTCTTTACATCAAGGAAAGATAGATGGGACACACCAACCCCAACCTAAATGACCTTTGGATGTGACAAGAGTTTTAGGTCAGCCTTGCTAAATGGAGGCCTTGGTGTATCGAGACATGCCTTGGGGTGAAATTTACAGTGAATTTATTATCTCCCAATGCCCTTTGGACTGCTTCCCACCATCAAACACCATGGCAGCACTTGGAACAGGAAGAAATACATTAACTGGAATCTGATCGTTTTAAAAGGTTACAGCTGCCCAAATATAATTTAATTTCATACTTGCCCTTTGAGGGTTTGGTGTATATTTTCATTTTATGACTGCAATGATAAAGCTCTTAAGATTCCAGGCAATAAAAAGAGAAAAGTATTTTAAGGGTTAGAAGTCTATTCAGTTCATACTCAATGAGTGAAGTGACAAATTAGCTTTAAAAAAAATCTTAACATTTCTGTCTCTCTCTTTTTTTTATTTGGAACATCTCTTGTTCCTCTCCTGACCCTACACTTCAACATTTGGTTGAAATCAGTTTGTAAACACCAAGTTCTGATCTTTATCAGTTTGAAAATAAAAAAGATGATTAAAAAAATGAAGATCAAGTCAGTCTGATTTAAAGTAAAGATATATTAATGGGAAGTACACATATTTTCAGTAGCGTTTCCTTTCATATAATTGGGACAACTTACCCATTAAAGTATATCAATGCCAAGTTGACTTACTCTTGGTCATGTACTTTTCTAGTCTATCCTACTTCTACAAACTAATGAAAGGTTCACAAAGTCTTCTATAAATGCCACACCATGGCTTTATCAAATTAATTAATAAACATTGCTATTATTATTTTATATTTAGGAAACAAGAGATATGGTGTTATTAATGCCAAAGAAATAATCAGAAAAAAAACCAGACCAAAAGTTCAGATGAAATCACCCATAGTTTATTTTAGCCATTATAACAAAACAAAAAGCCCGAAACCAAATTTTGCTCTTTCCCTTTAACTCAGTATTTTACCAGTGACTCAACATATCTTTAAATATCAATCCAATAGAGTTTGAGGCAACACAATACTTTGGATTTACTGTGAGTAATAAGAAAAGCCACTTAATGAAACTTTTAACCCATACTGGTCAAATGCAGCTTTGAGTTGTGCCTATATGCACACATAGCCATTTATTCATCACTCATTAACTTAGTTAATGAGTATTTCTTGAAAGATATTGAGCTAGTTCCAATGAAGTTTATACTTCAAAAATATTTTAGATTTTTAAGAGAGTACTCCTAACATATGAACAGCAAAACATACAAGTAATTAGCATTTTAAGTATTATAAAACTGAAATATATTGGATAATTATAAATATTAACTACATATTATTAGCAAGCTTTAATTTCATGTGGATATATCACTGTTTTAAAAGTACTTTACACAGTATTTAATCTGCATAACAACCTTATGGCGCAGGCATTAATACCCCCATTTATAGGTTGTGAAAATGGAGCTTCGCAAAGTTACGGAGCCCCCTCACCCCAGTAGCAAATCTAGTGGTCTACTGAGACTCAAATGCTCTGGATCAGGGTGTCCAACCCATGGCCCATGGGCTGTGTGTGGTCCAGGATGGCTATGAATGTGGCCCAACACAAAATTGAAAATTTATTTAAAACTATGTTTTACTCATCGGTTTTCATCACTGTTTGTGTATTTAATGTGTGGCCCAAGGACAACTCTTCTTCTTCTAGTGTGGCTCAGAGATGTCAAAAAGGTGGACACCTCTGCATGATAATGGGAGATAGTACTTACCCTTTATTCCTTCATTTACTTATTCCTCTTTCAGTCAACACATCCACAAAAAGAATCTTACTTCAACACCTTGGACTTAAACATTTCGACCTTCCTTGCCAAGAAAAATGTCAGGGAAAGTGGAATTTGATAACATTTGTAGACTATGAATATTTTTTAAAACACTATAAAACTTAGATTTGATATTTCTATATTTCTAACATGTCCACATGAATTTAAAGAATGAGTAGCAAATGGTGTGAGTGTTCAGAAGAGCGGGTAGCTGGGGATCGCCACCCACCATTTGAGATAATAGGAGTATAAAGCACTGAGAGTAGGCTATTCAATAAAGTAAGTGAAAGCAATTCTTTCCATTTCAGCTGATGCTAAGAAACCAATTGTGCAGTACTTTCTTAGTATAAAAACAATGAGCTGGACTTCCACCTCTCTGTTTTTCCTTTCCAGGAGAACTCACACTTCTTTTAGTACAGTTTGAGAACATCCCGATTCTAACTGGACAGTGGATAAAAATAGGCCTGATGTGGTTTTATGGTCTAAAGGACTGCCTCTACCATTGATGTTTTCATGGCATTATTTGATTTTATTAATAGAGAAGATAAATTATGGATGTTACCAATGCTATTTAGAACAAAAAAAGTGGGGAGGGGGAGCCAGATATATTTTCTACTCTTTGCCATTTGGTACTCCCAATTCTAACTCTCAACTCATCTGCTCATATCTAGTTACTAGTATAAATGTTTAGCCAACAGCAAGTACTTCTAAAGAAGGTGCTTCCTTTATTTTCATAATTGTGAGAAAATTTAAAAAATTAGCTAGAGGCCCAGAACTTTGATAAACAAGAGAAAGGAGAAAATAATTTTAAAAAAGAGGCATGGTAAAAAGAGGTAGAGAAGGATTAATATAAGAGGGTAGGTAAAAAAAAGCAAAAGTTAAATGAAGAAAAAAGATATCAAAGTAAAAAAGTGAGAAGGAAATATTTTCAAGAAATAAAAATAGAAAGGGAGATTTTTTTTTTGGCAAAAGGTTCCTATTTTAAAATGTTTAGCAGCCTTAAGGTCCAAAAAGTTTATAGTTTCTAAACAGCTGGCTGTGTGATTCAAAGTTACAGAGCACTCAGATTACTGCTATAAAGGTATTCCTACATCAGAGTGTTATTTATTTCCAGATAGCCCTCCTTCTTTTGTTGCTATGTAGTTTATTGGGTAATCTAGCACTTGTCTGACATGCTCATCTTCTTTTTCATCCCATGGAGATGTAATGGGAATAATTAAAACTTTCTAATTGAATCTTCAGAGCTAGCTTGACTATTTTTGACTATTTTTAAATCTATAAAGCATTTCTTTAGAATGCCTCAGATCAGTGATTGCCTCATCACCCTTCTTTCTTGCTTTCCTTGACAGCACATGAATAAATGTTTTCATGAATCAGAGAAGTCCACTTGTAAGTTGTAAAGGCTCCTCCTGGCTACTTTTATTAGTGCATCTTTTGCTTCATTTTTCCCTTCTTCCATGATATATAAGTAGGGCAGCTGTACTTATATGCATTTTTAAAACAAGAAAACCTGTGTACTTGCCAGGTTAAATGACTTGAGATCAGACACATGCATCACTGCAGAGACAGGTTGGGACTGGAACCCTTATTTGTTAAGCTGCATTTGTTGACCTATTTGGAAGGTTAGAGGGATCTTGATAGTTAGGCCAACTCCTTTGGCTACCTTTATTACACTCTACCTATCCATCTTGCTGGAAAACTCTCCTTAGTGTAACAAAACACTACAACTTTCCAATAACACATGGCTTTCCCTGCAAAGGGAAAAGTTTGCTCCTTTCATAAATATTCCTTAATGTCATAAAAGCAAAGATGTTCCAGTAACTCTTATGGAATGAAAAAAAAAGATTGAGAACTTGTGTACTTTTAGGAAGACTTGAAACATAGATTGTTTTGTGTGATCTTACATGTAGAACAAAGATTTTTATAATGAAAAGATATTTTATTTTCATAAAGATTTTCTACTTGCACTAAATGTGGGGGTGTGGCTGCCAAAATTCAAGTTTGAGATGTACAGCTCAAACTTGAATTAGATGGGTTTCTCCATTTTCCATATACCTTTGCATTATGTGACATAATTGTTATACTTCAGAGAATTATTTGCTGAATTGAAATATGGAAGAATTAACAAATTCTTCCATACAAATGAGCCTAATAAGGCTCATTTCTGATAGTGGGAAATCATGAGTCCGGGAGCAAATGACGAGGGTGATGATAGCAGCTAATGATGTCTGAATACTTCTGCTACACAAAGCATTTTGTATGTACTATCTCATCTGATCTTCAAAGTAGCTTTATCATGTAGGAACAATATTATCACATTTTACAGGTGAAGAAACAGACCAAGAGGTATTCAGTATCCTGACCACAGACACACACAAATAAGGTCTCTTATCACAAAGCTCAAACTCATAACACACTATACTATACATAAAATACATACATACATAAGTACTTATATTATACATAAGTTCATTTAAATAGTACTTACTTATAAGATTTATTTTAACATTTTAAAATGTTTAAAACTTTTCGCCCCTTTCAAGGGACGAAAAGCTTGTCATCTAAATCTTCTAACTGGTTGCTGTACCAGTATACCGGTATACTACTAAGTAGTTAGTTACAAGGCAAAGATATAACCTATGAAAATTAGGTTTTTGATGGTTTCATAACATATTTAATGCTATCTTCTGTCTAAAGTGACACTAAAATAACCAAACTTAAAATTACTCTGGAGGTAAACCAGCTGCAAAATGAACCGAATCAAGATGAGGATAAAAATGAAGAACATTTAAGAGCCTTTGCATTTTTTTATTGCTTAGTTACATGTCTTGGCTGATCTTCTATATGCTCACCAAATGTTTTAGCTATACTATTTCTAATAGTTAAAAATTTCTTTAAAACCAAATAACTAAATTCAGGGGAAAACTAGTCCTCTGAAAACTACTTAGGGAACACGCTGGAAGTAGTAGGCGTTGCAGAGCATGCACAGTATAGTCACATTTCAGGGGGAAACATCTTAAAACACCTATAACAGATGGAGGCTCTATATTCTGAGTCATTCTACCTTATTCCCAAATGGAAGTCACTGTGATTTGAACTATCACTATTCCTTTTTCCATTCGATGTTAAAGAAGTCCTACAGTAATGGGGAGAGCAAGAGGACATTGCTGCGTGTTGGAGGCATTAATTATGCTAGTCCAATGCTCATCCCTCAGACCTTTGGGGAGCATACTTTGACTCTGTTCCTCCATCCTTCCCATCTATTTTCTTTGTCCAAGAAGTTGGGTAAGAAAAAAGAGTCTGGCCTTAAGGGAAAGGTCAGGATTAAGAAAATGGAATAATTAAGAGTTTGTTTCCCTCTTACCCTTTATTTTTATGCCCTCGGTTTGGCAAGCCAATACTGAGAAACTTCCACAGGAAACAGTAAATTTGAAATATGCTGGGCTGGCTTAAGCTTTTTATCTAAAGGAATCGAACAGGGCTCTATTTTCAACCCTCGTGAAGACACTTGCCAACCAAACACAACTCAAAATTGTAATGTGTTTTTTTTTTCTCCTTGGTCTTTCTCTTAGAACAGTCATTCATGACTGCAAAATCTTATCTGCATGATTATATAATGATCTTTGAATACTATCTTTCTTCTAAGAAGCAAACGAAATATCAAGAAAACTTGTGATGTAAACAATCTCACTTTGAACCTTCTATGAACAAATAGATATGAAACAGCACGCTTCTCTGTTGTTTTGTTTTTGGAATTCCTTGATCTTTCAATAGCTTCTCACAAAAGAATTAATTCACAGAGCACAATCACCGAACTCAGCAAAATGAAAGCAATTCAGAAGGTTGCCATTGTTACCAATATGCAAATCCTACCCATTATTTTATTCATCCTTAATTTAATAGTCTAAATGCAAAAATAGCAATTTCTCTCCCTTCATTTTCCCCAAAATAACTTAGAAATAATATATAAATATAAGCATTTATTTTTAAAGATATCATGTTAGAGTGGGAAAAAGCTAGATTTAGTTTTCAGTTCTGAGGATTCCAGGCACATTTCTATTACTGTCTGATTTAGGTCACTACTTAGAGTCTAAATTGTCTCATCAATAAAACTAAGGAGTTGGAATAGAAGAAGCATTTTTGAATTTTGTTTTACCAGCAGAATCTTTAATTCCAACAATCTTAGCCAATAGAAATCAATCTATAAAACAAATAAATGAATGGAACTGTTTGGGGTGCTTAAAGGCCCTGAACTTCTTTAAATAGTTTGAAACAACTGTTTTCTACAGTCTCTGGGGTCCTTTGCATTTCAGATATTCTTGTAAGAACGGGAAGTTGTAAGACTTTCTTCCAGTTCTATCCCATATTCATGCTCAATACATCCTCTTTCATTTCAAGCTTCTCTATTACAACAAGTATTCTAACTGACCCATCTGCATTCCTTATGATGCTTAGCTTAATAGCTTACAGAGAATATTTGCTGAGTAAAAAAAACTCCAGGATACTATGGGGTTTATAGAAATAATCTGCTTCCACATTTAAGTTTGAAACCATAGGAACTACTTCTTTAAATTCTTTAAGGAACTACTTCTTTAAATTTCTTCTCATAATGCAAGTTTACAAATTTTCTCAGATTTATATGAGAAATAGCTTCACTGTACACTGTACAATAAGGTCTATGTCCTTAGTATATATTCTATTAACATATCTTTAAAAAGAGTCAGATTTGAAGGGTTATACCAGAAAATCTTATATTCTTTATTTTAAAATATGTACATTACATGAAAAACTTCTATGTGAATAACTTATTTTAAATTTTATACAGTATTTATTTAGAATAAATTGCAGGCAGCTTATAGAGACAATTTATTTACATTATACCCATGGGAAAATAGGACTCAACAGGAGGCATTATTTTTAAGATATATATATATACTGAGATAAAGAGTGAACAACAGCAAAATATAGAACACTATACCCCAGATAACTGCATACTCAGGGATTTTTGTTTTGTTTTGTTTTTGATAAGTAAACTCATTATCTCCCATAGATTCCCGTGATGGGCCTTAAAATTATGCCACAGAGGGGAATACAATTATTTCCTCATAAATAAGATGATACGTCTCTATTTTACTAACTTGCTTTAGATGTTGCCCTGAAAAGTAAAACCACAGAAAAAAGATCTACTAAATTGCAGTCTGAAAGACTTCCTTTAAGCAATAAAAAACAGTTTTAATACCAGTTAGTAACAGTTATAAACTAACTAATAGTTCTAAGCATTTATTATTACTTATCACATAGTATTTGATAAACGGCAATTTACTCTTTTATTGCTCTAAGCACTTTCTGTATATTATCTCATTTAACCCTCATAATATCAATTATACCCACATTTTACAGAGAGGCAAACCAAGGCATGGAGAGGTTAGGTAACTTGCCTTAAGTCAGAACTAGTAAACAGGAGAACTATATGATCTAAGGCTAAACAATTAGGTTATAATGACTCTCACTAATAGTGAGCCTTGAAATATTGATCTAAAGATAACGCCTTAGTAGAATAAAAACTTTTACTTTAGCCTTCATGTTATCTTCCCTCTAATTATCCCCTCCTGAGAGACTAAATTTTTTCTGTATATAATCAATTAACTACAAAGAAGTCTGTCCTGCGATCACCAGTTGCAGTAATGCAATTTACATGTTCCAGTTTCATGCTTTGAGATGTAGCCATAAAAACAATGGACACTATTCAACAGTCTTCTAGTTCCTACAAACACAGCAGTTGTCTCTCTTGTCTTCATCTGGGCTCTCTAGGCTCAAGATTCTTATTGGTCCTGTTAAGCTGATAATTTTACTTACATACAATTTTTATACTAAGATTGAATTCATCTTCATAAAATACTCCTTGAATAAATTAAAGGATATAGGTAATATAAACTACATGTTCAATTAAGTTGAAGAAAATTTTCATATAAACACAATCTATAAATCTGAAAAATATTAGTTGCTCTCTCTTTTTACATATAGCCAAGATTAGAATATTAATTAGTTCTGTTTCCCCTGATTAAAAAAAAACTGCATACTTTTAACAGTTCAGTAAATTGGTATTGTTCTTAGTATTGCATCTACTGTTGGCCTTGAGCCTAGCAATGCTTTGATGTACTATAATTGGCCCAGAGACATTTTAGGGTAACCTAACCATGTTTTGCTTAAGAGAAGACAGAATGCCATCAAGGAATTGGCATGGCCTTGTGACCAGAAATCCTGGCACTGACAAATACTCACATTACCCCAGTGTACAACACAATAGAACTTTGAATATAATTTTAGAATTTACCATTTATTTGATTGGTCATTACAATAAAAATGTGTACTGTGGAAGAAAGAACACACGTGGACTGATGTTTCCATTAGCATGTATTGAGACACTATAAAACAGCTGGAAACAAACAAATACAGAAATAGCATGAAAAAGACACTGCTTGTACTGTCTCCATTGTCCAAATGTCAAACAGCTCCCAGGAACCCTGGGGGTGGTAATAGCTATGGATGTAGCTCCTACCAGGTCCTCCCTTAAAGGAGATTCTTGAACGCGGCTGGGTTCTGACTCTGCCCCAAATGGGCTTAGAAAAGTCAGAGAAAAATGTTGGCTGCACTTTTTCAGGCCTATTTGCATATGTTCTTTAGTATGCAGAATGTTTCTGTATATAATTTAATTGTTGTTGGTTTTTTTGCCTCTATTAATACACATGCAAATGACTCACACTTGCAGCTGTGCTGTATTAATCATATGTGTGCTTCTGTCTGTCTGCCCTACAGGCTCAGGGTTGAAGGGAGAGGAAAAGAGGGGATTCATTCTTTTAACCTGCAAGAAAAGTCACTCATACAGACAAAAGTCCAACAGCAAACAGTACTCCAGGGTTGCCACTAAAGTGAGGAGCAGTGGCTCATTTTTCACCCTGTGTGGAAACAACTATGACCTAAATGTTAGGCTGAATAGTAGAATATGCAGGTAGGTAAAGATGAATACTTTACAAGTATTTATCCTTGTAAGTAATGCCTTCAATATCGAACTAAAAATCCTCATATCCAGGCCTCTCCATATGGTTATTTTTTTCTTATTGATTTTCTGGGTGTTTCTCTTGGTAAAGAGAAAATCAGTCACTTACAGTGCTATGGGGATTAAGGAACATTTATCTGTGTCCTATCATAATTATTGACCTCCTTCTGAGGTCAGAGACTGGCAGGAGGTTGATAACAAGGTGAACTTTGGCTTTTCATCCACCTTGATGTTACTTTCTACCAAATAAAAGCTTAACCCATTTCCACTATGACACCCATGTACCTTTGATAGCTATGAAGAAAGACTGATTTCAGTTGATATTGTGTACCATTCATTCTCCACCGTGGTCACATGTCATCTCCAGTTTCCTCCATCCCAGAAAATGCATATGATTGATATTACTGGTTACTGAAACTGTACACCATGTGATTTCATTTATGACAGCTTGTAATGTTGAATCTTGATTCAAACAATACTATTTTAGATTTGAAAATAATCCAGCTAAAACTATTAAACAGATAACTGATTCAATACAATTCTTGAATGAATATTACTTGCTTATTTTGAGTTAACTATAATGACTCAAGAAGAATCTGCATCTTTTCTCCCTTTGGTTTTCACTGTTGATCTTGGTTGGAGTGAACATTTGGGCTTCCTATAGATAAAAGAGGCAGCAACCATCTTTTGGCCAATACAAACTCAGTATTTATAAAGTAATAAATGAGTGAATGGATATTTTCTTCTAATTCTGAATCTTAGAAACCTAGTTAAAAATTAGAAATAGTACACTGCACCACAACCATTACTAATAAAAAATTCATGATGCATCAAGTAATGTTCAAATTGATAACAATAACAATGAGAGATAAATGTAAGATGGGTTGTGGCCATTGTTCACTTTTATTGATTAGAAGGAGATGATATGCATACCTCATTCTGTGTAGTCACAAAGATCAAAACGTTTCAAAGTGTGACTTTATTTTTCTTAAATAATTCTACTCAGTTTTTAATATTAAAGTGAAGCTAGATTAGGTTTCTACATAAATTAATCCTTCTTCTTTAAAAAGGGACAATATCAGGATCACAAATGTCAAAATTATCTTTGGCTTTTGGAAGAAAGTTGGAAGAGGAGACAATCAAGAAAAGAATGGGGAGTATGAAAAAGAAGGTAAATGCAGTATAAGGGATTGTAATTGGCTAGTTATAATTTTCATAATACATCCTTCCATTATTTAGAAATAATTTACTTTAGTGTTACATTGGTGAGGTGAGCCATACTGAGTTGAAAGTAACTTCAGAGTTCATATTCTTATGTATGTTTATGCATTGTTTGTTATATACTCTTAGACATTAACAAATGATACAGGAATAACCAATGTTGCAATGTTTGGTCTTTTTTTATTAAATATGAGCTTAAAGAAATTATATAAAAATACTAAGACACATTCTTTATGCAGCAGCCCATGGTTATGATAATATAAAGGAAGCAAAAAGCAGAGAGATAGAGTTAGAGATTTCTCACATACAAAAGAAACTCCTAGCAGGGGCTGAAAAAAGAAAATTCCCTTGTATTTAAATGAATATCACTTGTTCAATAAATTAATCATATATTGCTTTGTTGTTTTCATTAAAAAAGTTATGACCATTAGCTCATAAGGGTTTCTCTGATTTTGTTAATATGTATTCAGCACCAGCTTTTTGCTAGGCATTCATCTGAACACATAAAATACATTCATGAAGAACAACAAAAATATAGCATCTGCTGCTCTGGTGGAACTTAGAGAATATTTGGGACAAACAGACAATAAATAAGGAACATAAGTGAATTATATGGTATGTTTTAAGATTATTAGTGCTATAGAAAAAAGGCAGAAAGAGGGAAATAGAAAGTATGGTCTTTCTGGGAGGGTTATTTTACGAGGTGAATAGGTTAGAGAGGTTGGGTCTCAGAGAGATGACATTGGACCAAATTCTTGAATGAGGTGAGAGGCAATGGAAAGAGCCTTTCAGGTAGAAGTACAGCTAGTGCAAGACTCTAGGTAGGAGGAGCCTGCTCAGCAAGTCCAAGGACAGAGAAGAGCCCAGTGTAGCTGGAGAAGACTGAGAACGCTAGTATGGACTAAAGCTGCTATACTAGTAATTTTTAAAAATACTGTAGTGCCAAACATGGTACTAAGCATATAGTGTTTTCTTATGTCTCCTTTATTTTACTAAATGAGAATAGTTTTTATTATAAATTTTAATGAATATTTTATTGAATAGAAGTCAAACTACTACTTTTTTCTTCCATGAACCTCTAATACTTTTGATATTTGTATTTCTGCTATTGCCTTTTTAAAGGACGAAAATAAATTTATATATGAAATTAATCATTAATATTCAGCTTAATTCCAATATTATAAAGCAGAGTAGCTATTTGAGCATAATATATTCATAATTTATTGAAAGTGTAATATTAAGATACACTTTTCATGTATTCATTTAATATATGTTTATTGAGTCCATAAATATTTCAAGTTTTGGGATATTCTTTAAGTGAGTATCACTTGTTCAATAAATTAATCATGCCACACCTGGCAGGTGTGGCTCAGTGGATTGAGTGCTGGCCTGTGAACCAAAGGGTCACTGGTTTGATTCCCAATTAGGGCATACTCCTGGGTTGTGGGCCAGGTCCCCAGTATGGGGCATTCGAGAGGCAACAACTCATTGCTTTTCCTCTCCCTTTCTTTTTCCCTCCCCCTCTCTAAAAATAAATAAAATATTTTAAAAATATTTTAAGACAAATGATAATGAGTCATTGACTTCATGGATTTTGCCATCTGGTAGCGGTGAGAAAGTAGGATTTCAAACATGTTTTACAAGGGCTGTGTGAGTAGGGAAACATCGTGTGCTCTGGGTACATGCAAGAACTGCATTACTCCAGACTTGGGGGCACTGAAGTCTTCCCTGAAAAAGTGATGTTTAAACTTGGAATATTAGGGGTAAGTGGGAGTTGGCCTGGTAAAGATGTAGGTAAAGCTTCAGGAAGAAGAAACACCACACATAAAGACCCAGAAAGGAAAGAGGGTTTGATAACACTGGGGCATCATTTGAGGTCTTCATGTGGGTGTGGGAGGATGTGATAGATTTTTTAAAATCAAAAGATCATCAGACTAATCTATAAGTAGTGAGTACATTGAAGGAGGCAAGATGCAGACAGAAAGACCAGTTTAGTGGCTACCATGGTAAATGAACCAAGCAATTAGGATAGTTCCCTCAGAAGAGTGACAGTTACAAAGGATACAAATAAATGAACTCCTGATGTATATAGTAGGTAGCACGAATGAATTGTTACAGAGGAAGAGCAGTTAAACATGGTTTTTATGTTTCCGGGTTGAGTGATAGATGAAATTAAGCTATTTTCAAAGACCAGAGAAGGAGCAGGTTGGGGGGCAAGGAAAAAAACAGTGAGTTTTATTTTATTCTCAATTTCTATTGTCTGTACACATCTACATATTTCCTCTGAATATCAAACAAGTGGCTGATAAATAGTTGGCTATATGCATCTCAAGTTCAGAAAAGACCAAAGAGGAAGAAGAAACAAGGATATTTCATTATAAAAGAAATAAATACAATGGTGCTTTGTTAAAAATGTTAATTTGTATGCTTTATGGACCTAATCTAAATCAGTTATTTTTTTCTATGAAAAATAAATACATGTTAATGCTTAGATTATTTTAACTGCACCTAAAAGTATACAGTAAGGTGATGTTAAAATGAAAAGTATTTTTATTTCATGGTAAATATTTCATTATTGTATCTATGAACAAAAAATAATATTTAATAAAAGGTGGTTTAATTTAAAACATGCCATTGCACTGTACTTTTCAACTAATTGTATTATCTTTATATTCTTTTTTAAAATAAATATACTGTTTATGGGTTTTACTTGACATAATACTATCCAAGAATGAACAATTATATGCATACAATTATTTAAAAGGTAAACACAAATGGTAGGTTAAAAAAAGTCAGCCATGGGTAGGAATGTATTTATAGCATCTCTCCTTAGATCTAGATATTTTTATTTTTAATTTTTTAAATATTTTATTTCTTTTTAGAGAGAAGGGAAAGGAGAGAGAAAGAGGGAGAGAAACAACAATATGTGGTTGCCTCTCATGCGCCCCCTACTGGGGACCTGGCCTGCAACGCAGGCATGTGCCCTGACTGGGAATCAAACTGGCAACCCTTTGGTTTGCAGGCCAGCACTCAATGCACTGAGCCACACCAGCTGGAGCAAATATAGGTATTTTTTAAAAAGAAGCTTGAATAGCCATGACTGGTGTAGCTCAGTGGATTGAGCGCAGGCCTGCGAACCAAAGGATCAAGGTTTAATTCCCAGTCAGGGCACATGCCTGGGTTGCAGGCCAGTTCCCGGCAGGGGACGCAAGAGAGGCAACCATACATTGATATTTCTCTCCCTCTCTCCTTCCTTTCTCCTCTAAAAAGATAAATAAATAAAATCCTTAAAAAAAGCTTGAATATATATGTATATGTATACATATATGTACATATGTAATATATATATATTTACAAAGAGGTATGAAATAAAACATGCAAAAATTGAAGTAGAGGGCTGTCATTTCAGTATTGCAATTTATAAAGAGCGTTTGTATAAGTGTCAATTGATCAGCATTATTGTTATAGTTCTATTAGCATATTACTGAGTTAGCAAATGTCTTAAGAGGAGCAATGTCCTCAAAGTATCAAATAATAACACTCGTATTGGGAGAAGCAAATGTAATTGTTTAAAAAACTATAGATTTTGGACTCTGGCACTCATCTTCTTTGTCAAATGCAGACATTAACATGCAACACAAAGTAGTATAATAAAAATGAAATAATTCTTGCGAAAACCTTACTAGAGAATCTAGCACAAGTATCTAGAACCGAATTGTTTTTAAAATTAATTCATTATTTTTATTGATTATACTGGTATTACAGTTGTCCCAATTTTGCCCCCTCGTCCCCCTCCACCCAGCATCCTCCACTCCCTCCAGCAATCCTGCTCTTTGTTCATGTCTATGGGTCACAGGTGTAAGTTCTTTGGCAATTCCATTTCTTACATAAATGAAAGAATCTTACTAACTGAAAGGGACTTGAAATGTATATTAAGGGATAGGAAATGAAAATTCAACAAAATATAATTAAAAGCGGAGTTTGGAGAAAATTAAAACTGGCTCATATATTATACTCCACTTAGAGGAAACTTCTTAGAAATAGTTTCCCAAGTTTAGTGTGAATGTTGGATGAGAGTTAAGACAAGACTTCTGACTAGACATTGTACTTAGCTTTTCTCTGACCCATCTGGGTAGGTTTGTGAAGAAGAAAATAATTTCGATCCTATTTTAAAGCAAGGGGAGGGGAAGTGTTACAGGTCTCTTGTAGCTCTGGGGAAAGCTGAAGTTGAGGACAGGCATCTGTGAATTCAGTACCAGTGATATGAGTACAAAGTGAATCGACGCAGGCGGCCCAGGGGAGGTAAGGCTCAGTCAACTTCCAAGACAAGTCAGAGGGTCAGCCATATCATAAGTTTGGGCTGCATTTGCATTTGAATACCATTTTTAATTATGAGCATAAAATGTGTGTTAATAGTAGCTGATAGCTTATCATGACGGAGTTTTAGATTATTAACCTTCTTGTTATACCACAGTGTTGATTTACTGAGCTCTTAATTAAAACTTGTATATTAAAATCAGGGACAACTGTAATAGCATAAACGGTAAAATACAATAAAAAATCTTGTATATTTTAATGGGTACAATTCCACTTATATAAAGGATCCTTATCCTGTTTATAGATCAAGCATGTTTGGTGTCTTTTTTTCTTGTTTTCTGATACAGAAAAACATTTTATACCTTTAAATTTTAAGGGAATCTGCTATTATATCATAAGAAAAGAAATAAAGCAATTTGTGTCAAATATTCTAGTTTTTTGTAGGAAAGGAAGTTTGGATTGTTGGCTAAGGAAGCTACGTTCTACAGGAATCCTGCAATGACGCCCTGGCTGGTGTAGCTCAGTGAATTGAGTGTGGGCTGTGAACCAAAGGGTCACCTGTTCAATGCCCAGTCAGGGCACATGCCTGGATTGTGGGCCAGGTCCCCAGTGGGGGCTATGTGAGAGGCAATCACACATTGATGTTTCTCTCCCTCTCCCTCCCTTCCCTTCTCTCTAAAAGTAAATAAATAAAATCTTTAAAAAAGAAAAAATCCTGCAATGAAACATAGGGAAAGCCTTCAGCTTGCCTTCACTTCCACTTCCCACAAACCCAATGATGAAAGAAAAAGATAAAATCTAACTTGCTTTGAAAACAGACATCCTCAATCTCTAAAGCTCTTATTTTTTCACATTCAAATCTATTGCTGGATATTCTTCCCTTTTTCTTTCATTCTACCACTCTATTTAGTTTTACCTGTAACAACCACTTTTCTATATTATAGAATTTCACAGGTGCTATTTCAAAGCATAAGAAATGTCCTGTTACTTTTATTGTCCCCATGGTTCCAACAATTCCCAAGGTATTTCCAGCTCAAAGAAACAGAAACTCACACGGCAGGTTTTTGCAGAAACGGTAAAAGAGGAATGGCTGTTATTAACCTCTGCGGAACTCAGTATGTCTGAGCTTCTCCTGCAAGGTTCAGCTGGGTTTTCCAAACCCACCAGGTCTTCTGACAAACCCCTTTGCTGACCAGATGTGTCTGCGTCTTGACATTAACATGTACAACTATAGCTTTCCTCATTGATGAAGACCATCTATCATGACAATGCACTCTCATGTATATGAATAAATTGTATTAAGCACAATAACTCTGTATCTGTCTTCACAGGCAAAAAATATGAAACTTCTTGAAATGGAAGATTATAGTTGTGTAACGATATAGTCTAAAATAAGTGAAATTAAGGAAAATTTTGGAGAATGCTGATTCAAAGATTTAAATAGTGAAAATGCCTTTAATATAATTCTATTGATATTCTTTTCAACCACAGAGACGAAATTTCCAAAAACCACTTGCTTGTTTAGTAAAGTAATCACTGACATTCTTGGATGTATAAGAATATATATTCTGCAGGGATAAAAAGGTCTTAATTGGGTTGTCTCCATAAACAGTGCTCATTTGGGTACCTGCCTATTTGGTCTACTTGCCTTCACTTGCCCAACTGCGCAGGCGTTAGTTAGCAGGGAAATAAAGAGACCTACAGGGTGCTTCAGTACTACTGGGCCACAATTTGAAAAGTAATTTGGTTAAGTTGCCTTGATCCATAAGTACCTGTTTGAACACCTTTTGTAGGTTTTTTGTTTTCTGAGCCTTGATGAGGATCATTCGGTGACAAAATTACAGCACATGGTAATCAAAGCAAAACTACAGCTCTTTTTGTTAAATCATTCCAGGCAATTAAAAAAACACACACACAATAAGCTATCTTTAGTACAGAAAACAGGCTAAAAATGAAAAGAATCAACATCTCAACTTTTGGTTGAGGATCAGCACAAATAAATTCAAAAACAGAAAAGTGTGAGACAGCTATCAGTAGTTGGGTTTATTTTGCTTTAACAGGATAATAGCTGTTTTCAGTATTTACTTAACCTTTGTCTCCTCCGTATTGTTTCCCGACTTACCTGCAGTTGGAGTGGGCCTAAGCCTGGTGTTGCTGCGGCAGCAGCTGCCATGGTAGTTGGGATCAGCTGAACAGGGTAAGGGTCACCTAAGTAAGAGAATAATAGAGGCGTCAGCACCTTTTATCTACTCTCCACCTGCAAATTAAACTCATGCATTCACTCTTTCCAAAAGCCTTCTTTTGTGTGCCTTGCTGAGGCCTAATGAAAAGCTCCATTGTGCAGCCTTTTACTAACACTCTTTTCACAATTCTGGCTGAGAGAGGAATGTGAATAAAAGGCACAAGCAATTAAGGCGGAAACCTCATCCTTTTTTCATGATGTATTTAGAAAAATGGGAGGAAAAAGTGCACATTGATCAGAGGGCTGCACTTTATAACACACACACATACACACACCTGACAATCTTGATACGTGCACACCGACTCCTCAGCACATTTAAAATGGCATTGTAATAGGAACAGAGCAAACTTAATGCTATTTTAACAAACTAAACTCTGAAGATTGAAGCCAGTAGCGTACTTTTTAAATGCTGCGATTCAAGTAACCACTTAATGTCTTGTGGACAAATTCATAATAAAGGAAACATTTAATGCACTTCATAAGTTACATAAAGTATTGGTACCTGTATTATTCTGGAAACAAATGTTTTTATAAAAACATAAAGAAAATAGAAAATAGATGGTTTCTCCCCAAAGGATTTCTACTGGTGGGGTATTTAAAAATTAAATCTTAGCAATTTAAAATTAATCTTAAAGTTGTAATATATGTGACCTATAAATATATAGACACACATATATACACATACACACATAAGGAAGATTGATGCAGAGAAAAAGTTTTTTCCAGTAAAGAGATACAGCAGACTTTTTGAATAGGGCCCAAAGATATGAACATGATTAGTGTTTGAAACATGATCATAGCAAATAATTAAAAATAATAAATATAAAAGGAATTATATAGTATGTAAAACATATTCTAAAAATCTAATTTGTGAAAAACTTGTTAAATGTCAAATGTATAAAATATAACTGATAATAACTCAGTTAACATATTAATTCAAAAATATTTATTGAGTACCTGCTGTGTTGGTAAGCACTGTCCTGATACCAGATATATCACTTTAAAGAAGACTAATACACATGGGTATATTTATTAGGAACTTAATAAGGCTTAATCTTTGGGATTCTGGGGAGGGCTCCAAGCAATATTCATAGGGCCATATATTTTAATATTTCTCAGTTTCCTTAATTTTTTTACTTTGTTGGAATTTCTTTTTATAAGTGAATATTCAAATTTCACTTACATATGCATGTATATATTTTTCATATTTTTATTCTTAAAGAGGCCCCCAAATTAAATGTTTCGGGCTTCAAAATAACAATACCTGAATCTATTTCTCCTGAGCTGGCTTTCCCAAATCTCAGAGCTTAATTGAAGAAAATAATAAAGATAATTTAAAAGAAAAAATAAAGACAAGTATAAAATATAATGACTGTTAAGATAAGAATATATATAATACCATCGATTACATTGTGGGTACTCTAAGCCCAGTCCAAGAGGTCAAAGCCCTCTAAGAAGTCATATTTAAGCTAAAACTTGAAGTAAGTGAAAGCTACTCAAGCAAAGAAGGGGAGGAAGAACACTCCAAAGAGGGAAACAATTGTCATGACTCAAAGTCAAATGGGAAGATTTTATTAGAGCTCAGTGACTGAATCGCTGAAGTTCAGGGGAAGCAGAGATCAATGGGGCCAGAGAAGGAATCAGGGGCCAGATTATGTATGGTTTTACAAACAATTTTAAAGAATCTAAGCTTTACCCTATAGAATAAAAGTGAGCATGGAAAAAAGAGAGGTTGAGTAAAATCTTTTGGGCTTGCAGTAGGAAGCTGCAGAACTCTACATAATATGTAGTAATGGTCTGGACCAGGGTGATGATGTTGGGATGGGGAATGGCAAAGTCAAGTGATATTTAACAGGCAAAACTGACAAAATCTAATGATTGTTTATAATGAGAGACAGAGAAAACTCAAGGGTGACTTGCAGGGTTTTGACTTGAATAGCTGATTTTACAGTGATACTGATTGTTGTGGGTTTTCAAACATGTATATGAAGCAAGAGTGCCAGTTTGGGTGGATAGGGGAAAAGACAAGAGAGGGGAGGAGGAATAAAGAGTTCAGATTTGAATATTTAAGCCTGACATTACTATTACACATCCAAGTAGAGAGTTTCATTGAGGCACTTGATAAACATTAAATGTGTCAGGGTTTTAGGGGAGAAATCCACATAGGAGACCTACATTTGAGAGTGGTCAGCATATATCTGGAATTTTCAGCTATATAAGCTTTCATAAGATTATTTTGAAGTTAATAAAAAAAACCAGAGTTCCAAGGATTGATTAAATTGTAGGATACGTTACACTTTTAGCCAGGGATAGGTAGCTAGCAAAAAAACTGAGAAGAAGTGTAAATTTGGTGTTGCAGAAGCCAAGTCAAGAAAGATATTCAGAAAGAGGGCTCAATTTTTTCAAAGGCTGAATTTACTAATGTGGAAGCGAATGGTAACTTCAAAAAGGGCGATATCAGTGGAGTGGAGGGAGAGAAAACCTAACTGGAGTGAGTGAGACCAATACAGGATGACCGAAATTAAGAAACTGGGGTGGGAAGTGTAGGTTCCTGTTTACTGACAGACCATCATTGAAGAGCAGCACTGAGGAGTTTCTCAGAAATGTAGAATTTCAGACCCCACTCCAAAAATACTGAGGCAGGCAGCCTTTGGGATGGAACCTCCAAGGACTCCTACTTCCTGTAATGCCTCTTCCTGTGACTCCCTCCTCTTGAACAGAAGACACAAGTGAGGACAGGCTGCTTTTGAGACTAGGCTGCACAAAGTCTCTGGCTCCTTCTTGCCTACCCTGCTGCATCCCTACCTTCTTTCTCTCTGTTGTGGAGCAAGCAGCTATGTTGTGAGTTGCCCAATGAAGAGACTCACATAGCAAAGGACTGATGTCACTGACCAACAGCAAGCAGAGACAGAGGCCTGCCAATAGCCAAAGGAGGGAGTTTGGAAGAAGATTCCTCTCCAAGGAAGCCTAAAGTTGACTACAGTCCAAGCCAACACCTTGACTGCAGGTATGCAAAAGACCCTGAGCCGGAGGGACCCAGCAAGGCTGCGTCCAAATAAACGTTTGTTGTTTTAAGCCACCAAGTGTTCAGATAATTTGATAAAACAGCAAGCACATACGTTCTGAATTAGAATTTAAATTTTGACAAGAGCCCTACATGATGTGTATTCCTTTAAGAAGTGCTGAAATAAACAATTGCACTGCAGTGTTTTGCAGTCACTAGTGAAGGATGTATGCTCAAGGAAACTTTCTTTAAAAGGTACATACTTGTTAAAATTATAACATTGCTTGTACACCCATGAGAAAGACCCAGTACATGGGGAAGAGACCAATGATGAGGGGGCACGGTTGATGTTACACGGTAAGAACTTCGTTATTATTTGTTTTTTTTAATATTTAATCTAGAAAACACTTATCATATTTTATCAAGTAAAGGGAATTTTAAATGTTTAAATGTTGAATTTGTATTTATGGAAAACTAAACTAACAAATGTTCTAGTATGACTATTAGAATTGGCAATTTAAATACTTGAAACAATGTAATTCATTTATATTCTTCATTTAATTAATATAATAGAATTAACCATAGCAAACATAGAGAAGCTTTGGTGCTTCACAATGATAATTCATTTTATTGAATTTACTTTCCCCGTTGTGAATTAATCAATTAATAAGCACTTATAACATCTACCATGCAATCAGAAATTTGCTTGGTGGTTTGGGAGACAAAAACAACAAAACAAAACATAATAAAACTTAATCTTTATAATACATCTATATTTTCTAATTAAGTGTTTGAGTAGTACTGTCCACCAGTGAGCACAGAGGACTGAAGGAAAACCTATTGTCTTCAGAGAACAAAGGCAAAAAATAAGACTGAGCTTGGCCTTTGCAAATTTGCAGGTAGAAGGGAGGAGAGATGTTTTAGGCAGGCTGAAATGTATCAAAGTTTGGCTATGACGTGCTGAAGGAATGGAGAGAAAACTAGGTTAATCGATAGGTGGTAGTATAGAGAGAGGGAAAAGGGAACGATAGCAGAGAGTTGGAAAGCTTCATCCTTTTGACTTGAAGATATTTAGATATGAAAAGGCAGTGACTATGAAATGAAGTTTTAACAAGTGTCCTTAACAAAGTTAGGTAGTAGGAGGTTTTAAACATGATACTGGAACCCAGGGACAAAAACTTAACTCATAAATTTGGATTGATAGTGAACACCTGCAGAGGAGTGCTGAGCACTTGCAAATTACTAGCATCCAATTGTCAATGAAAAATTGAGTATTATACATATATTTGGAGCTCATTTTAGTTAAAATATAGACTATTCCATAACATTAAAAGGCATATATTGGAAACTTATCTTTCTTCATTCCTTGATTTCATCAATATGCACTAATACAATGAATATATTTTTTCCTTTGGATATATATATATATATATATATATATATATATATATACACACACAGTACCCTTGAACTACACAGGTTTGAACTGCACAGGTCCACTTATCTATGTATTTTTTTCTGTAAATACCTTATTGTTTTTGAACCATGGCTGGAAGTCAGCAGATGCACAGGGCTGACAGTATGCACTGATCTACACCATTTTACATAGTAAATTTGAGCATTAGCAGTTTGGTATCCATGACAAGTCCTGAAACGCATCCCTTGTGCATACCAAGGTAAAATGAGTTTTAGGGAAGTCAGAAGTAATATGCAACTTCTCAGTAGTAGGGGGTCAGCGGTCCTGACCCCTGCTTTGCTCACCATCAATGTGTGTGTGTACATATGTATTTATATACATGCCATATTGTATGTGTGTACAAATTTATGCATGCATATTTGAAACATTAAACATTTATACAAGCTAAGTAATTATATGTGTATGTGTATGTATATGTGTATGCATATGTGTATGTATATATCATAGGCTGGCTTGTTTACCCCTCAAAATTATATGCTTAAGTCCTAACACTCAGTGTCTCAGAATGTGGCTATAATTGGGGATAGAGTTTTTAAAACAAAATTAAGGTGAAGTGAAGCACCCATCCAATATGACTGCTTTCTTTATAAGAAGGGAGTCAGACAAAAACAACCCAGACAGAGGACAACCATGTGAAAACAAAGAGAAAGACCATTATCTTAAAACAAGGAACCAGGCCTCAGAATGGAATCTACCCTGTTGACCTTGATCTTGGACTTTCAGGCTCTAGAAATGTCAGAAAATAACTTTTGTGGTTTTTAAGCCCACACAGTTTGTGATACTTGTTATGGCAGCCCTAGCAAACTAACACAAAATGTTTGCCATCAACAGCCACATTTCAATGTATCGGGCTGGGCAAAAACGTGCTTTAGTTCTTTCTGTAGGATGGCTCTAGTAGTGCTTAGTTGTCTTTAACTTCATTTGACGCCATTTTGTTTGTATTGTGACAGCTGTCATATCAGTGTGCATTTAAAAAAATCAAAATTGGTGAATTTTTTGCAACCATTTTAATTTTGAAGATGGAAGAAGATATACAACAGTTTCAGTGTATTTTGCTTTATTATTGCAAGGAAGGTAAAAATGCAATTGAAACTTAAAAAAAAGATTTGCGCAGTATATGGAGAAGGTGCTGTGACTGATCGAACATGTCAAAAGTGGTTTGTGAAGTTTCTTGGCACTACTGATATTTTGGCCAAATAATCCTTTGCTGTGGGGCTGTCTTATGCATTGGAAGACATTTAGCAGCACCCCTGGCTTCTACCCACTAGAAGCTGACAGCAGGAGGTAGTTGATATACTCAAAATATCCAAATCAATACAGTTATTGGTGAAAATGAAACATATATCTTTTATTTTACAGAAAAAAACTAAATGGACTTTTTGGCCAACCCAATATTTTATGTTTAAGTAAATTGGAGAAAACAAGACTGACAGTGGGGATTAAAAAGTCTACTATGTACAGTTTTCTGTTTATTTCTCCCATCCCAGCCCACCCCTCCCCCATGCCCCCCACCTCCCTCCCATTTTCACCCCCCTTAGTTGTTGTGCATGTGTCTTTTATACTTGTTCCTGTAAATTCTTCCCCCTTTCCCCTGAAATTCCCTCCCCTCTCCCCTCTGGTCGCTGTCCCCCTGTTCTCAATTTCAGTGTATCTGTTTTTATTTTGCTTGCTTGTCTGTTTTGTTGTTTAGCTTCCTGTTAAAAGTGAGATCATATGGTATTTGTCTTTCAACCCCTGGCTTATTTCACTCAGCATACTTGAAAAATAACTAAATAAAAAATTTTAATTAATTAATTAAAAAATTTAAAAAAAAAAGAAAATGAAAGTGATGAAAGAAAAGTAAATGGCTAAGGACTTGAAATCTGTTACCCAAAGCCAAAGCTGTTCTTAACCTGAACTTTCTCTATATTTACTTCATTTAAAGTGACTTCTGGGATATTTAGAAATAAATAACTTTAAGCTTAAAAAATTAAAAATAACAAGTCTACTATGTCTATATTATACCTGTAATTGTACACAGTTCCCAAAGATACTGGATTTTGAAAGTTTCGTGTCTAAGGTACCACAGATGGCAACCATCTCCACCATACATACAAACCCACAAAACCGGAAGCATGTCTGCCTTACAACCAATTTCTCAATCCTAGAATATCCTGCTTCACTGAAATTTGCCTCAAGTCACTCAGTAAACACAAATACAACTGTGAAAATGGCCAAAATATCTACTTGAGTCTTAATAAAATTCAAAATGCATTACATGCATGTGTCAGTGTTCTAAAGTGGACAACAATAATCTATAAAACTTTAGAAACAATGTCAAGGGTAGTTTTTAAGGGCAAAAGAAAATTTCAGAAATTGTTGGGGAGAATCTTTTATTGACGTAAATAATGTCGTCTATTTGTGGCATCCATCAATTAACTGTACTAAAACATATTACAACAGGTTTATTTTGTAAATACTGCATGAGGTACTTATTTTGTAAAAATTAGATAATGGAAAATTCTGACTTTTAAAGTTCAAGCATGTGTAAGTTATTCAAATTGACTTTCAACTAGTTAAAAGTAATTTCTTTTACTCTTTCCTAGGTTTTAACCATTTGAACAGTTTTTCCCTAAGCCTTTCCAAAACTAATTTGCTTCTTATTTGAGAGCCAAGTATGGAAAATTCTAGCTCAAAACTAAAGGTTTTCAAAGAGTTGAAAATACAGTGAGGCATATTAGTCAATTGTTTTCAGAATACTAGCTACCTTACAATAGATATCTATTGATACAAATGATATAGCTCCTATTAAATAACTTGACCCCTTAGGAAGTACATTAATTGCATTAGTATTAAATTAATAAATGTTTACATAATAATTATCTCCAGCAACACTCTGAAGGATTCATTTCTATGCTATATAGCACAGAGTAAGAAAAACATTTCCCAACAAGTTTATTTAGGCTGAGGGGGACTGTCAAAAGCAATTATGTTCTTATCCTGGGTCAGGCACACACACACACACACACACACACACACACACACTTTCATCCACTGAGCTAATATAAAAGCTCTGGGAAGTTTCTGGAATTATTTTAATTAAAATAAGGGGACTTGTTCTGTTATTAGCCTTACATAGTTTTTGGTTGGTTGTTTAGTTTTATTTTGCTTTCTCAACAAATACCAGATTACTTCTCTAGGTGCTGGGAAGTATAAAAATTAAACCTATACACGGACATGCACAAAACCCCTGCCCTAGACCAATTTTGAATTGAGTGAGGGGAATAAACATGCAAACCAATCCAAGGATTCAAGGAGCAATGCAGAAGAGTGCAGAAGGTGTTCTAGACACCTCAAAAAATTACCTTGTAAAAGAATGTTGAAGTAAGTAAAGTGTCTCTTAAAAATGGCTAGTTCAGGACACATGGACAATAACAAGGGGAGGTAGAGATGGGAGGGAGGCGGGGAGGGCTGGTGGGGTGGGGGTAAATGGCAGAAAACTGTACTTGAATAGCAATTATATATTTTTTAAATGTCTACTTCAACATCGTATTATCTTCCTGGGTCATTTTACTATCTACTTTCCATGTATTTTAATTGCTGGAGAATCACACAGTAAATCCCCACTGTTTAGTGCAACTAGGATGGCTCTTTTTTAACTGTCTTCTCAGATTGGTACTTAAAACACCCTGCTCTTGCCGCTCCAACTTTCAGGTAGAGGGAGATCTGTAAAAGTCTAAGACAGAAGAAAGTTAAAAAGTACACCATGGATGGGACTTTTGAAAGAAGTTGCTTTCTTTCATCTCATGGACCAATAGAGGAATTAGTGGGTTCTTTCTGCTTGGAAGGAGCCTTCTGCTGTTGATAGGAAATGGTCATCTGTGCAGGTAAAAGCAGGTAGGACACATACCTTGTAGCAAATTGTGTTTTATTTGGAAGGCAATGTTAAGTCACTGAAAGATTTTAAACAGAGAAATGACATCGTCTTATTTCTGTTTTAGAAAGATCAATTTTGTACAAGGGCTAGAACTGATTGGAAGAGGGAGAGACTGGAGACAAACAGATGTGTTAAAAATAGACCACCACACCCCCCCCCCCAAAAATAAATAAAATAAAATACTTAAAAAAAAAACAACAACAAAAAAAAAACTATTTTAGTTAATCTATTGAGAAATGATAATGGCTCACCTTTATCATAAGGGAAAGAGAGGCGGTAACAGATTCAGGAGACAGACTTGATCAGTTTGATGGGGAAAAAAGAGATTCAAGGGGAAAAACGGGGGAAGGGGGGGAACATAGTTTAGGCTATTTATGTAAAGAGGTATTAAACTGTTCAACTTCATTTCCGAATGATTGACTATTCTTCCACTGATTTGTACTGTGAGCAATTAATATGTGTTAATGTTTAGCTCTTTGTTAAAACACTTTATATATGTACATATCAATATACATATATGCATCCATATAGACATGTAGATGTTTATATATGTGTGTATATAAACATCTCATCTAATCCTCACAGCTCAGTAAGGTAGATATTTTAATTCTATAAATTAAAAACAAAACTATCTTCAGGATTGCACAGTAAGTAATATAGTCATTACTAATTTATTAAGAAATCATTATAGATCATTTTTAGAGCAATATTAAAATATAATTTAATTAAAATATATATCCAAAATAGATACAGTTATAGATATATTCATTTAATGTGTATTCACCAAACATGTATCAGACACTATGTGGAGGACACAAATGAATAATAGCTACAGTCCTTGCTTTCATGATATTTATAGTTATACAAATGAGACATACAAATATGGAATGTGAAATGAATAAAGCCATGTGATTAGAATCAAATGAATAAGGAAGGCAGTAATGACCAAAGAAGGAAAAAAAGTTATTTGAGCTGAAATTATTGGGGAAAGTATCAGCAAAGAGGTTGGTCTCAAATTAAAAAAAAAGAAAGAAAAGAATTAGAAAAGACAAGAGCCCAAGAGCTGCAGTGACTGGTGCCCACAGATATATAAATATTTGCTGAATGAATCCATGGGTGAACCTAAAAGTAAAGATTAGAAAAATGAGCAAAATGTCTTAATGGACTAGCCTGCAGTTGTATCTTTTTTCATGTAGTAGCTAACAGTGTTTAGAAGGTTGATTGAAGTCCACTGAGTACTTCAAATATCAGTGTAAAAATTTATACATGTCACGTCTTTCAACATTATGCACAATTCCCTTTGATCCTAAAAAACAACGAAATATCTAGATTTATATAACCTTTCTAAGTACTTTCTATATAACCCCTCTAAGTACTTTCTTAGTAAGAAACTATTTCTTTCCATTCATTTTTCTCATCTAAATTGCTAAAAATTAGTTTTCCAACACTTTAGTCTCAATACAAAAACTTTTCTTGGAAGTGCTTTATACATTTACTGACGACCTTGAAATTGCAAAATTTTAATGAACACAGTTGTGCAGCAACTGATATTGCTAATGGTGCCCTACTTTTTAACTATTTGAGTTTTCTTATATTAGAACATGCCCTTCTGATTCTCTTCATACCTTGCTCATGGTGAATATACTGTTTCCACAATAGGGTATCCTAGAATCTTTTCTTTGTTCATTCTTTAAATATTGGTGGTCCTTGAGATGCAATCTTTAGTGTTGCACTTCTCTCTCTTCACTTTATCTGAGTGACCTTATCCAATCTTGTGGTCCAATTGCCATATACAAACTAATATACTCTGAATCAGTGTCTCCAAACTAGATCTTTCCCACTATTTTTTTGGACAATCACTCCCTGTCTTCCCCAGATGTCCCATCGGACACTTTTTCTTCATATGTGCAGAAACATAATCCATCATCTTCCTCATAAATCCTCCTTCTATTGGTGCTATTTCTATCTCTTTTGGTGGCACCTGGTCACCTAGGCTACAAATACGATCAAATCCTGGATTTCTCCCTCTCTTTGACCTGTCATGGCCAATTGATCACAAGCCATTTTTTAAAATAAATCCAAGGCTTTCATTTCTTGCTACTAGAGGAGCCTCCTAATCACTCTTTGTGGCTCCAGTCCTCTGCTAAAGAAATTAATTCTCTATTCGGCTTTCAAGAGCACTCATTACAAACACACAATAAATATTCACTGGTTGTAATTAAAGTTTAATAAAATTTATTGATTGTGATATACTATGTGTTAAGGACTGAAAATTGCAAAAGTGAACCAGAGAAGTAAGTCTTGTCATGGATGGATGGATGGATGGATGGATGGATGGAAGAATGAACAAATGCCAGTATCATCCCACCTCTAGCTTTTAGCCTTTCAATATTTTTTTTGGTACCTCCTGCATCTAAAGTCTAAAAATATTTCCAAGTTGTCTCTTCTTATGTTCTTAACCTACTTACTTGTCATTTCTTGCCTTAGAATATACTCTCAAAACCAAACTCTATGTAGGTCCATGTATAACCTGTTTCAACCTTTGCTTTCTGGACTTTATCCTTGTGTTTCTGGACAAACACAAGAGACAATTCAGCCCATGTCAAAAGCTCAAGTTTTAGTAGAAGAAACAAATAGGTATAATAATAAGGAACAAATTAGTTTTTTTGTACAGGATTTATTTTGAACAATAATGGAGTTTTATATCAGCTATCAAGGACAAAAATGTAGCATAGAAAATGAAAGGGGAAAGAAAGGCCTAGAGTTTTGGGGATATGAGAAAAATAAGAACCTGGAGGAGGTAGTTAAAGTATTTTCTATATTTTCTAGAATATAAAGTATTTTGTACATTGAAGGCTTCTTTTATAATATTTCATAATTCATCTGTATTAAAAAACTTGATTTTTAAAGTAATTCATATCCCATTGGGTATAAAAAATAATGTGAATTTCCTAAATCTTAAAATGATTTGTGCTCATAAACAGAAACCCACTATCACAATGGCATCGCAGCACCTGAGCGCAGCCAAGGCATCTGTTAGGCTGAAAGATGTTCTATGTACAAACAGATGTTCTATAAAAACAAGACCTTCATCACAGTGAGTGTCCCAGATCACTTTAGACTTCCTGAAATCCAAGCAAACTGGACATGGCGTTCTTAGTGTAATAAGCTCAGCTCTCTCTCTATTTTTTTTGTCATTTTAGGTGGTTAAATCAGTACTTCCTCTAAATCAACCATGGAACCAAGTTAAGAAATTCAGAAAGATTGATATACTACACACAAGTAAAGGTGAAGGGGCTTCTAAGTGCATAAAATCTATAATACCTTTATAGATTTGCTAGAATAGTATATGACTTTACTATTTAAAATTTTTATGATAAAGGTCAATATTTTTGCAGTAAACTCATAAGATAAGTAATTGATATAAATATTTCACATGGATTTTATTTGATAAGGTAAAATAAATAAATCATCTCTTGTCTGATTATACTGCTATTTTAAAAGATGATATTTTAGGTAGCTGTTAATTCCTAACTTGCCACAGGCTCACTTTTTTTTCAGTAAAGTATTGTTTTAAATAAAAATATGTTTGTCTTTTTAATGTAGTATAACAAATAAAAACTTTATCCTACTTAATTTAATAGTTACCTAGTTGGCTAGTTTAGTAAAAGATTATAAACCCTTTATGAAACATCTTTCCAAATGAGAAGATATTTCTGTGCATAAAAGATGATAGCGTTCTTTCCTTACCTCTATTCCCATAAACCGAATGAATTGTGATACCAGTGAAAATTCCTGGATTAATTATCTGAGAAACTTGAATATCGCTGAAAAGGTGACAAGGAATCAAAGTCTCCTGTCCTTCTGTATTCCAGCATTACTACTAAGGCATCATTTATGCCACTATATAATTCATTTTTAAGCTGCTCAAAGAGAAACATTAGTTAAGGAACTTCTTCTTTATCCAGATCTATTATATTAGACTACTACGCCTAATTTTGCCTCTGCATCTTCTGAGGAAATAAGTGTTGCGGAGAAAAGCAAACAAGGTGATTCAGGAATTAGAAAGTAGGGATTTGTAAGAGGGGCATTTGCATGACCCATTTAAGAGCAAATCAAATGCTATTTCTCTTTCATTTTCCACTTTTGGTATTAAGGTTTAGCAAGCATTTCATTATTTGACACTTTTTTTGACATTTTTTTGACATTTTTATAACCTTTCCACTTTTCTATCAGGGCTTTTTGATATAATTCCTTCCTGCTGCAGTGCAGCCAGAGTCTGTGAGCTGCAGTTTGAGATCAGGAAGCTTCCTAATCCACATAAAAATAAGCCTATGGGTTATACATTTGAGCTTTCTAGGCGAATGGTGAATTTTAGACTTCCGAAAATTAACAAGTGTTAAGGAATTTCCCTTCTTCCTAAAAAATGAAACACAAGTAATTCAAATGTCTTGAATGGTCAGAAATATAATGACCCTAGAATAAACTCCTGAAATTCTTTTCATCATGTCACATTCAAAATTTTCAAAACCAGTTAATACATTTAATAAATAACTTTGACACATTGTACTTATACAATAATTTAACATCTTTTGAAATGCAAACACTCATCCTATCTAATTTTTATAATCTCTTGGGAAGTGAGTTGGGAAGACATTACTAAGGTCTGCAGCTACCATAAAGATTAAAAAGCTAAGACACAAAGAGAAAAATGACTTGCCCAAGAACATAAAATCATATGAGATGGGGTTGTGACCACAAAGTCTTCTAATACCTTGTTTAATCTTTTTTTCTGAAAGACTTTATTAAATCCAGACAATAGTTTCTATTATATCTTCGTGGTGCTTATCGGTAGCTTAACTCAGAGGGGTCAATATTTGAAGTTTTAAAGCCTGCATTTACCATCTCAGCCTTAGAATTTAGAGGCAATCTCTCAGTGAAAATTGTTCAAAAAGGAACAAAATGAAAAAAATTAAAATATCATAAACTGGGAATGGGACTGGTTACATGAAAAATTCATTTGGGGAAAAATATGCACACAAAAATGTTTATTGTCACATTGTTTAAAACTCAACATTACAGACAAACCTAAGCATACATTAGTGGGAAACACAAATAAAATGTGGAACATCCAGCTTAATAAAATATGGTGCAGTAGGAATTAGGTCTTAAAGTATAAAAGATGAAAGGTGGTCATAATGCAGTTTTTACTTGTGAGTAGAATATGCTCTTTTTACCCTCACAGACACTATATGTGGTATTATATACCATTATATGCAATGTATAGGTATCATAGGATACATATTATAATACACAGATATGCTAATATCCTACCTATATCTAAATATAAAAAGATGTATATACATTTTATACATAAATTTTTACATATTTATATCTATATCTAGTTCTGGAAAATATGTAGCAAATTGTTCACAGTAATTACTTCTGGGGAGTGGCATTATAAGAGTATATTATCACAGGCAGACAACTTTAGTTTCTATTTTCTATATTTCTGCATTATTTGAGGTTTGTGCACATGCTGTCTTTAATCTACTAGAAAACATGTGAAGGGTCAGTATGAGCTGACAATATCTAACAGGTTTAAGAAAAGTTTAAACATATTCTTTGAAAACAGAGCCAAAGGAAATTATGAGAGAAACCATACTGTTTACTTAGTATCTACAGTTCTCCTTGCCTCTGCTCTTTCTGCTGGCTGCAACGTGCAGAAGGTAGCAGGGAAGACACCTGGCAGGGAACTGGGAGCCATAATCTGTGCCTGGCAGTGTGGTAAAGAGAGGACGATCATGGGACTTGATATCATGGAGCTACTATACCAGCAATGAATGCCTGAAATATCATGTAAGTGAAAAAGACTTTTTTTTACCATGTTTAACCTAGTATTATTTTGGCCTTTTACAGTAAATAAATTTAACAGAGTATCTGATTTCACAGGACATTCCAAGAGCATGACTTATTCAGCCTTTGTGGATAATACATATCTGTGGTAGCGTTAGAAGCAAAATGCTATCTTAGCCTGTTTTATTAAATATTATGCGGGCCAAAAAGTCCATTTTTTCCATAAAATAAAACACACAGTTTTCATTTTCACCAATAACTTTGTTGATTTGGATATTTTGAGTATGTCATCTATCTCCTGCGTGGTATAATGTTGATTATTCTCAATTAATGTCTCAATTTGATCACTATCAACTCCAACTGGTCTATCCGACTGCAGAGCATCATCCAGTGAAACATCTCCATCAGGAAATTTCGCAAACCACTTTTGACCATTCGGTCAGTCCCAATACCCTCCCCACACTCTGCACCGATCTTTTTCGTGTGTGTTTCAGTTGCATTCTTACTTTTCTTGAAATAATAAAGCATGATATGCCAAAAATGTTGCTTATTTTCTCCCATCTTCAATATTAAAATGGCTACACAAAAATTCAACAATTTTGATTTTATTAAGTGCACATTGAAATGACAGCTGTCACAATACAATCTAACAAAATTTTTTTCTGTTTCCCTACTTTTCCTACCAACCTTATAACTGACGTTTGTTTTCTAATGGAACTTTCAACCATGAAAGAGCACATTTACTGGAGAATACAGTGTCTAGTTATCATTAATAGTTACACTTATTTACATAAAATCATATACTGGTGTTCTGGGCTTACATTGCCATTTGATGTCCTTAGCAAGTGCTGAGAATTTTCTCATGTTTTCCGTGGCAACAAAAATATGAAGTTAGAATTCTGAGAGTTAGGCTGGACTAGGTCAACTTCATAAGGTGATACCACATTCCAAGGCCTCTTGACTGAGAGCTCATAGTGTCATTCATTAGCTAAGCACTCTTTTCATTTGATATTATTACATTATCAAGAATGACAATCATGCCAAAAAGAAAATACTGAGCTAAAGGGGCTAATATTTAAATTGAATGGCATTCTTATGTTCCTAACTGTTAAAAATCAAATGATGTGGATTAAATATTAATATGGTTATAGTCTAAGACAATTTGAGGAATTCATGAAAAAAAGGGCTTTCATTTTTTGTTTGTGTGTGTGTGTGTGTGTGTGGGTGGGTGTGTTTGTGGTGGCAGTGTGGGGGGAATGGGCTAGATCAAACCATAGTCACTAACATAGATCAGTTATCCCCTCACTGATATGCTTAAATTTGTTATGTGTCTGTTTTATAAACAATAATGTGCAATATAAGCTATTATTTTTATACCATGTTATGCTACTTTGTCACAATAAAAAATACATCTATCTTCTTTTTCTCAGTGATAAAACACATAAAATTATTCTAAACCCTCCCATCTAAACTATTTTAGCAAAAAACATATTTTATTGACATACGAGAACTGGAGGGTGGCTGTTACCGTGTAATTCTGGAATGGTATATACAACATTGCACTTAGTTCTTTTTCTTTTTTAATCATTTCATATTCTTAGGCCATCAATCTAACTTCCTTCAGGTGGAAATTTAAATGATTGTTCAGGTACTGAAGCAATTCTTTAAAAATATAAATATTTTTACAGAGAACCGACTGAGGTTGCCAGAGGGGTGGAGGGCTGGGAGGCCGGGTGGAAAGGGTGAAGGGATTGAGCAGCACAGGTTGGTAGTTACAGAATAGTCATGGGATGTAAAGTACAGAATAGGGAACATAGCTAATAATATTCTAATGACAGCGTGTGGTGCCATGTGGGTACTGGAAACATCGGGGAAAACACTGTGCTGTACACCTGAAGCTAATACAAAGTAATACTGAATGTAAACTGTGACTGCAAAAATCATAAAGCAATAAAAAACAAAAAATAAAATAAAATGTGAATGATTTACAAGGAAGTCAAGTTCAACCAAAGTCTTTGATTTATAAGATATTTGGGAGCGGGGAAGGGATGAAAGGAAGAGCCAGTCACAATAATTCTTGCACACACAAACACAGCAGCCTGAGATATGATTACAGTCTCTTTTCTCTGCTTATATAGTACGTGATCCTGACAACACGTTTCCTGTTTTGTCAGTTTGATAAAGGCAGAACACGTCAATGGCTTTTAGCTTATAATTTGGTGATTGTTTCATCACTGACTGTCAATGACCTGTATGTCAGCTGACACGGTTAAATCAGAAATTAGCATGCAGTCTCCTAAATTGCCAGACACGAAGACCCTCTGCACATGAGATATAATGGAAACCACATGACACCCCATTAAACAATAAAACATGTGACATTAACTAAAAACAGGAACACATCAACAAATATGCCTGAGGAAGTTTATGGTATTTAACTCCTAAACATTAATTTTATTGTGGTGTATGAGGAACTAATTAACTGAGAGTTTCCTCTTTTATTGGAAGCGGAAACACTGTTCAGAAAACTGATGAAGAGTAAATACAACATATTTTAAGTTTATTAAGCTTGGCTCATCGACTTCTATTTATTTAAGCTAATCTCATAAGGCAATTTAATATTTCAATCAGTAACTCTATATGGCTATTTTATTTAGCACATTTCTGAAAAATTAATCAATGCATTAAAATGCAGAATGGGTATATGAATACATTTCTAGTTTCATACTGCCAAGACAATGACTAAATACATTTTTTAAATTATATGATCTTTTCCAACATAAACTCTGATAGACAAGTGGAAAATGGCAATAGAAAAACATTTAAAAGTCAGTGATTGTAATGAAAATAGTTAAGGTTAAGGTTATATCTATGAGATAAATGTTTCCATCAGCACTGTAATACTTTTCTCTAAACAATAATGTTTTACTAGTCAGAGGAAGCTTTATTCAGTTATGGCCAGAATGAATTTGAGCCTAGATAGCATATAAAATGCAGTTAATTACTGGGTGGGGTTTTAGAATAGGATCTTCTTTTATTTTTTGAAACAGGATCTGTGTTTTCCTGGCGTTATACTCAGTATTTATCATTTATATACAACTTAATAAGAGAAAAAATGGTGGGCACTCTTTCATATGTAATCCTATTTAATCTCTAACAATTTACTAGAATGGATTTTATTAATCCACTTTGTAGATGAGGGAGCTGAAGTTCAGTAACTTGTACAAGGACAATAAAAGTACCAGAAGGAGGCCAAACTTGACTCCAAGTCCACACTCTCTCACTCAAGTACCTCTTTATTGGTAGTTGCCTATTTGAGATTAGGTTAGTTAAAGCAAACAAACAAAACATTGGAATGTATAAAATCATACAGAGCAAGGAGTCCATTACTTACCTCTATAATATTGTACATGGTCTTGTAAATGCCAGATAAGTTTTATTATAATATGTATTCTGTTCTGTGGTTGAAATATGATAGGTGAACAACTTCCCAAAAAGGTTATAATAATTTTAAAAAGTGAATATATACTAGGCTAGACCAAAAGGTCCTACACTTTCTTGTATTCAGGCACCACTAGTGTGGCTCAAATAATTTCTCATGGCTCCCCTAGGACAAAAGAAATGTCCAACTATTCTATTTTATTAAGCAGTAAGGTCCAAACAACTAAGGTAGTTTATGTAGTGTCTCTGTATTTTCCTTGAAGTTTTAAAATGTGTTGTATGTCCCTGAGTATTAGCCACAGCACCCTGGGACCTTAGCACACACAGTTTGGAAACTATAACACCAGACACATGCCCATCAAAGGGGAAAGGCTCTATATCTGTAGCTATGTGACTGACACATTCAACTGGTCAGTTTGTGCTAAATTATCAAGCTGACTATTTTTTTACACTGTTTTATCATATATAGAGAAAATGAGTTATATTATTAGATTTTGCCTTTCTGTAGATTTTTTTAAAGATTTTATTTATTTATCTTTAGAGGGGAAGGGAAGGAGAGAGGGAGAGAAACATCAATGTATGGTTGCCTTTTGTGGGTCCCCTGCTGGGAAGTGGCCTGCAGGGAACTGGTCTGCAACCCAGGCATGTGCCCTGACTGGGAATCGAACCGCGATTGTCTGGTTCGCAGGCCCGTGCTCAATCCACTGAGCTACACCAGCCAGGGCTTCTGTAGATTTTTTATATCCACATAAAATGTCTTCATGTCAAAAACTTCGAAAGTATCTATTAGAATTGCATGACTAAAAATTAAACACCCAAATGGGAACAGCACTTGATCTAAGAGTGGGACGGAGGAAGCTGTGTGTTGGGGAAAGAGAACACAAAATCGGTATTAGAGAAATTGGTATTGACCAAACTTAGGACTTTCAACCACCTTATCTAAAAGCCTCTCTCAAGTCTAAAATGATAGGCCAAAACCAACATTCAAAAGTATTTTGAATTTTGGTACATGTTTTTCTATGATAAGCAAATACAAAACAGATGTCTTCCTAAGAACAAAAATTATTCTGCAGGCGTCAAAGGGATGTATATTTTACTTCAAAAATATCTATGCAATACAAGCTTTGCAGTTCACAGGTTGAAAAGTCTTTGGTTAAGAAGTTAGTGTTCCACTCAGACTTTCCACCAGAGCCAATGGACTGTGTCTCTAGATTCTTCCATCACCCAAAGTGTACTTCATTCATACACCCATTTAGTTTATAATTCAGATTTGGAACCTTCATGATTTTTCAAATGTATTTCAGAACTACGATGATCGTTTTCTAATTAGAATGAGCTAGTTCCCATAAATATAATTTAAAACTGATTTTTATACTGATATTTTTTAATGATGTGCAGCTATATTATGTAGATGTCTATTGCACACCACATCTCTAATTCTGCCATGATATTTCTTAAAGAAAAAGTATCTTTAGGTCCACAAAAAGCTTCTTTTTTGAGAAAAGATGTTAGCTAATTGTATGGTTAGGTCTCCTGACCTATAATTTTATTTTATTATTTCCCGTTGATAACATGTTAGCTTTTCTGTAAAGTTCCCGAGATTTTTATTTTATTTATTTTATCAAGACACATAGTCTAAACAAGAAAATTTATCAATACTTTCTATGAAGTTTATGAAAAGCATTTGAGTTACTGATAACAAATGGTATATTTTTCATATTTACTTGAAACTCATATCAAGATGGATGAGTCAGTCTCTGTCATCGACAACTATTAATATTAGTCTAAACAACTGAAAACCAGAGAAGTCACATATGGTTGACATCTATGAGAGGATAAAAATTAAGGCACATTGAAGAGAGGAGATGTTAGGATTTGTCTCTCTTCCTACCCCAATTGCTTCCCCACAGTGTAATTGGGTAGGAAGGAGTCTGAAGTATTTATCACTTCCACCAGACTCCTCAGTCAAACTGATTCAGTGTGTGTACCAGGGGGTCCACGAAGGTCGGCACTTTTTTTGGCTACTGACTTCTTCGTTTTACAGTTTGGCATGATGCTGGTTTCAAGCTTGCCTGCAACTGTAGAGACTTTACTGTATTTTATTTCCAAGGTTGTAAAAGAAGTGGCATTGTTTTATGACTTTAAGCACTGCAGGTACGAATAGCAAATGGTTAATACACGAACAATCTTCAAAAGCAAACATGTCTGCATGCCACATTATACTCACACTGAACAATTTAGTATGCCAACTCTGTCAACTGGAAGTGAGGCTGAGGTGTTCTTGACCTTTTCCAAGCCTACAGTTATGCTATTGTTCATACTCAATGTGGTTTTCTCTTCAGCACAATATTTGCTAATGGGACTTATTTCTACAGTTGCTTAAAAAGTTCTTTTTGGAAAACAGAACTAGTCTATATGTGTATACTGCAGGTACAGTCTGAGGCAATGGATGATTTTTAAAAGTGTCTTTTTTTTCATTTTAGTAACCAAGGTTACCAAAACCACATTGGAAACATATGTTTAATGTGAATAGTAATTCCTCAGGAAAATGGAAACAAAACAAAGCACAAAAATCTTTTATGGTTAAATTCCCAACATTTAGTGTGGCAATAGAATTTAGAATTCCATCTTTAGAATTTAAATTATTATTAGAATGTAAATATTTAAAATATATAGCCCTTAATTATTAAACATGTTGGTGTTTATAGATGTATTGATCTACAAATATAGAATGATATGGCAAATAATATTAAATGAATTTAAGGAGCCAGAGTGAGAATACTATCTTAAAACACAGGAAAATACTATCAAAAGAAAGATGTGCAAATATAGTGGAAACCCCACAAAGGGGACAGTACCATAAAAGTGTGAATTTTTATAGTGTTAAGTTTAGTTCAGTTTTTATCTGGACTTAATAGTTGCAATTAGGTATCTCAAACCACTTTGTATATTTGAAAACATATATCCTGTTTTTTCAATATACATAGAGGAATGTTTGAAGATTAGATATAAGTGGTAAATATGAAAATTCAAAATATCATTTGACAAGAAACATAGATCTGATTTTTATTAATATTGGATAGAGTTCTGCAAATATAATAAACACTGAGGCATAGGAATATGCTAATTTATTAACATATAAATGAATGAAAACCTACTGTTATTTACAAAATGATATTCTACATAAATATCTAAAATGATATTATTTCACTAATTGTTTTCAGTGGTGTTCTACTTTTATCAATGAAAATGTTTCAATAAAGTTGGTTTCCCTATATTCTTTCTAGCCCTGATAATGTTTTAGAAGATATTTAGCTTATCAGTTTAGACCCCTTTTGGAATTTGTTACTATTTTTATGTAACACATTATAGTTGGCATTTTGGCTATATAAATTTTAGAAAATGAAGTATTAGATTGTTTTCAAAACTGACAATGGTCCTGACTGATGTGGTTTAGTTGGTTGGATGTCTTCCTGGAAAGCGAAAGGTTGCCAGTTTGATTCCTAGTCAGGGCAGATGCCTGGGTTGTGGGTTAGGTCCTGGGATGGGGCACCAGTGATGTTTCTCTCACACATTGATATTTCTGATGTTTCTCACCCTTTGTTTCTCCTTCCCTTCCCCTCACTCTACAAATAAATCAATAAAGTGTTTAAAATATCTAACAATGTGCAATTTCACTTTTGGTGAAAAAGGAAGTCATAAAATGATAGGTATCTAAAATTAATAAGCAATATTAATGGTTATGTTGGTAACTTACCACTTAGTAGAAAATGCCCTTGTATTCTTTGTAATGTGTACCCATTCACTATTCATACAGTCATTTAACAAATAGTTTAATGCTATACTAGAATTTTAGATACAACAATAAGTAAGACAGAATCAGGACCTGCCTTCATAGAGCATGCAATTAAAGTGAAGAGAAAAAACAGGGTGGGCAAAAATAAGTTTATTGTTGTGAGTATGCAAAATGAAGCTTATTCTTGTTTTGAATATTATTTATTTATTATTGTATTAGTAACACAATATAATTATAAGCTACTTTTTCAAATCTCTTTATTCAGGATCCAAAGGAACCAGAAGAGAGATCTGACCAGGTCAACGGAGCTCTCTCAGGTCTGGCTTGAAAGAGGTTCAGAATATTAAAGAGAATGAACACACTGATAATTCCAGCCCAGAGTTAAGAGAGAGGTTTAGTCTAGGAATTAAAGAAGACAAGGGCACTTGGGCTGCTTGCATATAAACAACTATGGTACATTTACACAATGAAAAACAACTTCACTGTAAAAATGAAGAAAATTTTACCCTTTGCCACAGTATGGATGGATCTGGAGAACATTATGCTAAGTGAAATAAGCCAGTCAGAGAAAGAGAAATACCATATGATTTCACTCATATGGGGAATCTAATGAACAAACTGAACTAACAAGGAAAACAGAGACAGACAAGGAAAACAGAGACAGACTCATAGATGGAGAGCAGATGACAGCTTAGGGGGTGGAGGGATTGAACAAAAAGGAAAAAAGGACACACGGACATGGACAACAGTGTGGTGATTGCTGGGAGGTGGAGGGGTATGAGGGGATTACATGGTAATGGAAAAAATAAAAGAAAACCAGGGAGAAATAGGCTATAAACATAGGGTGGAGACAGATAATGGAAGAGTAACTAATTCACATTAGGAAACTGGGTGTACTAATTAAAGGGACAATGGAAAGTTATTGAAAAGCATATTCCTATCTTATCTATGCAAAATAAATTTAGCCTGAGTATTATATTCATATTTTAAGAATACACTGGAAATAGAAATTATGAAACTGAATTTTAAAAAGTAAATTTTGGCTTCAGAAGCACAGAAGTAATCTAAGCTCTTTTAAATACCAACATAAATCCTTTTCAATACCTTCTGTGTGTTCCCTCTTTAAAATAAAAATGCTATATGGGTGATCTCATTTCTTGGTGTGGCAGAAATGTTAAATTGCCTAATTTAACGCCATCTCCTCCACCCACTCCCAGATGAAAAGTCAGGGATACTTACTACATCCAGCCTTATAGCTGAAGCCTGGGGGGAGGAGGAATCCTTGCTGGGCAGCAGCAGCCAGTGTCCGTTGATCAGGAGGGAATACGGGAATCATTAATGGCGGTAGTTGACCTTGAACCTGCTGAACATGATAAAGTGGATCAAAGAGAAGAAGTTTGGGTGCTCCATGCTTCCCACCCTCCTTATTTTATAATGAAAGAAAATCATCTATTCAATTCAATACACTGGCATACAATTTCATTATAAGCCATGCTTTGGCATTACCTTAGGAAAATCAAAAGATAGTATAGTTGAAAGGTTTTTATCAAGTTCACTGTCTAACCTGATGAGTAATTTCCCTACATGATATCATTGAGAGTGATAAAGCATCACTATTTCACACAATAAGCCACCTTCTTATTGCATGAATAGTTAAAAAAAATTACCTCTTAGGTTGAACTAAAATCTCTTGCAAATCCCACCTGTTAGGAATAATTCTACTTTCTAAAACACAACAAACTAAAATAGTGTCATTTTATATGTGAGTAGCTCTTCATTACTTGAAGATAATTCTTATGTTTATACATAATATTGAAATTTTATAATTCTTGAATAAAATAGCTGGAAGAAAGCTTGGAGAGTAAGACTCCCCCCCCCTTTTTATAGAACTGGGGCTAAAAGACAATTTACTTGGCCATGGTCATTGAATGTGATAGTCAAAACTAGGTGTAGAATCCAATCCCTTAAATCCTGCCCTGTACTATACTATTGTCTTTGTCTATCATTTTTCAAGCTTTAAACCACTCCTCAAATGACAACCCCTGCATTGGTTGCTATATTTGGACTACACCTTAATTAGCTGACATAACTCTCCAAACAGTGTTCACACCAGCAAATGAATAATTCAGCACAATGGAATAACTATTTTCTTTGAACTGAACAAGAATTTCCAGAAGTATAACCTAATGCTGACATTTCTGTAGCTATTTCACATTAGTGACTAATGTAGACAATTTCATTAACTAAAATACTCAGGATAATTTTTTTCCAAATACTTAGCAATACCTCCTTGGCAAACATGATTATTGGTTAGTGTTTGTCACTGAATATGTGGATAAGAATTTACCTAATCTGAAAATCACCTATCAACACTCTATGTTCACTTATTACTCCTAAGTATTCCTATACACATTAATCCAGATAATGTTTCCAAATAACATTAATCCAGTTATTTGGAAAATATTTGATAAACATCTACTATGTACAAGAAAATGAACTAGGCAGTAGGAATATAATAGTGAACAAGAAAACCAAGATGTTATACCCATGAAGCTTACATTACAATGGGAAGAATAGTAAAACGTAAAATGGGTATACAAAAATAATTATGAATTCATTCGTTTTCTAGTCCTTACAGCAACTCTGAGATATCTCCCAGACTTGTTTTCCTTTCTCCCAGGGCACTGAACATCCTTAGGGCACTTATGATTCTTATAGTTCTCATCATTTCTCACTCTGAAAGTCCACCTTCAGTTTCTCCTTCATCTTTCACAGTAAACCTCTGATCTATTTCTGAGATTTTGATGGATGAGTGTCCTTTTGGGGTGGGAAGTGAGAGAGAGAGGGAGAGCATGGAAGGGAGGGAGAAAATGGGGGGGAGAATGTGTGAGAGAGAGGGAGAGTGAGAAATAAGCACCATAAGAATGAGGGATCTGCTTTCAGCAATGACTCCAAATTGGAAAGCATTTCTTTTAGCCAACAGGAGTTTAAACCTACCACTAGCATACCGTTTTAGTAAAACTAAAATGGAATACAGCAACCAAGAAAACAAAAAGTATCTTAAGGTTAGAGCTGAAAGTTATACCACTACAACCAGCATTTTTTAATATCCCGGGGAAAACATAAACCTTACGCAGAAAGCAATGAAAATCAATTGGTTAAAGACTCAAAAAATTAGAGATTACATAGTGAGCAAGTATATAGGAATAAGTAGCCTAAAATAAGAGATAAATATTGGAAGGCAAAACAGTATAGGGACTAGTTCAGTGTAAGCCGAGGATGCTGGTCAGAAGAGGATGCAAAGAGACACACAAAAAACCAGACACACTGGATAAGGGTTAACACCAGCTATTGTATATCCTTTATATTTCATTGTTAGTAAGTTATATTTTATATAGCACTTCTCTTCCTTTCTAAGACAACATTGGTTCTAAGATGTATCATAAATTTAATAGGAGAATTTTGGAGGGTAGAAGAAACAAAATGAAACACATACATGTATTATGAGAGCCATTCAAATTTCAGATACCTTATGATTTGGGAAAAATAACAGCTAGAATTGCAGACACAACAGGTTTTAGGTTTAGTGAAGTAGTTCTCAAGCTTGAATGTATATTAGAATCACTGGGCAAGCTCTGAAGAACTCCCAATGCTCCGACTGCTTCCCAGACCAATTAAATCTGAATTAGGGGTGAGACCTGGCCATCAGCATTTTTTAAAGCCCCCCTGATGATTCTAATGTGCATCTGAACTTGAGAAGTACTGTCTCAGAGAACGCTTTCAGTCACTGTCAATGCATCTTTTTGTCTTCTTCACTTTTGCCTTGAGTTACAAAACACCTTCACACACATCAGTAGTTGAAAGAGAGACTCTGCCTGACTTTTACAGGGTCTGGTGCCCACAGGATAAAATCAGACATTAAGCTACATTCCTCATAGAGTTCCTTCGGAATGAATCTTGTATCTGTTTTTTACATGCCCTTCTTAAAAAAAACAAAACCTTCTGATGGTTTGCTTTTGCCTAGCAATAATGACTAAGTCCCTCCGCCTGCAAGTTTCCTCACAGTTTGTCCGCTGTCTCTTTCCAGACAGTTCTGCTGTCCTCCTTCAGAAATCCTGTACTCTTGCCTCATGGACCATGAGGAGTTCTTGCATACTCGGTGTTTTTCCATGCTTGAATGCATTCAAGACTATTTCCTCTTCTGTTTTGAGTAATTTCTCTTTTCCTTTTCTTCTTGGCAAAACTCTATTTATTTTTCAAAGGCCTTTGAGACATACATAATGTCTCTGCCTGTGAAGCACTTTTTTCTTATGGTGCAAATTTTCAGGCAGAAAGAACTGTTACTTCTTTTAACCTCATAAAGCTAATGAAATACTTATTGTATTGAATAATAGTTACTTATAAAAGATGAGTTTCCCTATGACCTATGAGCTTAATAAGGAAAGAAGTTGCAATTTATTTATTATTGTACCATCAGAGCTCAGAACAATAGATGAAACTATTCTATGTATTGATAATTCACAAATAAAGAAGAATAAAATAAGCCCTGGCTGGTGTAGCTCAGTGGATTGAGCGCGGGCCTGGGAACCAAGCAACCATGGTTCGATTCCCAGTCAGGGCACATGCCTGGGTTGCAGGCCAGTTCTCTCCCTCTCCTTCCTTTCCCCTCTAAAAATAAATAAATAAAAACTTAAAAAAAAGAAGAATAAAATATTAGTCCCATCTTTCTAACTGTAGTCAGGTGTACCAACTCCAAATGTCTAAAAAAGTCATGTGGACTAAAAAGTTATTTAATGACCACAAAGGAATTTGATTTTATCAAGAAGAATAAAATACCAATTGTTTTGTGTGTCTATTCTTAAGATATAGCAAAACAGTCTTATATGTTATGATATATCCATGACTCTTGGAATTATGCATGTATGAAGAAATAAAAAGACTCCAGAAATATTAGAAATTTATTACATGCTTTTCTAATGAACAGGCATATCTGCCTATTATGTTTAGTAACATGTGTTGTTTATGGTTTACTTATTATAGCTTTGCAATGTGTTTTAATAAAAGTACTCTATTCTTACCATTTTGTTTTCAAATACATCCTGGCTTTTTTGATATCTATTTTTCCTATTAATTTTAGGACATAAAATTTCCATTTGAATTTATCAACCTGATGATTTGATGGCTAATAGGAGGTTATATCTTCCAATTTAATTAAATCTTATTTTGCTTTATATCATTCTTATAGTTTTTAGGTAACTTTATTTTTAAGATTTTTAAAAATATTTCTATTGCTATTGTAAAGAAAAATGTTTTTGTTATACTGTTTAACTGGTTGTTGTATGCACATACATTTTTCTACTTTTATATGACAATTTTTATAAGGTAATTCATTTATATTCTAATAATTGATAGCATTTTCCAGCTAAAAATTTTAGTATTTTAAAGAATAAACTGTAAGGAATTCCAGAGTTTTAAAAAACATGTGTATCCTCAACTTCTGTCTTATTACAATTATTGAAATTAATTTTGCTTGAGTAGTATAATTTGCTTCAGTGTATAAATTTTTCAAGATCCACACACATAAAATACACATGTGTTTTACATATAGAGCTATAGAGTTTTAAGGCTGGAAAGATCCTAAAGGTTACCTGGCACAACACAATCATTGTGCCCATAAGGAAGTAAGACTTAGCTTGGCCGTGTAAGTTGTTTAAGATTCCACATTTAAATAACAGCAAAGTTAACACTGAAACTACATCTTCTAACTCTGACTTTAGCACTCCTTCGCACTGTGGAAAGTGTACAGGGGAGAGGAGTGAAGCAGAAGGACCTCCAAGGGACAGACAGGAACTTGAAGAGAAAAATGAGCCGATTTTCATAGTCCCAATGATGGGTTTTCTTTAGAACATCATAGAAGAGATTATAGACCGTTGTACTAATATTGAGAATAAACTAAGAAGCAAAATAAATATAACCCAAAATATGTGGTTAGTGCACATAAACAACTAGAAATACACTTCAGAATACAACTGAATCTCATTATCTGCAGATTTTGTATTTGCACATTTGACTTCTCATTGAAATTTACTTGCACCCCACAAAATTTACTCATGCCAGTGCTTCTGCAGCCACAAACTTGGGCAAAGTAGAAAGAAATCTTGTTGGTGATTTGACCATTTAAAATGCATTTAGAATCAATAATAAAAAGAAGGTGTCTTTAAACAGAAACATGTAAAATACGGTTATGTTATTGATTGGTTGATGGAAATGGTGTGATTCGAGGCTCTTGGAAACCTAACTCTCTGTATATCCCCCTTGGGACAATTGCTCAGTCTTCATGAATCAGTGTTCATGGCAACTTCATGGAACACAAACAGTGCAAATAATGAGCATCCACTATATTATTACTACATATTAATTAATGTTCAGGTCACTGCCACTGAAATTTAGGCACTCTTTGGGAGAGAAGGACACATTACATCATCACAGTATAATGTTTTCTGGATAAATTCTAAAACTAATTTAGTTATAAGGGTTAGTTATTCCTTTTTGCATATTTGCCAGTGTTAAATATTTCCAAATCCTAGTCATTATTAATTTCATTTATTTCTTTCCACCTAATGAATAAAATTGCCTTTAAGCTCCTAATTAAGTTTTAAAATGTGTGACATTTATAATTAAGTTTCTGTAAAATACTTTTGTCACAAAATTTTAGTCTTTTTATTAGGGGTCATGTTATTCACAAGTTCAAAACAACCTATTAAAATTTAAGATCCTATTTTTTAACTCTAAAATGAAATACTATGTTTTAACACTTTTTATAATTCTACTACATAGACGGTGCATGTAAGACTTGCCCTCTAAAATCTTAAGAATCCAAAACAAACCAAATATATTATCGCACTGTAAAAGAGAAAGCAAATACTTATCAATTATTCATAGTTAAATTTTTATGTTTTATGTAAATATTTTATTGCAAAACCACTTTGGTGGTTCCTTGAAAGTAACATATCAAATAGATATTTAATATTACTAATTTACTTTCCAATTGCATGGGTCCGTTTTTTACTTTATTCATTTAATCAACATTTTTACTAAGCAGAACATACACTTTTTGGATAACTAGGGATACAAAGATAAATTCACATAGAATGTCTGCTCGCAAGGACCTGATTCTGGTGGGGCAAATGAACATTCACATTGCTGTTAATTCAACAAAATAGACTTGTATAGCACACTATGGAAGCACAGACAATAGACTCCTAACAGAAGTCAAGGCAGGCATCATGGAGATCGGTACAGCAGGTGTAGGGACAGGTAGTTAAGTAGGAGTTAGCCAGGCAAAGAGACGGGAGTGTGAGGCAAGGTTCTGAGAGAGGGAGGCATGAGCAAAGAAACGGGCAAAAAAAATTGTCATGTGAGGTGAACACCAGCAATAGTCTAGAAGAGCAAAAAATATAAGAGGGAACCAGTAGTGAGAAAGTCTGCCTGAATCAATGTGTGTATTGGGGTGAGAGACTTAAGATTCACCCCAACCATAGGCCCTGGGGAACCACTGAGAGATTTAAATTAGCTTAGGTAGAATGTTCTGCTGAGTACATGGAGAAGAGATTTGAGAGGCCAAGCATAGAGAAGAGGTAGGTCAATACAATTAATTAGGCAACAGATTATGAGGGTTTAGTCAGTAAGAGAAGGGTTATAAATGAGAAAAAGCCAATACATTATTTAGGGAAAATATGTAGAACGCTGATGATAGGTAAGGTTATAGATGTAAGGGATATATAAGAAATCTCTGTACATATGTGTAAATATATACAGGAGAGAACAAAAGTAGGTTTATAGTTTTAATATAAGTAAATGACAAAATACTAAGTAATAGAAGAATAAACTGTTTCAAGTACTCACAACTATAAACCTACTGTAGCCCACCCTGGTATATATAAATACTTGTATACCACACTGGTATGTATAAATATGTTGAAAACTTGGATGTGAAAAAAGGACAAGACTTAAAGATAACTCTTGGGTGTCGACTTTATGTAACTATTCACATATAAAAGAAAAAATGAGTAGAAGGGTAGTGATAGTTTTCATGGGAAGCTAATGAATGTGGTTTTGGATGTGATGCATTTGACATGCCTAGATAATATTCTACTGGATTCATGTTACGGGCAGATGGATATTCCAGTCTGAAATCAGAGAACAGATTCTTAGAGGCCACGGTATGGGGAGTCATTCGTTCACTGATGACAGTGAACTAGTTAATCTAGAAAGAGAAGAAATGGCTCATAAGATAAGAATAAAGAACATCACAATTACAGTGTCCCAGAAAGCAACAGAATTTCAAGATTGAGATAGTGACTAATAGTGAAAAATGTAGTGGAAAGAGTACTGAAGATACAAAAAAACAATTCTAGAATTGTTCATTAGAAGATCGTGATAATTCTAATAACATCAAGTCCATTAGAACAGAGGGTAGAAACCACATTATGAAAGGTTGAGGACTGAATGACAAGCAGGAAAAAAGAGAAGGCAGACACATACTATTCTTCAGAGAAGACTGGATGAGAAGTCAGGAAACATTAGAGAGAAGCTGCATGGGATACATGGGTTTTACTTAGGTTGCAGAGTTTTGAGTACATTAATTGGTTAAAAGGAACCAACAGAAATTAAAATTTTTACATGTAGGAAGGAGGAAAACTAAGTGGTGAACAAACCACAATTTCAGAGAAGAGTGAAAAACAAGTTAGGAGAATAGATACTACTTTTGAATTGGAATGGCATCTCATCCTCTAAGCCCTGAGGAGGAGAGGTATATAAGTGAAATAAGAAGGTATGTTTTATATATAGTTAGGGAAGTGAGAAGACAAGGAAAATCAGGGCTGGTGGAAGGTATTTTCTCATGATGGAGGCAAGGTCATATTGTCACTGTAAAACTGTCTGTTGGAGCACCAGCAAGTCACTCCCATTGGCCAAGACGGCAGCAAGGGGAGCTTTTTACACCAAACATGTGAAAGCTAGCAAAATAATTGGATAGGAAAAAAGTCATTTTCCCCTCTCTCAATACCAGATGGGGGCCGGGACCTCGGAAGGCAGGCACAACTTGCCACAGGGATCAAAATGGCTTGGTGGAGGGGGCATGGTAGGCCAAAGAGGCCTTTCAGTTTAGCCTGGGGAAAGAAGGGGTCGGTTGGGAAATGGACTGACTGAAGCACAGAAAACTTGGGAAAGTTGATTGGTCATTTTGAGAAAGCACCTGGTCTGTCCCACACCCAATCTCATCCCTGGGGATAAAAGAAGCTCTTGCTTGCTTGTGACCTGAACTAGCACAGCAAACTTGTCTATTCTCTCCATGGCCATGTGGCCTTAGCAGCCAAGTGACCCACGGCCTCCAAAATAGAGCTTCCCTCCCTCTCTCTGTTGCCAACCTGGTGATGCACTTAACCGTGGGTGTGTGCGCCCTCTCACCCGGGAGCACATGGCCGTGTGGCACTGGCCACTGCATGATCCGGGGCTGTGTGGGCTCCACACACAGGGTCCAGGAGGAAGCCTGAAATGGACAGCATCCAAGGACAAGCTAACTACATGGATGGGGACTAAAACCACTTAGCAGACACTTGCAATTTCCAAATGGCTGTAGTTTAAAATGGAGCAAGAACTCAGGATACTGGCTTTTGTCCTGGCCTTGCATGGCCTTGCTTGACCCTTGCATGGACTTTTTCCATTTCAGAAAGTGGCAGTGGGCTTTGAGATGGGAGCCCGCCATTCTCTCAGGTTGGACAGCACCCGAATAAAACCTCTTTCCTTTTGCACCAGCATCTCCTTCATGATTTCGGTTTTGTGGGGACAGGAAGCTGAACCTCCATTTTTGTTCAGTTACAGTATCTTAAAAATCAGAGAGACTGGGAATGAGGGAGTTCAGCAAAGGTAAAGGCATTCAATGATCATTGTGAGAAGTGAAAAATAAAGTAAACCATGGAAAATTACAAAGAGCGATAAAAAAGTCTAAGGTCTGGGAAGTGACTACATAAATTATGATGCTTGTCAGTCTTCTCTGTTGTGTGTGTGTGTGCGTGTGTGTGTGCTTTTTTACAGAGTACCTGGCCACTGTGGATGAGGATCAGAGAAGGTAATTACAGCATTCATGTTGGGGAAAAAACAGGGCTTGGGGGCACACCAACAAGCAGAGGTTAGGAGGAAATCAAAGTTGCTTTTGAACAACAATTGGCTTTTGGCTTTAGCCCATCCTGGAAGGCGTTACTACCTAGGGGAAAATAGAGCAACCAAAGAACCAGAGAAATGCCCATGGTATCAAGGAGCAGTTTGTATGAGAGCTCAAACAAGGCATTATGGTAGAAGACTTTTTAAAAATACACACACAAATGTCAAAATGAAAGGCAGCTCTGTGATTTAAGTCAGCGCAATTTCAAATAAAATGTACAATCGGAAACTTTTTCAGTGTTCAAGTGTTTATTCCAATGACTGTCATAGTGTTCAAGCATGTATCATCTTTAGGGATCAGCTCACCTACAACCGAGATTCAGCCACCTTCAGTGGGGAACACAGCAGCTGTTTAGAAGCACATAGTGACACTATACAGCAGTTCTGAGAAAATGAAGAATATAATATCCAAATGAGATTACAACAGGGGTTTAGGTTGGAGGATATAATTACCCAAACTGGAGTCACCAGGATAACAAAGTTGACTTTCCACCATTTACAAGAAGAGGCATGGGATCTTCAATGGCCAGTAATTGTCTGTGATTTTCCATTTCATGGAACAGAAAGTTGATTTGCCAGTTTATCCCACCCAATGCAGGTCTTTAGAAAAAAATAGCTATGCAAAAATTAAAAAATAAAGGAGTCAATTTATTTCCCAATTAATCTACTAGGAAGACTAAAAATGTCTCATTGAGAGATAGATATGGGAACATAAAAACACTGCTAAAATTGAAATCCCTAACTCTCACTTCCCAACAGTCACATTGGAATTGTATCACTTCTAATTTCATTTGATTGAAGACAAAGACGAAGTAGCCATATTCTTTTAGAACAAAAATGAACAGCCATGTGGATTTTTTACATAGTACTCTTCTTCGGCAAAAAGCCACAGAACTTTTTTAAAAAATCGTTTCCAAGGATGAAAGTGACTTTGCCAAGCAAAGTGGCTTCAAAACAGGCCTCAAAAATACTAATAGAAAGACAGATGGTTCTACTAAGAGCTTGGCTGCCAAAATAAAAAAAAGTAGGAAAAAAAAAAAGAGTGATGCTATTGAAGCTGACTGCAAAGTTATCTGATGACTACAAATACTTTTGTCCCACTGCAAGTGCTAACTCTGCCTCCAGGGCTGATACAGCCAAAATACTAACTTCCCCACATTTGATCCTCTGGTATTCCCACCCCTCCTAAACAAAACCTGTCAGTGCCAAACCCCCCACAAAACAGCACTAGCACAAACTTACTGGATTTTGACTGACTCTCTGCGAAAGCAAAATACTGCATTGGAGGACTCCTATTTAGGAAAAGACCCACAAGGAAAATTGCTTTTTCCTTTTCAAAACTGCCCATCACATTTCCTTTTTCTAATTCCTTTTCCTCCTCCTTCCAGTCACCAAAGGGCCCCTGGGCCCTCTGAGTTTACACGATAGGAACTCAATTTGTATACAGAAGGCGAGAAGCAGCACTACATCAGAGGTGGAGACAGTTTGCAAGGATAGAGAAATAATCCACTCAAGAGATGGTGGCAATTTTCTGTTGGAACTACTACTACAATAATACCTACACTTTATTTCCTCTAGGGCAACTGTCATTTCTTTTTAACCAGATTGCTATTAGATATAATAGAAACCGAAATATTGTATGGTCACTGACTCTTCCTTTCAATGGCTCATTTCACTATTGCACTTTTACTTTTGCATGATGTGTTTATTGTTGGCATTGTTACTAGGATACAACCACTTCCAAAATACTGTAGAATTAAGAGCTCTGTCACATAAAAGCAGTGAAATTTCATTCTTAATCCTATACAAGTTGACGTAAATATTCTTTCTTCCTAGCAGTATCCTGTATTTATTTTCAAAACTTAAGCATTACATTCTTATTAAGCACCATTTCAATATATATGAAACTCATGTCAACAAAATGAAGACATTATTAGAAAGATAATACAGGATTAAACAAAGCATATTTGCTGACTTCAAGAAACAACATTCTATTTTTAAAATTGATTATCATTAACTGGTGGGTGGCAAAATATGATATTAAGAAAGCAATTGGGGGACAGTTTGCAAAAAAAAACATAGCTGTTTTATTGGCCAGGGACAATTTTGATCCAAAAGACAGAATTTAAGAACACAATGGTTAAAATATCTCAAAGAATGCACTATTTAGGACGGCTATCATCTATTCCTTAAAGGCAATGTTTTACCTAGCATGATAGCTGTTAGCTGATGAAAACCAAAGTCTTTCTACATAATGCAATTCTATTTGTCCCCTCAAATGTGTGTGACTACTTGAATTACTTATCATGGTTCTCCACAACAAAAAGTCTGGGTCATACAAGGATGGGTGGTTCTTGTTCCTAGGAACAAAGTCAGACTTTGTAAGTAGTAGCAACATCTTATTTTATATCCTGTGTTAATTATTATGTCAATTGTCATTTACATGCAAACTAAAGATAACAAAAATATAGTGTTCAACAAAAAATACAATGTATTTTTCAATTATATTTCTCAAGAGGTCGTGATTAGAAATTTAATAAAATTCTCTATTGATTCCTGATTGACGATGTTTTGATCAAGGGTTTATAATAGATTATTAGTGTTTTTTTCTCATGTATTATAAGTCTCAGTTCAACATTTTTTGAAGTTTTTAAAAATATTAAACCTCAAAAAATTATCACTTTGTGGGGAGGGCTGAAATGAGAGTGACAGCTGATGGTTATAAGGTTTCTTTCAAAGATAAACTAAGGAAACAATTCCATTTGCTATTGCAACAATAACAACAAAAGGTACCTAGGAATAAATTTAACCAAGGATTTAAAAGTTCCTGTACTTGGAAAACAATAAAATATTGAATAAAGAAATTGAGAAAGATACAAATAAGTGGAAGCATATACTGAGTTCATGAATTAGAAAAATTAACATCATTAAAGTGCTCATACTACCCCAAAAATCTATTGATTCAACATAATTTTTATTATAATATCAATGGCACATTTACAGATATAGAACAAATATGCCAAAAATTTACATGGAACCAAAAACAACTTGAATCACCTCAGCAAAATTGGAGGGATCACAATACCTGATAAAAAAAATTATACTACAAAGCCACTGTAATCAAAAGAGCCTGGTACTGGCATAAGAACAGGTACGTAGATCAATGGAACAGAACAGAGAGCCCAGAAATCAACCCACACCTATATGGTCAATTAATATTTGACAAAAGGGCAAGAGCATGCAAAGGAGCAAAGACACTGTCTTCAATAAGTGGGGTTGACAAATTGGAAAGGTAAATGCAAAAAAAATGAAACTAGACCACTATACACAATAATTAACCCCGAATGAATAAAAGGCTTAAATGTAAGAATCGAAATCATAAAATTTTTAGAAGGATATACAAATGGCTAATACAGGCAGTAAAGTTTCAGATATCTCTCTTAGGGCAAGGACAATGAAGAAAACAATAAACAAATGGGTCTACATCAACTAAAAAGCTTCCTCACAGCAAAACAAACCATCACAAATGAAAAAGTTAACCTACTGCGTGGGAAAACACATTTGCCAATGATGCATCTGATAGGGTTAATTTCCAAAATATGTCAAGAACTTACACAACTCAACCACAGGATGGCAAACAATACTATTAAAAATGGGCAAAGGACTGAAGAGACATTTCTCCAAAGGGGATATAGAAATGGCAAGTAGAAATATACAAAAATGTTCAATGCCTCTACCCATCAGAGAGATGCAAATTGAAACCATGGTGAGATATCATCTCATATCTACCAGATAGCTACCATCAATAAACAATGAGTGCTGGCTAGGATGTTGACAAATGGGAACTCTAGCACACTGTTGGTGGGAATACAGGATGGTGCAGCCACAGTGGAAAACTGTATGGAGTTTCTGCAAAAAATTAAAATTGAAACTGCCTTTTGACCCAGCAGTCCCACTTCTGGTAATATATTCTAAGAATCCCAAAACACCAATTCAAAACAATATATGCATCCTGACGTTCACAGCAGTGTTATTTACAATAGCCAAGATCTGGAAATAACCCAAGTGCCCATCAGTATATGAGTGGATAAAAAAGATGTGGCATATTTACACAATGAAATACGACACAACCATAAAAAGGGAGGAAATCTTACCTTTTTTAACAGCATGGATGTACCTGGAGATCATTATGCTAAGTGAAATAATTCAGTCAGAGAAAGACAAATGCCATATGATCTCACTTACATGAACAGTCTAATGAACAAAATAAACTGATGAACAAAATAGAAACAGAGGCATGGACACATGGAACAGGCTGACAGCTGTCAAAGGGGTAGATGGGGGAGTGGATAAAAGAAGGTGAAGGGATTTGCCAAAGACCACACATGTGTCTCACAGACACAGACAACAGCGTGGCAATGGCCAGAGGAAGGGGATAAGGGGTGGTGGAGGTGGGCAGAGGGTGGAGTGGAAATGGGGACATCTGTAATAGTGTCAACAGTAAAAATAAAGAAAAAAGGCATAGAAAATAAGTTCAGATGTAAGACATTGCCATTAAATACACATAAACTATTGGCTCTCTCAGTTAGCAATATATAAAACAATGTGTCTTAAAGGTATCAAAACACCTAAAGAACAGAGAACTTAATTTGTGGACATGACTTTATATATGTTTAAAAAATAACCTCTTGACTAAAATAATTCAAGAAAATCGTTGTACCCTTAAACTCTGAATAGTGTTCTCATTTTGTTTGAGAAAATAATTGTGATTATACTGCTTCTGTTTGTTTTGTCCAAAGTTTTCCCAGTGCTTAATTTCAATGTTTAACCAGCAGGAGCAAGATTGGTGGGAATGTAGTGTACAGAGATTCTTTGCAGCATGCAGAGTATACCAAGTCAGTGATGTTAGATAAGTGGGAAGAAGCCCTTAAGGCAACACTCCTGCCAAAAAAACCCCACCCCAAACAGTATTCAAACACCTCCCCCAAAATGCAACCTGAGTAGGAACATGTTAATGTCTAGTCCCATCCCTTAGGATATGAAGAATTCATGCTCTTTGCATAATAATGGGTGCTGCCTCACGGTCGATGTTGGAACTTGGTATTCAGATGTTTGTCTAATTCAGTGATAGCTGAGGACATTCTGACAGTAAGTCACTCACTAGAACATTTGTCACTGAAAATAAGATGTGTGAAGTTACCAGAAAGGGCATTGTGGATGTTTCTTAAGTTGAAAATGTGAAATATTTTTGTAATTGGACAATCCATTGAACACAGTGTCATTTATATAATATATAATAGTTTTTAAAATCTTTATTCAAGAAAGATTAATACATAATATACCAATATAAATGCATTCAATAATAGGGAATTATACATTACTTACAACAATCTATGTAAGTACAGTTAATTTTACCACTTGGCAAATTTACTTGATACTTTCTAGCAAAAAGCACTGTAGCTTGCCTACACATGGTGACATTATTTAAATAAAGATGAATTATGCAATACTGTAGGTACTTACTTCATTTTAAAATTTCTTGTAGCTTTCTTCGTTTAAAAATTTTTCTTTTAGTCACCAAAACTGTGATAATTCTGGTTTTGTATGAATATATTTTAAAGATTTTATTTATTTTATGTTTAGAGAGAGGGGAAGGGAAGGAGGGAAGGAGAGAGAAACATCAGTATGTGTTTCCCTCTCGAGTGCCTTGCACTGGGGGCCTGGCCTGCAACCCAGGCATGTGCCCTGACTGGTAATTGAACTGGCGACCCTTTGGTACACAGGCCCATGCTCAATCCACTGGGCTACACCAGCCACATATATGGATATTTTATTATACAAAGAGAGAACATGGATTATATAAATTCTTTCCATCTTCCTGCCCTTTCCCAAAAGAAGATGGTTATGAATGTTAGTACTTACTCTCCTTAAGCCCTTCTCATAATACATTTTTTTTCATATTAACTTTTGCACACTTCTGTTTTCACTCATCCAAACACACAAAACCCCTCCATCACCCCATGTATAAAAGCAGAAAATGAGTAACGCCTAAAACCAGACAGCCAGCAACTAAAAGTACTAGAATTCAAATCTGGGCAGCTTAGCTACAAAGTAGGCTTGACTTTTTTTTAATTTTAATTGTTGCTCAAGTATAGTTTTCTGTCTTTTACTCCCATCCCAGCCCACCCCAAAGTAGGCTTTTAATCACTATGCTTTAGTCACTTGAATAAAGGATATAATACTTACACATAAATCTTAACCATATGAAAAAAGTTATAACATGCTTGAAAATATTAAAAATGACAAAAACTTTGAGTAAAAGTTTGAAAATAACTATTTCAAGACCTAATATTTTTAAGTGTAATAAAACAATATTAAATATTAGATTCCTAGAAATCCCTGCTACTATAGTACAAGTAGATCTTGGTACATAACAACTAACATATTTTTGATGCATTTTCCAAGGAAGTTCAACATGGGAGAAAGGGATGGCCAGTAAACTGAAAATGGGTGTGGCAAGTGAGGGTTATCTTGGTAAGAAATATAGGTAACAGCAACTGAAAAACAAGATGAAGCCTTGGGTCCCTCAAAAGCTAAATTTCAGACTCCTCTACGAACCCAGGACAATCGAAAGGGGGTATATCATTAGTGAAAGATTGCAATTAAGGCAAACATACTGGAATGTTTCTATAACAGCTCTGGTAAAAAAAAAAAACCACTGATGATTATGATGATGATAATGATGATTCTTTGACAAATATTTATGGAGTGCCTATAATGTACAAAGCATTTTCCCAGGTCCTTGGAAAGGAGAGTAAAAAAACAAAACAAAAACGAACATTAAAATCCTGATATGAGGGTTTACATTCTCCTACTATAAAATACTAACAGTGGTGATAATACACTTCTACTTTTCAACCCCGGACCTTGCATCACTGGGGTCTGCAATGCAAATCACACTTCCTGTACGTTCAGTGAAATGCCAAGCAATGACATTAAAAATAAGTGATCTCTGGTTTGTATTGCTTTCTGTAACCTGGCAGAATAATTCAGTCCAGTAGACCAGCGGCACAATTTAGATACTCTGATTTTCCACACATTAAGTTCAGCCAAATGTAAACTCACAACAGAAATTAATAAACACATGCATAGTCCAGCTTGTGTAAAACAGAATCAAGAAGCATCAGACTTAGATACTAAAAGTCATGTGAGTATTGGATTATCTGACAAAGAATAAAAGAATATAATTTCAATGTTTACTAAAGTAAAAGGTAGAATAGCAATTAAGGATAAATAAAAAGTTAACAAAGATATTCAGAAAGACTTTAAACATAATTGAACAGAATTTTGATAAATGAAAACAACTGGAATGTAAAACTAATGGAAGGCTAGAGAGCAAATTAGACACAGACAATGAGAGAAGTCATTAACTGGAAAAGACACTTAAAGAAATTAGCCAGATTTCAGACCACAGAGATAGCAGAGGTAGCCAGAGGTAGCAGAAAACAGGCAAGAGTAGTTGAATGTGATGAAGACTAGAATCAGATGATATAGCAAATGTCTAGACAAATGTTTAGGACAGAATAAGAAAAAAAAGGGTTGACAATATTCTAAAAATAAGTCATTGTGAATCTTTCTACATTTAAAAGGTACAGGCCTACTGATGCAAAGAACAAAATATATACCATCAGAGTGAGCGAAAATACTACTTGAAAATCTGAAATAGAACTGCAAAAAACAAAGGAACAGAAATATTAAAAGCAGCCAGATAGAAGCCATCAATTAGTATTAAGGCATGTCAATTAGTTTGATGAGCAAATTATAAATAGTAATACAAGGAGTAATGGGAGAGATAAAAGAAACTCAACTTTGAAGTGTTTTCCCACTTTGAACAATGAATACAAAATAAACCCCCTTTCCCCAGGACAGAGTTGACCTCAAATTCCTTCACTAGAGGAATTTCTGAACAATATTTCTTGAAAGAAAAAAAGAAAGAAATAAAAAGAGAGAGAGAGAGAAAGAAAGAAAGAAAGAAAGAAAGAAAGAAAGAAAGAAAGAAAGAAAGAAAGAAAGAAAGAAAAGAAAGGAAAAGAAAGGACCCCTAGGAAGAATAGTGAGTAAAGAAAATGGTGAACATGTGAAAGATAATGTCCACTATGAGGATTAAAAAAAGAAAAAACAAAAAACAAGACTTAATCCAAACCCAATGATATCTAAAGAAAGAGAAACATAGTCATAATTAAGAATTATAAGATTATTTCAAAACTCAGGAGCAAAAATACATTATTTGTCAAATTTCGACTTTCTTACACATACTTAAACAAGTTAAATTATCAAAGACAACTCATAAAAATAGAATATAGTAAATAATGACCAAACCAAAAGAGACAAAAAGATATAAGAACAGAGTTAAAATTAATACAGAAAAAAGAAAAAAGGTGCATACAAAATATAGACAAACAAAAAGAATGAATAAAACAACAGAATTACATTTAATCCTGATAAATGTAAGTAGACTATGCTCATGCTCATGCTCATAGGCTAAAAAAAAGACAATGGATTAAATTTTTAAGAAAATCCATCTCCATCTAGTTTATAAGAAAGAGATATACTGACAGCATCATGACAAAGAAAGATTGAGAAAGGGTGGGAAACTCTATCAGGGAAATATTAACCAAACTGAAAGGTTAACTAAAGGGCTGAAGTACCCATTTAGCATCAGTTAAATCAGGCTTTAACACAGAAAGGATTATTGTGGATGCAGTTTTTAGAGGTAATGATAAAAGTTGCAGTACATCGGGAAGATTTAAAATTTTAATTTTAATCCACCTATGAAAAGAATCTCCTAATTTATAAAGTAAATATTGACAGAGCTGCAAGGAGAAATTAGTATACCTCCATTATCATGGGCCATATTAGCATAACTTTTAAAATTGTTAACAGCTCACGTAGACAAAAAATTAGTAAAGATATAGGCAGTTTGCACAACACAATTAGAAAGCTTAATCTAATGGACATGAATAGAATTCTGTACTTGAAAATTATATAATACAAACATTTTCAAGATAAACAGAACATTTAAAAAAGTTTTCCATACACTAAGCCATAAAACAAGATTTAACAGATTTCAGAGTTTTAATAATACTATGTAAAATTATGACAAAAACATTTGGTTTCAGACATAGGGAAAAGCGAGTTTTTAAAAAGGGACTCCAGAAATAACAATTTCTCTTTTTGAATCAGCGGTGGCGTCTAACTTCAGGTTTATGAGGTGTATTTTAGAAGAGACTGCAATATTCACCTGGGGACTGAGTTTATATTTTCAATAAAAATACAATTTGATTATTGAAATGTTAGCCTTATTTTCTAAATGTGCTTTACCATTGACAAGTGGGATCATTAAAATTGCTGTGTTTGTTCTAATTAATGTGTGGGTGGTTAGCAGGAATTAGAGGTTATTTAATACCACATAGTGGTTAGAAATTTAAAACTTGTACAGTTTGAAGATTACGCTATTAGGGAAAACAATCAAGAAGAATACATTTAAAGCCACTATGTTTTTTTTTAAGTCAACAAACATCACACATAATGCTTTTAAACTCTAAACATGTGTGCTAAACTTTTTAAAATAGTTTGTTCCCTTAAATGACAAAAAGGACTAAAATCCTTGTAGATGTTTGAAAAAATACAGAGGGTATGTATAAAAATGTTTTTCAAAAATTTAAAGGAAGTCATACAAATAAAAATGTTAAGATATCAGCAGTAAATAAAGTGGACATTGATTTAATATTGTAAAATAAAATGCCATTTAATGAGTTGAGAATTGATTTTGATAGAACCAAAATCTTTAACATTTTCAATAAATCCCTATTTTTAACTGGTTTCTGAGCTCAACACACTTCATAACTGATCTAAAAATGACAGTGTATCTATCACAGCTTTATTGAGTCATTCATCTTTCAAAACTACTCTTTTAATTATTAATCTTAGCATAATTAATATTGCTTACATAGCTACTACTCCTAAAGCTTACATGTGGTTCTCAATACTACACATGTATTTAGCAAGACCTGATTCTTATCAAAGAGGAACTTCAGTCTATGAATAGTTCACCTGGCAGAAAACTGTAAGAGAGGAACAAACCCGAATGTTTTAGTACATGAATTTATCAGTAGTAGAAAGCATAATAGTTCAGAATAGAAAGAAACAATCATATTTCAATTTTATTAGCAACTGGATTTTACTTGACATTTTGTACATATTTGCTGACAATTTTCTTATTAAATCTTTCTCTACATTAACCTTAACACCCCACTGGTTTGTAAGTACTTTTCACCAGAGAATGTTGAGTAGGAGAAAAAAGAAAAGTAAAACTTTTCAGGCCGGCTTTCAGAGTTAAAAATATTGAAGTTAAGGGGTTAAGAAAAATGGGACTGGGGGGTGGTGGAAGGACAAATGCAGGGTGTGAAAGAAATAAATGCATGATATCATATAAGCACTGCACAGACAAGAAAATATAAAGAAAATACATTTTAGTATGTTCCCAGTTTCAGTATTATTCAAAAAGTATAATGAAGATACTAAGGTTCATCTCTTTTACCTAGAAATGTGCTCTACTCTTAGTTCCATTTCTAAGCCACTATAGGTATTAAACAGCAATTTACATGTGATTTGCATTTTTTTTTGTACTTGTGGTTTTGGTAAGTCTTCCAAACCTAATGACTGTTCCTTTGGCCAGCAACATAAATGCTATAATCACACAATTATTGTGCTGGGAACAGTTTAATTCAGCATTTTGTTCTCAACCACAGAACAATTATTCAACAATTTCGGTTAACCAGACTAGCTAGCTGCCTGGAGAGAAAGAGGAATATTCACAAGATCTATTGTCTTACATAAAAGCAGCTACTAGATCAGCTGGAACTTTCTAGTATTGCTCTATTCACAGTTTCTTTTCAGGATCTTTCACATATCTTTCCTAATGAACATGAAAACGTCACGTTTTCCTGTATGGATCTGAATATTTGTTAAGTTCTTTTGATTACACATTTGCATATTTTTAAAGAATATGAGTTTTTTTGTGTCTGGAACTATAAGCCTATAGATAAATGTACTTTAAAAAATAGTTAATACAAAGAGCTGCAAATCAAAAGTTAAAGTTCAAAACTCTAAGTTCAAAACTCTTTCTTACAGCTACCCTGGAGTGCTTAAAGTGATGAGAAAGGCTTCGGAACTGCAGGTGATCTCATCTATCATTTAAATTACACGACTTTCTAACAGTGCAACTGGCTTAATGTCAACCTTCATTCTATATTTTTAATTTTTTTAAAGGCGATTAAAGGAAACAAAGGCGATTCACATAATCATGGCTGTTTAAAGTTTACCCTGTATTGTTATTTTGTTTAATATTAATTTAAATTTATTAGGACAGCTAAGTAGGAGTGCTTAAGCATATTGTTATACAAATATTTAGAGATACAGAATTAAATAACTTATGCACCTGAGTAAAAACATATGTACATTGAGATTGTCATCCTCCTCCACCACTCTGCAAAAGCACAGACAAGGATTCAGCTAACCCTGGAAGTCAGCGGGAAACAAGGCAGTCAGCTGATGGGGAACTGGGATAGTCAGGGGTCAAGGGCAGTAGTAATAGAAATAGGTGACCCTAAAGAAAGAGGTCTTCCTCTCTCTCCCAGTGTTCTCTCCCTAGTCTCTTTGTTCCCACTCTCTCTGGTTTTTCTTATTCTCCCACTTTTACTTTAAAAAGTGTATAGTGAAAAAGGCAGAGAACTTATGATTTCATTGTTAGGGACATCATAACTTATGATAAAGATACCCCCCAAATCAGAAAAGGCCTTAGACATAAAGAAAAGATTTGAGAATTCTGGCAACTTAAAATTTTAATTCTGTCTCTCTATATGTTTGAATGAGCAAATAACAATAAAATAGTAAAATATATGGACAAAGAATTCCTTATGTCTAGGTTACTCACCCCCTGAATTATGTTTGTCCATAAAGAGAATCATGAGTGTATTGGTTTCAAATATTTTTCAAGCTATGAAAATCCTTTTTGCAGACAAACCTAATATCTAACCCTAACTATGAAAGTTTGGCATGATGGTCAGGCTCAACCATACCCACCAAGGCCCCTTTGTCTCTTAATACATGGTCCCATCCCAGGTACCAAAACGACCCTGTTAATATAATAATTTGAACGTCACTGATTTAACACTTTCCTGCATGATTACTCAGCACCAAAGTCTAATGCTATAGATAGTATAGTACACAATATTGCACGGAATTAGCAGAATTGTATACTCAAATAATACGGTGTCATGGAATGATAATTTACAGTAAAACACAGGCCTATTCCAACTTAGAGCCTTCATGACTTCTAAATGAAAATTAAGAACAACATCTTCTACACAATAGTCACAGAGTTCAATTTATTTTATCATGAAATCCATTTGCAATATCGTATAAGTCCCTGGTATAATTTCTAATTCTCTAATCCAGGTATTGAAATGAGCTGTAATTAGAGGGCAAACATTCATAGAACTGAGTACAGTCTCTAAAAAGGGAATGCCAAAATAGTATCAGGTTCTTCTGAATGAAAATAACTCAGTTTAGTGCAAAATTTATGCCTAAAAGTGAGCCAGATATTAAATTCAGAATAAAAAAATTGGCTATAGCCTTGCCATTTCCTGGTTAATTTGTCTAAGGGCCAATCTTCCGATATTATGACCATCCTGTAGCCCCAGTGTTTTATTTATTTATTTTTGTATTGCATAAAAACACCAGCTCATGAAGAGAAAATGTGAAATGGATGACATATTTTAGAACAGCTTCTCCCAGAATACAAAAATATTCCCCCACTCAGAACTGAAACAAATAGTAGAAGTACCAAGCGATGCCAATTGGCGACTCTCTAATGCCATTCAAACTTCACAAATGCTGGGCTCTCGAACTGATTTTAATTATTCAAAAGAAAACGAGGAAATGGTTCAAATAGCAATTGCTTTCACAGAAATACAAATTCTCTTTTAAGAGAAGCATATGACATATCTTTATCTTGTAACACTGCATTAATCACCTGGTTAGTTGTTCCTTGGAGTAGGGTAGTAGTAAAAATGGGAGTTCCCTTCTTTAGTCTTCCAGATTACATTATACCTCTAAAAAGTCACTTTTTATTGATACAGGTTAGAAAACAAATGAAAAGAGGTACATTTATTATTGAAAATTGGAGGAGACAGTAACACTGAGGAAAAGATCATTCACTATGTCCAGGTGCGTTTCCATTAGAACTAATTCCACAGACATTAAAAACAATCATTTCTGTGGACAGGCAGCCTTTGTGAAAGAGGGCTTCTGGTATGAGTGTGGTGTCAAGTTACACACGAACCACTGTCAACTCATTATGTTACTGGAGATTTACCTTACTGTCTGATGCTGGGTATGTGCAAAGATGACTGTATCGAGTTTCCATGAAACAGCATGATGACATTTAAGTGTTTTCATATATATTATAAATGGTAACACCATTAACCTCAAAAAAATCGTCCAGGCCTACATGTGTGGTCATTAAGGAACAATAGTGGGTTTTCAAAGTGGGATTTTGTGAAGCTAAGGAAAAATAACTTATAATCAGAATTATTGGGTTTTCTGAAATGCATGCCCAAATACAACAACATATCCAGTGTTACCCTCAGCTGAGCAGAGAAATGACTTTAAGAAAACACTTTTTGGATGAACCAATTCTAAAGGAAAATAATGCTTTCATTGACTTAACCCAACTAAACTTTTGGCGAGAAATTCGTAGGATTTTAAATGTATCTAAACTCTTCAATAACAAATTAGGGACTGCATGTTCAGAGTCTGTTTTTCAGCATGACTCATTCATTCACAAAAGCCATGAATCTTGTAGCTGGCTTATGGTAGCACTCTAAATTAGTAAGCACACAATAGAGAGCTTATAAGATTGCAATGGTCCATATCCAGTAAAAACTGCCTGAACACTCAGAATAATAGGCTCAGTCTCCAATAATTCAGAAAGAGCCACTTACAGCTGCAGACCACATATGACCATCTCTACAATGGCTAAAATGAAGCACCAGGGACGATTTCCTCTGAATCAGTGTTACCGGGTAGAGTCATTTCAGATTTTTTTTCATCTTAACAAAAAGGTATTGTTTTGTGCTACAGTCAGCCTGCCACTGATCACCTTTCACATATTAGCCTCTGCCCTAGAATACTCTAGACAATAGTAATGGTTCCATCTGTGCTTTCCATTAAATCCTGATAATCCTTCAAGAACAGCTGGACCTTTGGGTCCCCCCCACACACAAACTCTTTCTGTAGATCTGTTTGGTTACAATTATGCTGATGCTATACTTACATCTGCTTTCCAATGCCTTTTATGTGGTCCTCTGGGGCTCTGCAGTAGAATGGCCTGACATCACCAATTCAACGATACAATGATATAGTTTTCATCTCAATTATAACGTGATATTTAGTCACCTCTAATACCAAGCTGCACTTAGAAAATTATTTTTAGACATATGACAACATTAATGACAAGCTTCCAACTATAATGTGTCATTAAATAATCTGGAAGTAACACTTCCAGTTAATCAAATGATTCTGATATACTCTCAGTATTTGAAACACTGCATATCTTACTTAGGCGATTTTCATGAGCAACATAGGAACTCGTTCTAGGGTATAATAATTTCATCAGATTCATGTGAGTACACAATAATAAATAAAAACTTAAATGACAACATGTAAGTGGCTATCAAGTCACATGAATGGTCTAAACAGTCTATGATACTAGTGGTTTCTTATGCCTCACTTACATTCTATACCCCTCTCTTCCCTTATTTATCTTCTGGTAGTTTAGCAAGTTATCAGAAACCTTCTGCTGAATCCTGCCTAAGTAATTGCCATCAGCTGAGTCCCACATTTCCCATCTTTGTGTGAATAATTCCATCATTAACTAGAAAAACACATCTCAATCTACCTACAACCATGCAAATAATAACTATCTATTCACTATACTGTAAGATCCACGGGGGTAGGGATTGCAAAAATCTTATTTTGACAAAATCATTCAGGTAGAAGGACTACCTTAAAGAGAAGGAGTTCAATAAACGTGTGGTAAATGAATAATTAAGCAAATAAGAATATATACTTAAAGACCAGGACATTTTGTATAACCTTCCTTATCTAATGCAATATTTCACAAGCATATCTTCCAGAAAATTTTTACCTGAAACAATCTCTAAGCTGTGGTATAAGCTCCTTTTCTTCTGCTTTCCCTTCCATGTAAACTGAAAAAGCCCTTCTTATATTTGATGTTTGTTATAAGTCAATGTCAACATTCTTTTACTTTTTTTTCAGGCCATTTAGACACAATTTCTTTAACTCTTCTTAATGAGTAGTCTTCATTCTCTTCTGTGCAACTACACTAGCTATAGCATTTACACCTACAGGTGTAACTAAATACACACAGAGGAGTTTGTGTTCCCTCTGTGTGTTATGAGCTGTGGAGTCAGCTCCCACTCCTGGAGACCCTCTGAAGGAGTCTTGTCCACAATGTCCTGTACTCAACAGCCCTGCTCAGCTCCTGCTGACTCATGCCTATGCTTATTTTACTGAGTGAACCCATCTCATATTTGTTCTTTATCTTTTCCTGGTGCCTTCTACTTTCCCCCAGCATTATAGTCTTTTCAAAAATGACTACACAATGTGCAAGCATGTTTTAGGCTTAATTTGTCTGAGGACATACTTGCTTGTCTTTCTGGTGGTCCAAGGTAACCAGAGCGCTCTTCCTGATACCACGTTTCAAATAAATCATTCTTTTTTTCTGATCAGCCTTCTTGACTGTCCACCTTCTATGGCTATACACAGTTACTGGTATAAACCAAGTTGCATATTCTTAGTTAGGTTGTATTGTTTCACGTGCTTTCAAAACCAAGTTTGAAAAATAACTTGGCAGACTTGATAGTTATCTGCTATCCAACTCGGACTCATTGGCTCAGGCCTGCCTCTGTAGTCCTCATTCACAGACTAGCCTTCAAATATTTCTTGTTCATCACCAGCACCCTGCCCCCAGCCCCATGCATGTACTGCTATGCTACTTTAATTTTCATTGACTGCCCTTCTCCAATTTACCTGTCACTTTGCAGTCTATTTCAACCTCTGGAGTTCTAAACACTTCTTCTCATTTATCTGTATGCCTTTATTGTCAGATAAAACAGTCTATTCATCATGTCATTCAGATTGTTAAGTCCTCATTCTGAAGCCCAACAATACGCACTACGTATACTACCTCCTACGTATGGATTTTATCACGATAAAGTGAAGAAAGGAAAAGAGAAAAAGGCATTATTAAGGAGACGCATGACAGAAAAAACAAGGGTTGAGAAAGAGGAATAAAAGTATTTGAAAGTATACTTAGAGAAAGGTAAATAAATCATCTCTCACACTGAGAGATGTGCTCAGTGTTAAAAGACACGGCACAATGTTAGAACTAAAGCTACTTGGAGGAACTGCTTTCTGATATTGAAATATATGTGTCCAATTTCATGTTGGATATTGTTTATTTCACAAGGACCTCAAGTTCATCATGAACTTGTAAGTAAAGTTTAAACACTTTACTTACAATCTCTAAATCATTTAGTCACTATCTCAAGTTGGATCATGTCATCAGTTGAGTGATTTCACTGTCTACCTCCTCCTCACCATCCATTCAGTTCAAGCTTCAGTTTCTCTAGGAAGCTGTCCCTGGCCCCTAAATTTTTACTAATGTCCCTCTCACTTCCCAGTTTGGGGGAGGGAACATATCTGTACTATTTTATTCATCACATTGAATTATAATTTCCTATTGCAGAATATAACAATTTTTGCCTAACATATATGAGGTATGTCCAGAAAAAGTGCAGCCATTATTAATTTAACCAGAAGAGTTTGAGTGACATCAATGTAACCTGGCAGCCAAGATAAGTTCACTGGAATTAACATGCATGAACAATGACAACTTCACCGTACTAGTTAGTGGGGGCAGTAGATGCCATTGAGTGAGCATGTGTGCTGTGTGGCCGTCACATTCAAAATGACTTAGTGAAAAGAGCAACAAATCTGCACCAAATTATGCATTAAGCTTGAATATTCCTCCACAGAAACTATTTGGATGACTAAGAAGGCCACAGCCATGGACAACTGGTGATTGGCAGCTTCATCATGTCAACATGCCTGCTCATGCATCATGTCTCCTGCAGAGTTTTTTTTGCAAAACATCAAGTCATCCAGTTGACTCAGCCCTCCTACAGCCCAAATTTGGTGGCCTGTGACTTCTGGCTTTTCCCAAAGTTGAAATCACCTTTGAAAAGGATGAGATTTCAAATTGTTGATGAAATTCAGGAAAATATAACAGGGCAGCTGATGATGACTGGGAGAACTGCATGAGGTCCCAAGGTGCCTACTTTGAAAGGGACTGAGGATCATTGTCCTATGTACAATGTTTCTTATATCTTGTATCTTCTTCAGTAAATGTCTCTGTTTGTCATATTTCATGGCTGGATACCTTCTAGCCAGACCTCATATATCAGAACTGGGCTTAAGTGACAGTCAAATTCTATCCCTTCAATTTTCCAGGAAATACATGTAAAAACAGTCATATTTATCCACTCAATTTTACATTCAACAATTTATTTTGTTGCCTTTTATATGCCAGACATTGTAAGACAATGATATTAGGAAGAATTGGTCTGATCAATTGCCAAATTGATAATCATTCATTGAATACATCCTTACTCTTCGTTCCTACCAGTTTCCAATTGTAATTTAGATCCTCCTCATGTCTTTCTCCCAGTATTCATAGGCTTTAAAACTAGTTTCCACTCATATGCCAAGTGTACCTAACATGGAAGTCTTGCCACTTCAAAATGACTCAATAGTTCTCTATCCCTAGAGTATAAAGCACTAATTCCTCGACGCAGAATAGCCTTGAACTAACTTGCTCCTAACTCATCTCCCACATATACCAGATTGCCAGAATCTCAATGGTTGTCTCATTTTGCTCACTCTGCCTGAGATGCCCCGCTCCCCACTTAAACGACTCACTTGCCCTCATCTTTTAGCCATCAGCTCAGGCTGAGCTCTCCAGTAAGCCCTCTTTAGATACTAATTCCTCATTCTCCCCACTCCCAGACCCTCAACTCAGCTCTTTACAGACTGAGGAAAAGGAGCACCCTTTCACACTATTATGCTCACCATACTGAATTATAATTACTGTACTCATTTTCTTTTTTATCAACTGGTTTTAATATATTGGGAACAGTGCTCAGAGTGTAGTAGAACCAAGGGCAAGTTGATGAATGGTTTTAAGCATGGTAGAGACTAGGAAGAGCAAACTGAAAGCAATGAGGAGGAATCTGGAGAGGCAGCTAGGACAAAGACAACAGGGCAAAGAGGGTACTAGAATGACTAAGTGAGAGAGGAGATAGGCATAAAACAAGACAGTGGTGATAAGAACAGCACAATTCCTAAACTCTGTCTCACTGCCAAATAGTATTATTTTCTGCTTTACTGTAACAAAGGGGCTCTCCCTCCAGAAGATAATTCTGGGTTTTTGGGGGGTCCCCCCTCATGCAATTAGCAAATCTATTCTTTGAAGAGTTGGCAGAATGGATCTGTAAAATTATCCAGTATATTTCTCTGTGGGAAGATTTTAAACTACTAAATCAATTTATTTAATGATTATTAAAATCATTTAGGCTTTCTATTTTTGATTGAAGTTTCTATAAATTCCATTTTTCCTAAGAATTCATCTATTCCTTTTATTTTTAAATAAAATTATCAGCAAAATTATTCATAGTGTTTTATCATTGTATTTTAATCTTTGCTGTAGCTCAACTTCTGTTTTATTATATGTATTATTTATTTCTGTCTTTTCAGCTTTATTGAAGTATAAATGATAAATGTGATCATAAGCTATTTAAAGTATACAACACAATGATTTGATATACATATCCACTGTAAAAGGATTTGCCCCATCAAATTAATTAGCACACCCATCACCTCACATATTTACCCGCAATTTTTTTTGTTTGTTTTCCTGAGAATATTTAAGTTCAACCCTCGAAGCAAATTTCAATTACATAATATAGTATTATCAACTATATGGTTTGCATGTCACATACTACATTCTTAGGCCTTATTTATCTTCTCTTTTTTTTTAGTTATAAGTCTCGCTAAAGTTTTGACTATTTTGCATGTTTGCTCAAATAAAAACCCATTGGCTTTAATGAGCTTCTGTACTATAACTCTCTGTTTTTAGTTATTAATTCATCTAGTATTTATTACCATTTCTTTTCATTGTTTTGCATGTAGTCTATTATTAATTTCCTAATATCTCTACAATACCTATTGTTCACAATTAAGTGAACAATAACTTATTATTTTTCTTTCATTACCTATATTAACAGAAGACACTTACTTCAGCTGTCCAAATTTTTAAATGCTATTAGCAATAAGTTCTAAGAACATATGTTTCTTTTTATAAATTCCCCACACCCCAAGATTCTTTCTCTGCCTATGGATTATTTAAGAGATTGTTAGTATATTTCTAGGTATTTTGGGTTTCGTTTGTATTTGTTACTGATTTCCAAGTTAATTACATTATTATCAGTAAACATTGTATGACACTAAGTTCTATGATAATTATTGAGAAATTATCTTGTATATGTGTTTGAGAAGGATATTTATTCTATAAATACTGGATGTAATGTTCCAAAAATTCCTATTATATCATTTCTTTCACTGTTTCCAATTATTATGTATTTTTAATAATAATGTATCTTAACTTCCCAATAATTGAAAGAGCCATAAAGTTTCCCACAATGATGGTTCGTTTCACAATTTCTCCTTTTAGTGCTATCAGGTTTTTTTTATATAATTAGAGAAAATTTTAATAGCTGGATTCAAGTTTAGAATGAAGCTATCTTTTTGGTGAAATATGTCTTTCATTTTTATGTAGAGTCCCTCGTTATCCCTAGTAATGCTTTTTGGCTTGAAGTCTATTTTGTCAAATGCTGTTATAATGCCTTAGCTTTCTTTAGATTGGTATTTGCCTAATATGTCTTATTTTTAATTCTTTGACCTAAAAGCATTCTATGGACTGTGCCAGTTTGAATTTCCACTGGCAATTTATGAGAGTTTTGGCTGCTCCACTATTTTTTGTCTGTGATATGATCATTTTAATTTTAGCCATTCTTGCATGGGTACGGGTTTTAATTTGTCACTCTCTAATAATCAAAGAGGTGCATATTTCCATGTTTGTTTGCTGTCCCCAGGTCTTCAACTTTTTGGCATTTTTATTGGATTATTTCCAACTATTGTGTCTACAGAGCTATGACTATGTTCTGAAAAGAAGTCCTCTATCAGATATATGTATTTCAAATTTTTTTCTGTCAGTTTGGGCTGCTTTTTAATTTTCTTTATAGTGTTTAAAGAACAACAAAAGGTTTAGCATTGGTGAAATCCAATTTATTACAATGTCTTCTATGGTTAATGTTTTTGGGGGTTGCTATTTAATAATCTTGGCCTAATCCAAGGTCACTGAAATAATTATCCTGTTTTCTAGCTACTGTATAGTTAATCTCTTATGTTTAATCTATAAATCCATTTGCATTAAATTTTGAATATGGTATGAGAGAATAGTTGTTCTTCATTTGTGTGCATACAGATATCCAGTTGCCCCAGCACCATTTGTTTAAAAGGTTATTTTTTTCCCATTGAATTGCCTGGACACTTTTATGAAAAACCAATTGAAGATACATATGTGTATGTATATTTCTGTTCTTCCTATTCTGTTCCACTGATCTGTACATCTGCCATTATGCCAACACATTTTATTGATTAGCATAGCTTAAAAGTAAACCAAAATCAGGAAGTATAAATCCTTCTACTTTGTTCTCCTTTTTCAAAAAATGTTTTGAATGTCAATCAAAACTTAAAAAATAAGTTAGTTGATTATGGCAAAAACAAAAAAAACCCAAACATTTAATTCAGATGGCTTTAAATCTATTGATAAGTTTATGGAGTAGTAATATTTTAAAAATACTGTTTTCCAACCCATGAATGTAGTATACATGTCTACATTTCTTTAGGTCCTCTTTTCTCTCAGCAAAACGTTGTAATTTACATTATGCATGTCTTGAATATCTATTGTCAAATTTATTCCCAAATACTTGATATTTTTATGAAATTTTAAATGCTTTTTACATACTTCAATTTCTGATTTTTTAAATTCTAGTACTATACTTTGTATGTTGACACTATCTTGTGTTTTTGCTGAACTCATTAGTCTGTTTTTAATAGATTTATTAGTATTTTCCACATAATCACGTTATTCATGAATAAATATAGTTTAGTGTCTTCCATTCCGAACTGCATGCCTTTTATTTATTTTTGTTGACTTACTGCATTGAAGAATTGGACCTCCAATAAAATAGTGAATAAAAAACAATTAAGAGTAGTCAACCTTCAAAAAATAATGTTCAATTTTTCAACATTAAAGGGTAGTTACGTTCTTTGTAAAAAGTTTTCATTCAATTGAGAATCTTATATTTCTAATCTGCAGAGTGAATTTTATCATAAATAGGCATTGAAAGTTGGTCAAATGTTTTTTTCTGTTACTATTAAGATGATTTTTTCATTGATAATCAATTTATAACATTTTATGGAAGAGTTTGTATAGAATTAGCATTATTTTTTATTCCTAAATATTTGGTACAATCTACCCATGAAGCCACATGGGCCTGGGGTTTTCTTTGTGGGAAGATTTTTAACTGAAAATTCAAGTTCTTTAATATTGTATATGTATACAGGATCTGTGTTTCTTCTTGAGTGAGTTCTGTTAGTTTTTTTTTTTCAACAAACATGTCCTTTATCTCCCAGTTGTGAAATTTATGGGCATAGAGTTTTTCATAGTAGCTCCTTCTCCTTTTATAGTCTATAGAATCCATAGATGATGTCTCTTCTCATTCCTGATATTCATAATTTGTACCTGCCTTTTCTCTCAGCAGTTTAACTGAAGCTTTATCAACTTCTTAATCTCAAGAAGCAAATTTTAATTTACTTTTTTGTGTCTTTTGTTTTTGTATTTTACATTCCAGTGATTACTGGTATTTATCTTTTCTACTTCTGCATAATTTGTATTTGATTTTTCTCTTGCTCTTCTACTTCTAGATTCTAAAGGGGAATATTAGCTAATTGATTTAAAATCTTTCTCGTTTCCAGCATAAGCTTTTTTCAAGATTTTGTCCATTTTGATATCTTCATTAAATGTATTGGGGTAACATTGATTAAGAAACTTTAATGGAAACCACCACCCAGGTTCGGGGGAGGAGCAAAAAATAATGGGAAAAAAAATAAGGACAAAGAACAAGGGATGGGGATGGGGGTGAAATAAAGGGGAATAACGAAAACAAAAAAAGAAACTTTTAATGCTATGCTTTTTCCTCTAAAGTGCTGCTTTAACTATGTGTCACAAATTTAAAATATGAGATTGATGAATTTTGATTTGCTTCAAAATATTTTCTCATTTTGCTTGTAGCTTCTTTTTTAATCCATTGCATTATTTAAAACTGTTGTTTTTTAATTTTCAAATATCTTGGTATTTTATAGATATTCCTGCCTTACTATTTTCAATTTACTTCTATTACGATCAGAGAACATACAGTATTTTAAATTAGTTCAATCCTTTTATATTTATTGAGGCTTTTCACGGTCTAGAATAAGACTGGCATGCTAATTTTTTATGTGTACTTTAAAAGAATAATTATATTCTCCTGTTTAATGGAGAACGCTGTAAATGTCAGTGAGGTCTGGGTGGTGAATAGTACTGTTTGACTCTCCAATTTCTTGTCCAATAAGTTGCCAATAGAGAGCTATTGAAATATCCAACTATAATTGTGGTTTGTCCTTTTAGTTCTATAACATTTTATCACACAGAACTTGAACTTCTGTTAGTAGGCACACACATATTTAGGAATTTTATATCCTCTTGATGAACTGCCCACTTTATTAATATGAAATAATATTCAATATTCCTGATATGTTTTGCTCTGGAATCTACTTTATATTGCATAGCCATTCCAGTTTTTTAAAAAATTACTGTTATTATGTCTTTTCCTAATCCTTTGGTTTAACCCACCTGAATCTTTATATTTAAACTGTTTCCTGAAAACAACATATAGGTTGGTCTTGCTTGTATTAAAAAAATTAAAAGGAGTATGACAGTCTTTGATTTTTAGTTTGTCTAGATATTTCACATTTAATGTGATTAGTGACACAATTGTGAATAAATCTAAAATCTTGCTATCTGTTTCTTACTTATTTCATTTGTTCTGTTCTTCCTTTTTAACCCTTTCCTTCCTTTGGTCCAAGTAATTTTTTATGATTCCATTTGATCTCTGTTATTGGCTTCTGAGTGTTAACTGTTTGTTTTGTTCTGTTGCAGTGAGTGCTCCGTGCTCCACAGTGCACCTGCCTATCACAGTCCACTTTGAATAGTGTTATACTCCTTCATATATAGTATAAAGAAACTTTCAAAAACTTACTCTCTATATGGAATGTGTCCTTCATCTTGAGATGCTTTTCGGTGTCCATTTCATCACTGCTTTTCAGCAATATGATCATGTGTCTTCTGCTTTGGTTCACTGAGTTTGTCAGATATATAAGTTTATAGTTTATAAAATGTTTGGAAAATTTGAGGGCATTATATCTTCAAATAATTTCTCTGCCTTCTCTTACCCCCTGCCCAGGCTCACTGGTCCTCTATATTTATGTCTTTTTCCTCTGTTTTATTTCTGAATAGTTTCCAGTGTTATGTCTTTAAATGCACTAATCTTATGATCTGCAGTTTCTAATCCCATTCAGTATATTTTTCACCTGCAATGTTACACTTTTCATCTCTAAAAGTTCAATCTTGAACTTTTAAAAAACCTTCCATTCATTTCCTCATCATGCTCTCGAACATATGGAGTGTATTTGTAATAGCTGTTTCACCATCTTTGTCTACTAATTCTAACATCTGTGCCACTTTGGGCTTGGTTTTTGTTGATTAACTTTTCTCCCGATTATATATTATATTTTATTGCTTCTTTACATGCATGCTAGTTTTTGAATGATAAAAAATTTTTGAATTTTGCTTTTACTTTTTGTAGAAATGTTTCATTTGATATTTTTGGTTTTATTCTGGAATGCATTTTTTAAACTTAGACACAATTTGATCCTTCCAAGCTTTAGAATAGCTGTCAGCCTAAAATTAATCTGATTCTGCTACTAAGGTAATATCCTTCTGAAAGGCTAGACACAATGACCCATGTGTTAGGAGTCTCTAAACACAAATTTCCCTAGCCCCAGTGAGAACTGGAGATTAGCGTTTCTGCTAGTTCTTTCTCCAAAGGTTCTTTACCTGGCTTCAGTAGTTTACAGGCATGTGCTCCAATCACTATTCAGCCAAAACCTGACAGAAAAACCCTCTGCAGATTTGCAGTGAGTAAAATCAGTCTTTCTCTTTGTCTCTCTTATGCAAAGTGTTCTCCAAAACTCTGTCTTGCAAATATATCTGTTTATCTGCCTCAGTATTCCTGAAATCCACTGTGTATCTCTTAAACTCAGAAAGATGGTCAGGCTTTCTCTGCCTGGGCTTCCTGCTCCCTCCAGGCGGAGAGCTGGGGGCATTCAAAGACCTCTCCTCACTTACCATCTCTCTCTCAGGGAACACAGAATTGCCTACTCTCCAGTGTGTGGATACTTTCGTTTCACATACTTTTTTCTGATTTTCTAAATGTTTAATCTAGTATAATTAATCTGGTCTTTGTAACGGGAAACCAGAATATGTCCATTTATCGAGTTGTTAATTCCAGTTATCATAGTGTTCATTTCTACAGAGTCATTTTCAAGTAGTCCTATTATTTTTTGAGAGTTTTAGATGCTTTCTTTCTGTGATTTCATTATTTGTTTTCCTAAGTATTTCATGCCTATTTTTATATCAGCTACATGACATTTCCAATATCTGAAGTCTTTGGAGTGTAGGGCTAAATTCTTGAGCATTTCTCCCAACTCTTATTCTTTATGGATCACTTCTTTGTGTGTTATACAATTTTTTAAATTTGAGTCTATGTTTCTTTCATCATACTTTGTGGGAATCTCGAGAAACTAAATTAGAGATACTTTCCTCCAGATGGTGTTTGTTTGATGCTGTTTGGTTTTCAGGAGCACTACTTAGCGTGAACATCTAAGTCCCTATGGTAGAATTTATTTAAAAATAGTTAATGCCCTATTTTACATAGGTCCATGCAATAGAGCTTGACTTTTCATATCACTGATCTCAGGCTTGGTCATGTGACTTGCTTTGGCCTATAAAATAAGAGAGGATGATGGGTGGGACTTTGAGCAAAACCTTAAAGTGCCCTTGCATATTTCTGCTGTAACCTCTCTTCCTCTGTCATTAGACTGTCATGCCCTAGGCCAGAGCTGCTCCTTAAGTCTTGCTTGGTCTTGGATTGAAGAGAAGGCGGGACAAAGCTGCTGCTAATGCACGATGGGCATAAATGTGAATGAAATTTATACCTCTAAGATCTGGGCGTTGTTGTCATTGGTGGTGGTGTTGTCACTGTAGCAGGAGTTTGCCAAGCCTTGATGAGGGACTCTCAGGCAAAGTTCCACCACAACTCATGGGTGTTCAATCCAAAGCTTATTCTCTGATCCGGTAGTGTTGGTTTGGTATTTGGGCCCAGGAGCAGCCTAGTTTTTGTGATAGTTTATTCTGCAGTCTTCCATGTTCTGGACTCACATTAAACATTTCTCTTTCTTATATAAAAGGTTGAGATTTTTCCTTAATTTGTGCAAGAGCAGAAATTATATACATATAATGATTTATATTCAGAAATAAGGTGTGTGTGTGTGTGTTTTGTTTGTTTGTTTGTTTTTATTTTAGTATGAGGCATCTTTAAGCACTTGTTCCTTCAGGTAGCCATCTATAAAAGCTCACAATTCAGGGGGAGTGGATGAAAGGGAGCAAATTTTAAGTATTCTCTCATGGTTAAAAACTCCCTTTGGGGACAGCCACTGCAATTTTCAATGCTAAAACATAAAAGATAGTGTAGAAATTAATCAAATGCTTTTACTTTCTGAAGTAAAGAACAGGTTACTAGTTTCTATCAACATGTAGAGAACAATGAAGGTGACAAAGTTATTCAAGCCCATTTGAAAAATCAGAAAACTGGATTACCCAGGGAGCATAGAAGAGTTCAAATGAGGTCTTCCTTAGTCACTGTGACTATTTATATATTTATATATCTTTAAATGTTTGCATTAGGTTGACAGCTAATAAAAGTTTCACAAGTTTCAAAGAGAAACATATTACATATATCCCAGCCTCATAACTTTTTATGGAGAATTTAGTGGTTTTAAAATTAAAATTTATTTTCATTGAATTATTCTTACTTATCTGTAATTTCATTGTATATGAATGGCTTTTAAATCACCTCAAGAAACACGAGGTGGCTATTTAGAACTCTCAGTTGCAGCTCTTCCAAACTGCTATTGTACTTGTAGTTGATTTCCATCAAACTTTCCAGCCACTCTTAATAGAAGCTGTGGTAATGTTCATGTTCGCCGACACATGCAGCCCAGCAACCGCCTATTTTCTCACCTCTCACAGACAGAGTGCAACCAGAACTCACAGACAATATTTGCTGGAATGTGGGGGGTGGAAGGTGTGCAGGGCAGAAGAGTAACGGGGAAAAGTGGGGACAATTGCAACTGAACAATAGTTTAAAATAAGAAAGAATTTCTCAAAAAAAAGAAGTGGCAAATACAGACTAGAATTTTGGAGTCTCGAGAAAACATTTTTTAATGAGAAGCATCTTTTTCTTAAGTTGCAGCTAAATTTGGTTAATATTATTTATCCTCTTTCCAAACTCTTTTTTCTGTCTCCATCATGGACATAGCAATGGATAATTCACACATTAAAAACTTAAACCAACAAGTGAATTAATAATCTTTATAAACATAGCATTAAATTTAAATACAGTCTGTTTCCAAGCTTTGGTCAGTATTTAGAACTAGCAATCAGTTATTAATACCCTTAGTATGGACTATCTGCTCCTCATCAGCCAATATATTACTATATGATTATTTAAAATGTGAGCAAGTCCTTTTATAGAGGTTATATTCCAGCAAAAACAAAATAAAACAAAATGACAATTTTAGACCCTCCAGTCCTTACTGCATATCTGCATAGTCATGTAACCACGTATCCACATCTTGGTAATTGATACTAGCTCTCTCCTACCTTTACTACCACTCACATAATCATAGTTATAAACCAAAAAATGTTTATATTCTCTTCCATCTCTCTTCTAACACTAGTTGTTCTCCACTACCCCTTCCCCAAAACACACTAAATTATACCAGTCCTTAAGAATACTTGGTAGCTAGCTTTTCATAGGCTGATATGAACACTACACATCAGTATTGGGTAGTGTTACTAACATCAAATTACCTAATAACAAAATATAGGATAATTAGGGAGAAAAAATGAAGAAAGATTTACATTATCGAATATAAAGCTGAAAGACCCCAAGCCTCTTGTCTTCACCTTTGGTTGAAATAGGTTTGTATCTTCTAATTTTCTCTTTTGCATAGAATAATAATATCTTAACCAGAGCACCTGTTTATTAAGGATTCGTGTATTTAGTGCCTATGTTACAATATTACTTAATACAAAAGATTAAGGAGACATGTCAGGTCTAAGGTGAAGATCAGAAGGTTGAATATTTTAAAACTTACCTTTTAAGATAAAAACTACTTTTTACACAAAGTTGATGTCTGAGTGTATATTCATTTCCAGGTCTCAAAAGATTTCTCCAAAAACTTACCACCTAAAATGTTTAAATTTTTTTTGATTCATACACATCAAAGTTGGGTTATAAAATTGAGTGATAGTAATAGTCATTTATTATATTTGGATGTGAACCAAATGAAGCTATTTGTTTATTAAAACTAGAGAAACCAGATTTTACTCCAACTGAATCAGCACTTAAATATCAATTCCTGCTGATAACAATGGCAATCCTGAATAGAGTTCAAGGATAGTCTTTGGCCTTGGTAGTAACACTAAGTCTCTTGAAATGATATGGAAAAAAATAAACTTGAGAAAGATTGTTACCCAAACAGTAAAATTCCAGATTTTCTATCATTTAGACATGCACAAATTACATATCCCCAGTGAGTTAAACTTATTCTGAAGGAACATGAACCAACCAGAGAGAGCCATGTGTGTGTCTGTACATGTGTGTCTGTCCGTGTAGATGGAGCGACCAAAAAAGGGACTATATAATTTAAACGTAAAATAATTCCCTAGTCTTTTCTAACCTAACAGAAAGGCAATGAATGAGTGCAGGCCTCACAAAAACAAAAGAGTTTCTTATTATAATTTGCAATTGTCCGTGGGTAACTGCACATTCATTTGAATTCCCGAAAAACTGAATCTTGTAAAGAGAACAAGATGGGCCCCATATTAAAACTTTTAATGACTTTAGTAAAAAAAGGTGGAACTTTGCAGCCAGCTGGCTCCATACCGAAAGCCAGGCTGCACAGCTTGAACTTAAAGCTATCTTAACATAATGAATAAGTGCCAATAATTAGCATATGTAGTGTGAACAGGTTTGCTGGCACAGGCGAGTGAAAAACTCCAAGGTAAAGTTATTATTAGGGAGTAATTAGCTCTGTGAAGTAAATGAGTGAAACAATAGCTGCCAGCACTGACAATATGGCTAACATCTGACTATGTGGAAGATAACATTGTAAAGTATTGCTCCCTGAGCTCGAATCTGTTAATAACCATATGTTAGTGTAATTAATGCGGAGTCTTTCTGACCTGTTGTCACATAAGAACAATACTTTCTTGGAAACATTCAAACAGGCAGTCCCACACTCTGGGTAAGAAATAATTGAGAAAGTTGCTTACAAACAACTCTTACATCTTTATTTTTTTATGGAAAGAAAAAAATTCAGTTGAGTGAAAAAGCGGAAGGACAGAGAATGAGACGAGGTAAACCTGTTTCTTGTCTGACATCCCAGACACCAGGAATGCAACTGCAAGAGGACGGATCATTCAAGGTGAGTGGGACCCAGCATACGTTTGCACAGGTTAAATTAGAGATAGACAGAGCTCTACACCAAAGGCTTCCCCCTCATTTTCACAGGAAACACACACATGCACATACATGTGCCTACACGCACGCTATGCCACAGCTTGAGAAACACTTCCAAACAATGTCAAGTTCCAATACTATTAAGCTCATTTGCCCCTCCACTGAAACTCCTCAGGAATAAGAACTGTATCTTATTAAATTATTGCCTGTGAGTGTTAATAATATTTTATGCACAGTGCTATCTTCAGTAAGTATTGGTTAAATATAGAAGACATTTTTGGATTGTCAGTAATTTTGGCAACACAACTAAAATAGAGGGGGGTGGGCAGGGAAGGAAATTATATAATACAATTTCTAAGAGACAGTTTTAGATAATACCATCAGAGAAAACAGTATATAGAACTAAGTGGCTCTTTCCACTAAACAATTGTTATTATCCTTCCCTTTCTGCTTCTTATTTTTTTCTCCTATTTCCTTCACCCTTCTCCTCCTCCTTTTAAAGCTATTTTGCACCCTTATAAAGTCTTTGTTAGTTCAAAGAATGCTTTCATATACAATATTTCAAAATAATTATCTGACCTACATTTTTATTCATTTTTCTTCTAGTTCACTATTAGTTCCATTAATTTACAGATCATACTATTAGTGGTAATCCAATTGACAGACATATTTTGTTTAAACTGAATTTAATACTGAAAAAGTTGAAAAATTGACATTTTCTAATAACAATGGTACTTTCTGGTGCAAAATATATAAAATCAATAATTTTCCCTTATATTTTCAATCATACATAAATGTTTCTCTGAGACTTTACAAGAACCTTCTCATATAGCCATGGCTTAAGGTATTAAAAGTGCCAAGACCAGCCCTGGCTAGTGAGGTTCAGTGGGTTGAGCACTGCTGGCCTGTGAACCAAAAAGGTCGCCAGTTGGATTCCCAGTCAGGGCACATGCCTGGGTTGCAGGCCAGGTCCCCAGCAGGGGGTGTGTGAAAGACAACCACACATTGATGTTTCTCTCTTTCTCTCTCTCTTACGCTCTCTCTAAAAGTAAATAGATACAATCTTTAAAAGGGTACCAAGACTAATTGGATATTTCTTTCAATGTAAGATTCTACTACCATAACAAGGTGAGGGCAATTTGTCATGATATCTAACAAAGTTGTTACCACCAGCAAGAAAAGTACTACAACAGACAGAAACCTCAAGTCCACAGTCCCCTGTAATAGTGATAAAATGATAAAATAATTGATAGTCCTATCTCCCAGAGCTAACTAGATACACACATTTACACACATACATGCAGACACATTTATATACACTATATAAATTTAACTTCTTGTCAAAGAAGAAAATAGAAGGCATTCATCACTTTCCTTAGTTACAGACATGTAAAATTATTAAATATAATACAGCTCATGATGGAAATTCAGTTAAATATATGTTCAGTATATTTTCATGATTATGAAGTTTTCAACCCATATCATTTCAAAATTATATATGAAAAAAATAAAGCAATGCTGCTTGAACATTTCCAGGTTAAGATTAAACTTAATTTACCTTGAATCTTCTACCTTTTGCAACTAAACTTAAATATAGCCCCTGAGGCAGAACACTCACAGACTCATTAATAAGCACTTCACAAACTACAGAAGAAAGTTTTCATCAATTCCTGCAGAAAGTTTGGTAACTTTCAAACCTCAGCTGTGTTAAATCTGGATAATAAAAGAAAGTTTGAGATTTCTTTTATTAATGGAAGCTTGTTAGTAACTTTCTCACCCTTTCTAGAGGAGGGGCTTTCTCTAGCAGCGTTCAATACTTCACAGGCTGCAGTGGCCCAGCGGAAGAACGCTGTGCGTTTGAGATCTCACACATTCATCTTCGCACTAAACATCTGTTTAAGGCCTGTGTGATCTACCTGTCAGCACCAGTGATCCATAAAGTGTTTGAACCTCCTGTCACAAACCTCCGAGCTGGTTTGATCAGAGGCTTTGTGCACACTAATCACAGCCTTTATCTTTCTAATGTTCGATGGGGAAGCACACACACACATGCACACACGCACACAGCAAGACGGTCTTCTCAACCTGACTGTAATTAATCTTTCCAAGGGGAAACCTGCCTGGTTTGAAAAGCAAAGATCTGATGGGCTGTTGCTCTTTTTGTATAAAGGCCTTATTTTCCTACCAGGCATCTTTATACTTGGGTGATACCCTTTACAAACCACCTTAACTGTGGCTCAGTGACAGTGAAACAACCTTCAAGATCACCTTATGAATGAACCTGTTGGTAACTTTACGTAAGAAAAGAAACCAATGAAAGGGAGTTCTACAGGAGCTCTTTAAATGATTCTCTCTTTGTAACTGCACGCAGGAAGAAAGAAGCCAGAATGGGAAGCGGTCCCCTTTTCATGTTCCTTGTAAGCTCCTCTCTCCACTAATAATCCCACTGCTACTTTTCTCTAGCTCAGTTGTTCACAAATGTATCAAGAGCTGCAGGAGCTCCTACAGAGGGAACATTTAACATCTTTTTTTTTAACTGTTTAATGGAATGCTTTATGCATCTTGCCTCTTACCACTGTTTGCTTTTTATTGCTTTAAGTGAGATTAATGCCATGGTTGAAATAACTTGGAATGGCACTGATATTCAAAATGTAATGGACCATTCCCACGGGAAATAATCCCTTGTGTAACAGTTTAAAAACAATTTGGAACATAGTAAACAAAAGACAAAGATGGGGGTGGGGGGTGGGAAAGCATTATATGTCAGCCATAAAAGTAGATAAAATAGTACAAATCACAGTCATGGGATGATCTCTCCCAATTACTGACCCTGGTGTGAAATATTATCTTTAGTACTTATATATCCTATTGAAATTAAAGACCAAACGTCATCCAGATGCACATAAATCCCACAAATAAGATATTTAGTCAATTGCTGGATACATTCAATCTAGTTAGGCAGATAAATTCTTATAGGATTGGGTAGCATGGACTAACTGGAAATGAAAGCATGTCCAATGCCTGGCCCCATGACATTTACACCCAAACTCCTACTAGTCTTAAAATATCAAGAAGGCTCTACCACAGAGGAACAAAACATATATCCACCACATGATATCTCTGGTTAAGTGAAGAACATTTGATTTATAATGACAAATTATTCTAAATATATTTTTACCAAAGAAAAATGCATTTGTTCAGATAGGTCTAAACATATAAGTTAAAATGCATGAGGTCAATATAAAGAAGTTCAAATAAATAGTATTTAGAATTTTTTATTTATAAAAACTCTGTAAACTAAAAACAATAACAATTGGATATTCTATATTTAATAAAGTGCATTAGCACTTTATGTCAATGTAAATTACTTATCTGTGGATGATAGGATATGTTAGTGCTAAGCCGATGTTATTATAAATATATTTGAAATAGTTGCAGAATGAGACAGACGCTCTACCTAAAACACTATCTGTGCAACCCACCACTACAGGTTACAAATAACACTACAAACTATATATCCACAGGTAAAATGCATGTTTTTAAAGACATTTTAACCTGGCTCACAGTTTTAAAAAAATTCTCCATGATGTCCGAATGTTCAGTAATAGAAACTAGAATCTCTATACATGAGCAGTTATGAAATAAAGAACAAAATAATTAACCTGTGTGGGGTTCTAGGACCAGATTTAAGTTTTATTCTATTGAAAGTACTGTCCTAGCCATCAGCATGTACCTTCTCCTCAGTCCTAATAAAAAAGCCTATTCATTTTCTTGGCACCACTGAGGGGTTTATTTTGCTTGTAGGATGGTGCGTTACGTCATTGGGTCTTTAGTAAGCACTAGGTATCAACAGAGGCCTACCACAGGACTAGGCTTTGAAGGTAACTTCTAAACATCAAAACAAGTTGCAGAAATTCCTGTCTGTTGAGCCCCTCGGTCCTGGCCACTGAGTGAATTAGTCTGTGTTTCAGGAGCGTGAGGCAGACTAAAGCTCTGAGGCTTTAGCTGGGCTTCGGGGAGGATAGAGGCTGTGAAACAGCCTATCGTGAATGGGCCAGAGGCTCTTCTACACTAGAGATGAGAATAGTGTATACAGAAACTTCTTCTCTTTTTACATGACACTAGAGTTTCAAAACAGGCAGCTAGTCATTGTTTTTAAGGAATTAACTAAACATGGGCTTGCACATATACAAAGGACTCATGGGCATGGACAACAGTGTGGTGATTGCCAGTGGGCGTGCAAAATACAAGGAAAACCAAACCAAACCAAAACAAAAACAACAAAAAAATGAAAATCTTACTGATTGTGAAGATTCTTGATTTAATTAAGGCACCATTGAGATTTAGAATTTTTGTTATTTATACCAGCTTTGTCTAGGTGAGGACATTGGGGACTTTTAATTATTTTTAATTAATGTCTTTATTGAGCAATTAATATGCTTCTCATCAGAAAATCAAATGCATGCTATGAAAATACAAAGTCTATCAAGATTCTTCTTTCAATGAGAAAGATAAAACATTGCTGAAGTGTAGCACAAGGCAGAAAGCTGTAGGACCATAAAGAGTTACAGAACGGTAAATGCTATAGCAGTTCAGAGGAACTTTTAGTTCTAGGGAGATCAGGGAACTATGATGGATAAAAGAACTATGATAGATGGATATGATGTAAATTTGTCTTGTGTATGTGACTGTACTTGACCTAGGGAGAAGAAGTAGAGAATACCATTACAGGAAAAGGAATCCACATGAGTGAAACACAGGGGTCAGAGAGCATGAAAATGTCAGAAAGAGAAAAGCAGTTAAGTTAGCTGGATCACCAAGTTCATAAAAGAAAATATGAGAAAATAAAGTCAGAAAAGTAAGCTAGCACTGAATGGTAAAGGGTAATGAAGGACAGGCTAATAATGAAGCGTTTAATTGTATAAATAGTTGGGAGCTGTTCAAGATTTTGCTCAAGGGATGGGCATTAGGAGATGGTTTCTTAAGATTGATCTGACAACAAAAATCATAGACTGGTACACCTAAAAAAAGTTACTTTACAGTGTGTGAATTATACCTCAATAAATTTATTTACAGATATAAAAATAAAACAAAAAACGAATCCATGAACAGCAGTGAACAAAGCTGGGTAGTAAAGCTACTAGAGTCGGACTAAATAGGGAGGAAGCCATTACAGAGGATGCGTATCACTCAATACATTTGGGTAGTTTCACAAAATTTTAAACTTAGAACCATCAACTAATAATTACCAAACACATCTTGTATCTTGTTTTGGAATGATATTTGTCAAAATTTAAAATATAGGCAACAAAGTCTGTGTATGTCTATATTCGAAGAAAATAGTTATGCATTTGAATATGTATTTATGAAAAATCAACAATGTTGGCACACATCTGCTGTAGATCTTTGAAGCAAAATATAGTATTTAATTAATACATTTGAGATTAAAAGCATATTTCTCTGTTCTGATATATGTATTTCTGCATACAAATGCATTTTTATGAAAACATATGCTGATAAACTTTCTATAGCTTATAAAACAGAAGATGAAATGTTAGCTATGTGTCAACAACACTAAACAGAAAAAATTTAATAGGAACCCAAAGTGATTGCAATCAGAAAACAGAACTGGAAGGCATTAAAGTATTATATTGAAAAAGTAATTGTTCTGTCACAATGTGACAAATCCTGGCTCTTATTTCAAAAGGAAATAAAACAGTTCATTTCATTGAGAGTTCTATCATCATCTTCATCACAGATGCTATTAATATTTTATTTTAACTACCATTTATGAAGCACCTCCTGTTAGCTGGTCACTAACTCGGTGCTTTAATTTATCTCTAATGAGCATAATAAACCTGAAACAAAGACATATTACCTGTATTTGAGAAAGGAGGAGAGTGAGTAAATGGTTCATGTCATACCATTAATAGCTAGTAAAGCAGCCGTTTAAACTTTGTTCTATTTGACAAAGGTGTCCTTGCTATTTTTCACCACACTTCTCATATGACACCTCTCATGTCAGAACAATGCCAACACACCAGCCACCGCTGTTTTTAATGCAATAAAAATGGAATCAAGTTCTCTTGTTTTAAAATCTGACTGGATTCATCAAATAGTTGGCGTCAGATTAGACATAGCCCAAGAGTGATACATAATTCTCTTTCCAGATGGGCAGAAGTCTAGTATATGATGATAAGAGTAATAAAAATTATGTTAAACTGGTATTTAACATTTCTTAATGATGAAGACAGTTTGTACAGATTTCATCAGCTGAACAGTATGGATGAGGTACCAATGACCCTTAGGCTATGTCCACATGCTCAGCAGCCAAGCTGTACGAGATCTCCATTGAATGTAACCCCAGGAGAGACCCAACAGCCAGAATCCACCTGGAGGAAACATATGATTACAATAATCATCATTAATTATGAACTTTACACTTGCAGTGCTGCCTAGAATTTACATATGAATACACTGGTGCTACAAAAGATTAAATATCTTTCTAAGCTTGTAAAACTACTCAATGATAGAGCCAAGATTTAAACTAAAGCTAAGTTCAGAATGCGGTCAACTGTATCACTCAATGATAATTCTGTATTGTTACCAAGTACAGTCACACTAAAATACAATCTGCAGAATGACCAAAAAGTTAAAATTTACATGCATATGGCATGAGAAAGCGGTTTTGAGTATCGACAGTGTTTTCAGTAGTCATGTATGAATTCTCTCTACTCAATACTTTCTCAAAGAAACAAGATATCTAGCAGCCAAAATACCTCTAGTGCAAGGTATAAGTAAACTTAATAGGTGTAATAGGTTGGAATGTGTCCCCTAAAGAGATATGTCCAAGTCCTAACCCTTGGTACCTGCGAATACAGCCAAAATTATTTGGTATTAGGGCATTTGTAGATGTCATTAAGAATCTAGAGCTGACAACATCCTGAATTTAGGTTGAGTCCTATACCCAAATAGTAGAGTTCTTATAAGAGAATGGAGAAGTATATTTGAGACAAGCAGAGAGGAAGGAGAGAAGATGATGAGAAGATGGAAGGAAAGACTGGAGTGAGGTACCTACAAACCAAGGAGCCCCCAGGATGCTGCACAGCCAACAGAAATCAGAGAAGAGGCATAATATAAATTCTCCCCCAGAGCCTGCAGAATAAACCAACCCTGACAATGTCTTGCTATCAGACCCTGGCCCCCAGAACTGTGAGAGAATAAACTTCTGTTATCGTAAACCTCCAAGTTCATGGGGATTTGTTAAGGCAAGCCTACGACACTAGCACATTAGCGGTTCTAAAAATACTAAATAGGAATCTTACCTCCCCAGTAGGTGGTACTGGAGGATGTAAAATTTTTCTTGCAGTCCTGGGTGATAAATAGAGTCTAACATCATTACTTCAGCCCTAAAGGCATTACTTCAGCCCTTCAGTCCTTCAGCCCTAAAGGATTTCTGGGATGTTGACTCTATTAGTGTTATCTGCACCATGAATGCTGTGGTATTATGTCACTGTCCCTTGGGTTTTACGTGCCGCTAACAGGATAACAGACAGATGTGATCTTGCTCTCTTTCTTTCTCTTTTTAAATTATTTTACCTGGATAATAATATATATTTTGTTTTATGACTAACATTGGTCACTGAACAATATATACAAAGTGGGGAAAAGTAGGTTTATAGTTATACATATGAGAAACACAGATTTTATTCTTGTATTATTATTTAGTAATTACTGTACTATTTTCTATCTCCACAACTGTAGGCCTTATCCTGAATGAGTCATGTTTCTGGCTGATACATATGCCAGGTCTTAGTCTTTTTAGTACCTGTGAAATATTCCCTAGTACGAATGTACCATATAAATTTATCTCTAAATAATCTCTATAGTATAATGTAAAGGCAACAGCAATAGGCTAATTTTTATACTGTAAGTCACCATTGAAGTTAATAGTACTTAAAAGTAATTGTAAACAGTATGTCTACAGTTGTTTGTTATTTTCTGTATCAGTGTGCCTGACTTTGAGATTATTTGATTTAATATGTATAAAATTCAAATGCAAAAAATATACTGAAAAATTACCCATATTTGAAAAGCAGTGTTTACTTTTCAAAAGAATAAATCAATGTAAGTATTCTTTAAATGCTGCACTCAAATTTTAAAGTCTCACTTTTTAGTAAGAATATTTATAAAGTTTTGACCAAATATCTATGTAGTAAGGTATACCAGTAAGGAGAAATCTATATTAATTAAAAAATTAATATATAGTAAAATTTGATGGAATTATTTACAACTATCTTTCTGTGACACATAAGGTTTTCTATTTTTAAAAATGCATTTTGTGAGGACATTTGCAATGTTGCTTTTTCTGCAATTTTAAATTAAGTGTGAGTCTTTAAATTCCATACCACCTGGTTAGTGACGCAGTAAACACTACCAAGTTTGGAAACAATATTTGAAATAAAATAAAATGGTTGTAACACACATATTAATTTTATATTGTAGGATAGGTCAGAGACACTTTGAAAGGTCACACAGAAATTATATTCTTACTCCTACTTGGCAGAGATCCCATTATTACTCTAAGTACCTTACCGATTTTTATAACCAATAACAACATTAGTAGTTATCCACTAAATACAGCTATGCCAGGTTATTGGACACAGCTGGAAGCAAGATGCCAGTTGTGATGAAGCAATCAACTGCTCCCATATGGTCCTTTTAAAGAATGAATTCTATACAGAAATGTCAGTGGCAAAGAATGCAGCGACTCAGCACAGAGCCCAGTGAGTGGCGTGACAAGGACGGAGTAGTCATTCCTCCGAAGAAATGCTTGGCCTCAAACAATTAACAATGCAGTTAACAATTAAATGACTTTAAACTCACTGTCTGTCTTCCACACATGGTTATCACTAGTAATACATCATATGAAATATGGACTTAGCTTAACTATTTCCTGGTTTGCAGAGAGCTGATGAAATTTGCATAACTAAAAATTGATTTAAATGCTTCCTACAGATGATTCTAGTTTTATCAAGTTTATCAAAATTTTCAATCCAAAAATATGGAGAAACCATAAGTTATATAACACAGAATATATTGGGAACGACTGTGAAACTAAATCACATTTTGTTAAATCACACTAACTAGCGTGCTCACATACGAATTAATTTAGGCTAATACCTGAATTCAATTTGACTAAGGACAAAGTTAATTCAGAAATGTAAGTCAATAATGATACTGAAAGCTAGCATTTACTCTTGTTAATAAAAGCAAAAAGAACCTTGGAATAGTTAATGGTTTTGTCAGATCATTTGTCTGGACAACAAGCAGACATGTTTGTTATTTCATATGTATGGTAATGTAATGTGGTGTAAGGCATAACATTGTAAAATGAGGCTGTAATCAAGCAAACTCCTTTAGACACATACTAATATACATACTAATGTGGATGCTACAAATTAAAATTAATTATATCAGTTGTAAAGTATATTCATAATTCTCTTTTTCTCTCCTGCTCCAATCCCCCAAGGGGGAAACACAACTAAGAAACAAACAAAAACCTGGGATGTTGATTATTCAAATTTCTGGTTCAGAGTAATGATATGAAGCAAAAGAGGGGATAATAGGTTACCATGAACAATGTACATTTGCTCTAGTGTTCTATAGATTTTAAGACATACTCGCACTGTTATTTGATTATTTTATCTCAGCAATCATGTGAGAGGCGCTAAAATGTCCAATTTACAGTTGAAGAAACTTCGAATCAATGACATTAAAGACTTGTTCAAAGTCATACAAGTAGAAAGTAGTAAAATCTCCAGTTTCTAAATCCTGTGATCTATATTACCTTCCAAGGAAAAGATCATCATTTGTCCTCAATTCTTGTCCCCATGTGTCCTCTCAAGGCCCTTTCCTAAAAGATGACATGGCCAAAATTCACATATACAGAAATGCCATGGCACTTCTATGTGTGGTCCTTCCAAATCCTTTATCATGTTTTTCATCCCGTTTGTGTCGGCCCTTCAGTGTTTGAAATAGCTACACCACTGCCTCAGTTTACTCTTCTAATGAAACTATATTGCTGGCTTTTTCCCACTGGATTCTGAAAATCTTAGTAATATGTGAGCATCCATTAAAAAGTGACAAGAATGTCCTCATTATAGCTGAGCAGGTTATCTGAGATATTTGATCCCTACCTAATTGATAGTACTTCCAGGTCCTCTATACTTTCCATAAAGATATGTAATGATATGTAATTTTAAAAGGCCAAGAAACCCAGTGTTGTTAGTTACGTACATTATAATAAATAATAACTTATACATTAAAAATATGTAGAAAATACAATATATACCTCATGCTTTGTAGTCAGTTCTCAACCTTGATTTTTTTCCTTTTGCCTTGGTAACTACCCACCAAAGACAAGCATTTGTATTCTTAATTACTGCTCTTTCCCTTTTAGCAAGTTATTAAACAGTGAACACAAAAGAGGCCTGTAGCATTTCTCACCACCATGTTTATTAAGACCAGCCCAGGACTGCATAAGGGGAGAATTATATTTCCTATGCAGGCAGGTGGGTTTGCAGGATTGTAAAAAGAGAGCTTCAGTGAATGCGCCCCTATGAGTAGGAATAGATCATTATAACAGATGATGTGCACAAGACATCCCACTGACATTTAGTACAGCTTAACACAGCCAGAGCAGAACAGCACTTAACAGTGGTTGAGGTGGAGAGAACGGACAAGTAGTCATAAAATAAGGGCAAAGCATCCTGAGGTTATTTCCTGTTTTTCCTTTAGTTTCAAGGCAGTACCATAAGGAGAGTAGTCCCCTAACTACACTGCAGTCATTTAAATAGTTGATAGTACTAGCAGAAGATGTCTACTTGACTTTGCAGATATTTCCTTGATAGTTTTTTTCCTTCATGACTTTAATAGGTAAATTATAATGCGCACTCTACTGTCTGAATGTTTTTTATTTAGAAAAAAATTAAAATTTCCTAAACATGTCAAGAGCACCCTTAAAATATTTAAAAATCAAAGGTACGCTCCAAGTTTGAGAGACTTAATAGCTTAAATCTTTATGCAAAAGAATCAATAAGAGGAACCAAGCCATAAATGGTATGGCTTATGGGGGATAGGCTCCAAAGAGAATATGAACATTTTAGTATATTACAACTTTTTAATGCTATTACCAGGTCCTAATCAGAGGAAGTTAAAAAATGAACTGGGGCAATTATTCTGGGATATACACAGTCCTTGAAGTTTCTTGAATATTCTCAGAGAAAACAAATACAAAACTCAAGATTTATTTCTTTATTTAAGCCTTTCAGTTTCACTCTGAGGCTATAAACCCCTTAAAGATAAGGACCAAACTTTCTCTCTTAATCTTTACATCTAGAAGAAGAGATTGGACAAATAGGTTCCACATCTTAGGGTCCACAATTTCGGACACTTGATGGAATTATATCACAGAAGGTTAAGCTAAATTGAACTGGGCTGGTTGAAAAATAAAATATTTTCACAAACCATATTTGCCCTTTCATTTTTTCCCTGTGAAAACTCAGGTACTTTTGAACTTCATAAGCCTCTCTGTCTTCCAGGTATGATGTCACTTCATATTATTCTGTATCAAAGATTTCGTAAAACATCAGTGTTAACTTGACGGGGTTAATTTTTCATAGTTTTATATTTTCCAATATGTTTTAGTCTCCAAATGAAGAAAAGCAATGAAAAGTTTTATGAAAAGGAAAAGAAAGAGTATAAAATGGCTATTAAATAAATATACAGAGAGGAGAGGAGCTAAAAGGGAATATTGACTCCATGTGGCTCTGAACATGGCACAGAAAAGCTTAGAGAAGAGTACCTCTTTCCCGTTTTAGACAGAAGAAATCTGAGGATTTACTTAGATGATGAAAGAACAATGACGATAGTATCATATCTTCCCACCAGAAGCCATGAATAACCCTCACAAAGTGGGCGAAGTGACAGTCCACAAGCATTTGAGGACTTCAGTGCGTGCCATAAGTGCAGCCCGCCTGATTTCCTTTAACCAAAAAGTGTTCACTGACTTGCTCTATCACTTATTTTTTTCCTGTGATAGATCCTTGTTACGTTATTTCTAGGATTATTAACACGCAAAAAAGAAAATAATCAGATACCTGAATTTGTCATGATTGGGATGATCATAGATTTACTAGATGAATTAAATCTAATTGCTGCATTATGGGAAGTGAGTTTTATATTTCCATGTATTATTAACTTTGTTTCTTACAGAGCCTATATAAGAGAAATAAAATGTAATGAATGATACTACCATGAGAAGATTCACAAGATAGCTCTCTCATGATTATAAGGATTACTGGCATTTTCATGCTATCAGGGCACCTAATTTTTAAAGCAGGTATTTACAAAATAACATCCAATAGACAGTGATATCTGCATTGTGTTCTGTCTCCTAAAATCTCACTAGGTTGACATCTAGGAAAAGTTTGTGCCGCAGACATGGGAATAATTGGAGAGAATAAAATTGTGTAAGAAACTGTGTCAAAAAAAGATACAAAGTAGCAGAAGACAGGTTAAAGAGAAGAGAGTTTAAAGTAATGACATGTTCACGGAAGTATTTGTATACCTCAAGATGGTGTTTGCAATGCATTTAAGAGTAGTAGCCTATTTTAATTAAAACAAAGCAAAGCAAAACAAAACAAAACTTTACTCACTGTCTAAAGGATGAAGATTTTAGAAAAAGATCTTGCTTTTCTGTTCCCAATATGAATAAAGAACTTGTTACAGAACAAGACAGAAAGAAGATGTTTTAAACACAACAGGAAACTGGATGGTAAAGCTTTTTTTTTGATAAAGGATAGAATAAAAGTATATCGACTATCCCAAAGGGGGAAGCTGAGGAATGAGCATCATTTTACAGTGGGGGAAAAAGAAAAATCAATTGCATAATGGGGAAATATTTTCCTTTGCCTAAATATTCATTTCCTAATTGAGGTTTTTATAAACATATCTAGAAATCAAAGAGTTCCTGAAAAATACTCCAGTTTTACTTTAAAAGAGCCTCAGCTACTGTTTATCAAAAGAACATTTTTCTTGGGAAAACATATTAATATTATTTTCATAGTAGAATATCATTTTTTTTGCTTTCTATAGTTTATTGGCTCTGATATGTCATTATAAATTTTGACATAAAGTGGTCAGAGATACTAGTTCACTGTAAAAATGATAATTTTCTTAAAACACTTAAGTATCATCATGAACCAATAAATGTTAAGAAATCTTTGTGTGTATGTCTTCCAAAAAGATATACTGATAATTTTAGTGAATCAGAATTTGATGAACATTTCCTAATTGTTTTCTCCTAAATGATGTGTCGTTTAAAATTTCTATGGAAACATTAAAATGTTGTTGCTAATTTCTTTAGTGAAAGACTTCATATTAGTTCCAAATTCTACATAAAGCAATAACCTCAATTTGATGGGCTCTGAAGAACTGCTGCTCATTTTGCGTTCAGGGTGCTAATGGTCTAGAATTACTTAATATGTTCTTCCAGGAGTAAGAGACCAGGGCCCACATCTAATTACTTATGGGAACTGGGCTAGCTCTTACCATTTTTGGACCATGTCTTCACCATCCATGACACATAAAAAGACTGTTATCACTACAGCCTAAGTCTTTATATTAATTATTTTATTGATCGAAGAGCTTTAATTCAGTACTGTTCAAAGTACTGTGATGAGATGAGGAGCTTATACTAGTGTGTCAATCAGAAAACTGCTTCCTTCATCTGGAAACTTATGCAGTGAAAAAGCGTCAGACAAGGACCTACATCCAAGATTACTCTATCCAGCAAAGCTTTCATTTAGAATGGAAGGGCAGATAAAGTGCTTCTCAGATAAGGTCAAGTTGAAGGAGTTCATCATTACTAAGCCCTTATTTTATGAAATGTTAAAGGAACTTATCTAAGAAAAATAAGATAAAAAACCTGTACAGTAAAATGACAGCAAACTTACAATTACTAACAACCACACCTAAAATAAATACAAACTAAGGAAACAACTAGAACAGGAACAGAACCACAGAAATGGAGATCACATGGAGGGTTAGCAACCTTAGGGGAGTGGGAGGAGGGGGGGAGGGGTAGAGAGAATAAAGAGCATAGATGGCAGGCAGAAAATAGGGGGAGGACAAGAGTAGTGTGAGAAATGTAAAAGCTAAAGAACTTAAGACACATGGACATGAACTAAAGGAGGGGAATGTGGGAGGAAGAGGGTGTGTAGGGTGGAGGGGAATGAAGGGAGGAAATGGGACAACTGTAATAACATACTCAATAAAATATATTAAAAAAACATCAGCTGAATTAAAGTGAGTTTACAAGCTCCTTATCTCATGGAAGACTTGTAGCAGTATACAGACTGTTCTGGGGCCATCTTGTCTGAACACTTTTTATAATAATGTAAACATCAGTACCTTCAATCCTACAGCAACTGAGAGGAGTGAAATACTTTACAGGCTTCATCATTATATCTTTGAAGTGTGCAATTGGCTGTTCCTTAAATTACTGAGAGACTATACACTGAGTGTAGCCTCCTCAAACCAATGAAGCTTGAAGAATCAACCCTGGCTGTAGTTATTGTGACTTTAAACCTAAAATTGGGACACAGGTCTGACAAAAACAAGTGTCTTTATAGGTTTTCAAACTAAAACAAGTTTTTTAAATACACAGCAAGACATGCAGGAAGGAGGGTTAAAATCATTGGAAGAATATTGCATCTCTCTTAATAGAGATCTATAGAGTAAAAAAAAAACCAAAAACCTTTTGTTAGTAGACAGACAAAATACTTGAAATGTGAATCTCCTAGAAAATTAACAGCAGGATATATTGCAGTATACATATAAGTAAACATATATTAGTATATATATATATATATACACTAATAACTGAGTACAACAATTGTCATTTCAGAAGTTTCTATTTGTAGAAATTATAATCCAGTGAATCTGTATATTCATTCATTAACATTGTCTCAAAATTATATTTAAAATTAAAAGAAACAGCCCTGACTGGTGTGGCTCAGTGGGATGGGCATTCTTTCACAAGCTGAAAGGTCGCTGGTTTGATTTCTGGCCAGGGCACCTGCCTGGGTTGTGGGCCAGGGTCCCTGGTTGAGGGCGTGCGACAGACAGCCAATTGATATTTCTGTTGCATATCTATGTTTCTCTCACTCTTTCTCCTTCCCTTCCGTCTTCAAAAATAAATCAATAAGATATTTTTAAAAAATTAAAAGATCAAGTCTCATCCTACTGTATTATATAATCATGGCATTTAAGTTAGGTATAACAGAATATTTTACACATATATTTTAAATGATAAATATTTACACACAGAAAAGATAAAGAGAATGTGTATTCCTCCTTGGGGTGAAATGGCTACATAAGTACATGGCATTTTTATTATTCAGGTGCTACATGACATGCATTTGGTCCAAGCTCACTGATTATATAAACAGTGGTGGACGGAGCATTATAAGTATGTAATTTTAAATTTGGATATTTCAAACCAAGTGTAAATTTCATCAAAATATATGTAAATCATTTAACCATCGATTCATTTCACAAACACTGACACCTAACAACACTCTGTCTTTCATCCCTTTGCAGCTATTTGCTTGTTGAGTAACTTTCTTCTCCCTCCATATACACATGACCATATACCACATCTCTATATACATTACTTCCTTTGAAATGTCTTTTAGTGCTTCTGACTCTGACTGATGTAAGATGTTATTTTGAACATGCCGAAGCATCTAAACGGCTCCAGCCTTTTCTTTTCATCCCACATTCCTTGATAAGTGGCAAAGCTTCCCACTTATCAGTCACTCAAAGTGACTGTAGCTGTCAGTTGTGTACAAAGCGCAATCAGTTTAGCAGCAGAGACACCAGCATTTTTCTTCTCAGCTTGAAGCAAACACATTTTGACTGCTAGTCATTCAATTTTAAAGCGTCCTCAATTAGGGGCGGATGAAGATATAAAGAAAACACATCCTGCACACCTCCAGACCAGGCAACAGAAAAAATTTATTGTTATCTCTGGATTTACTTTACGGCAGCACAGTCCCTCCTCTTCTTCTGACTGCATGACACAGTGTTCATGACAAGCCACTCTCTATCGCAAAAAAAAAAACAAACTGCAATAATATATTACACTGCCACTCCATGAACCCTGTCTTCCAGCCTGTTTATGTTCCTTTTGCTCTCTCCCTCTTGACTCACCCCACAGAAATTCAAGTAATTTACTTTTAAAATTAAAACTAGTTTGCCCACTTACTTTGTTTGTGAGTGTGCAACTTTCTAGTCAACGAAAACATGAAATCTGATAGAACAATGAAAAGAAGAAGGAGAAAAGTCAGTCTGAGAAAGGCCTATGGGAGAGAAAAATTAAAAAGGATGAAGGAAGTGACTAGAGGCCACGTCAGGTGGGCACGCGGCAGGTATGAATGCAGGTATTGGCAAAGGGTTGTAGAGGCAGGAGTGAAAACTGTATTCAGAATGAGGTGGAGGGGTGGTAGAAGACAACTTTTTCAAATAGGTAGCTTGGTAATAAATTAAAAATGAAGCAAAATAATGTTTTAAAGAAACAGAATTACACACAGAAATTGAGTGTATGTGTACATGTACATTAATACAAATTGCTAAATATAATGTATTACATAAAATTGGCTTATAACTAATTTTACCTTTTTAGTTAAACATATGTGTATACTATGAAAGAGAACTCTGCTAATTTCCTTTTTAAGTATAATAAGTGTGCCAACATAACATAATTCTTTCTAAGCATATGTATTCTTTATAAACACGGTGTCCATTTTTTGGCAAATGTTGGTGAAGATTAGCTGTGTGCAACATTTGCTTGTGTGAAACATATCTTTCTTCCTCTCATATATATTAACTTCCCTCACTGATAAAAGATCACTCTTTTATCTGGCTTACTGTAGAAAGAAAACTAAATCGCTTAAACAAACAAACAAATCTGCCACATTTGCCAGTTGAAAAGATTAACTCAGTTTGATAAGATCGATTATTCTTATTTCCTTGAAATTATCTGAATTGAATCACTTATTGCTACTCCACTAAGGAGAAAGAGAAAGAAGGCACCTTTTCAGTTCACATGGTACTTGACTATCAGGGTTTCAGAAGCACGCACTCACACACACACACACACACACACACACACACACACACACACACACACACTCCTCAGTTCCACTGCCTGGAAAATGGAGATAATGCCATAACTTATCTGAATCCTTGTGATAATTATATGAAATGACGTCTGCAAAGAGATAAGCTCTTAAGAAGCAATGGGCTGCTCCTTTTTACCAGTATAGTACAAGGTACAAAATGATTTTACAAATCATATACGGCATGGAGAATGTTTGTTATCTAGTTTGATGGCTCCTTAAACATCTATTTGAATCCCTGGAAAAAATTATTGCCTAGCTTATTATATACACTACAGAGTAGGTGATGTGATCTTACTTTAATGAGTCATTCATTCATACATTCAAGAAATATTTTAAAGTTCTTATATGCCAGGAACTATTACAAGTACTTCCAGTATAGTAGCAATGAAGACATCAAATCTTTGACCCCACAGAATTTATTGCCAGTGTGTATTGTGATAGTGGTTAGAGGTACAGCCAAAAACAAGTAAATATAAGTGTATAATTAGCGCTGTGAAGAGAAGTAAGGGTACAAGTGACAGAGATGCCTTGGGGGTGCAAGACCATTTTGGATTGGCTGGCCAGAGTCACCCTCCCTGAGAAGGGTGACATTTGAAGAGATACTGGAATAAAGTGAGGGTTTGAGTTACATGATGACCTGAAGCAAGCATTCCTGGCCAGGAGAATGATAAATGTAAATATCCTGTGCTAGAACATTCTTGGCATAGCCTTTGAAACCAGAAGGAACATGTTGCTGGGGTGGAAGGAATGAGAGTTAGAGACTGGCAGTGGTGAAATGAAGGACAGCCCAACGTACTAAGGAGATAAAATTTATTTCAAATGACTTAATTTTGAACATGGCTATGGCACAATTAAATTTCAAAGAGCGCTGCAGTATATCAACGATCTACTTAGGGGGTGAGTAGAGGAAATAGGACGACCGACTTGGTTAGGGGCCTACTGTGGTAGTTTGGGTGAGAAAAGATGTCGACTTAGACTAGAGTGATGGTGGGAGAAGTTGGTCAATTGGCAGATTTTGAGGGTATAAACCAATGCTGATAGGTTAGTGAGGTGTGAAAGAATGAATTAGAGGATTCAAGGATAGCTTCTAGGTCTTTGGCAACAACAACGAGGCAAGTGGTATGTTATTCATTGTTGTATAAACAGATAAAAAGTTTGGGAAAGATAAAGGTTCTGTTTTGAAAATATGAATATTGAGTACCTATTAGTTATCTATTTAAATAGACTAAGTAGGCAATTGGATATTGGACTCTGTGGTCCAGGAGAGAGATGAAGGATGAAAAGATGAGTCCTGGAGTACTATCTTTAGGACAGTATATAATGCCAATGGATGAGATCATTGAGGATGTAAGTGAAGATAAAGAAGTCAGATGTTGGAGAACTGCAGCAAATTATCCTTTTAAGAATGGGAAAGAATCCACCAAATGAGACTGAGAATGAGGAACAGAAAGTTTAAATGTAAAGTAGATTGCAATTTTTTAAAGGTCAACTGAAGAGTATCACAGGAAAGTGGGAGTGATCAATTTTATTAAATGATGCTGTGAGCTCAAGTGTAATGGAGACTATGAATTTGCCCCTTGTGGAATATTCACAGAAGAAGAAGTAATTTCAGTTTTCTTTCTGCTTCTCCTTACAGAGAGCACTTGAGACCATCCTGGAGTCCTAAAGATCACCACCGCATTCTGTCTTTCCTTACCCACTGTACAGACTGAGCCTTTCTTTTTCTGGAGATATAGTCACACAGAGACGCACCTACACACACAGTAAAAGTTCGACTAGTTTCTCATTGACTGTAGTTACAGAACATTTGTCAGCCTTTGAGTAGAAGTTAGCATTCTCATTAGAAGATAGAAGCAAATTTGCTCTGTGCTAGGGAGGTCTGAAACATGTATCTTGACTCATGATGTAACTACTCTTCATAGAATAATTCATTTCATGGTAACACTGTTAATTTCATTGGCACCTAATTTTCTACCTATTTATCAACTCTCTTCAAAGACAGGAGGCAGAAAATCTTTCTAAAGATTTTTTTGAGCAGTCCTTGCTACAGCATTTATTTTACTACACTAATGCATAAACCGAGATGAAATGAAAGAGCTTCATTTTAGACTGACACATTGACTTCTGGCCTATCTATTCAAATATGTTGTTAACTTGCTCTGTTTTGTTTTGTTTCTTCCTCTTTGACAATTACATTCCCAGGGCGGTTGTTTAAGGACTGTGGACCCTGTTTTGTTAACCCATTAAAATATGGGCTGCAGAGCATCAGTGAGGAACAGTGTTCAACTTTTTCCACAGGTGATGTTGTTTTGGAAAAGACTGCAAAGCCATGGAAATACTGCTGTCGGTCTGCTCTGTGGGCTAGTCTCAGTGGTTCCAAAATGTCTGTATTAAATTAAACGAACACAGGCTTCACTTCAGAAATCATATTGCAAAGATTGGAGAAAGAAGAAACACAACAGCAGCATGGATATGGGAAGGCAGAAGAAGAAAAACCATGAGGAAGATCATTTGAGATTCCACATAAAAATGAGGAAAGAAAATCTGTTTCCATGAAATATACTCTGTGTTTTCAATGACAAGCCCACATCAGGATAAATGAATCACAGAACCAGGGTTACGAGTTTTAAAAGCTGTTGTCAACACCACATCAAATACAGTTTTTCCAACTGGGGTCTTCACAATAATATTAAAAAGTTCAAAATATCAAAGTCATAGTTTAAAATTTTATATAAAAACTTATTTTACTTGTTAAATTTATCAGAATGAGAAAAATCAAAAAACTCCATATCTATGTCCCTTTTCCCCATTATCTTCCCATCAAAGAAACTAAAATATAAATTGTACATTATATAAACCTTAGAACTGTAAAAGTTTGGTTTTAGGTCCTCAAGTTTTATTTTTCTATAATGATTCATCCACTCTATAAAAAGTCCTTCATTCCCAGTCACTGGTTATTGTCTTAAATATTTTCTCCTATTTAAAAACAAAATTTCTCCTAAAATTTTTTAAAAATTGATGCCCTGATTTACTACCCAAGTTAATAAATTAAGCATGTATTGAGTACCTCCATTATTTCCCGAGGTACTCAATACATGCTTAAAATGACATTAAAATGATAAATGATAAAAACAAATAAAATTATAAACTTCTAGCACTTAAGATAATAAAGAATAAGAATCATGCCCAGGCAAGAAACTTGACCCAATTTCTGGAAAATTAAGAGCAACTGTAGAGTTTTAACCAATGGGAGTGGGCGGAACAGACTGGCGTGTACACGGAGGGGGTTAAGTGGAAATGGAGCATATGTGCCCTCAGTGTCCCCCGGGGCCTCCCACCTCCCTCAAAAGTCTTGGGACTTGAAATCTCAGATATGAGAGAAAGTAGGAGTGAGACCTGGCTTGAAAACAGTGGTATTAGTTGAAACGGGGTCTCATCAGTCCACTCCAGGACACCACACTCCCTCAACAGAAACTGAACAGCCTAAGGAAACTCAAGATAGCTGCCGTGATCACTGGTGTCTCAGAACAAAGACACTTCTTTATCTGTATGCAGAGTTCACATAATATACGACCAGCTTCCTATTCTCACTGAGGCAGTGCCCACCTGTTGATAAGCCTCATGCACAGTCAGAACTCCCAATATAGTTTTTCTTATATCACTCTTAAATCTGAATGGGTAACCGTTTTAATTCAAGTGGAACTTGAAGCTGAAAGAGAAGCATCAAAAGCAAGTGAAAAATAAAGGAAAAGGTAACTTAAGGAGAGGCAAGTTAAATTTTTTAAAAACATCCTCAAATTTGCATAGCCTGAGATATTCCAGGAGAAATAATCCATTACATGAGAATAGAATAACCTAAAAAAAGAGTTATCAGGGAACAAGAAGAAGCTCATGAAAATTAAAAAGGCAATTTCTCAAAGTAGATTCAATTAAAAAGTTTAAAAATAAAGTTTAGGCAATCCCCTAGAAAGAATCAAGAAACAGACAAAAAATATGAACAATGGGAAACATAGTTATTAACCCAGAAAATATAGTATCTGCCTCATGGGAGGTCCAGAGAGAACTGGGGTGGAAGGGAGAAGGGATAAAGTTCAAACAAACAAAAAAGAAAAGAGAAAGAAAGAAGTTTATTTTCCAGAGCGAAAAACACAACTCTTTAGACTAAAAGATTCATGGCATTTACAAAATAATAAGTGAAAGCTACCTGTACACATCTCGGCGAATGTTACATACAGTCAAAGAGACAGACAGAGCCCCTCAGTGAGAATACAGCTGGGCAAGCAACCTTGACTGCAGCCTGTGAGACCCTGAGAAGTGGGCCCCAAGAAGCTGCCCAGATTCTTGGCCCCAGAAAATGTGAGAAAATAGTTGTATGTTGTTTTTAAGCTGATCTATTTGTGGTAATTTATCATGAAATAAAAAATTAAGACAAAAAGGAGCTTCTAAAAGCTTTCAGAAAGAAAAATAACAGTCACCACCACCGATAAAAAAATCAGATCAACATCATATTTCTCATAGATGCTATAAGATGATGACAATGAATTTGAAATATAAAGAAAATGATTTCTAAATTAGTTTTATTTATAGCCACACTGCCAATCAAGTAGTGGGCGGGGGGGGGAATGGAACATTATTACATATGTATACATTTTGGACATTTTCATCCCAGAAACTTTATCCCCCCTGTGCATCCCCCCTGCCCCTTCTTTTCTTTTAGAAAGTTTTTTGATGTGTTTCTGGAGCAAACCAAGGAGAGATATCAAGGAGAATAATACTGGAAACAGTGATTCTAGCTATGGAGAGTTATAAATGGACATCTGAGAACAGCAGCAGGACAACCAATCTGCATGGACACAGGAGGGCAGAGGACAAAGGAGCAGGTATCACGGGGAAGGGGATTTTGAAAACTTGATTTATTCTTGAGAATGCATAGATATAAGGCAAGTAACACAAATAAATAAAAATAAGGATAATTAGAAAGCACAAAGTACACAGAAAGGAAAATAGGAGCATCCTATTAAAACTACTCAGAAAACCATAGGCATATTTTAATGTAAGCATCATTTACTGATTTTCCACTTTTACTATATACCTATTAGATAAAGCTAATACATACATACATACACATATATTATATAAATTGAGAGTAAGCACAGAAGTCATGGAAACTGGCAATTGGAAGTGAGTGAAGAGAGATACCGTCTTCATCTGAGAAGGCAAACACCAAGAGACTTCATGTATAGTCGATTGAGCAAGAAAAGCAGTGTAAGTAAACTATTGAAAGTTTAGAAGTATTTATTGGGAGAACTTAAAAGAATGACATATATTTGAGGTGAAAGAAGGGAACAGGAGGGGATGTCAGGTTGGCGATACAGGAACTAAGTACATCACAGTGTTTCTAAGTTAACTGTATTTAATGTTGATAGAAATAGCACTGGATGCATATATTGGAGGCTATTAAAAAACCTTAAAGATTTTAAAGTGGTTCCTTCTGAGTAAAAGGACTGGGCCCAGTACAGCAGCCTGGGCTCTGGACAGTTGCTTTCACTACTCCCTTATGCTCTGTTAGCCATGTGGCATGTGCTATATCAATAAAAATGAAACAATATACGAATATCAGTCTGTCTTTATCCACAGAGACACACTTGCCTGGATACAGAAATAATATGAATGACTGAAATACTATCATTAAGTCATCATCAGGAGAGGTATTTAAAAAAATGCTGAAAGGATTTAAAAGTAGCTCCCTCTGAGTGCAAGGATAGAGTTGCAGTTCTAACCACTGCTCTTTTGGAAGAGGCTGCCTACCCTTCACTCTTTCAGAAAGTACAAGGAAGAGCGGAAAGCTATCTGTAAAGCTACTTCTTTGTATCATATCACCATAGTTTTCTCCTCTACTAATCTATCTGAATGTCAAGGACTATATTCTTTCCAGCTGTGCTATATTTTATTTCATATAGCAAAACATTCGTTGGCGCTCAAGGAGTTAATGCATTTCCCTCTCAGGTTGAAATGCTACCTTAATTGCAGGGTACTTATTCTTGGCATTTCCAGTCTCCTAAGTAGACAAGGTTACTTTGCAGTCTCTTTGTGCTCCTGTACTGTGTGGGGTCTTGAGAGGGGAGTGAAATGTTTCCAACTTACCACACTCAGAGAAAGAAATCATAAATCAGCTGGTTGGTCAGGTACTACGATTTCACCTTTAATGTTATTTTGTTTCCAATACAATGTTTTAATGGATTTCATTCTGCATAATAATTTATCAAGAATTACCAAAACTCTTAATAAACTCAGAGAAGTTTGGCTCCAATAAAATAAAACCTTTGCCACAAATTGGTTGAGCCCATGACTACAACTTAATCATTCAATTGTACAGGAGTCACATTGTATTTTTGCTTCCTAGGGATAAGTTCCCAGTGAAAGAAAACTCATTTTAAAACTTTGGGCCATTAAGCCTTAAATGGTAGAATATCAGTGAAATAAAAATGAACTGAGCCAAGATTTGAGAAACTTGGAATCCAGCCATTGTTCCACAAGTGAAAACTTCTGTTGACTTTGGGAAAATCTAACCTTCCTTGGTTTCAGTTTACAAATGTCAAAAAGAGAGATAGACCTAAATAAAAGCCTTCTAAAAATCCCTTGTAATTCTAAAATCATATGGATTTGGAACACTGAATGCACAGTTTTCAGGGGCTACTGCCATGTAGATTATAATCATATGTTCCTAGATATTCTCCTTTTGCTGGTAATATTCATTAAATTGTCCATCACCAGAAATGTAGAAAGAACACGTTTTTTGCTGTAAAGACTGGCAAAAAATGTTAGCATTGTGTGCTTGCTACATGCCAAGAATGAGCCCACTGAATCCTCAGAGTAACCAGTTGTGATTTATCTATTATAACTCTCATTATATAGATGGGAATAATGCAACTCAGAGGGATTAAGCAATTTTCCCAAGATCGCACAGCAGATAAGGTGTGAAGATGCAAAGACTAAATTCAGGTATGTTTAATTTCAGAAAACCTGCTCTTTTATCTGTTCAAAAAATCATTTGACACAATTAAAACTGTATTTCACACAGTTAGATATATTCTTATATCACCTAAAGAGCCAGACTCTTTTCTACACACTATGGAATATACACTGGCCAGCTAGCAATAAAAAGGAACAGAGGTGTGCACTTTGCTCTCTCTTTAGCTCCAGACAGAATCATCAGCAAAAACTATTACTGGGCCAGAACATGCTTAGTTTATGAATCAAAAACAAAGACACAGTTATTAAATATCAATTCTCTGCTGTCAAGCAAATACAATGAACAACTGTTGGAAAAGATTATCAGAAGGGGAATGCAACAAATTTAAGGAATCTCTTTATGAAAATTCAACACTGAACTTACAGTGTGGGAATCACAACAAATACTCACTTGACAAGAAGTACAATATCTTTAAATTTGCTCTTAGAAATATCTTAAATGAATTTCATAGTAAAGCACGTTGTTGAGTTGGCCATGGTAGATGCAAATAAGAACATTATATTCCATTAAGTATTATTTAAAGAGAATAAAAAATGCAAAACTAGGACATGCTTCCCCACCCCAAAGCTGCAGAAATCCTGACCCATAGAAAGCTTCACGATAAAAGGGAAATTGGGTGTCCAGTGATATTCAAATTGTCACTATAATGGAGGCTCAGCAGAGGTCACATTCACTTATTTTAAAAAGCTTTCATAACAGTGAATGAAGTCAAGATGAACCAATGGTCTAGGATCATTGCTGGAAGCATAACCACCCAACTCTCAGTACTAGGAGTCAGTTGATTTAATATAATAATAGATTAGTCACATAATAAAATTGCTAAAAAATGGAGACTGTATGTAGCAGAAGCAATAGAGTAAAAAATATTACCCTCAACAGATCTGGAAAGATATTTCTCTATGACATACATTTCATCTAATATACTAATATGCGTTAAAAGTGAGCTAGATGCAGTAAATAGAAATGCAAAAATGTTCTTTTTTAAGGACAATTAAAGGAAAATATTGCCAAGTAATAGAAAAGAAGACAGACTTCTTGGTGTTCCTGAAATTAAGAATCTAATAAAGAAATAAACAAGTTCTAGAGGGATAATGGGGTGTTTCTTGGCATTATGATATGACTTTATTTGTAGAATAAGCTGATTTATAATCTTACAAAGAATAACAGAAAAATTTATTAATTTTTCATTTAATCTTGAATTATGTGTAAACCTAGAAAATGATTTTAGCTCTATAAAGGTTTTATAAGGAGTAGTGCAGATTGTGTTTTCAATCTAATTAGAATCATGCAATTTTAAAGTTAAGGATGCTTCTGAAAGAGAGAAAACCAGTTCATAAAGAATTGGAAGAATTGATCCTGTTATTAACGAAAGCTGGTTAATTTGGTAAATCTTATGGCATTCTCTCTCCAAGTAACTAGAGTAAAACCTACCACCACTCTGTTTATCTGGTATTGAGAAAAAGAATTAACAGGCCCTAATAAATTTTAAATAACCGGGTCATAAAAGTATATGAATGTTTGTGCATATACATGTGTACAAACATTAAATGATGTACTTCAGATAAAGTAGACATGTCTAGATTAATCTTTCATTTAAAGATCTGAGTGAAAGAAGGAGAAGCATATTGGGGAACATTGTCCTCCTGACATTTAACAAATCCACCAAGCGTGGAAATTTGTCTTGCTCCCTTGCCTTAGATCAGTCCAATCCACAGAGCACATTTGTCTGGCCCATTTAAGGTACTGCATGCCTTTACCAATATTTGGATCAAATGAATGTGTTATGTATTTTAAATGAAGCAGAAATTGTAAAGGCAACCCTTTTTTGTGGACCAGAAACATTGTGGTACACTATTCTATCAATAAAGGAACTGGAACACATTGTTTTCTCAAATCCAAAGCAACAATAGAACAAAACATCAAGGAAAATGAAATCAAGATGAGTAACGTAACTTGGCATGTTTATTTCCACAAGGTCTTAAAGCTCCATATTTAAGAAAGAAAAAAGTAAATTGAGTTCAAAATACATAAGTACTTTCAGATATCAAAGGAATTTTAATCTCTGGTAAATTTTTATGTGAGCATTTGACTATATACGCATTGAAAAAATACATTTTTATAATCAAATTTGTTTTATATTTTATTTGCCTTCTAGTACAGCAGGTTTAATTTTTACTCTTCTTCCTCTTTGTCCTATGCTTCCAAGGGAAAGGAGCAAGTAGAAAAAAGAAAAAAAAAAAAGAGAAAACATTCTAAAAAAGAAATATGATAAGGATTTGTGTGAGAAAAAAACATGATATATTTTATCTTTTTAATCTTTTGTTTCTACACATACCGCTGTATTAGTGCTTCCTATAACTGTTTGAACAATCTCTCAATAAACTATTTTAAATATATTCTGACTTTCATAACTATTGAGTGCTTATAAAACTGCCCCAAATTAATAGTTCAAAATAATCTCTAGAACTATGCTCTTTGTTAATGAATATAGTTATGAATGAATTCCTTTCAGATTGCTGTCTTGCTTGGTACTTATTTTTTTACCCCAAACATTCCCTACTTCCCACATTTAAAAAAAATGATAGTTGGGTGGGGTTCGACTCCATCAGTATCTTTTATCTGTACTACAACTAGAAAGAGGACAACTACACAGATACAACATCTCAACATTTCTTGTAATGTTCCCCAAATTACCATCTCTGTGAACTAGTGGAAGCCAGCAGCTTAACATTTTGATCAAATACAAATTCTAAGCTTTTAAATTGCTCATACTTAGCAACATTTCTATTACTGGTCAGAAAAGTGTATCTTTGATCCTAGCTCTTCCTGTAACTGACTGTGGGATCTTGGGCGGGTCATGCATTTGGAGTTCAGCTCTCTGGAATATAGTTTCTATAGCCATGTCTTCTCTAGTGCAGATCATTTTAAGGTACTTTTCTTTTCAAAATGCTATGACTTATGAATTAGAGTGCTGTACGCTCTGGAGCAAGAATCCACCCATTTCAGCATTTGGTCATTATGACGGAGCTTAACACCCACATTGCGAATGTAGTATTCATAATTGTGAAATAATTCCAAAAAAAGAACCAAAGGTGTTGGCTCAATTTAAATGATCAAAACAAAGCTTAGCCTTCTATATATTTATAATATGGATTGAGACATTTTTCACAATTCTACTAAACAAAGAACTTCTCTCAGTCTCATAAAAAATTGAGACCGAATCCACTAAAACTGTATTCAAAGTCAGCAATAGTTAGACTGAACCTGGAAATCCCATGAACAGTTTTAAACCATTGAACAAACACACTCCACATATAAACTGATGGATCATATCACATTAGAAGTGTACTTCTTCTAATTACAGCTAAGGAAGGTGAAGATTTTGGTCTGGATCACGTCACTGATGTTTCTGTCTCACTAAAGCTGTGACCCGTTCATTGAAATCTCAGGGAGAACAAACCTGAATAAACACTGTAGACTACATAAAGGAATTAAGTGCCTGACCCAGTTAGATAAAATGGAATAAACTTTGTCACAAAGATGTCTAAACACGACTAACAAAGGAATGAGATAATTTGACCTGATTTCTTCTGTCATTTATACTATTCAAATATAATAACATATGTTGCATTATCAAGATAAAACTTGGAAATCATGATGAATTTCTCCCCAGGTAACCTAACTGCACATCTAATAGTTACTTCCAGTTGGACGATGTTACACAGGGTTGGACCTAGGTTCCTTTTCTAGGTGGCCAGAGCAAGTGAGTATTGAGCACTTTCTATTTGTCTTGACACCAGGCTAAAACTATCCATCCATGACTTCATTAAATCCTCATAAGTGCACTATGATGTAAGGGCTTCCAGAAAGGGAATTTTCAGGACAGGATACACATTTTGTCAAAGTTTGTGCAGCAAGCAAGTGGTAGAGACAGGACACCCTGGTGAGTTCCTTTTTCCTTTTGTTACCAATACGGCTGCTTTATTTCTTCTTTATTGATGCTCCTCCTCACTGCTAACTTCCACACAGGAAAAATAACAGGCTACGGAGCCCTCAGTCTTGGTTTCTTCTGGCAATAGTAAGGGTGAGATTCTACTAGAACACGAAACCATACGCTCCCTAACTCCCACCATTATCACACCCAGCTCTTGAGTGTACAGTAAAGTTCTCACCACTGCTGCTCTTAATCAGTGATTTTCAACCTTATTCATTTCATGGTCACATAAACTAATTAATAAAATTTAGCAATACAGCAAAACCTTTTTTTTGCTGATCAATTTTTGATTGATTTATACCAGGCAGCTAGTGTGTTGGCTGTTGTCAGTTTTTTATTTGATGATCTAAGAGGTAAGAGGCCAGTGCCCCTGAAGAAATAGTCAGGTATTGCATGTATTAAAAATTCTCATGGTACACCGGTTTGAAAATGGCTGCTCTGAATGAAAACTCACTACACCTTTCTGCTTTGGTTCCCCTGCACCTCTCCCATCAAGAAAACTTTCAAGCATACTTTGAACATTAAACCATAGAGAAAAACCATTGCTAAAGTTAACTTCCCCTCAACACGAGATGAAAAGTACTGTCAGCTTGCTTAGGCTGAAGGTCCCTGGGACAGAGAGCTGCCATTTGCGTCATTCTCGTGACACAGGAGGCAATGAGTCACGAATTATGCTGAAAGTCATTTTTCTTTGTAGGTTGTTTCAAGTAGGTCCAAGTAAGAATGAGAAACAAAATATTTTTCATTGGAAGCATGCATGAAATTATGATTTCTGACCTGGATCTGTTGCTGAAGCAAATTGATTTTGTGTTGCTGCTGCAGAAGTTGCTGCTGCTGTCTGGCAATCTGTGGAGAGACAGCACAGGAAAGTGTTAAAGTGCATTGTGTGTTGTGGTCCTGGGGGAAATCACCAGTGTTCTGCTTCTCAAAGTTTGACTTGGCACCAATTATTAAGATGATGCAAATAGATGTACTTGTGTCTCTATGGTCCCAGCAATTCATCCTTAAGTAGGATCAAACAAGACATTCAGTCTTTAGGAACATGTATGGTTCTTTTGGCCCAGAACAAATGAAGCCCTAAGACACTACAGCAATGATCTAATCCAGTTTGAAATGTTAGTTTCAAAAAACCTCACTTCCTGGAAATATGTTAAGAAGCCACTGTCTTGGATATTTTCAGCTCTATTTTATGAAAGAAAGTATTGATTAAATGGGGTTTGGGAATCAACGAGTTCCGAGTAGCACAAAGTATTGTAAGATGCTTTCTTTCTTAGTGATGTTATAGTTTTGGTGTTTGTTTCTTGCTGAAATACTGTCCTCATTTCTGCTTCCCACAAACCTCTGAACTGCCATCTCCTCCACACACACCATTCTGGTGCCTGCTCCCATTCTCAACTACAATGATTCCCAATAAAGTCACCAGTCACTTCTATTTTTTAAAAAATCCCGAAGCATTTTTCATTCCTCACCTTTTGACTTTTCATCAGAAGTCAACACTCCAGTGCTTTCAATGATCCTGAACCTTATTTCTCAGCTTCTGGGACATCATGTGTTCTTGCTTTTGCTCCTGCCTCTCAAGCTGTTCCTCCTCAGTCACCTTCAAAGGCTTTATCCAGTGTTGTCATTCCATAAGGCTTAATTTTAGACTCAATTCTTTTCCCTCAATACCTACTTCCACATGTACGCCAAGTGCTTATAAATTTGTTTATCTAGACCAGACCATTGCTTCAAGTTTCAGACCCATCTATCCAATGACATTCCCACAGGTACTTCAAATTCAACAGGTTAAAACTAAATTCAGACTTAATGCTTTCATGTGGTCATCTAAACTATTTTCTAAGCCAGTGGCTAGCACAATCACTCTCTTATGTACTCTGATTACTATCTCTTACTTATACATACTGTGCTATGGATCATATATATTTTGTTCATCATTTGCAAAAAAGCCTGGAGCAAAAGGAGTACAGAATAAATAGTTGACCAGGAATGCTTGCTTGAATAGATGAGAAGAAAATTTTTTAGGCATTTCATTGCATCATAAAGGGTAAGTAATCTTCTTGAGAGATTTTTAACATCACTCTCTTATAAATAAGCTCTGATTCTTATACTCATCAGAATCATTTTCATTAAAAAGTGTATTTCCTTAAATTCAGTATCAGGAAGCTAAAAGCTCGGGATAAATATGATTCAAGCAGAGTCCTTTAGTATCAATGCAAGAACCCATATGCAGTGGATGGGTCTGCCTGGCTATGCAATAAACTTTTTATTTCTCTTATGGATACTGGTACAACTATAATTACTTTAATACTTTATTTTATCTTAGGAATGTAGTAACAATGATTTTTTTCTAAGAAAGGTAGAAAAGGATATGAAAAGGGAGTATCACTTTTTTCTTATCCAGTTCTTTCTTCCCACATACCAATATTTCAGCTGGTATTTAAATCCTCTCATTAGCATCTTAAGACTTTAATAAAGAAACTGACCACTTCATACCTTCTACCCTTATTCCTGTTCCAAGTTACCATTTCTTCTTGCCCGGACTATTGTGACAGCCTCCTACTCACTTTTTTTGCTTCTGCCCTTGCTTCCTAAAACCTATTATAAACTAGCATCTAGAGAGACCCTTTGAAAATATAAGTTGTGTCATATTATTCATTGTTTCAAAACACTGTCTCACTCAGAGTAAAGGTCAGTGTGCTTGTAATGCCCGCAAGCCCAATATGACTTGGCCACCTGCTACCTCTCTGACTTCATTTCCTCCTTCTCTTTCCCTTGTCCCTCCACGCTTGCCACACTGCTCTCCTGTCTCTTGAACATACCAAGGATGTTCCTACCTCTCAATGATACTCCTACCTCTGGACCTCTTGCTTTCCCCTTGTTGGAAACACTCTTTGCTCACTCCCTCGCCTCCTACAAGTCTCTACTCAAACATGACTGTGTCAATAATGTCTTCCCTGATCAGTTGCTTTAAAAGAGCTACTCTTACTGACATCCTCATCCCTAATCATCTGATCTATTACTATAATTCTTATCAATATGTACTACATTTTACTTTTTAAAAAATGTATCATCTATCTCTTCCCAACTACAATTCAATATATGAGGGACTTTAGTCTGTTCCATTCTTTGCTGAATCCCAATCACTAGAACACAATCCGGAATCAAATTGGTACTCAGTAGATATTCATTAAAGAAATGAAGGCAAAATGGAATGCAGAGTATCGTGGAAAGGCTGAGCAGTACACAGGTTCATTAGTATCTCCCAGAGCTTTCATAAGATTAGTGTGTACAGAGTAGGCATACTCTATACTAAGTATACCAAGTAGGCATTGACTCTCCTGTTAGGAGAGTCAGAAAAGAAGATAAACCTACGCCTTAAGGCAAGACTACTAAATGCCATTCAGAAATTTTACTGAGGCATTTCATTATAGATAAAAATGTCATCTTCCAAGCAGTTGTGAACCATCAAGTAGAGAGAATAAATGGAAAGAAAGGGGATTCCCTTCAAATGTAATCTAAATATTTTTTACCTCTTTCAACTATGCTGGCTCACCCTTTGAAAGCTATACTGACTACCCTTGACTAAACAATGGTTCCCCCCACTATAGATGGCAGGTGGACTGAACCCAGAACATGAGATATTAAAGAGAGTTACCTACAAAAGATGAACCATCTCTATGTGTAAGCTCAGCCTACGATACCCTCTATCTTCCCTTCTTATTACTACCGACTTTCCTTTAAGTAACGGTTTTGATGCTTTGTTTCCCATTCCCCACCACATATAAATTCTTCTATATGTCAATTCTTATTGTCTGATTTCTGCTATTAGAGCTCCATAGAAGCCACACTCTGAGAAGCCAACAATAAAAATCCAAATGACAAATCTAGTAACTTTTTGGTTCTAGATTTGTTCATTTTCCTACTCCGACTTTTCTTACATTTCTTCAAATTACTTATCACTACTTAAAATGCTTTGTTAATTTCCTTTTTTCTTTGTTCATCATCTCTTTCCACTAGAATTTTGAGGCTTTGTCTTTGTGATTAATTGAGGTAGCCTCCGCAGCTGGGAAAGTGCCTGGCATATAAGAAGCACTTGGTCGAACAGGTGAATAAAACTGATCTACTCTAGTGTTTTAAACTCTCATCTTTACATAGAAAATCTAAAACATTTAGCTCAAATCTCCCTTCCAAACCATTGATTGACATTTCTACCCATCTCTCATGTACCTCTACAGGGACAACCTGACAACAACTCTAATTCAATATAGCCCATCCTTCGCTGCTCCAAATTTGCCTTCCCCTTGACTTTCCCAATTACTCAGGCTCAATACTTTCCCTCTGCCTTTTGTCCACTTAGAAAACTCAACTAACTATTAACTCTTCCAGCTGTTTATTTCTTTCTTCTTTTTACCCATAGTCATTACTCTATCTAGTTTAGATTCTGACTCTTTCTTATTACTTCAAATTCCTGCCCCGTAATTTACTTTTCTTTACTGAAAGACAACTGAAAATTTACTTTACTCAGTGAATCCTATCTTTCTTCAAAGCTCATAACAAACCTCTTTAATGAAATCTTTTATAATGTCCCTGACTGGAAATGTTCTCTTGACCATGTTTCTGTTTGGTAATTTTCATATGACTTACCAGCATCTGACCTTGATTATAATTACCTCCATGTTTCATAGCGCTAAAGTAGTTGATGACCTTCCTCAGATCAGAGTTTGTGTTGGTGTTTTGCCTTTTTATTTATTTATGTGGGGGAAAGGGGAGAGAGGCTTTAATTGTTCTTTGTATTCCTAGGAGAGGGACATAAATAGCACACAAAACAAAGCAAAGGAATTTGACTTTGTCTCTAGTTCCTACTCACCTGTTCTTGTTGCTGCTTGGCCAGCTCCATCTGCTGGCGCTGCTTCTCGATCTGAGATGCAGCCAGTTTCTTCTGCTCGTCATGGGCAGCCAACAACTGCTCGCGCAGGCTGGTCAGCTGATTGATCATACCCATGAGCTGCCTCTCCTTCTCAGCTAGGCTTTCAGGAGTCCCTGAAAATGATACAGCAATAAAGTATATAAGAGAGGACACATGAGATGACAATAATTTTTCAACAACAATTATTCTGTTGCCTAGAGAACTGTTCCAAATATAAGATTGAACACACAAATGATACTTTTTTGGATTTGAACACAGCAGTAAAAAGTGATGGTTATTTACCCATAACAAAATATCAGAATGAATGAATATTATGATTGTTTTTATTATTTATAACAAGTAACAACTGATAGCTTTCTCCCCTTTATTGTACAAGTAAACCAAAAGCTATAGGCTGACTAGCTACTATTTTTAATGTCCTACATTGGAGCCTGATGGAAATTAAAAAAATCTAAAGTGCAATTCACCTGGACCTATGTAGTTTTTCAAATCAAATTAAAGTGGTAGTACAAAAACATGAAAATTTAATAACCATAATTACTAAGAGTTCAAGGTATTATTATCAGTGATATGATTCCTTAAAAAGAAACTTGAGGAATCAGAACTTAGGAAGCTTACATTAAAAGGGGAAAACAAACTATTCGCCAGTTAAGTCTGAGCCTGGTTTCTCACACGCCACTCAGACTTTTTTCAAAAATAGAATATAGCTAGCAAAGAAAATACCCAAGTTTGAGGTACAAAAATAGTCTATCATGAAATAATGTAATATGATTGAAAATGAACAGACTGCTTTATGGTCACTCAAGATTACAGTTAAATCTAAGATCTAAAGAAGTCACAGCAGTCATTTAAAATAAATAGGGTGCTCAAGATTTGAAAGCACACCAGTGAATCATCTAAGTGGGGTTAACATACTTATTTGATACCATAGAAAGGTGAGCAGTTCACTTAAACAGAAACATTATCACTTTTAATTGTTCTGAAACTCACCAGAGATAAGACCTCTATGGTAAAGTAATAGCGGAAGAGGAGAACATACTTTTTAATTACAATTTTCACTTGAAACATAAGACACTAAGCACTGTTTTAATAATGCATTTGCCACCTGTATAAGTACTTAGACAGCAGAACCTGTTACAACTCGGTCACCCTTCCCCATCCCACTGCATTTCTCCCTACCGATTTATGTTGAAAAAGCATGTGCTTTTTAAAGAAGTAGTAGCTATAGTTAGTGGCTTAAAATTTTCATTTGCCCATTGGGAATGGAAATAAAGTTTCTAATGCAATTTACATAGGCTAGAAAAGAAACATCCATAAAAGAAATTCTGAGTGAATGTAAGGCAAGAATCATGCCTTATACTCCTGCCTTATTCATTGCAGGTACTCATTAGATAGACACTAATAATTTATTGTACCTCAGTTATTCAGATCCATCAAAAACAAGGACACTTACTCAAAGAATAACTATGTGACTATTATAATTAGAATTCTAACACTGAAATATCTAAATACGGGAAAGGTTTCTAAATAAAAATATCCAGCCCTGGCTGGTGTGGCTCAGTGGACTGAGTGACGGCCTGCAAACCAGAGGGTTGCTGGTTTGATTCCCAGTTGGGGCACATGCCTGGGCTGTGGGCCAGGTCCCTGGTTGGGGGTGTGTGAGAGGCAACCGAATGATATACCTCTCACACATTGATGTTTACCTCCCATTCTTTCTCCCTCCCTCCCCCTTTCTCTAAAAGTAGGTGAATAAAATCTTTTAAAAAAGGAAAATATCCAAATGATGGTAAGATGTGCATCTTCATATACTGTCAGTAAAGGAGTAAATTCTACCACATTTCTGGGATACACAATAGGAAAAGTAATCCTAAATCATCCTCAAGGGCATAATTTCACTTCTAAAATCTAGCCTAAGAAAACAGCAGGAGACCTGACTGGTGAGACTCAGTGGATTGAGCACAGGCCTGTGAACTGAAGGGTCCCCAGTTTGATTCCCAGTCAGGGCACATTCTTGGTTGCAGGTCAGGTCCCCAGCAGGGGGTGTGTGAGAGTCAACCACAGATTGATGTTTCTCTCCCTCTCTTTCTCCCTTCCTCCCCCTCTCTAAAAATAAATAAATAATAAAATCTAAAAAACCCGAAAACAACAGGAAATTCAACCCATAACAGTTACCTTCACATGGTGACAATGTAACATAAATACTGCTCTACTGTACTTAGGGAGAGCTCTTGCTCCCAATTCCCTTCTCTGTCTCCACTGTCATTCTCCATCATCTTTTTCATACATTGTTATAGCAAACTTTCAATAGAACTTCCTGTCATTAATTTTTATCTCTCTAAGCCTATCCTTTAAGTAGGCACCAAAGTTATCTTCCTAGAAAACAAATATTGTAATATCACCTCCTATGTTTAAATACTTCCACTATTTTCTAAAGAAAACGTCAACTGATCCTTAAAGAAATGAATGAATCCCTTCAAAATATAACCCAACCTTCCCGTTCCTTTGTGCATCTTAAATTCTAGTCACACTGAATTCTCCACTATTCTTCCCAAATAACACCCTTCATGAGTGAGAACTACCTAAACATTCCTTCTTCATGCTGGAGCTCATGTGTGTTCTTCTTTGTGATTCTTTTCCTTATTTACACTAATAACAGTCATTCCCTTCCTTAGGAATCCAAACAGTATGTATCTTTATTATGATAATTAATCATTAATTGTATTATTTTATTTTCACATTTGTCTCCTAAAGCTGACAGAGATAGTTGTGACAGCCACAGCTGTAAATTACCATTTTTTATATCTTCATTACCTATTATAGAACCTGGCATATAGTGAATCATCTAAACATGTTTAATGAATAACATAAATAATAAAGGCCATTCCCTTTATACCACTCTGAAGGTTAGGAATGCCATATAGCCAAGGAAAATGGGGAGATGTTTTATCTTATAAAATACTTGCATAAGTGTGTATCCTGGTTTCGACTCAAAAAAGTTAAGCCAAGGAACTTAAGCTTTTGTAAAAGAAAATTTCCCCATTTTTATGAGTACTAAATGAAGATAAAGGAGTAAGTTCCATGGTTTCATCTCTAAATTATCATGTTCTTTATAATGATCTCCCAGTGTGTGGGGAGGTTATAATAAATGATCTTAAGAATACTGGAAATTCTAGTAATAGTTACAAAACATCCTAAACTTAAAAGAGAATTAACTAGATCATTGGGAAATCCCAGAGGCCCACTAAACAAAAAGAGGAGCTACTTTCTTTACTTAGATTCAAAATTTTAGGATTCATACAAGTTTGTAACACTATGGGGACACAACCATGTGTAGGTATATGGACTCGCTCCATCAGACTCAAATAGTGTATGTGAATGATTGTAGTTTATTTTCATTTTCTCAGTTATTTGAACTCTTATGTGTTTCAATCTATTCTAGTCTGGCTTCAATTCCTTAGGATGAAGGATTACTGAAGTAAAAGACAAAAATACTCTACATTCCAGTTTTCTCTGCTGCTTAGTAGCTACAGGCAGATTAATCATTTGAGTGATCCTTATAGCTCTGTAGGTTCCATAAGAGAAGAAGAACAGGTCAGAATATTCCTTAATAGAACAATGTACAGATGTCACGAGGGCAGGAAACCAGCTTTAGTCATCCCCTGTTCAGTAAGAGGTGTCACCGCCGGACCCATGTTTGAATTCCTTTGCTTGCCTCACTTTCTATAGCCAATGCCCTGGGAATCCAGTTAACCTAAGACCATATTATAAATCAGCCCAAGGATTGTCATTTCCACCACTACTCCTTAATCCAGATCACCATCATTGCTTGCTTGCCTTGAGGACTACAACAGCTTCTAACCATTCTACCTGCTTCCACTTCTTCCCCTACTAAATCCATTCTCCAAGCAAAAGTTCAGAGTACTGTTCAGAGAGGTAAATCAAATACTACCGCATACATGTATAAAACCATGTCATAGCTTTATACCGCCTATAGAATAAAATTAAAAGTCCCTACCCTTACAAAGCCCTGAATGGTCAGGCTCTGAATTTCTGTGGCATCATCTCACCCATTTTCTCTTTTGCAGAAATGCGTCAGTTGTGTGGCCTTCTTTGAGTTCCTCTAAGACCAATACACAAACATGCTCCCACCTTAGGGCTTTTGTCTCTAGTTGCTTCCCCTAGGAACTTCTGCCCCTACATCGGGGTTTCCCAATCAGGACACTTACTCACCTTTTGGGCCACAGCATTCTTTTTCTGGAGCTGTATTCAATAGTGCCTCTGGCTAGATGTTGGTAGTACTCCCCACCTAGCTACAACACCCCTTAAAAATGTCTCCAGACACTGCCAAATTTCCCCTTGTAGAGCAAAAACATCCCCAGTTGAGGACTTCATCAAATGACTGGTTATTTTCTTTAACTCATTCAGCATCTGTGCAGAGTTCCTCCCATGTGCCTCACACTAGTCTGTGTGCTGGAGATGCAGAAGTGCACAGGCCTGACAAAAAGTCTGCTTCATGGACTTTGCGTTTAAATGAAAGGGATAATCAATCAGTCAGTCAGTCAAATTCAGATCCATCCAGATAGCAGTATTTGTTGGATTAACTGAAAAATACAGTGAATAAACAGACTAACTTAAGTTAACCTAAATTTATGACTAAAGCTTCTTTTAGTGGCATGCTTACCCAACAAGAGAGAAAGGCAGACCCCCTTCAGATTTATTACTTGGGACCTGATTCTTATTCCAGATCTTCTTGCTTTCAAATTGTTCAATGTATTTAAACAGAATTACCTCTTTCAAGCCACATACTGAATCAATATCTCTCTTTTATCTCAAAATGTTACGTCGCCTAAGAGGGGATCTACTTTAATCCACATGTTGAATCCACCTAGGATGTCTCTAATTCATGAGCTCCAAAAGGCCATAGTGTTGCTGCGTGGATTATTTTTTGAATACGTTCATTACTGGCATCATAGAACTGTGTGGTGTTTGCCTTCGTGTCCCAACTTCTAGAAAGAACAAAATGATCAAAAACAGCCAATTTTTTACTATCTTAGCTTCAGCCGGCATTTTCCTTAACACCAGATACCACATGCTGCCTGCCTGAGTTAATGCATTCTGAGCGGGGTAAGAAGAGTCTAGGAGGGAAACTGATGGGAAAGAAACCAGGCTCTCAAGAAGGCAGGCGGAGAACCTGATCTAGGCATTTCTGAGTAGCCTAGGCAGAAAACCTCTCCAACAATGCCCTTCTTTTATACCCTCACCAAACAGAAATACTAGGTGAGAGAACTTCACATGCAGCCATTTTTGGTTATAATTCTACAACTAAATTGAAGTCAGTAAAAATACAAACTTGCAGTGACGTTATTGAGAAACAAAAGATCTGTTATAATTAGTCAAAGCCACCATGGATCCTCAGATACTGTTCTCAGGTGAAGTGCCAATGCAGTGACCTTCACGCTTGCTGAAACAATGCGCAACACAATTGGCTGTCATCTGGAATGTGGGCATTGTTTTTCCTCCCCCTCCAGTAACTAGGAGGCTATAAAAGGTCTTTCTTTATTTCACAGGACCTTTCGATAAAGGCAAAAAACACTGTAAACTGGCCAGTTCCATTATATGGCTGAGAAGAGAAGAAATAACTTTTTTTTTTCAGGCAGCTAATCAGCTTGTTAGATAGATGGACTGTTTGCTGTCTGCAGAACTTTGTAGTCAAACTGCAAAACTAGATCTAGTGTCCTTTCTCTGTGCTTTTTTTAGAGGATTGTTTCTAATGTAACTTTAAAATCGAATTACTTCACACTTCCAAAGTACCAGACCATAAGATGGTATAAATTCATACAGACGAAATAATCTAACCTGAAAAATAATTTTATGCTTTTAAAACTGGTGACCTTTATGGACTCACATTGTTTCTTAAAAAGTGAGATTGACTTTAAGCAGGTATGACAAAAAATTTATTATTGATAGCTGAACTATCCAAACCAAATGCTATTTCTTTTTCTTCCTTTAAAAAAATTAGCACTTTTACTTTTTCAACAGTAAGAAACACATCTTTGAAACCGAGCTGTAACTGTAATCTCTGTCTACACACCCTGAAAGTAACTCACCCGCAGCAACTGGAAGCCAGCCCTTAGGAGCTGAGCTCTGGTCTTGCTTGGCCGCAGCCTTAGATGCTCAAGAATAGGTGTGTGGGGCTGTGTGTATGCACTGACACACACACACACATTCATGCACCCACTTGCATTTTTCCTAGAACTAATTAAAAGTCAAGTGCAAACTGGTCAGCATAAATGTTGGAGAAAAGTTTCAATCCACAAGAAGACTCGGTAAATACCATAGAGGGAATACACATCCCAAATTAAGCAATGATTCTATTCCAATAAATATTCTAAGGTATCATTATTAAATTATCTAATAATGAAATACATTCATATTTTCAGACGAAAAAAAGCTCATACTTATTCTTCCCTACCCCGGCTGAGTCCATGAGACTTACACCTTTTTTTACCTCATAAAAAAAGCAGCTGCTGAACAGCTAAGCCATTGTTCTTGTCCAACTTCTGAGGTGGCATGAAAACCACATTCCTGGGCCCTACATAATCATAGGGAGTCTGACCCCCCAAGAACCATTAAGTAAAATTTATTTACCCCCAGAGGGCAACCCACAATTGTATCCTCTCCACTTTCTAGCCACCTATGAACAATGGATAGTAATTGCAACTGTCACGGGCAGTCAGCAGGGAAAGCAGCCCAGCGAGATTTTCCCAGTCTTCTGCCAAACCAGATCTGAGCACCTAACAACCATGCCCCCGAAAGAAGAAAGATCTACAGTTGCTTTTAAAGTGCATCAGAAAACAGCATTTTGAACAGAACCAGAGCACAATAACCAAACTTGTACTCTGAATGCGAAGCTTAAAAAAAAACTCCAAATTAAAGACAGAAACTTCTCTCGAGACTGTACTACAGCTTCCTGAACTGACCCCACAGACAAGCCTGAAAGGACAGCTGAGCTTCTTTCCTCTAAGCTTATCATCTCTGCTGTTGCTGCTTTTAAGTCTGACTTGTGAGGAAAACAAGGGAGGGAGAAATGTGTGTCCTCCAGTGCAACGAGATCACAGGGTTTGGGATGGGCTCTGCATTCACTCGTTACCCAGGTCGGAGGAGAACACAGAACCTCGGGGAATAATACATCCTTTGTGTCAGGTGCAAATGGGTTAAAATCCAACAAAACAGTATAAAATATATGCCACCTCAGTAAAAACTTCTTCGTTCTCTTTCAACTTTGTCTTCAAGTCCTTTTAGGAATGTTACTATTTGTTTAAATTGGATTCCAATACAGGTTTTGTTGATTAGCACCTATTCATTCTCTCACCTCCCATTCATATCTAATCATAGCCTGAATATACGTGAATTCCAAATATATTGATGAAAAGCAAACTACTCAGTCAAATAGTTTCCGGAAGTTTCAGATTGTGATGATATTAGTGGCACGTGAGTCAGGCGTTCGTGAAGCCCACTCTGTGCTTCGCCTTCCTGCAGGACAACGCTCTTATGTGGAGACTTTAGAGAGAAAATGACCTCTCTCACAGGGAGCATGCACACGCATGCACACATGTGCAAAGAAGTTACTTACACACATAGCTGCACATGTACACCATTATAAATCTGGTGATATATTGAATAGATATTCAGTCCCTATCACAAAATATACAGAGGAATACATAGCAATATTTTAATATGGATCAGTTTTATTCTAAAAATATATCCTTCAGAACTCAATCAAAACTGTCCTATTAGCAACAAATAGAAAACCAAAGATTGCCTACTGTACTCTAAGACACACTTTTAAATTAATTTGAAAGGATTACTTAACCATATTTTTATGGGAAATTTAATCTTGTCCCTTTGTTCTTAGGATAAGTTTATTAAGATGTGAATATTCAGTATTGTCTGAAGTCTATACAGAATTTTTCTGTTATTTGTACGTAACTTCTGACTGAAAAAAACAAAAAGAAAGACAGAAACGTGGCCCTTATTAATACAAAGCAACCTTCTTTTAAGCATTCCTCATTCATCATTCTGATTTTAAATGTAGATTATATACATCCATACTTCTAATATGTGGCATGTATGAAATCAACTTGTAACCCACAGTTTTTAAAACTTTAGGTACATACCTACTTAAAACGTATACCACTCATTTTTAAAAAAATATGAATCTCAAAGCCTGCTAAAAGTACAGTGAGATCATTCTATTAAAACACACCATTATCCCATACGGTACAAACAGGGCAAAAATAAGAACCCTGATATACCCACTTTCAAGCTACAAAGAACAAACACCAAAGATAGTGAATGCACGAGGCAGAACAGGGTGGGGGCAGAAGGACTTCATTGCTATTCGTGTTCCTAAATATTAACTTCATTTTGATAGATTTTGGATCAAAATAATTACAAACATATTACCTTTTATTTCACCAAAGTTCCCTGATCCCATTGCAAGAAGCTTGTCTTTCCAGTCCTTTGATAGTAGCTTCTCAATACTGGGGGTTTCTAAGTAAAGAAGAAAAAAGGTAAGCAATCAACATGACTGTCTTGACAATGGAGCTCATCAAAAGTCTAGCTGCTAGATCCTGGAGGGGGCGCTCGGTTGGAGTGTTGTCCTGATATGCCTACGTTGTGAGTTCTATCCCCAGTCAGGGCACATACAAGAATCAACCAAGGAATGCATGAGTAAGTGGAAGAACAAATCAGTGTTTCTCTCTCTTTTTTTTTTCTCTTTCTGATCCCTCCCCTCAAATAAATCCAAGTTGTTTAAAAAAAATTTTTAAAGTCTATCTGCTAAAAATAAGGCCATCCCAATCCCAGCCCCAGTTCATAATGACTTCATCAACAAACTGATAACAGGGGAGGAAAAAAAAGAGTGTTTTGTTGCTTGCTGTTTCAAAATCATTAGCTTTTTCCTTTCGCAGAACAAAGCGGTTCTAATTCTTTATGACAATGGGTACATATAAGCCTGCAGTTCATTGTTTTTCAATTTGGTGAATAAATTTCTGCTATAATGGATGCTTGTCAATTTCAGGGTGTTAGTCTGCAGTCAAAAAATAATTATGTTGATAAAATGCAGAGTAAAAAAAAAGGCAAAGAATTAGCTCTTAAATCTGCTACATGTAATTATATCCCTCTGTGTGTTTACAATTACATCCACTTTATAATATGTGTTTAACATCATGTGGTGGTAAGCACACTGTGGAAAGATTTGCCGTGAACATTAAAAAAAAAGTTGGTACAAAAGAAGCTGTACAAAGATTGCAAAATCTAGAGAAGTGAGTAATGCCTATAATGGAAACCTATTATTTGCTTATTTCAGATTTGTGTCACACTCTTTTTAAAACACCCTGCACAGGGACCAGGCACACACATTTTAGAGAGCCAAGCTAGGCTGTAGTCTGATATTTGTCTCTATACATCACCCAGTTCTGACCTCTCCTTTTGTGTCTGAATGTTAATGTATAAGTAAATATAAATGCCAACAAAACCCCCAAACATTAAACTCGGTTCCAAACAATGTAATTGTATATTCTTGTCAGCATTTAGATGGGTACACAATTACAATGGCTTTCAATCCCACGATTAGCACTGCATTCAGTTAGAAAATGGAGTGTACTAAAAGATAAGTGTCCCAGTATGCTCCATCTAAATAACAATGCCCACACTTATTATCTCGATCTGAGACGTGCACTGCCATTCTCCCCACTGGTGTTTATGTGTGTTTGTGTTTGTGCAGACATTCGTCTACCCCCTACTAGGAGTATAAAGGGAGTACATGTTAACTTATCAAAGGAACCGTCTGGCCTAGAGACCATCAGATTATTAGAAACTGGTTAATTTTCCCCACATCAAATGCATTGTAAGACCCCTTCATCCTCATCTTTAGCTAATGCCATCTACTCTTCTGAAGGCCGAGATCTTGCTGCCATCCGCTACCAGAATCTCAAAGCCTGTGTGGAGCTCTGAACAAAGTAAAGGTGAAATTTTCCCGGGAGTAACTATAACAATATGGAATGTTTTGTTTTCAGATGTCAAAACCTTGTGGAAAATAAAATGGGGGTGAAAGAACTCTGATTACTGCTTTACATCGTCTGGATGGATGGTGGAAATTGTATACATCACCACTACACTGTGCACGTTTACCTACAGAATGCATGAAATGTATTTTTTCCTTTGTAATAAAATATGTATTTCCATTTTTCACATTTAGGGAAGACATCCTAAACAATTTACTTCTTCTTAAAATATCCCTTCTTATACCATATTGTTTTAAAAATGGTAATGACAATTATACAAGCAATAAAATGAATTAAATATATTCTTACTGTTATCGATATTTCTGTTTACTTAAGCTTTAAAGGTAACTTTACACACTTCTGCAAAGATTTCCAATGTCTCTACGTACCCAGTACACACTTCATGAGTGAAATTATTTTTTAAACCTTATCAGAGTAGGTCAAACAAACACCACTGTTTCTTTTTTCTAGCACTCTACAAAAATTCTTGAGAAGCATGTAAACAGGGCACAGCCAATATGGTATTTGCAATAGAGTACTGTCAGTCATTAAAAGCTAACAAACCTTTGCAAAGCAGGAATGCAGCAATAGAAATCCATTGTGCACTAACAATAAGCCCCTGAACCTCCCGGCACCAAAAGCAGACCATTTTACTTTTAAGGCTATTGTCTGCAAAGTCCATGACAAAGCTTTTCCCCTGCAGCTAGACAAAATATTCACTGTAGTGTGCTCATAAAGAAACAGAAGTCTTCTGTCTAAGTTGCAGAGTTAAAGAAACAGCCACCAGATTTCTGAAACCTGCAGAACATTCCCGGCCTCTTTATTAACTTACATAAAGATAGAAGGCTCATATACAGAGCCGCTTTTTTCAAGGACCTGCCTTTTAACATAAACTACAGAAAAATGAATAACTTCTTTGAGACCAAGTGATTTGGGAGATGCAAAATCAGAAACATATCTCACTTGAGGTTGTCATATCTGCGGCTGAATGAAGACCCTAATATTTGTAATTTGGATGAGGTACATGCTTTAAATTCAGATTCAGTAAACATTTATTGAGCGGCCTCTGTGTCAGGACCTATGCTAGAAGCCTTCACCTGTATTTTCTCATTTAATCACAGCCACCACCTGAAGACTCAGGTTATGTTGTTACATCCACTTTACAGGTCTAAAAAGAAGAGAAGGACTTGCATCTTGAACTGTTTTTGCTTTGCTGTTCCCTACAAATTCCTAACTCCCTTGACAACAATGAAACCCTGAGGAGAGCTACTATTTTGAGGGCTAAATGCTGCGCGGGATACCGGGCTCTCTGCATGCGGCATCTTCAACTTCTCACAGTAATTCTCTGAATTAGATTTTTCTACATCCATTTTTACCATATAGGAAACCAAAGTTTCGGGAGCTATTCGTGACAGTTCAATACCAAGTTAGCTCAAATGACTGAATCTCAAAGCCTTTGTTCTTTCTAGAACACACACACACACACATGTCTTCATCTGTAAAACGAGAGTAGACAGTATGTGGAAACTAGTGTCACTGTGGGGTTTCAAGGGAGTCTCCCCAGAACGTGCCACCCTGGCTGGCAGATTCCTTCCAGGTGAAAACAATTAAAGCCCAACAAAGTCAAGAAGAGTATTTGTTTTTGTTTTTGTTTTTTGATTTTTTAAAATTTTATTTAGTTATTTTTCAAGTACAGTTTTTTGTCTATTTTTCCCATCCCAGCCTCCCCCGCCCCTTGCTCCCCACCTCCCTCCCATTTCCACCCCCCTTAGTTCTCGTCCCTGTGTCCTTCCTATTTGTTCCTTGTTTTTGTTTTCAACCTCCCCCTCACCTGCCTAAAAGGATTCAGAAAAAAAAACAAAACCCAAAGACACTGAAATAGAGAACAAGGGGACAGTGACCAGAGGGGAGAGGTAAGGAAAGTTAAGGGGAAAAAGGGGGAGGGATTTGGAGGAACAAATAGGAAGGACACAGGGATGAGAACTAAGGGGGGTGGAAATGGGAGGGAGGTGGGGAGCATGGGTCGGGGGAGGCTGGGATGGGAGAAATAGACAAAAAAAAACTGTACTTGAAAAATAACTAAATAAAATTAATTTAAAAAAAAAGAAGAACCTGCTTCAGGAAGGGGGCTTCAGCGTATTCACCTCAGCACATACAATAAGTGGAGCAGATGGGGAGGGTCCAAGCAAAAATCTGTTCACTGGATTCCCCTCTGTGTCCCACTGTTTCTACATGGCTCTGCAAGAATTTGTTTTTACCAAATGTTTGCTCTTTCTCGTCTACCTGTGAATTGCCTACCTTCCCCTCCTTAGTCCCAAATGACACATAAGCCTCATTTTCCCTTGTGGTCTTTGGAATTTTCATGCTACGTGAATCTCCTCTGCATATATATTAAAATTAGATTTGTCTCCTGTTAATCTGCTGTATGGAGTTTGGATTATTCAAACAGCCAGAAGAACTAAAGGGGCATGTGGGAAGTTGCTCAGCCTCCAAATCATTAACTCCATTGGATGGGCGAAGTAAAAACTTGAAAGAATAATTGAATTCCCTGGTGCCATGTAGCTCTGAGCAGTATGGTGGTGGGATTAAAAACCAAGTTTTCGTACAGTTTATGTTCAGGATACAGTCCCACAATATGACTTTGCACTTTAGATTTTGGGTGATTTAAGGAAAACCTGTGACCATTTGGCAGCAATATAAAATGAAGTGAAAATGCATTCATATAGTGGAAAGATTATTGGCCGGTAAGTCAAACAATCTGGGTTCTCACCAAGACCTGCTCCCTGGCTAGCTCGGAGGGACCCAAAGTACATTATTTTACTCACTTCACCTCTCTATCCAAATTATTGTAGAACAAGTGTTTTAAACAAATCCACACCTGGTATTCTATCAGCTACTGTTTCAACTTGTTTCCATTGTAGCTCATGAAGCAGTGGCAAGAAATGATCTCACTATAATCAGCACAATGGACAGACAGGTACAAATGATTGAAATTTCTCTAAAAATGGTAAAGACTATGAATATTCATAATTATAAATGTAAACTATCAAGTGTTAGAAGATCAATATTTATAATACACTGTTTATGAATGTATGTATATAAGTAAACTAACAATTTGAAAAATTTAATATGTAAGTTCTGCTTCAGTGCTTATGGAGTAAAAGAGATAGTAATTACCTACTAAATATTCCATTTTCTAAAATATAATATGTTTTTATAAATACATATCAAAATCCATTTTATATTACTATGACTATGGAATTACTATGACTAAGGAATGTGTGCTTTATTATTTCCAAATGTTCAAATTCTGTATTACCCATTATTTCCATGTTAAAATATATCATAATTTTAATTGAAAAACTTTTAAAATTTTTTAGTCCTCACCTGAGGATATGTTGAGAGGAAGAAAGTAAAGAGAGAGAGGAAGGTGGGAAAAGAAAGAGCAAGGGAGAGAAACACTGACTGGTTTCGCCCACACATGACCAGAAATCAAACCCACCGCCTTTTTAGGTGTATGGGAGGATGGTCCCACTAAGCTGTCTGCCCAGGGGTTCACTGAAAAGCTTTTAAAGATTTTCCAGAGATTTACTTCTCCCAAGTGTGAGAGTATCACAGTTCATGTGAAAATAAAAATTACAGCTCCCTATATTAAAATAAATGTGAGGAATTATAATAGTTATTATTATTTGCATACCATTTCATCTGTAGAATGATTTCAGATGCATAGCAACAAATATTGTCAATGGTATACATTATTGTTATATCCATTTTGCAAAAGAGAAAATTAAGGCTCAAAATGCTACTTTGTCTGACATCACCTGGGCAGAAAGAAGAATAAATGAAATACAAAACCAGGTACTCTTAATTCAAGGATCTGTCTCTTTAAAGAAAAGGCAAATTTTGTATATACTTTAAAAAAGAAAAAAATGTTAAAAAATAAACTATGAGATAAATCGGAGAGGTATGAAAGATATCCTTATCAGCATATTAATATTAAGATGACTCTAATTGGTTTACTTTTGTCCCTTTTTGCTAACTGGACCCTTTTGATATGTTTGCTTGCTTTCCCTTCTTAGCCTTGCCTCTTTTGCTCACATATGCTTCTTCACATCAATGACTATACTATAGCAATCCCCACCAGCGAATGTCCCCCCCCAACTGTGCCAGCCATTGTTACAGCAGCATCCTGCCTCTTTAGGGCCTGTTCATTCCCTATAACTCTCACTCCTTTTTCCCTTCAGTGCCAAACACTCTTAAGACTGACTCCCTCATCTGGAACAATGAGACCTAGAGACTCATGCCAACATATTGTAATTCTCCAACAAGCTGCCAGTGCCAAGAATTAAACCACATTCGCTCCAGTGCAGTAGCTTTGCACACAAGCTCAGGTTTTTGCTTTGTGTTTATGTAGGTTTTCCCCCTTAATCTCCCTTGAGCTGCAGTGGCAGAGCTCATTGAAAAATCAAACAAGCAAAAAATATGTATGTGTAATATTCGACTTTTTAAACAAAGTCCCAGGAGTTAGGTCATACCAAATCTACCACTGTTTATATTTTAATTCTGTAGCTTAGACTGAGCTGTGTTATTTCTGACATGTGATAGCGTGCATGTTTAGGATTGGGGGTCTTCTTTTGAAAGGAAAAATGCTAGGGCTGAACTTTGGAATCCACCAATAGCTGCTTTGGAGTCAACAAGTAAAAAGTGTATGTAGATTATTCATGTCATAGAATCAGAATTTTAAATATGGGAAGATATTTAGATATCATTTAGATAAGCATTTCATAAAAGTCATCCACTAAGACATACTGGACATAAATAGAACATGTATTGTTTGGTTACTTAAAATGAACACATACAAAACAAGCATTCCATTATCATGTAAATCTAATTAACTTTAAACATATTTACATTTGTTTCTGTGGGACTTAGATCTTATGTACTAACTGTCAATCTTTGAGTAATGTATTATATAGTATTATTTAAATATTTGCCCAAGCAAATTAGTGTTAAGAGATGACTGCTTTATCCAATACAATTTGTTAATAGCTGGTTTAGATCAAATTCTTCATTTTACAGACTGAAAATTCTAAATTAAGGTTAAAACATGCCCAAGATCCCTAATTTAATTAATGATAAAGGCAGAACTTGAAGCCTAACTCCTAATTTAGTGCCCTTTTCAATGTGCTATACAGAGAGGTTCATTTAATAAAAAGCCAAACTTCAAAAACATGAAATATTAGTCTAGTTTTAGTCATCCCCTCTCATTTTTGACAATAGTTATACGATATACTTGGCCTTGATTCCTAATCTCTGTTAGAATTAGGTAATTTTACCTTGAATGTCGACTCATCTAGTTAACATTACCTAATTCTAACAGAGATTAGGGATCAAGACCACCCCTTAGAAGCCTTCTTTTGATAGCCCCCCCTAAAACTGAAAAATAGTTGCAAGTTAGTGCACTTGGCCAAATATATTTTTCTTCAAAAAAAAATCATTACAATTCAATAGGTCGATATTTAATCATTAAATAATTAAAATTATTACTGAGAGAAAGACTGAGCCAAATCTGGAATTCATATATCAGTAAGAGTTCAGGTGAAGCTGACAATAGCTACATGTCTAGACAACATTTGGGGACAAATACTAAACAATGCAATGGAAGCAGTGTAAAACTTTTACATATCTGGAAAGTTATTTGTGCAATGAAGACCAGAAGGCCTTGGAACAGTCCCATTAGCCAAGCACTGCAGCTAGTCTGCCACTGGAAATGTCAAGTTCTTCTAGGAAATGTTAAAAAATAACACATACCACAACACACAACAGAAACACATCTGAAATTCCAAAGCATTAGGATTTCAATAAGCCTCATTTTTATATGTGCTTATCCTGAAATGAATTAAAGTCTAGAAATACTTTACATTCAGTAGTGCCAGAAAAAAAGTTGTCTGGCCTGCTGATGCAAGTTTTGAAATTTTTAATATGAACTACATTTTTGGGATACTGTAATATCTAAATCACTACTCACAGGCTTAAATTTTCTTCTTGCGAAAACTGAAACTATTAAGACCCTAGTCAGTTGTATCCAATCTTATATCACATTTGAGGAGTATAGCACATGACTAAATATGCCACAACCAATATGGTATAATTGCTACATACAATAACCTTGAGTAACCTTGGGAGCACTCCTCACAAGATGGCTCTATGCTTTCTACACAAAAATTCCCGTGAAAAGATAGACTTATGAAACCTTCATAGTTTTATCCACTCCATTAGTCAGAAAATAAGTGCATTTTTGCATGGACTACAACACTTAAGGTTTGTTTTTGTTTCAAATATTAGATTCCAGCAAAAATAACAAATAATTTGAGGGCGGCATTTCAGAAAGTAATTGCATACAGTTATTCTCACATACAAAATCTTTCATCTTTTACTACCAAATATAAAAATAACAATTTGATGTCATACAACTTGTCTCCATCACTTACTACTTTTGTGACCTTTCACAAGTAATTTAACCTCTCTGCTTCAACATACTCGTAAAGGGAATAGCGACTGCACTTATATAACTGTCAAAAGAATTAAAGGAGCTAATTTATGTAAAGTTCTTAAAACAGTGCTAGGTACACAATAACACTCAAAAAATGGTGATAAATATTACAAGTGCAACTTAATACACAATAACTCTAGAAAACTACTTCACAAATCAAATGAAATATATATATGCGATTCACTTTGCCCATCACTAAAACTACCTAGAAATCAAAAGACTCTTCAAAGAGTGAGAGCTCTCTCTATATACATTTTCATGATAATGACCTGCAATCCTCATTTCATTTATTATCTGTGATTCTTATGAATTTTGCAATTGGTTCAGGTCAATAAAGATGATACAGAAAGAGACATAGTACTATGTATGAGGGACAAGGAAATTTGTCACTTCTATTAGGTTGATGTATGAATTGTTCTAAAACATCACAGACATACAAAAAACACTCAACTGATCTTTGCGAGATTTTTTTTTGACAGTTGTCTTTCTAACTTTCCAAAGGTTTTATTAGGTCCTCGACAATGGCTAAAGCTTTTAAGTCTGTGCTGTTGACAAGTGAAAGGGAACAACAAATAGCTTTGTCGTGCACTTCTCCCAGGGTCACTCAGCCAACAGTAATAGTTATTATTTTTATTTATTAGCATTGTAGCCCTGTCCTCTATCATCACTAACTCACCCTAACCCCCATGACAGCAAAAGCATTTTAACTTTTAATAAAAATGGGAGCATGCAGCACTCCTGTGTAAAGATCTTTCAGTAAAGTGCACAGCTAATGAATACTGTCCATTTGTATCCAAATAATTTATGATGTTAGCTAAGGGTGGGTGGGGAAATGTGAATTAAGTTCTTGCCATTAGTTACAATGCAAAGGGTGAGAATGGAGAGTAGGAGGAAGCAAAGGAATGAGTAAGGCAATAGGGGTGGAATATAAAAGCAGAAGCAATTTGATAGAAAGACAGTTGGAGCTAGAATATCATGATGTATCAGTAACAGTCAACACATGAAAGTGAAAATGAAAATATTTCTCATAAAAGATTTTCATGACTATTTTTACTATTTCATACATCAAATAAGTAACTTCAATTGTAACAAATCTGTTATTTTCCATATAATTTTATTTGAAATAGTTATTTTCTCAATAGTACACATGTGAGATAGAGCAAGAAAGAAAAAATACAAGAAAATCTATAAGAACTAAATTATAGCAAGACATTTGAAAAGCAGGCATATTTTTTAAAGTTCTAATATGTAAACAAAATATATATAAACAAATAAGAAAAGGTTAAGATGGCTTGAACATATTATAGCTTAGTGAGGATGAGAATGCATAGTTTTAAGCAAATTATATTAAGAAAAATTACCTACATATGTATTTGAATTATAAATGAAGCAATTATCTTTCTTAAAAAAGTGTATACACATAATCATCCATTTAATTTAGATATCTAGATCATGCTGAAAACAAAAATTAATGATTGCATTTGTAGAGTTTTTATGTTGTTTAAAATTGTAAAAGTGAGTAGTGGAGATGATAAAGAAAATACAAAAAGCATAGAAATAGAAAACCACTTAACATACATTAGAATAAGAATTCCAATACTTTAAAAATATGACAGAATGTTTTACCACTGGAAGTGAGAATTAAAGCGCATGCAGCCTGATGCTAACCCACTACACATCCTGAATCTTCTCTATCACAACATATGTGAAAACAAATCGAAATCTCAGCTTGCCAGATGCCTGAAAAGATATGAACAATAAAAACTGACATGATTCATATGATAAATCAGAGATCGTGATATGCAGGTAGTTGAATAGTTGAGCTGAAAAGCTACTAATAAGATTATATATTTATGTTTAGTACATAGCATCAGATTTTAAAATTAAGACAAATATCCTATGATTTGCTTAAAATCATATATCTAAATTTGTGCATATCCTTCTCAACCAAAGTAGTCCATCTGCCTTAACAAGTTGTTATATTTCTTGTAACCTTTCATGGATTTTTGGATCATGTCATTTTAAGAGTAATTTTAGATGAGGAAATACAATAGGCTTTTTTTTTTGGCAAAGAGGCATTTACTGTTCACAAGCTTAGACAAAATCTAGTCAAAAATGAAATCTATAAGCATGTGTTAGCTATAATATGCTGTGACCCCCAAAATGGACAACAGTAAGACAAGAACCTGTAAGAGTTTCCTTTAAAATGCATTTCCATTTAAGAAAGAAAAGTGATTTTTTTTAAAAGAAGCAAACAAAAAAGAAAAAATATCTAGATAACTAGAAAAAAGGATAGTTTGCCTTATACTTTTTCTATATCACCAGACTTATAACTCTCTAGGTCAAAGACAGTGGGTATAAAATTAGGCATGCATAAACTATAGGTATATTCATTTAATTTCTGAATTCAATGAACATATGAAACTACTGTACTATCTTTTCTTCTGCTGACACATATATACTCTCACTTTATTTTGTACCATTTATATACATGCATGCAGCATGTAAGATCGGGAGGCATCAGATTCTATTTATTTGTTAATTTATCTAACAATTACCTATTAAAGCAGCTATTGTGGAACTATGATAGGCATGAAGACATGGCCAATGCACTTCAAGTAACTCACCATCTCCTGTGGAGGATGGGTAGGCTAACAGTGGCCAGACACTAAACCTTCAACTCCAATTATTAGTGTTATTGAGTTGCTCTCCTATTGTTTCCTTTGTCGAAGTAAAAGTAAAAAAAAAAACAAACAATGCCTTACTTTAATTATTATAGTAAATAAATATTTTGATGGACTGTTTCCAAAACTACTATCATAGTATGACCATAAAGAATTCTAAAATAGTCTTCTGTTTATCAATCAGACCTGTTATAAAAATATTCTACTAGGCAGTAATTTCCAAAAATGGGACCAATTCATTATCTTGTTTGTAGTTAGAAAAATAATATGAATTAAACCATGCAACAATATAAAGTTAAAAGAAAAGATATTTTTCTTGGCATTGGGTATAGGAACAAGAGCAAAACAAATGTGGACAAACTACTTAGAGTTCATAGTAATAGGGAAGCATTCTTAAAACACGAATTTCCATGGGAGAGTCTGGCTCTTTAGATCCCAGGAATCTGCACTTTTCCAAGACCTAAGGTAATTTTTTGTTGAACAAACACTGATTCAGGATATAAACATGTGGATAAAAACATTCTATTAAACCTTTAGAAATTTGAGTTGAAAACACTTCTCAAGTAACTAAGACCTAAAGTAGAATTGACTGAATTCTTAGAATGGTAAAAGAATTTTACTAACATCATAGTGTCACTTAAATGATAATTTAGTTGATATCAACTAAAAAATCTCAAATACATACCAACACTTTTCTATTTTACAACTCAGTGAATTACAGCATACCCAATTTTAAAAAGTCACAGTAAAATGCTGTAATGAACTACCAGAAACTCACATATACTTTATTTATTATAAGGGAAGAAATGACAAATTACTACTGGAGTATTGTGAATAAAAATTTTCTTCAAAAGTCTCAAATAAGGGAGCATGAGTAATGCTAGATATACATTTATATTTTTCAATATAATGTGCCACACACATAGAAGAGGTACATATGTTGATGTATGGGCAAACAGAAAAGAGAGACTCCTGGGATGCAGACAATGACAGGACATTCTCTCTGAATGCTGTAGAAGTGAGGTGGAAAAATGATGAATTAATGTTACAAGTAATTTGGTAGATCTGAGAAAAATTAATGGGATAATACCCTCATTATTCATTTAAAGGAATGGCAGGACAACAAATTACTAATCTTAGGAAGGGCATTATTGCTAGAAGATAAAATAATCTATACCTTGAACATAATTAACACATAACATTGAAACCTTTTGGTTCTTATTTTTCTATATTCTTAAAACATCAATTAGTAATATCTATAAAATAATGTCTCACATCTATTAACTGAAAGGAAAACATGATATATCAACATTTGGAAGGGAGGATAAAGAATTATTCAGGGATAGAAGGAAGAGCCAAAAAGAGAGATTTGTGGAAAGTTCCTTTTTTTTCTTGTGCTTCGCTTTCCAGAGGTAATTATTGAACAATTTCACTCTCATTTATGTAGTAAATTATGTATATGTATATGTATATATATATATGTCACATTAATCTTTCTAATTCACATATACTTAGTATAATTCATATGATATTTAAATGCAATTTGAACTCACTCATAACAAATGCATCTGAGGAAAAAACGTGACTCAGTGGGAAGGGATATTCACCACACTATGACATGCATCCCATGCTTTTTCTTTGATTCACTGATTTAAAAGGATAAACAAATGCTAAAAAATACAAAGCATATCTAAAATAGCTTTGGGATGTGGAGGGAGTACAGTCAAATACTAGCAATTAAACATTAAAATATCAATTGGTTTTTATAACAAAGAATGGGTGTCTAGTAAAATGACGGAGGACCCAATTCTCTGACCTGGGGGGTCAGAGAGCAAGCACACACAAACTCGGGGATGATGGTCTTTCAAAACCCACAAAGCTCTGCGTTCTACATGCTGAAAATTCAAAAGTGTTCATACCTCTGCAACTTCTCCCTGAGGCACGTGAGAACCCCCAGGAACCTACTATCTCATTTCTCACAAAAGGTGCAGAGCATATTGAAGCCCCAAGGGCTTCTCCGTCACAGGACGTTGGGTCTGCCACCCTAAGTGAACACCAGGATACATGCTGAAGGTTCAAAAAAAGGCTTCTCAGACTTCAACTACTTCAGAAAATCGTATACTTCTCCCAGGAAAAAGATTCAGATAAGACATTGTTAACAACTACGGTATGTTAGAAACATATATTTCATCATTCTCTTAAATTAAAGTATTCTAATAAAGAGTGGAATCTTCAGTTAAATTACAAGCACTCCAAAAGAAGTCATTGCAAGTATGGCAGTTACCTATAATCTTATTTGCTGAAGGTGAACAATTTATTGCAAAAAAAAAAAATGAGAGTAAACTCCACTTGTAAATCATTGCAATAAATTTGTAATTGACAAAATTGATCTTTAATAAGTGCATTATCTACTTAACATATGTTTATGAAATTAAAAATTAAAGAGTTCCATTTCTAAAGAAAGAGAGGAAAATAACAGGTTTCCCAGGCAGCTACCAAAGAACAATAGAGACATTACTTGTTCAATGAGGTGGTTAAATCACTTACAGGGAAATTTCCAAATTTATTAATTACATTAGATACGTAATCTAACAGGTTTTCCTATTACATGGTAGGTGTCAGCTTACCTTTTTAGGCCATAATTCTACATGTAAAACCTAACTTATTTATTTTTCTCTCTTTTCTGCTCAGCAAATTGTTCCAAGCTTACAGCACGGCACCCTCAAAATTATAACACAGCAAAGCCAAATCTCAAAACATGTGAGGACTTCTCTGCCAAACGAAGCTGTATAAAAACTAAAAACCAACACCTTTAAAAGATACTTGATTTGAGTTTAATTGAAATGCTTGTTTTCATACATATCTCCGCATTTCTGGTTTTGTTGTGACACTTGAAGTGCCTGAAAAATAATGATCAGTGAGGGTTCACAGCATGGAGGGGAAAAATAATAGAAAAAAAAAGTTTCTTCCACACTATTTGAATTCCATTTAAATAGTTCTCTATGGGTCTGCCACCAAATCCTTTAAGCCCACCAGCCTCTTACCTACATTAAATTAATGAGGCATCTCAAGCATTCATTCTCCACCAGCATCTCTAGGCTCTCCAGTTGGACACCTACAATTTACTAAATTACAAAGAGTGACCTAGGGGAGACATCTGTTTGTTATATACAACGTTGTGTTATCGTATAATCTAGGCAAATGTTTGGGAGATTAAGATGATAAGATATATATTGAATTATATTTTCTGGGGTTAACAGGGCCAGCCTATAATTCTGTGATCGTCTTTTTACCAATTCAAGTTCCTATTTACTCATCAGGAAGCAAAGGCCTCCAGCAGCAATCAACATTATGAAATACAATACTTATCAACGATCCAATACTAAGAGGTCCCTATTATGCCATGATACTCACTGCCCCCACACAATACTTTTATTAAGCCTCTAATACATTAAGCTTGATTATAATCAATTTTTTAAAAAAATACCACCTTCTTACTAATGCTCATAACACTTGGCTCCCAGGGATGCACTTATAATGAGATGGCCGGGTGTATTTTCCATTAAAGGCCTCTGTTGGAGCTTCTATAGCGCTTTTCCTCATATATTTCAAGTTAAATGCTCCCTCTATTTTTATGTTTGCCTCACAATAGCCAGTCCCTTTCAGTGATTAATTTTCTATTCAAAAACAATTTGCTTCTTTTTCCTTTGTCCTGTCCTGGTTTCGGAACAAGCTCTTTCCTTTTCCTTTATCCATTGCTGGTGAGACTTACCTCCTCCCCCTTCCCCCACTACCTTCTGGACTCCAAATTCTTTTTCGTGACATATAGTCCAAAATATTTAGGAGCTCCTCCCAGCAGGAGGCTACTCAATTAACAAAAACAAAAGCCCTGAGAGATCAAGGCTATAACTGAGCCAAGAAGTACTGTAGCCATTTATATTATATGACCTCAGCAGTCTCCTGATTGAATTGCAACCCTGCATTAAATCAAACACTATGTGTTGTGTGTGTGATTTTATAAATGCTGGGTGTGTGAGGTGGAATCGGAAAAGGGAGAGGGATTACAATATGCTCAGAAAAAAAAACTCTTGATTCAGAATGTAGTCGGTGTTTTCTTTTCTAACATGCTCTTTACTTTGTTTTGGAACTTAGATGCCTTTTGTGAAATCCTCTGAACTGGTGTTCCTCAGTATGTTTAAACAACAGAAATAATGGAGGCATAATTGACTGCAGCTGCGATCTGTCACCCTATCAGTAAGCAGCACCTAACTGGCAAATACTACAGGCCTGTTACGGATCCCTTTATGAATCGGGCACTGTATGAAGACTGGGCATTCTTTATACCACACACTCAAATCAAAATCTTCACTGATTTATTTCTCAAATTTTACTAGAGAAGAAACAGCAAGTGGTTAGGCTGTTGGCCTCTATCCAGTAGGTTTGGGCAGAGAAGGTAGGGTACTTGTTTCATAAAGTAAAATACATAACAGATTTATAAACATGCTAGACCTTTTGTCGTGGAAGAGACATAGAGTAAAAACGATCTTCACCATGAACTTTGATAGGAGAAAGGAGGGAAAGTAAAAATAGGAATTTTTTTGTGAATCAAATTGCTATACATTTCTCCATAGATATCATATTCTAATCAGGCACTACCAAGACTCAGTTCTTACCCCCAAACCAGCTCTTATATCACTCTTTAAGTTTATTTACTTAACTCAGACTTTCCCCAAAAAGGGAGAGAAAAAAAGAAAAGAAAGGAAAACTAATAATTCCACATTAACTTACTAAGAGAAAAGCTACAGTAAGGCCCTTTTCCTATTTTCTTATATTTGTGTAGCTGTTAGACATTTTGCAAAGGAGGGGAGTACCAGCCAGCCTCTCACAACAAAAGGCCCACTGTCACTGAGCCAGTCCCAGACATGGTGGAAACCAGCCCACAGGAAAAGGCCTGGCTCCAATGTTAGGCCCCGGCCGAGTACAGTCACTATATTCACTCAAATTGGCAACAGGTCTCAGTGTTCCTGGCTTTGAGCTGTGAACAAGGGTCGGGATTGAATAACCAATTATACAACCGCTGACTGAGTTTATCCAAGGTTTGCAAACTGCTATAATAGCCCAGTATTCAACCAACTGTTTTATCCTTTTCCAGATATAGTGTCATATCTCCCCTTGTGCTCCATTTACATGTCACTTTATTACATACATCCATTAAAGAGGTTAATACAGTGTCACGCTCAATGCCTAAATGTTGCCTTACAGGAGTTCTGCTTCTCTCCGGGGCATTTCATATAGACACCTTTCTCTGTCTTTCACTTTCTCTCTGCAAGTTAAACCAAGTTTCTGTCAAGACTACAGAACAGTGGATGAAAGAACAGTAGCCAAATGTCAACAGTTTCAAAAATACTCCTTATACTAATAGGCTGTTTTAACCCACTTTGGTATATTAAGAATGTGAAAATTCTAAAGTTTGGCAGTTCAGACTAGCACCCAGATTTCAGGGGTACATATAAATTTATCCAAATGTGTGCCTCCCCATTTGCTAAAATGGACATCTCTCTTAACGTTCAAGAAGACCTAGAGTTCTTTCCTGACATATTTGCATGCCTGCCTTTATACAAAGTGGCTGTGATAGAAAAAGAAAAAAAATAAAATTGCAAGTCCTTTTCCTAACTCTCTACAAAACTGAAATTCCAGAATGAGTAGCTTCCAACAAAATACACAGGACAACAGAAATGGTAGAAATAGCAAATAGTTGTTAAAGATGGGGTTTTTTTATGCTTTAAACTTTGGTCTTTCATTTTTACTTCGTGTTTGGTAAGAACTGGTGTTTTCCACTGTGTAATCTTATCTTCACCTTGTGGCTTTTTATCTTTAAAGTCACTAATACAGATTCCTTCTAGAAGTCTAAGTAATATCCACTGGAGTATATAAAAAGTGAATCACCATTCAATAACAAAGCTGGCTAAAAAGAAAAATAACCAATATTTTATAAGATCATTTACATATTTAAATATCTGGAGGCTTTTAAAAAAATCTGTAACTAAAATTAGAAAAAAACGTTCCCTCTAAATCCATAATGAAAACTTTTTATATAATTATATGTTGTAATCATAATAGCTAAGCAAGAGTAATACTTGCAAGTACTGACTGATGTGATGCTTAAGTCATTTACATCTAATTCTTTTTAATTCCCTCAAAATCTTATCCATAGTTGTTAAGAACTGGACTTTATAGTCAGAGTCTTCCTCCCTCACCTATGAGCTTAGATGCCGTGGGAAACGACAACCTCCTACATTGTAGTATCCTCATCTGTAAAGTTAGTGCTACCTAATAAACCTGTCATATAGGGCTACTGAGGCATTAAATAACTTTCTCTAACTAAAGTGTCTTATAAGTGTATTTTCAGATATTTATCATCCTTGCTCTCTTCCTCATCATCATCTCCACCTTTGCAAGTAATACATTGCTCAAATTGCCAAATGTGAAGCATGTCAGTGGGTAACAGAGATTATAAGTACACTTTGCTTCTTCAAGCAAATCAGTACCTGCATGAATGTTACATGTTTGGAGGGCTTATTAATAATAACTGTCTTCATTTATTGAACATCTACTACGTTAAGCTGTTTGCAAAGCAATGGTATTTTAATAAAGAGTTCTAATCTTATTTCTGCAACTCAGGAGTGTGATACACTCAACTATTTGAATTCTACCATAGTTTTGTTTAAATCATTATTAATTCTAGCTAAAAGTGTTAAATATGACTATTTTGGCTATTATAGATAAAAAGCATAAACACTTACAATTTCTTGTTGCTCACCTGACACTGGAAATAAGTTGTTCACTGAATGCAATGGGTGAGAGGAGTAGAATCCATTTTGAAAACCAAAACTATAAATTGTAAGTAGTCCTTTCACTGTTACCAGGACATTCACTAAGTAGAATTTGTTGCTGATCCTTTTATTTTTGTTATTTCTTAAAGACTTTATTTACTTATTTGTAGAGAGAGGGGAAGGGAGGGAGAAAGAGAGGGAGAGAAACAGCAGTGTGTGGTTGCCTCTCATTAGCTTGCTGCTGGGAACCTGGCCGGGATTCCAGGCAGGTGCCTGGACTGGGAATCAAACCCACAACCCTTTGTTTCGTAAGGCAGCGCTCGATCCACTGAGCCACACCAGCCAGGGGTTGCTGATCTTTTTTAAAAGAAAAACGAAAACAGCTGAATTTTTACATTTTATCACGTTTGGGGATATAAAGATGCCAGCTATGAAACCTAAATTTCCATACTAAACATTAAAATGTTAATGAGGATCAAGTGGAATAAGGTGGGCATTTGCAGGTACCTGAAAAAAATTAGTTTCATTACTTTACCAAAGGTAGAAGGGAGAAGAGTTTCTTAGGAAGAAGAAAACTTTAGAGTCAGAATCAGATTCGAATTTCGGTTCTGTTCTTCACTCACAAGTGGCCCTGGCCATGCTATTCGACAGTATCAGTTTGCTCATTTTCAGAAGTGAAATTATGATGTTTGTTTGTCTTACAGGGAGAAAGAGAAAGACAGAGATACAGAATGGAATGGTGTCTAACACACACTAAGTGCATAACAGAGGATGAATGGTATCAGCATCTCGGCATCCTCGTCATCTTCACCAACATCATCATGTTACCCTTTTACTGCCAATATGAGTGCACCCCTGTAAGCAGGAACAATTTTCTTGTTAAGCAGTATTTTTGAACAAATGACTCCGAGTAGTTAACCCTGCATTTCAATGTATGTTTTCTAAAGCAAATTGATGCTTTGATCTGGGCTCTATAACTGGACAGTGGTAGGGAAAAGGACAATAAAAAATAAACCACATTTTAAACATATTTTGGCTGTAATTTTAAATGGAATCAGCTGAAATATTTATGTAATGAGTTCCATTTAAATATTGGAGTAATCTAAAAGACTAGGATTGAAAAATGTATTTTAATATTTTTTTCTTTCTTCCAAAATGATAAGGCCATGAGAAATTATTGATGTTTTGACTACTATTGTAATTATACTAAGTAAAGGCAGATGAAAAATATGTCACCCTAAGCAAAAGAGCAATTCTGCATGGGGAAGCCTTCTGTTCTTACACTGAGTCTTCTTTAGGTCACTTTCTCTAAAGAAAAAAAACAATGTTGGAAAATTATAGCAACTAAGTGGAGAACTTTGAATAAAGTTAGGATTATACAATCTATGCAGGTAAATATTTAACTATTGAAAATATTTTTTCTGGGATACATCTTTAATCCGAATCAAAGATCTTATAGGGAGATTTTTTCCCAGTGATGCTCTTTTAAAATATGCAAATTTAAGCTACCTATCTTCTTTTGTGTGTATGCAAAGTAGACTTTACCTTATAACAGATTCTGCATCTGTAATGGCTAAGAAAAACTTATGTAGCTTAACAAATAATAAAAATTACAAGACCAAAGAGACAGCTTTGTAATCCCAAACCAATTAAACAAATGCTGTAAGTATCATGAAGTCATTAATATTTGACTTCGCTCATGTACCATGCATAGTACTGTAGTTTATGTCATTGTCTCATCGAATGCTTAAAACAACCTTAAGAGGTAGGTACTATTATCCTCTATTTTACAGAGGAAGTTGAGGTGATAAATGTGAAGATTTTTCTCTAGAACACATAGCTAGTGAGGGAATAAGCCAGGATTCAAGCTTATATCTGTCTGATTTCAGACTTTGCTCTCTTCACCAGTAACTGTACTTACTTGACAAGCTTACAATAAGTGACATACTGAAAAAAGAATTGAGTGGATATAATACAATACCAATCTGAGCTCCTGCTGGTGATGATTTCTGAGTTCTTAAGGATATCCCCTATTGTTTGGGATGAGAATAAATGCAAGCCTCTTCTTACCAAGGCTGATAGAGTTACATAAGCACTTTCTCCAGTCATTTTCTACTACACTTCCCATCATGCACTCACCACTGTGGCCATCTTTATACTCCTTCAACTAGTTAAGTTCACTCACACTTCTGTGTGTTCCCACTTTGAGTTCTGTTTCCTTTATTTCAGACATTGTTCTCCAGAAATGTCAAGTGATTGAGCCCTTTTATCCATATTTTAACTTGTATTTAACCTTTTTTAGAAAGGTCTTCACTGATATATCTTCTAAAGCAGTATAGCCCTACTATCATTTCCAGTCAATGATAGTTTCCTTTATTTTTTATAGCACTGATCTCTAATAAAAATCATCTTATTCATTCATTTATTTATTTTCTCTCTCTTCCTACTAAAACATAAGCTTTAGGGGAACTGAGAACATATTTGCCTTGTTGACTATGTACTTCCATTTCCTAAGCTGAAGCCTGGCATAGATCAGACACACAAAAAATATTTACTGAGTGAATGAATATTATAGGAATTTCTGCCAGACTCTCAGATTTTTCTGCTATAACATGATTCAAAGTTATTATAATTTGGAAGTCATTGCTGATGTGTAGGAAGACCATTCTTTGAGATAAACATAATTATAGTATAAAATGATACATTTGCATTATCCAACTTCCTTATCTCTGATAACATAAAAGAGTTATACTATGGGTATAGGCAGGGCTACACTTGTTATCTCCAATTAAATATATTAAGAGAAAATGTAATCAGAACAGTATTAACTATATAATTTCCTTGTCCTACACATGATTCTGGACTCACATGTTTCTTAATTTTTGGTGAGTTTAGATTTTTTCTAGATGCATTAATTATGTTGGACTGACATAACCAATAACCTTTACATCTGTTTGTTCCCAAATCTGTGTGTGTACATACACATGGAAATACACACAAAATTTCTTACTGCACATACATTTAATACAGCTATGTGTGCATGTTTTCTGAAGGATCTATAAAACTGGGACAATTATTTCAGTAAAAATAATTGAGGAAAAATCCTTTAATTCACTTACTGTGGAGTCACATTATACAAATATTTAACTCAGCTAAATTCAACTATATTTGTAATTCTAAATCTAAATTTAGATTTGTAATTACATCTAAATCTAACACCTATATTCTAAATCTAAAGCTACTTTTGTAATTACATCTAAGGTCAAGTTCATTTGTGAAAAAAAAACGTAAGTAAAGGAACTAACAATTTAAGTAGGGCAGATAATTCTGTTTTTCACTGCCATTAATAAACTGCATCAAGATGACACATGGCACATAGGATTTGAAAAGGCCGTTCCTTCAGCTGGTCTCAGTTCCTCTCTGCCCCTCCCAGTTTGAGCACCTCACCCTCTTGGAAGTGAGTTTCATGTATAAAGATGCATACTTGTCGTTCTCTGTGAAACTCAAGTCAACAACTTTATGTGAGGTTCCACCAAAGAAACAGCAACATGGTGCAGTGCTGTGTTGAGATGACGCAGTGATAATGGTGAGATGGTCTCACTGTGGCAAGTTCTGGAGTTCTTCTCCAGTATGATTCTTCCCACTAATTTTAGAATCTAAACACAATAAATGTGACACTATTGTATTGGTTGTAAATGAAGATGAGTTAAGTATTGAAATTTTATTTAACTGTTTATAAGTGAGGATGTTATATGTTTCTACTTTCTTTTATTTTCTAAAATTTTGGACATAATATCCCAAATCTTTATAATCTTTTCAAAAGTTGACATGCATTAAGAATTGAGAATGTGAATGACTATTGTTCATGTATGTTCTGTGCCCACTGTGTGCCCGTGACTATGCTATGCACTGTAGTTACTACCAAAGGGAGCATAGTCCCTGACCTGAAATGCTTACAAGTCAGACACATAAATTACCACTGGACCAGGAGCTATGGCAGAAACATGCTCAGAAGGCTGTGGATCACAGAATGAGGTAGTGTAGCTCAGAGCTGGAAGGTCAAAATGTAAGAAGGTGTACCAAAAAAAGAAGAGTATGTTAACCGAGACAAGTTTTGAGAGCTAAAAGAAGTTTTCCATGTGAATAAAAAGGACAGTATCACCCAACGAAAGAAAGCAAATGAAAAAGGGCACGGTAACAAGAGAGACTGATGTGTACTTTGATTGCTTCCAGCATAAGGCAAACCTTTTCCATAATGTAAAACACACAGTAAAACTTCCATAATGAATTTTAATGTTTAACTTTGTGCCCTCAAATATAAAATGGCAATTTTCATAAATCTTCATTTAACAATACCTCACCTCATAAAGGTCTTAATAAATGTTGTTTTGAGAAATACTAATTTTTTCCTCATGACACTTTAGCCACAAAAGCAAGTTCAAGGGTAATCATTGCTAAAAGGAGGGATTACACTCATTACAAAATCATCTGAATCCAATAAAATCACTTGACTTTACTTCTTCTGAATGGTCTAACTCAGACCTCTCTAAGACTTTTGAGACTAGTTACTGAGAGTGTGCCAATAAGTACATTCAAACGGCAAAAATAAATGAACAAGTAAGAAAGGAATTTTAATCAATATTAGTACATAAATTTAAAAATAACCAATTGTGCTTAGTTTGACAGTTTTTGATTAAATTCATAGACTAATTTGAAGATACCTGTGAATTTAATATGCATACCTATAAATACAGTAATATTCTCTGCTAAAATTATCCTTGATCCATATGATGAAATTAAAAATTTAAGGGTTTGACACAAAGTATATTATGAGTAAAAAAAAAGCTGGCCTAAATTAATTGCATAGAAACTTCTTGTTATTTCAGTTTTCTAGCAATTTCTGATCTCAAACATATGGCTTTGGGAAATTTCCCAAAGTTTCACTGGTTTCTTTAGTATATGATCATATATTCATGCACACATGAGTAAAAAAATACTAGCCTAAATTAATTGCATAGGAACTTCTTGTTACTTCAGTTTTCTAGTATTTTTTATCTCAAACATATGGCTTTGCAAAATTTCCCCCAAATTTCACTTGTTTCTTTAGTATATGATTATATATGCACACACATGCATGCACACATATATGCATGCATATACACATACTAAATATATATGTGCACATACATATATACACACACATACTAATGGAGATTAGAATGCATTTGGCGTTTTGTGTTTGTCAGATGCCTCAAATGAGCTAGTTGTAATGCTGTGGAATTCCCTACTCTGTAAAATAAACCACAAGTATTCTCTTTCACCATCACATCCCAGTCTTTTAAACCTGAGTTCCGTTTAGTTTTAACCTTAAAAAGTTAGAAAAGAGGAGTAGGAGCAGGTAGAGGAGGGTATGGTGATGGAAGGCGGCTTGACTTGGGGTGGTGAACACAAAGCACAATACACAGATGGATTATAGAAGTGCACACCTGAAACTTATATAATTTTATTAAATAATGTCACCCCAATAAATTGAATAAAAAAGAAATAACTGAAAAAATGTTTTCACTAAAAAGTTATACACTCTACTAACATTTCATTGGCCAAAGCAAGTCACATGGCCACTATTTTTTTAAGTTATTATTTTCTGTTAGTTTAACAATCATCATGATTCATTATTTAGTTTCACCTAGCCTAAATAAAAGTAGTGTCTGGATTTGGCCTTTAATATTACTTCAGTTTTCCAAATTCTTTCAACTATGTTGATTTAGGAATACAGAGAAAACATACTCTATAAAGAAAGACTGATTGTGTTCAAAAGAATGAACAGGAGGAAAATTACACATACAAAGAGACAAAAAGACAGAGAATAAAACACATTTAAATATGTTTTAAGTTTTACTTTGTGTTCAATTTTCTTTGGCTAATATCATTCATTGTTTCAATAGTCTACCTGAAACTGTTTTTTTTGTTTTTTTTTAACTTTTCATCATTTTAAAGTAATTTTTTAATTAAAATTAATCTATGCTTTCCTTTCTATGTTGTCTTTCAGAAAAAGGCCAACACAGCTGTTTTTAACAACCAGACCTTGTGTAATTTCAGGTGTTTTCTACTTTCTTGATTTCTGCAGTTACCTGTTTGTAGCAGTTATCTGTTAGCAGCATCATAACACAAAGATTGGAAGGGAGGCAGTTTTTAGCCCTATAGTTAGCTGGCCAGAGCAGAGAGATTAACAATAACCACCACCACAAAAGACAAAAAACTTTCCGTAGTAACAGAAGAGGTCTTCATTAAAAGCATGTAAGACATGAAGTACAGAAAAGTTGATCTACTTATCCTCCTCAGATAAGAAATCTTACCCTTGGTTCTTAGCCTCTATCCAAAATATGGGTACCACTATCTTTGTCTTCATTTCTGACTCCCAAGGTAAGGTTTAGCATTAATTGACAACAGGAGTGTAGAGCTATAAGTATTTATATTACATAAATATACATTTTTCAACAATAGGCTAGAATCACACTCTTCTTTATAAGGTTTTATCTTGTATCATCTTCGACTAAGTAGACATAAGTTTTATGAGCATTTGGGTGTCTCATGCTTTCTCCAAGATCTTAGTAATAAAAAATATATAATTCACTAACAGAGATACACAGAAAAGCTCAGAATCAAAACATAATAGAAGAAATCCGACATGTAAAACCCGGATGGCTCCTCAGGTGTTTAAGAATTTAACTGAACCCGTTTGAAGGTATTAACATGTCTACAAAAGAATACAAGTAAGAGAGGAGGTTCTAGGTATCCAAAAATTGAAGGGAAGGATTGAGGTTGGATGAATATAAGAAAGGAGCAGAATAGTAGACTCATTGAAAATGACCAAGGGTCTGGAAAGGTTCTCAAGGCTGTCCCTGCGGTGGACAGGGAGAGCTACAGTTACAGCCAGCATAAGCCAAGCTAGTCTTGTTGGCAAAACTGCCATTATTGTTGTAGTTACATTAGCATGTAACTCTCTCATTCTAATAACATGGTTACCAACATCTTTAAGACAATTATTTAGCTTACCACATGAACCTGCCTAAGGAATAGAAAAAGGTTGTTTTGCCATAAGGGTGTTCAGTATTCTAAACTTTGTACTTTTTATTTTAAAATTATACTTTTGCATCTGAGCTTAGATGGAGTAAATCTACTGTGGAGAGATAGATCTGCTGTCATTAGCTGACAAAATCCTATTTATAAGCCTATAAGCTCATTGATCACTGAGTGAATGAGTGCTCTCCTATAAGATACCTTGAAAATTTTTCTTATGAAAAACAACACACTGCCATCCTTATTAGTTCTCAGTTCAAATGCCACTTCCCTAGCAGACTTTTCCGACCACAGCATCTAAATTAGCTCATCATCATCACTGTCTGTTATACTAATTTATTTTCTTCGTACCTTATATTATCTTATCTGTTTCCATCTATTGGAGTATATGTTCCATGATAGTCTATTTTGCTACTCAATATATCTGGTGTCTAAAACAATGTGTAAATCATAAAAACAACTTTGAAATGTTAGTTTAATGTTGAATAAAGGAAAGATAGAGAAACTGTGCCCAGTTTCCATAAGTTTAAAAAGTGATCATTTGATGTGAATAATAGGACCTGTGTCATTGTGCAATCCTGGAAGGTGTATTAATTTGGGGAGAGAAGGAGAAATCAAAGGATTTTATTTGACAACTTAGAATTAATCAAAATTTTAAAATATTTTGAGCTTATTACTATTTAGAAATATAGAACACTAGACCTAATTCTGAGGGACTGAGTTGAAATAGTTTGCTTTATCTAGCCAAACATAAATTTAACTTGAAAAAGACTCTTGTGTCTAAAAGACTGCTTTTGTCTTTGTTCTAGCAAACAGAAACTAAGTAATAATAATAACAACAACAATGCAAGCAAAGGAGCAGAAAGCAAGACATTAATCCACAGATGAAATAACAAATGAAAATCATTTATAGTACAAGTGACACATAAATTTTACTGTTGTCTTAATTTCATAGTAAATTTATTCAAATTTTATGAAAAATAGATATGTTATTATTATTTCATTGATTTGGAACTTACAAGCTCCAGATAAACGACTAACATTCATTCCTTCAATGTTCAACAAATTCACATGGGGAACCTAGTACCAGACATTGAACAAGCATCTGCAAACTCAGCAATGAACAAGTTGCGCGCTCTCATCTGCTTTCATGGCCTTTATAACCTAGAGGATAGCTATAAGCTAAACTTCTGTACCCAGTTATTTTAGTCTTCCTAACAACTTATCCCAACCAGAATTTAATTGCTGAACAATTAGCATCTGACATTTCCAAACACATATTTAAAATAACCTAACAAAACAAGGAAACAAGGAGTAATGGGAAGAACACAGGCTAGAACAGGGAAAACCTGGTTCTTGCCTTAGCTTTCCTCCCAATCACTGGATGGTTATGAGCAAACATGTGTCCTTGTAGGGCTTTCCCTGGTGAGATGAAGGACTGGATGACAGAACCTCTAAAGTTCCATCTGGACCTATGAATGGCTCTCAAATTCATTTGATTTAACACATCACATTTATGTATAAACAAAGGTAAAATAGGGACAGGCAGCAAAAGTGGTCATTTGTGAATATACAGCCTTCTCTAAAGGTCTGCTGATTACTCAGCTGTGAAGTACAGTAGACACCTCCTATCTCAGTTTCACATTCCAGGGTTTCAGTTACTCACAGTTACTGTAGTCAAAAATATTCAATGGGAAATCCCAGAAATAAATAATTTATAAGTTTTAAAGTGCACACTGTTCTGAGTAGTGTGATAAAATCTCACGCCTTTCTACTCTGTTCAGCCCTTCATCCAGCATGTCCACACTGCATACCCTCACTTCAGTCACTTCGTAGCTGTCCAGGTTATCAGATCAGCTGCTGTAGTACACAGGGCTTGTGTTCCAGTCACCCTTATCATACTTACTAATAGCCCCCAAGCCCAGGAGTAGAGATGCTGGCAGTTTGGATATGCCAAAGAGAAGCCATAAAGTGCTGTTTCTGAGTGATAAGGTATGTAGATACAGGGAAACAACATAATACACATGTAGGGGTTAGTACTACCCACCGTTTGAGGCACTGACTGAGGGTCTTGGAACCTATCTCCTGTGGGTAAGTGGGGACTACTTATTGCAGTTCTATTTCCATGGCATTAAAAAATGTCATCTATTTAATTAAGGCCTTAAACTTCCTCTTTGGGGAAGATCACAACAACTGACAAGTGTTTTAATATACATTTTTCAAAGACATTTAAAGCATGACTTTTATAAAGTAAACTTTATGAGGTGATGGATTTCCAAATTGGGAGCATTTATTGAGAATTTGGACATTTGGCTAGTTACAGAATCCACCTTTCACTGTTTAAAGTTAGTCTTTAGAAGTTGTAAATCAAAATCAACTTTCTAAAATACTTGATTTTTCCATTTCCATCAGTTTGTTGTTATAGGATTAGTATGAATGTTGAATTGGTGTCATTTGTGTTTAAACTAAACATTGAATTAATTGTGGAAAAAAATAACAAATAGATGAATCTTGCAAATTAAATAAAAATATTTCAATAAAAAGTCTAAATCATTATAAATATTAAGTAAATTTTGATGTTTATTTCAAAAGAATTTTTATCTAATAATTTATTTTCCTTGGAAGAAACTATATGAACGTAATACTTAGCTAAGCAAATTTTGTTTTATTTTTCTTTTGTTATTTATCAATTTCAAATGCAACTCATTAGAAACCATGAAAATTAGTTACATGGATAATAATGTTAATCACTGCTATGTATTTTTTGGAAAATGTTTATAAAACACTGGAGTAAAATTATACATATACATACACATAAACACACACCACATACTCACTACTAGAATGCTCTGGGAATACTTTTTGGATATAAAGAAAACATGATTCCTTAACTGTAATAAATTCATGTGAAGCTACTTAGTCTCTCCAAAAACAAGAATAGAACTATAGATTTGTGTGTGTGTGTGGTACTAAATTAAAATTTATCTCTTCCATTTTTGTTTGCATTTCCTTTTGTTTTTTGGGCCAGAATTATAAACAGGAAAGCAGATTACGAAGACATTTTAAATAATGGGGAAAACATGTTATCTAAGTTCCTTTGAATTTAAAAAGAGAACATTTTTTTCTCATTATCAATTCAGTACTTTTTGTTTTTTAAAAAAAACATTGGGATATTATTTTTCTGTTCCTCACTCAAGTCTTTCTGCAAGGATAATGAAGTATAATAGTTTACAGATTATAAGAAATCATTGGTTTTCCCCACAACCACTCGGATTGAACCAGAAAGCCATCCTTCCACTTTCTTCCTCTTCCAGGTGTTTGTCTAGCATACTGAACAATAAATGCTGCATTCTTGGTCAGGGGTTTTAGGCAATAAATTGAAACTATTGTTTATAGCTATTTAAATTTAAAGGAAAAAAAAAGAAAAACAGGATACAATTTCCTCCCTGAGTCCCCTGAAAAAGTTGCATAATTTGGGTAAATCACATGTAAAAAGTTGCATAATTTGGTCTCCCGTGCTAGGAATGGAGGAGGAAAAAGTGTACTAGAAGCACATAATTTCTGGATATCTTCCTTATAATTTTAAAAATTTAAATCATCATAAAAAGTGTAAATCTTAGTACAAGGAATAGACAGAGCTGCTATTTATCACATGTGAAAGTAAATTATATGGTAAACATACTTACGATTTTCAATACATGGATCAGGAGAGATAGGAAATTCTGAAGCACCAATATTTCCTCTAGTATGAACAAGCTATTTTAAGAAGTATCGAGAGCTTTTAGCTCACTTATTATCAACTCTTTTTGATTATTTCTAAAAAGCAACTCAGATTTACTAATTACAAAATAGGATGCCAATTTGGCAATTATTTTAAGTTAATGTAAAGTAAGAATATAAAGGTTTGGAAGATATGCTTTTAGTTAATTCTACCCCTAAGAGAAAAAAAAATAATTCAGAGTTTCCAAAGACAGATTCAGTTGCCTGTGAGGTCCTTCTTCATTCAAGGTTGTTCAAGTAAGGACTGACTGATGAAGTAATTACTGATGATGTCATAAAAGGTCATCATTTTCTTTGCCTCTAACAAATGCCCACTCATTTTTTAGAGTTGGATTAAGCACAGCCTCCTCCAGAAAGCCTTCTTTGAGGTCTGATTTGGATATCACTGTGTATATCTGCACCCTGGCTTTATATTCAAAATGCACTTTTAGCAAACCCCACACGTTATCCACCAGCATTGCAGGCCCAATAAGAAAGGCATGGCCATGAAGGCCTTACGTTAATCTCCATGTGTTAATTCTTGGATCTTAGAGAGGCCAAAAGGTTCCTCGGGATAGTCCTGAGCCAGTCAGAGTAGTAAAGGGGCGTTCAGGAGCTTGAAAGGCTGTCTAGTCACCAATAATGAAGAATAATTTTAATATTCACTAATTGTAGCTGATGAATATCAACTTTGTCTTACTGAAGCATTGGTCAGGATGTGCCATCAAGGACAGACTTTATTTTTCTGTCTCCCAACTAAACAGTAAAGTCCTTGAGAGAAGGGTCTACATTTTCGTATTTTCTTTGTATCCCTAAGATTTAGGACAGTGTCTAACACAAAGTAGGCAATCAAAGCACATTTCTTGGGTGTACCAAATCACATGGATCAACTTAGAGGCTGAACTAAACGGTTTTGACAATTAAAGTTTTTGTCATTGTCTTTTGCAGTACATTTGTTTACCTCCTGGAAACAGGGGTGCAATACAGTGGTCATATGATTTCATAAGGTATTGAATTTTATTAAAATGGTTTTCAATTCTTAAGAAAATACTTTATTAGCAGTAAGTTTTACATAGAGGGCAATGAGATTCTAAATCTTATTCATCCTAAAAATGTCATTGTAAGGTATTGTTCAGGGAGGTTTTAAACAGGACACAAATGGGAAACTGAAATGACAGAATTATTAGATATTGAGCTTTTTATGCTGAGTCAGCAGAAGGGAATGCAGTAGATCACGTCTCCTGAATCCTGGCACCAAATGTTCTATTCTATATTATACTGAAAGGCAATTTAAAGTCTCTTTCCCATATAACTGTTTAAAAAGAATTTCACATTTGCTCTGATCCAAGATTTGCACATATGATGAACACTGCCATTTAAAATATATCAATACCAACCTAATTATTGCCATAATTATAATTCTTACAAGAACACAGTATTGGGTGTTATACTGCATTATTTTGAGAAATAAACCATAATGCCTGTCTTCTAATTAATCAAAGACACTTCAGCTAAGTACAGAAGTACTATGACATCTAGAAATACTACTGCTGTTTTTTGTAAAGTGAGAGTTATAAATCATGGCATTATAGTTCAAGGTTCAACGAACAAGTCTATTACCGACATTAGCAGGGGAAACATGTGGGAAAAGAGAAAGTGCTCTTCTTTGAACCTGAGATGCAGCAGAAGGAGTCACATTCTTAAACAAAAAAAAGGGAAAGTAGTATTCTCATGTAAACACAGTGAGAAGGATAACTGCTCACATATTATTTTATACTGGTATTCCTGTACTTATTATGCTAGGTAAGTAAAATTGAATGATAGGCAGAATAAGTGCTAAAATGTTTTGAGAAAGTTTAAATATTCTATTAAATCTAAGAATTGAAGTTACACATAGACTTAAACTGCAACAACAAAAAAGTGAGAAAATATGGAAAAGGAAAAGAAGGATTTTAAATCAAATGAATTGAGCGCTCAGGTCACAGAGTAGCATAGATAAACCTAAGGTACAATCAGTAAACCTATGGTACAATTGCTGGCATTTCCTCCTCTTCAGAGCTGCAAGAGAGTTTACAGCTTTATGATGTCTATCAGGTAAACACAAATATGGTGCAGAGGTATAAAACAGCTTGTCCTGATGTCCAGATTCACACAAATCTGAGTGAATATCTTCCCATGGGTCCTCATTAATGGAACACCTGATTTGATATAGTGAACTATGCATATCCTTGCAATAGCATGTTTTTATGAACATTTCCTTTTAAAGTCTTCAATGCAGTCTAATGATATAATGCCAAAGCATAGTTTAATAAAAGCACTGTACATTATTGTACATGGAGTAAGAGGAGAAGTGATAAATTTCTGCTTTAATCATGGATAAAATTTTTAAACTTCCAAGTCTGTTTGGACTTAGAGTAATAGATATATATATTCTATTTTGCACTGAATTTTCTTTATAACAATTGAAAAACAGTTCAGATGTTGTATAGATTAATAAGAACGTGGCATATGGAAACTATTACTTACAGTAATTGGATATATTCTATTTTGCAACTGAGCTTTTGGTAACAACTGAAAAACAGTTCAGATTATACAGATTAATAAGAACGTGGCATATGGAAATTATCTGTTACTTAGTAGATAAATTCAATAAGTGTTTATTGAGCACATAATGTGTGCCTGGTGCCATTTGTTGGAAGGGAACAATAAGAGTTTAAACAAAGGAAAAGATTATGTATCGATAATTGTAGTTTTCTGTGTTTATTATAGCTGAAGAAGTCCCATGTAAGGTAAAAATAAATATAGTAAGGGCTGCAGAGAATAGTTGCAACCTATCTGTATGGCCTGTCCATGAAATGTTCCTTCAGATAGCAGAACTGTCACATTTAAATAAAAATGTTTCAGAACCTTACAAGATAAATCACAATTCTCTATGGCTAAAAAAAATCTAGTTTTATAAGAAGATATAGGTAAACTACGTTTGACTCTACTCCTTGCCTGTTTCTCAGATGCCCCTCCTTGGCTCCCAGAATATTCTGTATGTGTGTCCACAGAGGGTAATTTTTGGTGTCTCCCATCACCCAGATCAGAAAATAACAATAGTTGTTGCATCCTATATACCTGATGACTTGTATAATGCATAACATAGTGGGTCTATAAAAAGAAGAAAGGAAAGAAAAAGAGATGACCAAAGAGAGAATGGAATAAATGATGAATCAAAATGCAACCCCGGACTATCCATTTCTCTAATTTAACTCTAATTGTTTTGAAACAAAACAAAAACCACACTAAATTGTGGTAACATTTTCAAAGCACACGTGATGAACACTGTCTTGTGCTGTCTTTAATGATACTTTCAGAAGACATCCTGTGATAGATACTGTATAATTCTTTCTAAGAGTGACACATGAGTTTGAGCTTGATAAAGCTGGAATGTTATATTTTATTGAGGCACAGGTTTATTGTTTTTTAAAAATATGATATGTATATATAATTCTATGTATGATTTTGTGATTATTTTCCTTCCCACATACACCTGGTAATACCCAGATCAAGAAGATTTGATTTTGTGGTATTCAAACAACAGAAAAAGTGATTTTGTGTTCTATTATCTTTTTCTGTGATCTCCTGGTAGATCTTGAAATTGAAGTTGGCATATTTGTAAATATGATTTATCTTCCTAGGTCTTTTGAAATTTCATTTATTTGGCAGATATATAATCCTAAGAATTTAGGGGTAATGTTGTCTATATTAACACAATAGGAAATTAGCCTTCAGAGTTCTAGGTTAACATATTTCTCTGTAGTACTATGAAGGTAATTGGTCCTAACATGATAATTTAAAAATTGAGGCTCTCTTAGTGCATAACTCAGTTCTTAGGTTAGTCCAGAAAGCTAAAGTACATACCACATTTATAAACCTTGCCTATATTAGTTTTAACTTTGAAACAGCTAGCCAGACAAAAATTTGTTTTGAAGTTAACATGTAAGAAGGTTGTTTGCATGGTTAGACGAACACTCCTATCCCCTTATGAGTAAACTATAGGAAAAGCTAGCTTGTTTTGAAAGCTTTCCAAGTAGTAGTGATATATTCACAGTGATTCATTCACTCATTCTGGGCTTCCTGTAATCAATAGCATGTGGGCAAGGAACAGTTTAAATCTCTCTGGCTCATGTAGGTATTTAACCTGTGACTTTGCCCCTGTACACATGATGCTTTCATTTAGAGAATGATGTAAAAAAGAAATATTGTACTCTCCTTTAAGAATAGGCCAAAGGCAGAATGTGTAAAACTCAACAAATGGTTCCCCCTCTCCCTCATACCACATTTACTAGAAAGAATGTTTTCTGTTATTTAAAGGATAATGCTAGTGAGAATAGGGAAAAGCACATGTTCTTTGGATATTGTTAGAAATAGGTAAGGTATTACTATTATTGAAATTAAAAAACATGTTAATAAGACAACTATGTAAACAAATAATATTTAATTTTTGTGTTAGAGCACCAAATATAAAAAATTCATTCCTATAGAATGTATTTATAAGTTTGGGTTCAATACGAGAATTATTATAACTATAAAATTGGTAATGTAACATTTGCTTTAACTTTCCCAGTTTATGTGTTCTACTTATTCACCAGAAGATATTATTTTTCTTCACTTAAATAATTTTCTCTGTATTTGTGAGTTTTATTATTTCATAATGACAACTTAAGTGTACTGATTTTCAAATTATATATAAGCATCTCTTAAATCTGGATACATTTTCAAGACAAGAATAGTATTATATTATCTTTGTTTTGTTTAGTTCTTTTTCTAGGGTTTTGTTCTGTTCTTTCATTTGGGCCATATTTCTTTGTGTCCTCAATTTGGCAGCTTCCCTGTGTTTGTTTCTGTGCATTAGGTAGAGCTGCTTTGACTCCCTGCCTTAGAAAACACACTTGTAAATTATGTGGGGCAGAGCCTTAGGTAATCACCAGGACCCAGCAACCCCCTTCACTGCTTTGTGAATTTGTGTCGAGAGAGGGCTCAGAGAAAGGACAGTGCCACTGCCTGGTTTCTGGAGTTTTGCCCAGCTCTTGCCCCCTTTCCCGGCACTTCACCCACTTCCTGTATGCAATTGGCACCCTTCCATCTGTGCCCTGGTGGTGAATCTCAATAACCAACCTATTGGATGCAGAGTTCAAAATACTGGTGATCAGGATACTCAAAGAACTCACTAAGTACAGCAAAAACATAAGGGGAGAAATAATGATTATACTCTAAGCAAATTTTTTAAAAGATTTTATTTATTTATCTTTAGAGGGGAAGGGAAGAAGAGAGGGAGAGAAACATCAATGTATGGGTTGCCTTTTGTGTGTCCCCTGCTGGGAATTGGCCTACAGGGAACCGGCCTGCAACCCAGGAATGTGCCCCGACTGGGAATCGAACCCGCGATTGGCTGGTTCGCAGGCCCGTGCTCAGTCCACTGAGCTACACCAGCCAGGAGCCTCTAAGCAAAATTTATAGAGAACCAAAGTGGAGAAGATGAAGCCTAAAATCACATCAACAATTTGGAATACAAGCAAGGGAAAAACATTCAATCAGAGAAGCAGGAAGGAAAAAAATTCAAAAAAATGAGGATAGGTTTAGGAACCTCTGGGACATCTCCAAATGTGACAACATCTGAATCATAGGGGTGCCAGAAGAAGAAGAGGAAAAGAAGAAAGTGAAAGCTTATTTGAAAAAATAATGAAAGAAAATTTCCCTAATTTGGCAAAGGAAATAGACATACAAGTCCAGGAAGGACAGAGAATCCCAAACAAGTTGGACCCAAAGAGGACCATACCAAGACACATCATAATTAAAATGCCAAAGGTTAAAGATAAAGGTAGAATCTTAAAAGCAGCAAGAGAAAAACAGATGGTTTCTTACAAAGGAGTTCCCATAAGAATATCAGCTGATCTCTCAAGAGAAACTTTGCAGGCAAAAAATATTCAAAGCGATGAAAAGCAAGGACCTACAACCCAGATGATTCTATCCATCAAAGCTATCATTTAGAATAGAAAGACAGATAAAGTACTTCCCAGACAAAGTAAAGCTAAAGGAGTTTATCATCATCATACATTATTACATGAAATGTTAAAGGGACTTATTTAAGAAAAAGAAGAAAATCAAAACTATGAACACTAAAAAAGCAACACAGCTATCAACAACTATATCTTAAAAAAAACAAACTAAGCAAACAACCAGAACAGGAAGAGAATCATATATATGGAGATCACATGGGTTATCAGTGTGGATGGTTAGGGAAGAGTGGTGGAAAAGGTATAGGGGATAAGAAGCATAAATAATAGGTATAAAATAGAGAGGGGGTGTCAAGAATAGTACAGGAAATGGAGAAGCCAAAGAAATTACATGCATGATCCATGGACATGAACTAAAGTGGGGATGCTGGAGAGTAAGAGGGTACTGAGCAGAGGGGGACAAAGGAAAAATTAGGACAACTGTAATATATAATTGATAAAATATATTTTAAAAATAAAATAGCACCAGAAAATTAAAGATTATATCAAGACCTAGATATGATGAATACAATAAATGACTCAATAACAATTTATTATATTACACTTAGTTCTTCTCTTCCTCTTAGAACTTCTCTGACTCATCTTTCAATGTCTGCCCACCCCTTACCTTCTTTCTCTGTCCCTCTCTATCTCTCTATTTCTCTCTCTCTCTCACACACACACACATAAACACACATGCACACACAGGAAAGTTGTGATACATGTTTTCAACTGTCTCCTAAATGTCTCTTTATCTTTGTCAGTTAACATAGTCATATCAGACTGCATCTTAATAATAAAAATTAGTCTTTAGTTATTGAGTATATAATATGGGCCAGCACAGGAACAGGCTTTTAACTGTATAAGCTTATTTAATACTTACACCTGCTCTGTTAGACAGATAATTACTATTCCTTTAAACTTGAGGAAAAGTTACCTATATTCTTACAGAAACTAGCAAAATTTCCATTTCATCTTGGCAAAGCTTTGTTTCTTTAATTCTTCTAGTGTTCCCTATCTCAGTAAACCATGAACCAATCTACCAACTGCTGAGGATCAAAATTTCAGAGCAAACATCTACTTTTTTCTAATACATCTGCCAGAAACCAAGACTTGCTAATTGCACAGAGGCAGCTCCTCTTACCACAAAGCAGCTCTGACCATGAGTGTGCAAGGTGACAGGACTCAAGCTACCCAAGAAAAAGTATGTTCTGGGGTCCAATTCAGAAACAGAGAATACATCATTTTATGTGTCAGTCTATGATCTAAGACATGGTTTACGTAACTGTGGAAGTATGCTTACATTACCAGTTGTTTTTATTGGGGAGAGACACTGATTTTGAGAGTATTACACCTGCAGTGTTTAATGAGCTGGATATTGACAGCTATTTTGAGTAAAAAAAGACAGCTATATTCTGTGGAAACTTTATTGCAATTTCTAATTCCACAATCTGAGTTCTTGTGATGTCCATCAAAAACAAAGTCTGGATCAATTAGACTGCAAATTTAGTCAATTAAAAATATCTCCAAGATGATCTGCATAGAGAAAACTGGCCACACTTAGAGTAGTTTGTTTATGTGTTATTGGGGCTCAGTCATTAGTTCTTTACACGTGGCACAGATTAACTGAAATACCATTGCTCCCACAGTTTGAAATAGTTTCAACTATGTCGTGAGGCAAGAGAGATTTTAGCAAAAATTAGTAGATGATAATGGGGTGAAATTATTCCACAGCTCTTTATGGTTTTACCTCCCCCTAATCAGAAAAGATTTTAAAATTATATTCATAAATTTGGATTTTTATATGTGAAAATTATAATATGTAAAATGGGCCATTATAGAGAAAAATCACCAAAAACTTAATAAGGTTTTTGAAATTCAAACCCAATTATCAAGGAAAAAATTTCAAAGGCAAAACACATGAAAAAAAACTTGAAACTTTCCTCTTGTATGACTTTCACCTAGAGATTTTAGAACTACCATTAAAACTGCTATAATCTTTCCCTAAATGCAAATATCCCTTTGTGAAAATAAGTAGATATCCATTTGCATACTCTTTTCATCATTGTGAGAATTCTTGATAGAATACCTATAAATCATAAGTCATTCCAAGTTTAAAAGTAAAAACAAAAACAAACAGAAAAACCTGGTAGTTACTATATAAGCCATTATTCAACAGGCATTTATAAAGCACCTAGTTTGAGTTATGCACCCTGCTCGGCCCTCCTCCCCTAGACCCCTAGGTGAGGGGCAAGAGACAGACTCTAAAATCAGCACATTTGCCAAAAGTAGCTTATCAGAAAACTAACCTTGAAAAATTTTGTGTTTGCCCCAAAGGTACAATATGCATTTTTGGATACTCATCCCTAAAGAGTAACTTCTAAGCCCACGAACATTTAAGAAGTAGCTACCTTAGACTAAAGGAGAAATACACAGAATGCCTGTATAAACAATGAAAGCCATTCTGTATGTAGGAAAGCCACCAAATCCCTAACCTAAGGTTGGGAAGGGGATACAGGATTCTAAAAGATTCCTACCTTCTGAAGAATTTACTCAATTGAGGCACGTGTAGGGTAAGCAAGACAATATGTGAGGATTAAGCATAATGGTGAAGATGTAAGCAGTCAAGTTCTGAAATCAGTACTATGTTAACTAAATGTGTTTGTGTTACAACTACGTGATACAGCAAAAAGCATCTGCCTTCAGGGTTGCACCCTGAGAGGGGCCCAGGGAGCAAAAGTTTACAAGACTCATTCTGAGAGTCCTGCACTTGTAGACTCTCATTTGCAAGACACGGAGCGAATGCTTTCTTATAGATTGTGGCAGAAGTAGTAACATTTTATATTAACCATCCCAAGAGACTAAATGCTTCTCCAGGTTTCTTCCTTTTACAGGGTATGGTGACTATGGTCATTTGTTTTGTTAAAGATAAACCTATAAAGATGTATGCACTTTTTGTATAATCCTTCATTGAAACGATTCACATAAAATGAATTAACCAGTATTTCATTGAAACTACATAGGAAGCATATGTAGTTTCCTAGATAAAAACTTGAAAAAGTTTTATCTACCAAGGAATAACCCTTTATTTTAATATACTCATATGTAATATGAAAGAATTTACTGATATTCTCTTTAATTGGCATGCTATTTCTACTAGTTTATTTTTGGGAATACAAAAATAAGTATTATACCCATATTTACCTACATATATATTTATACAGGTAGACTTATAATTCTAGTTCCCTCTAAAATCTTAACTCCTTTAAGCAAATTCTTACTATGAGATTATTCAAAGATACAATCACACAACTGATATCTGAATGCTTTTCACAAATCCTGTTGTCTGACAGTCACAGATATGAGGTGTATCACTGTCTCCCTGTCATGGGTTAAATGAGATGCCATAAGAAAAATGCTATGGCCAATCTTCATTTCCCCCCTGGAGGTGGACAGGATGCGGCTTTATTTGTTTTAGCATTCCCTGCAACAGACAGTATATCTTTCATATAGTAGTCATTTAATAAACATGAGAAAAGCATAGCATCATTCTCACTGAGAATACTTTGTGTTTGTAAAAAAATTTACAATAATATTACCAAAAAATATACAAAAATATGCATTTAGTCTTTTTCATCAAAATATGACTGCTACATATATATGTTCATGTCTTTAGCTGACAATATGGCAGATTAACTTGGGACTAATTTATTTAGGTCTATGAGAGAATATTTCATTTTTGTAGTTTTTGCATTAAAATAATTGTTAATCAAAATGCAGATTCTCATAAATGCTCATCATTTCTTAATAATAGTTTTTAAAATTTAATGTACTATTTAGCTTCTGTTACAAAGATGATTTCTAACAATCCAGCTGATGTATTCAAGTATAAAATAATTTATTTCTAACAAATATACAATAAGAGGATCTCAAAAAGAAACTAACACTACTGAGTGTCAGGTGCCACCATCCCTTATGTTTCAAGTTGTATCAGCAGACCTAATCCGAATTGTCCATGATTCAGTGCCCTAGATGGTTGACGTCAAAAGATTACCTAAAGATAAGTACTTAGTGTCTGACCTCCAGAAGAGAGTAATGCCTTGGATTTTCTGAAAAATGGGAGGAATTGGTTCAAATGGCACTAAAAATAGTGTTGGAAAAAAAGATTCACAAAGGTATCTTTTACCATTGATTTTTTTGATGGGGGAACGACTTATAAAAGTTTCAAAGAACAGAGTGTTCATAAAAACTGCTAGCAAGAGATATTCTAGAGATGTATTCTGTTTAGTACAGAAAAGTTACATTATGACTTTAAATATAATTCCCCCCTTTCCTTACCACAAATATGTTGCTCAAATTGTACCTTTTGGGACTACTTCTGGATACCTTTTTAACAGGGTTAACACAAGCTCGTTAAGTTCTGCCTTGTGGCTCACTTGAGGATCAGATGAGAGCCAAACAGGAGGGTGGTTTTTGTGATGTGGGGTCGGCATGTATGTGTGAGTGTGTGCTCGTGTGTATGTGCCCATTAACTGTTCAAATAATCCAGGAAAACAGAAAAAATGCTGAATGGAAGTTTTGTGGGCAGGACTAGCCATGGAACAGAGCATTATTAGTTAGTGGATTTCCAAAGACTGCTACCACACAATGAAGCTACAGTTTACAGAAGGCCAGCCCTAGCTAGGAGCGTGTGTTTGTACGCAGGTGTGTGTGTGCACAGGCAAAATATAAAATAGTTTAGAACATCTCTATTGATCACCATTTTCTCTTCCTGGAAACAATCTTTAAAAAAATGGAGCTTTCTAGTATTTAAGTTACTGGGTAGTATTTAACTAATAATCTAAAAAATGGTCTGGAGTCTGGACGACAATGTCTAGAAAGGGTGTAATTTTGGAGTCTGAACCTGCCTGATACTCGGCTCTCATTCAGCCACATAAAAGGGAGTGTGGCAAACCCCTAACTGTTACCTGTCTATACCCAATCAACCACAATGTCCTTTTCGGGACAACTCGGTTATGATGAATACTTTCACACTACAATGAATCCTTGGTGTTTGCAACTCAAATTATACACTGCCATTTCATTCAAAGTTATTTTGCCTAAAGTCTTGCCTGGCAGCTAAATTCTTTCTTTCTTATGAGCATAGAGTGTAATGCAACATTGAACAAAACCCTGTAAAACCCGGTAAGATAGCAGTGGTCGATGGAGAAAAGCAGGGAAAGCAAATGTACCATTATTCTAAAGATGTTTAAATATCCCTGGAGGAAAACATTCAGGGGAAGGGTAAGAGAAAAGTATATGTTAATGAGTAGTCAGAATTTCGTAAGTTACCAGGAGTCAAAGGGCACATTTTTATAATGGAGTTGCATGCTAATGCTAAAAAATCACATGGAGGAGTTCAATGACAGTAAAAGGTGGAGAACAGGCAGGCAAAAAATATGAGTTATCACTGGTGGTGGGATTTTCATATTCCAATGGGCCTTCCTAGGAACTAAATAGGAGGGATTAAGTCTGGATTAAACTCTCAGACTGCGTTTAGCTCCTAAAGTGGATCTCCTAAATGAAGACCAATTGTTCCTAATTGCAAAATGATAGGGTTTTACAATTCCAATGCATGAAAGAGCTAACTGAAAACTACCTAAAGAGATCAGCAATACAGCAATTTCCATTCCAATTTAGTGTGCATACTCATTCTTATACAATATTATATGTGTGCGTATTGAAACATGTTCTACACTGCAGAGAGCTTTAAAGTAAAATACATTTATAAACAGATGAGAGGTGGAGCTAATCTGTGCCTCCTAACTTATGTCCTTACTATTTCACAACAGATATTTTTAAAGAGAAATTAGTAACTGTATGTTATGCATCTTAAAAAAGCAAAACATGAATCTAACTTGAATGTAAAATCTGAAAAATAATACAGCTTCAAAGTGGTCTTAACCACCGCCAGATGCTTAATGAGTTTAAATCTTATTACTGGAATGGATTCCTGATGCCCTTCTGTTATTTTGGTACCTTATTTGTTTAAACTCTTTTAAAATAAAAGTATCTTATTATTTTTTAGACTATGTATTGGCATGAACAGAATAATAGAGAATATTCTCTCTAACAATACTTTGGGCAGTTGTTCGGAAATCTACTTTTAAAGTATTGAGAATATAGACAACTGTATGTTGGCTATTAAACATGCTGTTACTGAACATACAGGATATGTGGATCTCCTGGCCAAATTCCTAAATTATGGAACAAAAAAGGGGTTACTGAGTCATCCTCCACTTGAGTTTTTGGCTATAAATAACTTTAAAAATAATGGGTGCAAAGAGAAAATTCTACTTGCTTAGTCCCCAAACAAAAAAACAAACAAACAAACAAAGGCAAAACAAGAGATACAAATCTGAGTGAATCCAGACAGAACCTTGAATAAAAACTTTGAAGTGGGAGGAGAACCCATGTTCCTACCCGATTTTGGATTAAAAGTTCTTGGATAACCCCTGAAACCTCTAAAACTCTAGTACCGTTCTAGAGAAGTCTGAAAATAAAGAAATCTTTCATTTGATTTAGTCAAATCTTTCTAAGATGCTTGATGCATTTCCAAACTAGATATTGTAGAAGCACCCCACCCACAATGGTTATAATGTAAGCAAAGAGCAAAACCCTCAGTAATTCCAGCTAAGGGTCAAGTTTGGTAAAGCAATTGAAGGAATAATCTACAGTAAAAATCTGCCCAGAGAAGATTTCTCTAAGAGAACGTTACATGAGAGTTGGCTCTGTGTGGACATTAGCCAAGTCCTAAACTGTTTATTCCACCAGGTAAGTTTAGTCATTCTCGACTAATAATTTGTTGTCTGTTTTATAAAGTGTACAATAAAGAAAACCTTTCCAGTATTATTTATCTGAACAAAGTTCATCAAACAGAAAATTACAGTCAGTGTTCTAAAGTCAGGATTAAGGAGTTCATATTTCATAACTGTGCTCATTTTTGCTTGAGACACTATATAAAGTTTAACAACCTATCTATTTTACCTATGATGATTTAAATGTGTACAAAATATATTTCACAGCAGATCATAAACTACACAACTTTTCAATAATTCAGTTTTAATCCCAATCTTCTAAAGGTATTGAATGCAAATCTAAACTTTTTAAAATAACAGTGCACTTGACTGTTATTTAAACTTTTCTAAAGGGCTGAAATATTCTTACCGTGAGATCTAAACTGTCAGTGAGAATAATGGAAGATGTCACAATACTCTCTTTTTTGATTTAATCTTTATTGTATTTTTTCCATTACCATTTAGTCCTCTTAACTCCTTCCCAGCAACCCCCACCCTGTTGTCCATGACTCCCCAAGTCCTTTTGCTAGTATCAAACACTGATAAGACTTTAACGAAATTGCATCAACCCCATGCCCAAACATACTAAGATTCACCAAATATTTGTTAGTACATGAATAAACCATTGCCATATGATGAACCAAAGGAATGAACATAGTGAGAAAGAAATACTTAAAATATACGCATCGATGAAAAGGAAGCTATGGCAATACTTCAAAATTGGGGCATAAATTATAAAATGTTTAGCTGTCCCTTTTCTTTATAAAACAAAAGTTTTCTGTATAAAAAATATTTAAAAGGCTAAGTATCTATAGCACTAATCCACTAATATAAAGAGAGAGCAGAAAATTTGATTCTTACTGTTTTCCTTTTACACCTGTCATAGTAAATGTTCCTCTAAAGTGCTGTGTTGGGAGAGAAAGAACACTGCAGCTGCTCAGATGGCAAACTGCATTCACAATAGGAACAGCCCTGAAAGAGGAAGGTGCACCATGAAATGAACAAGTCTTCTCTTTAGAAATTTCTTTGTATCTTATATAGCCTTTACGACTATCCCCTTATCTGTAAAACTGATTGGAATGATCTTTCCTGACAGAATTGTAAAATTAAGTAATGCAAAGCTTTTAGTTATCTGGAGAACTTGTGAAAATGCAGATGTATTAAAAAACACTCTGCGTCATTGCAAAGCAATCAATAGGGCATGGGGCCACACTTTAAGAAATACTCCACTAGGAAATTGCCATCTTTGCTTCATCCCATTAGTGTTTGGGCTTATTTCTCCAAAAAGCAATGAGAAGCCTTACCAGCAACAGGGTGTCTGGCTACCCATTTTTTTCTTGGTCTGAGGGGCAATTTCACAGCTCCCACACCTAGTGACAGGGTATCAGCAAAACCCAATGCATAACCTTTACCAGCAATTATGCAGCTGAGGACCTGTTCCAATTATAAAGTGGTGGTCCATAAGAAGAAAAGGGAAGAGAGAGGCAGAAAAAGAAAAACAAGAAGAAGAGAAGGAGGAGGAGAAGAGAACACGGAGAAGATGAACAGGATATAAGAAAACAGGGTGCAATTATAAGGTCTTCCTGCAATCTTCCAAACCCAGATCGCCCAGAGAATTTTTTTGGAAGGGTTTTCAACGGATAATGGTCATTCAATCACAATAAAAAATTTAGCTTATTCAGTGGGTAATCTGTCATACTAAAGCTCAAGAGAACGAGCCCAAATCTTTTTTTAAAATTTTTTCTGTCTTTTTCTTTTTTGCTCAATCCATCCACCCTCTACCCAGTTTCTCCAATGAACAGCCGCCATCCTGCCCTCCGTGAGTCTGTTACTATTTTGCTTGTCACTTAATTTAGTTCATTAAATTGCCCAAATCTCTACTTGAGTAATTCTTTTAAAAAACACATCTTTTGTTGGTGAAACAAAAAATCCATTTGGCCTAGTCAAATATTAGGTCATAAAATCTCATTCATTTTATATATAATATTTTACTTTTTAGCAAAGTATATATACATTCTTACATCTACTGTTTTCTCTACATGTTTTAACATTATTAATTTTACAAAAATTTGTTTACACATAGTTCTTCAGTTGGTTACTATTACATGAATTAAATTACAATGATACTTGTCTTCCAGTCCAAATGCTGAGTTCAGATGTCAACTGTATTTTTGCTTTCACTTTCTGCCTTAAAACATTAATAGTTGAGAGAAACAAACCAGGCGTTTTACTGTATTTATTTTTATTAAATTTATTGGGGTGACATAGGTTAATAAAATTATATAGGTTTCAGGTGTACAGTTCTATAATCCATCATCTGTATATTGTACTGTGCGTTCAACACTCCAAGTCAAGTGCCTTTCCATCACTATTCGCCCCCCTTTATCTTCTCTCTCTCTCCTCACCCCATTTCCTCTGGTAACCACCATGCTGCTGCCTATGTCTATGAGCTGGGTTTTGTTTCATGTTTTGTTTGGGTTGTTGTTTTTTACTTTATTCTTTCACCTTTTTCGCCCAGCCGGCCCCCAAGTATTTTAGTTCATTTCCCCATCCTTGCTACCTTAGGAATCCTATGGAAAAAAGGTGGCCTTCAGAATCTAGTTTTTAAGCCCTCTTTCAGGGAATATATCCTACAATGGTAAAATTCAAAATATTAGGAATAGAACACATTTTAGGGGACAATTAATGCTCTCCTTACTCTTTTCAACACTTGAGACCTGAATAAGAGTTATATATATAAAGTAACCAGTCTATGGATGCATATGATGCTACTTAGATTACAAACAACTAGCCATCCAGAGTCTTCACATACTCACTAATTCTAGAGTCCTTTACCTCAAAATACACCACATTTATAACACACGATTTAGTCATGAAAATCAGAACAGTCTGGTAGTGTGATTATTCTTTCTACTAAAATGTAAAATCTTCCCCCAAAGTCCACCTTACTCTTTATGTCTTCCCAGATATAGAGAGAATATAAGTGGCAACTGTAATTGTTTGTAAAATGTGTGTTTCAACAATACATTTTAATGCTACCCACAAAAACATTCCCCATGGATTTGCACACCATTGTAGTGGAAAGTGGAAATGCCCCCCAAACAATTATTTATCCTCACTCTGCTACACAGTTTATCACTCTGATGCTTTCCTTTCTGTATCCTTAACCCTTTGTAAGCTGACTTCTGATCAGATCAGTAACTATCTACTTCTAAGCCACATCAGCAAATATTATATTGCTCACAACATCCACTCCAGCCGCTCTTCTCCAACACTCTTAAAATTACGTGATCAACTAGATGGTAGGAATCTTTTCCCAATGTACATTTATGTCAAATTATCCAAATGTGTGTATACTGTCAATATTTTTCCATTTTATTTGACAATTATACCTCGCTACAGCTGGAAGAAAATAATATACGAAAAACCTCTATTTAGACTTATCTGAAACTGTTCTTTCCCTGTTTTTCTCTTTCATTATTTATTCTCTGGTACTCTTCCTCTCAGGGCGCCACAGGTCGGTGTCCCACAAGATTCTATCATCCCTGTCTCCTCTATATTCACTGTTGAAATCTCTCCCACTAATGCATTTAATTAGCATTACTATATAAATGATTCACAAATTCTAACGTCCTTTTCTGACCTCTTTCTAGCTCTAATTTCTGTGAAATACCTATTAAACATCTCCGTATGGCCCAATGGTCACTCAAAATTACTACTGCAAAGTGAAGACTTATTTGTCTCAACAAAAAATCCAATCCTTTGTCGAATATTAATTGACTGTAGAGAGTTAGGTTGATTTCTGGGCTCTCTGTTCTGTTCCATTGGTCTATGTGCCTGTTTTTATGCCAGTACCAGGCTGTTTTGATTACAGTGGCCTTTTAACACAGTTTGATATCAGGTATTGTGATCCCTCCTAGTTTATTCTTCTTTCTTAAAATTGCAGCTGCTATTCGGGGTCATTTATGGTTCCATATAAATTTTTGAAGTGTTTGTTCTATGTCTGTGAAATACACCATTGGTACTTTAATAGGTATTGCACTGAATCTGTAAATTGCTTTGGGTAGTATGGACATTTTGATGATGTCAATTCTTCCAATCCATGAACAAGGTATATGTTTCCATTTGTTTGTGTCTTCCCTGATTTCTTTCTTCAGTGCTGTGTAGTTTTCTGCATACAGGTCTTTTACCTCCTTAGTTAGGTTTATTCCCAGACATTTTATTTTTGTTTTTGCTATATCGAATGGGATTTTTTCCTTGATTTCTGCTTCTGCTGATTCATTGTTGGTATATAAAAGTGCCTTCAATTTCTGGATGTTGACTTTGTAACCTGCTGTTTTGCCAAATTCATTAATTAGCTCGAGCAGTTTGCTTTTGACCCAGCAATTCCACTGCTAGGATTATATCCTAAGAATCCAAAAACATCAATTTCAAAGAACCTATGCACCACAATGTTCATAACAGCACAATTTACAATAGCCAAGAGTTGGAAGCAACCTAGGTGCCTGTCAGTAAATGAATAGATCAAAAAATTGTGGTACACATACACAATGGAATTCTATGCAGCAGAGAGAAAGAAGGAGCTACTACCCTTTGCAACAACATGGATGGAACTGGAAAGCATTATGCTGAGTGAAATAGGCCAGGGGTTGAAAGACAAATACCATATGATCTTCACCTTTAACAGGAAGCTAAACAACAAAACAAACAAGCAAGCAGAATAAAAACAAAGACGCTGAAATAGAGAACAAGGGGACAGTGACCAGAGGGGAGAGGGAAGGGAATTTAAGGGAAAAAAAGGGGAGGGATTTGGAGAAACAAGCATGAAGGACACAGGGACAAGAACTAAGGGGGGTGGAAATGGGAGGGAGGTGGGGAGCATGGGGCGGGGGAGGCTGGGATGGGAGAAATAGACAGAAAACTGTACTTGATAAATAACTAAATAAAATTTTAAAAAATCCAATCCTACTCCTGAGTTATCTACCTCCTTTAATAGCACCTTCATTATCGCCAGTAGCTTTGTATCACTACTCTCTTCGTTTTTACCTTCATATACAATCTGCCACCAAGTGCCCTTAAATTTTACCCTTTGATATACTTCTGAAATTTTTGTCCTACTCTTTATCCTTAAAGTTCAAAGCCTCATTTTGGTCTTAACTAATTCTATCAGAGCCCTCTGACAGCTTCCTGGCAAAAGTTCTAACCTTTAGTCCATCACTCTTCCATCAAATATTTAATACTGCCAAATACCGCTTAGTGTAAAAACACAAAAATGGAATGAACTAGTCCCTGCCCTCAACACAGGAATAATCTACCGGAGAAAGACATTGTCAGATATTGTGACTAAGTGCTATAAGATATAAACAGTAAAGCTTACATAAGCATAAAAAATGAGCACAGAGCTGGCATTTCTAACCAGCCTGATGAGAAATTAGAAAATGCTTCTTAGAAGTATTATGTGGCTGAGTTTGAACGGACTTAAAAACACTACCCTAGAAAGTAAGGACTAGTGTTTTTCAAAGCTTTCAAAAAGATGGTACAGTATTAATAGTATCTTATCAGTGAGAAAAGCTGTAATAAGGTCGAAAAGCCTCAGGTCGAAAAGCTTCAGATGTAAATGTCTGTTTAGATACAGTTGCAGGTACAGGGAGACAAAGAGTTCCGTGGTTTGAGTTTTGCTTCTTTAAATCGTATCCACTCGGCAAATAATTATATTATTAGCAATCCAACATTTCCTCATTAATCCCCTTATTCAATAAATAATAATTAGGCCAATATGATTTATTGAGTCATGCTACTTAGTAAATAAACAAACTTCTGGCCCCAAGGTACTTAAAATTTCATGGTGGAAATGAGCTATTAACAAAGATTATAGTAAAAACAAGTTCTATGAAGAAATAACAAAATCAAGGGTAGATGCATCATGTAAACATGGGGTTAACTAACACACAGTATCTGCAATACTTCTCACCTAAAAACCCATTAAAATGGAAAATAAATCCGTACACATTGATCTATATCAGCTTATCCACGGTACTATTGTTTAATTATGGTTGTTAGCCAAAGAAGCTCAAGCAAGTGGGCAAGGCGGAATGATCAATGATAAAAACAGGTGTTGAGAAGTCTCAAAAGATCATCCCCCTGTTGGAAAGTAATCAATAGCTTTTCAATGATTAACATATAGAAAGTTCCAGCTCCTTTTAGGGCTTCTCAAAACTGACCCTAAACAGCATGTGGAATCTAACTTGTTTTCCTTGTCTCAATTTATTTTCCCTATGTTAAGTTATTTATTTATTATCCCTGATCATACCTGACTCACAGTAATCTCTGTGCTTTTAATTAAACTATTAAACTTTTCACACTGACTCAGCTTCACCCAGAGAGCTCTTTGAGTACCTTCTTTCATCTCTGTCTATGGGTAGGCTGCCATCTTCAATGACATCACTCCATCATGAAATAATCCACTTTTTCCCATAAAGGTATCTGTGCCTTATTTATAGAATTTTATCATGTTCTGGCATCTGACTTTTTCTCTATCTACCTATTATTGCATACAGCTATTGTTATACTTGGAAAAAAGTCTTCAATGCAAGAACCCCACCTATATGAAAAGGTTGGTGCAGTAGTTGTTTTGTTGTGTGTCAGAGAACTTTGTAAGCTTGGGTGTTTAAAAAAATGATCTGTGCAATCTATCGGTGAATGAATTAACTCATGTGTTACCTAAAAATTTCACATTAACTGTGCTCATCATAATATTTGAAGTTGTGAGAAAGAATGTACTATAACAGGTAACAAAAACTAATTTTGCAAGAGGTATATCAGAGGTCAAATCTTGGTTTTAGTAACTTTTCACTCAATTTGTTTGGCCCATCTAGACATGTTTCCATATATAGAGAGTGTATGTTGCCTGAGAAAAACTGTATGTTCAGTAAATGTTATCTGCTATTATTAAAAGGTAGCGCCACCAAAGTTAGTACAATCTTTCAAGCTAATCAAAATTAGTTTATACTTTTTTTCTGTTTCTACTTCTTACCATTAAATGATAAAGAGAAAAATGCTCATGCATTTTATACAACCTGAACACAATGTATTAGGAATCTGATAAACAAGCATCAGACTGATCTATGCAAATACACACAACCAAACAAGGTCATTCAGAACTCAGTTAAGATCACCATCTAAGTGAAAGTTTTCACGATCTGCAAATCTTTTATATACCACTGTCACTTCCTCTTAATAGCCTTGAAATTTAACATTTGGCTGAATAAGTTACTGTATGTATGGTTACATTTTAATATTTGATTAGACAATGTATGCTGTGGAAAGCATTTTCTGAGGGTACTGCAGATACAAATAGAATGCATCACTGTAATACATTCTGTAATTTATGAAACGGGGACTGTTTTAAGGTTTACATAATCAATTTTATGAGTGATTTCATTTTTTCCTGGCAAAATGAAAACTAAAGATTGAGAGTGGTAATCCTCTCAATTCTTTTTCTGCTTTGACTTATGCCTTACAGAGCTTAGGAAAAGAAAGAATCTCCCACTTCCCCTCTCGGTTTTTTTTTTCCTCTTCCATTAACCTTCTATACTTCAGTGAAAAATCAGTCCTGTGCACTTAGACCTAATGTTTTGCGGCACAGCTCCTGAGAATGCCATGAAAAAGCACAAGGCAGAAGGGCAGAAATCTTCTCTGTCTCACGCAGGAAAGGTCAACCAGCATACACTGCGTCTCATCCTGCCCAGTCAGGAGCACTCAGCTTGGACGGGGGCTTGGGCTACAACACTCGGCTCTTCCTAGGTGGCGGGGACATGTTTAACTCTGACATAAATACAAAGAGGCTAGCTTGAGTCAGTTTTACTTAAACATTTCTTTTGATCTTTGGTTCAAAACACTGGAATCAATGTAAAATGTAAACCAAAAACTGAGGTGTTATTACAAAGGAAAAATTATTCTTGTTTGAAAGAAAGAAAGAAAGAAAGAAAGAAAGAAAGAAAGAAAGAAAGAAAGAAAGAAAGAAAGAAAGAAAGAAAGAAAGAAAGAAAGAAAGAAAGAAAGAAAGAGAAAAGGAAGAAACTTCCTATAATAAGAATAGTGATATTAATGGAAAAAAGACAGGATTTGTAGTAATTTCTGGCTTTGTTTTTTAAACAATAAGAGTTTTTTTACAACATAGTCACAGTCTCAGTAACAATGGAACACAAGTTCCAAAAAAACAGAAAGAAAAGAAAAACATAAACTTTGTAGACAGGCTTTCCCGCTACAAGATACTGTAGCTTTCTTCAAGCCAACAATAAGCCAGGGCCTGCATCTTTGGGCAACAAGAAGGCTTCCAGGGACAAACAAGCATTTTCTGTTATAAGCAGGAGTTTTTGTTTACACTTTTCAATCTTCTTATTTTTCTTTCAGAATAATTTACTACCTTTTCTCCACTTGTAGATACCTATTCAGGGTCTTTAGGTCAACTTTTGGATGTGGCCTATATCAGTGTTTCTATAAACTCAGTAATATATTATCCTCTTTTATATGCCAGGATTTATTTTTATATAGCAATTCAAACTCATACTGTGAATTCATAGAAATTTATGAAGGGTCCATTGGCCCATCATTTGTGTATTTTTAAGAATGCTATGGATTGAATCGTGTCCACAAAAACGGTATGTTGATGTCCTAATCCCTAATGCCTGTGAGTTGAACCTTATTTGTAAAGAGGGTCTTTGCAGACTTGAGTTAAGGTGAGATTGTCATGGGGGGATAATTCAATATCACTGGGGTCTTTATAAGAAGATGCATGTAAACACACACACACACACACAACCATGAGACAAAAAAGGCAGAGATCGGAGTGATTCAGGTACAAGCCGAAGAATAACGAGGCTTGACAACCACCACCAGAAAGCTAAGAAGAGGTAAGGAAGGATTCTACCAAAGATCTCAGAAACAGCATGGCTTTGCCAACATGTTGACATCTGACTTGTAGTGTCCAGAATTATGAAAGAACAAATTTCCATTGCTTTACACTGACCAGTTTGTGTCACTTGATTACAACAGCCCTAGGAAAGTAATACAAAGAGTAGCTTATTCATTCAAATACATTAATCTCTACTACAATGTGTTCAGAATGTATTTTTGAGCAAGGCATACCAGTTTCCCTGATATCTGTAAAGTGTAAGCAAGCATATTGCGATGAGCTTTCTTCCTGTTTTTCCATCATTTGTTTTAAAGGGCAGATATTTCTGCTATGATGGCTTTGGAAATCAAGGGAGAAAAACTAACTCCATATTTCTATCCATCATACTTTCTTATGCCTTTCTTATAATCCTTGGCATCACCCTGTTCTCCACCTTTCACCCCTAACTTAGTGCTCTCACATATATATTTTATACATTGCGTGAGTATTAATGACTATTTATTGCTATGCAAATCATGTGTACAGAAACTAAAAGCAAAAGCCATCCGTAGCTGAGTCTTATTAGCATTACTAATATTCTTATTCAGTATCAATGATAATTTTCAGTGATAATAAATTATGTAATTTGTATCAGTATGTATCATAAACATTGTAAGCTTACCATTTGTGCTCACAAACACATACGCTTTCTTAGGGAATAAACATTATACAATTAAATTCAGGGTAATAACATCTTAGGGTGTGTGTGAGTATAATCGCCTTCTGATATACACCTTCCACCCATATATGCTCATATTTATACGTGTGTGTATGAAATATCTTTGGAGATATACTGGAGAAAACATTAAATGCCCTAAGAAGAAGAATTGGGTCAGTAAAGAACAGGAGTAAGAAGGAGAAATACTGTCCATTATACACATTTTATTACATTTTTAATTGTTTACCTTGTGCATGTAATATTGTCCTAAAAATGAGCTACATTTTTATAAATTTATATAAATATGGAATCATAAATTCCTTAGAAATTAATAAATGTAGAGCACAATAACTAAATCAGTGTAAATTTATTCAATATCTGCATTATATAAATTTAAATAATACTGTAAATTAGCCAGAATTGTTTGGACTGATATATTTGATTAAAAATCATTTTCATTGTTGATTATTCCTAAACATAAATAATTTAAATCAATTTAAGCCACTTCTTCCTTTATTTTTCCTTTGAAACATACTTTTTAGCATCCCAATGTAGGCTTTGTAAAAGAAAAAGAAAACCTATAATTGTTCAATTTTCTAATGTATAATGATAGGAGGGCAATTCACTGGCTCCAAACCATTATCTCAGTGGCAAATGAAAAAAGGGCTTTTCCTTTTTTAAAGAGTTGAGATTCCTGTACATGTGCAGTGGGTTGCAATTGTTGATAATAGACTGAATTTTATTATAGCATTTCCTCCTTTCCACAATATTAGCTTTCCATGCTACTTACTGAAACAGATCCCAAATATTGAAATTATACATAAAATGTCTGGTATGATTTAAAATGTTCAGTAGGAAGTCTTGCCAGAAACATTATATTTGGCTTAAAAGTGCAGAGTTACTCAAACTGTTAAAAAATTTTATTCAATATTTCAGTGGAAGAAAAATCATAAATCTACCAGAAGGAACTATTATTTCTGGAAACATAGAAACCATCGTAAGCAGGTGCAGTACTATATTCTGTCTCCTAACTTTATCATATCTCCCTCTTTCATGCTTTCTAAGTTGACTTATTGGTCATTAAATTAAATACCCCTAAAACTTATGTCACATAACTGCAGAATATAGAAAGAAGTAGCATTCAGCACATGGTTTATTTATCTATTACAAAACAAGGCACCGGAGAGTCTTTTGAAATCACAACGATCATGTTGTGTGTGCAGTATCACAATACAAGCCCCTTTAAAACGCCACAAATTGTTACTCTATTGCATTCAGAGAGACACACAATGCAGGCTTGGATTTTGGCAACCTGTGAAAGCGCCAGTCCAAAATTACTAACAGCTGGAGATGACAGTTGTTTTAACAGCTGAGCTGACAGGATTAATTTAAATGCACTGAAATCAAAAGTAGATAACACCTGTTTAGTCTTCCAGGGCCATTCGACAAGGTAGGCCGAAGGAAAAATGCAGAGCCAAAATTGTGTGTCTCTCTCTCTTGGAAGGACAGAGGGGCTTCAGAGGAGAATGTCACCTTTCCTTGGAGCTGGGGTTAGATTTCCGCAGCAGGGGGTTGGCCAGCCCTTATCAGTTTTTAACATCTGGTTCCTATAATGTACCTCCTTCCTTTTTTTCCTTCTCTGTCCAAGGTCTTTGACCCAAACTCAACAGTGGATAAAGATCACTCGATTTCAAAGCTACAATTTCTCACTACAGCTTCCTAGAAATTCTCTTGGGTTAATTAATGTATTCTCTTTGAGCTTCACAGCCACAGCCACAGACGAGCTGCTTGCTTTTTTTTTTTTTTTTGCTTTTTTTTTCTCCCTTCTTATCTTTGGTTTTAAAATACATCATGTCATACATGACTTTGCATTTCAAATAGTTGTCAAAAATTATTCAGAGTTGGATTTTGTATAGGATATTTGTCAATAGTTGATGGTTTTAATCTAAGAAAACTATTTCTCCAAAAGAAGGAATATTAAAATGAATCTTTTTGAATGGAAGAATAATGAAAAATGATTTAGGTTTGCATAGGTAAGGATAACAGGATACTATAATTTCCTCAATAGGTCTAGATTTATATATTCCTATTAACACAAGGACATAAATGAAGCAAAATCAAAGAGTCTGGAAGCAGAAGTATTTATTTTGCTTTACTTGCAGGAATTAGGATCTACATTTACCTGAGGAACAAGAAGACTGGTTTCCATCTACACAGAGGGATATGTTCACCTGATATAAAGAATCCTAATATTCACAAATTAAAAAAGCATGTATTAAAATATTTTGCTAAAATTATACTCATATAATCTGCAGAAACCATATAGAATATGGAGTAAATTTTGAGCAAATAAAAATTATGCCCTTCAAAATTTGACCAAACTCTGTACCTGCTCAATTTAAAAGAAAGTATACATCTATTCTGTGAAGCAGAAAAGGGAATATTTTTCAGGATTAAGGCTGCATCCTTCTTAGCCAGCTCTGGATGTTCAAAAATGCAGAGCATACGGTTGTTATGTTTATTTGATTCACAGCCAAAATAAAGAGATAAGACAATAATGATTTTCTCATTTGTGGAAAAATATATGTGCATAAGCTATTTTAAGGAGACAAAATTTTTGAAATTTTGGAGGTATTAAAATGTTCAAGAATGTTTTATATATAAAACAAAAGCATTATTTAGAGTCTTGGCTAATTATGGAAAATGTAGGATAATACACTTTATGGGTAGGCCAGCATCTGAGTCCATAGTACTTCTAGTTTCCCATTTCATAAATACAAGTTCAGCATTAGAAGTACTTAAAAAGACAAACTTCATTAATAGTAATCCGGAAACTCTTCTTGAACACTTTCATTAAAAAGGCTCAGAATAACATGGCTTACCCAACAACTCAAAGCAAAAGCTAGTCTTTAAAATGTCTAATTTTAAGAAATTGAGCTGTTTAATTTCCAAATATTTGGGAGTTTCCTAGCTAGGCATATCTCTGCTATTGTTTTCTAGTTTAATTTCATTGTTTCCTGAGAACATACCTTTTATGTTTTGTATTCTTTTAAATTTTCCTTCATGTTTCAACGAGGTATATTACATTGATTGGTTTTCATTTGTCAAACCATCTTGCATTTTAGGGATAAATTCCCTACTTGGTCATAGTAAGAAAAAAAAAGTGCTTCAATTTTGTTCGCTCACTGGGGAAAGAAAGAGTATAGTAACTGAAGCAATTCTAAATAAGAGTGTCATGTTCTTATTTTTCCAAATAAATTGCAATGGTATTGGGATATTTTAAAATATTGGAGACCCATTAAATAATTACATGCCATGAAATATATTGCAACAGTCTCTTTTTAAAAGCCAAGAAATAAATTATTTCTGGTAGTTACAGTTTCTACAACTAACATCTGGTCAGCGACTGAAGCTGTATGGCAGAAAATAGCTATTTATGGTATATACTTCTGTTTTTATTAATATTCTAATAACAGGTTCACACAAATATTAATTCTGGTGTGACTGAGGTTTTATTACCTAATGGACTGTAATAAAGGAACTCTTGATAAAATAATGACCATCATTTTTTCTTGTCAACATCAAAGCTATGACAGTGTTATGAACATTAAAAGTGCAATGACATATTTTAAGTACTTTGGGTCAGAGTATATCTAGTGATAATTTGTTCTTCTCAGTAGTTTCTTAGAGCAATTTCCAAAGAAAAACACAGATGGGAATTTTTTTAAGAAAACAACATTTATGCTTTAAAGGACAATCTGTTATATGGTATTAGTTATTAGATCTCTTTAGAGAAAGACACAGAAGAAAATTTCGAACCCAGAAATAATGTGAGTTAGGCCAAAACCAAACTCAAGGCAGATTTAAGAAGCATAGCATTCTTATTGTTTGTTTCTCTCATATCCACTGTCTTCATATGCTATAGGTGGGAGAGAAGGGTGACTCTACAAAGTTGAAAGCCTCAATTATTAAAATCCCATTTACCAATAAGTAATTTTGCCTAAAAAACATGAATATCAGCCCTGGCTGGTGTAGTTCAGTGGACTGAGCATGGGCCTGCGAACCAAAAGATTGTGGTTCAATTCCCAGTCAGGGCACATGCCTGGGTTACAGGCCAGTTCCCAGCAGGGGCCAGTTCCCAGCAGGGGATGCATGAGAAGCAACCATACATTGATATTTCTCTCCTTCTCTCCTTCCCTTCCCTTATGAAGATAAATAAATTAAATTAAAAATAAAAGACTTGAATGCTTTAAAAAAGATGAATATCAACATACTATACCTCAGCAAATATATGCTTCTCATAAAATGTACACTAAAATACTTCTACTTGAAAGCATAAATAAACTATGTAACATAAAGAAGACAATACAGACTGTGATCTTCAAGTGACAGTTATTGTGAAAACTAACAAATGTGTGTGTATTATATATATACATATATATGCATATCTATATTATTTTTGCCAAATGATGTGAAGAAAAATTCTCCAAACTGCATTTCATTTTTCTCTTACATGTGTCTTTTAAAACATCATACATTTTCAGGAAATCTAATTGTATTTTTAAATCATTAAGTTCCAGAAAAATCATTTGGTTTCTCTGTTTCATAGTTATAGCAAAGTTTTTGGTCTATTGGGCATAAAACAATAATTGTTGATCTATTCTGTCTAATAATAGCTTCTTCAACTTTAATAAAATAAGGATCCGTTTCTTCCCTGCATTTTCTCTCTTTACACGACTCAGAGACTCAAGGAGGATAATTACGAACAATGCCTGAAGAATGGTTCAGTTAATGTTAATTTATACAACAAACTAATTACTACCAAATGGTAAAAATCACATGTGGAAGTCCCTCTCTCCCACGCACATAACTGAACCAGCAACCATCTGTCTCAGCTTGGGGAGACCCGGAGACGATAAGGAAGAGGAAGAGTGCAGATGCACCAGCTCATTCACCTCCATGCAAATCACAGGGTTTGATCACTGCATTTCTGAACATTAAAAGCTTTCAGGAAAAGCAGAATCGTAAATATATAGAAAGAAGTTGTTTCAAACCTATTTTAATAAATGCGCATGTTCTGAAATCATCATCACAGGTTGGAACCTATATTCAGCAAGTAAATGCTTATTTTGTTTTAGACACAAACTACATGTTTTTTGACTGTCATTCCTCATCTATGTACCATTTTGCCATGGAAGACACAGCATGCATACTTGAATTTTCTTAAGGAAGTTAATTTCTGATTTCTGAGAAGTGTGTGTGTCTATATTTTTAACATTAGTTTAAAAACTCCTAATACATGACGACTGTAACAGTCAGGATACTGGCTAAATTACTCTTATTGAAATAAGTGTGTACATTTTAACAAATAATATAAAGCAATTGATATTTTGACATGTAACTAGGCTAGAATTATATCAAATGAAGGAAAATAAGGGTGGTCTTATTCCTTTACCATCATAAGGCAAATCTTGACATACAAACGATAATGGATTTTCATATGGAAAAATCTAAATGGGAATGTAAGGGTATTAAAATGTATTTTTAAATTCTTTAAATTAAAATAATATTTATCTTGCCCAATAAGGTTTATGATCTTATCTAAGTGTAGCACTTAGCAGAATGGGTACATTCAAAATAAAAATTAGATAAAACAAAAATAGAGTATTAATTCATAGACATGTTCAGTGATGTTTTTAATGTCGTTCAATAATTCCGATTGGAGAAAGAGGTGCTCAGAAAATACCTGTTGAGTGAAAAACTGAAAGAGAAAACCAGAGGTAGGAATAGTACTGATTTCCCATAACATGTATCCCTGTGGAATTAGAAATGTTTTACAAAGAGCATATTCCTATCTCACTGAAATCCATTCTCTTGCTTGCCCTTCACATACTTGTTGGTAGCTGATTTGATGACAGAACACACAGCAAACCCTGAAGCAGGTGGGTTTGCAGGAAACTTTTCCCCTTCCACAATCAGATAACCCACCTGGGAGAGCTGCAGGCCTTCAATATAAGAGGTTCTTGTGGAAGACAATGATAAAGATGGTCCAGCAAAGCAGGAGGACCTTAATAGTAGCAGTGAGGACACTGTAAAATGATCTATGTTTAAACTTATTTCTTGAGATTATTTCATAAAAGTTGACATAGAGCTACTAGAAAAATATTTTTTTCTAAATCCTTCTGGTTATACATAATTTTTTTCAATTCATTTACTGGCTTTTATATTATTGTAAATATCTTTCTAGTATTTATCAAGTTAAAGTTCTCTATGTGGAAAAAACAGCTTAAAGTTCTCCATGTGGATTTAACAACTTAAAGTTCTCCATGTGAATTGAAAGCCAATCCTATGGTGGGTATTCCATATAACCAGTTAGGCTTTTTAGAAAACACTCCAGAACATTTTTTAAAAATTCAATACTGCATTTTAATGTAGTGTATAGTGAAAGGTATATACTAAACTATACTAGTAACACATGTAATGATCCATTTTAAATCATATTTAAAAATATCTTCCCTTTTTTCTTTTAACTGTACTATTTTTATAAATATGTATCATTATCAATTTTTCTTGAGAATATTCTAATGCAGGTAAGACAATTTTAAAACAAAAGTCCAATTTTTTGCCTTTTTAAATATGTTAGAAATAGGTAAAACTTCAAAAGGGTTTTCACCCAAACAGTCTTTAGACTATGTTGTGATATTTTCATTCGAGATGACTTTATGACTGCCCAAGGTTACAACTGGCACCCCTATTAGAATCAGATAAGTCACTTTAGAGATGTTAATGACTTCGTAATTCTCAAATCTATAAAATAAGATTTGTCGATTTGTTAGCAAAATGGCCCTTCATTTAGCCTGCAGTATCTCTGGGGAAGCAGCTTCATGTGAGGGGCAAACATGATAAAGAGAGAGAAGGGCAGGGGAGGGGAGGGGAGGGGAGGGGAGGGGAGGGGAGAGAGGAGGATAATTCAGGATTCTGGAAAAACTAACAGTAAAAGTATCTGTCTTTCATTATTTGCACAAAATTATCACTGAAAACAATATGGATAAATTAAAAGTCACAAAATTTACAATAAAAGAGCTTATCTTCTATCTCAGTGTATTACTACTAGAGTTGCATTTATTTGGATTACCACAGTACATCTAATCGAAACCTACAATAATAAACCCATTGTATAATAGGTCTATCAGAGTTAACTGTTCTTTTCCTTTTGCCCATGATTCTTAATAAAGAGCTCTCCAGTTCTGGTTTTTTCTTATTTTCACATATTGACTTAGTAAAAATATCGATATACCTGTAGAATTTTATATCCAAAAAGAAGTATAAAACCCATTAGTGTAATAATTTTATTTTCCAATATACGAAATGAAAATAAACAATGGAAAATGAAGCCCTTGTCCAAGATTACACAGGTGATAGAGAAAAACTACCACCCAGGTGCTCATAATTCCATATTTCCTCTACTAAACTTCCTTTATTAGCAAGAGAGCTATAACCCAGGGATGAATACTTTGGTCCAGGTCAGAAATTGCTTATTGAGCCACTTAATTAATTCATTCAATTAGGACTCTGGACAATGGGATGACTGAGACTCTGTTCCTGCCCTCTAGAACATTCATCCACTGACTTCTCTATAAAGGGCCAGATAGCAAATATTTGAGGCTTTGTGGGGTATACTAATCAACTTTACCATTGTAACACACCAAAGTGCTTACATCTCAAGATACTACCTCAATATGTAAATGAATGAGCACTGGCGTAGTCTAACAGAACTTTCTTTAGAGACATATTTGAATTTTACATAAAGTTCAAGTGTCACGAAATATTAGTTAGCTCATAGGTCACACAAAATCAGGCAGCAGCCTAGGCTTGGCCTACGAGCCATATAAGATCAAAATGTGATGGACGAGAGAGAGACACACACAAAATTTCTTAAGGGAGGGAAGATGGGACAGAGTTAGCAGAAAATTCCTGGTAGAGGTGAAATCTAAGCTAAATATTAATAATAAATGGATATCATCCAGGTGCAAAGCAAGGTAAAAGGTATTGCAATTGATATCATGAGCAAAGAAAAGCATGGTGGCTGTGAAAAGCCACAGGCAATTCAGCATTGCTAGAGCAAAAGTCATAACGAATGATGCAGGGAATGGTAAAAAATGAGAAGCGAAGCCTGAGAGTAAGACAGGAAGTGAAGTCACTGCAGCTGCTGGCTGACTACATACCCACTTTAATAAGGATCGGTGGGAGGCCCAGTAAAAGACACAGGATAGCACGTGCCAACTGAGGCGATTTCTCTATTCTTATCATCGTCATGATTTTGGCTTGATGTTCCAAGCATCATTTTGCTAGTAGTAAAACTAAAATTCAAAATGAATATCCTCTACTATTTTAGTAAGGAAAGACTAACCACTGCTGGAGGGGAGATAATGCTCTATATGTCGACCCTTATTAGCGGGATTTCCTGGGGAAAGCAATTAGAATATCTTCCTTAGATATTCTAATTCTATCTTCCTTCCTGTAAATTTTTCTTAGAAAGCTGTGGATACGCAGAAATCAATAGCCTTGAAAATACCCAGACAAGATGGGATGATGAATGGAAAGTACATTAAAAGAAGTTATGTCATAGAGAGATGGATCGAGTGAATACCGTGACATCTTTTTGCAAAAGCACTTGAGAATTCACTAGAGAGGTCATAATGACCTCATAGGTAACATAAACAGCAAAACTATGTATTAACATGTAAAATATTAATTCAGTTTAGAAGATAATTATGTGCACTGATTATAAACATGTGTATAAGGCCCCTCTTCTCCACTTCCAGAGCTTCCTGTACCTTCTCACTCATAGTTCATTTCACTGTGAAGTCACATGGCTTGTCTCCCCCAAAAGCCCACAAGAAACTTAAGAACAGAAACTGTATCTTCCATTTCTACCTCCTCTTTAACCTATAAAATAACTAGCACACAGCAGGACCTCAATAAATGCTTTCTCTCAGAATGATACAATGAGTGAACAGATGAACAAACAAAAACAGTGTTACAGGAGAAAGGAGGTATTGACTCCACATTGGGCATCTGGAGAGACTTTACACAAGATGTTAACAGGAGCCCAAAGGTAATGAAAAACGAAATCTAGAACAGAATGGGGAGTTCTATTCTGTACTGAGATCCTGACCACGTTTTGTCAAAAATTGTTCTACGTCAAAGTTTTTAGTTTGGAGATTAAGAGTGAGACAAATTCTCTCCCAAATCCGTTACTAGTATACCATGTATGTGTGTTATTCATTTGTTTCAGAGAAATTTTAGAGCTCTAATAGAGTTGGCAAGATTTTGTCTTGTGTATATAAGCATAAATACCAATAAAAAACTGATACAGATTTAATACATTTTAAATTCTAAGTCTTTGAAAACAATTAGACAATATTTTAGAAGGTTTCACAATTTTTGTAATTTAGATAAACCATTTTAAAGCATAAGACTGTATACATCTCTAATAATGCAATAAACTTTGAAAATAGCAATCATTTTTAATTTCACTATTTTCAATTTAGAAAACAAAGAAAAATTTGGCAATGAAAAATGACACAAAAGTTACTATGTTTTCTAAACTTAATTAATACTCTTTATTAACCCCTAATTATAATATTCCTTAAATGAAAAAATGTCTAAAAATGTGTGACTTTGATTTATCTTTAGTTCTGTTGGTTCATTCTTAATGATTCCTCTGAGCCACATGGAGAAAGCACCAAGTAACCCAACGAGGTGGCTGTCCTTCTTTAGCACAGAACAGAAATAGCTCAACTTAAGCATTGAGGAAGTAAAACATGAGCAAATGCATCTAATTCTTATCCCTTATATTTTGCTATTGGGTTTTTTCTTTCTGGAATTTGGAGCCCTATATGAAAGCCAAGAACTGACCCCTCCTATTTACATTGTACTGTTCTTGACACGGCAAACTCCCTTGTTTATGTGCTTTTCTTCACTTACACATGGTATGTTGATATTGATGAAAAATATTAGAATGCCTGAACAAAACCAAAGCATAAATATTAAGGTTAAAAAAAAACAGAAAGAAAACAAAACTCCAAAGGGCAGAGGGTGCATTTTGTTCCTTTATACTGCTTTCTGCCCTCAACTCTTCCACATGACTAATGACACAGGGTGGTGCGCAAACCTTTCAGGCAAATTTCTACAAACAAAGCATAACTTCTCAGAAAAGAAAGGCCTAGGCAACAGAGATTTAATTCATCTTGAAACAGCAAATCAATTCTTATCTATTAACAAACTAAATGCCAGCATAGGAGCACTGTCCTGTTATAATAAGCACACATACTCATTTATGGTTTGCTTTCCCAGCTACTGATCTCTTCGGTAATTATACCACGCAATGAGTTGTACATTCATATTATATTAATTTGCAGGGAGGAGACAATTTAAGTACAAATTAAATCGAGGCTAAACATTTCAGTAAAGCTTACATAAGGCTTGAGAACAAATGGTATGTTTCTTAGGAGGGAAAATGATGATTCGTAGATCTCATTTTCAGTTTCTAATGAAAAAGTTTAGAAATGAAAACTCTCTTAGAATTCTAGTCCCTTATGTGTCCATTTCAAAGTAGGTAAAACTATCCTGTTTCATAATCACCTGCAATTGTCATATGAATAGCAATAACAATCTTCAAAAAATTTTTATATAGACCGGTGGCAATAAAAGAGAATAGCAAGTAGAAAACTTGTCCTATGAACAAAACAAAAATATAAAGTGCAAGAAAAGATTCCTCACCCTTTTGCAGAACTGTCAAAAAACTTCTATTGACTAGGAATAGCACACAGTAAATACACCAAACAAAAGAAATGATGAACGATGTATTTCCTTGTTCAAGACTTTTCTTTTTCTTTTTCTTTTATATACACCCACACTGAACAGTCTGGATTGTGTTCATAAATAACCAGTAGCAACCTAAGTGGACGGAGGAGGGGTTTCTATGATGCTGTCAGGTGAGAGACGGCTGCCCAGCACTGCTGATACAGTCCTCTACACGTGAGTTGCAAGCCCACACAGAAAGACAGCGAGTGGGTTAATAATGGACCAGTCCTTTCATTGATTACCAAACAATGGAAGGAAAAGAAAGAAAATTGGAAAACAATAGTTTGTTTTTTGGGGTTGTCCAACACTTTCAAGTTGGGAAGAAATAAATCAATTTTACAAACCACGTCCTGCCAGAGTAATCTGTTTTTAGATAACTTGCTGTGGTTACTTAGAAATTGACTAAACCATAACTCTGAACTGTTTAGCATTAAAGAGTACTCATTACTTTATTTTTCAGCTTGTTTCCAATGAGGGCTCCATGCTTTGTTACACGTAAATCATCTGAGATCAAATTTGAAATATTCTTAAGAAATCTTTCCATTTTCATTTTCTAAAATACAAAAAGTCCAAATAATAAGCATAAATAGAGATTAAAATTTACAAACTCAGTGATGAGTGTTAAAAGTTTACTTTATGTATGATATTACATACACAAACAAGAATGCTACTGTGTTAAGTCAGCTTGAGACATTTGTGGTATTTTGAGCTTTCTCTTCATTAAAGTTTGTTTCCAAGTGCCCGGTGACAGTTCTCCCTGAAGCTACAGGGAGAGTGTAACACAAATGAAACTAGGCTAAGTCTAAACTATGAGAGTGGAAGTGAACTTATGTATATAATACATAACTTATCTTTCTATATAATATATAATATATATGAGTTACTATCTCAAATTGTTTTATATGATATGTAGATGATCTAAGAAATATTCATTGAAAAGACAGGTGAGTAAAAGTTGGCTTTCAAATTCAAGATATAAAAGAAAGGATGTTCATTCTGAATTTCACACAAGATCTTTCCTCCAGCCCTCAAAGATCATATCCAAAAATGAGAGTACAGCAGTGGAGGGAAAAGGCAGAAAACTGTACTTGGGCAACAATAAAACTGAAAAAAAAATGAGAGCACAGAGCGGTCTGGTATCCAGAGTTCATCAACATGTAAGATGGACTATCTTAATCAGTCCAAATGCCCAGGTCATATGCTCACTCTGTTTGCCCCGGCCTCACTGCTCTCTCCTGATCCTGGCCATATTTCTCCTCAACATTAAGCGTAGTTAAGGAAGGCACACTGGGAGTTCTTGAGGTCTCCCAACTCTGGGAGCAGGTGGCAAAGGAAACTCTGAGTGAGCTCTCCATGACTCTAGTGCCATCCGTGCCTTCCCCATAAACAACTTCTATTAAAAAAGAAAAGACCAAGCATCCACTAGAACAAAACCAAGCAGGCTTATTTAATTAGGGCATTTGCTCGATATCCACTTCTTCATGTTAAACACACAGCCACACAGGCCTAGAAGGTCTGATTAATTTTAATATGCACGGTCATGACAAGTGCCTCAAGGGTAACTGAGTGAAAAACAAACGCGCAAACACACGGAATCCTCCAGCCAGTTGAGTCTGACAAATCAGTTTCAGAGAAATGCTGTGCGTGTCGCCCAGATTAGCGTGTTACTATTCAGCAAGGGCATGGACTTTTAACACGAGGAGAAAAGAGGCCTTGGAAACAGGTGGCTGGCTCTTCATTCTCGAATAAATGATATATCTGAAGGCTGAAGCACATAAGGAACAAGAAGGGCTGCCACATTCCCCTAATGTTTATTTCTAATATACAACCTGGGTCAGTGGGTCTTTTCGAAGTGCTCCATTTGTTATAACTAGAAGACCAGCACTGACGGTTTGAGTTAAGAACAAGAAAAGCAGGGGTACCTTACTTATCTGAAAGGTTTAAAAATATTAGAAACACTTGGGTAAAGAGATATTTGTAATTATATATATATATATATATATATATATATATATATATATATATATACAGTCTTGTTAATAGCATACAAAATCATGTGTGAGCAGGAATGAAATGGAACTCTTCTTATATTGACAGACAAGTAACCATCTTTAAAAAAGAACATTGACTTGAATGCTGTCCACAAAAGGATACAAATTAAGGACATAATCTAAAATATGATTGCATTTTATTAATAAAAGTACAAGTTCTACTTACAAAGAAAAATAGAAGCTTTCTTGGGCCAAATGAGGTCCTTGTACAGACAACCTTAGATCTCAGCCCCAGGACCTCCTCCGGGGAAGTCCCCAAAGGCTATCCCCGAGCCTTTATAATCCAAGTAAAAAGGCCTTTCAGAAATATAAATTAATTCTCTGTAACACTTAATGAAGTCAACAATATCAGGGTAAACTGCTATGACAGGCACCACTTGAAAAGGAGACGACAGGGAACCAGTTTCACTTTAGTGTTGAAGAATCACAGGGCTTCAAACTCAGCGTACTGCGTGCTCCAGTTAAAACACTTCTTCCTGAGGAAATAGGCTCTACAGCATTTGAGGGTGTCTTCTTGTCCTGATCTTTAAAAAATAAACTCTTTCCTTTCTCATCATTTTATGAGTTTCGGTTTCCATACAGAGGTGCCTTTGAGGAGGGTGCCTGGGGGTTAGACTCCGGCTTGCTCAACAAGAGGAGAGACATTTTTCAGCGACAGACTGCAGAGATGAACTCGCAGCCACAATGCATTAGGAGGAGCCTCCAACAGCAGAGGGAGTGTGAGGAACAAAACTTAAAAGGCCTCAACTGAAAAGTACCCTTGTTTGCCCTTCGGTGGAACAGCACTTACAAAGCCTCTTCAACATGTCAAAAGGACAGTGAGTAACTAACTAAACAAGGCAATCCCAACCTCCCCCAATTAAAGTATCTTTAGGCTTTTCCCCTGATCCATTCACTTCTTCTTTTTCCCACCTCATCAAATGAGACTTTAAAACAAGAGTGAATTTCAAAGTGAATTTCAACATTCTTAATTTAATGGAATGCTCTGGGATTTTGAATTTAGGAAAGCCAATCTCCGTATTTCCCTGTTAAAAAAAAAAACCCTTAATTAAAAAAAGTTGGTAAAATTAGGGGGTCATTTTTAATGTCTTTTTCAACTTGTCTGTTAATGTAATATGGTTCAATTTAATTTTTAAAGGGCTGCTCAACAACAGACATTTAAACGAAAAGAACAGGCATTGTGATTTACACTGTAAACTCAAACACCAAACATGAAATGCCCGTAGGGATGTTCACAAGGGCAAGTATCCTGCCCCAGGGGCCTGTCTCTTCCACCGAAGAATTATAGATAATGCCGCCGTGCACCACAGATGAAAATATATTGCTTATATCATCTCTTTTAAGACCCCTAAAATATGTCTTAAAATAAGGGGGGGGAGCTTTATATCCATCAGAGGATCTAATGGTTCTATATGTCAACACATTTGTAATAAAAATGGAAAGGCCATTAACACATAATTATATCTGGGGGAAAAGCACAAGGAAAGTAACATAGAAGGTGCAATCAACAAAACTGAATTATTTTCAGTAGATGGTGGCAAATGCAAACATCGAAGAGATGTGCTACACAATAAAAAGATATTTTTTAAGTTTTAGGAGAGGACAATTCACAAGCAACAATTAGTACATTTTTGCTTCGTAAACTACTAGTTATAAGCTTAAACACTGTCCAATCTATTTCTATAAATGGTTCAAATCGAGTTAAGTGGAAGGTTTTTTTAACCTTTTTAATATTTGCTACTGAGATTTTGCATTGCAGTACGTGATGTTAAAGTGATACCCATTTATGGTTTTCCACCTAAAACATCAGTATTCCCTACTGTGTCTGTGAGAGGAGAGAGAGAGAATGCACATGAATGAGAACCCAGTACTTTCTTCACTCAGTGACACTTCTACAGGTGACACTGAGGGTCGTGATGGCTTGGGGTCCACCACAGTACACACATGTCCAACTCATTCCATTTTTCAGTTCTCATAAGAAGAGAACTATTTCTTGTGAAGTCTGTACTAAAAGCAATGGGTTGTTTTATGTAGAGTAACATGAGGTTAATGTGCAAATAAGTTATGCCTTTAGGGTCTTGCAATATAAAATTGTGAGTAAAGATTTTCTGCAGTTCAGAAAAAAAAAGTTCCTGTTGTGTAATAACGATAAAGTCTAGTTTGAGTAGAAACAAAATCTCACACATAAATGCAGTTTCTCACACACAAGTACAGCCATCATGGCATGATGATTTTGAAGGTGTGGGTTTCACAGCCTAAGAAGGAAGAATACTGACAGATACGGATGCCAAATAAAAGACAAGCTTGTGGGGGATCTGAAAGGAAGAACACACTCACATGTATAAACAAGAATAAGAAGAAGAAAAAATCAAAGCGGGAGGAAAGTTATGACACTTAGAACACATAAGAAAAAACTAAAATGTCAGAAAAATTATGAAGCTTTGGTCAACAGAGCCCTCAATCACCTTACTTATATTTGTCTTCAGTACACATTCCCACTGTTGTAGAAATGAGAGTATAACAAATCCACACCAGTGTTAAAAGCCTCTCCTGGATTCACATTGGTTACCATTTCCTATTTCATCTATATCAATTCGGATGACATTTTCTTTCTTTTTGAAAAATAACTCTTCCCAAGGAAACTAGCCTGCCCATATTTGATTTAGGAAAATTTATATAAATAAACTTCAAAGCAACTACCTATCCCAGGATTTTTAAGAACGTTGGGCGTGTTATTGTTTTTGTTGTTGACGTTTTGTCTTAAATTTCCAGATTGTGAAGGTCTGAATCAGAAATTTTCAGTACATAAAAGCATCCTGGGAAAGCAGCACTGGAAAGTATACCCTGTTTCCATCAGGCCCAAAATAACAATGTTTCCAACCAGTCAAGATGTGATCATGACAATAACTGGTACAATTCCAAGTTGGTTACAATTTATAAAGTACTTTAACATGCATTACCTCATTTGTTCTCTTCAACAGTCTTTTGATGAAAGTAGGGCAGTTAGCATTGCCAGTTGAGGGCAGATATTCATTACATTAATACAATTATTATAGCAACTTAAAGGCAAGTAAGTATAATTTTTTTACAATGCAAATTATAAGGTTGGTGCTCAGTTTTGTGCAAAGAGATCCCTATTTAAAATTAAAAATTGCATTTCCCAAATTGCTGCAAAATAGATAAAATGGCATTTCCAAGTATTGCTAAATACTTATGTGATTGCCTCAAAATTGATCAGAGACTAAACTGTATAGATGTTACACCATAATCACACACTAATCAGTGGCAGAATCAAGACTAAAACCCAAACACTTACAGTGTAGGTACTCTTGGTCATCAGGGGTTGATTTGAACATCAGGCAGACAAGAATTATGGATTATGTTCCCCAAAATGCACAAAAAACATATATTGTCACCATTTTGCATACACTTTCTAGTATTTCTAAGTCCTCTGAAGGAACTTAGGAATACTGAATTGGAAACTATCATTGAGCTAACATGTTGGAGCCCTTGGAAGACTATGCAGAAAAAGCAATGGGTTGAAAGGAATCAGTTACTTTTCTTTCATCATAGATAGCCCTCCTAAGATGACCTGTGGACTGGAAGATCCATAATAAATTGGCCCCATCTTGAGCCCATCATAAGAAATAATAACCTTCTCTCCCATGCCAGCTCTTTATGCCTGCAAAAGGGTACTGGTCTCCATTATGTTGAAACAATATTAAAGACCAGTTATACCTTTGTACTTTGGAAAGCGTTCATAGATCAATCCAGTTCACTGCACAAGAATTATTTTCTATGCCCACAAATTTACAGACAATGCCAATAAGTTTTATTAGAAAAATGTTCGTTACTAGAGTTATTTAAAAGATTAATGTGAATGTAAACTTTTTGTTATGTGGATTTTTCAGTTTGTATCCTAGATCTTAAAATACCTAGTTTTGTAACCTAGGACTACACTAAACTCCAAGTCACAAAAAAAAATTGAAAGTAATGATCTCAAAGTTTCACTAGTGATAAGGGTATGCATACCATAAGATGAAGGTTGGAGAAGGGGGATGGATGAAGTAAAGAGATTGGGAGGTGAAGGAAGAGTTTGAGTAGGACATGGAGAATAGTGAACAGTAAAATGAGAAGCAGAAAAATGAAACCTAGCCAGTTTTTACAGGAGTGTTGGGCATAAAATGTCAATTAATGGGTTGACTCTCATCCACTATTAATACAATCACCTACTATGTGCCAAGTCCATTCAAAGGAAGCAGGGAGGCAAAGCTAACTGCACCAAGAACTCTTCATCTCAACATTCACATACTACCATGAAAAATAAAAGTAAATGAACCATGGTGGTAATTCAGTCAGAGTGAAGAGAGATGAGTCCATGTAAACAAAATTCTGACAAAGGTGTTCGGAGAAGGTGTTGCACACAAATCCAGCAGGTAGACCAGATAGGAAATGACATTTAAGGCAGAGGGAACAGCATATGAAAAGGAAGAGTAATACTTAAAACATACAGAGATTTGAGAGAACTGCATGCAGTTTGATATGATATCATAAGAACATGTACCTTAAAATGTGGTGGGAAAAATAAGGTTAAAGGAAAAGAGGAAAGCTTGGGTTGAATTATGTTTGCTCTTGTGTTCAATGCCAAGTAGTTTTGTGGAAGCTAATAATTTTGGTCTAATTGTAGTTCCTCCACATAACAAGAACATCAGCAAGTTCTTAATCCTCAGTTTTTCATTTATAATAAGAAGTAAAACCAACTCCAGTTTTGGGGGATTAAAAGAGGTAGCTCACATAACATTTGACAGAAGGGTCATGGACTTATTAAGGTCTCTCATCCCCTTTCCCCACAACAGCAAGGGATAAGCATGAAAACTGTTGAACATCTTCTCAACAACAATTTTAATAGTGTGTGCACTATTTGCTCTCTAAGGAGTTTGATACGTGTGCATAAACTGACAAATAAATGGACAATTATAACATAGTAAAGAAAGGGCAACAACAGAGACAATTAACAATTCTTTACAAGGTAAAAAAAATTAATGCAGGGAGGGTAAAAAACTTTCTAGCAAGCACACTTGGGTTAAGGCACTTGGATGGATGAGGAATAGGATTACAGATACAGAAGATGGGATTAAGAAAAGGTGTTGTGTTTCTAGGAGGAAGAGATGTAAATTGGTCCATAATATGACATAGCAATCGCAAAGAGTTATTAATGGTAGTATAAATGTTAACATAAAAATGAAAATAAGAAGCCTGTTTTAATCTTTGCATCTAAAAGGATTTTCTTTTAATTGAGATACCGAAAGTTATCATCAAGGTAAAATTATTTTCACCCACACAGTTAATGAACCTAAGTTTTGAATGAAAATCAACTTAAACTCTGAATCTGACCTCAAATTGAAGTGCTGATTTGTTTTAGAAGTCATCCTTAGCTGTCTGGAACTTCAGAACACATAGTATTTGTGGGTGCCTGTCTATCTTGGTTTTATTAGCTCAGTTAGAATATCTGGTGGTTTTAGATTCATTTAAATTTAATGACACTAAAAAACTTTAAGAGGAGATAATGGCATTATTTCTGAAATTATTGAAAAAGGCAAATATCAAAAATGCATAATGCAACTGAACGGGAAAAAATATGGTACCTGGGCCTCTAGGATGTGAACCGGGTTCTCATTCCGGCTTTAACACTACCTTGGTGTGTGATTTCAAGTGCACTTCTGCCTCAGTCTCTTAAAAATGAGGACACAGGCCTAAAATGTGTCTACATGTCATTCCAAGTCTACATTTCTACTATTCCACAGCTAATTTGCTCCCATTTTTCTAAACGAGTTTTTATTGAGATATATCCTCAGTTTTTTTCTTTGTTTTGTTTTTTCTTCCCTTTTTTTCTTAAATATTTTAAATTCAAACTGTTTAAGTTGATATGATTTTTATAACTTTCTGGAAATTTGATCACCATTCAGGCATAAGAAATTTATTTTAGAGGAATATTATCGAATACTAGTTTATTGTTCATTATTTCAAATGAATTTGGGCACACAGGTGCTAAAGAATAACATTAAACTATTACTGACAAAACTATTAATTGGAAAAAATAGTATAACAAGAGATTCAGGGCATGGATTTGAGTTTAAGATTGACTTCATTTTCAATAATGACCCTGACAGTCACCCTGTGGCATACTTAATTGTTAGTTTCTTCATCTGAAAATGGGGATAATAAGAATCATTATCATTTACTTCCTATGTGTGGCACTTTCTGAAATTGGAATAGCCACACACAGTAGCCCTGGTTCTAAGGTTTATTTGAAAATTAAAGAAAGTGTTTCATATAAATTACTTAACAAGATATGCACTGAATATATGCTACCATTTCCCCCCAAAACAATTATTTATTCAATATTCTACATAGAAATTCTGTGTCACATATTATTAAAACTCAGTGTCATTCTTAACTTCTAGGTCTAATAATAAGAGTGAACTGGTATAACACAGTGACTACCAAAGACAATGTAACTGTATTTTATCAGCCAGAAATTTTGAACTTTAAATTTCCCAGGGACTCTAACATGTTCCATGTCAATGAACTGACACTGCACAAACAACAAGCTCCACCAGCAGACCTGGCACTTTGAGTCATGCCAGGCGAAAATTCTGATGGGGGAAAAGACATGAAAAAATACAACTTTTCTCCTACTTACAACTTTTTAAATATATTTAATTAATTGCTTGAAACAATAAGCTGGCTGGAATAAGAGAGCCATTTTTTTTCAATCCATCTAATTTGCACATCTAATTTTCTTTCTGACCACTTCATCTCAGTGGCCTCCTTTTGTGTGACACACCATTCTCCGGTAAGTTCTGAATTTCTCTTAGTTTACTGTGCACAGGGATATGGCTGGAAATAATATGGACTTTCTACTGAAATCTGTTCTCCCCCCTCAATGAGAGGAAGCAGAGGCATGAATATGGCACCCTCATAATGATTTAGCTGGGACTTAATGACTTAATGAAATTTTCATCACAACCTGCTGTTCATTTTAATGGCCTTTGAAAAACAATGGGAAAAATAGCTTGAGGGAAGAAAAGATTTTTCTGTGGCATGTATTTGTGAGCTTAACATTTACTTTCCTTCACCCTATATCTCTGCTTCCCTCGCCCCCATATTGCTGCTCTCATCCAAGAGCTGTAACAATGTTTTGTAGTTTCTCAAATACACATTTTGCAGTTCTTTTGTTAAATTTTTTCCTATGCATTTTCCCTTTTGATGCTACAGTACCTCACAGAGCTACTGATTGCTTGTTTGCACTGTGCACAGGGTCACTGTTCTGATGCTTGAATAATGTCAGGTGCCCATTCTCGTAGCCAAACACACACCTTGACTAGTAGAATTTTTAAAACCAGTGCAACTTTCTACTTGCTATGGAAATTTCTACACATTTTCCTAGATAAAGTTCCTCCTTTTTCTCTCTTTGCAGTAAAAAAGTAAAAAGAAATAATGGAAATCCCCTTCAATTTCCTATTCCTTTTCTATAAAACAATTTTTGGCTCTGCTATTATTTTAAAAAATTAACTTAGTGGTTTTAGAGAGAAAGGAAGGAAGGTGGGTGGGAAGGAGGAAGAGAGAGAGAGAGAGAGAAAGTGTTGTTCCACTGATTTATGATTCATTGTCTGCTTCTTGTACGTGCCCTGATCAGGGATTGAACATGCAGCCCTGTCGTATCAGGATGATGCTCTTACCAATTGAGCTATTTGGCTGGGGCAGCAATTATCTTTTTCTTGATGATTAAGATAATCACTTTACACAAATGCACAAGTTGCTCCTTGATAAATCTCCCAGTTGTCACAGTTATTAAACATTCCTGCCATGGTAAATGTCTTTATCAATAATAGTGAGGCTACTTACTGTGTATTTGTTAGTATTCAATGTACATCTAAGGATCTTACGTGCATATAAAATGTATCTTGTGGTTCTGTATTCATAACAAAGTTATCTTTCTGAAATGCAGGCTTTTAGATGCTTGTCATGTCCAATTTATATTCTAGTTTTCCATAAAGACATCTCTGTATTTTCTAGATAGCTTTATATTATTCAATAACAAGCCACTCTTGAGCTGAGCTTTTATTATAATTGATGGGGGAAAAGTACTGAAGAAGTTGTGGGAAATACAATAATGAAAACAGTGTAATGTCCACATGTAATAGTGATGTTTCTTTGTGCCATCTCCTCCTTCTGTGGATGCTCTCTCTCTCTTCTTTTGCCTGTTACTAGCCATTACTAGATATTATTCTTTTCTCCTAATTCCCAGTACCTCTGAATATCTTCTACTAAGCAAATTGGGGAGCATTTTCTCCTGCTGTCTTTCCTATTATGAATAGTCCATTTGGCTTTGCCATGTCTTAAACTTCCAAATTCAGAGTCTGTGCATCCACTAGAAGTCAACATGACATACTGGGGAAATACCAAGGTCATATACCAAATCTCTTGTAGGACATAATCTAAAGATAAACCCTCCCCCCATGCACATACACTAAATGCACCCCACAGCATTGCTGGTTCTTCTTGGGCCTTAGTCCTAGAGTAGGAATATATCTCAAACAAAACTTAACAGTGTTCATATGAGAGTAACACCCCTCACTCATTCTATGAAGTCAATATTGTCCTAATATCAACATGAGATAAATACATTACATGAAAAACTATAGACCTAGAACAAAGAATGCACACGATGAGTTCATGGTACCTTATATGCCAGGAAGTAAATAAAAAAAGCTAAAAAATACCCACAATTATAACTCTATGTCAAAGTGACATAGAAGTCAATGAAAAGTGGTTCCAATGGCTGAAGCTGAACAATTTGAGCAACAAAATAAAATAGAGTTGGGCTATAACTCAAAGTGTAAAATAAATTTCCACAAGTCCATACTTATATAAATAAATAATTGAATAAAATTATTGAATGGTGGAGAAGAGATAAATCTCCTATGGAGAAGAATCATGTAGATACCCCACTCTGAAGAAGGGGAGAAAAGCTCCCTGCCCCTTCCATGTGGGTGGCCCATAGCACCCTCCTTCTAGAGAGTGTGGTACGGAAAGGGGACAGGGAGGCTTTGTCAGGCAGAAACCTGACAAACACCTTATCAGTCAGTTGATCGAGGTCATCATCCACATTTACAAATCATGTAGACAGTACTTATTCTTGCTATGACGTACTTTTTATTAGTACTTTACTTCTATGACCTTCCTCTCCAAACCTAAAACCCCAGTTTAAGTGAAAGAAAAATCACCAGGCAAATTCCAATAGAGGTGCATTCTACAGTATATCTACATAGTATTCCTCGAACTTTTAAGGTTATCAATAACAAGAATAGTCTCAGAAACTGTGGCAGCCAAAACTGAGCCCAAGGAGACATGCCCATTAAATGTAATGTGTTATCTCTGAAGGTATCTAGAGCAGAGAAAAGCACACTTGGTCAAAATAAAAATATATAAAAAAAACTATGGGCTTTAGTTAATGATAATGTATCCCAGCATAAAAGAAAAAATAATTTTAAAAATAGAAAGTTAATCATTCAAAATGAACAAAAAACATAAAAAGAAAAGATAAAGGAGTATATAATAAGCTTAAGACTGCTATGGGAAAGCTACAATTTGGGTGATTTTTTTATTTTCTTCCTTTTAATGTTTCTGTTTTTTTTTAAACAATTCTTATAGTAAGATAAAAATTTATAATATCAGAAAAAGTCCCAAATATTAAAAAAAAAGTTGTCATCTGGGGCCTACTCAAAATCTTATTTTTATCTGCATGCAGATGAGAGCCAAAAAGTTTTTAACTGACTAGATTATTCCTAAAATTCCTTCCAACTATAAGATCATGCGAATTACATAAATTTTAACTAAAATCCATGCCCCAACTATGCATCTGATAGGGACCCAGAAATCTTCATTACCATATGGCTCCCAAATATACTGGTTGACATATATTTTGCCCCAGATATACTCACAATTTACCAGCTTCCCAATAAAATAAATATGAGTATTACACAGTATAAATGTGGTATATTTTGGTATAAAGTATGTCTTTTTTATATTCGTGTTTTTTTGTTTGTTTCCATCTTTCATCTGACTCTGAAATAGGAGGCATGTTCTTGCATGCAATATGGTATCCATACCTTTGATGGACATAGGTTTCATAGAATTTAGAAAAGGTCTATAACATAAAGGATGACTGTCAGTTATGCATAAATTATCCAACTTGTATTAGTTGTTTTATTAGTTTGTTTGCTTTAAGATTAGTCCATGTGCATGTCACCTGAATGCTGCTATCCATAACTGTTAAAGACATTTTGAGGATAGAACCTTAAAAGAAAGGCATCCTGTAAGTTGAACAAATGCAAAGTTCAGGAAAGCCAACAGTTAGAAAACCCCTACTTTCCAAATTTCAATAGGCCTACCTGTATTAACTGTGAACCATACAAGTAACGGTCCTAACTATGAAGGTGGTATGAGATGCTTTAATATATAAAGGTTATAAAATGTAATAAAGTTATAAAATGGCCTCTTGGGCTCTGCTGCCACATTCTATTCCTTTTTAAAAAACAATGAAACATTTTTATTAGCAACTGTAATTTAATATTGGATTAGTATTTCAGCTAACAAATGTGAAGCCATACAACACGTTTAATAAATAATAATTATTAGGATCACCTGCATACTCTTACATGCAGTTCACCATCCACTCTGTTTTACAATTCAACACTCCTTGACCACAGGGAGTAAAAGGGAAATGGATGCATACAGATTGTGTTCCTTGCTGGACCAAGTACTCAACGTTTGTGCCAAACTGAGATACATTTATAAGAGCACCTTGAGAACACAGAGGAAACCACTCCAGTCACAAAGTGCTTTTTCCTTCCTATTAGCTGGGGAGTCCCTCCTGGCAAAACTTCCCATTCACCTGTCATAGGCACATCATAAGTCACATTCTATTATTTTTTTATGCTTTTAAGTATATTTTATTGATTATGCTATGACAGTTGTCCAATTTTATTCTTCACTTTGTCCCCCTCTGTCTTGCACTGCCACCCCCTCCAGCATCCCTCCCGCCTTGGTTCATGTCCACGGGTCGTATATATAAGTTCTTTGGTTTCTCCATTTCCTATACTATTCTTAACCTCTTTGTTTCACTCAACCACAACTTCACTCATCTGTGAAAATAAGACATCACAGCAGAACTTGTTGATTTAAAAAATAAAATAGCCACATTTAAATAGTACCTTTTTTCAGATCCACAGGTTTCTATTTTGTCCAATGTAACTCAGAGGATAAGTCAAAAACAGAACCAGAGATTATAATCAAAATATTAAAATAAGGAGATGCCCACAGCTTTCTTTCCCAGCCGTTACCTTCTGGCTCGTTTTTGATGAGCTCCTCCATCTTCCTCTGCTTCAGGGTGTCCACGACATCAGCTAAGCTGCCTTTGCGCCGTTCGGGGGTCCCCAGGGCTGTACTAGACACGGACTCGCCACTCTGTCGCCCACCTTCTTCTGCCTTCTGAGGTGAGGTAGATGAGTTGTGTGGGGCAAATGAAGACATAACTTTATTGCCATCAACTTCCTGAAAGAGAAAGCAAAGAAAAAAAAAAACCTGCGTTTAAAATTCAGTAAGTTTATTTTTTAACGGTTATGTGGCTTGAAACATTAAAAAGTGAAATGTCACTCTGCAAGAGGTAAAGGAAGGAATTTCCAAAAAGAATACATTAACTTTACAGTTTAGCACCTGAACCAAAGATTAATTCATCACAGTAATAAAAATGTGAAGACACCGTCCCTTTAGACTGAATGGGAATGGCAATAGAGCTTTATACAAAGCCTATATTATTGATCAGATTCATTTATGTTTCTGCATTTGTTGGCAAGTCTTAGATTTTCCCTATGAACATTAAATGTACCTGTCGATTCAACTTCTTCATGACATTGTAAAACTTAAACAAATAACATCATATACACTTTATTTTCATTTTAAGCAGCCACCTCTTCTTGATGGGACTGCTAAAGTAGGGCCCTCTTTTGGTTCTCTGCCTCCCTCTTATTTTTTAAAGAAAGCACCAGCCACACAGGTTATTTTGACATCATACAGGAATATTGCAAGTTTATTTCTGCTTAGGCTGAAGGTATTTCCAATGGCATTTGTTACCTTGAGCACGGTTGCTGTCAATACTCTGTATTTTGTACTTGAAGCCTCATTTGCCAGACAAAATGAAGTTTCTTGCAGCCTTTACCTATTCATCATTGTGCATTTGTATAAAAGTGATTTATTCTGCACCTCTAAAATGTAAACATATTTTCGGTGTTCCTTTTTTCATTATTTTCCCCACAATTTCTAGCACAGCTCTAGGAATCTGTATAACATTTGGGGTATATACTATATAAAAGGCACTAAACTGATTTTTCAGGGTGTCAAGAAGATATTGGAATGATGAAAAATAATTAATCGTATTTAAAGCTTTTCCTCACTTTCATAATCTTTTACTTACTTCTGTAATTCTTTGTCTTCCCACAAAGCAGAGCTGTTCTTAAAAGAAACTCTGTATCTTACGGTCTTTGAGAAAGTTAGTTTTTCCCTAAGTATATTTCTTAATTCCACATTATCAAAAGTTTCCATTAAAATATACTTGAGTGTGTGCATATTTAATATTCAGAATAATACTTTGCATCTGTCTACAATTTTTTTCTATTTAAGACATGCTACTAGAATATATGGACCCCAGAAAAGTGACAAATCATATCAATTTGATATCTAATGTTTCAAGGCTAACACTAACATTTTAACTAGCTTAAAAATATCTTTAAAAATCTGTCATCCTATTTTTTTAAAAAAGTAGATTTAAGTTGGAAAGTCAGCACCAAGACAATCATAATATGTTCATACCATTTTTTGTTACTGGATATTAATGAGTACAAGAATGTTAGCTATGGTACAAGCGTCAGTGTGTTGGGTGGGGCCAAGAAAATGGTGAGAAAGCAAAAGTAAAAAACAAGTGTGTTCTAGCAAAATCTTTAAAATTACGATTCTAAACCCCAATATGATTTCCATTATTTTAAATATTTTATCTATTTAATTTTAGAGTGAGGAGAAAGGGGGAAGAAAGAGAGAGAGAGAAACATCAATGTGTGGTTGCCTCTTGCATACCCCCTTACTGGGGACCTGGCCTACAACCCAGGCATGTGCCCTGACTGGGAATTGAACCAGTGACCCTTTGGTTTATAGGCCCGCACTCAATCCACTGAGCTACACACAGCCAGGGCTGATTTCCATTTCTTATAAACATTACAGAATATGCCTGTGAATGAATATTCTATAGATAATACTTTCACAGATGAATCTTAGCTTATAATGTATTTAGATTTAGATCAATATACATAATGTAATAATTACAATCCCCTGTAGGCTAAGTGAAAGTACATTTCTGGAATTATGTATTTAAAACTTACACATAAATACAAGCAAATGCATAAACTCACATACAGAGCAATCGCAAATTCATTCAGTAAACTGAGGAATGTTCTTATCAATGGTGCATAAAACAGATTAGCTGAGTTTAATGTGCATACCAGACATAGAAAAACTTGTATATTCACTTTTTACAGATCTTTATTCTCATTTATTCCAGAGACAAAGGCAGAAACATACCAGTTTTAGCTTCACTTTGAACATTGCTGTATTATTCTGTTTGCATATTATTTGATGACAAGGTTTACAAACAAGAATTTGACAGCTGAACTTCACTTGCCATAATTAAAAAGTACACACATCTTCCTATAGCATCACCAGTAGAGAGTATGGCACCTAAACTGTATGCAATTAAGTCTATGAAAATATCAGAAAATATTTCAAATTAATGTAACACACAGTAATTTCTCATTTTGTATGTCTCCAACTCTCTATCATGTCTCTACCCTGCAAGATGAAAGGGCATATTTTAAAGACTATATTATATTTCACAAATACTCTAAACTCAGTTACCACACAGTGAAAGAACAAACAAACTGTTATTTCTATTTGAGGAAGGAATATTTATCTTATTGCTATTTTACCTGTCTGATTACATTTTAGCCTCCTGCATGGTTAATCCCTTTAAGCTTTCTATGTAGTTAACACGTTTTGATGAGGGACTCCCTTGTTTATCTTTGTGGTAAAGAGCTTGTTCAGGAGCTGGCAAAGTCAAGGAAGTCCTACATTTTCTCAGTTTCCACCCTGGGGTTGCATTTATGCTGCCTGAAATAATGACAGCATGTTTCTCCACTTTTCTGTCAGGTGACCGCCCAGAGAGTCTACTAACAATGGCATTAGTGGTACAGACCAGAAATACATATTTAGTCCAGATTTACTGACTCCAAGGAATGCTAAGGACCAGCCTTGGTATTTTGCTAAAGAGGTTTCAGAACTGTGATATACGACTTCTAAAGTCTACTGATAAAAAAAGAGTTATAAACTTTTAGAATGAGGTTGATGATCTTTTGTTATTCTTAAATGAGCTCTACTTAATTTTGTTCCCTCTGTCACTTTTGCAACCATGAGCCTAATGAATCCATCATCATTGGAATATGTTTTTTTTTCATTTTAAAATTGATTCCAGAGATAAGGAAAGAGAGGGAGAGAAACATTGATTGCCTCTTGTATATCCCCTGACTGGGGACCAAGCCTGAAACCCAAGCATGTGCCCTGACCTGGAATCCAAACTGCAATCATCAATTTGTGGGATGATGCCCAACCAACTGAGCCACACCAGCCAGGGAAAAATAGTTTTTTAAATGTGCATTATTTTAAATTAATTCTAAAGACAGCATTTTGCTATGAATACTTTGAGAGAAATAATATATCAACCTTAATATCCAAATATTTGTTTAAATAATATGATGATTAAAAAGAATGAACTTATTTGAAAACAGAGGTTATGTGTGACTCAGTCATATATATGTATTCCTTTTATTGGCCAAATGACATTCATCTTTGACTTCTGGCCACAAGAAAGTCATTAGCATGCTGACTTTGATCTATCAAGTGAGATTAAATTCATACAAGGTAGTAAAAACATTACATTTAATAGTCAATCTACCAGACTATAATTGCTAAGAATAATCATCAATATTTATTAAATATTTACTTTGTGTCAGGCACTGTTTAAAGTGTTTTACATGCCTTTACTTAGTTAAGTCTCCCAGAAAGCCTAACTATGATTGCACTTCATAGCTGGAGAAACTGAGGCACACAGACTGAACAAACTCCGGTGATTGTATAATTAATGACAGAGTATATAATCAATCTCAACCTGTTTGGCTTCAGAGCTCTGGCTCTCAGCCACAGTACTAATACCACCTCTCTCATAAAACAGGAAAAAAAAACTAGGTCTATATCCATTGATGCTATCAGTGAACAAGATACAGTGTCTTCTTAAAACTTAAAACTTCTTAAAACTCCTATCTGTTCAATTTTTGTAGAAATGACATAAATGCACTGAAATTAATTAACCCAACTATATTCTAGATTTATAAAGCTCCCTTGGTTCAAATACCCACTGATTTATGGCATATTAAAAAAGATAAAGCTTAAGGGTTAAATAATTATTTAAGCTAAACACGTAGTATTGATCTTCAAGTCAAAGAAATGGTGTTCAGTAGCTTATGATTTTTTAATCTATCTTTATAAAATGTGTGGGCATTTTTAGCATTCCTTCTAGTATAATAAATTTTGAACTTAGAATTAAAACAGTACAGAAGATTTGGACTATATTAAACTAGCTTCTCAGTAATACAAGTTCATTAATTTTGAAATTGCATGAAATGAACTACAAATACATGGAGAAAGTGTTCTGATGATGAACAAGTTTTGACATGGTCATCTTCCAGTAATGGGCTGCTCTTGTAAATATCACCAGGATGAGGCAAAAAAAACCTAAAAAATATTTGAAATCTTTATGACTTGGTTGAAATGAGTGTAGGTGGTCAAAAGTTACAAAATTCCAATTATAAAATAAATAAGTTCTGGGAGGTAATGTACAGCACAGTGACTATGGTTAATAATTCTGTTATATGTCCTTGAAGTATCTAAGTATGAGCATGAAAGGTTTTTGCTCCTATACATCCAATTCTTAAAGAAATGATAAAAATGTATAAAGGTGTTCATCAGAAGAAAAATATTATAACTGTGTGCAGTGATGAATGTTAACTGAACTTATTATGGTGAGCATTTCATAGTCCAGACAAATAGCAGTTCATTATGTGGTATATGTCAAACTAATATATGTTATATACCAATTATATCTCAAATAAAGAGCAATATTATTTAGTTATTCCTTATACTCTTTAAAAATGGGATAATATGTTATTACAAGTGTTTATTTCTGAGCAAAATTGTGTTATTTGTAACCTCCTTTGTCAAAATTCATTTAGTAAGATAAAAATACATAATTATTGTGTAAATGCTCAAATATTGTGTCAAAACTCTAAAAACCTCAATTTTTAGAGTTTCTTGGTTAAGATGATTTTTTCATAAGAGTTCTGCATGACACCCTAAGCCAGCAATGCTTACTTTTTTGGGGTGACAGATTCTCCGTGATAGCTTCAGGTGCTCTCCCAAACTCACATGCACATGCACGCAGCCAACACACACAATTTCACAGGTGTAGGAAGTTAATTTTCTACTCTTATAATTTCAGCTATGAATTTCCTCCATGAAATCTAGAAATTCTTTAAAACCACGGATTACAGGATAAGAAGCTCTGATCTAAATGTGTTTCTTCACGGGTAAGTACTATTAACCCACTAATGAATACAAATTAGACATTTTTAAAGAATATTTTATTTGTTTTATTTTTAGAGAGAGGGAAAGGGAAGGAGAAAGAGTGGGAGAGAAACATCAATGTGTGGTTGCTTCTCATGTGTCCCTTACTGGGGACCTGGCCTGCGACCCAGGCATGTGCCCTGACTGGGAATCAAACCCGTGACCCTTTGCTGTGCAGGCCTGTGCTCAATCCACTGAGCTACACCAGCCAGGCCAAACAATTTTTAAATGACCAATTATTTGCAAAAGACCCTCAGACAACTGAAAGTATTGACATTTTATTCAGATAAACTTAATACATTTGAATAACTTATTTTTTACTGTTCTCAAGGTAAGCATTTAGAAAGAGATCTATATTTTAATTGTACTTAAAAAATAAGAAATGTATTGAAGAAAAACTACTTTATTAATGGCAATTGTTTTCTTACTCACCAATAACTGTGTGATAATACATATACATTTGAAATGGAAGGCAAAACAAATTGCTAACTTTTATAAATGAATGTGATCATTTTGACAACTTATACCAATTCAATTTTCAAATACAAATTTTCCTGAAAACAGGATGTAAACATACAAAGAATATTCTGGAGAAAAAAAATAACATTTAAAATGCTCCACAGAGAACATTAAGAGTCTTTCTTTGCTTGATATGGTCAGATTCAATTTTCTAGGAATAGGATATGGTCAGTTCCCAAGACCTATAAAACAAAATCAGCACTTACAATGGATCTCTGAAGGTTGTCTCTTATACTTGTAATTAAGGCTGGTGTTAAAGCTATCCAACTTAAAATCATTTTTTAAATTTTGCCTTTAAAAAAGATGCCTAATGTATGCTTAGTACAGTAGTTCAAAAATGGGAAATGGACAGATTTTCATTTGGGCAATTTTCATAGTCATCTACAGAGACAGAGCTGATCACAACTGGTCCCTTTTCTATGTTAGAAAAAGCAATCACTGATAAACCTTTGAAACTTACTGAGTTTTAGAAAGTCAACAATTTTTAGTGCATAAACCACTACAGAGTAAACTAACTGAGATATCTAATATCTGGATATTAGATAAGTGGTTTTCATGACCACCTAGGGAAGGCACTAGCGAACTATGGATATGCATATTTTTATTGTTATTCAATTACGGTTGTCCCCATTTCCCCCCATTATTCTCTGTTACCATACACGCTCACACCTCCCACATTCGGTTCTTCCCCACCCTTGGTTGTCCTTGTCCATGGCTCCTTTCTACATGTTCCTTGATAATCCTTCCCCTTCTTTCCCCGGTTATTCCCCTCCTCCCTTCCCTCTGGTTACTGTCAGTTTGATCTTTATTTCCACATCTCCGGTTCCATTTTGCTCACTTTTTTGTTTTGTTGAGTAGGTTCCACTTATAGGTGAGATCATATGGTATTTTTTTTTTCGCAGCCTGACTTATTTCATTTCACATAATGCTCTCTGGTTCCATCCATGCTGTCACAAAGGGTAGGAGCTCCTTCTTCCTTTCTGCTGCATAGTTTTCCATTGTGTAAATGTTCCACAGGTTTGTTTTTTTTAAACCACAGATTTCTGATCCACTCATTTACTGATGGGCACCCAGGCTGCTTCCAGCACTTGGCTATTGTAAATTGTGCTGCTATGAACATTGTGGTGCACAGGTTCTTTTGAGTTATCATTTCAGAAATCTTAGGGTATAATCTCAACAGTGGAACTGATGGGTCGAAAGGCAGTTCTGCTTTTAGTTTTCTGAGGAAATTCCATATTGTTTTTCACAGTGGCTGTACCAGTCTGAATTCCCACCAACAGTGTGCCAGGGTTCCCTTTTCTCTACATCCTTGCCAGCACTTGTTTGTTGATTTGTTTATGATAGCCATTCTGATTGGTGTGAAGTGGTATCTCATTGTGGTTTTAATTTGCATGTCTCTGATGGCTAGTGATGCTGAGCATTCTTTCATATGTCTCTGGGCCCTTTGTATGTCCTCCTTGGAGAAGTATCTGTTCAGGTCCTTTTCCCATTTTTTAATTGGACTGTTTGTTTTCTTGGTGTGGAGTTGTGTGAGTTCTTTATATATTTTGGAGATCAAACCCTTGTCTGAGGTAATATTGGCAAATATATTTTCCCATATAGTTCATTCCCTTTTTATTTTGCTGATGTTTTTTAGCTACACGGAAGCTTTTTAATGGATATGTGTATTCTTAAAAGTTCCCTGGGATTTGTGACAGTCAGATGCTAGGCTAGGATGTACTTGGCCTACCCTATGTTGCATGCAAGCTGGTTATAAGAAACCAAGGTCAGTTTTTAAGGAAACCTTATATTTTATATATTTCAACATTTTATGAGATTATTGAAATTCCCTAAAAAGTAGTACTATAAATCATCAAAATAATTCAACTGTCACAATACAAAAATGGATGAAAATTCTAAAATGCTCAAACATGTACTTGTATCTTTTTTTGCTCTATGATCTACAGAAATGTCTAATTCTACATTCTTTTCTGTTCTAACTTTTAAAAAATACTACGGGAATTTTAGAGGTACATTAGCCTCTCTAATGAGAACACAGATTACTCTCGAGGCAAATCTAATATGCTAAATAGTTACAGGCCTCACCAAGATTAGATAAAAGGTTATTATTTTATAAAATGGCTCTATTATATTTCAAATACAGTACCCAGTCCATATTTTAAAGATTTTTTCTGCATTTCGAACAGTGAACACAGAAAACGTGAAAACTGTTCAATGTTTATTCAAAGCCTAAAAATAGAGAACCTTTTAAAGACTGCAGTGCAATAGGATAAAAATTTAGCAAAAGTCTAACTTGTTTTTTCAAGATGCTTTTTGCAATTTTTTGCCAAGCACTGAGATGAAAGTTTAGCTCAAGCTCACGTTTAATTATTGATCAAAAAACTAAATAAACGTTTAAATGCATTCACAGGTACTAAACAACAATAAAGGAGTCCTGGCTGGTGTAGCTCAGTGGATTGAGTGTGGGCCTGCCAAGTAAAGCACTGCTGGTTTGATTTCCATTCAGGGCACATGCCTGGGTTACAGGCCAGGTCCCCAGTAGGGGTGTGCGAGAGGCAACCGGTCATTGATGTTTCTCTCTCTCTTTCTTCCTGCTTTCTCCTCTCTCTAAAAATAGATAAATAAAATATTTAAAAAACAACAATAAAGGACAGGTGATTTGTACAGATACAATTTTCAAACTGGACTTCTTGAATGAGAAAGTCAGAGGGTGGGCTTCAGAAATGTGACATACAAGTCTTCCTGGGGAGACTGACACATTGATAAAGTTTGAGAAGTAGTATTGGAAAAATTGAAAGTGTTAAAAAGAGGAAGATGACTAAAAGCTTCAGGGGTAAAGAAGGGTGTCATAAAACTGATGGGAATTAATGGTTTGAGGGGAGAACTAAAAGGTAATATATTCCAGGAAGGAGAAGTAGGGGGTGGGAGAGAGGGAGAAGAGTTATCAAACATAAAGAAAAATTGACTAACACATATTGGCAGAAAAGGGAATTGACTTAATTTTTTCAACATCCATGCTGGCACATGTTGAAATGAGTTTATGATTTTCTTTCTAATTGTGTTGATTAGAGAATCTCAATTTTATGTCAAAATTGCATTGTGGAAAGAGATAGTTTTCAGAAATGTATTCAAATTTGGTTTAAATGTATTAATGGTTTAATGTCATTTATAATATTCATGTAAAACATGATATTGTCTCCATTGTTCTTTTAAAATCAATATCGTATTTGTTATCTTCCTGAAAAATAATTAAATAAAAATGGTAATAAAAAAATCAATATTGTATTTGTTATCTAATTTAATTCTGGTGAGTGCAACAGAAATTTAAGCACAAATTTTCCCATGTGATAATGGTTTGTGCCAATGGGAAATACAGTTTTAGAAAACACGTTCATTTTTAGGTGGATGCGACATGGGCAGAAGTGTCAAATGGTTGTTTTTCCAGAATCACATTTACTGAGAATCTCCAAAATGCTACATTCAAGAATAAAATGTATGTTTTCCTGTGCTCTCAAAACCACTTAATAAGCCAAAGTGGCATTTAGAGAATTCTAACACATTAACTAATAGAACCTGTGAAAACAAAGAACATGTTGTGCTGGGCCAGCTCATTATCTCCTCGCTGAGGCTGTGCGCTCTGCCTTATGTTTAAACATCTAGTAAATACGCCTTCAGAGATTGGACGATCTCTTCCCCCAGGGCTCGAAGGTCAGCCATAAGATGTTTCTAAACAAACATTAGACTACACATTAAAACACTTCCATTTACCACTAGCAGTGCGAATGACATCATAATATTTTAAGAAATAAAGAAAAAACTTTTAACTAGTCACTAATTACATTGAATAATCCATCTATACTTTTCCTAACAAGCCTCCCGAATTGTCTTATAATGTGGTTGTGAATACATTTGACTAAATATTTATTCACTCTGAGTTTGAAGGAAGACATGAGAAACTTAAGGAATTTCTCAAATTGTGATCTGTTTGGGTCATGACTTCTCTTTATGCCACAGAGCAGGGGGCAGTGTCTTCTACATAGCAGACAATTAGTAAAGTTAATAAGATAATTGCTGGCACTGCTTATAATTGAGCACTGACTAAATGTTCAGTGAGAAGTGAAATAAACTGTGATTCTGCATGCAGTAGAATATGATGTCAGCAAAGCAGTTTAAAGCAGTGTTCAGCAAGATGGAGTCTGGAGTGAGGATATTTAAGTTCCAATCCAGGCTGTGTCCCCATATAACCTTGGGCAAGTTATCTTTACCCTCCAAACTTCAGTTTCCTCATCTATAAAATGAGATAATATGTGATAATTAACTCATATGTGCTACTCTGCTAATATAGTATATGCTAATAGTAATACTAATAGTAAAATTATTAGAATATAAAATACTGTATTCACACAATTTTCTCTTGCATGCATGTAATAAAAATGCATTAAACACTAACTTGAGAGGCAACTTAATGACACTTTCAGTTTAGCACAGAGACTCTAAAGCCAAATAGTTTTGTTTCAAATCTTGATTCCACATTCACTAGCCACGTGAGCCCAGGCAAGTTATTTAATCTTCTTGTCTCAGTTTCTTCATCTCTAAAATGGGCATAAAACTATTATCGACTTCACTGTGTTATTAGTGTGTTGAGTTACACAGTAATGAGTTATATGAGTTAGAGATTACAGTATATTAGTATGTGTTTTACAAATTATAAAACTCGTACATAACATGCTAACTGGGAAATGACAAGAGATATACAGTACTGACTAAAGTAAGTATGCTCCAAGAATTAATGAGAAGCAAAACACAGAAAATATAGAACAAAAAATAAAAAGCCAGGCCCTTTACCTAGAAAGGGAGAAGAGGCAAACGCCTCCCCTACCACCTCACCACAAAAAAAAAGAAAATACATAAACCATCAGGTTCCTAGTTCTTTCTGCTGAAATCAAACTACATCTGCAGAGTCACAAAGAATAATTTAAATATTTTAAGGTGACCCATTTTAAAAAATAACCTAATATGAACTTTTTTAAAGAAAATACTATAGTCCACAAAATGCCATGTGACATTAATGCGCTTTTATCTCTGTTGCATAGTCAATTTTTACATTTCACAGTTTCATGGTTCTCTACAAAGTGATAACTCATGGAAATGATCAAAGAAAGAATGTTCAATTACTCCTCATTATGAAATAAAACTTTTTAAAGTCAATGTCTGAAAAAACAGAGTAATAAATTATTTTTCATAAATACATGACACCAATGACTTACTGTGCCATATTTCTAACTCATATTTCTCCTTCCTTTTGTGAGATAGACATATCGAGATTTTTGTTTATTCATGAGAAAATTAGCACCACCAGATTCTCTTGCAAATAAACCCTTAGCTTCCTTACACTATAAATACAAAACAACAGAAAAGGTAATGTGAGGAAGGCTACATTAAGTACTCACTGCTTTTGTTAGGTTCCATTGTCTACGCTCCTTTAAATCTCGAGTAGCATTTTGTCTCCTTACTAGATCAGGCTAATGACTTCATAGCCTAATGTCAGTCAACTTTGTTATGTCATTACGCTAACCCAATTTTCCAATTAAAAACAACAACAACAATGATAAAGGCCTGTTTTCTATACTAATTAAAACTTTCAATAGAGCACTATGTTTATAGCAAAAGTAGCACTTTTTCTCTGAAAGGGAATTGACATTAAGCAATGATTTGAGGTATAAGAAGCACAAGTGTCAGCTCTCATTGTAAAAGCAATGATATGACATTAAACAGCCACATACTTATAAAATTTCCCAACTAGTAAAATTATTTATTCATGGTATAAATCATAATTTCCTGAGCCTACTTCAGCAGGCATAGAAAGACTGCTTTGTAGCACACATAATCAGAGACACTGGTATTCTTACAGGTGAAACATTGTGTTCTCTGCAAATATTATTTTCACATGGTTTATGTGAGTAATGTTATAAATAAATTTTATTTTAGTCTTATACGTCTGAAGACTTTGAAAAATACTACTAAACTATTAGGAATTTCCCTGACCAAATACACAGAATCTATTTAAAGTCACTAATGTTTCAGTAAAAGCATAGCTACCACTCCTGGAGTACCGAAAGGTACCGCTCTAAAAGTTTTATGAACATAATCTTTTATAATTCTCATAGAAATTACTAAAGGCTATTATTCATATATAACAGATGAGGGAATTAAGTTCATAAGAGTAATTTACCCAAAGTAATAGTAGGAAATAGTAAATTAGGGAATTGAACACAACACCATCTAACTTTAATATCCATGCTGGTCATCATTAAGTTATACTGCTTTCCTCAAATAATTCAGGTGCTGTAAAAGATGTCAAATGTACATTTAAAAATAGGGCTGGTTCTCTCTCCTCAAAGAATTTAAAATTAAATTTGAGTGGCGTGTGTATGTGATGAGGTCTGTCTGGAAAAAAGTCCAGCCATTGTTAATATAATGAGAATGGTTTGCAGGACATCAATGTAATCAGACAGCCAAGGAGAGGGGACTGGAATGCCCATGTGTGAACAATGACTGTACTAGTCAGTGGGTGAGCATGTGTACTGTGTGGCCATCACATTTAAAATGACTGAGTAAGTAGAGCAATGAATCAGCATCACATTTTGCATTAAGCTTCAACATTCCTTTGCAGAAACTATTCGGATGATTCAGAAGGCCACAGCTATGGGCCTTCATCATGACAATGAACCTGCTTGTGCATCACATCTTGTGCAGAGATTTTTGCCAAAGTATCAAATCATCCAGCTGACTCAGCCCCTCTACAGCCCTAATTTGGTGCCCTGTGACTTCTGGCTTTTCCCAAAACTAAAATCACCTTTGAAAGAAAAGAGATTTCAGATCATGAATTAGATTCAGGAAAATACAACAGGGCAGCTGATGTACATTGGAGAACCGTGTGAGGTCCCAAGGTGCCTACATTGAAGGGGACTGAGGTGTGGTTGTCTTATATACAATGTTTCTTGTATCTTATCTTCTTCAATAAATGTCTCCATTTTTCATATTATATGGCTAAATACCTTCTGGACAGACCTCATCATTTACAAGAAAATATTAGTAATCATAACAACTATAACAAATACTAAATTGTATAGCAGCAAATTATACATGCAGAAGAAACTTTAAAAAGAAAAAAAACACTTGAAATCAAAGGAAGGTGGAAACCTTTTATCATGGCACTTAGCATACTGTTTTGGAATCACTTATTTAATGTTCTTTCTGTACCATGAAGGCAGGAAACATGTTTAATTATTTGCAATGTACCCTGGATTGTATTATTAGTACTTATACATACTGAGTCAATTTCTTAATTTCTTAAATATTTATGTATAAATACTCTTTTTGTCTAAGCGTAAAAAAATAGGTAGAAAAGAAAAGGTGTAGAGCATTCCTCCCTAGAGAAATGATTCAGAGAATTTTATAGTGTGCACACACACGCACACACAGAAGGTAGTGACTTGACCCAAATAAATAGAGAGTAATAAATAGGAAGAATTAATATTGCAGGAAGGTCATTTTATAAAAAGTCTTGAAAGTCAAATGAAATGGTTTACATTTGACCTGAAAGGCCATGGAGAACCATGCTCATTTCTAATACTAAGTGATTCTCTTGAGGTAGGTTGTTAGGAAGATTAGCCTAGTAGTGATAAGGAGAATGAATTGGGTAGAAGAGAAAGTAAAGATCTCCACCGAATAGGAAACTGTTACCAGGCCACATGTGTGATGATCAAACGCTTTTCACTAGATTGTAGCTCTTAGAACTGAAAAGCACCATTACATTCTAAAGACAATTCAAAGCAAGTAATGATAAAACTAGAGAACTTGAAAATAAGGAAGAAGGAGACAAAGATAAACATATTTCTTGCTTGGGAGATTGAAACAATGATTATGGTATAGACCAAAACAGAATGGTTAGCAAACACAGATGATTATTAAAATAAAATCACTACAACCCTGGCTGTTGTAGCTCAGTGGATTTAGCACAGGCCTGTGAAGCAAAGGGTCGCCGATTGGATTCCCACTCAGGGCACATGCCTGGGTTGCAGGCCAGGTCCCTAGTTGGGGACACATGAGAGGCAACCACACATTGATATTTCTCTCCTCCTCTTCCTCTCTAAAGATAAATAAATAAAATCTTTAAAAAAAATAGAATCAGTACAACTAAAAATTAATAAATCCACATAACTAAGTTAGTCTATAATTGAGTGTTACTCCCAACTTCTGAGACTAGCAATGTAAATAATAGGTGTTCTACAATACCCCTCAGTATTCAAATGATGAGTTTATATTGCTCAAAATTTTAAATTTGTATATGGAACACTGAAATATAGATGTGCCTCAAAATATAAGATACTGGAAAATAAATAAAAGTTATAAAATTATGATTTATGAGCCATTAATTTCTAGTGAATGGTTAAATCCATTTCTGTTCATGAGCTCTCAGAACTTACCTTCCTCCCCACCCAGGGAGATGAGCCAATGGCCAAGCCTTCTTCACTTATATCTAATAAAGGAGTTCATCACCTCCTTCAGTGACTTGGATTTACTATGTAAATTTTTGAAAGTGTATCATTATTTGTAATTAGATTTTGAAAGCTAAAAGGTGTTTTGGAAAGAAAAGTGCATGCATGGAAATAGCAATGGACACCTATAGAATATGCAGAGCAGAGAGAGAAAATGACAAATGAGAAAACTCTAGAATGCAAATGTTACTATAAATGATACCTGTTATTCTAGGAAGTAAGACTAAAGTATGATAAAAAGATAGCACTGTATAAAAGAAATTGGAAATAAACACACTTTTCCTACTTTGCAATGATTTATCTCTCAGAATGCTGTATTTTAACCTCTGCATCTCTTGCCATATAGATGTTAGAATGAGGGGAAAACAAAAACAAGATTTTTCAACACTAAGAAGTTCCACAGAAACCTACTGCCATGAGTGCTTTACTGAGTTGTGATCACAAGTTTGAATAAGAGGAGATGGTATTTGCTCCATTAAAATATCATCCTGTTCAAAGAACTCAGGGTATATGTATAAAAAATAAAAATTGTATTTGCCATACTAAACTCTATGCAGTATAGATAGGAGCTAAATAATTTTGGATTTTGGACAGATGCTCTTTCTTCTACAATTCTACTTGAATTCCTGGCTTCTGACTATACCTGGTTATTTTTGATATCTCTAAGTGATTCTGCCTTGGTGTTCAATAACCCACAAAAAATGCCAATCCAAAATAAAGGCATGTTTTCTTTATATTCCCCACACCAAGAGAATATAAGCTTTACTTGTGTTATACAGCTACATTGTTTGACTAATGGAGCTCAGTTTAAATAGTCATTCTCTTTAAACCTGCAATTTATTAAGACTACTTCTCAGGATGGGGTCCAACAAGGAATTGTTAGGCTCACCAGCTCTGAAACGACACATACACAGGGTCCTCCTACAAAGGCCTTTTGCTGTATCCATTTGTTAGACTTAGCAATATCAAACAGGGAAAAATAATTAAATAGCTCCTATTGAGCACCTAGAGACCTTCAACATAGACAGGGGGTAAACACAAAGACAGAATATTTTGTTACAAGAGTCACACATCGTTTCTTATTAATTTCTTTACAGTACAATTTTGGTGTTTCCATTATGCTTCTTCTACTCCCTTAATTTTAACTTAAGTATGTGTGTGTGTATATATATATATATATTTATATTTATATTTACATATTTAAGTATGTACATTCTTAAATACGTATATATATATATATATATATTTCATTAAGAGGAAATAAAATGGTTGTCTTTAGTTAAGATGTTTCCATTCACAGAGACTACACATTTAAAAAATAAATTGCCTGAATAAATTCAATTATCTACAGAAGCAAAGAAAATCACATGCAAATGACATTATATGCAGAGGCCATTCCAACAGCTTCATGTTTATTTTTATTGTTTCAGTCAGTGGAAGACAGAAGCTGTCAAAAATGTAACATCTCTTCCTTTTTTAAAGGCCCAGTGTCTCTGGTACTGAAAATTGCATGAGCAATAATATCAAGAGAAGAAATCTGTCTACTTCTTAAAATAGACGAAGGTTTACACTCCCTCCGACTTAATGCCAGCTAACCAGTTGGCATCTCTACACCTTGGTTGTATGTTGCCCACAAAAAACAAAGGATAACATTTAACTTGCAAGTAGTCCAGTACCAATTCAGCCACTAAAGACTGGCTTAAACCACAGTGTATCCAAAAAAATAAGTAAATAAGTTCACATGTTAAATTAGCCTATAACATTACTCTTAGTCCTATCTTCTGATACCAGGATTGTAAAGAATAGGTTCTACAAATGGACAGTAACCAGTAAAAAAAGAATGTTATACACAGGATTTTATCAAAAGAGATTCTTCAGCCTCTTACACTGCAGTAAGAAGTAATTAAAAATAATATTTTGCCTTGCTCTTTGAATATGACAAAAGTACATGGAGAAGATTTAAGCTGACTTTGAAGTAGCTTCCTGCTGAAAATCTCTGGCTTTTTATACAGGATTTGAGTGCTACCTGAGTTCTCTTGAAGCATGAATGTACTAAGTAAATGTGGCATATGTTTGTATTTTCTTGCCAATTCCAAATTCATTCATTCAAATCACTCATTGTAGGCCAAATTCTTATCCAATTCCACAGAGCCACCGATTTTCCTGGAAGTGAATACTTGCTTTGTGCATGGAAAAGGGAAGTCAATAGCAGGTCTGTGCATGGAAGACCTATGCAACCAGTGGACAGGATAAGAATGTGACCACAGAGATTCTTGAGTGTGGTAAAACCCAGTTTAAAATGACCTGCACGATGAAGCTTTCAACACTTTCACTTGAGTGTCAATTCCAAAACTTGACAATTTGAGTAGTTGTGTATTTTTATATGGCTATCTCATATACCACTATTTTTGCAATATGCATGAAGATAGTTATTTCATTTACTATATTTGTATTACCATTTCTTTATCATAGTTAACCTCAGATTTTCTCAGAATCTGAAGGCAGATTCTTAGCAAAATAATAAAAGTACCATTTATTAAACTTACCAATGGGTCTATTACTATAATGGGGTTTCTAGTTTACTATTACTTTGATCACTTCTAACACACTTATGAAGTAGATATCATTACTACTGAATTAACACATACAGAAACTGAGTTTAAATTATGTATTTCAAGTTAAACAACAAATAATTTGAACCCATGTAAATTTAATCATGTTACACAGCTTCTGTTTGGACTAAAAACACCTAATCATTCTCATTTCACTAATCTTAATCTAATTTTACTCAAAGTTTGTTTTATCTCCATGTATCTCCTCTCTCAATCCTGTATTCTGTTTCTGACACTCCAGTTTGTTTTTATAATATACTTTAATACCCATGCAATTTTCTAGACTATTTTCTTAATCTCACCTGAAGACATTTTTGGAGAGAGACAAAGAGGAGAGAGGAAGGAAGAGAGAGAAGCACTGATGGGAGAGAAGCATCAACTGGTTGCCTCGCAGACACACCCAGACTGGGGCTGGTCTGGGTCTGGACCTCGGGGGAGAGTATGGAACCCATAACCCAGGTACCTGCCTTGACTGGGAAGCAAACCTGCAATCTTTTGATTCCGCAATGTCCCAGTCAACTGAACTGTACCAGCCAGGGCTCTATACTAGTTTAAACTGGCTATTTTTATTTTATTTTTAAATATATTTTATTGATTATGCTATTACAGTTTCCCATTTCCCCCTTTTTATTCCCCTCCACCCTGCATTCCCCCACCATACAGCTATATTTTGTATTTCAAACTCCTTGACTTGTATTTCCAAATGAAAGTTAAGCAGTTTTGTCAAACTCCTACTAGTATTTTTAAAACTGTCCCCCCACACCCACCAATGAGGCATGAATACAAAATTGTTACCCACGTATCTATTTTTTAAAAAACATCATCTTGAGTCCTAGAGGAAAAACAGATAATCTCCTAATAGTTCAATCAGATATCTTTTATAACTTCTTCAAAATGTTTGCGACTACAAAACAGTTCTCACGGATTTCTGACGGCCTGCTGGCTGCTGTTCATTCTTATCCCAGGCACTGCCTGTTCTGACCTCAAATCCTCTCAAATGTATTCAGCAGCCATAATAATTTTCTACTTCTCTCTCTCTCAGATATGATCTTGACATTATCTATTAAAGATCCTTCTGTGGTTTCCATGCAGCTTTCAGTAAAAACTTAAGAACTCCTTTGGATGATACATGAACTTGACCATCACTCTCCACCCCTCTTAGTGATACAAGCATAATGTACCTCCGGCTTTCCCCGGCCACATGCTCCTTATTTTCTCACTCCCCTGCCTCTTTCAAGGCAACTTCCAATTTTACAATGTGATTTAGGTTTACTTCCTTGGGGAATTGTAAATTCTCAATGAATATTTGTGGAATAAACGACTCTCTTCTCAAAATTGCCATTTCAAGACTTGCTTCTATGCAGGTAGTTTTCACATTTCCATCTGTTGGCAGGGAAATTTCAATCACATCTTTCCAATAATCTGTTTTCCACCCAAATATCTCGGCATCTCAAACCTAACATATATACATGTGAACTCAGAATTCTGTCACCCAAACCAGCTGTTGCTCTTGGCTCACTTTTGTTTTCTTCCTTCGGGTGGCATCAACATCGTGCTTGTCACACAGTGAAGCAAAATTCACCACGTTTGATCTTGAACAAGTCTCTTAACCTCTGTGAACCTTAATTTTTCCATCTCGAGATGAGTATGTGAACTAAAAGCCACCTAAGATGTAACTCCAGCTTTACATTCCATAAGTCTGTGAGTGGTAAATATGTTACCAGGGAGACCTGAGTCAGGGGGCTGCCTCTCCTCGGTTTGCCTTGCTTGCAAAAGAATTCAGGCGAGAGACAACGCGTATAGTGAAAATGAGATAGCACGTTTATTTATGAAACACATATGAGCACAAAGCTGCACGCAGGCACCCAGCTAGTCTGAATGGCCCATGTATAGAGGAAATAAAGTTGTTAGTTTCTTCTGTATACCTCAGCACCTGGCTGCAAGTGGCCACTCAGATCATCTGAGTGGGCCAACTATTGGGGTTCAAGGTTATATACTTTTGTCAGTTTCTAGGATGCCCCTCCTCCTTTCCCTTGCAGACCTTGAGACAGATTCAGAGGCTTTCTTTCCCAGCTAGTGAAGATGATACACACAGAATTTCAAGGGCTTCCCTCCTCCTGTACTATTACAGTTTTGCTTGTGATGTTTGGAACACCAGGCAATCTTACCAGACCAGGCTCAGGACTGATGGGTCAATGGGTGAGACACAGTCTCCCTTGTGTTTCCAGCCTCCTATTTTAAGTTCTTTACTAGATCGTAATGGCAGGGGGCCCCTGCCTTATTTCTCCTCTGGCTGCTCATTTCTAGCTGCTACCCAACAAATACAAGAAAACACGACAGATCTTACCTTCAGTCTTTAATCATTCTAAAACTATTATCATTCCATCTTTCTTTAAGTAGTCCACACTAAAAACAATCCCTTACTGGGTTTACAGTGAGATAAATTAGGAATTTGCATTATTTGCCATCACTGAAATGGACAAAATGGCCTCAGTCTGCCCCCAGGTAAGGAGTAAGTTTTTGTCCCTGGGCACTATGCCATGACCCACTGGCCAGTGGTGTCTTTTCCTCTGGAAAGCAGATCCATAAATTAATCTCTAGCTGTGTGTGAATAACAAAGAAGACAGTTTCAAAAAATCTACATACATCTGTACACCTAATATAAAATTTAACATATTGCTAACATATGTATGTGTATAAATATATGTATTTGTGTGTGTATATATGTTTATATATCAAATAAAACTGCCAACAAGGTAGTTTTAACTTCAACTGAAATGAAAATGACGGTTTCAAGAAAACGTGATGAAATGACACAAAAACCAAGATATAAACTTTAATTTCCTTCTTTACTTGCTTTTCCCTTGCGTTTTTCAACAAATGTGTTAAAACTTCAACTTCTTTTAATATTAGCTTGCTTAACCCAAATTTCATACCTTGCCTTTTCTGCTTGCAGTGGACTGTTCTATTTTATGACTCTACTCAGTATTTCTAGGAACAACAAGGCAAGATTTCTTTTTGCTTATCACTCCAAAATGCTTAATTATTCATCTGATTTTGTCACATTCTGATTGGCCTGGATGAATACATAATATTAAGACTGAGAAGAAAACAAATTGCAAGTATTGTGAAGCAAATAATTTTTTTTTCATAATGAGTGAGAAAGTGAAATACAGAAAGCCCTGGTCATTTATCAAACTCCTAATAGAACCTACTCTCTTTTGTTTTGGGCAATATCTGTATAAGCCAATCCTGGGGTGCATAAAGCAGGGGTCTTTTTTTTTTTTTGCCAAATACATAATGGACAAAAAAAGTGTTGTTTATTTTCCACAGAACTTACTTGACACTTGATGTGTTTCTCTAAACTACAAATAATTACTAGCCCAATATTTGAAGGCTTTTCTTAAACAGGACACTGAGCTCTTCTCACTCTTACCCCAGCCCAGACTAAACCCTGGTTCAGTTTTTCTTAGATCAAGTCTGGAATCAAATGAGGATTCAACTTGTTTCTCCTTTTCCTCAACATGCATATTTAGAGTCTAAACTAAACCACACACTAATATTTAGTTCATGAGGTAGGATTTTTATAAAGTCATTGGTGCTTCCACAAAATTGCATCATTCCCCAACAATTACAAATTATATAAACTCCCAACTTTTGATAGCCTTCAAGGTCCTTCACACTGGGCCTTAATCTATCTTTTTTTTCCATTTGGTAAGGATTTTACTTATTTATTTTTTAGAGAGAGGGGAAGGAAAGAAGAAAGAGAGGGATAGAAACATCAATGTGTGGTTGCCTCTTCCATGTGCCCCCACTGGAGACCTGGCCCGCAACCCAGGCATGTGCCCTGACTTGAAATTGAACCAGAGACCCTCTGGTTTGTAAGCCAACACTCAATCCACTGAGCCATAATAGCCAGGGCTAATCTACCTTTTCAACTTTTTCCAATAAAAACATGATCTTCTGAGTCAGGCCCATTCTGACTGGCTGTGCGACTTTATTTTAGTATCTCCACTTTGGTATCCCTGACAGGAAATGCGAATAATAATACTTTCTTAGTAGAGGGTTGAAAAGATTATATAACATGATACATATAAATGCTTAGCATAATTCGTAGCCCATACTGTATTTACCTTTGGCTAAGTGATATTCCCTTTTTACTGAACTCCTTGAAAACACAAAGTTGCCTAGGTTTCTACACACATACCTAGAAATTCTCCATTAAGATACAAATAATAGTACAGATTGTACACTACATAACTTTCACAACCATCACTAGAAGGTCTGCTCCTTACTGTGAGCTCTTCTCCTTGAATATCTCCTTGGACTATCTCCTTCCCCTTCAATTCTCTCCACCCAAACTCACTTTTTCAAATCATACCAATCCCAGATGAGTCAGCTTAATTATCTTACTTAACTTAAGAAAGGCCTTCATTAAACTAAGCCTTACTTAATATTCTCTCAATAAAATCTATCCATGTACTACCCTAGTGCCCTTTTGAAACTGGTCCCACTCACTTCTGCTGTATTAGGAATTGTCCGTGTCTAGAGAAGTACTAGAGACATGATCTATATAGATGATGAACATCTATAGATATAGAACATATTTCCCATGGTTCTCTAGAGGAGTCACCCTCAAGCACCACCAGGCCACAAGATGAGTAGCTGCCTCGAATGGAAATCAATTATATCACTAAGCACACTGTTAATTCAGCTGATGTTCTTTTCATAACAATAATTCTCAAATGGAGTAGGTAGCATGGACCACATTTTGAGAAACACTGCTTAGGAACCATTTGTTCAGCAGTGTCCTTTCCTCTTCAGTCAGAAAATGTTCTTCTCCCATAAACCTCTGCAACATATCATAAATCCCTCCATCTGTACTGCTCACCACATATGATCAAGCCTTATTTAGGATTTATGTGTGTACCCATTTTCCCCACCAGATTGTGAATTCCCAGAGGATGAAAATGTGCCTTTTTCATGTTTGTGTCTAATATATTTTATACATAAGAGTTATTCAATAAATCTCAGCTTAATTGAATTGACTTCTTTCCCTTGTCATTACACTGGAGAAGGAGGCATTTAAGATTTAGGCAAAACTTGACCCCCTCCTTTAGGATAATTTGCTCCCATTATACCGGTACTCATAATGCATGTAGGTGTCTACAATGTTTGAAAGAGAGTACTGAAATAGGGGCTAAATATAGAGAGTGCTTAGAATGAGACAAAGACTAAGAAAAAAGTAATTAAAAGTAAAATGAAGAAAAGAGTATATAGAAGTATGTGCCTAAAGTAAAAGGAAAGTTGAGCAATTTCTCATTTAACACAGTATTAAGAAACCATCTGTTGTTCAACTAGAATATTATGGAGAAGGGGTAATTGTGCAATAGTTTTGGTACAGTGAGAATTATACCTGATTTCCAAACTTTTCTTCTATGCTAAAGATTCTAATGTCAGGTGGGGGGGGGTGTTCAAAGTTTAACACATTTCCCTAACAAATATAAAGTCTATAGAAACTCTAACTCTACCCATTTTTCTTCCAGATAGAAAAGCATGTAACAATGCAAATTATAAAAAGTAATTAAAATAAGAAAATGATTCTGAATACAAATATATGTATATGTATACATATATAACATTACGTGAAGCTTTTAAAATAAAAAAAATGCAGTATTTCAAACCACTTAGGCTACACCAGAAAACTGATGTAGATGTACTTGCAAAGTCCAACACGACAGTTAAGCCCATTTTTAGCTAACCAATAAGGACTGAGATTCTTATCACAAACCCACAATAACTATTCAACTGACTTTTCCCCTGTAGCAATGTTTGGACATAAAAACATGAGTTGGTGCTAAATTTTACGCTAAATTGGATTTGTGCCATTTCCACTGGTTTTACTGTATTCTTACTGCTTAGGGATGGCTTCCAGTTTCACTAGTCTTCCAATTTTTTCACCACTGCTATTTATGTAAGATTAAATATGATGTATTTTTTGTGGTAGAGGTGCATAAATGAGGCACTTCACTCACCAAGGAAATCTCTTCATAATTACAGGTATCATGTAAGAATCCTTTTATCCACCATGAAAATCTGCAGCTATTTGAATGTAACAAAAATACTTAACTATTCAATATTAGATGAAAGGACTATTGTTTCTTTTCTAAATCACAAAATAAAAAATTTGAAGGCATATATTTTCCTCAAAAATAATAAAAAATATCTTTAAGAGAAATATTTAAAGAAACTAAATGCCTATGCATACATAGCACATACATTAAACTAAAAACACCTCAATTACAAAAAATCAAACATTGTCTTATTGATATTAGTTTTTGATTATTTCATTATGTCTGCATAAACTATCCAGCAAGTGAAAAAGAAATGAAAGGATATGGAAAGAAAAATAGAACTAAGCATCTTTTTTGTTTTAGTTTTCTATTAAATTTGTTTTATTTGTCTTATTGCTGATTATATTACATAGCTACCTGTTTGTATAATGGCTACACTTTACATAACATGCAAATTAATTAACATGGGTCTAACCTGATAAATAACTGGATTTTTGTTTTGGACTAGACAGTAGATGAACATTGAGATCAATTGGTCAGTATCACAATTTAAGCTACTAAAGGATTATGATAACAAAATGACCTAAATAAAAATGACATTCCAATTCAGACACAGAATGATTAACCATGGAATGTAAATGAGTGGGTATGAGGGTTGACAATGAGAAAGCAAGAGAGTGGTAGGGGCTCCATATAAAGAGCACCTTTGAACATGTTTTCAAAATTGTTTTAGGTGTTTTACCCACGACCAGGGCCACATCATAACTTTCCTGGTTCCTAAGCTTATTTGCCTTCAGAATCCTCTTCCCTCCATGAACATAAATAGAAAAATGAACAAACACATGCATACATACATACATACAATCAAATCTTTAAAATACATTTTCTGACTCCACTGGCATAAGCACAAACACATGTGAACTATAAATTAAAGTATTTTCTTCAACCTAAAAGTTCACATTTTCTATTCTGATTTTAAAGCACACCAAAACATTCTCAATGGAACCTTGAAAGGACTGTGCATTCCTGGCACTCTGTCAGCAGTGCCTAATGGACTAGATGGCCCTGCCTACAATAGATTTTCTGCCTATCTTTACTTTCTCCTGATTATTCTAAGAACATTTGGCAGCATAACGTTTTTGCAAAGCTTGATTTAACACAAGCATTATTGCATTTATTCTCGCTGAATCTTTTGTACATGTTATATTTATCTACTTCTATACCTTCAACTTGCTGACTAACAATTCTATGGGCTTTTATCATGAATAGTCAAAAATATAAGCACAAGCATATATATCACCAGACCGATTCTCTTCTAGAAATTATACTATTTACCATAAAAAATACCTGAAAATGTAATGTCTTTAATGGTTTGGTATGAGAAAAGGCATTTGAAAAATTCAAACCTGTGTATTTGTTCTCAGTACAGACTGGAAGAGCTATAAAAAAAAGCTTACTAACTTATATTTAAAGTATTTTCCCATAAATTCCTTGGATTATGAAATCACAGGCACTTAATATACACTTATATGATCATATTACTATTTCACTCTACTACTGGTGACTAGTTGCTATACAGCATGGGAGTCCTATCACAAAGTTATTAAGATAACTTCAATTATAGAACCACTGGAAAGATGGTTGTCTTCGAAAGAATGCTGGAGGCTGGATAGAACTGCAAGAAAAAGAGGCACAAATCTAGCCACTCACATTAACCAAATGTACCCTGAAAATCAAAGGGGTAATGAATATCCTTGGGAGACTGTCTTTATGTTCAGTGGCAATTAAAGCTAAGCTAGTGGAATAAATGTTTCCACCAAATGCAAAGACAATCAAAATGACCTTTGCGCTCAAATTCTCTAAACCTGTAAAATATTAGCAAACTTTAGTTTCATATCTTACTTTTCCTACATGACACAGCTTTAACAAATGCAAAGGAATCATCCTTAAAAAGTTACATTATTTTAAGCTAATAGAAAAATTTTTTTCATTGTAACTCAAGTTTGATATTTGTGTTTCTTATTAAATCATGTATGAACTCAAATATGAGCATTTGATTCCAGCCAAGAATTAACTCCAATGTCATTGCTGACACCAAAAATAAACCACTTGTTCACGTGTTAATGAACCTTTATTATAAAGTACCAATTTGTATGTCTGCTAGCTAAGGGACTCATTTTTATCCACATGTCAATGATCAATTATTTATGTATACTGTAATTCCCATATAAATAAAACAATCTCTTATTTCTGATTTAGGTAAGATCACTGCATCTTCTTTGGTCTGAAGGACATACAGGAGCCCACTGAGAAAGGATTACTACACTGTGGAAGGGCTGTATAAAGCACACAGGGATGAATTTTATTTAAAAGATTCATGAAGCAAGCTTGAAAAGCTACATGTCATTAACTGGTCAATGTGCTAGCAGTACATAACTTATTAAATTAAAAAAACCTTTCTGATAATTTGATTATCTAAGACTTTCATCAGATAGACTTTACTATGCTAAGAGTTCATTGGCAAAAGTATGGTTAATTGTGAGACTTTTTTTAATGAGTTGTCTGAAGAAGAAAAACATTGACTAGTAGGTTCTTTGAAGATGGTGATTCATGATACCACATTCTGTTGTGTGAAATATCAAGGAATGAGAAACAAGCATAAGAAAGTATATAAACCTGAATCCTATCAGAAAGAAAAGGAGAAGATGAAGATACCTTTTCTCTGGCCTAGAAACCTAAAAATAATTCACTTCCAGTAAGATTCAAAATGATACCTACTTATCTGAGTTCTTAGGTGAACAGTCTCATGAAAACAGCATTTTAGCATTTGTTTATTTATGTTTAATAAATTGACACCATAGCTATTCAAAGAGGAAATCAATCTCAATGCTTCCATTTGTCCTTGGGTGCTCATGGCTGGTTGTGAAGTCCTGGTAGCAACCAAGGCGATCAGGTTCAGTGAGATACTATGACAGAGAACACTGTAACCTACTTGCTTCGAGAAACCTCTAGGATCATTGAGATGGGCCCCTTGAAATTACTGTCATTTTAAAAATATTTTATTTATTTTTAGAGAGAGGGGAAGAAAAGAAGAGTGAGAGAGAAACATCAATGTGTGGTTGCCTCTCATGTGTCTCCTACTGGGGACCTGGCCTGCAAACTAGGCATGTGCCCTGACTGGGAATAGAACCAGTGACTCTTTGCTTCATAGGCCAGCGCTCAATCCACTGAACCATACTAGCTAGGGCTATGAGTATATTTTTTAAAGTGCCCTAAAATGAAAAAGAATGGGATTGGACATCTGGAAAAGACATAACAGGGTTTATCAGTAGGTGCAATCCTGGTGTATAGAAGAGAAGTTAGGAATATTACACATAGCAATGTAGAAGAGAACTGAATCAAAAGCTGGAGTTATAGAAAGGGACATGCAATGAAGAGGTGATCCCAACATATCCAGATGCAAGATGAACCCAAAGAGGCACAAGGTGAGTCCAAGGACTCTGCTGAATCTAACTATACTCTCCGGGGATCCAATATGAAACTGAACCTAAGGGAAAGGATTAATTCTACAAATGATGAGAAAATGCTTTGAAAAGACAGATTGTACATAAAACAAACTCCCTGAAATCTTGTATCAGTGCTATTTTTCAACTCAAACCACAGGGTGCACAAAAAAAAAAAAGAGGGGGGGGAAAGGAAATAGGAATTGGTGAGTGTCTCCTCATTTATAGCTTAAAAAAGCCTCAGGCTATGTGTGCTTTGAACAGACATTCTCTAGGAACAGGAAAGAGTTTTAGAGTAAGCCATCAATCTCCATTCTGCATCATGGTCCCAGTTTAAGGCTACAACCATAGAATAGTGAGTTTCCTTGGCAAGTTTCAAGATCAAAATGTGAAGTTTACCTGGTGTTAGTAACAAATGGTTTACTGGTCTCTGGAAGTGAGAAATTAAAACAATGCAGAAAGTTTCTCTTCAACAATCACAAACTATAATATTCTGACTCGAAACAGTAATACATAAAATCATTATCAAGAGAATCTTTAATTTTTTCTGAGGAAATTAACAAGTATAAAAAATCATTTGTTCTATGTCATTAAGAAAGTTTTTTGTTGAAAGGTTCTCAATAGGATAACTAAGGACAGACATCAGAAGATCATTTTAAGTTCTATAATTCTGGAAAAAATCCTCACTGTTTTTTTCTTGAATGCTCCAATATATTTTCTAAATAGTAATAGGAAGGAAGAAAAAATAGAGAAATGAGAAGGGAGAGAGGACAGATAGTTGTGCTATTATTTTTTAAATAGTTTGAAGTTAATTTTTTTAATTTTAACAAAATAATTTTAGTAGTGTACTGCCCTAAATTTATTCAAATGATTTATATATAGATCCATAATAAGCCAACCTTACTAACTATACTTAACCAATCATCTATGTATTTATTTGTTGTGTTTAGTCTAACCCATCTTTGAAAGAGAAAAGAACACTTTACTACCTCTCAGGATACTTTGTTTCTGTCAATAAAGTATATTTTCCCTTTCTATTGGTTAATGTATTGAAGTAATGTTTTCCTTTATGTAGTTCATGTAATGTATAAATATTCATGACATTTCATCTCTATATAACAACATAAAAGGCTTCTATCTCTGGCATTTGCTTTAACTTGTCCTAATAATAATAATAATAATAATAATAATAATACTGACTCTGGTTCCTGTCTGTGGATATCCACTGTATTTTTATCTTTCTTTGTGTGTTTAACATTCAATGTTATTTTTAGATATCTGGCATTTTTAAGAAGTATAAAACTATATTTAAACATTTAGAAAATGTTCATCTTTTAAATGAAAAGTTTACCCATTTATACTTAGTGTGATAACTTTCAACTATGTTCACCTTTACAGGCTTTCTCTTTTGGTCTGTTTATATATATTTCTCTCTTTCCTTCAGTTTTTCTGCTTTTTGTGGAAAGTCCTATATCCCATTGACTTTCTGCATAATAAATATCTCAAAAAGAATCTCTAGTATTCAAGTAGCCTGCTTATTGCAGGCAACTAGACCCAGAATAAAGCTCTCTGTCATCCTGTATTCCTGGTGGTCATGGCTGCCTGCTCCTCAGACTGCACCGCTCCCGCAAGACTGGCCCTGAGCTAGGAGGTAATAGTACATTTTTCCAGGGCCCTATCCTGTTTCTCATTTTGTTGCCATTTTGTAAGACTTAAAACTGCATCCATCTTCCATGACTTCCTGTATCAAATTTCCAATTTATCTTCAAAGTTTGAATATATGAGTGTGTAGAGTACTCATTAAACATATTTATTAAATAAATAAAATGGAAAAGAAAGTGAGGGAAAGCAGAAAGCAACGTATTTTTAATTACCGTATGAAAGTCCAAAGATAATTATTTCTCAAGGCTGGAAATAGTTCAGCACAGAAGAGAGTGGCTACTCAGTGATTTTTCTCTTTTAACTAAGAGTTGCTAAAGCACTTAAACCAGTGATTTTCAAACTTTTTTATCTGATGGCAAACATAAACTAATTACTAAAATTCTGCAGTTATTGTCATTTTTTAAATTTGACTGTCTAAGGGAAAAGAAGCAGTGTCCAAGACTAAATAGTCGGGTACTGCTTGTTTTAAAAGTTCTTACAGCACACCAATGGAAAATCACTGATTGAAACAGATGAAAAATACTAGGGAAGAAAAAATTGGCAACAGAGAAGAAGGACTGAATTCAGTAGTCAATTTAATCTTCGCATACAAAGGAAGCTTGGTGAAAAATTTTGGTCATTTTATTTGAAGAAAAACACTATGCCTGTAACCATGCTGAACATAAACAAATTGCTTTGACCTTAAAAAGGCTGTGTTAGTCTAACAGTATTGTACCAGGGTATCTGAGGAAGGATTTAATCAGGTCACTCCTAAATTAATGTGTTTTCTTTTTCATACTTCTCACATGCTAACTTAAGAAAAGAGGGGATGGAGGACAATGGGCAGAAGAAAGGAAATTATCAGGAAAAAAATGCACTGCCCTTGTTCTGCATCCCTTGTAAGCTAAATGGTCTTTTTGTGTTTCCAGGATCTGGAATCTGAATCCAGGATACTGAAGAATTGGAGGCCTTCCTTATACTAGAATTACAGCCAGGCTCTTGAGCTACTTTGCTCCAAAAGTGGGCCCAAGAAAAGGACACTGAAAGAAAAGTGTTAAGTAGCAGGAGCAGTAAGTAGACAGAGGACCAATTCCCACATGGCAGCCCTGTGAAAACACTCCAATGCAGGCTCAGCACATACAATTCCTGACTACCAAAGAAGTGGGGCCAGAACTGTGTCTGTAAGTCAGTATCTTCATTGCCAGACATACAGCAATGGATTGCAGTATGAGGACTGCAATAATACCTTAAGACAGACTTAAATTCTAGAGAAGTAACCATCTATTTTGTGGCTCATGCCCCTGAGAGAATCTAATGAAAGCTATGGATACTCTCTCAAGAAAAAATTCTAAGTGAATATTATCACACAGTTTCAGGAGGTTCACAGATTCCATAAAGCTCTCCCTACAATTCTTAAAGTGACTTAACACCCATGTTGAAAACACTAGCTCTAGAGTTAAATAAAGAAATATGAAGAATCCAAGGAACGAAGCTGTACCTGGGAAACTCGAGAAGATGGCATAACTTCCAGCTAAGGCAGAATACCACTGTTAGTTTTCCTGGGTTATCCCTCTACCCGACTGGTAGGAAAACCAGTGCCTAAGCCTTACTTCCCCTATTTCTTTACTACCACTTAGTTCTTATAAAGAGTATAGAAATTAATGCTTACACAAATTACTAGACTATTTGTAGAATAAAAGCAATTAAATAGCAGCGAATCTATTCTTAATTCCAATGTATGGATATATAAAGATGTCATGCCGTGTTTACAACATTGAATAAGTAAAATCTTATCATTCCACCCAAAGTGTTCATCTTATCTAATTGCACCTATCTGTTGTCGCCTTAATATAAAAATCATAGTTTTCTATACCAATTTGAAAAATGGCAATAGTCTAACCCCAAAATGCTTTAAGGATAGATAGATAGATAGATAGATAGATAGATATAGAGATATATATAGAGAGAATGTATATACACATATGGGGGGAGGGAGAGAGAGAGAGAGACTTAAATACCACCCCTCCTCTAGGCAGCAGCAACTTCCCCAGATGCAGAGGTCACCAGTGTTTAACAATGTGCAACCATGCTAATTTAGGATGACAAGATAAAGCAGCAATCTCTGCTCCTGGAGGCTGCAAAACCCCTGCTATCCGGGGACATGCTCAAGTCGATTTGCGCTGTACATCACGTTATACAATTGCCATGACAAAGCCCCGTGGGTCCTCACATGTAAACCTATCCATCCCTCTCTTCTGCCGCCCCCCTGTTTTCTCTTTCATTTCCTCCCAATTTCTTTCTCCCTGCTTCACGTCCATGTAGAGGACATCCACTCAGCACTAAGCTCTGAAACTCAATGCTCTGCACATGACAAGGGACACACAACACATCCCTCTCACAACCACTCTGTCAAGTCCCCCAATTTGAGAGAAGATGCTCAGGGACTTAGATAATCCATTGATCCCACTTGCGTCGGCTTTTATATTTCAATCTGTCATGTTAAATTGTCAAGGGGAGAGATTAAACTGATGTTCTGTGATTGGAGATTTACTTTCCTAGCAGTGATAGTTTTCAAAGCTTGTCTCTCTAAGTTCTGCTTAAAGATTATCCTTAAGAAAGCTGATGCATCTTTACGGGCATAAATCTAGTAATGAAATGATGAAGTGTTTTAGGTAAGGACATTTTGAAGATATGCAGGGTTATAAACATAAAAATGTAAAACTGAACAAAATTTGGATTTTAAAAAAAATGTCATCTGTGTAGTTCTCTCTGCATGAAGCAAAACACCATATGTAAAAAAAGAAGGAAAAACATGTTTCTATCTACGTAAAACAAAAATAATTATAGAATCACTAAAGAGGACATAACTGAAAGGGGAAGAGTTTATATGACAGGAAATAAAAAAGATCCCCTGAAGCCCATTAGGGAAGTGACAAGTCAAAGTTTTAACCATTAAAACAAAGGCAGAGAAATACATTTAATCATCAAGAATTAACAGCTAGAGATGAACATGTTTTGGTTAGGTGTGACAGTTTTAGACACATCATGTCAGATTTCTGACAGGTCGAGCTGTTATTTAGATCCATTTGTATTACTCCTTGTACCCATATCAAATCCTCTCTTCATCATCTCAAGCTGCCCTTATGGGTAAACAGAATAAGAGTTAAAGGACGAATAAACACGATACTAACAAAGGACTGAATTCCCCACAGTGCCTCAAAAATTTCTCAGATCACGCAAAAATTTTTAAATGTATGGAAACACAAAAACAAAACAAAAAGTGGATATGCTAATAAACCATAGTAATAAACAGGAACCTCACTAGCCACATCCTAAAGGAAAATCATTATGTGGCCTCTGGGATAGTCATGCAAGAAACCTTAAGCAATGTTTAAAGATATTCTGTTCCGAGATATCTTTGCTGTGTTGTTTGTGTTGGGGTTCTTTTTCTCCAGTACATGACTTGCAGAAGTAAAATATGTGAAGCCACAGGAGAATACTGTGATTTTTGGTGAGTAATTGGGAGAGTAATTGGTCTGAGAGAGTTAGAAAGGGAAGGGAATTCACATTAACTGAATATTCGCAACCTGACAAGCCCTGTGCTAGCTAATTATTGCATTCACTCAATCAACTATGTATGAGTTAAATGCCGTCATTTCAATGTATAGGCAAGAAAAGGTGCATTCAGTGTCTTCTATGAGCACGGGTGTTGGAGACCTCATTCAGCCATCCAACTCTATTTGAGAAACTTGTAAAGTGCATCAGCCGCAGTGCCAGACTCTAGAAATACAGTGTGGAACAAGACATATGACTGTGGAGATTTCTCCTTTAAATGAGTTTGCATCTCATGTTCATGATGAATTATATCTAAAAATACTGGCAGAACTTACTGGCGAGGCTACTGGGCCACGTAGAATAGGGCAGGAACATGGGTGGTATTCCTCCAGGTGATTAAAAAGAAAACATGAGTATTGGGAGCCCAAAAGGAAGCCAGGTTTTGTTCTGGTAATTAATAGCGATTAGCCAACAGGGTATAAATTATACAAAAACTGTAACATCTATTATGTGCCAGCCATGATTCATGCTATGTGCCAGGCATGATGCAAAACCACTCCTGAGAGTTCTATTCAATCCTCACACCACCTCCGTATGTTGGGAGGTTCTGTTATGATCCTCGTTTTCAGATGAGAAACAAAGGCACAAAGAGATGCCACGAAACACAGTCAACATCACACACATCCTGTGATGTGGAATTATGGCCAGAACTCATGCCCTGTAAGGGCAAGTTTAGGCTCTTTACCACTGCATTCCATAATAACATCAAAATGCAGTTCTGAGTTGGCTTAGGTAAATCAAGGAATGGACACATCTCTTTATACATTTGTTTAACCAATAAATAACACTGACTAAATTCCTGATATATTCCAGGCACCAGAGTACCATCCATATGTGTGTGTGTGTGTGTGTGTGTGTGTGTGTGTATAACTTTAAACATTATGAGCACTCTGTACGTTAGATTTTATTGATTGTTCTCATTTCATAGATGACAAAGAATAAGATAGAGAAAATTAGAAAAGCTTGCCAATTGCCATGCAGGTATCGAACAGCAGAACTTGGAATAAACTCAGGGATTTGTTTCACCAACAGCCACGTGCTAAGCCATGCTATGTCAACATCTGCAGCCAGAACACAACATTTATAGCCAGAGCTCAAATTAATACTAATCTGTATATAAAAGGTTTAGCAAAATAATCCTTTGGAATACCATATATTGCCTAACATCCTATGTAAAACTTGTAGTACACCTTCTGAAATAGTTAAATCTCTTGGTCCATTCAAGTTGTCTCTGAGTTAAGATTGCATAATCAAGCAACAATTACCTATAAGTCTTTGTAAAGGCTTTGGAAAGTATTTATTCTGATAAACCATAAAGGTGATTTTAATGTTTGTATGAGTGGAGAGTCACTGAGCACCGTAATTAAGTGCTTGGATTGTGAGGTCATGAATCCAAACTTTACCACTGACCTATTAGACAAATGACTTCTACCAAGACTGTTTTCCGTCAGTAAATCAGGGGTAATCACAGTTGCTGAACTTACTGGGTTGACATAAAAATTGGCTAATATAGGTACAATGGCTGGTACACGGAACAAACGAAGCATCACACGTTTGTATTATTTACAATTATTAAATACTGCATTCTAAAGAGTACTGATTCTTTGAAATCTCCCCTATTTGAGTTGCAACGATCAGATAGTCTGTTAGATACATTCACACAAGACTTTCAAAGTTTCTTCGTATGTTCTACTAGTGACCCTGGGGAAATCAGAATGTCGAACAGAGAAGCAGCATATTCTCCGACTATGCGTCCCCAGTGTGCAAAGCATTCCAGCCACAGCCACAAAGCCTAAAGATGGACAGTATAACAGCCCAGCCATCAGCTCTCTCTGCGATATATGTTTATATAGGTCCAGGATGGCAGGAGAGGTGATCATGAGACTGAAGTATGTTATTAACTGTAATACTATAAGTTATTGTACTTTATGTTTTGTTACCCATTAATAAAGGTTTTGACTTTTTAGCACAGTATATATTTTGTATTTCTAAATACATGCAAAGCTATTTAACAGTACCTTTGTCATTATACCCTTTTTCATATCCTATCTTCACTTTAAATTGTTTATTAACCCTTAGAACATTATTTTCACATTTAGGGATATCGACCAACAAGATGAACTGTTTTATCTTGAGACAGGCTAGATTTTTAAGAGCTAAGAGGAGACACTGAAGTAAACACTGCTTCTCTATGTAATGATAAGACTGTTTGCTCTGCTGCCACAGCAGCCGCCTTGACTAAATAAGACACAAAATCCAGTCACTTGTGTTCATTTACTTTACGACACAATGTCAGTGTCACAGAGCCGGCCAAGGCTGTTCTCCCTACATTCACACCTCATCTGCTCATATACATCACTCCTCAAAACGGCCTATGGGAGCTTTAACAAAAAACCATCTTGCCTTTGCACAAAGAAGATATGTAAATAAAGGGACATATTACAATTGTCAACTTAACTTTACATTTATTTCCTATTTCAAATACCAAAGACCCTCATATCTAGTAGAACACAGAAAGAGATAAAATTTACTTTCTGAAACAAGAAATGGAGGGAAATGGCACAAGATGATCAAAACTGGTACTGTACTGAAATACTGTCATAAAGCTAACGTTAGCTTGAATGCTGGTACAGGTTATGGACAGCTCAGATGTTGTGGAGAAAGTAAAGAATTTAAATACATGTAATACTTTATATGTATCTAGTGTGGCACTAATAGTATTCTAAGCATTTTGAATTCATTTCTTAGAGATCATTTCTCTTGAAAATACCTGCCCCCACATCTTACTAGATTTTTCCTATCCTATAGAATTCCTTTTTTTAAAGATTTTATTTATTTATTTTTAGAGGGGAAGGGAAGGAGAGAAGGCAAGAAATATCAATGTATGGTTGCCTCTCATGAGTCCCCTGCTGGGAACTGGCCTGCAACCCAGGCATGCGCCCTAACTGGGAATCAAACCACGATCATGTGGTTCGGAGGCCCGTGCTCAGTCCACTGAGCTATACCAGCCAGAGCTAGAATTCCTTTTAAATGTCAACTTATCTCCTGCTCCTACAAATTCAAAAAAATAGAAAACTATATGAGTCTAATTGCCAAAATAAGTGAGAATAGTAAATTAAAATTATAATCTAATACATCCTTACATTGTGAGTTCCCTTTAGATCCAAATGAACTGCTAAATGGTTGTTCTTTTTAAAGAGACTGCTACACGAAGATTCCCGTTCCCTTTTGGGGTACAGTGGAGAGCTGTGCCAGTGGTTACAGCCAAGAGGAAAGACAGTGTAAAGTATTATCTGAAACATTTTGAGGTTCCATTGGCAATTGATTTACAGGGTCTTGTAGACTTCATTCTAATTCCTAGAATTCCGGCACCAATGCTGCAAAATTCCTAGTTTTGGATTCCCTTAGAAAACAATAAAGACAAAAATCAACTAAGTTAAAAAAAAACAATAACTGATTGAAAATACTGACAGAGGCTGTCGAAAAATTTAAAATGGAAGCTAGTCCAGACACACAAAGGGCACAGGAATCCACTAAAGTTACTATATCAAAGACATTTAGATTTGCTGGTAAGTACAAATTAAAAAAAATAATTTGGGAACCAACACAGAATTCTAAGTGTTTTTTCCCAAGCAAAGACATTACAAATAAACTTATCAGTACTATTAACATTGGATCATAAAAGTAAAAGAATGCAATCTGAATAAATTGAAGAAATATAGTTTTGTGAAGAACTCACTATACTGTGCCTGTTGACTAAAAATCAATGAAAACTTCATCACAGAACCAATTGATCCATTAATCATGTACAGTAAGAGAAACTTAGGCTTACTGCAGGAAGGTCTGGCAAAGCCCCAAGAGGCAATATATGCAAATCAGAAGGAAGTATGTATCAGTGCACAATGGTGCTGATTCTCCTACCCCGTCTCCCTTCCTGATAATGGCCCCATTGAGATCCACAAGAGGACCCATTAAGAATGTTTTCTGGTAGAAGCAAATTAAAGGAAAGAGAAAAAGAGAAGAGCAAAGGAGGAATAGAATCAAAGGAACAAACTAATGAAGAACTGAAAACACAGCATCGAAGATACAGAATGAAGCTTTGTTCCCAAACTTGTCACTACTTTTAACATCCAAGTTCAAATGATCCTATTATACAGGTCCCAGAATAACAAACAAAATGAGAAAATGAACACCTACCTATCCATTCAACAAAATCTGAAGAAATGCCATTCAAGTTTCCAGCAAAACTTCTTAGTGTCCCTGCTATTCCCAGTACTTAGCCAAGCAGATCATTGCTCCATTTCATTTAAGGTGGTCATCCAGATAAAGAAAGGAGATATTTAAAACATCAATAACTAAAATAGTTGTTTTTATTTCTTCACGTCTTTATTAAAATATGAGGCACATATTTTAATACTTCCTCCACCTTTTATTTCACAACAGTTACAGTACACTTTGTCTTCAGTGTTGTTTTGACTTGTTCTTTTCTCTTTCATATTTATTCTGGGAAAAATAGGTGAAAAGCAAAACTATACTATAAACTAAAGATCTTGCATTACTTATAATTGATCCAATGTGAATATATATTTTAAAAAATATTATGGAACTTAGTATGTTTTTTTGTGGAAACAATCCCCCCAAATTTCTTTTTGTTTGCCGTAAGTGGATATCTTTTAACTGTGAATCTCCTTAGCACTTGTTAGCCTGTATCAGGCTTCTAACATTTTATATAACATTATAGTGACTTCTGTGTTTCTCTGATGTCCACATTTTACAAGACGCTATAAGAGGGAAGAGGCTAGTTATTATTTATTTCTGTGTCTCTGATCATGGGTATTGAGCAGAAATACAATTCATTGTATTGAGTTGAACTTTTCTACAACACTCTCTATTAAATAAGTCATTAAATTCCATTAGGCCAAAGTTTCCTTTGCAAACACATGTTCCCCCATTACCACAGCATTAGAAGTTCTTTCTTATTCCCCTGTCATGGCATAGCACTACATGGGAATGCTTACAGTGGACCTTCATTAAGTGTCCTTAACTACCTCGAAACTCCCATATGAAGCTATTTTTTATGTGAGAGTACATTCATTAATTTCTCCAGGATCAGTTAACTTTCAACTCAACAGCCAGTACTGTGGACGTCATATGAACCAAGGGTTTCTTAACTCTCTCTTAGACCCTCCCCCAACCACATACAGTGGAACCGTACAGCAATCGGACAAACTGATCTATTGCACAACTTATCCAATGGCTTTGTTGGACTCCAACTGATTGTTTTTCTTATGTCTTCATTCCTGCTATCTCCACGGGTAATTTTCAGAAACAATACATTATAAAGATTGAACCACTTACATCCAAACAAAGGCCTGGGTCTTTATCTAAATAACTTCATGTGGTATTTTCTGGCATTTACAGAATAATGTTTGTAACAATGTAATTTCATTGTATGATAAACATCAATTTGCCATACAAACAAATGCAAACTTGTCACCATTTTCACCTTGTTTCAATTGAATTGGCCCCGTTCAGATAAGCAAGACTATCTCTTACAGAAACAACAGTTTATAGATAAACTGTGTGAAATCCAGTATGTATGCGTAGAATTATACTGCCTACTATCATAATTTTATACTGCCACACTGAACATATGGCTTGCAAGCTTACTTTATCTGAATCTTTCTGAATCTATTCTCCATGCTATTAAACTGAGCACATTCTACATCGTTCAAAAGTAATTACACTTTTGTCTAGAGTGTAAGAGAATGGTCTCCCTAAACAATGAAATTCTCATTATTAGAACTGGCACAATAACCACACTGGTGTTAACAACAGTGTGTATTATACTATCACAATAACTTCTGCTAAGTTTACTGTACAAAGGTAACCAGAAATTTAAAAGCTTATAAAAACCACCATATAAAATAGGAATCTTTACCACACCATAATTAAGGTCTTATTCTGTGGCTTATTTTCAAATAACACATGCATTTTTTCTTCTTTCTTCTTTAAGTTTTTTGAACAGTACTTCACACATAACATTATACCAGTCACACATCAAAAATACATTATATGCCCTGGTCAGGTAGCTTGGTGTGTACTTGTTAAAGAAATCTGGATCCACGTTAGGTTTAATAAAAAACTTATTGTATCCTAATGTGTTATAGGATATAACAAATATTCTAATGTGTATAGGACACCTGCAACCTTGGTTGCAGGTTCAATTTTGGTCAAGGCACACATGTAAGCATCAAAACAATACATGCATAAATAAGTGTAACAGCCTCTCTTTCTCTCTCTTTCTTTCTTCCTCCCTCCTTCCCTCCCTCTCTCTCTTTCTTTCTTTCTTAATTTTAAACAATTTTATTTATTTTATTTAAACAATTTCTCTCTGTTTCTCTCTTCCTTCCTCTCTCTCTCTAAAACCAATAAAGAAAAAATTTAAATATATTACTAATGACCATTAGATTATAAGCAAAGTTTACATAAAGGGTATCTCAAGACACAGCTATCATAGAGCATTAAAAATATTTTAGGGAAATAAAGAATCCCAGGAGTTAAAAGTGAGCCTGAGCAAGTAAAAGCCTTTCTCTAGCATGTGTGCTCTGAATGAATTATTTCAGGGTTTGAGTTTGAATTTCATATGTTGTACACTTGCAATTAGTATACTTGATTCTCAACTATATGGCCAACTTCTATAGAATATCAGCTTGAGTGGATTTTTTTCTTTTATTTTCTGATGAACTTAAGAGAGAAACTGATTCTCATTGAATGTTGCTTCATGATGTGACCCTGAAATGTTCAAACACATTAAGATACAAGTTTTTTATTGAACCTAATATAGACCCAGATTTCTTTAATAATTCCAGAAAAATGTTGTCAATATAAATAATAAATAAGACATTAAAACATAACAACATTTTTCCAAATCCAATAGATCTTTAAAATTTTAAAAAATACACGCAAACATAGCATTTATTTCACATGTAATTCTGCTATCAGTAGAATGGGGAACTCAAATTATTTTTAATAAAACATTATATTGTTAAAATAAATGCCCATATTTTAAAAATCAATCTTGGGAAGCAGCCACTCTACACTTAATACAAAGCCATTCAATCAACTCAAGAGAGACTTAAGGATCAAAAAGGGAGTTTGGCTGAGACAAGATTTTTGTGGGAGGGAAAAAAAGCAACTGATAATTCAGTAACCACAGGTGGTCAAGACTTTCATTTCACATTACATTTGACACGAGAACAACAATCTCGCCAACAGAAGTAGAGCGATAGAAGATATGCCCCCAAATGGACACCCTCTAGCCCCTGGGCTGTCTCTAATGCCCTACTTGATTTTTCTTCCAACTTACTCTCTCTGGTACTCATAAATAATCATGTAAATGACACGGGGACATATCCAGAATAGTTCTTCACATCATGAAATGAATCCATCTACATCATATCCACTATTAAAAATAAGCCAGAAGTTAGTGAGTCTTGCTTGTCTCTGTAACTTGGAAGTGACAGCCTCCAACCGCATGTTAAAAAACAGAAGTGGAGCAAGATGGTCAGGCCTTCAGTAAAAATAAAACTGAGGGCTGCTTTTCCATTCATGTCAGAATCAGACTTGCCAACCCTGCCTTTTACCTTTTTGAAGATAATGTGAGAATAAGATTTGCTGTTAATTGCTTGGCAAGACTGTAAGTACTTCACAGAAGGAACCAACGCTCTTTTTCATTCTTACACCTATCTGCATCTCAATCTTGTATTGATTAAAAATCTGACAGTACTTTATAAATACATGTGTATAATCTGCTTCATACAGTTCATCCATAGTGTACTCTGAATAGTAGCAAAACCTTCCAAGAATAGAAGGAGCCAGAGCACTCATATCAGTTACAACTGTTTTGGAGTGGCTGTTGGTGAGGACCTTAGTTTATTTCTCGAAAATACTAAGGTAACAAACACAAATTTTGAAAGAAAAAAATTGAATCCTTAGTGACCCACTTCCAAATGCCAGTGATTGCATATCCTGAATATGAATAAAGGATCTGGACGCTAATTCCTCAAAACTTTTTATACGACAACAGTTATGAAGCATATAGAACTTATATCTCAGGAAATATTTTCCAACCTAAACTTTATGTTGAAAGTATGCCTCTATAAGCCATCATTACAAAGATTACTCATCAGTTTTACGTTGCCTCTAAACTATGTGAGAGATAAAAATGTAGTCCTCTCAATATCTTTCTTTTTTATTTAAGAATATAGCATGAATGTCACATATAAGTTGGCAATGAAATCTAGAGAGCTGGTTTTCCCCTAATTGAACTCTATGATACAAAGACCGTGAAGCATTCTATTGTTTTCAAAGATATTGAATAGAAGTATATAAAATGCATTTTTCTACTGAAATAAAAGGACGTGTTGTGTGAATATGACAATTATCTAGTATCTAGGCAGAAATATAAAGTGTTTGTGTTAAGTAACAATTCTATAAAGATAATTCAATCATTTTGATAAATGGGTGAAATGTCTTAATAAGCTTAACAGTTGAATATATCATAGCTATTATAACATACTTTCTGCTTGGTGAATATACTACATTAGTAGATTCTTTCTGAGTTTTAAATGTCCTAGAAAATCAGCATATTCACCATGAAAATGGTCTTAACAACTTTGCCCAAAACATATATTTAATCATCCATATAAACTCTGCCATTTAGTCAGCAATCATAAATTAATTATCTATTATATGATGCACAACAAAAATACAAATATATATGGCTATGCCTTCAAGAAATGCATGAAAAAGTAGGCATGTAAACACACAAATTATAATATAGGCCATTGGAAAAGTTATAAACAAGTGCCATAGATAAAAGAATTACAAAGCAACCACCCCACCTCGGGAGGTCAATGAAAACATCTAAGAAGAAGCAATCACTGAGCCCAGTCCTCTGTGAGATACACAACACATGGGGACCATAAAACATGAAAAGAGAGGTTTTCCAGGTAGAACGAATAAAGCTATGTCATCTGAGGTCACTTGGTATGTCTATGAACACTTTTCAAATGTCTGGCATGATTGGAGCATGGGTCCCACGGCAGGATGTGGCAGGAGAGGACAGGAAAGCTGTAATTTGATGCTGGTCTGTATAGTAGTTTATGCTAAGATAAAGACTTTTACACTAAATCCCATAAGCACCAAGGACACAGCAGATTCCAAAGTAGGGTAAATAAGCTAACTCATTTCTCAGGGAAACAAATCTTCTGGAAGTTGAAGGAAAGACTGGAAAGAAAAGAAGCTGAAAACTTGAGATGACATAGGAGACTCTTCCAACTGCCTACTCAAGAGGCGAAAAGCTGGTGGAATCAAGAAACATTTGAGGGAGAAACAAATTTAGAAACCAATTAGACATACAGTAAGAGAAAACTGTCAGTTGTGATGTCAGTAAAATGAAGTGAAATCATTTGTATTCAAACTGTTTTAACTTCTAGAACAGCAGATCTTAACCTATTTGGGTTACAGATCTACTTGAAAATCTGATGAACACCATATTCCTACTCAAACATGTGCACATACAGAATTCTCCATTCATTTTCAGATCCATGCACCCCAGTTAAAAACTTCTCCTCTAGACAAAGTTGTTTGAGGAAAGGAGTTGTGTCTGATTTGAATCCATTTCCATAGTACTCAACAAAAAACTTGGTACAAAGCAGGCAGTTTATAGTTTTATTTAGTTAAACTGAATTTTCCATCACACACTGAATGGTTTCATTTTCACTGCATCCTGCATCACTGAATTCCCTCCTACCAACTACAGTATGTAATTTAATATTTCTTTCTTATACCCATCCTTGAGTATACTTAAAATAATCTTGCCTTTATCTTTGTGGTTTTCTTCTAATCATAACTATTTACATCCACTCCTTCAAACTCGCCTTTATGTTTACAGAAGTATCTCAAGGAAACCAGACCAAGAAGCATTGTCAATAGGGCATTCCCTGAGGAAAAGCAAGAGTGAACACATGGAGAGAAAAAAGGCATAAGCAGTGAGGCAATGCCAAATGAAGAGCCTGACATCTCCTCCCTGGTGAACTGTGCACCACCAGCTTTCCACTTTCTTTTCCCAGTTTCTGCTCCGTGAGAGGAGGCAAAAGGTCATGTCATTCATTGCACACAACTACCATAAACTCGAAGTGGAGGGAGAAGGGGGAGATTATGGGCAGTATGACTTAACTTGCCAAATAAAATACACCTGTGCTCTTGGGAAGAGCTTATAATGTATGTAAGCATGGGCTCTAAAACTAGACTGGCCTGGGTAAAACCTTGGTTCTCCCACTTATGAACTATGACCTGGAACAAGTTATTTAACCTCCTTGTGCCTCAGCTCCTTCCCGTGTAAAATGGGATTACTAATAACACCTCAATGAAATACTGTGATGATTAAAGGAGTTAATATGTGTAATATGCTTAAAATCTATATAAGTGCTATATAAGTGTTATCTAAAACATTATTCTTGGTAGAAAAAGCTTGCACACAGTTAAATGCCCATAGAAATTTTTATCTATAAGGCTTTAAATGTTGAATGAGAGTATTTAAATCAAATATGACTACCAAAGATTAGTGTCTCTTTCACAACTATTAGAAGACATCTGATTCTCCTTGTTGATTTAACCCCACGTGTATTTAGGCAATAACATCAACAAGTGGGCATATCTCAGTACTATGCACATTTATGATGCATAATGATTTCCTCAGAGAAAGCAAAAAAAAGTACTTAATAGAATCAGAGCTGTCTTTAAAGATATGGGGATGTGTGATGAAACATTTTTGTTTGTTGGAATCTGGTTCACATCAATGGCATTGTCATTCCCGAAGGTGAAGAGGAGGAGAGGCTACAAAAATGTGACATCCACGTTGGCAGCCATGTGGAAAGGCAAGGGTGGCTCTGCTGGCAGCTAAGTGCCCTGCCACCTGGCCAACAAGTGGATTCCATGTATTTGTGTTCCTCTGACAGGCCCAAATGCCTCATTTGTGTGTCTGCTGTCTAAGCTTCAGCCAAAGAGGCAATGCTGCCTTCTCTCTTCTCATCTGTGAAACCACAGTTTCCCAGTGATCCAGATCCCAGGATGAGAAGCCAGATGAATTATTCTGAGTTTCAAATTCTGGAATAGGATACACCAGGGAATTGCTGAATTACCAAAACAACAGCATGAATGGGGCTGAATTAGAAATGATAGTGTAGTCACATTAAAAACTACAGTCTCTATGAAACAGATACTTCTACAATATTGCCAGTACTTTAAGGAATACTGGAGCCCAAACTCCAGGATTCCTTACTGGAATAGAAATGGCAAAGAAAAAAATGTAAAAAGATTTATTACGGTGCACATCTTCAAAGTATGCTGTACTTCTATCCGGAAGAGGCTTTTGTTAGAAATGGTACGACGTCTAACTTTTCTGCTAATTTTAAATGTGTTACCCTAAAATCATTCTTATATTTCCATGTTTTCATTTTCCCTCAAATTAAATCATAAGTATCTCAAAAGCAGAATTCTTGAGACACAAAAGATAGCATATCTTTCACTACCTACTGAAATCAATTTACTTCTAAAGAATTCTAAGATGGTAGGAGTGAATCTTGTGTATGGCTATTAAACAGATGATCATTGCAAAGCAAAGGGCTGAAGCTAAACTATTATTAGAAGGCTAGACTGGTCAAAAAGTGAGTGTAGGCGCAATAGTCCACGAGAAACCTACCATTGGATTGTGCTGAGAAGTGGGAGTCCTATGGCCACAAGTCTCTTGCGTCAGCAGAGAAACTGGCTGAAATTCCTCAGAGTGAGGCTTGTTGGAAAAACTCACATGCAAGGGAAGGTGAAAGGCTGGGAGCCCGTCACTCTCCTCTTCTTCCACTTTCTGTCTGCTTGTCACCATGGCTACCTCTCCATCTGCTTCCCCATACGGAGAGGCTGGTCGCTTGGAAGACATCCTGGAAGGAACAAAAGAGGAGAAAATAATGAAACCTCCACATAAATCCTTAATGCCGTCATTGTGTGGTTAGGGGCCATTGTAACAGAAATGCCTTTCTGGGCTGGCAGAGAGCAGGAAACCATCCAAATACCACTGCAAAGCACACACAGTCAGAAACAATGGCCAAGCAGGTAGCAACAGAACAGTGCTTGTTTGTTGGGAGAATAATACACTAATATAGCACTCTCTTGTATTCTGGCTCCTTAAACAAGAGAATTCACCTAAGAATACTGCATAATGAAAGACCATTCCATTTTAAAGAAAAGAAAAATACCCATCTAGTTTTACACTTTGATAGACTTTATTGAAAACAGAACATCTATGAATAGCAAATACAGTTGGGAGTTAAAAGAAAGGAAATAACTAAAATGTGTTTCACCAAAACTAGACAAAATAAATAAATGATTGTCATTATAAAAATTTGCATTTAATTTAAGGTAAGATTATTGTGAAATACAGGTACTCGTTATATGTAAACCTCAGAACACACGATAGACAAAGAAGTCTGATATTTGTTTAAAGCTTAAGAATTGAATAAATTTTATAATTACTGTAAATCTTGAAACATTTGAGAATTTTTCTTCCCTAAAATTCTAAGTCACCCAATTGAGACATTTAGTTCTAATATCAAATTTGCAGAATAGTATTAAAAGGTGAGAAAATAAAAATATTTCAATATTATTTTCATAATTCTATGACAGATTTAGATATGACACCACAATTATTTACTCCTCAGATACCCAAGTAAAAAAAAATCAAATAAGCATGTTTTGTTTGGGTAAGCTACTATCTATATGACAATACAGTTAGATAACTGAACAAAATTAAATATTTTTGTAATTACATCTGATTGAGAATATAATCAGAAGTAAAAATATGTGGCAATATTTTAAATAGATTTCCCTTTTCTTTCATTAAAAGTTTGACAGATGTGTATATAGTTAAAATTTTTAATAAAAAATAAACTCTTCTATTCACAATTTGATCTGACCTTGAAAAATCTATGTTTTGTTCAACAAACAGAGTGTTAACAGAATCATCTATCCTTATCCAGGAGAGTGGGGTAGGAGGCCGGGTATTAACTGACTACAATACCACTTCATATATATTTCACTGGTTTTTACATTTTAAATATAATACAAAAAAGAGATGTCTCTAATCTTGCTTGAATAATGCTATTCTTAGCACTAGAAGTTTCGAAAGAAAAGTATCGGTGTACTGAAGACATTCTATTAAGAAATAATAAGACTGTAGAAAAAAATAAGAGCTCTGGAGGCAGACAAACATGGATTAAAAAACTCCACTACTTAGAAACAGTCAGACTATCTCAATTTGCTCACCGTTAAAGTGGGATGTGATACCTACTTATAAAGCTTTTTGAGAATGAACTGTGCACCATCTGAAAACAACTTGTAGACCATTTATCACAGAGTAGATGCTCAATAAACCATAGCTGTTGTCTACTTTAACACACATTCTAAAACTACAGTATGACACACAGCCTTATCCAAAAACAAAACCACAGAACTCCAAAATTAGGAAATCGGATTGCTTTCTAGGACTTAAACTATAAAGTCAACATTAAATACAAAGGCTCCTAATAAAGAAATGGTCCATGGCCAGTCTGACTGGATAATAAACTGACCAAAGGTATGGGCAAATGTGAAAAAGATATGTTAACAGTAGGGATCTTGAACCACTGAAGAACAGAGAAAGAAAAGAAAATACTGGTGGCTACCATGTTAAGCACTGCCTAAAGAAGTAGACTGACCCAACACATTTCAGATATCCTTAACTATTTCTAATCTTATCATAAAGGTTTACTTCAAGTACATTCAAGGATGGAGAAAAGAAATCAGGGGCTGGAGTTAACAGAATTAGAATAATCTTAGTCTCATTGGCAACATCAAATCAATACATTAAATTATACACACTAACTCTGAACACTGGGGATATTTAACTTCCACTGGCCTGCTCCCATGCTCTCCAAGCAAACTTTTGATTCCCATATTGAAAAAAAATGGGCTGACAGAATAGATTTAAAATACATTAAGGTATTTGCGATTTATAGGAATAAATCAATAAAAGAACTTTTAGTTATTTCCTGGTTTCAGATGCAGCATGACTTCAAGGAGACTTCTCACGGTGTGCAAGCGTTATCATTCTTGCTGGAATTACTAAGTTGGTATTCTGGTGTCTGCCTCAGTCTTATGCACAGTCTCATACTGAAAATTCCTGAAAACTCCAGGCTGTTGGCAAGAGCCAGTCTCCAGGTGATCAAAGCAGAAAGCTGGGTTATCCGGCCTTTTCTAAGTTAATACACAATTCTACGACTTTCAGAAGGCATGGCCATTTTGCTGGCTTTTACATTATAAATATAATAAATTATTCATAATAAATACAATTATCCATAATATAATTATGAAAAGTAAAGACTAAAAGTAGCCATTAGGCAGACAAATATCACTACTCTTCTCAAAACTTGTAGTCACTTCAATATCTAAATTATCTTTATGTACAACTGGATAAACATTCTATATAAATATTTATATCTATATAAATACATATAAAGTTTTATATAAGTAAATATTTCTATGAAGCAAAAATTGCAAAGTCTAAAACACTGAAAATGAAGAAATTATGGTACTAGAAAACAACTGATCCTGAAATGTGGCGTATTTCACATTTGTTTTAATTCTATTTTCAGAGACATAAAATTTCTTAATGTGTTGAACTTAAGAGTATTTTTATACAATTCAGGTAAAAGATTTCTTAAAGATTTTTTTAATTAATACAATAAAATGACCATAGTTATAGTTAAATAATAGGCTACTAATTAAAAAAATAAAATACTTAGCAAATTATGTACAGAGATATCAATCTGCTCTGCTTCTCAATATATTGATAACAAAATTACCAATAACTTTAGATTCTTAAATTTTTGTTCATCTATTAATGGGTTTCATTTTGGACAGAGAAAAGCCTCATTCATTTCTAAAAACACTAAGAAAGCACTGCAAATTTCCATATATTTTCTATCTGGGATGTGTAGGGATCCAATTCCTGCAGCTTAAGCTACAGGGATGTGATGCAGTGAATGGGTACCTGGAATACTCTTATGTATTAATTCAGAGGTAGTTATTGTTACAACCGTAGTAGGTGCTAGACTTATCAATGAACAAAACTCAGACTTCAGAGAAATTGACATTAGGCAGAAAAATATAATCCAGTGTGAAATGAACTAGTGGAGCTAAGATGACAACAGTAATCTTTAACTAAGTTTTGTGTGTGGACAAAACTTAGAATACTTGTTTAATTCCAGGGCAAAAGGGAATTTCAAATCATTAACAACTGACTGATCACTGCCTATGAATGAGACGTTTATCTACTGACAATTAAAACATGTAATTCAGGCCCTCTACTTTAACAAGTTTATAAACCCATTGACAAGATTTTAAATAAAAGGAGAAAAATTATGAAAGGCAGTTCTAGTTAAGGGTAAGATGACATTACAGCCAACAACCCGAGGGCTTCCTGAAGGCTCAAGCATCCTAGAATGCTTCAGGGAATGGTTGACCAGTCTGGGGTTTGAGGGAAGAGAGCACAAATTGGAAACTTTGAGATAAACAAAGAAGGAATTTCATGTAGGAAGTAATAGAAAAAGCAAAGATGCAAAGAGCATTTGAGAAAGCACAATATGAATTTGTTTCAAGTTTACTTTAAAAAGGGGGAAATTGAGGAATATGGACAAAATCCCATCTCTAGTCTGCAACATTCCTATAGTTGCTAAGTTACCTAAATGGAATAGATAAGAAATGGCCTCCCTTATAAGGGGTAGCTTGCTTTTACAAGGAGCTTTTTCCCTTTACTTGCCCCTGTAGTAATCTTCATAATCAGGCTACTCTAATCCATATGTGAAAATAATTTTAAAACTACTGGAGTCCTCTGCTGTTGGCTACAGGTTGTCTGGGTGCACAATAATCGCTCTCTAACCAGGATGTGCTCAACTGTATTTAGACATGGGTAGCAAAATGAGGGGTAGGGTGAAGGGTGTGGGGCTGCAACAGAAAAACCAAACCAGTGTTTTTCAACCTGGCTGCACATTGGACTTACATGGAGATGTTTAAACAACCATTGTTTGGGTCATACTCCTTGACATTCTGTTATTATTGGTCTTCGAGTGCACGCAGGGTTATCAGAATTTTTTAAAGCCTTCAGTCTTTCTAATGCACAGTCAAGTTTGCAAATCATTTGCCTTAGTTGAAATAATGCCCCTCACCCAAGATGCTGGAATCCTAATCCCTGAAGCCTGTGAAGATGTTACTTTATAAGGCAAAAAGAGGCTTTTTGCAGATGTGATCAGTTTAAGGATCTTACTATGAGGAGATTATTCTGGATATTCTGGGTGGGCCCACAGCAACCACAGAGGTCTTTACAAGAGGGCAAAGCAGGAGGGTCATAGTCAGAGACATTGAAAGATACTGAGAGGCTTGCTGTGAAAATAGATGGTGGGGCCATTCACCAAAGGCTGCAGGTGGCCTCCAGAAGCTAGAAAAGGCAATGAAACAGAGTCTTTCATAGAGCCTCTGGGAATGGGCCCGACAACACCTTGATTGTAAGACTTCTGAGATCCTGAACTATTTGTATGAACTTGTGATAGCTTGTTAAAACAGCACCAGGAAACAAATACACCACTCACTCAAATGTATCTCTTTCAAGGTTGGTATTTTTTTCCAATCTGAAATCCTCCTACCTCAAACATGAACTTGCCTGTTCCTCACTGTATTTAGCTTTCTCACCAACATCACTTCCCAGTAAGGCCTCCCATGATTATTCCCCCTGAACCAGCACCTTCTCCCTCTATTGCTCTATACTCTCTACTTTGTTCACAGCACTTATCATCACCTGAAAGTTTTCATATTTATTTCTTTGTTTATTATCTGTCTCTACCACTATAAGATAAAACAGGGTAGATTTTGTTTTTGCTCATAGCTACTTCCCCAGTACTTAGAATCATTTCTGAAAAGAGCAAGGCTTCAATAAATATCTGTTACATGACAGTTACTAAATAAAACCAGCAACTCCCTCACTATTCTCCACGACTAGGGGTAAGATCCAGTCTTACAGGACCAGTATAGATAGTGCTTTTAGATTGTCAGAAAAAAAGAAAATGTAGCTCAGTGATTCCATAACCTTTGTAAAAAATAGTTTCCATGGAAGTGAATTGGTAAACTGTACTGAATAATATTTTAAGGTATTGTAAAAACCTTATAGTTCTTTCTAAAGTGGTAAAAGCCTATAAAGTGAAGTAACTGTAAAAATGCAGCATAATAAATTATTAATAAACTGATTATTGAGGAATCCTCTACTATTACTTTAAACTTTATCTGTTTAGGATATGTTCTTTGCTCTAATTATCTTGGAAAGTGACAGGCACAAAGTCTAAGAATTGGTATATGAAAGAGACATAAAATGGAGGACTCAGAATAATAATTGCTTTTCTTTTTTATAAGTTTATTTTTAAAGCTTTTTACTTTCTCTAGTTTTTAAAAAACTTTGGTTAATTCAGAGATAAAGTACTAGCAAGCAGTGCCTTCTACTGGCTATTCTTTTGGCATATTAATATTTCTTTTAAGGTTTGCAGCTTTGTATTAAAAAATTGGCAAAATTATAAGGAACAAACTCATATTCTCACTGTTCTACAAAGTGAGTGTAGAGACTGAAGTCACCGCAGTTGAAGTGACTTCACCCCACCTCAAGCTACACCAACTCTTCTTGTCGCCCAACAAAAACACTGAACCTGAGTGTAACCTGTGGCATTTATTCAATATTTTGTTTTTCCTTCTCTACTTATTAGTATATACAGTATCTAAAATTAAATACGAGTACTTGGAAAGCAAAAATGTTATATTTTAATGTCTTAAATTTACTGTGACACTTAAAATGTCTTTCATTTAATAAGATTTTAGTAAGTACAGGTCTATTTTTTTACCACTTCACCTGGTCTTTCTGAGATTAATGCTAAGTTTATAACTGACTACATGATAAAGGTCTTTCCCACTGCTCTGTATTTTTTCCCTAAGTAGTCTAATCCCTTATGCTGAATGAGATACAGTTAATTATATGGCAGCACAATCCCTAGCACATGGTTGGCCACTGGCTGTACTTTTCTATAAATAAATGAATGAATTGAATGAGCATTTACTTTGTGCTAGGCAAATGATCTTTGTGTCATGAGGAAACAGACAATTTAGATATGAAGACCCTTCTGCTTTACCCTTACAGCAGGACAGTTTAGATGAAAATAGATAAATATACCCACTCATCTGTTCATTCATTAATGGAAAATAAATAATGAAAGAAAATTTATGGAAAAACCACCTTGTGCCTTTAAATAGGAACATAATTATGAAATCAATATAGAGTATTTAAGGTAAATTAGTTTTTATAAACATTAGTACTATAATGGAGAGATACCATCTTGCTAAAATAATAAGAGAATACTACAAATTACGAGAATTCAACAGGGTGATAAAAGATGGATTAGATGTCAATAGAGAGAGAAGAGGAGAAAATTACAGAGAGGAGAAATGACAATGGCAAGTAAAAATGTATAGAAAGCTATGGGTTAGTGAGCAGGATAGTTTGGTTAAAATAGTAGATGCTCAGATGCAACTAAGTAAATGCAACTAAGAGCAAAAGGTAGTGAGCATATGATCATGGTTTTTGTTAAATCCTATCAGGTTTAAATGTCTAAACAAAAATTAGAAATGAGTCCTAAAGGTAGTAGGGAGCTGGTGATGGCTTGTGAGTCACATAATAATATAATCAAACTTGTATTTTAGAAAGAATATTTCTCAGAAATTAGTAGACGATAGAAAGTTTAGGGTGGGAAGCATAGATGGAGAACAATGTGGTGAGATATTTCAAAGATAAAGAGATGACCTGAATGTATAATTTAGAGAACACTGCTATGTAGATAAACATATCAATTAGAAAGAAAGACTAATTTGTAGGGGAATAAGAAATTCAGTTTAGAAGTAAATCTTTGTTGAATGCAGGATTAAAAAAAATTGCACATGATCAGAAAATGCAGGACTTCCATGGAAGGAACCAAGGCTATGAAGTCTTTCATGCATAAGTACAGAGCTAACCCATAACTGAAATGATTAGTCATTGACTTGTTCTATAATGCTTCGAGTCAGTGTTTTTATTCTTAAAAGAGAAAACTGAGTCATAAAGTGGTTAAATACCTTTCATCCTTACAGCACTTGGTCTTAGCATTATCAAAGTTAGCAGTTAAGAGCAGAATTGTCTCTCCCAGGGAAAAATAAGTAGAAAATAAAGCAGAGGAGAGAATAATCTGAATCTTGCAGTTCATCCCATCCTTTGGGAGACCAGTGTATAGAAAGGATTGAGCAAACAAGATGTAGAAAGAGAAATCAAAGTGGTAAGCGAAGCAGCTTAATTATTCTCTAAACAATTCTAGAAAACTAAATATTCTAAGTATGAACTTTTATAATGCTGGATCATGGCATTTATAATTTATAACTCACTGTTTGCTCTACTAAATACCTGTTTTTAATGGTTACTTTCTCATTTTAAATTTTAAAGCATAATGGAAAACTTTAAAAATCAATATGGGATATTACAAAATAAATAAAAAACTGGCAATCTTTCATATGAAAAGAGTATACTGTTTTTCTAGAACTTATGTGTCTCAGGTTTTTCTAGCAGTGGGACCATTTCATCAGGACATTTACATTTACTTGTCTGGTTAATGTTGACAGGAGAAGGTTAATCAAGACGAGGAATGAAATACTACTTTTTATCAAAGATATTTTCACAATAGACTGTTATCTGTCCAATATGGAACATCAAAGTAGACATTTAGCATAAATGAACAGGTTTTGATTCAAATGAATGAAACAACCAATACTTCTATGTGATTTACACAAACTTAGCATATCATTTTATGTAAGAAAAAATCAACTTCATTACCTTTAACTATGAATTTCAACTGTTGTTCATATCTTATAGTTTGGTACTTTTCTTTAGAACATGTTTTGACTATCTTCATTTTCCTACAAGTTCGGAGACAGCTTTGTGTTTACCCTGCGAACACTCCATGTATATTTTATAACCAACTCTGTCATATATAATGTTCAGAAGCTATTTAAATAGAAAATTGATTTGTGGTCTTAACATTTTTCTCCTCTTTTCTCTAAATCTTCTTTGCCATCAATTTCTGATATAGAATATGCCAATCTCTATACTTCTCTCCCTGTTGCTTCCCACATACAATGACTTCATTCATTATACTGTTATTTAGAGGCATCAACAAGTTCATCAGATCCTGGCATATACTACATATGGAAGTAGAAACACAGATTTCATATAAATACAAAAACAGGTAACAGAGAATACTAAATAAGACTAGACTCCCTTTTAAAACTCACTATATTTTCACCACAGTAGACCCTTATTTCAGTGAGTATTTATAAACAAAACTTACCATACACACTGAAGACTAAAAATAGAAGTAATTTTTGAGCTATAGCTACTTAGGAAGAAATCTGTTCCCTTGTCCTCAAATACAACATGAATTTAAATTAAAAATGTAATAAATATTTAAAAGGTTTAAACTGTATTTAAAACTATGTTTATTAAAAACATAGTCACCAAGAATTTTGCCAAGGCTGTTCCTTGTGTGCTACTTTGTGTTGATCATATGTTTTTAGACTTTGGGATGTTCTCTGCAATGAAGTCACGCAGTTCATCACTTTTCTTTTTCTCTGAGAACAGCATCACTTTTAACTTGTATACCACCTGTTTGCCCTTCTATTTTCTGGCATCTCTGCTCTTACCAAATAGCTTTCCCCAAACTAGTTCAAACAACCAATGAGTCAGAAAATTGAGGGAAGAATTAAGAAGAAGAAAAAATAAAGAGGTACAGGATTCTTCACAGAATGTGTAGAAATTAAAAGAAAAGAAGCAGAAGTTAAAGAGTGCTAAGGAATGAATCAAAAAGAAAATTTAACTCTTGTTAGTGCTTGAAAGAAATAAGTGCTTCTTTATTAGTTGGACGCAGGATATTCCAGCAGTGCTTGAATAACATAACTGAAGTATGCAATGAAATTAACTTTATAGTGTCCATCTGTTTTTGTTTTCTAATGAAGGGAGATAAATACCAAAGGTAAGCATTTACGAAGTTTATGATAGTAAAATTCCATCTTATAATGATTCAGAATTCAAAGTTTTATTCCTTTTATACTTTCTTTTCTTACTGTTTTAGTAATAATTGTAAGTTGTTATAACTTATTCCAATGTTAAAACATATGTTAGTGGATGAAGACCCACAAAACTCGTATAAATAACAATATTGTTTTATATAAGTAACCTCATAGCTAAGCTCTAAAGCCCAAACTTACCTAAATAAATGTGTCTGCCAGCTAAAAATTCTGATGTTTATGTTATATTGTATTATTGAAAAATTAATCCACACTTGCTAAAGGCTTAAGACAATAATATGCTCAATATATATAAAGATATAGAGATTATTAAATTTAATTAAACTAGTCCCATAGTGTTCTACTTAGAAAATATAGAATTAATTATGAGTCTGACAAGCTGAAGCAGAACTAGTCAGGGGAACTTCCATAACTGGTGAATACAAAGTCACTTTTATAAAAAGAAGAGCTATTAAGCATTTTTACAGAATTCTAGATTATTTTGAAAAAGTTAATCAAAAATTAATTATCAAAAATTTTCTCATGATTTACAATGTAAGGCAATGGCAATTAGCAGTCTCTACTTAAAAAATAATCCACTTTTATTTGACTCAATAATTGTTATAATTTTATTTCCTTATCTCAAACACTTATATGTGAATTATTGAATATTTGATTACACAATCTTTTTAATCACCAAATACACTAACTTCAATCAAATCTATAGAAAACAATATAAATAAAGACTTTTAAATATTGAAGAGAAATTTCTTTTAAGTTATAAACAAATGACAAAATACATATATTTAGAAGAAAAAATAAAAATTATAAAATACCAATTTGCTGCAAATTATTTAATCCATGTATTGTTATAGATTTGTCACTAATCAGAAACAAACAAAATAATATTTAAGCCTGAGCCATCTACAAGGTAAAAAATGTCAAAGGCCTTTTGTTCTGATTATTTATAAATTACTTTGAATCCTCTAGCATTATGATTTGTGGTTCTAAAAACTTGTAATTATAGTTAGAGAAGGTATACTTTTTAAGAAAATAAAAAGCCTTTTCCATCTGAGCATGGGTTTGCCTTTCTGACAGCTTTAAGTCCACAGGATGTGGAGGGATGATTTAAATTTTACATCAAAATTGTGACTGCACTGGACTTTTTTTCTGCCTTCTCAAGGGAGGCATTGTTCTTGCCTTTCCGTAACCAGGCATGACAGCGCCAGACTGGAGTCATACGGCTGGTCTCTGAGTCAGCGTGAAAGTGCTCACCTCCTGAGTTTCCCCAGATGCTCGGCTCCTTGGAAGTCTGAAAGCTGAGCACTGAGTAGCCACCTACTCCAGTCCTGGGACAGATAGGGAATCGGAGGGGGAATCTAGAGATTAGTCAAAACTGTGTCTTCCAATGCATGCTGTCCAACTCTTTTAATAACAGTAAGAATAAACAACAACAACAACAAAAACCCATACATTTAATAGGAGTGCCATTTATCTAGACAGAAAGTTGGGACAGATTTGTTAACAAGTAATTGTATGCTTCTGAGTTAAAGAAATAAAGTGAAAAAATCAGAAGCCTTTTGGATGTGTCTCAGACATGTGGTTGCCACATGTATAAATTTCAGGTTAAAGACAACTGGATAGAAGAGTGAAAGAATATTGTATGAGATGCGTATCAATTCTCAAGATCTCTGCAAAGGTGATTTTAAGAACTGTCTGCAGAATCCCCGCAAAGGAATAATCTTTACTGCTGTCTATCAGAACAATTGCTAGCAAATCAGGGATTCAATTTCTGTTGTTCTATCCTTGAATGAATCTTACATGGAAATTTGAGAGTATCCATGTCTTGTGTATATGTGCAATCCTATGTGCGTGTATGTTTGTGTGTGGGTGTGTGAGAGAGAGAGAAGGGGAAGGAGGAGAGTGAGCAGGCACATAAGGAGGCAGGTAGAGAAGATGCTTACAGCATAATGATATGTTAATGGGAATTAATACTCTCTTTTTGTACAACCTTGTTATTAAGATTTGGACATCACCATTTTAATTTAGTCCTAATCATATACTAACATTTTTTATTTATAATCAAATTTAAACCCTTTGGTTGGAAGTTTTCAGCATTTTAAAGGAAAAACTAAAGAAGTAGAAATGAACACCTTTTCAATTTTTTAACCCATACATAACATAAAAGAAAAACGACCCAAGGGAAATGTAACATGTAACTATTACTATCATAGTGAATAATATAAACCTGTAACTTTTTCTTTCTAAAATAATATCAGTTATTTTCCATGTTATCTTCATGATAATATGTGCATAGCTACATGTGTTCATATGTTCACACACATGCAATAACCTATAAAAACAGTTCACCAGTTTCTTCATATTTATAATGAAAGAATATGTATTTTCACTCAAACATCACTGGTCAAGTGAGGTGCATATGCAAGAAAATAAACAGTTTTTAACCAGGAAAGAATATCTAGTTAGGTTTAATGATATTGACCCCTTTGTAGAAATATAATTTCACTGATATAATGACTTTGTCATTTTGAGTCTCCCAGGAAATTCTCCCTTTGGCAGAACCGCAAACAGGGTTCTTCGGAAAATTTTACTTTCCAAATCACCTTTAAGTACTTATTTCGAGGCTCCGTCCCCATCTCCCTATCTGCGCATCCTCCAAAAAGCCCACCCCCACCCGCCGGCTCTCCCTTCTCACATTACTGGCTAAGTCTAAATAAATAGCAAATTGTTCCATAATCAAAAGTGACTTATTCGTAGCATGGAGTATGCCTTGAAATAAAATCTGTGGCATGTTTAATTTACTTAGGATCTAATAACGATGACAAAAATAATTAAGTAACCAGTCTCGTTTTAATTTCTTTTGTTTTCAAAGGTCATTGTGAAATCAAGCAAGTTAAGCCTTCAAAAGCAAACCTCTGGGGAACGGTGTGCTGTTTTTTTTTCCCCCAGCAGAAATAAGAAAGGAGGCTCACAACTAAAAAGAAATACTGAACATCAATGTCAGATTTGTGGAGAATGACTAAGTAGTTCAATGAAGAAAAATATTATGACCCCTACCCTTTCTGGAATCAAAGGAACCCTGGCAAGGAAAAGTTTACACTTGGCTAAATTCAGGCCAGAGTTAGGGGACTCACTCTTCCTTTTCAGTCCCATACACACTTGGGTGCAGTCTGCTTCTACAACAGCTGTTGAAATATGGACACAGTAAAAAGTACTTATGTTATATTCAAAATAGACTGCAAAGAACATATATACTGTGCACAAATCTTTCCTAGGACAACAGCTTCTGATGTGCGAGTTAGGCATACGAGGCAAAGACACATTTCTGAACTTCCCGGCAAAATGGAGAATTTGCCGTTATAATTATGAAAAGTCCAAGAGTAAGGGTGCAGTGCCAAAGACGATGAGCATCTATCAACCAAACTCCAAAACAGCGGGATGCAGCCCGGGTGGATGTTATGAGAATGCTGAGCCTCTTCATTGGTTCCTTTCATGCCAAAGCGTCTTTGCTTGGATGAATATGAATTAAATCCATAAGCTTTCTTATTTTTCTAGCTTGACCTCTAAACTCATTTTACGTCTTAACTGTTTATCTTTTTCCCCCATTAATCTTTCTGGTTTTAGCACATTCCCTGTTGTTTTTAAGGGAGAAAAAAAGCCTTTAAAAGCATGGTTCATACTGCCACTGTGGCCAAGTTAGGAATGCTAGCTCTTTTCTATAAATGGGTACAAACTATTCAGTACTGACTTAAAGGCCATCAGTTTCCTGCCTATAAAATAAAAATTCAATGATATGGCATATTCTGGAAAGAAAAAAATCATCAAACTCTTATGAAGGTATGACCCATATAAAAGCACAAAATGATCTCAGTGGAAGGTTCACATTGGAGTTTGAACAGTGCTAACAATAATGTCACTCTCAAATTTCCATTAAAAATGTTTTTAAGTATGACACATAAATAAACTTTCTTTAAACAAACACTTTTCCTATTTGCATTCTCTTTTCAAATGGTTCGATGGCTAAACACACACAATGTAGATGTTCCTTAAAATACTATATCACTACCATAGAAAGGTCTAATTTATTGTAATTTAGTCAGTGATATAACTGAGTTCTTTCCTGTTTTGTTCATTAAAATATAGCTGATAAGAAATTTTACTGGTTAACACAATCAATCTACCCATATCACCATGAAATCTGTCAGTAGAAAACCTAAGAATGTTAAAGCTGTTCATTTTACAAATATATAAAAGAAAAACTAATCAACCAAAAGCAAAACTTTAAAGGTGAAATCTTGCACTCAATACAGTGTTTACCATTTACTGTTTCATGGATCCTCTGACTTATTTTCTCCTGTTCTGTAGTATTTTCCCCGAAGCTTAACAAAGGCCCAGCTGTATAAACCAGTCCTGTCAAAAAACATAGTTAAGGGATGGATAAAACAGGGAGGGGTGTCTAACATGCTGACCACTGTCTGAGCTTATGAGGATAAAGGAGCCTTGATGGAGAAAAGTAATCATCCATTGCCGTTTTTTTTAAACCTCATTACCACATGCTAGAACATTTTTTCCACTGCCCAAACACCCCCATTCCGATCCCCCACAACTGAAAGACCTTTGTGTTCCAAAGGGGACAGAGTTCTCCCCTCTTCCCTCTCCTTCCTTCTTTCTCTGTCTCTCTCTCTATCTCTCTCACTCTACCTTTCTCTCTGCCACTCTCTCTCTTTTGTTATTCTACTGAAGGCATGCTCATTTAAAGACTTCTGAAAATACTGGTTTTCTCGCCATTAAACCATCTATACACAGTTCCCTGAAAATATTTTTAATGGCTATATACCCTTATTGGCCATTAATATAACTAAATATTATCAACAGCTTTGGATTGCAAGATAGTTACTTCTGCCAAGATTCCAGGAGAATATACATTCCTTTAAAAGATAATAAAGCATATATAATTGAAGTAGAATGAGTGCTGGACATTCTAAAGAATGTTTCCCGTAGAACATACATTTCAAGAGACTTGGCTAGGTGCACACTCAATATAACCTATGTGAGATATGTTTCTGAAGTTCAAAGAAACATTTAGACTGAGCTAATTAGTCCTTTCAAAACCTTCTTCTTGTATGTCCAAGAACATCAAACCATAGAGAGGATTTTCCAGAGACTTAAATATGCATTTCCTATTTTCATGTTTGTGATTCTTACATACTACACTGACATTATTTATAAAGGACTGAAGCCAAGTTGCACATAAAGAGAACTACCATAACTGCATTTAAAGAGTCAGGCGACCATATTAAATGTCCAAGGAAGTCTCTGGGCAAGAGCCACCAGAACGTATATGGAGAGGGTTGTATCATCTGTGAAGTTCTATTTCAGGATGTCCTTTGAGGTTGGGACAAATATTTGGGTGTTATTAAAGCCTCTATTTATCCACAGATTGCTGCAGCTGCAATGTAAGACTTCTTCACACTGTCTAGTCAATGACCTAAAGGAATTACCCTTTCTGAGATGGGATAAAGGTGATTCCTTTGCCAATCTGTATACTCTTCTATAAAATGTATATTTACAATATGAGGCATGGTTTTGTTTAGAATGAACTGTGTTGCTTTCAGAGATGATCTCTTTCCATATCCACAGCTGGCGTAGGCCCTAGAGCAACAGGCACTCATATTTCTACTTGCTTCATGTGGTATTCTGCTTTCAGAAGTAATTAAATAGTCCCCTTGTAATAAATACTTGGTCCTGATGAAAGAAGCTGAGCCTACCCAAGTGTATCAAAAACAATACCTGCCAATGTTGTATTCAAATCAAGTAAAATACAGAGAAAATAATTAAACACTCCATTGCAAAAGAGAGCAATAGTTAAACACTCAATTCTTTACAATAATGAACTTCTAACCTTGCCTTTCCTTCATATGTTTAGTCAACTCTCCAAAAATAATTGTGCATAATCTATGGAACAGTCACAAAATCCACCAAAATAATACTATAAAAAAAAGAAAGCCAGTCCTGATCAGTGTAGCTTAGTTGGTGGAGAGGCCCCTGGTTCTCTCCCGGTCAGGGCGCATGCCTGGGTTTTGGACCGTCTCTAGTAGGGACAAGTGCAAGAGAAACAACTGTATCTCTCATACATCGGAGGTTCTCTACCCCTCTTTCTCCCTTCCATCCCCTCTCTCTAAAATTAAATAAATATAATCTTACAAGTAAAACCCACTAAAAACAGCACAACTGTATGACATCTTAAGCAAATTTGTGATAATTTAAATGATTATTTTATGTAAAACAAATTACTGTAATATATGTTTTAAATAATTTTCTCCAAAAATTGAAATATATTTATAATTTCTGTCACTTTTATTTAAATGTGAGCTTTTACTGAACATTGTTGTTAGATCTAGACTAAGTAAATGTTCTTTTGCCTCTAAATTTTTTATTAGCTTCTTTTTTTTCTTTTAGCACCCTCTTTGCCACATCCTCTTTTTGTAGAACCATGATATACAAATATTTAATGACTGTGAAAAAACAACATACAGAATCATTCCTCATGCCCACATCAGACAGATAATATCCTGTTCTTGGATATCTTCACAGTGGTAGGCTATCAATTTTTACTTTGGCTTCTACTAATTTCTCCATTTAAATGCTTATAAAAGATATAATGTGTTATCATACTTCCAAAATAGTTAAGTCTGGAGCAGTTTGATCCAGCATTTTAATTTTGTTAATACAGGGAAGACTTTGGGAAGGTATCATAATCTCCAATGTCTCTGAGGAAATCTCTGAAGGAATCACAACCTTTGTAAATAATTGGTGGAATCATCTCCAAAATAATTACCTTGAGCCTGAAATTAATTCATTTCCTATCAGATCGACTACTGTTGGTGCTAGCTGTGTAATCAAGCCTTAAAAATTATAATAGGGAAACAGAATGTATAATCTGACTGTGTTTTAATTTTTCTTAGTAGTTTGTTTACAAATACATATCCACCATAATAAAAGTAGGACATCGTCCTTGTTTATTAACATTCTATAATATATTCTAAGATGCTTTAATAGTTTGAAAGGATTTAGGTCAAATCAACATAGGCTTATTAAATAAACATTTAAGTAAATATAGTAGCAAGTGTTTCAATGTTATTTCTTTAAAAATAACTTATACTTTCTCATGGTGGAGAAATTAATTAGGAGGAAGAGGCACAGACATTTGTGTAATTATAATAATAACTTAAAATTATGTATCTAAGTGCAGTAAAGCACAGGAGCTTACTGATTCCCAAGGGACCAGGTACTGTCCAAGTCAACTACTGTTATCTTAATAATTTAAGAGTTGTTTTTCCAATCTGTGCTAGTAGTTGATATTTATTTATTTTTGTCTTTATTCAATCTTTACATAACTTTTGTACTGTTGTAAGTAATCTACTTGAAAATTCTAGATTAAAATACAAAACTTCCCATTCTGGTCTTTAATACTGAAACTAAACTATCAAACTTTTTAATCCGTAAGAAACTTTTTGCACCAAAATCACAGTGAGTTTACCCACTTTAGATATTGAACTTCACGAGTTACTTTGTGAGGTACTCATGCTGAATTACAAACTCTTTGAGTAAAACCAGTGGTATTACTCATTTTTTGATCTACAGCGGGATTTTGCACAGAGCATAATGAACCAAAGTGGAGGAATGTGGGTAGTACTGAAGAGCATGAGCTTTGATTGAACAAACCTGGGCTGAGTCTTAGTGATACTATTTCCCAGCTCAGTGACCTTGACCATATTACTTAACCTCTCTGGGTCTCTGTTTTCTTACTGTACAAAATGTCAGCTGCATTTCAAAAAAAGTAAATAAGTACATATGTAAGCAAGTAGCACGTTATGAAACACACTCTATGTATTGACCAAGTGCTATCTACTGTTATCATTTGGAATTGAATTGAGTTGAATCTAACTTAAACAACTCAGTTGTACAGCATAGTTAAGGTTAGGGTACTGCCCAATCTAATTAGCTATAAGAAGCCATCTGTGTTTAATATATTTTGACCTATGAAAAAGAGCCAAGAGTTATTTTAATACTTTTCTACAGACATTTTTATTTTTGAATTAAAAATATAAGATTTAGAATTAGCTGCACTAGGCTAAGATTTCTGAATCTTGCTGGAAAAGTGACTAATCAGTTCTACTATCTGGCAGTGAATTGCGTTTGGCCTTCAAATAATTTTAGTTGCAAGATTAGTGAAAAGAAATTACTCTTGAGGGACACTGAGAAGTATGCTAGCAGTCTTTGGACTACCGAAGTACCCTGATGTTACTCCATTGCTAGGAGTTCAGAATATGGACTTTGCTGTATGATATGTCCAAACAACTTATATAAAACAGGTTCCTTCCACCCGCTTTCAGAGAGTGAGGTAAATCCCCTTAGCATAAGGAAAAGTAGTACATGGTATTATAAGATTCAGTCATTATAAAGGTTTCATTAGAAATTGCTATTCACATAAACAACTTCCCCATTGTATGTACAGGACTTAATGCTTCCAGACAAAGAAGTGGTTTCAATTGTGAAGCATCCATGTGGTGGACAGACACATTGGGTCACTGGATTTGCTGCACTGGTACAGAAAGAAACTCATGGTTTGGGTTTGATTGACACCTAACACTTTGCACGACCCTCTGAGGACCATGAGGCTGAACCCAAAAATGATAGTTTTGACCAGAAGAAATCAAGCTATTACAACAGAATGGGAAAAAATAACTAGTAAACTAGTCAGAATTTCATTTTCAACCTCTATAACTATTTAGTTACTGAAACAATTGATGAACTCTCTTCTTTCCCCATATATTATCAATCAATAATTTTAGCCATCACCATTCCCAAAATGACCCTGTAGTTCAGCTAAAAACATTTTGCACTTTTAATAAAATATTTTAAAACAAAGAAAGATAGCCATAAATACTCCAAGAGAAAAACAGTTGAGTTAGAATGCTCCATCATCATTTGGCAAAAGAAAATCAATCTAAAATGTAAAGTGGCAGGCAGGTATCTCCTGGCTATCACCAAAAAGCAGACTGAAATAATAGCTACTTCAAAACTGAGTGATGTCAAGAGAGTTTAAATATCGCCAATCATTTTTCATATGGGCTATATCCTCTCAGCTCATGAAGTATTTAGAAACTAATCAGAATTAATAACCACCACTGTCACAATACTCTCAAGAAATGTAGCCCTGGCTGGTGTAGCTCAGTGGATTGGGCATGGGCCTGCAAACCAAGGGATCACAGCTCGATTCCCAGTCAGGGCACATGCCTGGGTTGCAGCCAGTTCCCAGCAGGGGATGCATGAAAGGCAACCATACATTGATGTTTCTCTCCCTCTCATCTTCCCTTTCCCCTCTAAAGACGAATAAATAAAAGTCTTTAAGAAAAATAAATGTAAACCCTCATTCATATTTTGGAGGTACTGCAGACACATACAAGAAACAGTACAGAACTATAATCTAATGGAAATTAATACAATGAAATTATATTTTCTGTTGAATGTCAATGTTACCAATATTTTTTATATTATTTTAAAGGTAAACACTGGATGAAATGTTTTATAATAAATAATCAGTGTAGCCTTCCTGATTCTTGAGACCCACAGAGCATTATCAAGGAGTGTATTGTCAGAATCCACACTTCAGTGTTAAATGGGCATCAGTCCAGGAGCCACTACTAAAGTTCAGGTCTTAGACGTTTTTACTGACTTGTGCAGCAATTCCTGCCTATGGAGGAATTTCTTTCAGGGATTTTTGAGTATATAAAATGTGTTAACTTCTAAAATATTATACATGAATTTTTGTGCTATATACAGCATATACATCTCTATATACACACACACACATATATATATGTATATATGTGTATATACATATATAATCGAAAAGTTGTTGAAACATAAAATTCTGCCTTGGCAGAGGTTATTTTGTATTTTTTGTGTGGTTTTAGAGGACATTACCAGGGCTATTCATTCATTCATTTATTGATAATATTTGTTGAAGGTCTGCCGGTGTTAGGTGTCCTACCTTGCAGAAGCCAGCATATAAAAAGAAAATTACAATGCTATATAACATACAAAAGACATACAAATAGTGATGAGAGGATAAAAGAAGAGTTAAAAGCAGAAGTTCAGAGAAGGTGCATTTAGGCTCTGTGTTAAAAAGAACCTACTAACTGTCAGAGTCAACCAACAATGAGATCGCTTGTCTAGTGGGACGATGAGTACCACAACACTTTAAGTGCCCAAAGGGAAGACGGATCACACATCAGAAATGCTACTGAGAGGCCTCATGTGTATCTTTAAGAAGCTGAACTAGTCAACTTTTGTGGTTCCTTCCAATGCCTCAGCATTTTACTCATCTTGAAAGTTGATGTATGATTTTCTAATATTTCTATTATGCTATACACTATAATAATAAAAATTCATTGTGTCTAAGATGATAGTAAAAAATGTTGGAAAATGAAAATTATAAGAGCACATTTAGGAATTTTCATTAGAACCAATCAACTGGACATACAGAGTGGGACTAAAGTAGTTTGGAGTTGTTCATACAGAAAGTAATATAATTGATAAATAATAACACCAGAATAAACTGTGTCTCATGAACTTACAACTGTAAACCTACTTTTGTCCCACCCTGCATACTAATACTTCTGGGTAATTCTTTATAATATGGTAACTGCTAATGTGACTACTTTATACATTACACAGTGTATTTTCCTTCAGTTTTAAAGTAATACAAAAACTGAAAATAGGTTATATGAGTTATGTCTTAAGATTGGTGGTAAATTTAACATGATTGCTCTTCCCTCATTCTTCTTTCAAGCCATTAGCATGCATTTATATTTGTTATAAACACAGGGAGACATACCAATATGTTATATGCATGTTTTATGCTTACTAACAATACAGCTCTAAATTCAAAATTTTCTTTGAATTTATGTTTTTCCATTTCCTAATGAATTTTAGGGACTTTATATGGAATTTTTTCTTTACTCAAAGTATTTCATTTTAAATTTCAAAGCATATGGTTCCTAGGGATTTCTATTTTGAGGTAGCATGGGCATGCAGTTTTACACCTTCTTTTTCCTCCATCTAAGTGTCATGCGATCTTCCACCACAAAGAGAGGGCTGTTACCACCTTCTATACTGGCAGTTAAAATACCTGAAGCTGGTAATCATCAACATCTTGGGATCGACCAAAAGTATCAGAATGAAAACTTTACCATATGACTCATTTTGGATAATGAATCTGGTTCTTTGTTTGCTGAGTATATTTATATTGGGTTGGTCAAAAAGTCTGTTTACTTGTTTTCTGACAAATAGAAGACACTTTTTTTTTTCATTTTGACTGATAACTTTACTGACTTGGATATTTTGAGTGTATTGGCTATCTCCCATATAGAATAACATTGACTCTTCTCAGTTAATGTCTCCATTTGATCACTATCAAATTCAACTGGTCTACCCAACCATAGAGCATCATCTAATGAGAAATCTCCAGCCTGCAACTTCGCAAACCACTTTTCACATGTTCAATTGGTCACACCGCCTTCTCCACACACTGCACAAATCTTTGGTTTTTTATTTCAATTGTGTTTTTATCTTTCTTAAAAATAATAGAGACATTTTGCTTATTTTCTTCTATCTTCAATACTAAAATGGCTACACAAATAAATCACCAATTGTGATGTTTTTAAATGTAGGCTGATATGACAGCTGTCACAACACAATCTAATAGAATTGTTTTGAATGACATTAAAGGCAACTAAGCACTACTAGAGCTATCTTAGAAAAAACCAAACAAACTTTTTGACCAACACAACAAATGTAAGAATTTTCTGTGATAAAGTTCTGCTATATTTGATCATTCCCATCAGATGTTCTCCCCCTTATATTTCAAAAACTTATATATAAAGATAACAATGCTCCTAATTCATCCATTTTAACATTTTGCCTAAAATAGTCAATATTGTTAATAAAAAATCAACTAGAAATCAGAATGCATTTCAGAAAGTCACAAAAATCCGGAGACTGAAAGGCACTCGACAGATGACATCACGAATACAGGACCGAGTGTAACGTGCGAATGCCCGCATTGTCCTGGGGTGTCAGTGACAGGCAGAGCGTAGGAATTTGCAGAGTACACGACCAGACTTAAAGTGTTTGCTGTGACCTCGCTCAGGTTCATGGTGTTGGGGGGGGGAGGGCGGTGGACTGCTGGTTCAGTGTGATCAAAACATCCAATTATGAAGAAAAACCAAATATCTGGAATTTTATGAGAAATCTCCAAAAATTTAATGTTAGTAAAACAAGAACAACAACAAGCAACCATAGCCAGTTCATCAGTTTGTGACCTTCAGTTTAATGGGAATCTAACTGTGAACAGAAAGCATTTGGTATTAGAATTCTTTCTTTTTTTTCTTTTCAAAAATATTTTACTTATTTATTTTTTAGAGAGAGGGGAAGGGAAGGAGAAAGAGTGGGAGAGAAACATCAATGTGTGCTTGCCTCTCATGTGTCCCCTACTGGGGACTTGGCCTGAAACCCAGGCATGTGCCCTGACTGGGAATTGAACCAGTGACCCTTTGCTTCACAGGCCCATGCTAAGTCCACTGAGCTACACCAGCTAGGGCAGAACTATTTCTTAATATGTTAGGATTTCTTGCCACTTTAGGTTTAGATTCTTCACTTAAATGTAGTAATGACAAAATGTGGCTAATATTTACACAGCACTGAACATAAAACACTAAATGGAATGTGTATCTATTATCTATCTACTTACCTATCTATTCTTTATAACCCTGTAAATAGTCACTATTACTGTTCTTATACGTGGCTAAGGAGACTAAGGGACTGAGGTAAAGTGACCTGCCCAAAGTCACCCAGTTAGTAGGAAGCAGGGCGAAATTCAACCCTGAGAGTCCCTGTTTTCAACCACTACATTGTTTCTATTGCAAATGTCTATGAGGTGCACAAAACATTACAAACTTTTACCACCCCCCCCAAAAAAAAAACCCTACCAAAAAGCTGACATATCTTCTGGTAAATATATTTTTACCATTTATTAATGAGTGAGACAGTCTGCAAAATATAATTTAGATTCCAAAATGCTGAAGCATTTGGATGATTTGGATGGTGTATTATAATATTTGACACTAAAATTATCCCAGAAAATTCTGGACACATGATTAGTAGACTCTGTTTTAAATCTAATACATTGTCTGTAGCCCTGTTGCCAACTGTCAGGACTATTTAACCAGCACTCTTTTTGCCTAAATGCCTATTTACTTACGGTGTATTATCTTTTCTAAAATAGTTTTTCACCTCTGCTGTCAAAAGAAAAAATGATTTAAAAGGATTAGCTTCTAAATTGAAATTTTCTGATATAAAATATCATTATGCCAAAGCAATAAAGAATCCATATTTATCATGAGTTTTAATTTGTTTAATTTGAATTTACCTAAAATATAATTTCCTAATTCCTAGATTGCTTCTATTTTACTTGCAGATGACCCTTGATGAACTTCAAGTATGAGAAAAACTTTAAGAGTGCTTAGTATAGTCTTTGAGGGAATCTGATAATCTAGGCAGTTAATTATTTAAGATTAGTAACAAACCAAGACAAAATTTCCAGCATAGAACAATGACATTTCTTGTTTATGTCATTTAATTTTCGGTTTTGATTTCAGTCTCAAATGCCTAAAAGAGTCATAACTTTCACACAGATTACATGTGAGCTGGAGGTGGGAACTCATTGACACTGTTTCCATGAATCTTCTCATGAAGAGCCAAAAGAAACCAGATTGTCACTGGCCTGATCCATGGACCTGCCCTTATGAAATATGCCTGCCAAAAATTGTCTATGAATGGGAGAGAAAACAATATATTAGTGGACAGAATCTAAAACATATCTTGCCTAGACCTACATTTTTGTAGTAACTTTGAGAGCCTCAAAATAAGTAGTTTTAAAATATAAGCACAATTGCATAATTCAAATAAAAAGTTGTTGTTCATTAAGATAAGCTTTATAAACAATGCTGATAAAAGCTAATAACATGCTGTGAAAGACTATATAAAAATGTTTAATAGATAGCAAGGTGAGCTACTATTTAGACAGGGAACTTTATGAAGACAGAGACTATATATATATATTTTTTTTTCATTTCTATCTATCTCAGGCTAACACAGTGTCTGACAGTGTGTTTTTGTTGAGTGATTGTCCAAATATATAAAATAATTCTTCCATCTATATTGTTTAAACAATTACTGGTACATAAGTCACCTAATACACTCATTCAAAGGGAATATATGAGTTAGAACAGGCTCTGACTGCCAAGAAAACCTAATAAAAAAGTACAAAAATAATCAACAGGAGCAGTGCATCAATCAGAGGAGGTCTGATCATGATTAGGTAAGAGCATTTAAAAAACCTCAAATTTCCGTTCATAAGTAGAATTTAAAGCAGCTGTTCAGCACTAGCACAAAGTCTGCCCTAAGAATTAAAAAAGAAAAAATATATAAAGCAAATCATGGCAGCAGAGAAATTATTGCTCTAAGACCTCAAAGTTGATATGACCTTTAAAAAAATTAGAAATCCAAAGGAACAATTTTGCCTTTTCATATTGCACAGCAGACAAAAAAAGAATCTAGTATTCCAATGGCAGGGCCTCTGTTTTTAAACATGAAGAAGAGGTGTTTCCCTAAAAAGCAAAGGTCTTAGGGGACATGTCTGTCACAGCAGTTATTTTCTGTTTCACTTGTTGGCAAACTTACATTTCAAAACAACAACAAAAACGAGCCTCCCCAGCTCCCTGTAAACCAAGGAGGTAGAAACAAAAAATATTTCAAAGCAAGAAAGCAAACAGACTGTGAGGACTGAAACTCAGACCAAAGGCATCTGCTCTCCAACTCACACTCCCCACAAGCACCCAGGCTTCTTACAATCTTACAGATTTTCCTAAGAGATGTTGCCATTTTAGCTTTGTTTTTCCCCCAAGTTCTGGCAATACCCATCACTGCAGGCAAGGCAGCAAAGCCACTAGCAGAATCCAAACCGGAAAACTGAAAAGCTGTTCTGTCTTTTCTTCCCCGCCACTCCATTACTAATTTATTTTTTCCAAAGTAAAACTCCATTCTATCCAAAACAGCAATCACTAACTTCCAGCATATAACAATTATTTCATTAGGAGCAAGGAATACAGAAATGATTACCGTCTGCAGGGGAAAAAAAAAGACTAGTTGACACACCAGACAATTTTCCCTTTGGCTCCCAGTTTTTTCAAAAAAGGAATAATACTATAAACTAGCTAGTATGTTCCTCCTTTAAAAAAAGGACCAAAGCAATCTTTTTTTTTCACTCATTTCTACTATACCTACTCCTGAATTCCACCCAATATGGTCATTGCCAACACAGCTTCCTGTTGTTCAGGCTTGATTTTTTTTAAAAGGAAAGAAAGAAAGTAAATAATAGAAAAGAACAAAATGTTAGATGCTATGTTGCCATTGATTATCAATATATCATTTAGAATACAAGAATAATACTAAGACACAACTCTTCGAAAGATACTGGTTTTGAAATTCTACCAACACACAGTGCTTATATTTTTCCCCTTTAAATTTACAATCAACAACCCACAAAATGAAACCAGGGTTTTGTGTCAAGAAAAGTATCTCTATTTGTACCCATACAAAGAGAACAGGAAATCCGCCTGCACTCATGGGTCACTTGTGCCTTACAAATATTTCTCTCTGTGATTTAGTACACTTAGCTTCACATGTGTAATTGAAGTTCAAATGGGCTTTTAGATGAAAATATTACAGAGAAAATGAGACCCTATCAATAAATGACAGTTTCCACAATCTTCATATGTAAAATCTATCAGATATACCCTGTTAAAAATATGTAAGTTCAACTGCCATTAAATCTGTATTTTGAAAAAGTCAATCCAAATGAATAAGCATTTCTCAAATGTCGATATTGTTTTTGGTGTGAGGAAATAAAGATGAATAAATCTTAGCTGACGCACTCACAATCTAGGGACATCCCAATCTAGGGAGGAGACACAACTGTGAGAAATACTGTAAATAGAGGTAGAAAGGATCCTTTGAAAGTCATGGAGGGATTACATGACTTCCTCAGTCATAGGGGGCTTCAGGGAGCAGGTGGATAGTTATTGAGTGAATATGCACCCAAAAGATGGTTATTCCATTAAAAATGCGGTTATACTGAAAGAGAGAGAGAGAAAGAAGCACAGAATTGAAAGAAATATGGAGTGATATAGATCAGTTAGAGAATGGCGTGCAGATGAGAATTTATAGGTAAATAACTATATAAATGGTAAAATAAAGAGCCAGAAAGAATGGGAATTGATAGGTTAAGCAAAAACCTAGATATATGGTGAAATAAACAGCCATAGAGTCTTAAACACCAACGTTATCCATGACACTGGAGCTGAGGATGCTGCTGAGTTATCAGGTGTGACTAGATTAAGCAGTGTCATGACCAAATAACACATTAACATAAAATTGCTTTAACATGCAATCATTGCATCTAAGTTCAAAAATCAATACTTTTCCATTACCTGCAGGCTAAAAGCCAATCCTGAGGTTCAGCACCCCCGACAGCCTGTCACTAACTTACATGTTTATACCTTGTGTCCTAGTCCCACAAGATTCTTGCCATGTTCCAAGCTGAGCATGGTGGTACTGCTTAGTTCATGCCAATGCACAGTCTTTCAACCCTATGCCAGGGGATCTAACAGCCTATACAACCTTCAGAAGCCAGTTCGAAAGGGAGCATCTTCATATAACCTTCTTCTGTCTTCATTGTTTGAATGTATTTTTCTTGTCTTTGAACTCCTGTGGCATTCTGGAGATTTACATGGAGTTTTCTGCTATGCAAAGGAAGTATGAGGGAGAATTCGTTCCCCCAAATATTACCTAAAAAGCTTTTGCATTATTATATGTTCAATGAATATTAACTGAATTGTACTAAGACAAAAGATTTAGGTAGATTTGTTTAGTTTTTAAAAGGTGATCTTAAAAAATGAAAAATCATCTGTAATTTAACATCAGAAGTGAAGCAGCATGAAGCATGCCACTACTTCCTCAGTCTGTGCAAATGTTGGGGTGCGCCTTCCCAATTTTATTTAACCAGAAGCAGATTTTTAACATCAAAAAGTTTTATACTGATAAGGATATGCCTATGCTTGATCTTAGCCAAAGGCCAAGAAGCAAATCAAAACTACAATGAGATATCACCTTGCACTTGTTAAGATGGCTATTATCAACAAGACAGGTAATAACAAGAGTTAGAGATGTTGTGGAGGAAAAGGAACCTTCTTTCACTGCTGGTGGGAATGTAAAGTGGTACAGCCCCTATGGAAAGCAGTATGTAGGTTCCTCAAAAAATTAAGAACAGTTACCACTGACAAAGCAAACCCTTTGTTGGGTGTCTACCCAAGAACCTCAAAAACATTTATTCACAGAAATATATATACCCCTATGTTCATTGCAGCATTAGTCATGGTGGCCAAGACATGCAGACAACCAAAATGTCCTTTAACAGAGGATTAGGTTAAAAAAGATCTGGTACATGTATACAATGGAATACTACTCAGCCATAAGAAAAGACGAAATACCATTTGCAACAACATGGATGAACCTTGAGAATATTATGCTAAGGAAAGTAAGTCAGTCAGAAAAAGTAAAGAATATATGATTTCACTCCTATGTGGGATATAACACTGAAACTCATAGACACAGATGCCAGTATGGTGACTAGCAGAGGAAAGTGGGCAGAGGGGTAGTAAAGAGTAAAGGGGGGCAGAAATAGGGTGATGGAAGATTATCTGACTTTGGGTGGTGGACACAATGCTACATACAGATCAGGTGTCATAGAAGTGTACAAATGAAACCTATAAGAACCCATTACCAATGTTACATCCAAAAACTGGATTTTGAAGTTATAGAAGCTGATATATGGTATTTGAAGGTAAATTTACAAATCTTATATAATTTTACAAATTAAAGTGACATTTTTAGTGAAAACACCAAAAATGGTGAGGTAATATATTTTTCTTTTTCTATCAGATGTTCCTCCATCATGAGTAAAAATGCTACACATTTAAATCAGGTGCAATGGGAAAATATTACAACATTTTTAAAGTGCACAACTTGTAGATTACTAATAGCTTAACCTTCCACTCATTATAATCCTTAGAGAATAAGTGAATGTTTGCTAAAATTTTAAATACGAGGGAACGTTTTAATATATATAGATATATATATCTATATATATCAAGGAATTCACAGAATTAACAAAAAAGATATTTTAGATATTTAAATTATTACTATTGACTTCAGGACATCAAGTAATTGATGCGTCGACACTATCAACATTTCCAGCCTAACAAAATCTTAGTGAAGCTCATATAGTTAACTCCATATTTTTTTTGATTTTTTAAATATATTTTATTAATTATGCCGTTACAGTTGTTCTATTTCCCCCCTCCATTCCCCTGCACCCTGCACACCCTCTCCCCCACCATTCCTCCCCTTTAGTTTTTGACCACGTGTCTCAAGTTCTTTAGATTCTATATTTCCCATACTATTCTTGCCCTTCCCCCATCTATTTTCTACCTACCATCTATGCTACTTATTTTCTGTACCTTCTCCCCTCTTCTCCTCCCACTCCCCTGTTGCTAACCCTCCATGTGATCTTCATTTCTATGGTTCTGCTCCTGATCTAGCTGTCCTCTTAGTTTGCTTTTGTTTTAGGTGTGGTTCTTAATAACTGTGAGTTTGCTGTCCTTTCACTGTTCATCTTTTTTATTTTCTTTTCCTTGAGTTCCCATCAGACTGTCAGCTGATTTCTCAAAAGAGACCTTACAGGCAAGAAGGGGCTGGAAAGAGGTATTCCAAGTCATAAAACCCAAAGACCTACAACCAAGATTGCTCTATCCAGCAAAGCTTTCATTTAGAATGGAAGGATAGATAAAGTGCTTCTCAGATAAGATCAAATTCAAGAAGTTCATCATCACCAAGCCCTTATTATATGAAATGTTAAAGGGACTTAACTCCATATATTTTCATTTTAAATTTCTTTTATTCTTGTCACATGAAATACATTTATATAAAATCCAAGCCATGGTGTATTTCCCATGTATCACGCCAATAAATCATCACAAATATGTTACTGAATTTGAATTTTTGCAATCACCATAGCTGTATGCTGCTTTCATGATATAGGCACAAACCACAATTATAACCCCATATATTGGCATGATATTTTGGCTCTCTATTATAGGTAAAATTAAGTGGCATTTCTCTTGCACAAGAAATCTACATAAGGTGATCTGATAACTCCATTATATCTGAATTATTTTACTGAGTACATTTAATATCAGTGGAAAGCAAGTGGCACATCAGTATAATTTTTAACATCTCCTTAGTGGGTCCCTTACATCATCTTCTTTATGACTCCTATATTTATGTTTACATAAAATGTTACCTGCAATTTCATAATATCATTGGTAACTTAGCGATAGGTGCCAGAGGGAGTATTTTCCTTTGAAAACTCTATCCCAAGGTCCAGTTAAATATGAAGATGAATAGTAAATATAAAAGGTGAATAGTAATCTGTACATCAGAAAACAATTATAGCCCTGGCTCGTGTAGGTCAGTGGATTTAGCTTGGGACTGTGAACCAAAGGGTGACTGGTTCAATTCCCCATCAGGGCACATTTTTGGGTTGCAGGCCAGGTCCCCAGTGGGGTTGTGTGAGAGGCAACCACACATTGATGTTTCTCTCCATCTCTTTTTCTCTCCCCTTCCTCCTGTCTAAAAATAAATAAATATTTTTAAAAAAAGAAAATAATTATAGCGCTGTTTTTAAATTTGAAAGATTTATAACCACACTATATTGTTTCAAGGTGAATATTCAGTACCATAAATGATCTTACCAAAATAAATCTGTCCTAAATCCAATAGCACTTTTTAGAAGATTTTATTTATTTATCTTCAGAGGGGAAGGGAAGGAGAGAGGGATAGAAACATCAATGTATGGTTGCCTCTGGTGCATCCCCTGCTGGGAACTGGCCCCTGTTGGGAACTAGCCTGCAACCCAGGCATGTGCCCCGACTGGGAATCAAACCTTAATCCTTTGGTTCACAGGCCTGCACTCAATCCACTGAGCTACACCAGCCAGGGCCAATAGCATTTTTTAAAAAGTGATATAAAACTTATTTGTTTACTCTAATTTCCTATAAATACATTTTGAAAACGACGTGGGAAATGTTATACCTGAATATGTTGCTCTGACACTATGAAACATAATATTTTATTTCATTCAATCCTCACAACAACCTGTGGTTAAAGATGACAATTAAAGTATCTTACTAGGGAGTACAGCATGGCACAGACCAGTGAGAATGTATCCTGGCCGTCACCACCAACACAGCCACACTGGTCGCATCTGCTGCACATCAGCCTGCAGAGTCCAGGAGAAGATACTGGCGCAGTCAGGGTAAGATGCCAGAGTTTTCCATATCCAAACCCCAAGATGACTTGACATTGTAATCAATAACTCAATTGTTTACTATGGAATTTTTATGTAATTGGATTTGCTTGAATCAGGAGTGATATCCCTCACTTTTACATTCTCTTCACATAGATAGGCATTTGCATTATTGTCTTCAGTGGTACGTCTCCAAAGAAGGAAAGTTGTAAAAAATAAGTTTCATCAAAACAATTAGGAGAAAGCTTATGTTAAACAAGTTTTTGTGTGTGTTTGTTTTTTCATGAAGGACTTGTCAGAGCCTCTAATACATATGCTAAGAAGGGAGGAGAAAAAAGTAAACTATCGTTTTCAACCAAGGAATCATTCACATGGGAAAAGGAAATCTGAAGATATAAAATCTTTTCAATCGCAGGTTAAATCTACTTTTGGTCAACGTTCCACTGAACACAACTGAATTTATGAATGATGCTTAGTATACTCAAAACTCTTTCCTTTTTTTCTATAGCCCTTTGTTCCTTTGACTTAAAACACCACTACAGCCATTTTTGTCCTACCAAAATAGCATCGCTTTGATAATAGATTTGAATGATTTAAAAAAAAGCGTCAAAGAGTACCTATATTTGGGTATGGTTGCCCATGCGTTCTTTTTTATTATAAATTATATTTTATTGATTATGCTATTACAGTTGTCCCAATTGTTCCTTCTTTGCCCCCAGCGCGCACCACTCCCACAGGCAATCCCCAAACCTTGTTCATGTCCATGGGTCATGCATATAAGTCCTTTGGCTACTCCATTTCCTACACTGTACTTTACATTCCCATGGCTACTCTGTAACCACCTATTTGTACTTCTTTATCAGAAGCACAATTCTTAAAAAACTTGGATTGACCAACCTCAGAAGAGAGGAAGATGTCAAGAAGCTTCTTTCAAAGAGGACTTAAACAGATTCACAATGATTAAAAAGATAGAGAACTTATCTATTATATTAAATCTAAAAAATGAAAAAGAAAGGATCTACCTAATACAAACATAAATAAAATAAGGACAATTACAATTAATTTGAAAGCTCGATTTAAAAATGAACATTCCTTTCTTTGTCCTGCACCCGCCTCCACACCAAAATGTTAGCCTGCATCACCATTATCAAAATCCATATATATTAGCAACATCCCTTCTCACTGACCCTCACTATCACTGCAACTGTTCAAATTTACCTGAAATAAGCTCCATAACCTCTTTAGGGCAGGCTCTTGAGTCTATAATAACGTCTACCTGTGAGGGAAAGTAGGCTTACCCTTCCTACTGGAAGCATGTCACTCCTGTGAAGAATGCCTGGCATTGTACTGAGGGCACTCCCTCTCACTTTTCATCACTTCCTCTGCTTGCCTCTAAGTTGGCATCCCTCTCTCTCTCCCCTTCTCTCTCTCTCTGACTCTCACTTCTGCTTTCACTGTCTTTCATTCTCACTTAATATGAAGATATACACCCACTCACACATACAAGTAGGGTTCCAAGACACGAGATCAAAGATAGTATACTTTCCATAATTAGTGGAAAATACTCCACCTTATTAAAAATGACCATGATAACAAATAGTTATTCTAATTTTCCCATTGTTTTCACAGGCTCTCTAATGCCTACAAATCACAGTCCATCATTGTTCAGTGACAAGTTATATAAACATTTTGTTCCAAAGAACAAATTATGATGTAAAAAATGCACCTTAGACAAATAAAATAGTGCTTCTGTTTGGATTTACTAGGTCTTTGAGAGCTATAGGTAGTCTGCTACAAGTGGCTTATAATTTAAAGGTGTGCAATATCATATATCCTACAAAACATAGAGGTCCTCACGAGCTTGCAAGGAAGTTCACCTTGAAATTCATTAGTCTCTAAATGGGTGTTATATCTCCCAGAATCCAGAAGATTTATAGTCCATGTCATGGCTCTAAAACACCCTCCAAAGTAAAAGGGTCATCCAGATGGGATGAGTCACAGGGAGAGGACAGAGGCAGGGCATCTTACAATTCTGGAGCTCCCCAGTGAAAATCCACTGGGCAAATGAAAAAGAACACTGCACTGTAGCATGACTCACAGGAGCAACAGGCAACAGACATGAAGGGAGGCCAGATCAGTCACCCAAAATACAGAGTATAAACCAAGAAGTGAGAATAGGGCAAGGTACAAGGGAAAACACAAGTCTTGCTTTGAGTCCAAGCACACACGAAAACTGAGCTACCTGAGATTCAATTCTATGAGCAGAAGGCCCTTTGGAGGCAGAACTGTGGATTTCCTTTCTGGCTTTAATGGAGCTCCCTACTTGTATGTGGCCAAGGAATTTTATAGTAATTGACAGTCACACTTTAACCAAAACAGAACTCTTTAGTATTAAAGCTCAACAAACAGACTTTGGAAAAATGCATGAACTTTTTCACCTCTAATCCTTATTAGACATTTAAATTTATAAACCTTTAAAAAAAATACTTTTAAGTGTTCGAATCATCTCTAAGTCAAAATAGGTAAAGTATAGGAAAATAGAAAATATAAATGTATTTATTATAAAATAATTTAAACACTCCTTGACTTTTAAACACCCATTCAAAATAAAAATAGTCATTTATAAGTAAGGAAATTAATTTTGGCTGCCCTTAGGTACAGTAGAACAGATAGCATTTTCACCTGCTTGACTTTTCAATAAAAAAAAGTACTTGTCCTTCTGGCAATGATATTTGAGCATCTTAGCTCTTACAGCTAATAAAAGAGGCAAGCAATAGCTAATGAGTAGAAATTTGAACTCTTAAAAATCAGGAATACAAAAGAAAATTGTCTATCATATAGGTGTCTTAATTTCTATCACCCAGTACTACGTTAAAATTGCCTATTCCTATTCAATTAGCTGCACTACTAATTTATGCAAATAAATATAATTATAAATATAATATCCAAATATAAATTGTAAGTTATGACCTTCTCTGGTAATATTATTTTAAATCTGCCTTCTAAAATAGTTGAGACATAAGCTCAACACTAAAAATGTAGTAGTATTTCAAACAGATATAGAAATTCAAAGTGAATAATCAGCAGAGAGTTTGATATTATCCTACAGATAGCATCTCCTTAAATAACAATGGCCCATTTCTCCTCAAATGTGGAATGCCCATATTGAAATTTGTAAAAATCAACAAATTAATATAAAACCCTATTAAAAGTATTATGAAACTATGTAGGAAAAGCAAAATTATATATTAGACCATGGTATAAATGAAAAAGAAAGAAATGAAAAGAAAAAAATCATTTGAAAACCTGTTAAAAAGGTAATACTGCTCTTTATTTCTTACCCCTTTTTTAAATTAAAAAATATATTTAAATTTTGTATTTTTTGAGTTGAACAATACTGAACAGCAATTCTATTAAGGAGTCTTCAAAATAAAAGTCAAAGTTCAAACATCCTGGTGCTGGCCTTTATCTGACCATTGAACAAATCCAATACAGAAAAATAAAAAGTGAAATGAAGACCACTGTGAAAGAAAATAAATAATCAAAAGAACCCAACCTTTCTAAACACAGGAAATTCAACTGATTATAAGGTCACACCAGAGAACATAATTAAAAGGTATGTGTCAGGATAAGTATAAGCTATACTTGTATAACAATTTTTAATTTTTATGAACATACATGTTTTCACCTGGGGATATCTAATGCCTTTAGAAACCAATTTTTAAAACTCTGATTTTTTTGATCCCTAACATGACAGCTTGTATTGAATCAATAAAATGTTATATTTAGAAATTCTGCAGTTAGATAAAAAGCATTGAAGTTTATCAGACTCTATCAATCAATAGGATAAAAACAACCTCACAGTTTCATCAAATTAAATCATTCTTTAGCATTTCCATTCAATAAAATGGGACAATCAACAGGCTGTTCAAAACTAAAACTTCCCAACAATTTCTCTACTCATCCTCATTCTGACCACACAACGACTCTTTTCAATTCCAACCATGCATTCTGAAGCTCCCTTTCTCACCCCTCACAAACCTTAGTGGAATGAGGGCATTAAAAGTAAGTAAACAACCAATAAATGTAACTATGTTACTGAGTCATGTGGGGAGGAAGGCAACATGCGGAGAAAATGGCCAAGTTGTTCACACTGGTAAAGCAGACTTTGTTCCATAAACTTTCCAAGAACATTGATAGAATGCTTCATTTTTAATTCATTCAAACCCATTTAAAATTTACCTGACTACAGCAATTTGACTAGGTTATTTCTTGCCCTCACAAAATGCCAGTTCTATTAACACACCCAAGAAAAAAAATAAATGTGTTCAGCTTGATATTTTGACTTATGTTTTGAAGATCAGACTCACGTAAACCTACAAAAGAAAGCTCTGTAACCATTTATAGGGGAAGGAGAATGAAAGCCCAAGGAAATTTGCAACAAAGGATCATGGCACAGTCACATCTAAGAAATAAATGAAGGCACTTTAGGTCCTTCAGTCGATTATACTGGTATTACCAGGACTTTGAATAAGCTGAATTCTCTGATAATACAGCCAACATTTTATTGGGTACTTAAAATGCAAAATGACAGTTCTGAGTTGTCCATGAATTGCTTCTTTCAATTCTTGGAACACCCCTACGGGGTAGGTAATATTACTATCACCACTTCGAAAATGAACAAACAGGCAGGCACTGGCAGGTTAGAACTCACCCAAGGGAAACCACGCTGCGTACAGTTGAACCGGGTTTGTAAACCAGCAGACAACCTCACTCTAGAGCCCACACCTGCGACCCATACCACCGCCTAGGAATGGAAAGTTCTAGCATTCTTCATCTTCTATCCTCAACCCTCCTCCAAAGGGCTCTAACACACAGACCGGGAATAGATCTCCTTGTGTTCATCCATAACACCACATACTTATACTTCCCCACTCATAGTATTTGCCTTTACACAGGGTGAGGCAAAAGCAGGTTTGCAGTTGTTTATATGGAAATACAATAACTAATAAATAATAACACAAGAGTAAGCTGTTTTGCATACTCACAACTGTAAATGTACTTTTGCCCACCCACCCCCACACACTGCGATTGCTTGCTCAATGTTTGTCTCCCTTTTCAGACTATAAGCTTGATGAAGACAAGAGCTGTACAGCCTTACGTCTCTTGTTCATTATTAAATCTCCAGAAGCTAGCATTGTCCAGTATATACAAAGTGCTCACGAATATTTCACAAAGGAATGTACAAACATTTTACTATTGTTTAAAAAACCTGTTCTCTCAAGAGCCATTGAAAAATTTCTGTTAGCAACGCCAAGAATGATAATTTCCCATCAATAACAGCTAATGTGTATTCAGCACTTACTATCGTATGTCCAATTCTAAGCACTTAATTTATATTCGATTACTTAACAGTCAGAATTTTTTTCATATAAAGGGGAAATGAAATGTCAAGAGGTGAACTAACTAGCTCCATACACACCACACAGCAGGTGAAATACACAACCAGGACCGGAACACAAGCCTCTGACTCGGGAGCCTCAGCTGTGCACTGCTCTAAACAGGAGCAGTTTTCAAAGGGCCAAATTCTCTGATCGAACGACTGCTTTGTGCTGTAAAGCAGTTAAGAATTGGAAAATGTTGGGAAAGATCTCCATTCCTTAATCTTAACATATATTTAGTAAATAGTAGAGTGGTGGAGATAAAACAGAAATGAATAGCCTGTACTTGTCCTTAATTTTTTCAAAATTACAAAATATTTTAGGAACTTTAAAAATATTATTTCTGATTTTCAAAATATGAGAATGGGGAATGAAGAATAAGAAAAATAATTTAATTAGTTTTGCTGAGGTAGCTGACTTTTAACATTTTTTCATAAACAATGAACACTGTAGTTCTAAGTAAGAATTCCAATCCAACAAAATACACATTTATAGCGCTTTACTATTTATAGACCTTGTAAGCAATATTTTGAGATTATTACTTGCATAAAGTTTTATATTTATGGCCATTTTCAAAGTAGACTTTATGGATAAACTTTGATAATTTCTTGGATTAAGGAAGCACTGTTTTCTCAAACAGTTATCAAATAGTTCTTTGCGGGAGATATCAGTAAATTAAATAGCTGTCTGATCACAGATTACCATAGTTCTCTTAAAATCTAAAATAGAGAAAAAATGTCTCCATGAACTTGGTATGCCAACATTTCAACTTGGTATGTATCTACTTCTGACAGACCTGATTATAATCATAAGTGATTTTTGAAAGGACAATGGTCTAATACTTGTTTGAAAAGTTTGTATCTGACCTGAATCTATGAGGACACAATCTGGCAATACAGATTGTGAGATACCATATGAAGAAAATGGCTTGGACTTTTCAAATATGTTGATGGGAATGTCAAGATAAAAGTATGGCAGGAAACTATTTATAATTAAAGTAGACCTAGAGAGATATGAAAAGTAAATGCAATACCTGATGCTTAATTTCAACCTGGATTTAAATTTTAAAAAAGTATAAAAGGGATTATTGGAACAATGGAAAAATGTGAATATGGGCTTCATCAAATAAGCCCTGGCTCGTGTGGCTCAATGGATTGAGAGCTGGCCTGTATTAATGTTAATTTCTAGGATGTGCTAATATTATTGTGGTTTATGTGGGAGAATATCCCAGTTCTTCAGACTGTTAATCTGCAACTTACAAATGATTTAGAAAAATAAAAATAAATAGAGAACGCAAAGGGACCAAAATTTAATAATTAGCAAGACAAGCTGAAAAGTATATGGATGTTCATTGTACTACTTTTTAAACTTTCCTGCAAATCTGAAACTTTTAAAATAAAGACATGGAAACACTAAGGAAAGCTGTATATCCAAATCACTATAATATATTTTAGATGACTGGGATGTTTTTAGTTGTAACAAATGTAAAATCAAAACCCTTCTGGTCTTATGAGTTATATTTGCCACTATGATCTGTAAGTGCCTGAATGTTGTCATAAAGAGCAGGTTCTAAAACAATTATGCCTAAACCCAAACCATTGGCTTTGGTGATACTTCAGTTTGCAAATGGACAAAGAGGTACTTTTAAACAATGTTCTCACATTGATGACGTGATAAATTGTAAATACATCTTTTATTCTCTTTCCTGCCTTGTCACTCCCTCCTATTTCTTTATTCACATTGATGTGTACCTTTATCTTGCCAAATTATCTGCATAGTAAGTATTCACTAAATATTATTAAATGAGTAAATTAATATGGGAATAATGTTTCTGTATATATCACTCTAAATGTCCATGTAGTACCACATCATATGAAAGCTTCTAAAAGTATGTGCTAATTTAACTTATTTTCATTAACTTGGAATGACTTTTCAAGTCAAGTCAACTCAGAGGACCCAGTGAGATGCTGTGTTGTCCACCATCGGCAGAAACAACACATCTATCAGAGCAGACAATTACTGACAATTTTAACATCCTTCAGATGAAGACAACCCCTGCTTTACTATACTCCTCCAAACTCTAGGGCCTCAGTGGGATGCTCTTTGGGTACTCAAGCAGAACCAAAACTGTTTGCTGAGGAAAAGTCTGGCTTTGTCTGTATGTACTCCTAAGGACAGAGGTGGGCGTGCTCCTAAATCTAAGGCAAGAACACAACTCAGTCAAGAACTTTTTCTTCCTCATCTCTTGGCAACAGTCTTAGTGTAACTACTGTTATTTAAAGGTGATAGTTTAAGGGACACATGAACATTTTCTTAGAATCCTACAGTCTCTTTTCATCAGGAAATCCACATACCTGGCAAACAGTACTTTATCTACTTTTAAAAATGCCTTCCTACACTAAGTTTTCACCAATATTCTTTCTTTTATAGGGTCTCTATTAAAAATGGCAATGTGAAGAATGTCTTAAGAATCTTTTATAATACTATTGAAGAAAGATAACTTAATTGAAGATAATTTAAAGAGTCATATAATAAATTACTCACTCAAACAGGGCTCCCCCAAAAGTCATAATTACTGATAAAATATTAAGTTTCTTTTTAATCAGAAAATGATAACCATTAACCTTATTATGACTGTCAGGTAACATAGAGTTAATTCTCAGCCATAGTTTAAGAAATAATTATCTTCCTTTGCTATCTACCTATCTTACATAATATATATGGTGCTCAGACAATATGTATAATATATACTTTAATAAAAAGATTTAACCTGAAAGATTAAAATCTGTTCAAGGGAATAGTAATATATATTTCTGGAGCATGCCAAGTTACATTTCTTACTTAAGTAATAAAGTGACCTAAATTATGGGAATTAAAATCCCCATTTCACAGATGAAGAAATTAAGGCATGGAGAATTTATTTAACTTGCAAAAATCATGTAGTTAGTAAGTGGTGAAGTTGTAAAATAAGTATAAGCCTTCTGACTCCAAAGCCCACTGGTAACTATAGTTATATTTTCTCTCCTTGGTAAAGTATCAAGAAATTGAGGAAAGCACCAGAAACCAGCAATATCCACATGTGAAAAAAACCCTTAAAATATTAAGATTTAATAGAGACTCATGAAACAATTCAAAACTGTATTAAAATATATGAATTTAACAGTCAAATTGAAAAATTCATTGAATTACGCCATGAGGTTTATCCCTATTCCCAAATGCCTTATTGTTCCCAGGAACCTGCAATCTTTTTATCAGTCTAACATTATTTTGTTATACCTGATTGAGTTTGCTACTCAAAAATTTACCAACTTTCCTGCCTCCTACCCAATAAAATCAGCATGTCATGGCTACAAGTTAAATCAAAGAATTTAATGTGCTATTAATTATATCATTATTTACCAATTCATCATGAAGTTTTCCATATTAATATCACCACATAAGATGGTGACCCTAAATACTTAAAAATGACTTCCTGCCCATTAAGACAGCAAAAACTAATCAGATCCACTTCCTGAGCCTTTGGAGCTGGACTGTATGGGTTTATATTCCGGATCTGCCACTGACTCCCTGTGAGAAATTGGGCCACTCTTTGCTTTTCTTCATTGGTGAAATCGGGATAACAAACAGAACTCTTGCAATCCTCATTTGGCACACAGTGAGTCCATATTAAGTGTCAGTGCTACCTCTGTATATACACCATGAGTAAATAAATCTCTGTGTGAATAGAGAAAGAACTCAGATCACAACCTGTAGATCAATTTTTAAAATTGTATGTAGTTTCAGCTGTGATACAAACGGGAAGCGTATATCCTACCCAACCATGAACTTCTTTAAACCCAGTAGAGAAATTACAGCTAAACAAGGTGGCATTTCAAACAGTAAATATAATTGTCTCTTTCAAACCTATAATCTCTAAAATAATCCATACAATCTTTCATCAAAAACCTTCCTTTCCAATGTAACTCCATGGGAGGTTTGGAGAAACATACTGTATTCATCAGGTAAATGATGTAAACATTGGTACAAGTCAGTGTTACTACTAAGATTTTTGTAAAATGTGATGAAATTTCACCTTCTTGTAAAACAAAGCTAAGAAAGAAGACAGTTAATAAAATCTTAAGTCTTTCTGACTCATTGCTGTCCTCCTGAGCTGTGAACTAGTGGAATCCAGACATAGATAAAAGCTTTGATTCTCCTCCCTTCACAGAAAGGGATAAAACAGCACCATCCTGTAGAAATGTAATGTGAGCCACAAATATGAACCTCACATGTAATCTGAAAGTTTCAAGTGGCCACATTAAAAAAGTAAAAAGAAAGAGGTGCAAATAACCTTAATAACATACTTTATTTAAGCCAACATATCCAAATATTATCATTTCAGCACATAATCAATATTAAAAAAACATAAGATATTTTGCATTCTTTCTTTCAAAGTAGGTCCTCAAATTCCAGTGTGTATTTGTGGTTACAACAAATCTCAATTCAGACTAACTGCACTTCAAGTGCTCCAACAGTGGTGTGTGGCGGGTGACTACAATACAGGAAAGCACAGATAATAAAGGATTCTGAGGGTATCTGTTTACCCTTTTTGCTGAATCATACACCTCTCCCTTAAGAGGTAAAATGGGCTCAAGATAGCTATGGTAATTCATACAATCTAGATAAATCTAGATAAATCTTAAAATACATTCTAATAGCTTATTTTCCCCAACATTCAAAAATACAAAATATATTTTAGTTAAAATAAAATAGATAAAATTACTTAGTCAAAAAAGGTTTTTTTGCTTATTATGTGCTAAGTAATGGTGTATAATAGCTCTTACCAATGACTCTATAAATTTAAAAGCTTCCAGTATATAATACCTGCCAACATTCTTTTATTGAGGATTACTTCCATACCTTTAAGGTAGATGAAATGGGTGAAATAATTAGATTTTGCCCATAATTTACTATCTATGGCATGATTTTCTCTTACTGAACTAGTGATGAAACAGCACTGGTCTGATTTAATACTATAAATTCAGAACAAATGGGAAAGCGTTAAATTCAGAAGTGCTTCTGGACCATTAACTTCCATGCTGATTTGACATGCACCATCGTACTCAGGCAACAGGCTCAGGAATAAAACCTATTCCTAAAGCAAACAGTACTTTATCTCATAACCATCTGGGGTTCACATCCTTAGGGCCACTGCGTACTCTTGTCTGGTATATTTTAATATCTTGAGAGATACAGCACTAAGACTTACTTTATTAGTGAAACTCATTTTGCCAGGAAAAGAAGACTGACACAGAAGAGATTATAGAGGGAACAAAATTTGGGATAAGGCCCTTGTTTTCATTATTTAGCTGAAGAAAATTGTGGGTTATATACTTTTTCAAACCCTATGGTTTTTCTAGGGTACCAATAAAAGTGATACCATTCATAACATGGACAGTGGTCTCTTTCATATATCGCCTATAGTCGCAAACTTAAGTGCCAAGCAGATGGTTGAAATCTGTTTTGTATAAAATGTGCGCTTTTTTCCCCCAACTGTGTTCTTTGTATTCATATTCAGCCTAGGTTTTAGCCATCAAAACACTGGCACTATGTCGATCATTAGCAGCATTTTAGACAACTGGCAACTAAGGTATTCACTGTTCTCCACAAAATGTTCAGCTAATATTTCCCAGATGTATAATTAAGGCAAAAGATCATCTTCTTAAATTGGTATCAGCACTTTGGATGGCTTCTGGATTTCAACAGATTATTTTAGTGGAAAACAATTTTATATCAAAAATAAGGGTTCTTTTTCTCAGATGCTTCTGTTTGCATGTAATACAACTGCTCAGGAAAAGAAATATATTAATTCTCCCAAGCTTAGACCTACGGTCTAAGGAATAAGTAGCTTGCTAAGGCAACACCTCTTGTGTCACTTCTACTATAAATTTCTGGGGTATACTATATTTGTATCAATAAGTTTCTTATAGTTATTTAAAATGTTCTAGTTTTCAAAATATTTGTAAAATACTTTAAAAAGCAATAAATGGCATGTGACCTTTTTAAAAAAATCTTAACAGAAAACCACTCTTTTTTTGTTATCTAAAAATTTGTTCCATAAAATTATTCAGTATCATGATTATACACAAACAAATGAATTTTAATTTGCATAGGTTTTAAAGCATAGGAATGTTAGCAAATTCATTATTTAAATACTAGATATACTGATACTTCCAAAAACAGCAGTTTTCCTATATACAGTGTGGGAAGAGATCTTTCTTAAGATGTTTTATTATTAACAGTCAGCTGTCAGAAGAAACTATAACTATATGGCTGCTATTTAGGTACAAGTTACCTGATATTAGTAATCATAAGTGCATTTAAAATAATTATACTTGTATTAGCTACAAAGTGATAAATAAATACATTTTTACAGGTATTATTTTATATGATAATTTTCAACTATCAGGCTAGAATGTTATCTAACAAAAATATATAAATTTTATTGAAGTGCTGGTCATTTTATATTTTCCAAAATATCACACTAGTTTTCAAAGTTTGAATTCAGTGGCTTGCATTCAGAAATATACAAATATTTTTTTCTAAATTTTCTAAGTTTAAGATGACTCGTTAACATTGAGGGATAAATAATGTTATACTCATTTTAAAGTCCATTTTATAGATGTATGGCTAAAACTGAAAGCATTTGAGTGACCTACGCACCATTAATTCTTGGTTTAGAAACTGCAGGAACATATGCCAACTTTGTATATCAGTAAATGCTGGATGATATAATATATTAGCAATAAGTTGTCCAACGGAATGATTTCCAGATTTTCTTATTTTTTTAAGAGTAGAATATTTGCACATTTCCTTTTGCTCCTTGTTTTACATGTAGTTCTTGTTCAATAGGCACTTTTCTGTGTTGTTTTTTACAACCTTTATACCTGTACTAAGGGAATAAAATAACAACAATTCTTTATTCCCAAAATCAAAGTGACAGGAATATAATAAAATGGATATTATAATTATTAATCAAATAATTAATTGTAATATATTGCCAATTCTATTGTTAGCCTGAATATATGAACCTATATTTAAAGCTTATAACTAATTTATACTTCATGATACCATAGTTATAGTTTCAAGGTATACATAATAAAGAAGGGCCTTGCATACACATAGTCAAAGATTATGTTATTGATAGTATAACTACAACATTTTTTAAACACTGGGTTACAAAAACCGTTCAATATGCCGAATGCAGTATACTGCTGATATCTGGACCTTCTCCTCTAAGATAATATAACTTTGTAAATGCATTTTTCACTGGTTGTTCCTGTACGCCTTGCTTCATAGGATTCAGCATTTCTTTTCTTGAACTTGCCAACCATCAATTAATGTACATTAGGTTGGCTGGCCAGATGTTAATTCTAATAAACGGTCTACTTTATTTTAAAAATCACCTAAAAATCTTTCTTTAGACTACCTACTTGTAATCTTAGTTGATCATGACATTTTCAAGCCCTGTTTTATTTTTTTATATAAAAACATATACTGCTTACAGACCCCTTGTTGTCCTAATGTTCTACTCTCTTTTTTTATCTTTTATCCTTATGAAGAGATTTTCAGCACTTTGGCCTAAAATGCCATCCTCATGCTTTTCATGTTATCCCAGAGTGTCTTGTCCAATAATCCATATGTAATTTATTTTCCACAATATTTGTAATAGTTCAGGATGGTGATCTGATACACCTGAGAGTTTCAAATACATGAAAATATGAGTCTTATCTTTGAAACACGTAGCTTCAAAGTAGTTCATAGCAAATTTGAGCACTTAATCCTACATAAGAATTATACACACTATTTATATTTGAAATTCCAAAAATATGCTGTGGGTACGTGTTTCTGCATGCCACCACTCAGGTGACAGGTAAGGTGAATTGAGAAGTGGTTCCACATGTTAAACTTTGTTATATGAGATATTCTGTCTACAACAAGCTACATAAATTCAAGAATTCTGACCACAATAGTAAAGAGCTAGGGATCTTCCAAATGTAGTTCAAAGTGATGAAATTTTGAGATTTTGAGAGAATTTAGAAATGATTCAGCCCATCTTTGCATTGCAGAGATGCATAAACTAAAACCCCAAACCTCTTCTCAATCTATAAGAAAGAACTAGAACTCAAGATCTTACACTCAGCTAATAACACTTACTATTATGGTACATTCCCCCCCCAAAAACAGTGCTATTACTGGCAAATGTATATTTTTACCAAAAAGGAGGACATTTTTCTATGCTTCAGGAGTAAACACTCAAAATCCACAAAAACTGTCCAATTTTTATGTATGCCTTAGGCCTCTAACACTGAACTTTCTCATCTCAATCTGAAATATCAGATTTTACAAAAGCAAATTTTAACATATCCAACTTCTTGAATTCAAATTTTTCACTAAATATGCATCACCACAATGCCACATTCAGATTTTTAAAGCTGGAAAACTGTTGTAGGTCCTTATAGCTGTTGCAAAAGGATTTTGTGTTACAAGTGAGAAAGTGGGAATGGATCTTGTTTGTATTTACATGCAATATTTCTTTCTTTCAAGATTTCCTTCCCAAAATTTCAGCTTCATCAGTGTTTAGGAGAATTTATTTAAAATTCAATTACCCTACAAGTGAAAAAGTTTCTCCTGAATTCCAAACTTTGTTTATATGTGTGTGTATAGCTATTACATTCCCCCAAATCTTCATATAACTGTTACTGACTCCCAATTATCCTTTAATTTACTTATAAAAGTCTATATATTCTGCTCTTTCACTCTAAATCTTTAAATTGTAATAAGGATCTCCTAGATACGATTTTCTTTTTCTAAGAAAATGCTTTTAAAGAATTAAACATCCCTAAATTGTTTTTAGGTCAAATTAGATCCACTTTATTTTTCCAGTAATGCTAAATTTTTAAGAAACAATTACACTGCCATATTTATATCCCATAATCCTTAGGGCTCTAAAAACAATATCTTTTTTTTTTTGCTTTCCTAAATTCTGGCTATGTTTAGGACTACAGGAAAAAGAAGTTCTTACCTCAGAAATAGCATTCATAATCTTTGTCCATTCCAAGGTTTTCTATTTGATTAATGGTACTTGGAATATTGCATAAATTTTTCTCCACATCTAGATGACACTATGGTAAAAATGATAATCTGAATCTGATATTGTATATTCAGCTATCACTCATTCGAACTCGAAGGGGAATTAGTGAATGAATCAAAACTAGTTTGATCACCAGGTCATTTCTTTCTGTTCTAAAGAGTAAGAACACTATACATTATTTAACAAATCTTCAACATATCTATTGTAAAACAGATAAAGAAGAAGAAAAAAATCTATTAACATGATTAATGTGACATCATCCTGCAAACTCTTTTCAAACATATTATGAAACTCAATAGCAAATAAAAAAAGGGGGAGGTGTTGAAACAAAGGAAACAGGGATAGCAGGAAAGGAGTGAAAAAAGTCTTTGAACTTTAGTAAAGTATTGCCCAACAAACTCTGGCCCAGGTAAATAACCAAAAGGAAGAGTTGTAGGCAAACAAGTAATAACCTTAACTTAAGAATCAGAATTAAAATGTTTTGAAATCGTGTCATGCAACCTCTATTAACTGTGTATAAAAAATTAATAGCATATATAAAGCATCCCTCTTTATTTTGTGTTCTTATGTAAGTGCGTGTTTCCCATGTTCAGTGTTTGTGTTTCTTCTTCACTGGAGGCCCTTTTACTAGATAAGTATGAGATTGTTTAAAATGCAAAGTCAATGGCTAATATGTAAAAGTTCTACAACCATTTCTCAAACAATCTACCACCTTGGTATCTTCACCCTAATTAACATAAAAACAGAAAACCAAACCCAAATCAGTTCTCCAGTAAACGATTGACTATATTTCAAAATAAATTTTAATTAAAATGTAGCAGGAAAACATTCTTTGAATCTATGTCTTTCTTTTGCTACTAGATTTAAAAATTATCAACATGCAAAGTAGGTTAACCCTTCCCTTTCTTTTCTCAATAATGTTCCTAAGGCCCTAAAGGAGAAAACACATCTTTTATGAAATTGCTGATCAGTGTCCCAAATGACCCAACTCTCTTAAATTGTCAGTACAAATCTCACAAGGTTTTGAGGGTATCTTTTGGGGGGGGCCCTATGATGTGTACTTCATTTCTTCAAAATACACCTTTTCTCAGTGCATCTGATTCTTAGGTTTCAATGTGACAGAAATGATTGGAATGGGCAGAGCAGGCACAAATGCATAGAATATAATAAATATGCATCTCTACAACGAGAAACATTAAAAATGAAGCTACTAATACATTTTTAAGAAATATCGTATCTCATGTTTAACATTTTCTTTTCTAAAAAAAAGCATTCTTTCAGAGATGTGAAAAGCAGAAATAGAAATGCTGTTACATATGAAAGTTTCAACAGATTTGCTTCCAGAAGCTTTTCTTTATAGTGTTCTCTTACCTACAGTGTACGTTGGCACTGGCAGGTAGCCCTAATTCGTTAGTAGCCAAATTATTTTTGTCCCTGAAGCACGAGAGATCTCCACAGCACATGAATGAGACATGGTTTACTAGTTTACACACATTTTTTATAACTCCAAGAAACCAAAAACTCATTCACAAACGCTTTCATTTCAGCAAAGAGAAGGGTTACAGAATATCAGAGACATCTACTTTGAATTCCCGGTCCCCATTCTCCAGAAGAAAACGAAGAGAAAAAAAAACCTTATTAACTTCAATAGAGAACTTTGGTCTTTAATGAAAGAAAAATAAACAGCTTTCTATTTGCCATACTCCACATTTCAATTAAGTCAAAATATTTCAGCATAAAGAAGTAAGAAAAAACCACTACATTTTAGTAATAAACCTAAATGTCTCCATGTCAAAATGCATCACAACGGCATAGTAGTTTTAGATAATGTGGTTCACAATAACTCGCATCTTCAGACTGAACGATCACCAGCTACATTTATATACTGCTGTACCACCCTCACTAAGTTATAGAGACACAACAGGAAGATGAAATAAGCAACACTCAGAAATAAACATACAACACAAGTGATGATTCAGCCATAGCAAAAGAAAAAAATATCTCTGAATTTTAAGGCCATGACAAAACTAAAGAGCCAAGTGCCTAAAATGTTACTTAGATAAAAGATAGAGAGATCTGAAATACAATAAGCCAAGTTCAGGTTTGAATGAATTAAAGGTTAGACACTGATTTCAAATGTCTATGAACATCCACAAGCTTTTGTTTTTAATTTTCGTTCTGTCATGTTTTATGGGTAAAAAGTCCTTAAACTACCTTGTAATAGATTAATTGCTTTCAAGCTGGGTGACAAAAGGGCATAATGACCGGAAAAATAATACAAAAGAAACAGAAAAAGCATGTTAACAAGTTTATCAACAAACCTGGGTAATTCTCATCAAGTACAGATTAAGGTTCAGTGGTTCCAAACTGGCAGCATTCAAGTTGGGTTCATATTTGGGTTTTTTGTTTTGTTTGTTTTTTTAAACCACCTGTCCTAAAACGACATTGTTTATGCTAATTATCTTTGTTTATGCCACAATTCTGTTTGTTTACTACATTCTTTTAAAATACCATATCCCTATAAACAGTTCTCACCAGAATTCTTCTAAATCTTGTTTCGGTCTGGTCCTTCTCGGCAGCCCACTGAGCAGAATGCAGTTCTACAATGAAGGCGCAAGAGCTGGGAGCAACTTTGAGTCTCTGACTCCTCAGACTGGCAAAGGCAGGGAGTACTGCTGAGGTTTTACTCAGACTCCAACGGTAAAGGATACTGAACGTGTAGAAATGCAACACTCCCCTATTGGACAAGCAGAACCATATGCCACTGTATCTCCAGAGGAGATGTATAAACTCTCAACTAGTAAGCGAAGAGAAGAAGAGATAATACTAAGGGGAAGCGAGCGCAGTTTTCAAACTGCAGGAGAAAACACACAGGGTAAAAAAAAGATAGAAAAAGATCTTCTCCTAAGCCGTTATCAGTTCCTGATTAATGAGGAAATATATGGCATTCTCCTAAAGGATGTCCGAATAAACACTGCTCACTTAAGCAAAAGAATATCAGTCTTTAAAATTTTTCCTTCTCCAGCAAAATGGCTTAATCATCTATGTAACAAACATTATGTTAACAATACCACAACATGTATAAACATTCCAATTTTGTATTTAATAGAAATGATGATGATATCAATTGATGGAAAGAAGGACAGAATGAATGAAGCAAGGAAGAACTCACTACGTTTAATTCATTTCTGGTTTAACAAAATATTTCCATTAGAAGGATGGTATTTCAGGTTATGGTGAAATCTATGGACATCTTTTTATCTGATCGCCATCACCTGAGTCAGAGACATGACCTATTAAACTATACGTGAATTAGTACAAGAGACACATATTGGTTTATTTCCCAGCCTGTTAGTTCACCTCATTGAAATTAGAAGTGAATAACGAATGATAGAAGAAAACAAAAATCCATCAGTTATACTTACTCAACTAATCTTTGAAAAGAGATGGGCTGGACCTACACAATACCTATCTGCATTATGCATATATACTCATTAGGAGGCTGGAGAATTGACAGTGGAGACAATAGACAATAAGAATCAGACTTCTCCATGAATGCAATTTTGTTTTTTAAATGCATTATAAATGTAATTCATTTGAAATAGCTTCCAGCCCTGTGGAGGAGTAATGTGCTAAAGTATTAGAACAGGACTTATTATTTGCCTCTCAGGTATGATGCGTGCACTTTAGTTAAAAGCTCCCTAAGAACAGGTAAATACTTTATTGTATGTTTATTATAATTCAGAAATATAAAGAAAGAACACACCGATATGTGAAGTCATCATAACATTCACACATGTCTATATCTATTAACCTGCTAAACACTGAGCAGTATACAGTGCCACCTGATTTAACCCTTCATTGTCCTTGGAGATCAGGCAGGTCTCCTGCTAAGTCCTCAGGACAGACTCCCATGTGGGCGTGATAGAAGTGTGTAATTCACCCACTGCTTCGTGCAAGCTGCATGCCAAGCTAATATTTCAGCTCAGTTAACTTGCAGCTTATTGAGATGGTGATTAAAATTTATAATCAATGATGGGCACATTTTCCTTTTATGTACTTATGCTACAAAGTATAAGTACATAAAAATAACAAAGTGGACAAAGGCAAATATCAGAACACCCTGACAACTTAATGTCAAAGTTACAGGTTTACAGTTGCCATTAGGTGACAGAATGTGAACAGGTAAGTTCCCTTTGATTCACAGTGAGAGATTACCTGCTAACTTGAATGTGCTTATCACATGAGAACGATGATGTTTTTTAAAGTTTCTAATTAGGTCAAATAAATCTGTCTAGGTTACAAATATTTTATCAATATTGCCAAACCTTAGGTAATTAAAGTAATGTGAGTGTCAGAGATATTCTTGTAGACCGCTAATAGTAATTTGCCATGGTAGCTGAACAAATTAGTTTGTCTCAATACCTGCCATATATTTGTTTCTTCAGAAAAAAACAATGAAAAGTTTCTTAATGTGAAAAAATTATCTTTAGTCAATATGACCACAAATAACTATGACAGGCATATAAGTTAAATGCGTTACATTTCCATTAGAGGAGGTTTTGCTCTTGCAGTGTTGTCTCCGACACGCAGAACACACGCAGCCTGTGGCTGCACCCGTTTTGAGAGAAGCAGCAAATAGGTGATACTATGAACTTAATTGGCCGCATCCTAGTGTATTCAATCCCAATTTTTCTATTTATTATCAAACTCTTTCTTAAACAGTCATCTTCCACTTGCTTTTTACTTAAGCCTCTAATATAGGGCAATTAGAAAGTGACAAGTAGCTTAGTCATAACACTACCAACATTATCAAATGGAATAAATATAAAAGAAATGAACAGCACCCTGACAGTACCAAAATTACTTTTTAAATTCATCAGAAACAAATACTGATATGTAAGGCAGATTTTAAATATTTTTATTTTAGAAATATGAATAAATAGATGGAATTCTTAAAGGACAAATCTTAACTCTCAGTGTTTTATTATTTATTTTCAAATAAATGCATAATTTCACTCTCTTCTTTTAAAATTTGTTAGGAGAGTTCATGCATTCATTCTAATGATGCTATTACTAGCATTTAGACCATGTTGCCAATTGTGTCTCCTCTAAACTGTATGACCTGAAAGACTTTGCTTACAAACAATTCCTTAGAACATACTTTGCCTATTCATGTCCCACCTGAGAATTGTGTTTTTCATTAGTCATAACCAGTTATGACAATAATGCTTGAAAATAAAAATAAAATATTTTGATTCCTTTACTTTGCAGAATCACTGTTTAATTTGCTCTACCTCCTGAATGTTTTTTTAACAGACAATGAAACTGTTACTAGAGCTGAATCACTTAACTGCTTATTAGACTGACAGTATTGACCATGCACATTTCTACAAACACAAGCATAACAAATTTAAATCCAAATTTTGATCCTAATACTTAAGTTTTGAATATTCCTTAAAGTTGCAACTAGTCTACAGGTTGCACAGAATAACAGAAGATGGATACAACTATACCAATGATATTAGAAAAAATCACATAAAACTTCCAAAAATACATCAACCCCTAGCAACTTGTTTATATCCTCTAGAACAAAGTTCTCTATTTCATAAAGAAATTTTGAAGTTTTTTTTTTCAGATTTCTGACTAAGTTTGAGTGAACAACTTACCTATAGCAGGTGAATAAATAGAATAAAAATTAGCACTTGCTTGAAATAACCTGCTTATTCAAAGAAGATTGCAAATATTTGAAAAGGGAAAAATAACTGATTGTGATAGTATAGTTATAAAATATATCTCTCTTTTGGAGAATATAAAAATTTAATACTGAAACTGCAAGATATATATCCTATGTGCATGACTACACACACACACACACACACACACACACACACACACACTCACCCACACAAATTGAATGTAAACTAGTAACGATTTACTGAGATTTTTGTATATTTTACCAAGTATAACCACAGGGGAAATTATTAAAAATTTTTGTATTATATGACAGTTTCCAAAATTATTTTAACTGCTAATATTTACAAATATGCTGTCTATACTAACAACTCTATTGATTATCACTTGCTTATTTAATTAGCCAGTTAGAAAAGTATGCCTCTGGGTGACCCCCCGCCCCCCAAAAAAAAGAAAAGAAAAAGGAAAAAAAGAAAATCTCACTAGGGGGAAAAATCGTTAAGAGATTTGACCATCAGAATAGGAAAGGGAAAGTTTAGTTTAAAAAGAGATAACTGGAAAAATACAAATAAAGTTCACAGCAGGAAAGCTTGCCTATATAGAGAAATAGGCTACAGCCTGTTAATGTGTAACTACCTTTTTTATAAGAACAGTCTGTTAACACGCTTAAGAATCAGACTCAGAGTTTTATTTCCAAAAAGTATAGAGTTGAAGAATACTGTTATTTAAGTGCTACTCTGCGTACACGCTGGAAAACTTACTGTGGTATATTAACAAACTGCTACATGAAGCAGTAGTATGTTCCAATATTAATAACTTCAACACCTACATATGAAATCAGCTGTATTTGCAAACAAAATCTTTTTAAAGAGTTAATATAGAGAACTTTGAATAGATAAATTCGAACTATTAATGAAGCTCAATCATTCACTGGAATTATCTAGTGAGGATTCACCTTAATTTTTTTTAAAAAAGATGAAGAGGAAATGAAAGAAAGAAGACAGTATTAAAGTATATATGTTAGCTATTTTACTTTCTTCCCTGATCTGATAATGGCTTCTCTAATATTTGGTCACATTCAAGTATTATTTTATTCCCAATATCCTTCTCTTCTATTGCTTTATTCTAGAATGTTTTAATCTTTGTCCTTTCTTTTTTCATCTTTTCATATCAAATTCAGTTGTTTGAGCGATGAACAGCTTGACTTAGCATATTTTTAACCAGCTGGTCTAGCACCTAGCTTGCATTGCATAGTCAGATACAACAAATGTTTATACAGAAGGTAGCTTTCATGAAATTGAAAAAAAAAGCTAGGGTATCATGCATCCTGGCTTTTTTTAGCTATTTTTTTAATTCACCATACAGAATACAAAGTTTGAATTCTTTTTAATGGCAAACAAAATTCTATTTATAGTTCTAAAAATGAACTTATGCTGGGATAAGAACTCAAATTTAAAAATTGCAATGTGTACTTACAGGAACACTAAGAGGGCTAAAATTCTTTCAAAGCCCTGCTTTCCTTGCAATAACATCCAATGAAAAGATGTTGCACATATTTCTCCAAATAGGAGCTACTTAATTACAAATACACTTATTCCCATCATAGCAAAAGGAGAACAGGGAGTAAATCACAATTTACTTTAAGACAGCTAATGCAAAAAGTGGCCGTGAAAACTTAGAAAGAGATCATCACTATTTCCCCCTTTTTTGACATTTCAAAAGTAATTCACTAATGGAGTGTTGTGATGTTAAATATTCTTTTAAAATAATCTGCTCTCTTATATCAACAAAAGGTCATGTGCTTTACTGAGTAGCTTCCAAAGTTTTACGGAAGGATCAAATAGGAACTTACAGTCTCCGTTTAACCACCACTAAAATCTTCTGTCACCCCAGGAATTGCCAGACAGAGATGTTGAAAATGGTTAACACTCTGCACAAAAGCATTTTCAAAGGTGTAGAAGGGAAGGAAAACATCAATGAAAGAAGAAAGTAAGAGAGTGAATGAAGAAGAGAAAAGCTGCGAGTAGGGGGAAAGAGAGATGCTTAATGTTCATTTCATTTCCTGTTATAGGACGCAACCTAAAAACATTGAAATCTCAGAGACTTTACAAATCAGTTCAATTGGGTCCGGGCAATCACCACAAAAATCAGCTAAGAAGATTGCAGAAACCCTGGCTAAAGGCTTTTCTAACAAACAGGGGAGCATCTTCCAACTGATTCAGAGCCGACTGTAAAAGGGGAGAGTTGTACTTCAATATATTAGGGGTAAAAACTGTACTCACCTTTCAAACTCCTGAGGTAAATCAGGGTCAGTAAGCATGCTGGAAAAGCACAATTTCCCTTTGTCACAGCAGCCACCTATGATCGTCTCCAACTGAACCTGTCAAGTGAGTCCAAACCTTCTGAACCAATTGATTTTCTCTCTCTCTCTCTCTCTCTCCCCCTCTCTCTCTCAATCTCTCTCTCTCCCTCTCTCCCCCCTCGTCCCCCTCCCTTCCCTAGGACTCCTTGACCAGTCTCTTAAAGGGGTAGCGCACTTCCAGCGCGGGGTCTGGCTGCTCCCCCTGCACGGAGCCGCACGCTCGCTCAGGCTGCAGAGCACTAGACAACCTCAGGATGCCTGTCCTTTCCTTTGAATTCCCTCTTCCAGACATCACCGAATGTGAGGAGTCAACTGATGTAACACATCTCCCATACTCTCCTCTAAATAACATAAGTCCTCTCTCTCTCTCTCCCCCATATACACACACCAGTAGATTTTTTTTAAAAATGCATTTGCTGCTGTTTAAAAGAGAAACCTGTATACTAGCAGAATTGATTAAACTGCGTTATTAACTTATTAAGCAAAGAAATGATAGTAATCGCATTTTACACAAAGAATTGTTATTCCTTTTCACCCCTTTCTAGGCTTTCTAGAGCACACACGGAAACACACACACATACACGCACACACTCACACACAACAATCAGGCATTGTTCTGAGGGAAGAAAAGCAACTTTGACAGATTGAAATATAGCAGAGGCCCCTTCAAGGAAACCTGTAAACAACTTGTCACTCACTCTGTCGGTCTCACTGTTAGCTCCTGCTTTCCACAAAGTGGTGCGAACGTCCTGGCAACCCAACCAAAGTTTCCTGAGCTCCAAACTCCATAAAACACGACGTGCGATGTGGAAGGGAATAGGTATCCACATGCCAAAAGAATACGCGCACACAAACACACACACCCACGAGGGGACAAGAAGCACAAGCCAAACACCCAAAAAATGAAAACGAAAAGATGGGGCTGGGAAACTGTCCTGCTTGGGCTCGCTGAGGAGGTCAGGGGTAGGAAGCGCTCCCCTGGCTGTGGGTCGCTTTAATTTCCTCTGCCCAAGCAGCCACAGATAACAAGGTGGACAAACTATGGCTTTACAGAGCCTAAGCTGGCTGGCAAGGCACAGCCTCCATAGCAGTTCCAATTATCTAGATAAAAATCTGGCAGGCGAGGAAGGTAATCAGGTAATGTACCTTTGACATGAAATGACAGAGGCACATGCACACAGAGACACTTACACAGACACGCATGCAGAGATGGTGGCTGCCCCGTGCACTGCAGCATCTGGTCAGGGAGTGAGCACACACTCACCAACACGAGATAGTGTGCATTCTTCACACACACACACACACACACACACACTCAGTCACACACGCTCTCCACTCCTACTGGGAGGGTTCATTCTGCACAAAAGGCTACATTACAGAGCCCGCCCCAATAAGGGAAAGAGAGAAAAAAAAGCCTTCCATTGTTGAGAGGGCAGGTCAGTTGATTAGATTTTCTGTGGAGAATTCCACGAGGAAATTCCCTTCAAAGCCGAAGTGATTAACTGGGGGCTATTCTGGAAATGGAGCAGACAATGGCTCAATAGTCTGCACAGCCAATGTCCAGGCTGGCACTGAACTCACTTTAAAAAAAAAATAAAAGCCAGACTCCCTGTTCTTTTCCACACATTCCCCCCCAACCCCCTCCACTCCTTCCAACTTCCCCTCCCAATTCCTTTTATTTTGCAGCTGGACAACATTAAGGGCCTTTAAAACCACAAGGCTTGACCCCACAGCAGTTTGATTAGGTCCCACTTTTTTTCCCTGGCGACAGGCAGACAGTAAGTTTACTTTCTTAGACATACACAATGTGGCACCATGCACATATTCCAAATATCAAGATCAATGATTAACCTTCTAATATTAATGAATTTATTCTTCTAGCAAGGCTTATAAATTTTTTGACAAAGTTGATAATAACTTAATAATGAGAGTCATCATTCACCGGGTATCCTAAAAATAAATGTATGTCTACTACGAAATCAATGTGGAATAAGATTTAAGCATGTCACTATGGAGTTAAGACACTAACAAAACACAGAATTATGACCCACCCTGAAAAAGCTGTTAAGAAGGGATGTGGCAAAAATGACTGGATGCTGACATGAGTTTCATTTTCAGCAGTTGGGGAAGGGGGAAGGATATTACTCACTATTCTTTCTTGTCGTTAGCCTCGAATTATTTTTTATTACAGCAACAATCCACTCCTACATAGAAAACTGAGAAAATTGTTGTCTTTATTCAAATATCTGTTTTTTTCAGCCCTTCTGAGACCCGCAATTTGATACGCTCTAATTAATAAAGTATACAAAAAACAAATGTTTTCTATTGTTAATATTGTTTATGGGAATTAGGGAATGGTAGCTGCATGGCTGTTATATACCCCTTAAAAATAGTTTTTGTAAAAAAAAATTCTAATTAGAGAATCTTGTTTCCTCTTATATAAATAGAGAAAAATGAAGAAGGAGAGAGGTGAGTTACAGGGGCAATGGGAGCTGGAGTCAGGAAAAGGAGGAAGCACTGAGGAGAGGCTGCAGGGAGAGCACAAGGAGACATAGTGGCAGCATAAAGATAGAAACAAAGATAATGGCCATAAGGCAGGATGCTGAGATCCGTATGGTCCCAGCTGCTGTCTTGCTACAGCTAGTACCTCTGGTTGTTTCTCTGAAACTCTAATCCAGAAGGTCAGCGGAGCAGGTAGGAAAGAGAGTATGAGTGCTTGAGGCCAACTATAATATAATAAAAAGATGCTCATATCAGAATCTTCCTTGTCTTTGGTTCTGTTTTTATAGGTACTTAATATATGTATGTGGAAGTACACATATGCCAAATAAACACAAAGCATATACAGGAAAATAGTAAATGGTTTGGAAGTCAGGTTAAGACCTCAACATATAAACATTACTGTAGTCATTCAAAAACAAATTATTTCTTGCACAATCATCCCCACTGAATGATTTGAAATGAAGTAGGAACTAGACAGAAAATTTGCCAAATATAATAATGATCATTTTAATAATGGTACTCTGAAGTAGTAGAACTCTCCAGCTAATAAGGAATTTTTTCACGTAGATTAGCTCATGGATCATAGGCAGCACAGAAAAAAGAAGTTATGTGTACCCCTAAGTTCCCCAGTGTTTAAACTTGGGAAAAAGGAATTTAAAGTCATACAACTGGTTAGTGGTCCATTTGTTACTTGAAGCTGGGTCTTATTTAGCTTGTGATACCATAACACAGAATAAAATAACACTTCAGGCTTTAGAGCTGAATGAAAATCCCAAGAAGGTACTCACTTTTTCAGTGACATAAAAGGCTTTCAAATAATTGCTAATGAAATTAAATTTGATATAATCTCATTGGCATGAAGTTAGTACAGTATTTGATGGTTGAATGGAATAAATATTTTTAAATGTAGCTCTCTTGGCCATAAAAGTTTTTTTTCATTTGAATTCTATATTACAAATTAGAATTTCTATAAGATTTAGAATGTCAGCCAAAGATAAGGTAGTTCCAAAATGTTCTCATCAAATCTCATCATTGGCAATTTCATTAAAGGATTGAATTGATCTAATTGATCCAGTGACGAACGCTAAAGTGCTATTATAAACTTATTTTACATTAAATGTTAAAATGTTTAAATATTAAACATGTTAATGACTACCATATAATACGTGTTAAATAAAATCATATTCTTTACCCATTACCTAAAAATTTTAACATAATCAGTTGGTTATGTATTTGATATTCTCTACATAGGAATTATTAACATTTGAATATGATTTTGGTATACTATTATAAGTAGATCTTCAGTAGGTTTCATAATATCTGTAGAGTAAAATACACTTCAGCATTCACTGAACATCTATTAAATGCTTACTAATGTGTTAAGTACTAAGACTTTAAAAAACAATCCAGGAAAAATTTGTAACAAATCTCCTATGTATAATCACAATCCAGATTGTTTCATGCCTAAACCCTCTAAAGCAAATAAATGTTAAGAAAAGTTACAACCAAAATAAATAAACAAATAAATAAAAAACAATGATGAGAACTTAATTGAATCATAATAAAATGAGTGGGAAATATGAAAATGACCTACAAATGCAAATATAAAAATATAAATACATCTTCTGAGAAGACCAGAGCACAAACTACAACATACACCTATTAAAACTGCTTTTCATTTAATGAGTCTCTCTGACACTGCTGCATTAGTATTGCAGAAAACGGGATGAACTTGGAAACGTGTGCTTTTGAACTCATGTTGTTTCCATTGCAAATATAAACAGGAGTCTCACACAGGCTAAGGAAATGTAAGATGTGGTACTGAATGCGGCTGGAAAATTCTCAGAGAGAATACAGGAACTTTTAAGATCATGAACAAACTATTTCCAAATTTCACCTCTTACAGGTATTGTTTCAAGTGAGCATTTCTAATATCTCTCTCATTTAAAAGGAACTATTTTCTGTTCCCATTAGGTTGGTTGTTTTAAGACAATTGTAAATGTTTTCCATTTTAATAACTGAAATTGAAATATGTGGTCACAGGTTCAGAATATACTTTAATATTTGATATATGTTCCTACCATCAATCTTTAGTTTTTTCATTTTATGAAATTTGAAAGGCTATTTTTGAAAAATGAAACTTTTAGTGTTACAATCACAATGAGTTTAAAGCAAATTGGTGTCAGACGGTACAAAATTGTATTAAATTAACCTGACACAGAGGCATTAAGAAAATTTTCACCTATTTTTTTTCTCCTCACTGTTTTATTCTCCTTACTTTGCCACAAAAACATTAAAAAAGAACCTTCCGCTTAAAAAAAGAGAGATCATTGACCTAATATGTGTAGCTTAAAACTTTTAGTCTTATAATTGAAAGTCAATAGCCTATCTTTTTAATTTTATTTTTTATTTATTTAGTTTTAACTTTATCGTTGACGCTATTACATGTGTCTCCATGGCCTCCACTTTGCCCAACCACACCAAGCTCCCACCCCCTTCTCTCCAGCTTTAACCTTCTTTCATCCACTCCCTTCCTTCCCCATCCCCTCTGACTCCTATTTTCTTTTTGAAATACCTACAATTCTCTACATCATTTACACCAGACAATTGGCACATAAGCCTACCTAGGGTATTGTCAATTAGTTAATTAGAGTATAAATATGAATTGTCCTCAAATCACATTTTTGACCAACTAGTGCTGCTCAAGAACAAACTAAAAATGTGTTCACTTTAGAAACTCTAGTCTCATAAATTTCTGGAAGAGATAATGTCATTCCCAATGATACCTCCCACTGATTAATATCTTAGTCTTTATTACCTTCAGAATAACTTAAAGAAATTTTTTAAAAAGGGTTTTACTTTTTAGGACTTTCTACCAGTCACTGTGATGCATATAAAATAAAATTATCTCATTTATCTCATATTCAAAACTACAGTAGGAGATATGAGTTGGATTATCCCAAGTAAAAATGAGGAAAGTAAGGCTTATAAAGAAAAGTTAATTGATTTGTCTGAGGTCCCAAAACTAGTAAGTGCAGATGGGGAAACCAAAGATATGAAATCTTCCCTCCAAAGCTCTCTCTCAAAAGGCACTGAATGCTAATTTATTTCAAAAGTAGCTTAATAGCAATGAAATATCTAGTACAAGGAATGTGCTTAATAATTATGCTTTAATGCTAAGTGAATGACCAAACTTTGGACAAAGTTGGTTTGATTGCCCCATCCTGATGAACACTGAAACGCCAATTCAAAAGAACCTACGCACCCCAGTGTTCATAGCAGCACAATTTACAATAGCCAAGTGCTAGAAGGAAGTTGATTTTTACACAGCATTGGAAAGTTTAAGAAAGTACTGTTGCATTTTTGGTGATCATAAATACAAACTTAACAGAAATAATATAATTTTGGTCTCTATTAAAATAATTTTTAAATATTTTCTTCCTTATTATGATTACATTTTTGGAATCTGAGGTAAAATACCTGTTTTCTAGTTCCCATGTTACTACTTTGCATTGGGATATCTATCTTACAGAAAATAATCATTTCAGGCAATAAGTATCTATTAGGAAGATAAGACCAACTGCACTTATACGTTTCTTATTTTTACTAATTACACAATCATCTTCCCTTGTGATAAGTAGTGATGTTTATTTGCTGTCAGCTCATGGGGATGAGAAAGTCATGAGCCAATCATTCAGGTGGGTAAAGCTCAGAAGACACCTAGTGAGTAATATATCCATATAATCCAAGAGAAGAGAAGCCATTCAAATGGGACCATATCTTTTAAAATGTCCTTGACTATTCAGCCCTTGGCCCATTTTTAAATTAGGTCGTTTGGGGGTTTTTTTTGGCATTGAGTTTTATGTCTTTACAAATTTTGGATATTAACCCCTTATCAGATGTATCAGCAAATATGTTCTCCCATTCTGTGGGTTACCTTATTATTTTGTTGATGTTTTTCTTTGCTGTGCAAAAACTTGGTAGTTTGGTGTAGTACTATTTGTTTATTTTTTCTTTTGTTTCTCCAAGGAGGACATACAGATGGCCAATAGATTCATGAAAAGAATGCTCAATGACACTAATCATCAGAGAAACGCAAATTAAAACCACAATGAGATAACATCTTACACCGGTCAGAATAGCTATCATCAATAAATCAACAAACAAATGCTAGTGAGGATGTAGAGAATGGGGGACCCCTTTATACTGTTGGAAGAAATGCAGACTGGCACAGCCACTGTGGAAGCAATACAGAATTTTCTCAAAAAATTAAAAACGGATCTGCCTTTTAACCCAGCAATCCCCCATCTGGGGATACATCCAAAAGAAACCAAAACACTACTTTGAAAGAACTTAAGCATCTCTATGTACATTACAGCATTATTTACAATCACCAAGATATGAAAGCAGCCCAAGGGCCCCCCAGTAGATGAATGAATAAAACAGCTATGGGATATTTACACAATGGAATACTACTTGGTTGTGAAAAAGAATATTTTACCCTTTGTGACAGTATGAATGGATCTGGAAAGCATTATGCTAAGTCTGTCAGAAAGACAAATATCATATGATTTCACTCATAAGTGGAATCTAATGAACAAAATGAACTAACAAGCAAAATAGAGACAGACTCAGAGAGAGCAAGAATGACAGCTAAGAGGAAGAAGGTTAGGAGATGGAGGGATTGAGCAAAAAGGAAAAAAACGCATGAACATGGGCAAGAGTGTGGTGATTGTTGGGGAGAGGAGGATATAAGGTAAGTAACTGGTAATAGAAAAAATACAACAAAATTAAAATTAAAATAGTGATTAAAAACACTTTTGGGAAAAAAAGTGGTTTTGGCTACCAAACAATAATTTCTCCACCTGGATATAAATCCACACGCACACTACACTGACATTTTATTGTTAATGAGACAACAGCACAGTGAGTAGTAGCACCATGACCTTGCTAAAACACAGCTTGGATTCTTACTTATTATGTTATTTCTGCAAAATATTTTAGGACACATCTTTCAGCAAACTTTTCCCACTGTAGATGTATGCATTTCTTGAAACTAATTAATTAGAGCAGAAATAAGACTGAAAACTGGGTAAAGTATGAAACAATTTGGACACTTAGCTTCATTTTTAAGTTGATTATACTTCTTTCTCTATTCTATTCTCCTGTGATAGCTTACTAAGCAACAAATAAATCTTATTCATAGTAAATGAAAATGTCACCCCTTGACAATGTTCAGTGTGCTTCTATCTAGAATAGCACAGAAAGAATTATGGCTAAGGAAGTTAGGAGGCCTGTGCTCTAAACTAGGAGTCCCCACCCCTCAAGGCCAGGACCAGTACAGGTCTGTGTGGCCTGTTAGGAACCGGGCTTGGAGGGAAGCTCCTCTGAGCTCCACCTGCAGTCTCTGCCCTCCTAGTCCCTCACCTGGTCCACAGCAGGAGGTGAGTGGCAGGTGAGGGTCAGCAAGGAAATGAGGCTGGGCTTAGCCCCGCCTCCTACCCTCTCCTTCTTGTCTGTGGAAAAACCAGTCCCTGGTGCCAAAAAGGTTGGGGACCCTGCTCTAAATAGAGGCTGTATTCCTTCCTAACTACTCAAGTGGTCTCGCCTAAGTCTAACATCTCAGGAAAGATGAGTTTTAAGGTCCCTTTTCACTCTCAAATTCTGATTCAATACTGCTTCTTCAATGAGTCAATTTATAATTTGCAAAATAAAATTTCTTACCCTTTTCACTTTAAATCTGTTACATAGGCTTTTAAAAACTTTTCAGACTTGTCCTTATAATTTTTAAACCCTTTAAAGTATGTCATAACTACATTCGCACACATATAAGATGATCAGGAAAATAAAACTTTTATTAATTTAAGTTAATTCAGCTAAGTTCTACTAAATTGAAATGATCAGGAGAACTTGGTCACAAAATAGGCCATGTTTTCAAAAGTACTAATTTTATAACTGATGTTATCTATTTGTAAATCTGAAAAATTCGTGTGCTTAAATTTTCAAGTCACAACTCTCATTTTCTCTAACTACAATGACACTTCTTAGCATTACCTAATTCATAAGAGAATTAAAGCAGTTCATTGCTATAGTGAACATCTCACATGTGTGTGATGACAGTGACTGGCGTGTGGGGAGAAATAAATGCAAAGTCTGCTGTTACCCAGAATTTCGAAACACAAATGAGAAACTCAAAGACAGACTAAAAAGTTGAAATGTTAGAAATCCTGACAGACAAATTGTATTCAAGAAAACCTAGTTTTTAAAATGAACTTTGTGAACACTCTGTAGAGCTCCTGCCAAATAACATCTTTTTTATGTTATTGTTTTAAAAAATTACTTACTGCCATAATATAGATCAATTTATTAAGACTAGCCACAGGATAAAAAATGCAAGAAAACAGACTTTACCAAAAGAATGCACTCATTCCATTACTCCACAAACACATTTAGAAACTTTAATCTACACTTGTACTGTAAACCATTGATATATCAAGATTTTACTGTGTATACTGCATACTTTCATAAAATGGAAAAAAGATAAGTTAGTGCTAATTTACAAATATTAATGGTATCAAATGATACATTAGTATTTAAAGACACTTAAATATTAATTAACTCTAAACAAATTATAGGTCCATAATTAGAAACAGTTATTTTTCAATTTTGTTTCAAGTCAAAGCATAAACCCAACTATGACAACCATTTGTAAGATACGACGGCATCCTAAGCACATCTTTAAAAATATGTGTATGTCTATGTCCTTCCTGGTTTGTGGCCCATTTACTCTTAATAAATACAATCGTATAAACGCCAAAAATTCTAAGTGACAAAAGGCACTATAAACAAATCAGAAGACATAAGACAAGTTGTAAGAAATATGTCTCCATGATATATAAAGAGCTTTTTGAAGTCAATAAGAAAATATAATCTAAGAGTAGAGCAGAAAAATAAGTTGTTCAAAGAAAATAAGAATGTTTCTTAAACAAAGGAATGATGCTCAGCATCCTTTAGCGAAATGCAATTCACAACTAGAATGTGATAACCACTTTTCAACCTAGCAGCTTGGCAAAAAATCAAAACTTGGATTAACATTTTATATTAAATTGTACTATTTATTCATAAATAATTTCTTATCTCCCTTGCTATACTGTCCTGCTGATAGAATTTATTTCCTATTCCATGGACTTTATCTTAGTCATATAACTAGTGTTTGATTTAGCTCAGCCACCTGACCTTGTTTCTGCCTTCTACCATGAAAAAAACGTATCCTAGACAGAGTCTGTTCCATCAGCCTGCGTCCTCCAATGAGAAGAAACATGGCAAAAATTTCCCATGTGAAGCCACTGTTTTTTGAAAAAATATATGTAAGTATACATAAATTAAATGATTTAAATGTACATCTAATTAAACTATAATCTCTCTAATCACTGTCCATCAACTATATACAATATTTCCCAAATTCAGATAAGCAGACCCCAACATATATTTTTGGAGGCTTATAATTAATGTGTAATTTCTATTATTAAAAATATTTTACCTGTATGGAAAAATTCTAATTTTTACAATAATCTTCAATTTAAAGATATTTTCACAGAATATAATTTTCTTTTCTGGAATAAACATTCCTTTAAAAAATTCAAAGACTGCAGTGAATATATTTTTGGAGTATGTAATTGTTTTTCTTTCTTTACTTTTCTTCAAAAGAGGCTTGTGTATAATTCAAGTTTGAGAGGTGACAGCCTTATTATAAATCAAATATCTGACTCTCACTCTGCCATTGCCTCCGTACCCAGCCTCCTCTCTCCCAACCTGCCATGAACTACATGCTCCTGCTCCACTAGACAGCTCTAATTGATGGGAAATAGCCTGTTGATGATTTTGTTGAACTGTATATTCTTCCTGGAATATCTCCAATCTCCCTTACCACTATTTGGCATGCTAATTTCTACTCATCCTTTAAGATCTGTTGAAGTATCAGACCTTATAGGAATCCTATCTTCATCTCTCACCTGGTTAACTTTCTTGGGATTTCCATAATACAGGTAGAATGTAAGTTTCTACTACTTGGCTGCAAGCTTTGTAAAAATAGATGGTTTTGATTTGTTCATTTTTGTCCAGAGGTGTCCAACCTGCAGCCCCTGAGCCACATGCAGCCCCAGATGGCTGTGAATGCAACCCAACATAAAATCGTAGATTTACTTAAAACATTCTGAGTTGTGTGTGTAGTTACATGTCATGATGTACTTAATGTGTGGCCCAAGACAACTCTTCTTCCAATGTGGCCCAAAGACACCAGAAGGTTGGACACCCCTGCTAGACCAACCATTTCAAGTTCTGTAATACCCATGGCATTCTCTAACTAAAGAAAAAAAAAATCCAGTGGCTCAGAACCCTTTGTTTCTGTGTACTGGTACATGTGTGTGTGTGTGTGTGTGTGTATATATGTGTGTGTGTATACACAAACATACATATATATTATGATTATGACCATTATCATTATCAATATTATTATTTTATAATCAACCAACCACAAATGATTGTGGTTAACCAACACAATCATTTACTTCACTGTTTTCAAGCACAATCTGTTTCCCAAGATTATGACATGCTCCCTACTCACTTCATCACCTTGACCTCTAGGTTTAAATCATACTTCCTTAAGCAAGCTTTCCCTGGACAAAGATTGAAGTATAAGAAACATGTCCTGAAGTGTTCAAGTTCATGGACAAAAGTAGTAATGTTAACAGAAGTTTGGAAGTTGGCATTGCTTGTGGGAAAAGTGATGTTACATTGAATATGACATAATAGCAGAACATATAAGTAGAGGTTTCCAACTTAGAGATGGAAATAGTCCACTCAATTAGGTAAAAATATCATAGAAAAAGTAAATTTTAGTTATAAGTATGAACGGTTCTTTTACAAAGAAATATACTAAACTAACAAAGTTAAAAGCTCTAAGAAAGGATAAATAACATAATGACTTTTTCTTTAAAAAGAGGCCTATTCAAAAGCTACAGATCTGAGGAATTAGGCAGTCCCTGGTGAGAGATGCTCTTACAATACCAGGAGAACAGAGTCCATCTCTGGCAAATGAAATCATAAATTCTATAGAGGTCCCCCACCCCCTGGCACACACACAACATGCGCACACACACTACATGGAAGCATGCACACATACATTTTATTCCCTTTCACAACAAGGTCTCCAGAAGGAACATAGGGCTTCCATATTAGGAACTGCATCTCAAAGAGAAAGTATCACCTGAAGGCATATTCAAGGAAAAACAAACCAGTGAAAATGTTAAAATTAAAACATCTAAAGTTTCTGAGGAAAAAGTAGTGCACTAGCCATGACTTTCATAGATAATGGACTTCTTCATTCATTTCATAATGGCAATAATTTCTATCAAACACGACTGCCATTTCATTGTTATGTGTCCAGATGCTGTTTTGGCAATTAGGCAGTCAATGCCATTTTTTACTGCATTTAAAGTGATCAAGTATGCAATTGCCCACTGTTGTCTTTTTCTTCCAGTTCAAAGATTTGAACCTTATTTTTGATCTAAAAATATTCCATTTATATCTCTTTGTTGATAGATTTTCCTGTTGCTTTACTTCAAGGTCCTGTAGAAATCATTAGTGACATTATGCCAAGGGCTGAACCTCATAAGCAACCTGAACAGTTTGATTCACTGAAAACCCAACCCACAATTCACTAAAAGAAAATGTAATAATGACCTGTCCAATTAAAATGCTTAAATTAAATGGAGAGAATCTAATGATTTTCCCTTATCATCCTGATATTCTAGAAGCATGGCAGGGGAACAATAAATACCAACACATGTGAAAGATGCCCCCTCTATTGTAGTTTAAGGAAAGCAAGCAGAATCTTTTAAAAGGAAACTGCACTATTACATAAAGGGCACTCTAATGGATGTATCTAAGTACAAAAAGGGGCAAATAACCTCCTCTAAATTAAAACATATTTAAATAAATTCTTAAGCCAATTAGACAAGTAGGAAGCTTTCCTATTAACATGATGAGGAAGTGCAGAGAAAATACGAAGGCTGCCTGAGCATAAGAGTAGTTCTGAAAAGCACAAATGAGACATTACTTATGTTGGATTAGTTCAAAAATAATAAATTTATTTAAATTTCTATAATTCTTGTCAAATACACATAATCATGCCTCCCAGTAATATACATGCATTTTTCTTTTCATACCCTCAGTTAAAGAAATTATAAAAGCAGACTTAAGGAACTGTCCTCCATCCTGAATATGGCATAACCATATAAAAGCCAAACTGAGCACCAGGGAGAAGCATGCTGGTTAACTGAAAGGCCTGACTTTAGAAAGCTTGCAGAGATATGTTCAACAGGATTAGAACTGACTATATATGAGTCTAGCATGCATACACGCATGAATGAATGAGGTACAAGAAGTTGGAAGACTCTAAATTGTATTCAGTGAATGGTTTTTGCATTTGAAGTGCACACTATTTAAATAAGCATTCTGTAAGTAAAAACGGGCTACTAATAAACTAGCTATAATTGGTTAATAAAAATCTAAAGCAGTCCTCTCCAAACTTATTAGCCTTGGAACACTTTCTCAAAAATGAAACAACAAAACTTGAGGAGAATAGAAACATGAAATTAAAGAATAGGTGTGAGTTTGTTTGGTGGTGTTTGGAGCATAGTTGGTGGCAGAGTATTTCACTAAATCTCTCCCTTCATTACACCAAAATAATTCTTAATGTCTACAGAAGCAAATTAAGGAATATCTTGGGAGATACCTATTGGAATATTAAAAGGATTTAAACTAGATTCTTATAGGTATTTTATAACTTATATCATAAAATATCCTATTTTATCATGTTTGCCCTTTTTTCTTATATGATTTTGTCACTATTGTAAGTACTGTACAAAACAAATATAATTGTTATATGCCCCATTATTCACATGTATTCCTCAGAAACAACCATTTACTATCCCTTCTATTTACATTACTACTGATCCTGGGCAAGGAAAATCATATCTAAGTTACTAAGCATTTTATTATTTCTTTGAAAACACCTAGCTCTCCTGTTAGCACAGGGGTTTCAACAAAAGATAGCCAGGAAAATATAACATGTTTACATTTCCTTCTAGGCCAATCTTGAAAGAGAACCTAACATAATATATTCCTAGAGAAGATTGTTAATTGTTTTGTTGTGTAAAGTCCACTGTAACAATGCTTCAATAAGTGTTCGTGTATTTGCTCCATAAAAAGTCTAGCCATTGTTAATATAACAAGAACAGCTTGTACAACATTGATGTAACCTGGCAGCCAAGGAGAGTGGACAGGAATGAGCATGTGTGAACAATGACAACTTCACTGTATTAGTCAGTGGGAGCAGTAGATACCACTGAGTGAGCACGTGTATTGTGTGACCATCACATTTAAAATGACTGAGAGAGAAGAGCAACACATCTGCATCAGACTCTGTGTTAAGCTTAAACTTTCCTCTGCAGAAACTATTTGAATGGTTCCAATGCAGCTGTGGGCAACTGGTGATTTGCATCTTCATCACCACAATGCACCTGCTCATGCATCGCATCTCGTGCAGAATTTTTTGGTGAAACATCAAATCACTCAGGTAACTCAGCCCCCCTACAGCCCAGATATGGCACCCTGTGACTTCTGGTTTTCCCAAAATTAAAATCACCTTTGAAAAGGAAGAAATTTTAGACTATCAATGAAATTCAGAAAAATATGACTGGGCAGCTGATAGAGACTGGAAGAACTGTGTGAGGTCCTCAGGTGCCCACTTTGAAGGGGACTAAGGCATCATTGTCCTATATACAATGTTTCTTGTATCTTCTTCAATAAATGTCTCCATTTTTACATTACATGGCCATATACCTTCTTGACAGACCATACACACACACACACACACACACACACACACACACACACACACACACACACACATATATATATGAGGTAAATGCTATCATTTACCTCAGTATTTACCTTAGTATTTTTTAAATACTTTGATCACCTCAAATAGGGCAAAAAAGGCTTTACTTGGTTATTTTAAATATGAACAATAGGTTTGTACATGTAAATGCACATATATGGACATCTGCCTAATCAAAAATTAAAAATGTATTTACATATTTCCACCAAGTTTTGCCTCCACTGAAAAACAAATCTTTCACGGTGACTCATAATACAAAGCTGGCAGGCTGCACTTGTGAATAACTAAACTTGAAGAGGCAGCCACCAGGGGTGCAGACCCTAGGTAGGGTGTAGGCCAGAGCCAGGGCGAGGGTGGCTGGTGGGCACAGACTCAGTGCAGGCAGGGCGGGAAAAGAACACACCTGGTGTGCACGTTGATATTCACAATGTGCCCTATGCACACATCATATACCACAGGACAGGACTGTCTCTGTGGTGCTGTCAACTGCCCTTCTCATGGAGTCTACACAACTTATCCACACACAGTATCCAGAACAGGTGGTCAGTGTCATGTGTGGTGGCCTGCACACTAAGAGTAGCCAGTCTCCAATCAGTCTCAGATATCCTGTTCTGCCATGTTTGAGCAAAAAGCCTACCAACTTGTCATTTCATTTTACTAAGGACTTAAGGTTCAATGCTGGTGGCCAGAGTACATTAGAAAACTGGCAGATTCTGCCTGGAAAACACAATCCACCACAGCTAGGTGGTGGTGGTGACCTATGGCAAAAAGGACCAGAAATAAGGTGTGCCAGCAGTGCACAATCTCCTGTACATCTTGGGGAGAGACCCCCCGCATAGGGGCTTATGGTCCCCTAATGATGCTGCTCTTAAGTGTAACAAGAATCAATAGACGGATGCACATATTTAATCTGCCTGTTATCATCCTTACAACTGGCTTTGTAGCACCTTGAGACTGACTGTCAGACCACTGTGATAATCAGCTTTAGAAATTTTGTGTTGTTTACTACTTGATGCAGATTATTTCATTATTCAAGATTTTAGAAAAGCAGCAGAAATGTCTGTTTGCACATTCAGTTTTCCAAATTGAGAGGTAGTGGTATTGGGAAAGAAGGGATGGGAATCCAACACCTTTTTTCCTCTCCCTCTACCCTCCATTTCTTCTCCATTACAGAGGGAAGCCCAGTATCACCAGAAAAAAGGAAGGAAAGAAAAGGAAAGAAAAGAAAAGAAAGAAAAAAGGAGAGAAAATAGAAGAAAAGAAAAAAGAAAAGGAAAGGAAAAGAAAAGAACAAAAGAACAAAAGAAAAAAGAGAAAGAGAAAAGCAAAAGCAGCTGACTGCATTAAAGGGTTTGCCTGGGTAAATTGCCTGTACTAGACTTTTTTTCTCCCAAAAAGGGTCAGGAACAAGTTTGCTTCTATTTAGTTAGAAACTGAAGGGCAGGAAATTTTGGGCAGTGATTGTCATAAACATTTAAGTACTAAGTTTTCATTTCAATGTATTGTATATATTGAAAATAAACATATTAAAATTAAGTTGATCAAAATAAAATATTTTAGTTGACCAGAAATAAGATTACAGAAATGCAATGAAGAAAGCTATATTGGGCTTTCCCAGTAAAGTTAATTAAATCTTATTAATTTAATTAGCAAATAGGACAGATTTTAGACATCGACATGTCATATCATGATAGCCAGTCCAAATTTTATGCACTATGCATACTGAGTACATAATTGGCTACAATAGCTATTTTTTATTGAATTATATACCAAAATCTCAGAAGCAATATACCATAATATAGTGAATAAATACAAACATTTATTATGTAAAGCCAGAAAACCCAGGTTCAAGTCATAATTCTTCTCTAATACTTCTCTGATCCTTAGTTGACTCATTTGCAAACTGGGAATGATAACAATAACTATCTCGCAGATGGTATAAACCTTTAACATTTACTATACATGGAAAAGGCTTTGTAAAATGTGAAATGCAATACGTGTTAGCAATTATTAGTCAATAAGGCATTGTTTATAAACTAAAAAAAGTAACTCCACTGCATAAGATAAATCACACAAATTCTTATATAAAATGACCTCTTTCAGTAATGCTACTTTTTATACCAGTGATTGTATTTTCCTCTTCAGTGAATGATGCTGAAAAGAGCAACAGGCTGCTTTCTAGCAGCTGCATATTTAACCCACCATCAATTATTTTCAGATTGTTTACGTTGCATATGATGCACGCCATAAGAAAGGAAATAACAACATTAAGTTTCTGAAATGAGCTTTTAAATGTTCATATTGTTTAAGCATTTCATTTATTATATGATTTATATGATGTTTAGCATAAGCATATGCACACACGAGGGAATGAATTTGAAAACTCAACACTAGGTGGGTCCATAGTAATGAACTGAACATTTTACATTGTTCAGTTCAATTTAAACTGAAATGTTAAAATGTTCAATTTCCAACATTTGAAATGTGAGAAATATCCCTGTTTAAAAAGATTCATTACAGCTAAAAAGAAAATCATAAACCAATGAAATGAAGAGAAAGAAAAGCTCACTTGGTATTTTTAAAAGGCATGTAAAATATACATAAATAGAAAATATAAAAAGTAACTAAATATGCAAAATATTCTAAATTATTTTAATTTAGAGATTTAGCATCTGCCAAAACACTTTCTTTCCATATAATTATACAGAAAATATGCAACATATAGTAGAAATAGGGAGATAATATAAAGTATGTAAGTTATCTAGAATAATAGTTCCCCAGATAAATGTATTTTTTATTAAAAACAATAATTTAAAAATACCCTTATAATTTCACAATAATTTTTAGCTAATGGATGAAACAAAAATATTGTATTTTATTTCATTAATAAAACATTGTAGGAGAGTAGAAAATGTAAAAAATATGTGGATATAGAAATGGGAAATTGGAAAGACTTTTGAACCAAGAATGATTAATTAAAATCACCATAGGAGAACTTAATGTCTCCTATCTGTCTCTATCCTCTGATTTCCCCGGCTTTGGTGATCCTAAATAGACATTTTTTGAAAACTATGATGTTTTGGTTTTACAGCTGAGGAGATCCCTATAATAGAAATTCTCATGATCCTGTCTCATAGTGGGTGAGCAATTTCATTTAATCTCTTCTATTTTAAAAATCTTCTATTTTAACAATGTCTATATGTTAAGACTCCCAAATAAAATTTTTATCCCAGACTCCTCTTCTAATGTTATAACTCCACTTGGATGTCTTATAAGCATCTCAAACTCAACATGTCCCAAAAGTAAACTCTTCACCTCTCCACTCTCCATCCCAATTTTTCCATCATGATGCAACATCTACCCAACTATTTTGGCCCCAAACCTAGGATTTAGTTATTTGTTTTTTTTTTCAGATTTTATTTATTTAATTTTAGAGAGAGAGGAAGGGAGGGAGAGAGAGAGAAATATCGATGTGTGGTTGACTCTCGAATACCCACTACAGGAGACCTGGCCCATAACCCAGGCATGTGCCCTGACTGGGAATCAAACCAGTGGCCATTTGGTTTGCAGGCCAGTGCTCAACCTACTGAGCTACACCAGCCAGGGTAGGATTCAGTTATTCTTGACACACTCCTTTAGGCTCCCAAATTAACTTTGTCTCCAAGTCTTTCCAGTTCTATTTCCTAAATACATCTTGAATCATTTCATTGTCTCCAGTGTCATTGTCACCAGAGCAATCCAAAGCATTATCATCTCCTGCTGATGTACTACAAGTTGCTGTTAATCAGCCTGCCTCTACTTACTCTTATTCCCTTCAATCTACTTTTTACCCCACACAATACCCAGATTGCTGTGCTTTGAACAAAAATCTGATCACAATATTATTTCCTCTGATTAAAATTCACCCATCTTCACATTTTCCCTTGGAATAAAATCCATAAACCTTACTGTGGCCTACACAACACTTCTTTATTGCTACCAGCTCCAGTCACAGCAGTTTCATCTCTATTAACAAAATATACAGGATCATTTCTGAACTGAGGCTCCTCTCCTCTGTTATTTTCTCTGTTTGTAATAATGTTTATCTAATTTTTATTTGGCTAATTTCCACTTACACTTCATTTCAGTTTAAATTCTACTTTTCTCTACCTCCAGACTAAGCTCGCTCAACCTCATTTTCAGTTTTGGAGCATCCATTGTTGGTTATCCCATTTATTTTCATGGTAAAATGTGGTTAAAAATAGTCCATCATGTATTAAACAATACTGGAGCTTAGAGACAGGCACCATTTCAAAGATGGTATGATTCTGGACAGCATTCTTTAGGTTTACTACCAAACCAGCACAATGGTGCAAATATGTGACATGTACTACTCAAGTGTACAAGTGTGAGGACAAAGCTCCAAATGACTCTCTAATGTAAAAAATATCCAAGTTCTGCAGTCATCCAGCGCTGACTAACTGAACAATTCACTGAACTGGAGTAGCCCAGAAACATTTCCTAGCAAAATAGTGTGTCAACATGCACAAATTCTCCCTATTAACATACAACACACTACTGCTGGGTAACAGTCACAGTAGCACTCTATTTTACAGTAATATGTGAATCGATGTGACCCACCCCACGGCCTATTACTGGGAAAGAAAAGTACAGACCCCCTTCTTTCTAACAAAAGAGCCCTTCGCAGACTTCCAGCTGTTCAGCAACTTCAGGAGATGTGATTCATATACACGTGGTTCACCCAGTTGAAGTGTGTACTTCAACGGTCTGTAGTTTATTACATTATTACTTTTTTTAATTGTAGATTTTCATAATAAAATTTAGTATTTTACATGTACAATTCAGAGCATTGACTGCACTCATGATCTTTTCTAACCAGTACCACTGTTTTCAAAATGTTTTTATCCCAGCAAACAAAACTTTGTAATTGTTAAGTAACTTCCCATCCTCCCTTTCCCTTCGACATCTAAAAACTCTAATCTGCTTTTCGTCTCTATCAATTTGCCTATTATAGTATTTAGTACAAGTGAAATTGTACAGTATTGTCTATTTGTGCCTGGCTTATTTCACTTACCATAATGTTTTCAAGGTGTATCTGTGTTGTAGCATGTAACATTCCTTCTTATGGCTGAAAAATATTCTATTGAATGAAAATACCACATATGTTTATCCACTAATGGGAAATGAAGTTGTTTGCACATTTTGCCTATTGAGAATAGGGCTACAATGAACACTGCCGTATAAGTAAGTGTTCAAGTCCCTGTTTTCAGTTTTGGGGGTACATATCACTGAATAAAATTGCTGGATCATACGGCCATTCTGTTTAACTTTTTGAGTCAATCTTTTCCATGGCATTTCAGCTAGCAAAGCAAGATGGTTCCAATTTATCCACAACTTTGTCAACACTTGTTATTTTGCATTTTTCACTGATGTGTTTGGTTTTTTATTACTGACATCCTAGTAGGTATGTCGGCTGACTCATTTTTGTAGAACTAATACAAATTCACCCAGGACGATTACTACTAAACCTCTTCCACAGTGGAAAGATTTAGATTTAAATAATTGTAAATTAAATTCAATACAATAACTATATAATTGATTAACAAGTGATAAAGCTGTGTAGATTTTTTTGCATTTGATAATGTCTAGGAAACAAAAAATAGAATAAATTTTAAGTGTCCTTCAATAACTCTAATATTTTAAGAGAGAACTACAATCTCTGTTAAATCTTTTACCTTTCACAAGACTGTTAATTATTTTGCCAACTAACAGATTTGGAGAGCGGGAAATCAACACAGATTGAGAGTAAGTGCTGAATACAAGGCAAGCACTCTTATATGCAGTATATTATATATTCCTCAAAATTAGATAATAATTGGTATTTATTATTTACTATTATATAGATGACAAAGTGAGAGTATAAAAGAATTATATTTATAAAAGTAGCAGAATTAGAATAAATTTATGGCATTGAAATTTTTACTAATGTTTCACTTTTTTTAATCCTCACTTGTGGATATGTTTAACAACTTTAGAGAGCAAGAAAAGGAAGGAGAGAGAGAGAGAAAGAAAGAGAGACATCGGTGTGAGAAACAAACATTGATCAGTTGCCTCCCATATGCACCCTGATCAGAGATTGAACCCGCAATCCAGGTATATATCCTGACCAGGAAATGAACTCTTGACATTTTGGTGTAGGGGATGATGCTTCTACCAACTTGGCCACACTGGCCGGGGCAGATTTTTTACTAGTTTTTCATCTCTATGTTTAATAAGTATGTATTAAGCACTCACTAACATCTTATACAGCATTTCCAATTATAAAACAGGTTAAAATTATACAGCTTTGGTGAAAGGCTGGGAGAAGGTCAGGATATGCATCATGAGCCCTTGTTCTCCAAGGCTTGTCAGAGGTCTGCAGTTTGACATAAAAAAGAGGAGAGGGTACTACTGTTCCTTAATCTATAATGCCAGTTGAGTATTTCCATATAGGATTAAAAATGAAGCATAAATACTTTGGGATAACGTAGATTACAAAACTAAAAAGCTAAGACTCTAAACATATCCTGGACAAATTCTTTCTTTTTTTTTTCTTTTTATCATTTTGTTTTATGTTGTTGACACTAACATTATCTTAGTGACTCAAAATTTTACACTTTCATTCCAAGTTAAAAGAAAACATAAAATATCACCTACACATAATCTAGTATAAAAAGATGGGATCCCAAATCTTGGCTATTGTAAGCAGCCCATGTGCTCATCAGGAGATGAGTGGATAAAAAAGTGGTGGTACATTGACACAATAGAAAACTACATGGCTGTAGAAAAGAAGGAAATCATCCTTTGCAACTGCATAAATAGATCTGCAGAGCATAATGCTATGTAAAATAAGCAAGTCAGAGAAAGTCAAATACTATATGATTTCACTAATACGTAGAATCTAATGAACAAAACAAATGAACAAAACAGAAACACAGGGACAGAGAACAGACTGACAGCTGAGGGGAAGGGACTAGGGGTGGTGAAAAAGGTGAAGGGATTAAGAAGAAAACAGAAATAAAAAACCTCACAGACAAACAATATGGTGATAACAGAAAGAAAGGGGTTTGGGGGAGGTAGAAGAGGATAAAGGTGGAATAAATTGTGATGGAAAGAGACTTGGGGTGTTGAATACACAATACAGTATACAACAGAGGTATTATAAAATTGTATCTCTGAAATCTATATATCTTACTAACCAATGTCACCCCAATAAGTTCAGTAGTAAAACTAGATGAGATTACGGGGAGTATACTCATTGTTGTTCAATAAACTCATAACCAGCCTATGATCTTTCTTTTGAAAACCAGAATATGATTTTCCTGCAAAAATATTAGGCCCATGCCTTAGTTCTCTAAGATAGCTAGTCTTCTGGACAGGAATGACAGGAAAATAGTATGGAAAAGAGAATGGACCACTTTGTAAGCAAATGAAAAAGAAAAGTAACTTGTGGAATCATAATCTTAAAAACGGATGGATGCATAAAAGGCAAAACGCGTGATTAAAGATAAAGCTTCAGTCTTACAAAAAATAAGGAATATTCTTGTACAAAATAACTTAGGAGAATTAGGAAAAATTTACAGAAGAAAGTTTTGACATGTGTTACAGAAAAGAAGAAAAGTTAAGACAGAAATAATCTTGATATCTTTGGAAAAATAAATAAAATCATGTTGACAAAAATAAGCTTAAATATCAGTCTAAAAGCAAATCACTTTTATTTCACTATAAATCTGCATCATATTAATTTGTCAGTTAAAAGAACAATATAACTTAATTTGTCAGTCTTTTTTTTAGCTTATATATAAGCATACTAAAATCCTAAATCAATAGGCATAGAGCAATGGAAAATGTTCAATTGCTATGTTTATTTTTTCTTTTTGTTTAAAATATATTTTATTGAATATGCTATTAGAGTTGTCCCATTTTTCCCCCTTTATCCCCCTCTGCCCTGTATACCCTCTCCCACTCACATCACCTCCTGCTTAATTCATGACCATGGGTTATACATATAAGTTCTTTGGCTTCTTCATTTCCTATACTATTCTTAACCTCCCCCTGTCTATTTTCTACCTACCATTTATGCTACTTATTCTCTACCTTTTCTCCCATTCCCTTCCTCCCCTTCCCTGCTGATAACACTCCAGGTGATGTCCATTTCTATGGTTCTGTTCCAGTTCAAGTTGTTTGCATAGTTTGTTTTAGTTTTTACTATTGTTTTTTTTTAGGTTCGGTTGTTGATAGTTGTGAGTTTGTTGTCATTTTACTGTTCATAATTTTGATCATATTCTTTTTCTTAGATAAGTCCCTTTAACATTTCATATAATAAGGGCTTGATGATGATGAACTTTTTTAATTTGTCCTTGTCTGGGAAGTACTTTATCTGCCCTTCCACTCTAAATGATAGCTTTGCTGAATAGAGTAATCTTGGATGTAGGTTCTTGCCTTTCATGACTTTGAATAATTCTTTTCAGCCCTTTCTTGCCTGCAAGGTCTCTTTTGAGAAATCAGCTGGTAGTCTGATGGGAACTCCTTTGTAGATAACTGTCCCCTTTTCTCTTGGTGCTTTTAAGATTCTCTCCTTATCTTTAATCTTGGGTGATGTAATTATAATTTGCCTTGGTGTGTGCTTCCTTGGGTCCAAATTCTTTGGGACTCTCTGAGCTTCCTGGACTTCCCAGAAGTCTATTTCCCTTGCCAGATTTGAGAATTTCTCCTTCATGATTTTTTCAAATAAGTTTTCAATCTCTTGCTCTTTCTCTTCTCCTTCTGGCATTTCTATGATTAGGATGTTGCAATATTTAAAGTTGTCTTGGAGGTTCCTAAGCCTGTCCTCACTTTTTAAAATTCTTGTTTCTTCATTCTGTCCTGTTCGAATGTTTATTTCTTCCTTCTGGTCCAAACCACTGTGGTGCATTCCTATACTCCCAGCTATTCTGGAGGCTGAGGCAGGAAGACTTACTGAGCCCAGGAGTTCTAGGTTGTAGCGTGCTACGCTGATTGGGTTTCTGTGCTAAGGTCGGCATCAATATGGTGACTCCGGGGACCAGAGGGCCACCAGCTTGCCTAAGGAGAGGAGAACCGGCCCAGATAAGAAATGAGGCAGGTCAAAACTCCTGTGCTGACCAAGTACTAAATTTAATTTTAAATAGGTTTTCAAAAATCTTAAAATATTATCACAGCTAGCCAGTGAAAAACATCTAAATCTTCATTATGGATTTCTTTTTTATTGACTCCTTCTTTTATTGACAACTCAGGAAAACAATAATAGACAGCTAAAGCAGACCCTAATTCTTAAGATAATTTGATGAATTTATACAAAAAATAAAAATGAAGAAGGATTAATTATAAAACATGAAAGATCAAATGCCATGTTCCTTCATTTTCATCCTATTTATTCCTCATGTATTCAAAAAGCACTTCATGTTGCTTGGTCGGTTGTTTTGAAGTGTGGTTTATTTTGTCTTTTTTATGTCCATTAGTGCCCTGCTGTGTCTCATTTGTTTGAGGTAAAAATACGTAACTCAAACAATTCTGGAACAATTTGGAATATATATTTCCTTCTAGTGTGGCAGTGTGGTGTCATGACTAAAACTGTGGGTTTTAGACAGGGTTCACATTGTATCTCTGCCGTTCATTAGCTACTCTCTGTGCTTCAGTCTTTCCGTGTGTTAAGTGAGGATGATAATAATAATCCTTACTTGATGGGGTTATGGTAAGGATAAATTCAATAAATATGCTTAAGTGCCTTGCACAAAACATACATTCTTTAAGTTTTGCTATTAAGACCAGAAAGGAAGTCAACATTTTTATACCCTGAGACTTGTATTTAATTTGCCATGTTACTTACCCTAATACAGAGTTATCTTTCTCAACTTACTTGTAAGCAAAATGACAAGGGGTAGAAATTAGAATTAGCATGCTTTTTCTAGATATAGACATTGGCCTCAAATATAGTTCATATGACCCATTTTAACTATTAAATACAGCAATGAGTAAAAAATATGTTCTATATATCATGTAAATATATAAATTTAAGAACAAACCAATATTTTATTTCACTCTCATGAAACAGCTGATCTTAATATAAAATCATAGTAATTTAAATTCTTTCAGAGCATAAAATTAATGGAATCCTTGAATATTTGTAAGATATTGTCTGAACCAATAAAAGGAAAAAAGTTCTGTATGGAATTAAGTAAACCTAAAATCTGTTTTGTCAAAATTGCTAAGAAATTGACACTGGGCAATTTGATAAAATTTTAGGGAAATAGGTAAACAGTTTTTCCAAAGAATTTTAGCCTCTTATAGACCATGTCTTCAATTGCTTCTATGAAGTCAACACTATTAAAAAACTAAGTGGAAGATAAGGACTGTAAACAAGAAGAGAAGAATCAGAGAGACCTAAGAGTTACTAGAACCCAAGAAACAAATTCAGGGATTGGCTTAATTTTAGTTATGTTATTGAAGATTAGATGAAATAAGATTTGTTAGGATTCGAAATCGCAAGATTATAAGATTGGAAAACTGAAGGAATATTACTTAGGAAATGACATAGAACGCCATTAAACATTCCTTTGAAGGTGTATTTATGGCTGTCACAGACGTCAGGGAACTACATCTCTCACTATAATAGCATATGAAATCTCTTTTACATGCCTGGGTTATACAGAGACGGTCAAAACCCTGATAACTTCTCTTTCCAAGACCCTGTATTCACTGTAAACTCATTATTTGTTTAATAAACAAGCAGAAAAATACCAACTTTATTTTTAAAATCTTTTACCTTAGACATAGAAGAAAAAATATTCTGTAGAAGGCAAGAATAAGTTGCTAAAATAAAAAAGGAGGAAAGAAATTAGAAGAGATTCAGATTCTGTAAAACGGCCTTTCTCCTAAATCTAGTAAAAATACCTTGCTTTATTGTAACTGAACTTGGCTTTTAACCTCATTAGCTTCCCTGATATATCAGTGAATTCATACTTGGATTAAAACAATGGGAGACTGATAAAAAAGGACAATAGCAAGGAGATAAGATCTGTTATAAGAGATTATCATCTATAACTTAATATGAATTAATTTAATCAACATAAATTTCTTCCAACATTTTATTGAGGTCATTTTCGCAATACGGAGGTGGCTCAAAGGGGAGGTAGCAAGCAATAATTTAGAAATGTGGAAGATACTATAAAATGATACTTTATTACTCTATCTCCAGGTCCCAAATCCAAAAAAAAGAGAGTCAATGAGACTAAAATTTGAGTCAACAGAAAATTGTTACAATGAAAACCGTTAAAATTTAGGCACTGGCCAGGTAGCTCACTTGGTTAGAACATCATCCCCATGAACCAAGGTTGTGGGTTCCACTTCCAGTCAGGATATATATAAGAAATAACCAATGAACACAAAAATGTTGGAGTAATGGATCAAGGTTTCTCTCCCTCTCTAAACATCGATAAAAATTTTAAAAATATGCATAAGGAGAGGATGAAAATGTTGAAGGCAAAATTTATCTCATTATTTTATCCAGGCCACCCTGTGCATAAAAAACAAAAAAGAAACAAATGATTTTCCTATCCCCCTTGAACCACAAGCACACCAACCCCCACCGATTACTGCTCTATACCTGTTAACACTGTATCCCAGATACTAATTTGTAGATTAAATAGGTTTTTATGGGCTGGCCCAGTTATTCAAACACAATTCATGACTCTATTTCTGTAGAAAAATGTGTTGTGAATTCCAAATCCCAAACAAACTATTTGAAACAACCTGTTCACAAGTTTGGGACAGCTTGCATACTGAGTATTTTGTGTTTAAGAAGTTAAATAACACCTTACTTGATAAAAATGTATTAGGACATGTGATTTGTATTGCTGTTATTAATCTTCAATAAATTCATCTGGAGTAAGTACCCAAAGGTGTGCTAACTTAATTTAAACATCTGCAAAATTTGGCTGGTAGATTTCCAAGAACAGATTGACTCACAATATTTTTGATGTCCAAAAATTTGTCTTTCAGTAATAAAGAATAACATGTTGCACATTTCAACATGTATTCAATCTTACATAAAAATGAAATATAAATGCAGCCAATAACAAAAGCAATTCGATCAAGAATATCAAAATTTAAAATCATGGCTTTTGATTTATGGTTTATATAGGAAGCAAAACTTTGGACTTAATAATGGAAAGTGTAAATAGTATTAATTATACATAAAAACTAAAACATGAGACTGTAGATGTGATATCAAACTTCCCTCCAAATACCCTGCTACACTACATCTGAAGTTAGTCTAAAGCTTGTACAGTCTATTTTAAGAGGTGTCTAAATTGAGTCTCTATGGTAGAAGTCCTGAACCAGTAGCCAAGATCTACTAACAGACAGCCAATTCTAGTTCCAATACCTACATGCCTTTCCAGGGGGTATACCAAAATTGAAGTTAGTAGTTCTTCCTTTAGGGATTTTTATTAATACTCCTTCCCATTTCATTAGCACTAGTTTAGAGGATTGCTAAATCTTCCCATTCTGGGAAACTCAAAGTTTCAATGAAATGAAAAAATGTGATATATAAAGAAGGAATTTCTTTAACTGAAATTCCAGAATTAAAAAAATATATATATCATAAACTCTTCAAGATGCATTAGGAAAAATGATTTAAATACATCGGGGTATTATCTATCAGATTAGTTTTTTTCAGTTGCATTTCCTAATCTTTCATGGCTAACATTCTATTCAACATATGGCTGGTGCTAAGCAGGACATTCCCTGACAACAGTGATGAACTACTTACTACTCTTCAACTATCACCACCACAGTATATAATTTTTTCCGGACATTTTGCACACATACACATTTATAAGAAGCTTGGGTTTTAGATTCTGATTTACTTAACTCACTCTTTTTTTTAAATCATTGAATGTGGCCTTTAAAAAATTATTTCTGAGTGAAGAATTCTGAAAATATAGGATGACATTTGTTTGTCTATTTTTGTTTTGCTTATTTTCCAAGAAGGAAATTCTTAGGTATATTCCCTACAGAGGCTCAGAAATGTTATCAAACTGAGGTTCATTTTTCCAAATTCTTGCTTAATATACGATAGTTATTTTTGTCAATTCATAAATATAAATCCTTGTTTTCTACTAATGTACTCAATGATGACTAGGAAAATTTACTCACATTCCTGATATGAGAAAATGTTGCCTATGTTCCTGAAATATTTATGACAACATTGTATTGTAATATATAATATTGATTTAATAATTTAACAAGTGCTACAGTATACTACCTGGAGGGCAGAGATCATATTGTTTTCTATATGTGATCAGCATCCAGAAGTCAATGAATGATGTATGATTGAAGAACTGTGTACATGTATGATCTCCTTGGGAAGGAAGGAAGTACTAAAGAAGATTTTGAAGTCAAACTTTAATTCTAAGCTGTGGTAAATGTATTTCAAAAGGATCTTTTGAATGAATATAATCATAAAACCCTGCTTTTCATAAAAGTCCATTTTATGACTTACAAACAATGCATCCCTTTACCTCACCATTTTCACCCTTAATCTGGGAGAAATATCATTTCTATGTCACCAAGATCTTACAAACTAGATTTCTCTTACATTTTGTCTTAACTTACTATTTGTCAAATTATTTAAGGTGAAGAAAGGGAAGTCTTTTTTAAAAATAATAGCTTTCAAGAGTGTTCTTTAAACATAATTTTAGGTCAAAGTGAATTAAAACAAAAATTTAAGCAAAATTTAAGAACAAAGTAAGGTTTAATGTGTAGCCTTGGAAATCAAATCCTCAAGAGTGATCTGAGGCAACACCAGCAACAGCATGATTTCCAAATTATTTCCCAGCTTTGAAGCTACAGGCTCAGAGAAAAAAATATTAAAAGAATAACCTCTCCTCCTTTGATTTCTCTAAATACCTAATCTCTCTATATGTCTTTTATGTAGCCATTGGTCCATTTATTTAGTAACTATTTGCTAAAAACCTATTATGTGCCAGTACTGTGCTCAGAAGCATCAGAGAAGTAATAATGTGCAAGGCATGATCCTTGCCTTAGAGAAACTTATGGATATTGAGGGGAGAAAACAAGCAAAAAGGTAATTTTAACATGCTGCGTTAAGTGCTACAAAAGTAGTAAATTTGGATTATAAGGGCCTATGAAATGCACAGAGTAATGTAGGAGAAGCATTTAGCTCAGTCTTGGATTAGTCATGGAAAGCATTTTACAGAAAAGACTTCTAAACTGAAGTGATTTAGAAGTCCACCAATGGGTGGAAGCAGGGGCTGGCTGGGCTTCTGCACGCTTCCCAATAATGAACGGTGTGCTTACAGTTCCAGAAGTAAGAGAGAATGCAACCCATTTTGGGGAATAGTAGGGTGTCTAGTATGATTATATCACCAATTACAGTGAAGTAGTGATGACAGACAGAATGATACATGTAATCTGGGTTCTTGTAACCCTAAACATATAATCTGGGTTCTTAACATCAGTTTCTGGTACATGAGAAGATCAATAAAGACTATCTGAATAAGCAGATAATAATGCCAAAATGAGGGTAGATTTCAAACTATCTACATTTTTATTCTGTAAACCTATCACTTCCATTAAATTGACACTCCATGCTTAAATCAGACATGCTGTAGATCTAGGAATCAAAGTTGGAAAATGTTGCTTGGTAAATATTGAGTAGGCATTTGATATAATGGAAAAATAAGAATAACTGCAATTAGCTATTGTTTCTTTGAAAATGTGCTTTTAAAGTATTTGAAAATGATTTAAAATCATTTGTTCTCTGAAGTATTTTAAGTGGCCCCCATGAGCTCAAATACACACTTCATTTATATAATTTTTATTTTGTTAAAAAGAGAAACTGCTACCCAGCATTTGTAAAATGACTACATATTCTAACTGGGCAAAATTAATATGATCAGTTTTTTGTTGTATTTGTTTTTATACATTTTCTAACTGATAGTAAGTACATGTGCATCTATAAAGAGATAACTTAAAGTTTGTAATTAAATTACATTGTACAAATTTGTATTTGTGTTCTTACAATATGAGGGGAGACCCCCCAAAAACAGAATTACCTTTTGGAGGACAGGCCCCTTGTAGTACAGGCTTCCCCTGCTAGGTGATTGTTCTAGGAGCCCATCTGTATCAGTGCACCAGCTGGTGTTGTTGTGAGAGGCTGCATTTTACTTCAGTGAAACTTTTTGAAGACTCAGTGTGTTTGTCCATTTCATGATGGGTGATTTACAAGTGAACCTGCCCACACCATGCTGAGTGTTCAGAAGTTTTTAACAAAAAATTGGCATGGCCCCTGTGCCTCACCTTCCATATTCACCTGATCTCATCTTGAGCAACTTTTTTTTATTTCCCTGATTAAAAAAAAAAAAACAAACAACAGTCCTTAAAGGGAAACGATGTGGAAGAGGTGAAATAAAAAATGGCAGAAATACTAAAAGGCATCAAAACTGACAAGTTCAAACACTGTTTTGAGCAGTGGAAAAATGTCTCATTAGGTGTATTGCATCAAATGTAAAGCACTTTGGGGGTGACTGAAGTTTAAACATATAAGAATAAGTACACAATTTGCCCTGGCTGGACTAGCTCAGTGGATTGAGCACAGGCCTGCAAACCAGACAATTGCAGTTCAATTCCCAGTCAGGGTACATGCATGGGTTGCAGGCCACTTCCCAGCAGGGGACACATGAGAGGCAACCATACCTTGCTATTTCTCTCCCTCTCTCCTTCCCTTCCCCTCTAAAGATAAATAAATGAAATCTTTTCAAAAAGAATAAATACACAATTTTTATAAATAAATTCCATTTTGGGGGGTTCCCCTCATACATAACCTAAAGAGTTTGCAGTTAACAAAAAGAACTTGAAAGAATTGTAATGCCATTGCTAAGCGAAAAACCCTCATAGGCACACATCCAAACTGCCCACTTCCCTGCCTTAATGTGCTCTTTTATATTTGGTTGGTGAGAAGAAAACCAAGAGGGAATCTGTATTAGTTTTTTATTGCTGCTTTACTGAATTATCACAAACTTAGTGGCTTAAAAGAACAAAAATGTATTATTTTGCAACTTGGGGGTCAGAAGTCCAAAACAGGTCTCACTGGCATAAAACCAAGGTATTGGCAGGACTGCACTCCTTCCTGGAGGCTCTTGGGGGGATTTCACTTGCTTTATCTAGCTGCTTGAGGCTGCATTCATTACTTGTCTCATGATCCACTTCCATGTCCAAAGTCAGCAATGTTGAGCCTTTCTGAGAATGCCATCTCTCTGCCTCCTTCTTCCCTATTTAAGGAGGCTCGTGATTACATTGGGCCCATCTGGATAATCCAGGATGATCTCCATGTTTGAGCCAATTGGCTTTCTCAATTTCACCTACAACTTTAATTCCCCCTTGCTATGTAATAGAACATATTTACAGGTTGTAGGAATTAGAATGTGGATATCTTGGGGAAGCTATTATTCTCCCTGCCAAGGAAACAGAGTAAGAAACTGAATCTGTTTTGAAGCTACACTGTATATAAACTATATTTTATTTTTGCCCAATAAGATCCAGTGGGAAAATGATGTTAAGCTTTCATTAAATTTCAAAGAAGACACAAGACAAAATCCCTGTCTTCATGAAGTTTGCAAGAAGAAAAAACAATATCTATTGATCTACATATATATACACATATATGTGTATATGTGTATACATGCACACACACATATACACACATCCAAAGTAGAAATCTTTTGGGGACAACAACCTTGCACCACTCTAAGTACTTATTAAGTACAAAAATAATCACTGTTATTATCAACATCAATCAAATTAAGGTGATAATGTATCAATAGTAAGAATTTTATTACATAAATCATAATATACTATTAGAAGAAGGATAAAATATGCCTTTCATCAGTTGAGTGATTCAACAGTCCCCATAGAGAAAGCAAAAACATTTAGTCATTCAACCAACTAAGTGACATGGTGTTAAATAACTGATTTGAATGATCTTATATTTCATCAACATTAATGTTTTTTTTTTTTTGCACTGAAGTGACAGATCATTGTACTAACAGGTAGGGGTGGTGTCAGTTTTAGGAACAAAAAAAATACTCTGGGGATTATAATAACCATTTATCATCCTTTAGAGATCTGTATTATAGAGTTTATCAAGTTAGCCAAACTTTTCCTTTATATTTCATGATTTTCCAGAAAAAAAATTTCTACTTTGAGTTCCTCTTCTTTTTGTGTTAATCAAAAATTCACTTTAAAAAATTACTCTTAGGTTTTTGTTAGGAAAAGTTGTTTACTTTCTTTTCTCAACTACAAAATGTAGTAGAGTTTAATTAAGATTTTACTTGCTATTGCAGTTAATAGAGCTAACTTTAATGACTGCTTTAACATGCTATTGAGTGCCTACTACTAAGTGTAGTACTGTTCTAGAAGGTATGTGTATAGTAGAAAATAAGACAGTCATGGGGAGAATAAAATCCATACATAAGCCAGAACAAAAGGATCAAACAGTGGAGTCTGTCATGCAGACAATTAAAGTGAATGGTGTGATTTAGAGTGACTGGGTGTTCCTGACTGTGTGGTCACCCACAGGTGACCTCACAAAGGATAGCATTTAGGCTGGGATCTTAATAACAAGGAGAAGCCAACCATGCATACATTGGTAGAAGTACACTTCACTGGTCCTGTGGGACCACTAATGGAAATAAGCACTAATGCAAGCTCGGTGTGTTTGAGCTGCAGAGGACAACTGAAGCCAGTGCACATAGTAGGCTAACAGGCTAGCAAGGTGAAAAGACAGTGATACAAAATGGCCTTAGAGAGGCAGCCACACCACATTTAGAGGATTCTGAAAGCCATGGTAAAATAGGTGATGGGAATTCATTGAGACTTTAAAGTAAGAAGAGAATTTTATTTGATATATGTTATAAAATATAATGATGCCTCTGACTACTGTGTGAAAAGATAAGCAATAGTGAGGGGGGGAAACTGGTAGTAGAAGAAAAAACAAAGTAGAGACTATATTACATTAATCCAAATGAGTGAAGATGGTGATTTGGCTAAAATAATGTAACAGAAATGAAGAATACTGGCTAGTATTGTGTTATTTTTCAGGGGTAGCACAAAAACTTTGCTGACTGCCGATGTGAAAGAGAAAAAAATAAGAATCAAGATAAAATGTTTTTTAATTGAGAAAGCAATCGAAAGATTGTGCTATTTATACAGATGGAGAAGAAAAGTAGAAAAGTGAGTTGGTAGAGAAAAGGAAGAGTTCTATCTTATGAGACATGCATGTATCTCCTATCAAAAGGACTTGAGAGTGATGTGGGAGTTTGGTATAGGAAGGACTCAATAAAGGAAGAAGACCATAAGTTAACAAGCACTAATAATGTGATTGTGTGGTTTCCTGCAGAAATGTTTAACAGTCAGGTATAGAAACTGAGAAGGTTATTTAAACCAACCTCCTTGTGGTAGTAAAAGTGGTATTTAAAGAGCTAAGAGTTTGAAAGCTCTCATAAGACTGAGGGAGGTGATGCTCAAATGGGTCTGGAATCAACAGAGAGCTTCCTTTGCACTACTCCAGGGAACATCATTCGCATTAAATTCATAGAGTTGTGCTCATAGAGAACACAAAGTGAGTAGTTTTTCCTAGAGTCATTGTATGTGGCATTGTTGGAAAGAAGTTGGAGGTACAGAAAATCACAGTTAGGTTAAATGAGAAGTTATGTTTTCAGATGTCGGATCTTAAGGAATGGGGTCTGGTCATGCATGCAAATAAGTGACTGAATAGACAAACTGGTAGAGGACACTGAATGGACAGTTCATGAACACTGGTCATCCTTAAAAGAGACACAAAAACTGTTGCAAGATGTCCAAAAATGGTCAACTCTAGAAAGAGAAGACATTGAGGTAGAAGTGTACAAAAAGATAGTGTCATTATTGACCACAAATAACATAATTCTAGGGGGAAATAGAAGAGGAGAAAGGAATGAGGGAGAGAGAAATGGAGGGAGAGAAGAAAAAGGGAATAAATGTAAAGGCAGGAAGGTATGTTTTGACAAATTAGAATCAAAAGACTATGCTACAGATTATGGCATCTGTCCCCTTAATTGCATTATTCTTTTAAATAGTCTCTGTCTTGTTCCCATCTGGTACATTTTCACAAGGCTTCACAAGAGAGCTTTTTAAAATACCAAATGGATCACAGCACTCACCTCCATAAACCCTTCAATAGCCTCCCATTACCCATAGACTAATGTCCAAGTGTGGCAATCAAGGACCTGGATGATCTCATCCATTGCCCACCATGTTCCCCATAGTTGCCTTGCAATACAATTACTTGTCCATCTATGCAAACACTATGTCACTTCTCAACATCTGTTTTATGCTCTGGCTATTTCCTTGAACTGTGCTGTAATTTGAAAGCTACATCACATTCTCTGTAAAGCCTTCCCTAATTCTCTACCTGTTGCATTCATCCATCTCTTGACATCTCTATGCCAAGAAAGAACCATCACCCTATCACTTCCTATTCTATACTACACTCTGTATCTTCTGTATGCTTCTATGATGCCGTATTTTCTGCTGTATTATTTGTTAGCAATGATGCTAAGCTTTTTGAGAGCACAGACATTGTGTTTCTTTAGGACCTAGAAAATAGCTGCTGCTCAGTAGTGTTTGCTGAATAGATGTTTTTTTTCATATAAGGTGGAAGGCATAATAAAGAATTAATGAAGATGCCATATAAGCATAGCATAAGGTAGAATGTTTGAAAGTAATCAGACCACACTAGAACATTTTTATGTTTTTCTAAGATAATCGGTAGACTTAAATTTAACTGGTAATAGTATGGGTAAACAGTCTTATCCAAGACCCCAGAGGCCAAATGGGCTTCAGAACTTTGAAAAAACTGGGTTACAGAAATGTAACATGGTATGCATACCACATATTATATAGCACTGCCAGTGAGGTCTGGGACACTATCCCATGATCTAATATGTGGGTATTTATTTCTTTCATAAAATACATGAATATTCACACTAAATAAATAGCCTTTTGCCAGGTCCATTTAGGTTTTCCATTAAATTAATTACTAAAAATTTTGTATTTCCAGTTTTCTACTTACAAAATGATTTACAAAAACTTCAGAAGTGCCATAAGTAAGTTTACATCTGTTTGAAATGATATTAAATTCATAGTCACTATTGCCATAGGAAGTAACAACTGCAACTACTTCAATTCTCTTCTGTTGTTAATAAAATAGTTTATAACAAAATGAATCAAATGCAGTAATCAGGTAGACAAATATAGGTTTTTGGTTCCTTTCCTTTAAAAAAAACTCTTTGTATAATTATGCAGATTGAGTCCTTAAAAGAATAACTAATAAAAAGAACACACAAATAATATAGAACTAATCATCTCAGTCTAAGAAATGATGGCTTGGGCTGATCCATAGCCATCTGGTAACATTTTGCCTAGTTTAAAAACACCTTGTCAATAATGTTCAGGTATCACTTTTTTGAAAGACTTTAAAGAGAGAAGCAATATAAGACTTGTTTTCTACTATGAAGCTTTCCACAAATTATAAGTCTTGCATTCATATTATATCATGAGCCTTAATCATTATCAATAGCAAAAGCAAAATAGTAAATTTTTAGTCCTAGAAAAACAATCAGTGTTGGCTGGAGCTTATGGAAGGAAGAAATCACCTTCCTTACTGTTTCCTTAAAATCTGTACCTCAACAGCTTCTAAATATTTTCTGAGGAGCTTTGATACTTGGTCTGGTGACACTGTTAGTTAATAACACTGTTAATTAACAGTGCGACATTTTAAAAGCTACAAATCTCCCTTTGTTATCCTCAGTTAGAATATTTCCTTAGAAAATTTCCAGGACTTCTAGCCAAGATGGAGGTGTAGGTAGACATACTGTACCTCCTCACACAACCAAAATAAGCACAACAACAATTTAGAAAGAAAATAACAACCAGAACTGAGAGAAAATTATTTTGTGCAGTTCAAAGCAATGGTGATCAGGATACTCACAGAACTGGTTGAATCTGGTTGCAAATTAGATGAAAAAATGCACAGGGAACCAATAATGGTTCCCAGTAGGAAGAACACTGGGACTCAAATCAATGGAGTAGACCAGAAGGAAGAAAGAAACAACCAAACAGAAAAGAATGAAGAAACAATAATTCAAACAAATGAGAAGAGGCTTAGGAACCTCTAGGACATCTTTAAACGTTCCAACATCTGAATTATAGGGGTACCAGAAGGGGAAGAGGAAGAGCAACAACTGAAAAAAATATTTGAACAAATAATAACGGAGAACTTCCTTAATCTGGCAAAGGAAATAGACTTCCAGGAAGTCCAGGAAGCTCAGGGAGTCCCAAAGAAGTTGGACCCAAGAAGGAACACACCAGGGCACATCATCATTAAGTTATCTGAGAAAGAGAGAATCCTAGTAGCAGCAAGAGATAAGGAGACAGTTACCTACAAAGGACTTCCCATCAGACTGTTAGGTGATTTCTCAAAAGAGACCTTGCAGGCAAGAAGGGGCTGGAAAGAAGTATTCCAAGTCATGAAAGGTAAGAACCTCATCCAAGATTGCTCTATCCAGCAAAGCTTTCATTTAGAATGAAAGGGCAGATAAAGTGCTTCTCAGATGAGATCAAGTTAAAGGAGTTCATCATCACCAAGCCCTTATTATATGAAATGTTAAAGGGACTTATCTAAGAAAAATAAGATAAAAAACATGTATAGTAAAATGACAGCAAACTCACAATTATTAACAACCACACCTAAAACAAAAACAAACTAAGCAAACAACTAGAACAGGAACAGAACCACAGAAATGGAGATCACACGGAGAGTTAACAACAGGGGAGTGGGAGAAGGAGAGAAGGGAAAAATACAGAGAATAAGTAGCATAAATGGTAGGTAGAAAATAGGGGGAAGGTAAGAATAGTATAGGAAATGTAGAAGCTAAAGAACTTATGACACATGGACATGAACTAAAAGGGGGAATGTGGGTGGGAGGGGAATGAAGGGGAGAAAATGGGACAACTGTAATAGCTTAATCAATAAAATATATTTAAAAAAAGAAAATTTCCATTAAAATTGATGTGCTATAAAAAGATCCTTTTTTAATCAATTTGTTAATTTGAATATATTTATTAAGATTGCTTTAAATTGTGTAAATAAACTATTAAAACATAATATTTAATATATCATTTATAAAAACTGATTTTATAATATGAATTATTAAAATAATAGTCAATCAGAAGTTTAATATTTTATCTATTCCATAAAATCATCTAATTTTTCGAAAAACATTTCCATGAGTTCTCACTCACTGTCCAATAACCATTTTGTAGCTGGCAAGAAAAAAGAAATTATCTATAGAATTCTTAAGAATCCAGATGTGGATATACATTTTTCCATAAGTTTTTCTTTGAGGTCCATATTATATAGCAATAACACTTAAGCTCCCCCCATAAGGGAACTCTCTCTTCATTATATGAAAAGTTTCACAAAGCTAATGTGAACTTTCTTTATTGACACTGCAGATCTGGTTAGCTAGCTCCATATGACAACCATAAAAGTATGTATAACAAGAGGGACAAATCTGTGCCGGTAACAATTCTACTGAACCACTTTGCAGAAGAGGATGTAAAGAAGGGGGTTAAGAAACTATTATAATGGCCATCATAAGCAAAGCAACAAACAACAAGTGTTGTATATTCTTTAATCTAGTTTAAGAATATACAAGTGGGTTAAGTCCCCAGACACAATATTTTATTTTTTCAGTTGGAGCAGCAAAGTAAGTCAATGCCGTCAAGTCAGACAAAACCACAAATTGCCATCACAACTTCATCTCGGCCTTTCGGCATGGCAAACCATTCTCCCAGTCACTCTATGGTCTAGACTTGGTAGCCTGTGCCTTTGTAACCCCCAACTTATTGCTTCATTGCCTCAAAGCAACAAAGGATCGAAAACAGGAAAGGCATGTTCAGGAATCTTTGGTAAAAGACTCACTTTAGTCATTACTTGAAGTAAAGAGAGTGAGAAAAATTAAAAGGCAATATACACAAGACCATTTCTGAAAATATTTATCATAAGGAGGGAATGTGCGGTGAATGAGTGAAGACACATGGGAATAATGAAGTGACATAGTAAGGAAAGGTAATTTTAAAGCAAAATAAAGGAAGAATAGCAATAATGAAATAGATTTTTAAAGGCTGGAAGGGGGGTTGCTGGCAGAGGGAGAAAGGAGATATTCAAATTAAAGTAATAATGATATTTTCCCCTGATAAGCTAATATCTAAATTCATGGTCACTAGATGAGGTGCAGTAGAACTGTGTCCAAATCTCCATAGACAGACAGGAAGAAGTCAGAATGAACTTTTTTGTGCTGGTGGTCTAATATAAGAAAACAAACTGTGGTTGCATACACCTCTGTAGATGTTCACAATTTGATGGACAATACATCTAAAACAATTGGAAAACAAAGTGAAAAATCCCAGTAGGATAAAAATATATCAATTACCTACAGTATGTCCAGAATCAGTCTTTGCAAAGGATGATTACAGTTTGACCCAAGATCTGTCAAGTATATTTTCTTCCAAGGAGTCCCTGGTGCTTCCAAGTGCAGTCCCTGCTGGGGATGCATTGTAGGCTCCAAAATGAACAGAATGTTAAAAACTAACAAGATTTGTAAGAGTCTTTTCTTGGCAAATTTGACAACAATTAGTGTCTATTAGGTTTTTATTAGCTACACAGTAAATGAAACAGAGGACATGATATTTAAAGATATACATTTGACATTTAGCAAGAAATATGTATATAAATACTGCTAGAAAAAAATAAATGCTTGGGAGGAGGAGAGGAAAAAGAAGATGGGGAGAGAGAAAGAAATAACTTGGCATTATTTGTCCACCTGAACCAACACAGAATGAATCTATAGTATAAATATATATTCTAAGAAATCCAAAGCTAGACATTAAAAACCTCTATTCCAAACAGGCCTGTCTGTCTTTGCTTAGCTCTGGGAACCATGACAACTTGTTTGGGACATTATAATAGTCTGTTATTTCATCTATTCTTTTCCACAATGCCATAACTCCCTTGATTATCCACAAAACAGCAGAATTACTTTTTTAAGTGAATCTGACCATGTCATTCAGAACCACACGTACTGTATCATCAAATGAGAGTTTACAAGGTGAGGCAGGGTCCCCTTCACCTCTCCAGTCTAATCTTGCACCATGCTCTCTTACCTGACGCAAGCAACGGTCACAGGAGTCTTTTTAGGCCCTTAAATTTGCCAAACTCCTCTTGCAATGGAATTTTTTCAAATATTGTCTCTCCTATCCGGAAAGATCTTCAAGTCCTCTCATTGCCTAATTAAGTCCTGGTAGGTTTTAAATATCATTCCTCAGAGAAGCCTCCCCGTGGCTCTTCTCCAGAGCTCTGCTTCAGAGCACACTGTTTACAGGTGCATTTTGTTAGCTTTATGATTATATGATTGATACATATACCTCCCATTAGACTGAAAGGTCCATGAATGGAGGAAAGATAACACTTCTTTCTCGTAACTGTTTCCAGAGCCAGGAGGGCACTTGGCATACATATTAGGTACACAAGAAATATCACTGAATGATTGAATAAATCTAAAAAATGAATGAAATGGGTCAGATGATACACTCAATATCTTCCTCATCTTCATTATTTGGTAACATAAGCTTTTCATCATAAATAATCAGAGTAATTGCATTCAAGATCAGTTATCAGTCCTTTAAAAACTACTGTTCTTTGTGGCTTTTAATGAACTGAAGGTATTGGAAGTTAACTGGAAACAATCTAAACTCTTGCTCTTCAAACAGACAAAAATATGTTGACAAACAAGCATATTTACATTAAATAATAATTTAGAATTATTAGTATTTGTGTGGTGTCAAAGTGCTACAACTATAATGACAGAAAAAAGAAAACTGCATCTTGAAGTTTGAAAGAAAAATAGCAATGTAGATAAGTTCAAATCTTAGATGAGATCAGATCTTATTCGAGATTTCCACATATGAGGATAGTGGCAAGTACATCAAAAGCTAATGCTCTGCTCATAAAAGTTAAACATTATTCACCTAGTAAACTTTTCCACATGTCAATATTAAAGTGGATATTTCCTTTATATTCAGTTGTTTGCTTTTAATAAGTAATTTTTAAGTTTTGATGTAATGTTATTTCAAAAATATATATGTTTACTGATATTGAAAGCAAACCTACAAAATTAGTTGCATTAAAAAAGTGTAACCTCTACCCCTCAATGACGCTCATCTATGGGAACTCACAACATAAGGTTTTCCTTTGATTTTTAAGTGTAGGAGACATTCAGATCAAGCTCTCTTTATATATCTAGATATGCTTTTCCATTTCTCTTGGTTACATGGTGGCATACTAAACAAAACTTTCTCTGTCTTGCTTTTGTTTTTCCTTTGTTAACAATACATACCCCCAAACCAACAAATGATACATACAAATCTATGAAAGATAATAATATATAAACACACATATATATGTATGAATATGTATATGATGTATGTATATTAGTAGTACATACAATTAATTTTAGATATTTTAATAAATATGTAGTGATATTCCAATGTGGTTTTTAATCTCTATAGCCTAATGGACAATGATGTTAACTATATTTTCATGTGGTTATCTGACAACTATCTTACCTGATCAAGTATTTCTTTAAAATATTTTACCCATATCTTTAATTAAATTTTTTATATTCTTATTACTGTTTTTAACATACAAAAGCAGTTTAATTAATATACACAATTTGATGTCTTTGGAGATAAGGATACACCTGTGAAACCATCATTACAACTTACACCATAAACCTATGTAACACCTCCAAAAGTTTGCTCCCTTACCCTTATTTATTAGTATTATTATAATCTTTGTAATAAAAACACCTAACATAAGATTTATATTTTTAAAAAAATATAAAGTATATAGTACAATATTAACTCTAGGTACTGTGCTGTATAGTAGATCTCTAGGATTTGTTCACCTTGTATAGTTGAAACAAAAATATAATTGAGTATTTCAATAGCAGATTAAACCTCAGCATGGAACAAAGACCAGTGTGAGGGGTGCAAGCATGAAAGGTCTTTAATATGTTTTATCATAGGATACATGGCACCTCACATATATGAGAAATAAGAGAAAAATATAAATACAAATGTAAGATACATTGATTTAATTCACCTTTATAACTGGAATAAGTCTATTTCATTCAATAAAGACAGACTTGCATTATTCACTGGGTAAAATAAATAAGGGCAAGACTAATTCAAGACATTAAATGACATCATGTAACATGTAGTAGAACACATTGCTATACTGAGAAAAGACCACAGAGCTGAAATTCCAGATACCTGAAATCTAATCCATGGATTGTTCCATGATTTTAGTTTAAAATTTTAAGAAGAATGAAAAGATGTTCAATGTTACTAGTCATTAGGGAAATTTAAATCAAGCCCACAATGAAGTACTGCTTTCTATCCACTAGCAAGACTATAGTTAATTTTTTAATATGGAAAATAAGTGCTGGTGAAGAGGTGAAAAAATTGGAACATATATATTGCTGGTGAGAATGTAAAAACATGATTTTTTCTTATTGTTAAATCCTTTAAGATATTTTATTAAATATACTTCATAAGACTAATTATAAAATCACTGGAAAAAATGTATTGTCAGACTTATAGTATATGGAAATTCTATTAAGGTGGAAGAATTAAGCTGTAATAAAGCAATAGAACTAAAGCAGATAAGCATATGGTAACATCCACAGAAAAGAATGAAGATCACCAAAAATAGTAAATATGTGAGTTGATATGAATAATTTAAAATATATTTGTCCTTTTTCTCTCTTAGACTTCTTTAAGGCTATGTGAATCAGTAGTTATAGCATTGTATTATTAAGTACCTGACATAGATAACATAATGTGATAATAGTGCAAGGAAGGGAAAGCAATGGGGCAACACTGGAGTAGAATCTGTATATAAGAATTAGGTTAGTAACAATCTAAACTAGATGGTGATAATTTGAAATGCATAATGTAACCTCTGCAACAACCAGCAATAAAACAAATAATATGTCATATATATCTTATGCATATAAAATGCAGAAAAAAATACATTAGAAAATATGTATTTTTCATGTAGAAGAGAATAAGTGAAGAATAAAAGAGCTAAAAGACATATATAGAAACCAAATGTAGGGTGAAATCCAACTGCATTAAATATAAATATGTTAATACTAAAATCAAAAGGTAGAGACTATAAGGCAGTGTTTTAAATAACATATAATTATATACAGATTATAAGTAACTCATGTTAGAGGCAAAGACACAAATAGGTTGAAACTAAAAAGATGAAAATGACAGAAATGCAAACAGAAATCACAAGAAAGACAGACAGAAATTAGCAAGGATATAAAAGACTTGAATAATAATGTAAAATAATTGACCTAAGATCTACAGATATCTTCTCCCACATTCTTTTCAAGTGCACATGGAACATTCTCCTTAAAAAAGCATATATAAAGCTATTAAAAAGTCTTAATAATTTTAAAAGATTTGAAATTACACAAATTATACATGTGCTCTGACCAAAATGGATTTAAATTAGAAATCAAGAACAGAAAAGAATTTAGAAGGTCAAGAAATATTTGAACATTAAAAACACATTTCTAATTAAACCATAGACCAAAGAACAAATAACAGAAGAAATGAGAAAATGGTGTGAGCAGAACAAAAAAAAATAAAATAAAATAAAATAAATTTTTGGGACGTCACCATAATAGGGCTTAACAAAATTTTAAAGCTTTACTTTCCATCTTTACAAAGTAGAAAAAGAGTACAAACTACTCCAAGCAAGCAGAAGACAAGACAAAAACAAGTAAGAGCAGAAGTCAGCAAAATAGAGAATAGAAATACAAGAGAGAAAAATCAATAAAAGCTATGTTGATTTTTTAAAAAGATCAATAAAATTGACAAATCTCTAACTACACTGACCAAGAAAAAAAAGTGAGAAATCACATATTACCAAAATCAGAAATGAAAGAAGAAATACTACTATTGACTTTTTAGAAATTCAGTATTATAAACACCTTCAATCAAAAATTTAATGTTGACAAATCAGTTAGACAAAATGTACAACTTCCTGAAAAGACACACAACATTAACAATAACTAAAAAGAAGCAAAAATATGAATATACCAATACTTTTTAAAATTTATATAAGTAATTAAAAATCTCCCCACAAAGAAAAGCTTATCACTTAATAGCATCATAGGAAAATTCTATCATTTAGAGAGAAAATGATACCAATACTTCCCAAACACTTCCAAAAATGGGGAATTGATTAGCAATACATTTTGAAGACAATGTCACCCTGGCACCATAGCCAGACAAATATATTTCAAGAAAAGAAAAATGCATACTGACATTCATCATATATATGGGTGCAGAAATGCTCAACAATATATTAGCAAACTGATGCAACAATAAAGAGAAACAACTGTATGTTCTAACCAAGTGGAATTTATGTCATTGATGCAAAGCTGGTATACTAACTGAACATAATTTACTGTAACACACCATAGTAGTAGATTAAAAGGAAAAAAATACATGACCATCACAATGATGCAGGAAAAAAATAACTAAATCCAATACTTGTTCGTGTTAAAAATTCCCATCTAATAAGGAAAAGAAGAAAACTTCCTCAACACTAAAAATTACATCTGCAAATTGTGTGGAGGAGGGCAAGTGGGTGGAGGTGGAAGAAGGTATAGGGGGATAAATGGTAATGGAAATATTTTTAAAAATTAAAATAAAAGGAATATAAGGGTGTGCTGGTATACATTCAAACAATGTAATGAAAATTTGGCAAAGCACCATGAAAGATGTATTAAATAATTCTAAATGATAGCTTTGCTGGGTGGAGCAATCTTGGCTGTAGGTCCCTGCTTTTCATGACTTTGAATATTTCTTGCCAATCTCTTCTAGCCTGAAAAGTTTTTTCTGAGAAATCAGCTTATAGTCTTATGGGAACTTCCCTGTAGGTAACTAACTGTTTTTCTGTTGCTGCTTTTAAGATATTCTCTTTATCTTTAACTTTTGGCATTTTAATTATGATGTGTCTTAGACTGGATCTCTTTGCATCCATCCTCTTTAGGACTCTCCGTGCTTCCTGGACCTATATGTCTATTTCCTTCACCAAATTAGGGAATGTTTCTGGATTTATTTTTTCAAGTAGATTTCCAATTTCTTGCTTTCTCTTGTCCTTCTGGCATCTCTATGATATGAATGGTTGAAAGCTTGAATTTGTCCCACAGGCTCTTTACACTATCCTCATTTTCTGGATTCTTTCATTCTTCTCATTGTTCTGACTGGTTGTTTTTTACTTCCTTATTTTTTTAAATCATTGATTTGATTCTCAGCTTCATCCACTCTACTCTTTATTTCCTTGTAATTTTTTTAAAATCTCAATTAGTGTAGCCTTCATTTCTGACTAGATCTTTTTAATGCTGTTGAGGTCCTGTATAAGTTTCTTGAGCATCCTTATAACCAGTGTTTTGAATTGTGCATGTGATAGATTGTTTATTTCCATTTTGTTCAGTTCTTTTTCTGGAATTTTGATTTGTTCTTTCACTTGAGCCACGTTTCTTTGCCTCCTCATTGTGGCTGCCTCCTTGTGTTTGTTTATGTGTATTAGGCAGAGCGTCTACCAAGACTCCCTGTCTTGGTAGTGTGACCTAATGTAGTAAGTGTCCTGTATGGTCTAGTAATACAGCCTCCCCTATCACTCACACTGGGTACTCAAAGTGCACCCTCAGTGTGGGCTGAGCACACCTTCCTCATATAGTTGAGCCTTAATTGCTGTTGGCAGGTCAAAGGGTGAGGCAGACAAAGAGCTTCCCAGATAAGAAAAAAACTAAAGGACTTCATCATCATCAAACTGTTACTATATGAAATACTAAAGGGACTTATTTTAAAAAAAGAAGATCAAAGCTAGGAACAATAAAATGGCAATAAATGCATATCAACAAATGTAAAAAACAAACTAAGCAAACAGAACAGAGACAGGAACTTGGATACAAAGAGGGTTTTGATGGTTGCCAGATGGGAAGTGGGTATGGGCAAATGGATGAAGAGGTGAAAGGATTAAGAATTGCAAATAGATAGTCACAGAATAGCCAAGGGGATGTAAAGTACGATATAGGAAATGAAGTAGCCAAAGAATTTAGATGTATGGCCCATGGACATGAACAATGGTAGGTTACTGGGTGGAAGGAGGCAAAGAGGGAAAAATTAGGACAACTGTAATAGCATAATCAATAAAATACAACTTAAAAATAAAGTCTACAGTGTGAAAAAAACTATGATATATTTAACTATGAAATTTTAAATGGTTTCTCTCTAAGATATGGAACTAATTAATAATGTCTGTTCTCATGACTTCTAGTTAACATAGTATGGAAGGTTCTAGCAGTGCAATAAGTTAAGGCAAATAAATAAAATCATCCATAATAAAAAGTAAGATGTAAAAGACCTATACCTAGAGATTGTTTGACCCATACATATAGAAAAGCTAAAGGACTTGTAAAAACTGCAAAAATAATAAACAAGTTTAACAAAATTGATGAATAAAAGATTGATGTACAAAATTATTTGTACATATAAGCAATGAATAACCAAAAGATAAAATTAGGAAAATAGTTTCATTCCTAACAACATCAAAAATAAAAGACTCTTAAGGAATAACTAACAAAAGAAATACCAGAATTATATACTGAAAACTATCAAATTTCACTAACAGAAGTTAGAGAACTAAATAAAAGGAGACATTCCATGTTTACAAATTGGAAGTTTAAATATATTAACATGGAATTTCCCACTCAAATTATCTACACATTAAACCCAATCCATATAAAATGCCATCAGGCTTTCTTTTGCAGAAATTTATAAACTGATTTTATAATGTATATAATTATGCAGAGGACACAGTAGAAAAAACAACTCTGCAAAAGAAGAACAAAGTTGGAGGAAGTCATTTTTTCAGTAAAATATTCAGGTTTTTTCCTCATTACTAAATATCAAATTCATTTTGAAGACGAAATCTACTTCTTTGTCACATCTGGCCACACTCTAATACAAATTGTATGTTGAGCATGTTCCTGTTGCAGAGCCTTCGCATCTGGAAGTTCCTCTATGGTGTTCATTTTCAGAGTTAGCATCCTCATGGCTCATTCCTTCACTTCCAACTGGTTGTCAGCTCTTTGAAGAAAACTTCTCTCTCTAAATCAGGCTTTCTATCTTCTCTCATCCCCATTACTTTGCATAAATTTCCCTCATTACATTTCCTTTAAGTCTATTATTAAATACAGAAGCAAACTATGAAAGATATAGCTATTACCATGAGTAACATAATGTAAAACTATGTTTAAAAAACACTTATAAAATACAGAGCAATTAAAATAATAAAAATATACATTTGTTTCACTAGCTATTATATAAATTATCAAAGCTTGAAAAAATTACTATATATTCATTTAATAAAATTTTCCAATAGAACAAAATATAAAGGGAAAAAGAAACCTGAATCAAGCTTGAGTCTCTATTTACATCTGGAATAGTTTTATATTCACATCCATTCTGGATTCATCCCTTTGGCTAGGTTTAACATGGGTTTATTTAGATGAGCTCTTGATGCCAAAAGCCTTTATAGTAATCATGGATGGAAAAGAATTATTCTCTTGACTGAGTCAATGAATAGGACAGCTTTTGTCCAAGTATGCCGTGGTCACTCTTACACATATAAAGAGAATCCCCATCTTTTCATTAAAATGGCAGAAGAGAAAGAGTATTAAAATATGAGAGCCTCTTGAAAAAGAAGGCAAGAGAATTATTTTCATACGGCAGCTTGTTAATGGTTTAATGAATGATTAAACCCAAGATGATTAAAAAAAATAAAACTGGGGGAAAGTAGTGTCAAAATGCTTTACCTATTGTTGTTCTTACTTGTGGAGTCGGTTCCATTATCATACCCTCCTGGTTACTCACTCTCCTATCACTGCTTTTTATGGGAGGGGCAGTAATTTTGGGGTATGTCCAGGAGTAGTAAGAGAAACTAAAGAAACATTGTTCAGTTCCTTCCTCTTCTTCTTGGAACCTGGCTGCACAGGAATCCCAACTTCTGCTTGGTTATATCCCTGTGGGCGGAGATCTGCCCCTATTCACTCATACAACTGGGTGGGCAAACCTGCTTCATCCCGGCATTCAGTATTAGCAAGACCGCCTACCCACTTTCTCTGATATCACATTTGTCAGTGATTAAGGCAACCTTTTAGCCCTCATCTATCTTATTATTTTCTTACAACTGTTGGTTGTCAAAAAGAAAAATCAGTCAGAGAAGATCTTTTTATTAGGCTTCCTCAAACGACTTGTGATAGGTCTTTAACTGACCAGTGTTAATATATTAACTGAAACCAAAGACCAAAAACAATAACAACAAAAATTCAAATTAAAAGCAGTGAGAATTAGGAAGTAGGCAGTAAAAATTAAGGAGAATTTAAGTCTCTAATGTTTTAACATTTTAAACTTATTTTATAATGTGTCAGCTTCCTTAGTTATTAAGTGGTGTTCAAAAGTCTTCCTAATTAAATTTAAGGAATGGGCCAACAGAGAAAGAATATCTTTACTTCAGCTTAAACACCATAGGTATTTTTATGCATAGTTGCCACTCAGTAAACTGTACATGATTATAGACAGGAATGACTATAAAAAATGGTAAATGTATGCAGTAAGAAACTAACATAGCTCTCTTCCCAGTCTACTAACTGAGGGACACTTTGGCTGAAACCATTTGAGAAGATAAGAGTAAAAAAATGGTTGAAAAAATACGAAGCTTCTTTTACCAAAATACTTTTTAAAAGATTTTTCTCTGCATATTTTCTAGAATATTATGGCAAATAAACAACTATTCTAATATAAAGGACCCATAGTATCAATTATTATCACTGTCAATCAGAGAATGAAAGCATTCTACAATGGGACTTGACAGAACCGACTATTATGATTGTTTCTGCAACATTTGAAATATGTAAATGAAGACACTTCAAAAAGATTTTGACACAACAGGTTTAAAAGATAAGGCCTAATTATGTCAGTCAGTGGAATTCAATTACCAGGAGGAATAGATGGACATCCTTGATCAGAGGTCCGATTAAATCTGTACATATAAAGATTTAGTTCCAAATAGAAAAGATATTCAAGATCTCAATTCCCTGAGAGTTTATTTTTTAAAGGATTACAACCTCCCATTTAAATATTAATTAGAAAAATCAGTATTAGAAAATAGATTATTTTAAGAGGATAATTTAAGTATTCAAATTTTGAAAAACTTGCTGGTAAACGTTTATGTTTTTAAAGAAGTTCCTCCTTGAAAGTCAGATATAGCTAACACTTGACAGGGAGGATGTAGCTAGTCTCCAAAGATAGCCCCCCCACCAAGGGACCCTGCTTTCCCAAATTTGTATCTGTGCTCTTTCTCTGGGCTGACCCTGTGATCTGATTTTTGGCCAGCAAAATGCAGCAGAAATGATGCTGCCTGACTTCCAAGGGCAGATCATAATAAATCTTGAAGCCTCCATTTGGGTCTTCTGAATGTTTGCTCGGGAGGAATGCAGATGCCATCTAAGAGACTGCTGTGCTTTCTATGAGTTGGTATGTGCAGAGGCTACATGGACGCTATTCTGGCTATCTCGGCTGTGATACCAGACATGCAAATGAAAAAATTACCTAGGATATCCAGCCACTCAGGCCATCAGATGACTCCAGCTCCAGCAGCGCTCTGACTACAACTGCATAAAAGACCCTAAGTGAAAGTCATCCAGCTAAACCCTATCAAACTTCAGGGCCATAATGGACAGTTGTAGGCTTGAGACTCTAGGTTTTGGGGTGGACTGTAATGCAGCTACACAAAACCAGAATAGAAAGAAGTAGAGTGAAAAGAAGTTAGACTAGGTACAAATCAGGACATTTCTTCATTTTCTGGTCAACACCACTATTTGTGCATTCTTAAATAAATCATAATGCACCTGTATCTCTATATTTTTAAATATAAAATGAACAGACTAGACTAGATGTAGGTCAAATCTAAAAGGCCACTGAATGGATTCATAGCATCTACATGTTACCAAAAATTTAGAGCAGCTCCAACAATACCAAAAATGATATTGTTTCTACCCATCCCTGATACCCTCCTTTAATATTTTACTAGAAAATCTCCTAAACTAAGATACAAGTTTTAGAGGGTTAAAGAAAGAACAATGAGCAAAGTAGAGATTTTTTAAGGAATTATTTTGTGGCCCTTCTGTTCTTCCAAAGCAGATATCTTCCAACCTCTAACCTGGTCCTCAGTACCTGGTATTTTCTTCCTTCACTCAACTGTCTAAATGTAGCATAAGCTTCAGATTCAGTTTATCATTGTAGAAAAATAACTATGTTCCATACATTTCCTCACAACAAACCAACTTCTCAATTAAAACAACAAAAATTACTGAATAACTACTATGTACCAGGAACTTTTTACTTCTTATTACTCAATGCATTTCTCAGCAGTTTCAGAGTCAAGATAAGCTTTTTTTCTTTTTGCCTATCTCCCTACTTGAATGTAAGTCATCATGGGCAGTGATCTTTGCCAGTTTTGTTTACTGATGTATCCCAAGATGTACTCCCAAAACAATTCCTGGAACATACAGGAACTCAGTAAGTATGTGCAAAACAAATGACTAAGTATGTGAGTCGGGAATTGCACTGAAAGAAAGTCACTAGGAGTGACATATTGCTCTGCATCGTGAGAAGAATGATCCCTAGAAGAAGAAATGTTATAGAAACAAAAATAGGAGGTAGACTAAGTAGGTAATACAAGAAGTTAAACTAATGGCCTAACAACCAACATTCAGGACAATGGAAAGAAAAGACTTTGCAACTTATATAAACACAGTCATTTCTACCAGTTGCTGTGTATTTTTTGAAAAATGTATTTCTTGTAAATCTTTCTTTAGAAATTAGAATAGTTTTAAAATATTAATAGCATTTTGATGACAAAGATATAAAAGGACTAAATTTCAAATGATATACAATAATTTTTTATACAAGTGATATACTAATCATTTTTCCTTGGTTTGAAGAATTAATATGAGCCCTGGCTGGTGTAGCTTAGTGGATTAAGCACCAGCCTGTGAACCAAAGGGTCATTGGTTTGATTCCCAGTCAGGACACATGCCTGGGTTTCCGGCTGGGTCCCAAGTGCAGAGCACACAAGAGGCAACCACACACTGATGTTTCTATCCCTCTCTTTCTCCTTCCCTTGCCCCTGTCTAAAAATAAGTAAATAAAATATTTTTAAAATAAAAAAATAAAAAGTTAATATCAGATACATCAGGGGAAAATCAACAATTTATCAATAATATAGCAATAATATAGCAATAATGTAGCAATAAAGTGAAGTATGCTATTTTGAAAATTGTTTATACTATGGGAGTGTTACTTATGCATAGACAGGATTGTTTATTTGCAGAATGACTATAGAAATAAAATAACTGTTCTAAAGTAACGATTAAAAATAAATAAACTACAATAGGTGATGAGCTCCACTCTGGATAAATATGTATCAGGCCACCTATTATCTTGAAATTAACCAAAATTTAAAACTAGGAAACAGTGTTCCCTATAATGCACATGGGTACATACATACGTACACACACACACTCAAATTCACTTCGCCTAAGTAAAAACAGACACCATGACTTGCATTAATGGTTTACTAGTTTCTAAAGATTGGAAAATACATTTTATTTTACTAAAATCATTCAAGAACCCTTTGCAACTAAATTTCCTTATTTTTCCTTTCCATTTATTCTCTCTCTCTCTCTTTTTTTTTTTTTTTTTGTACAAAAGAAGAGATTCCATCTTGTTTTGTTAACTAGTTTAATCTAGTAGAATAGGAAGAGACATTGACAACTTCAGCCCATTTTCAGAGCTGCTCCTTTATGGAAACATCCACTCTGTTGCTCATGCTTCTTGCTGTGCCTGCAACCTGATTCATGCCTGAGTTGACTGGAGATAAGAATCACCTTAACACTGGAGGCACAGGTTAATGGAAACTGTTCTAAAGGAACAATTAAGAATAAACAAACTGCACTAGATGATGAGATTCACTTTGGATAAGCATGCATCAACCCACCCATTACCTTGGTCAACTTTTTAAATTTTTATACTTATATGTCAACTTTTATATTTAAGTTGAAAGTATTTTTTAAAGAATGGGTGCTAGCATGGACCATTTCCTCTGCCATTTAACTAATAAAGAGTGTTTTCTCCTATTAATTGGTGGTATAAGTGTGACCAAAAAAAAGTTCCACATATTTCTGTTGTCAGAATCATACTCATTTGAAAATTATTCCTAGGGATTTCATCTATTTTTATTCATCAACTACAGGCTCAGGTCTTTCTTAAGCACACATTGCTTTTCCTAACTTTCCAATACTTTGCAATTACTAATCATTATTTTAAAACTTACAAAATTTTTCCAACTGCAAAATTTAGCAGGAAAAACAGAAATGATAATTTTCTACAATATGAACTTGCAACTGGGCCTTTCATGGGAAAGTTAATCTTTACTTTTAAAAAAAAACTATTTTATTTATATTTATAGACAGAGGGGAATGGAGGGAGAAAGAGAAGGAAAGAAACATCAGTGTGTGGCTCCTCTAGCGCCCCCTACTGGGAGCCTGGCCCAAAATCCAGGCATATGCCCTGACTGGGAATCTAACCAGCGACCTTTTTTGTTTAAAGACCTGTGCTCAATCCACTGAGCTGTACCAGCCAGGGTTTACTTTTAATTTAAGTAATTTTCTTCCATAGTGACATAAGTAACTAGAAAAATATGCTCCCTTGCAAGGCAGAATGAATGAAGGAAAGTCATGCTCATGAGAGCAACTTCCAAGTCAATGTGAAAAATATAGCTTTCACTCTAGGTGCTTTTCCGCACTAGAAGAATCCAGAAGAAATTCAGGACAATGAAATTTCACGTGACAAGAAAGTCATTTTCCTATTGTCCACAATTTCCCTCTAATAATAAGAAAAATATTTAATAATTGAGGAAATGAGGGGCTGGAATTTTTTGAAAGCTACAACACAAAGGAGAGAATTTCAAAACTGAATGAAAACATTTTGTAATCAATCCTGGAGTCCCTCTGAATCAACCCAAGAACTAACTCCATGACCACAAAACTACAGCCCACAACTCCAGGCTTTTTGCTTGTAGTTTATGACAATGAACAATGGCAGGCACTGCCAGATCTTGTCTGAGAAACCTCCAAGGAACTGAGAATTGCTTTAGGATGAGAAATCAGCAGGTGGCAGTCTTTCCTCTGCATCCATTTGAACCACTTTTTCAGGGTAGAATATTAGAAGTTAGTTCCTCAGTGGGGAAAACCCATGGTCTTGAGTGAGCTATAATAATAAGTCAATGTTGAATACAAGGGCCACTTATGCATTAGAGAACTACCAAATCCTTCCTAAATTTATCAGATAGACACACTCTTATTCACGATTACTTCCAGTCATACTGGTAAGTAGCCACGGCAATCATCTGGTGATAACTGCACCCCCATATTAGATTAAAACACATGTTGTGGGTGAAGAATTTTCTTATCCAACATGGACAAAATAGGTTTCTGCATATACTAAGCAGTTTTGTCATTTTTGGTTTTCCACCTTCTCAGCATAGAATCAATCCAAGCCTTTATAAAGAGATTACGTTCTGCGTGGTACTCCAGTAAGCCGAGAACAGGAACTGGATGGACGGACTCTGCAGTCAGTCTGTGAGAAAAGAGGCGCTGGAGTGTGTCTAGAGAGTGCTTTTTGAAGCTCTGATACTCTCTGAAAAGAAAGCAATTCTGAGCAGGGTTGACTTACCGGCTACAATCATTTCTCTGCCTAAGTGTATAACTTACTAAAGTTCTTCATTAAAAAAGGAAAGATATGAGGGCACATGCCCTCAAAGCTTCAAATAGCTTTATAAATTTAATGAAAAAAGCTCATTCCCAAATAAGAGGAGACCAGTTCATGTGTCTGTTTGAAAGTTTGCTTTTAAATACATCTGCACATTTAGTGTCTGTGGTTGCCAAAAGTAGCCTTGGTCTCACAAACTTCAGAAAGATGTTCCAGCTTTTTATAACAATGTAGTATTTGGTAATTTGTCCTTATATAGTAAGTGGTTACTGGGAGAAGACTCTTGCTGAGGGTTTGCCATCGTAAACTAATTCGTCTCTTGTCTTATTTGAGGTGCTCGAGAGTACATTAGAAAGCTTATCTGATTTCCTGCAAAGGCTCAGACACACAGAGTACCATTCTAAGGGCTTAAGTTTGGCACAAGAAGCAAGATTTTGTTTTTGTTTTTATGCATAACATCTAATAAACTTTAGAGCAAATTAGAATCGCATGATTGAAACATTTTCATAGATTTCTTAGACTGCTTTAAACCCTACGAGATGCATCACTGGTAGCTGCCCAAATGCTATAGTGGGATTAAGAAATAGTACCAGTGCTCTCGAGGACTGGATGACTGATAAGCAGGGAATCAACTTGGGTAGGTATCTTTTTCCTGTTTGCAAATAAACAAGAGAAATGGGTAATAGTCTTTGAAGAGAAGTGTGTATTAACATATATATCGTACCGGGAATGGATAGTCTGTTGTAGTTGTTATGAGAAGATTTATTTTCCTTTTATTAAGAATGTATTTTGAAAGAGGACTGAGGAGGAGACATCCACAGGTGTGGAACGTGGATTGTGCAGGGCATTTTTAAAATAAGCTACTCACTCTAATTTAATCAATATATTTGATGACTAGAAAGCCCATATAAGCCAAGATTTCCCTGTCGGAGCCTCCTTTAACTGTATGTCATCCCACATAACCTTCCTGGATAACTATTCATTATGCACGATGGCACACCAACCAGGGAGAACATGATGCCGAAAGCATTATGCTCATCAGAGGCTGTGGGTTTAGCCAATTCTCAGAAAGAAGCCCTGAGACTTCTGAGCCTTTCAGCTGAGCCCTTTCAGCTTCTGCGCCATATTCAGCCCTTTCTCTGGTGACTGTGCAAGAGGCGGCAAGCAGCCTGGCAACACTCACTCACTGCACCTGAGCGAACTAAATAGCTGTCCCATTTTAAAGACTTAAAAGTTTGATGTACAACACAAGCAACTGGAAGTGACTAATAAGCCTCAATATTGGGTTGCTTCAATAGGTTTGTTTTAGTTGAAGTAAAATCATTAAACATTGTATGTCACCTCAATAGAATGGTAGGTTTGGGGAAAGCCAATTGGGAGGGAAAAAAAGTAGAAAAGTTAAAGTTAACTTGCCTTGACAAAAACTGGAGCCATAAGTAGTTTCTTAGAGTCACTGGTTATTTAGTATAAAATGAAGAATGACTTCTTAAACCCCCAATTTGAGGGCCTTGTTCCTTAATATAGACTACAGGGTGTTGAGAAGCACAGTATATTATTTCATTAAGTGCTTTTTGGGAGAAGGGGATTTAGAGGTAAAACTGCTGGCTTTGTGTGGCAAGGTCATGACCTTTGACAACTTTGGAGTTTATATCTCTTTCATCTTCTCATTCCCCTGAGACCCCTAACTTGCAGAGGAATCAAGCCCGTAAGCCAGGGCTAGACAGGACTCAGCATTGTTGTGGAGCTGGGTTCTCTCCCTCTCTCTCTTTCTCTCTTTCTTTCTCTCTCTCTTTCCCTCTCTCTTTTTTTCCCTCCTCTAAACAAAACAGAACTGAACTGAGCCAAGGAAACAAAAATGTATTGTTCCTCGCAGATGGAAGCGAGTGTCGCCTAGGTAACCAGATTAATCTCCTTTTTCTCTCCCTTCCTCTCTTGTAGTGCGGTAATCGGTGGGCTCTTTTCACAAAAAAGCCAGCCTCAAAGCTGGGGCTCTAACTAGGTTCCTAATTAGCTGCAATTTACAATGAAGACAACATGATGAGATAATAGAAATTTGCAAAATAATGACATACCTCAGCAAAATATTCCTCCTCCTAAGAACCATTTTTATACAAAAACAATAAAGAGGGCCCTTCTAAAGCAAAGCTGGAAAATGGTGGTGTATTATGTGACACAGAACATTATTGTTCGCCTCTTGTTCCCCCAATCAACAGCTTATTGTTTGGCATCTTAAATAAAAATGACTCAAATACAGGCCACATAATGATCTCCATTGCGCTAATACACTGTATATACTGAGTAGTCAAAGTGGGGCTGATAAAGTAGCAGGGCCCAGGAAGGTAATTTACAATACAATGTAATAAGCATTATTACTGTTCTTAATCACACATATCTTTCTGATTCCTGTCAGGATGCACTCTGACATCAAAAAAGGGCACCCAAAAGGAGGACAGCTAGTTAATGAAATATGATGGATCACATTTGTTTTCATGTGGTGGTTAGCTCAAATGAAGCAGCCTCCAGACTGTTAGCCAACAGTATTCTCTTGAGTGACATCAAAGACTACCATTCAATGAGGGCAGGGAAAAAAAAATCACAGTGAGACAGCACAGAGGGAGGAGCTCCTAGGAACTGAAAGAACCATTAATAGTAATCTCTACCTTATGTCCAAAAGAACAGAGCATGAGCGAAAACGGCCAAGGCCAACCAGTCACTGATTGCACAATGGAGCTCATCAGCACCTACGCTGACTTAAGAGAGAATAGTACAGTTAACATGCCACGGGTGAGGTATGACATTTTGCTACACAGGAGCAATTTGTCACCAGTGACAGGAGGTGTATTCCCTTGTGCCTTGTCTGAATCAAGATTACAGCATCCAATGGAACATGGAATCCAAATAATAAACTAGAATTCAATGCCATGTTTTGCATCAACAAGAATCACTCATAAATGGCAACAGATTGTCTAACCAATCAGGGGAAAAAAAACAACTGTACACAAAAAGTAAGTCCACATTTGCTTATGGGCTGGTAATTGGGAAGAGTACAGCTGCACATACTTGCGAACTAATGGCCCTGGACCCATAAATAACTACTGACTAAAAACCAATTGGCCAGGACAGAAAAGGCATTAACCCCTTGGTCATTTGGCCCTCAGCAACAAGAGGACTAGATCCCCTCACAAAGTAATTAAAAGGTAACAAGTAGGACAGATTAGAGAAGGTGCCAAATGGGCTCTAATGACTTTGGAGGAAAATTTGTTGTATTTGGTAATAACATTTGCAGAAATGAAAAAAAAGAGAGAGAGAGAGAGAAAAGACCATCTGGGTGTATCACAACCCCAAAGAGTTTGGCATCCACATTTTGGAAATGTCACAATAATATCTTGACTTGCATAGGGATATCAACCTTTTCCAAAAGTTTAATTTTTTAAAAATTTCAGCCAAGAGAGAAAGAGAGCAAAAGGCAGTGACACAGCCATGAAAGCCAAGCGTTTGTGGTCATGAAGACCTGAGTTTCTGCTTCTAGATTTTTTATGGATTTGCCATTTTCCAAACACGGTTTACTTTGAGTTTCATGTAGTCCTTAGAGGAAATGTTCTCACCCATAACATTCACTGAATGGCTCAATATAATAATTTTGAAGGAAATAAGGAAGAGGAATTGTTATGCTATCAAATGACAGTATAAGGTGCAGGGAAAAAAATGTTGATTTCCCTGCATTATCTACTTTCCTGAAACCTCTGTTTCCATCTCTTTAAACTGTCAATAAGCGTGTTTACCTTCCATGATTGTTTGAGGAATTAATAAATCAATGCATCGAGGCATATCCACTTGTCTTTTTCCCTGCACACGCCTCCCCCAGGAGCTCCCATCCTGAATCAATGTTACAATCCACTTCTGAAGCTCATCCACCCTGAACAAAAATGGAGATTGCACAGCAGCTCAGAACCATGCCACCAGCCTACCCACACCTATGCTCTAACCCCACACATGAATCTGCTTAGTTGTACTTTCTCTCTTCCTCTCACTCTCTTTAGTTAGCTTTCCTAACATTTCATCACTGTCTTTAATACACCCCTCACTGCATTTTCAGACGACCTCACTTTCCATAAGTGTGCACTACCTTACCCCTCCACACACACATCAGTCTCTGCAACCCACCTAATCAACTTCTCTGCGGGGTCATAGGATAAAGCATCTTTCCTTCTGTTAGGCGTTAACCACCCCCCTGCCTGATGGTTGGGATCCACTCTGCTCACATCACCTTAGGACCTCCTTCATCAGTTCTCACCATTCCTTGGCATAGCTTCTGTTCTATCAACTCAGTCTCATCAGCCTACACACATGCTCAAATCATCTTCATTCTGTTACATTTTTCCTTCACACCCTCTTATCCATTTTAGTACTGCCCTATCACCTCTCCCCTAGATTTTTTTTTTCAGCCTAACCTCATTGGTCACTCTTGCAGCCTGTTATTCTAAAAGTAAAGCTTATATTTTAAAATATAGATGAAAATACATTTTCCCTTAATGTTTGATGTTATTTTTATCATTTGCTAAGACAGGTTACCAATATTTTTATCTATCAATACAGTGAGATAATTCTACCTGAAATATTCTGGAATAAAAAACACAATATTCAACACATTTAATGAATTAGCTCAAAATCCTCATAATGATGAAACCATCAGAATCATGGAAAGTCATAACTGAAAGAAACTTATGCTTTATTCTTGCTAATTTTGCTTAAGTGGGAAATGATACAGCAAGTTAAGAGAAGAGCTATAACCTGACCTAAACATCCCTGGCTCCCAGTTTATGGCTCTTTCCTTTACAAATTGAATTCTATCCTCTAAAATATTTCTCTTCACATAGACTATTTATTCACATACAAAGCAACACAATGTGACATTGAGAGCAACCATAAGAGGAGGCCAATTTAAAATATACAATAATAATGCATTTAAACCAAAATGCTTTCCAGCCTTTAATTCTATGGAAAATAGGCATCTCTACTCAATGAAAGCCTACTAATTTTCATAGGCAGAGACAAAACAGAGATTAGAGAAATAAATGACCAAATCTGGGATTTGGAATGGAATATGTAAATATAGAATTACAGTTTTAAAGATGAAAGGAACCACCTAGATTGTCTGGCCCAACTTCCTGTTATTTCTTTGTTTGATGTTTATTTGTTTATTTGGAAAGCTGAGTCTCAGAAAGAAAAAGGTCATACACCAAGTGAGCGCCTCTCTTTATTTCACTCTGCACCTCTGTCCAAACTGAACTATATGGCAGTGAAGAGTCAGTGTCTTCTGGGGTAGTCAGACCTTGGACAAGTTACCCATGGCTTTGTATAAAGATCCTAACAAGTTCACTGCAATAGTGGTTAATAAACCACTGTCTCAGAGGTGATTTACCATGACAAGGAAGCATTTTCTTCCCGGGAGGGACATAGTAACTCTAAATTGGCATTTGCATTCAGTTTTATCTAACATCATTCAGTCTATATCTGTATGTTACATATTCCCTTCCAAAATGTGAGAAGCAGGTGAGGAAATGGAGGCAATTAATAACTTTTACCAAAGGGAAAATAATTATTACTAAAATCTTACATTATGCACACTGGGTTCCGCACTGTGTGGCAAAGCCTGTTTGGTGGAGCTGAACTATAATTAGGTCCATCCAGTAATTAAAACCCTTTGGAAAAAGGAGGAGACAGAACCATGTGACACTGAATTCCAGAATAATGTAAGTCACATTAAATTTCAATTTATTTACTCAGTTTGGACTAAGCAATGCTGAGCTGTCCTGAAAGTATCAACAGCACCAGACTCTACACAATAACCAAGGGTCACAGTTCTTCAACTTGGCCCGCACCATCAACCAAGCTCCTATTCTACATGAAGATGAGCCGTGTGGTTTAAATCAGTTACTCAAACTGTGATTTGGGTGATCCCTCCAGTCAGTACACCTGAAGATAAAAACAAGATCCCGGATTTCTCTCCACTCCATGCCAAAGTGGAGACAAGCAACACACATGAAAGAAGCTCCTTCAGCCCGGAATTAACAACGTTCAGCCGGTGCTCTTTACTTAAAGGAAGAAAACAATTAAATGAAACCTTGAAGTAATCTCATCCTGCCCGTTTAGCCTCTTTATCCCTCAATGTGTGGTGAGCAAGTGTGGCAATCAGGGCTAAGGCCTGCTATCATTCGGCCTTAATTTAAAAAGACACAAGCAGCAGAGCTGTGAATTAGAAATGTAGCTACGCACTACCCCTGATTAATTCGAGGCTCATGTTGGATTAATAACTCCAAACAAAGAACAAAAGGAAATTGTTATGCGAATTGCAGCCCTCCCAGGCCAGACAAAGGTCAAATCACAGGATTTCAATTTCATCCGGAGTCGCTTAATCAACTCCCTCAGAAGGAAGACCATGTGTGGTTCTGAAAGCCACTCATTGTAGTCCTCTTGTCGTGGGACCTGAGGGACGACACAGTCATCCTCTCACACTATTCTCAATCGCTTCTTCTTTCCCCTTTAATATGACAAAAACTTCATTATTACCAGGGATTAAAGAAGGAGAGATCTGCCCTGAAGAAAACATCCCAACAACTGCCAGTTTATAGAGGAAGCTGGACACTGCTGGCACCAAGCCTACACAGCTCGCTCCCTTTCCCCAAAAAGGTCTTCTCCAGCAGCGACCCAGGCCCCACCACCCCAGGGTGATGTCACTGGGCAGAGCACTGGGAGGGCTATGGTACTACAATACCAAGAGAAGATGAGATACAAAAGCTTCTGCCTGTTAAATGAAAGGAAAGTGAATGAAACACACAGTCTGTGATATTTCAGGTGTCAGAAGACAGAGCGCTCTACTGTGGCTAGCTTAGCAGCTCTCCCTGAGATGGGCACAGAGGTCCGAGTGCCTCAGGAGACCTGCCAGGCACAGCCACTCCTACCCCCGCCATTCTCAAGTTCATCTGCGTGAACTTCGGGGTTTTCTCCCCTGGAGGCTGAGGACTGCTGTAGGCTAACAGTGGCAGACTCTCATTAGCAAGACAGGTTTCAGTGGTTTGAAGATGGGATGACTTACACTGCAGCTGGAGCCCTTTTCACCCTGTCAACACCAGGGTGCCACTAGTGGGAACTTCTCAGGACCATTACAACATTGTCCTGTGGGATCAAGACCCAGTGCTCCTCAGAAAAATTCTAGAAAATTAGATAATTTTCCCAAAGGACATATATAATCTTTGGAGGATCACAAGGAGAATTTCAAGGCAGGCTTTTGGCATAATGAGGTCAGCATCAGTGTCTTATGGCAATGTTGGTAAATAGAATTATTATCTGGGTGACTCATTGGGGCACTTTATAAAGTCCCCTACAAAAGGACAGACCCTCAGTCACTGGGGACTGTTAAGACTTGTAACGTACAATCAGATGCGGCAGGATTTTCAGCCTCTGCCTTCTTCAGAGGCTGAAATAACAGTTGTCACTTTCATCTATTCTAGATTGAGTCATTTAGAAAATTAATTTATTCCTCTGAACTCCCATGGTGTTTTGTTAGGACTTCTTTTATTGAATGTAACATATTCTCATGTATATCATATTATTCTTTCATTTATTTAGCCCTTTATTCATTGAGCAAATATTGATTGAGTACCTGTCATGTGCCAGGCACTGTGCTACTCACTGGAGGTAAAAGGATGACTAAAAGCAGACAACATTCTTGCTCTCGTGGTCTTTACAGTTCAGTCAATGAGGAAGATAATCAAATGAATGCATAAATAGATGTAAAATTAAATTGTGTTCTGTATCACAAAGGAGAAGGACATTGTAACATGAGGTTTTAACCTATTAAGGGAGGGTGTGGGTGGTTTCCCTAAGAAACTGACACTTTTGTCTCTGAAGTGAAGCAAGATGAGAGAGTTCAACTCGGTAGAAAGCAAGAAGACAGAGGCAGAGATTCTATTGTCTGAGTGAGCACAACAAGTAGATTGGTCTGCAAGGGGCCTGTGCTTAGAACATAGGTGGCAAGGCAGAGAGCAGTGTGAGCTGACTCAGGGGAGGCAGCTGGACCCTAGAAAATAAAAAGAAGTCTTCTAGGCCAGCGTCATCCCAAAGACAGGAGAAAATATGAAATTCTCTAATAGGAAGCATCAAGATACAATCAGAATGTGTAGCCATTATAATATGCCGATCATCTTACAAGATCTCTAGTGGTTAAAAGCAATTCAATATTGTCCTTTCCCAGCGCCTACCACGATGCTTTGTAAAGTGGCATCTCCCTCTCAAGGATGTCGGCAGGGCTAATTCAGTACCAACTACTCCATAGGTATACCCCATGCCTGAGCCACGAACCTTGTTCAAAAAGACTATCTTCTCAGGAGGAGGAAAACCATTTTTTGAAGCAAAGTAATTTCAAGTAAATTAAATTGAAAAGCATTTTACTATGCTGTTTGTTCAATACCATTTAATGAATGAGTGGCTTTTACCTTAGCTGCACCGCTGCAAGATGGCAGCCAGCACCCTCACCCAAACTTCTGACCATGAGTAAAGAACTTGGGTGCTTTCCTCCCTGACATTTATGGCTCTTCTATGGGTTGGATGACTTCTCTCCGGAAAACAATGGTTTCCTTGTCAGAGACATCCAAAGGTGTAATGGCATGCCTTCTTGCAAATTAACCCCCGTATCTGAAACCTAAAGTTTTAGATTTCATTTTGATGGGTATCCAGAAGTTATAAATGTATCTATGAGTCACAATTCCCAGAGAGCATTCACCCAAGCTCTGTTTCTTATGGGACACGCAACTATCACGTAATGAGCACATTCAGGAAACAGATTCAGATGTTTGTTACACACGATAGAACAGCTGCATTGAGAGCTTTTGGAGGACCACTCTTCAAGTTTCTCTCAGAGCCACTTCATTTCCTTTCTAAAAAGCACGATTACTTGATCTGCATAGTTAATACAAACTTTGGGAATTAGATAAATGCTAAATTCTCCATGTTAGTCTGAAACCCAGGAAAGCTTTCCAAATACCAGATATAAAGTACACAATTATCTTGTAGACATTTTAAGTCTTATGGTGTGTGATTTGGAGAACAAAAATGCATCTCGGTACAGAACTTGTTGACTATCTTGAGGTAGTTTGTGAACACTACTTCAAATTACAGTCAACCAAATGAACAACCAAATTAACTGCTAAACTTGACTATTGCTTTGACTGAATTTTGACATTGGCATATACAGCACTAAATTAGGGGTTAGTTTAAATGTTTATCCTTAGAGTTGACATGGAAGAATCACAAAAATAACTCCCATTATTAGTTGAGCAATTAAATGTATCATAGACTCAGCTATATATATATGTGTATGTATGTATTTATTAACTAATTTAGTTTTAACTAAATTATTAAGAGTCACAAGGTGCAGGTATCTATCATCAATTAATTCAATATTTACTAAGTACCTGAGCAGTGAAAAAAACAAACATAATTCTTTTAGTTATCTTTGTGACATGTGAGGAAAATGTGACTTACAGAAATATGGAAATTGCTCTCTATCATATACTAGGTAAGTGGTAGATCCATGCTTCTGAAATTCAGTGTTAGGTTGTAACTATTCTTCTATGCTTTTCTTAAAATAGTAAGATGCGCTTTGGTAAGCATTTAGTTAGATTCCTTCATGCCAGAAGTTAATTTAGACTAAGATAAGTTCCTTGAGAATATTCTCAAGTTATTAGGATACAAAGAAGTATATTCATTATTACTTTTGTATTTTGAAATACAATAGAAATTAAGTTTAATAATTAGATGTTAATTATGCTTTCTAAGATGGCAAAGTTCTAGTTTATACACTGTAAGATACTTTGTTTTAAATTCAAAACAATTTCTTTCAATATATTATAGAGCATTACCCAATCAAAATATCAAATTAATTTTATATCAAGACAATGAAATTGTAGAGTCTATTTCATCTTCATTGCACTGTATTACATCAACTAAAACCAAACCAAATTTTACAGCGATACAAATCAATTTAGATTTAACTGCTAAATAACTACTATATGACAGCTAAGTAAGTAGTATAGCTTAAAATAACCACCCAAATTCTGAAAATATGGGAATTCACAGGCATGTGCTCAAAACAAACATTTTAATTTAAAACAAGTTCAGTTAACTAAATCTGACCACATTTCAGAGATTTTTAAAATAGATGCATCATTTTTCAACCATTATGTCCAAATTATTATGGTCACAGATACTGCCAAAGTAACAAGTGGAAGGGGTTCCATAATGTGTTAGGGTTGGACAGAATATGTAAAATTCAAAACAAAACAAAGAAAACTACAATCTTTAATCTCCTTAACATACCCAACCTGTCACTCTGAGCATTCAGAATTTTATTTGACCTAGTTATGAGAGTTACGAGGCCGAAATGTGAGCACTTAGATTTTCACTGTGCAAAGCAGAGTGAGACCCACACTGAGTTTCTCTGTCCTGTGGGGAATTTCAGAAATAGTTTCTCTAGAACATAATAACCTGTATGTATATTAAAATTGGATTACTGATAAGTAAAATAAACTGTAACCTGCATTCTGTAGTTGAACATTTATTTTAAATCCTTCCTTTTACAAAATTTTAAATGTGCAGTTAATTTTTAAATATTATTTAATAATAATATAAAGAAATCTGTGGAAAATATTTTTAAGATGTCATCTATCCCCCTTTTGGTGTCTAAAGTATAAGAAATATAAAAACAAAAGAAAAATGGCCCTGGCCAGGTGGTTTAGTTGGTTGGAACATCATCGTGTTCACCAAAAGGTTGTGAGTAGATTTGATTCCCAGTAACAGCACATACCCATGTAGTGGGCGTGATCCCTCTTTGGGGAATGTATAGGAGGCAATGAAATCGATATTCCTTTCTCTCCCTCTCTCAGAGTCTCTCTAATCAATAAAGATATCATTGGATGAGGATTAAAAATAAAATAAAGGGAAAATGAAACAAAAACAAAAGAGAAAACTCCAGAATAGAGGGTATCTGAGTGAAAGTGGAGGAGGGCCTTACACTTAAAAGTTAGCAATGGAGTAAGAAATGAAAAGATAGAAATCCATGGATGTGAATTCAAACAGTATGGCTGCCAGGAATCTGGGATGACAATAAACTCAGTGTGTGTCTTAAGGAAAGAAACCTATTTTCCAAACTCCAAAAAGGGGTCTCAAGGTTACAAAACAATGAAAAGAATCCAGTCTAGAGAAAAAAACTGAAAGTTACTATGTCAACTCTAGTTCTCTTGCTCAAATATCTTCATTTCTACTTTTTAAGACAATATATTTCCTGGAAGTTTTCCCAAAGATATTACTTTAGATATAGGGAACAGTGATGCTCTGTATGGTCCCAGTATTCACAGAGATGAGTCCTTCTTTGGCTGCAGACTGTCTACTCCTGCCTAGTGGTGCCTACTGCTTATTATAGGGAAGAGTAAAACACTCTCACACTGTAAAATTAGTCCGTAATCAATAAACAAATGGGCAATGACACAATACTGATAAAACTTCCAGTTATTCAGAAAATAAACTAGCACAGTTAAAACAATACCAATAACTACAACAATCACTGAAAATAAACATTTCATGGAATAAATAACAATACAGTTGGTCTCCATATCTGCAGTTTCTGCATCTGAAGATTCAACTACCCTCAGACTGCACATTAAAAAAAAAAAAGAATTTTACATTGTTACTGATGATACTATGTAGTAAAGCCTACAATGGCTGTGTCTGTATTGAACAGGTACAGACTTTATTCTTGTCATCATTCCCTATGTGATATAGTGTAACAACTATTTACATACCATTTATATGGTATTAGGTATTACAAGTAATCCAGAGATGATTTAAACTATATAGAAGGAGGTGCTCAGGTTATATGCAAACACTGACACACTTTATGTCAAGGACTTAAGCATCCTTACCTTTTTGCATCCTCAGGGGTCTTGTAGGCAACTTTTTTCAGAGACCCAGGGATGACCATACTCATATGTGGACACCTAAATTTCTCCTCAAATAAATCAGAAAAGTAAGCTGGCTCTCACTAAGGTGAATATTAAGATTGGCAGGAAGGAAATAATAAACATAGAACCTCTGTGTACTTAACAATTAGGTCCTGGAGGCCAGATTTGCTTTCTAATCTACGTGCCTATTAGATTACTATATTTAAATAAAATTTTAGCATCTGAACATAACCCAACACAGCTTAACTTTTTAAAAAGATTTTATTATTATTATTTATTTATCTTTAGAGGGGAAGGGAAGGAGAGAGGGAGAGAAATATTAATGTATGGTTGCCTCTCCTGTGTCCCCTGCCGGGAACTGGCTTGCAATCCAGGCATGTGTCCTGATTGGGAATCAGCCATGATCCTTTGTTTTGCAGGCCCATGCTCAATCCACTGAGCTACGCCAGCCAGGACAACTTCTTTTTCAATGGTTACATGTTGGGAACTGCCCTGCCTGGTTTCAGAAGCTATAATCCCCTATGGCTAAGGCTGAGTAAAGGACCTTGGGACCATAAGCCACTAAGGAGACAAAGCTTATCTTCCTTGTAGGGGCACCACCTCTGCCCCCTTTCACTTCACCCTGCCTGGCACCGGGGCAGATGACTGGTTAGCCAATGATGGGTAAGATTCCTCAAAAGAAGGACGACCTAAGACAGGCCTGGTCAGGAAGGGGCCCTCATGGAAGGACTTGGGGGGCTACAGAAAAAGGGAGTGATGGACCCTTGCCCTTTGGCTTTGACATAGCCTGAGTCCTCATTCTGTCTGCAGGAAGTCTCCTAATCTCACCTGCCTTACTTCCCCTGCCTGACTCAAGCCTGAAACAATGCCTTAAGCCTGAACCAATGCTGGAGGTGGGTAGGGCCCTGTGCTGGAAAGGTTCCCTAGGGTTATCAGGACTAAGAAAGAATGCATAAAATCCTATGAAGCCTACTTAGCTAATACCCTCAATTTAAATGATAAGGGTCCAAGCAGGAAGTGGATTTGTTCCCCAAAGTTTTATGGCCCTTTAACTATCTGACCCTGAGTCAGAATAAGCACTCAAAGTTCTTTGAATGTTATCAATTGTTTAATCATTTCTTCCTGACAATAACTGATGAGCTTTACATATACATCCTATATTTCTGTGCAAATTGAACCCAATAAAAGCTTGTCAAGGCAAGGGTCAAGGTGCTCTCCCCTTCAGAGACTGGCCCAGCTGTCCTATTTCCTCTACAAGACTCAGTACTCTGTGAGAATTTGTCTCATCTCATCCATAATGCCTCAGACCACAGGAATTGGGATCCACATCAGTTACATTCAACATAGCTACACTCTTAAAAAGCAGTAAGAAGCAAGCAAGATATCCCATGATATATAGGATGAGCATAATAGAAGGGGAAGCAAAGGAAAACTAAACTTTGTGTTGGCAGTATGGCTCTTTACTTTCCCGAATGAATGAGTTAGGTTGGCCATGGGAGGGGTGCTTCAGTGATACTTCCTGGACTATAGGAGACAACATGATCCTAACATGCAAAGAATTGCTCCAACTCTACCTTAGATGTTTTTAGTATAAAAAATTTCTTATCTCAAAAGAAAGAAGCCTAAAAAAAAATCTTACTCTCCCTCCACAAAAATCTTTGATTATAATTAGATGGCTGGGAAGTTCCCATATTGTGGATAGAATTGACAAAGCCTGACTCTGGAAAAGCTGTTGATTCTTGCAATGGGTGTTACATTTTGTGCAAAGATTTCATGAAAGTTCTCCACTGCACATCTGCAACAGAGTTAATGTAATCTCATCCACTCTGAGAAGAGGAAACCACCAAGGGAATGAGGTATCATCATTGCAAACTCACACCAGGCTCCAAAGACTTTGCAGTGATTGTGAATATAAAACCCTAGGCCACAGCAGCAATGAAGCATTAAGTAAGATTTATACACAGGTAAACTTTAAAAGTTAATCTGAAAGCCAGGTGAACCCATAAAGCTTTATATTATATTGGTATAGTTATTGTCTTATTGCTTAATATGGGTCCTTCATAGCAAAAAAAAAAAAAAACTTTCAAAATGGCCTTTGATTCACAATTTAGTACATGTTAACTCACTAAAACTCTTCATTCACATAGATAAAACTAGCAGACACCCATTCATATATCCCTTCTCTTGTTTAATTCCAGAGCAAGTCTGTTACTACCAAATGCTCCTATTTCCTCAAAACACATCTTCTCCCTTGGTTCAGACATTCCAGCCTACTGGACAAGACCCTTCACTTTTGCAATTCCTCATGATCCTTCTTCTTTGTGTACTTTATGTGTTATCAGGCCCATGACTTCAAGCACCATACACACAAAAAAGAACACTGCTTATTCAACTCCAGACTACAATATTCTGCCACCTTCCACAACATCACTTGGATGCTTTGCAGGCACCTAAAATTCAGAATGTTTAAAATTAAATTCATTAACTCCCCCTGACCCTTCTTAACACATTTACTAAATAAAACCACCATTGGCTTGAAACTCCACAGCTAGAAATTTAGGAATAATCCCAAACATCTGGGAAAAGATTAGACCCTATTAATATACCCTCCTGTACATCTCTCAACTTGCATGCCTTTCCTAGAGCACTCTACTTGGGGTGGAAACACAGTGAGATAAAATGGTCATCAGGAATGAGGATACCCCCTCAACATGCTTGCTAAAGGCAGTCTTCTTTCTGTGGAAAGGTTATTCAAGTTGCTATCTGAAGGTAATATAGCATGATATTTTTTAAAACCAAGATGAAAAGTCCTAAGGAGGGCATTATGGAAGCAAGACAGAGACACATACAGAGGCACTCACAGAGAACGCCCTTCACCATGTGCCCAATCTTCCATCAATCAAAATCATCTTTCTGCCCGCAAGTCACCTAATGTTAGAACTTGGAGGGGGGAAAGGGTCTAGTCAATGAACAGGTAAAAATGATCCATGGACATGGACAAGGTGGGCATTGACTGTGGGAGGGGAGAACAACAGGGGAAATTGGGACAGCTGTAATAGAATAACAATAAAAAAAAACAACAAAGAACTTAGCTGTGCCTTTTTAAGTTACCATGAACTCTTCCCTGCACCACTAATGTGCGCTACTCACACATTTCCCTGCTTCCGGTCTTGTTCCACTCTTAACTCAAATTTGAAAATGCAAACCCAATCACATCAAATATTTTCCACTACCCCCACAATTCTAAGGAAAGTCCATATTTTTAACAGGCTTCCAGGGCCTTCCCCAGTATGGTTCCTGCTAACTGTATCTTGCCTATTCTCTTTGCTAACCCATGGTTCTAACCTTGTAGTTCCTTGATTTCATCATGCTCTCTCTCACTCTGGACCTTTAAAAATGCACCTATGATTTTTGTCCTTTGTGGATGGGAGGAGCTTCCCTGGTTGCCTAAGTTATGACACTTTCTTCTTAGGCAAACTGTGCAGCCAAAACTACTGCAGCAGTCAACACTTTCTTAATGATAGCATTTAAAAATTGACCATAAGATCCCTGGAGGCAGGAGATCATAACTGTCCTATTCAGTAGGAAAATCCTAGCACTTAGCACAATGCCAGTCACACAGCAGGGACTTACTGAATCAATTTAGTTGGATGAATGAAGTTGGTAGTTTCTTTATAATATAAATTAGTAGGAGTCATGAAGAACAGTTTTAAAGTATTAATATATCAAATAGCTGAAATGAAGCTTTGTCTAAAGTTAAACTAAAAGGTGGACAGTTAGAAAAATATATGCTGAGTGTCTCAAAATGAGATGTGGCATGTTCCTCTAACCTCTTGTATTTACGTGCTGCTATGTTGGAACGATAAACAGACTAATTTAAAAATCAAATAACAGACTCTAAGAAGTTGCAACAATCCCTGGATTAGTACAGCATGATAACTAAAGGATCTGCTATATTAAATCATGACAATAAAAGTAAAATCCCTCCATCTTTTCTTGGATTACATTTAGAGCTCAAACCAGAGAGCACTAAATGAATAATAATGAATGTATGCATCTGTGAATGATTGAGGATTGAATCACATTTTAACTGGACTGTATTTGTAAGTCCCTTTGGGTGACATAATTATAATTCAAGCCATACACTAATTGGCAGTAAACACCTACTTACTATTTAGTCAGTTTGATATATATATATATATATATATATATATATATATATATATATAATTTCTGAAAACAAATAATAGAAGGGGCACTTTATCCAAAAAAAAGAATGTTAAGAACCTAAATCAACAAATGAGTTCATGCTACTTAGGAGCAAAACCAACCATATTATATAAATAAATACACATATTTTATTTTAATAAGAAATAATGATGGTGGGAATATATTCATATATAGAGACACAGCAAGAAAATTTAAAATACAGTTTTTCTCCCCAAATAACATTTGTAATAACAAATTTACACTGTTTTACATTATATACTTCTTAGCAATTTTTCATAATTTAAAATTGAGATGTCTCTTCATCAGTTTTATAGAACAGTTAAATGTAGCTTAATGGGGTATTTACTAATATCTAAAAGTTTCCCAATATTTTATTTGTATATATAAAGCTCCATTTTCCCAGCTTTGCCTGACCAATGAATCCGTCATTAATTGGCATGAGCTCTTAATTGCATTTATATTTTTTCAAAACGTTGACCATTAACTTCAAATATTATTTTTCTTTTAAGCTTCTATGCCTTTTTTAAGGTCCTGAATGGAGAACAAATAAAAAAACAAGCCCTGTAAGATTTCAAACTATAGTACTTGAATATAAATTTGTTTTATTTAAATAGATAATCAACTTTGAACACTGTGTTTTGTGAGGTATTGTTGGGTAGCTCTATTAAATTAAAAAGTTAAGAGACATCTATGGTTCAAACTTATCACATCTATGCTGTGCTTCACATGTGCCAGGTTTTGTTCTAACTTCTCTATATGCGTTAACACATGTGAAGTAGGTGTTTTCACCTTTGTGTTACAGATGGAACACGGAAGCCCAGGAGGGTGAAGTTATATGTCTCCTTACAGGGCAGGTAGAGGAAGGGGCTCGGGTGTAAATTGAGTCAGTCCCACTCTGGAGTCCATGCTCTCCATGGCTGTGCTGTGCCAACTCTGTAGAACACAAATAGTGGTAATTTTTGCCTAGTTCATGAACAAAAATATGCTCTTCCGAGTATGATGTTCTGATGTATGCTAGTTTCTAACTTCCAAATTACTAGTCTTCTTAAAAGTCATTTATAAATTATTATCTTAGTACAATGACTGCACTAACCCATAAAATTCTATATAGTGCTCCGTTTCTATGCATCTTGAGAAATCAGAATAACTGACACCCAACACACCAGAAGAGAAAAAGCCTCAGTGTAAGTCACTACGGCTGGAGAGTCCCAAGAACTGAGGCAGGGACCACATTGTGAAGAACTATGGTGCCGCTATGCCTTCTTGATTTTATTCAGAGGTAATGAGCAACCAAAAGTGTTTTTAAATATAGGCATGACAGAGTCAAATCCATATTTCTGAAGGATTCTAACAAGGGAAATATTGAATCTAAGCTGGGGGCAAAGATATTATTTAAGTGCTGTTGCTAACTAAGATATAAGGAGGCCTAAGTTGAAGTATTTAGAGTGGAAAAGAGGGGAACTGGACAAAAATCAACAAATATAGTAGATAGTTTTGATTTAGCCACTTATAATACTGGGGCTACTAGTGAGGTAATAAATTATGGGAAAAATTACAGTAACAGCTAAAATTATATAAACATCAATGTTTTGACATTTGGTTTTCTAAAAAACAACCATATTCAGCACAAGAATAAGCCACAGTGGTGAAAAAAGAGATAACATTATAAATATTAGTTTTCTTCATATGTCAATGTCATTATGACATTGAAAATCCATTAAAATCTGCATTTTTGTATAGCATTTAAAATAATTTAGTTCCTGAAAGTACTAGTACTTAAAAAAAGTTTACCTATAAAAAGTCATCTAGCATAACCAATAAAATATTGTTATAGCAAAACTTCAATATAATACATTAGAAATTTAAGATTGAATATATTTTCCTTGTTCAATTTTTTAAATACGAATATAGGTAACATTTTTAATAGTAAATTTTGTATAAAGAATTAGATCAGTGTGATAGCACTTCCTGCTGTTAACTGTAGCAGCTACTAACAAATGACTTTTAAAATTAACTCATTCATTCATTCATTCAATAAGACCGTGCTAGATGAGTACTGATTGGGTAAAGCTGTACTGAACTCTTTGGACAGTCTAAGTGAAAGAGAAAGCATGATTCCTGTCTGAAAGAAATTTAAAATTTAAGGAAACTAAACACAGGTACACCTCTTTCTAACAGCAACAACTGAACATTTTTTAAACAAAACATTTCATTTAAATTTTCAGACTATATCCTCTTCTACCACTTACTAGGACTAAATACAGCAAACAGGTCATATATATCACAATTTGTTACACTTGAATTTTGCGAGGGTCTTCTTGGCAGGGGAAGTATGAAAAGCTCTAAAATGTGAATTCTCAAACTGGATGCTGAATTTGGGAAGGTCCTAAATTACATTTGTGAAAAGAAGGTCTATAGGTTTTACCAAAATTTCAAATGATTCCATGATACCCAACAGCTTAAAAATCACTGGGTCTTTTATCTAAATAGGAAATGAATCTAAGCCACATTTTTCCAAAGCCAGTTGAAGTAATGTTTCTAATTTTTTTCCCAAATGTCTTTATGATTTTACTGCAGGATTGGAAATAATAAAAGATCACCCAAAAAGCACTGCCATAAAATTGCTCATAAAATACCTAGCCAGTCTTGAAATTTTCAGTTGTAAAATTCAAGATTTATATAAATTATTTATTCAGGATTTTTGATGTCTGACTTTAAAAAGTACTTTGAAACTCTAGGATCAATACAAACTGAAATTATTTTAAAAATTATCAATCTAGGCACTAAATAAATAATAGTTAAAGTCTCTATGCTTTTATGAGAATCCAAATTATGAAATCATTTTAAGCCACAATTTTCTGCAGTGTCAAAATGTTCCATTTAGAAAACCAGAGGTTTCATCTAGACAGAATAGTTCTCATTGACTTTCCAAAATAATCTATGTCTATAGACATAAGTACACAGTAAATGAGAAGGTGGTGATTAACATTTTCAGAAATAATAGAATTTCTTAGGACTTTATTTAATATCTTGTGGAGCATGGTGAGTAGGAATCAATCCAAATTCCCAGGGAATTTACTTGTAAGTCATACAAATAAAATATGTAATCTTAAGGGTCTGCAATCAGTACCTTTTTTTCTACCAAATGTAGCATAGTTGCATGAAAGACAGATACAGTGCCACCTCACCCTACACCTTGCTTGGATTGGAATTAGGAGTAGATGAGAACCTCGTCCTCCTGTTTTCAAGGATGCTTAGTTGGGATTTGCAATTTGCAAATAAATGTTTCTACAACTCATATACAAATTTTAAAGTCCAGTCTCTATTCAGAGACCCTAAATTTAGGATCATCAATCTCAGCCATTAGAAAAACATAACTGTTTGAAAATCCAGGTAATTTTCATTTACTCTGATGGAGAAAGTGAAGCGTTTCCAACATGCTGATAGTCACATAGTTATGATTATTTTAAAGCAAGCAAAGAATTCTGTTGAGCTTCGAGAGAATGAATGAGAAGGTATTTCATTTTTCCAAACACCCTTCTTGTTTCTCTAACATGATACAATGAGAAACAAAAGGCAGATTATTAAATCTGAAATGACGCTACTGGTTTCTCTCCCCTCTCTGGATGCCTCACCCGCTTCGCCCACCTCGCCCTTGCCTCTCAGCACATCTGGCAACCATGTGTGCTAGTGCTAATGAAGACCTTCCTGAGTGAGTTACAATTAGTTCCGACGGCCACGTGCTTTCCTGGGCAGTACCAAAGTCAAAGACCGGAATGGGGGTGAAGGAGAACCAAGAACTCTTTCACATCACAAAACAGAACTCTCCTCTGCCCTGAGACTCTTACCACCATCACTCCAAAGGAATTTTTGGAAAAAAAGGCATAGGCAAATCCTTTCAGAGTTCCCTCCTTCCTTGTCTCCAAGCAGCAGTTTACCCAGCATGATTGAATGCGACAGGCCAGCAACAGAACTGATCCTTTGAACAATAGAGGATTGTTAAACAGATGCCATTTCCCCTTTTGGTCCACTGTCATACTCAACTAACAATTTTATCTACTTTAATAAAATAAATTTGGGTGTTTACCTATTTGATGGATTAGAGGGAACTGCGGAAGCAGATGTACTGCACACAATTAAGCTGCTTGAAAACACAGACTTTTGTTTACCCTAGGCCTCTTCCCCCTTCTCAATCAAGGTACTAATAGAGCTGTTTTAAGTTTCAACAAGGACCATATTAACTGTGGGTCTCCACATGAAACAGAACACTAAAGCCCAGCATCTCCTGACCATGTAAGTACACACAGTCTCCCAAATCCTGTTTTACATTTCTGTCTCAAATCACAGTCATTTCTTTCCAATGCTTTTTTTCTGTACCTAGAAAATTATGAGCTCTCAATAAATACTAAATAATGGCAGCAACAGTCTTTGCGAGAGGATTCTAAATGACTCTCAGAGTAGAAAACTTAATAGAATTATTTTTGGCCACTTGTACGTAAACCTCATCTTAGTGACATCTGGTTTTTAAAATTTTACCAACTTGGGTCTTTTTATTTGCATTTAGCCAACAAATGATAACAACCAGTTTCCATTTCAGCCTATCCTATAAGCTCATGCACGCACAATCAGCACACAAACCCCTATGCCTATGAACAGTTAAAAAAAACATTTACAAATAAAAAATTTAAATGACAAAGAAACTGCTTTCCTATACGATCCTTTGAAGGTATTACAATGTGTAAGCATCTCTAAACCAAAGAAACATAGCAATAAAAAAAAAAAGCATAGAAGAAAGCTATGGAAATAGTTTTTCTTCTTTTAACAGAAATCAGAACTACAAGTACACATTCAGGAGGAGTGACTGCAAATGAAAGGCAATAAGCATATTAGGTTAGAAACATGACGTGCAGTCCTTCAACTCATATGGCATTATATGTAAGTAAGTTATTGATAAAAGAGAGAAAAACCTCCCCTCATTACCTATAAATGAGAATATTTTAACTTTACAGAAGTGCAGTTTCTACAGCTACTTCTGTCACTGCCTCCCCTCATCGTCCCAAACGTGAGGCTGTTTCACCGAAGGGCCCCACCCCCCAGACTGGAGGGCGCTTTGCTCTTCTGGGCTGTCCCGCTCTTTGCTTCCACCCCTACGCCCCAAACCGATGCCTGTTCCTCTCAGTAACATTAAATTAAAACAAAAACCAAAACCCTCTGCCGATCTCTTGAACGTTTTTTTAACATGCCAGGATATAACCTTAGTGAAAGGAAAATGTACACACACACAAACACACACAACACACAGTTTTTTTTAAATTGCTTTAACTGCAGTGATGAAAATCTTGACATGTATCAACATTTCCAAACGTCAGTAGAATTCTAAAGTACAGAATAAGTTAGTTAGAAACACAAACGCTGTGTTATAGAATGACATACTTTCCACCATTATTTTTCTTTATTTTTGCAAATAGGAAGTTGACTTTACTAGCAACAACTACAGTTAATGACAACCCAGTGAGTCATTGCCTCCTGGGTCTTAAGGAGGGTAGTTCCATGTCTAAATGATCATTAATGCCACTAAACATTCCAACACTACACTTACTTAACAGCTTTGGGCACTCAAACTCTCAAATGCTTCCAGTGTACCTCACCAAATAATTAAATGCCGCAAAGGCACACTGACCGGGTTAATCTGCTAGGGAACTGACTGGGATGGCTCAGGCCTATCTCTGGAGCACTGGGTCCATCTGTATATTCACATTCACCAATCACTTTATGTGTGGGCATTATGTTTTTATCAACGTGAATTATATAAGCTGTATAAAAATTCAGTGCCCAGTCAGCCGCTCCCCTGTTTTGGTTGACAACTCCTCTCAAGTCCTCATGCTGCTAAGCTTTGCCCTGCAACCCGCTGCTGCTGCTGCTGCTGCTGCTGCTGCGGTGAATCGAACTGCTTCAAAAGGTGATTCAGATTCATTTTCATAAACCATGGAGTCGGGGTGATATATATTATGATCAGAGAGAGCCCTTCTCTTAATATTTCAGGGGGAGAGCCAGAGGAAAACTCAGGAAAGTAATAGTCACCTATTGGATAACAACTTTAAAAGTTACTTAAAACTGGTAAACATAAAAGGATCTGATTACTTGATAATAAAGGATTCTTTTATTCTAGGTACAGATGTTTAAATTAGCACACACATTCCATTCTTATCTCTCTTAAATTCAGCAGAATAACTGTAAGTCTTTACAAGGCATGTTATCAATGTAAAAGCAATAAAAAAGTCACCTTCTTGTGAATTACTATATACAGTATTTCACAAGAATGGCACTCACACGTTCCAAATGAACAAGGTTGCCTGTTTAAATTGTAGGCCACTGCCTTCACTCTTCATCGGTTAGCCTCAGCGAGAGGGGGGAGGGGCAGGGAGAAAACAAACCATTTTTCTATCATTTGAACTCTGTTTGACCCTCGCAAGCTATTCAAGTAAGCACTCAAGACAATTCAAATAAATAACTTGAATACACGTGCACAGAGCAGACATAGAGATAGCAAAAAGTGAATGAACCCCGATGAAGTAGGTAGGCTGCTCTCCACAGATGAACCATCTTAGCGGTTTCTCGGCACCGCCATTGACAGCACAAGTGAAATTCCCATTTATAGAAAGTAACACCATGTCATGAATTTCATCAATAACTCTGTGAATCAGGGCATAACAACTTACCGTGAATCCACTACAGCTAAAAGAGCTCCCTGAGTTAAGAAAAAGAGGGAGCTACCTTGTTCCCATAATAACTTAAAAAATGTAATTCACGATCATCATTATACCGGGGGGAGTGTCAAGGAGGCTGGCAAATATAAAATGCAGTGCGAAGTATATAACGAAATATATCATTTAAGTGATATTTAGTTTAAAATTTTCAAAATATTCATCTTAAACTTATTTCTATTCCAACAGCTAAATATAAAATTTTATGAAAAGATGTTACATCTCATAAATGTGTACTTGTACATATCTATAGCTACAAGAATTATTTATTCATCTCTACTAAAATATTTCCTCAAAATAGAGACTAATTGGTGTCTGTCTAGCCATTTCTAACACTATCTCTCCACTTTCAGGGTACTACATGCTATAGTTTTAGATGTATGCTTAATGATAGTCTTATTGGATCTTCTGCAAATCTTTTTACACAGAACCCTGATAAAAGCAGTAACACAAACTTGACTGGTAAATGCATAAAGAATCACGCATGTCGTAAATACTTTAGGATGCTGTCTAAAGCCAGTCATTTCTCTCTTTCCCTCAAAAAAAGATGCACAAGGAGAAAAGAACAGAAATGAAGATTTAAAACAGGAAAAACCTACTCTGTAAATTTTCTTAACGTTTAGAGAGCTTTACTCATACAGTTGGTAGAAACACAAACAAAACTCTACCAAAATTAACAGAGGAAGATAGATATAAATGAGTCACTGAGTAAACCTTTCTTTCAGCCAGAAGCCATGGGGATGCGAAGGTTTCTTCACAGCAAAACATGTGCCTTGAGTTCCCAGAAAGTTCTGTCAGTGGCAAGAACTTGGGAGTCAGTGGTCCTGCACATTCAGCCCACCCAGGCTTCCCTGTTACCTTCCGAAGCAGTGACAATATCAACTCTAGAAACCAATTCAAGAGGGAATTGCGCAGCTGCAATTTTCGGTGACCCACAGGGTAGCATTTCACCAGTCCTGAGACGCGTGACTTGGGGAGTTCCACTGTCACATCCAAAAATCCTAACAGAGGCGCTTCCCTTTGTGAAACAAATGAATTAAGCAACCAAAGATTGCCACATTCACAGGGCCTGTTGACATACTTGGGACTTCAACCTCCACTTTGTTTTGTGTTTGTTCAAAAGAGTAAAAGATTCAGGTAGAGCCCAGTATAACTCAAGTAAAGCAAGAAAAAAGGCAAAAAATGTTTTGATGCAGTACCCATGGTGGGAAATTACGTATTTTAGTTTTGAAGCCCAAGTAAAAATAATTCAAATTTGTACCATTCACTCTTGTGTGGTTTGTGCTAGAGAATGAAGGAAAATTGGTTTATCCACTATTTCTGAGTCATCTGAGCTATAATCTTTTCATCAATATTTATAAACCCCCCAGTCCTGTTTATAGATGTGTATCAATAACATGAGCTTCCACCAAGCTGCAGAACTTCCTATGATTTTTATGTGGATATACTAATTAAAAGTTATAAATTTTTGTTCTCACAATTAAACCGGCCTTTAAAAGCTATTTTATTTATTATATTTTCTTCTTATTCCTGGCTTCAAAATAAGAAAAATTACCTACATCGATTGCATAGCCTATCCAATCTAAGTTTTATCAGGAAATAGATTTTAGGAGCTCTTCCCCCTCCTCACATCCCTGGCGGGATAAAATACCACTTTTAATGGTAAATACTGAAGTCAAAAAAGTGAGCAATCATGGAAACTGTGAGTTTTCACAACGCGTGTGAGTCACTTATATCCCCAGAAGTAATGAAGTCTCCCGAAAAATCATAGACATTTAAAAAAACCCGATAATTTGATGGTTTTTTCCTGTGTCTAAGTATGATTGGCTATGACTAAATAATTTCTCAATTGCTAGACTGAGACAAGCCAAAACAAATAGCTTTTAAAACTAAAGTATATTGTGTGGTGGTGACTGTTCAAAGTGTCATTGAAGTCAACACTGGATAGGTAACACTGAGATGAGTTTGAAGCAGAAGGCTAGTCTTGGATTCATTGATTATAGGGGGAAAAGAAACTTGGCAAAACTGCTGCAACTAAAAATGCCAATGAAAAATAAAATATTCTTATTTATATATTAACACACATGATATGGTCTATATTTAATAAAAAAGAGAAAAGATATATACACTTAAGTTAGCTAATGGTCAAATGATTGCAAAAACGGTAGAATATTTTTCTAGCTATAACAATGATGCCAGAGTAATCTCACCACTTTCAGGTCAACGAAAATTTTATCTAAATCCCACAATACATACATATTAATTTCCCCTACTCCTTTTAAATCTTTTATGTTTCTTCTACAGACAAAAACACAAGGAGGGTAATGTATGAAATATACTTAATTAAAACACCAGAAGAAAAACCATCTATGTAATCAAAAAACTTTTATCAATTGTCTCTTTTGTCCAATCCGAAGTAGCCCGGTAGGAAGCTAAACTACAGTGGAAGCAAACACTTGTTTCCTAACCTTGCTCATCTTAATCTTATGGGAACTAGGTAGGTATACCATTTTTTTTCAATAAAAATTTAATTCAGGCAAATGGGATCACACAGGCAAGTGTCTAGCATCACCCTGGTTCAATTATGTTAGGGATATTTTTCCAGGAAGATAAAATGGTTTCTGTATGTTTGAAACGTACCGCTGTGATAACTGTATGGTGGGTGTTTAGTACATAACTATGGATATATTATGAGACAAATCCAACAGACAAGCATGTGGGAAAAATTTAGTTCTAAATATTACTTCTTTACGAGTTGGAGTTAGAAAAATAAACAGAAATTAAAGTCGAAAATGCCCACAGTCCTAACATTCTCACTGCATGACCTTAGACAAATTACTTAACAGTCTTGAATTTCTATACTATAAAATGGCCTGTGATGAAACTTCATCAAGAGAAAAAGATAGCAAATTTATCAAACATAAATTTCTTGTAAATACTTGCGCATGTCAGCAAGGACATAATTGTAGCAAGATTATTATATTGTCATAAGACATTATGTCCCTCGGTTGCTCATAATCTACATGAAGATGTATTGATAACTAAAAAAAAACACACATGTTTTTGATGTTTTCCCACATGTAGTAAATATTTAACTGAACTTTAAGTTTGCAATACTTATTTAAAACTAATTTAACTGTTTGGAATACTCATCATTGAGAAAAAATATTTGTAAATGATACCAAACATTTAATAAATTAAGTATAATTCTAAAGAATATTTTATGATTATCAGTCATGAAAGTATACCAATATTTCTCAAATTGGAAAACCTGGGCATCTAGGAAAAATTTTGTATCTATAAAGGAACCAGAGCTGCAGAATACTGAATATTAATTTTAATTCTCCTGGGGGCCTATATAAGGCGGGTTTTCCTAGCTTCTGAATCCTGAAGAGCTTTGTATCAGAAGATCCCTGAGTACTTGTTAACTGAGCGACACCTATCTTAGGTATGTGTGCATTTTCAGTTCTCTATCGTAAACAAGGAAAGTATTTGTCAAGATGAGAATACTGAAATGAAAAACTCCAGAGAACTGCTTTCTAGAGATATCAAGAAAACTGTCAAATTCCTGGATTCAGAAGGCAGAGGGAGAAATCAATTTGGGGCTGAAGAAATGCTGTTGCAGTATTTGAAGTTCCTTTGATTAAAGACCGTGTCTCTATCATTTCTTTCTTTGTCTATCATCTCTATCTCTATTTATACATAGACATATTACCATAACTACATATGTTAAAGTCCTTAAACCATTCTTATGAATGAATAACTGAAAGAAAAAGTAAATCACTTCCCAAACTGTTCACACTGACAGGAGCATAATAGTGAACAAAATGTTGAAAGATCCTTATAAAAATTAAAACACACATAAAACAAACAATGCTGCCCAGGCTCAAGATAGAGCAAGAGGTTGAAGTGAAAATTAGATAACATGCTTAGATAAAAATGTCTGTAGTTGGCTATAAAAAAAATAGTCAGTAAATCTTTAAAAATACTACCCCTAAATTTCAGAGAGTCTTGTGATAAACGAGAAAGTAATGAATTTGGGTAAGACTTGCTTTATTCCATATAGTGGTTAATAATAAGTTATCACTGTTGCTTAGAGCTGCATTTCAACATGAACATCAAGTGCACTACAAATAGCACCACAGCCTTGAATGAATAACTAAAGTTTTTGTTTAGCATCTACCATGCACAACATACAGTCCTGAGCACTTCACCTGCGTTTTAAAGTGATTGACCAACACTGCATTTAACCCTTTTAAGTATGTCTTCAAATACCATGAAATCAAGTTAGTGTAGAATTGGAGACAAATAACATTTATTACAAAAATAAGGGACAAAACATAAACACACATAAGGCATATAAACAAAGAAAGCAAATTTTAGGAAGACTTAGTATTATTGTTAGTTTTAATAAATATTCTTTAATTTTAGCATAATAATATCAGTATGTACATTTATGATATTATACATACAAGGTACTTATAAAGCAATTAAAATTGATAAAACATATTATACAATATTTATTTTAATTTAGTACTTATTGAATATTTCCTAATATTCACAGTAGAATCTAGAGTTCATAATACATCAAGTGTGCTATGCTAAAAAAAAATTTGGAATATTTTTTGACCAAACTTGTTCTGTTCTGAAGTTGTCTGACTGGACTTTTTACCATTTCTATAGATGATGTAATTAAAATGTTCTCCATATCCATAAAAATTATTTACCCTTTTAAAAAAGTATACCTAGTACCAGTTGCTCAATGATAGTCTGCCCCAGTGAATTCTACAGTTAAGTTGCATGTTGTGTAAAAAACTGCTTCCTCTTAACTGTTTTGATCATGATATTTGACTTCATTGGGCATTTCATCACGAAGAAAGGTAAAAAATTACACAAGTTAAATGTACTTTTCGTTGTCATCATTGGCCCATACAGAGAATACTTTAAATTAGAATTTGAACTTTTACTCATGGAAACAGCATAGTGCTGGCATTTGTAACTCCTTATTTGTCAATAATTTCACTTTCCACTTTTGGGAAGCACGCAGAATCCTCAGCAAATGTGTTTCTCAAAGAATGTGTTATGTAATAATATTTATCAAAGTTTAATCGTCATATCCTAAATACAGTATTAATACAGGAGATATAGGAACAGATAACCCAACACTGGATCACCTACAAACAGTGGTGATTGCTCTCCACCAGAGGCAGAGCTGACCTTAGGATCACACCATTGCAAACCACCTAAAGAAGAGAGGAATTGTCTCCACAGATTTTCTGGTCATACATTTCCTGTGGAAAGGAAGTAATTGTTTTTGTTTAAAGGAAACATCCTGGCTTAGACTGAGCAGAAGTCCCATTTTCTGTCAACAGAAGACAAAGGAGCGAGGTTAAAAGGTCAATAAATCAAAAGACTAGCCCGTATCTATCAGGCACCTAGTGTGCAAGTGTTGAGGGCATCAAGAAAAAATTTCAGAATGTCTGAGTTAATTGTCTCACTTTGGTCCAATACTCTGCATTCAGTATAGGCATAATATATAAACAGATTACTGACTATGTAATAAATGTCAATACCTACCTTTTAAAACAAATCTCAAAGTCTATAAACTAACTTTCTGATTCAAAAGAAAGCATGGCGCGACTGAAGCAATCTTCTGCTCCACCCAAAAACGTTCGATTGGTCTAGCAGAATTTTCCTACTGATGTTCTCCAGGGGTTACGGCAAAGGTCCCCAGAGTCCACTGTGCGTTTCTTTGTTTTCCATAATCTACCAATGCATGGGGGGTCCTCAGACAATTATACATCGCCCGAAGCAAATCTTTCCTGATCTACGTGAGTTTTCTTCTTTCTGAATATGAACATGTTTATAGAATTAGAAATAAAGATATAAGTGTAAGTTATAGTTACCTCAAACTTTGGATTACTTTATTACTTTTTAGAAATGGGAGGAGAATACTTTTATTGTCTTATGTCTTTTCCATTAGTACAAGTAACAATAAAGTTAATTATATAACATTTTAAGTAAAGAGATCCATCACATATATTGCTTTCATTGCTTTCAATTTTATCTTATAACAAGGCATACATGCTTCTTGGATTAAGGTTAAAGGTTAAATTAAATAATCCATCCTAGAAATATGCAAGCAAGTGTTACTAGGCCTTCTATAGTAAACATTCAAATAAATTATCTATTATAGTATTGTTGTTATTTTATAAAAGGAATAATTGTTGTCTTTAATAGCACAATTTGCCTTGGACAATCAACAACTTTCATATTACACATATCAAAGTACATGGATATGCCTCTTATTTATATGTGTGCACAAAATATATTCATTGATTCATTTAATAATCAGATACTGAGTACTTTCTACATGCTGGATACTATGACAAGTACTAGAAAACAAAGATGAAGAACATAATACCCTTACTCAGGAAGCTTATAGTTTAGCAGGTAACTATAGCATAATTCTGTTACACCTAATAGATAAGTGTAGTATAATATGTTATGTGCAACAATAGAATTATGCACAATATATATATTTTTTAAAGCCAAAATACTTCTACCTTTTCTAGACTAAAAAGGGCAAGGAGGATCACAGAAGACTACAGATTAAGACTTTAACACTTCACCCTGGCAGGTATGTCTCATTGGATTGAGAGCTGGCCTGTGAACCAAATGGTAGCAGGTTTGATTTCCAGTCAGGGAATATGCCTGGGTTGCAGGCCAGGTCAGAGCTGTTGGGGGTGCACAGGAGGCAACCACACATTGATATTTCTCTTCCTCTCTATCTCCCTCTCCTCTCCTCTCTCTAGAAATAAATAAAGTCTTTTAAATTGACTTGAATGCTTAGAGACATTCTCTCAATGAGGCAAGCTCTTTGTCTGAAGTATGTATGTCCACTGTCACTATGGAAGGAAGTGGGCAAAGGGTATTTCCATCTCTGTGAAAACTTCAAAATGTTTGACTCAAAAGCTCAAAACAACATTTAATTCTGAGTCAAAAATTTTTCTGATTCTATCTAAATATGACTAGTATTCACCATTAAGAATTTTGCTATCTCCTTGACTTGCTACTCCTGCACCTAATTAGAACTAAAATGCATCCTTGATTGACTATGTGTCAGCCAAGAGACCATCCCATCACCCATCACAGTGCCTAACGTGTAGTATGCGCTCAATAATGAGTATTTGTTGAAGGAACAAATAAATGAATGAACTCTCAGTCCCTAACCACCTTGGGAGAGCTCTGGACAAAAGTAAAATACTCAGCATTGTTAATGAATGTAGCACGCTTTCACTATTTTTTATGTATTTCCGGGTCTGGCATACACATTCAGAAGTCTCATTGTGGTTCTGAAACAAACAATAGATTTCAAAAGAATCTGAGCGGGACTTGCAAACGACTAAGATTTGCAAAATGTCATGCTAGCATTGTATGGCCATGTGTTCAGCAAACCACAGTAATTAAGAGAGAGGACCCTGAACCCCCGCTGCTTGGGATGCATTGGAGACCACAGCCCGAACTTGCCACTGACTGTTAAGTTCCTCCACCTCTCAATGCCTCAAGCTTTTCAACTATAAAAAGGGAGTACAACAATGCCTCCCTCTTAGGGTTGTTTTAAGGATTAGTGGGATTAAATATCTGAAATAACTTTAAACAGCACCTGTAGCTAGCAGGCACTATTGGAATTTGTTTACTAAATCAGCAGTCATTTAGAAGTCAACTTTCTTACAGATGGGGACAATGATAACCGCTATGTACATCCGTTGAATTAAATTTGGCAGTTCCTTCCTGTGGCTCTTTTCAAATTTCAGTGTGCAGCCCAGAGATACTCGGAAATCAGTGTGTACGATTTTCGTTCTGAAGCTGACTTGGTCAAAAGTGGCAGCCGCACAGGTGTGCTTCAGCTTTTGTGAAACTCTGGTCTGGACGGGGGAATCCCTCCCCCAGTTTCAGTCTTATTCTTAGGATTCCCTACTCATACAATCTGAGTGTGTTTTTTTGTGGCCAACTTGTTGCACAGATTCCCCTCTGTTTTATATGTTTTGGTTTATTCCACAGCTATTATGAGACTGCTGTCACTCTGGCTGTTTTGGTTTTGTTGTCTGTATTCAAAGGAGGCCTGTGGTTGTGTCTATCCCCAGCGTCTGTGTTTCGAGTTGTGCGGTTTGCCCCCTCTGTCTCTCATCATTGCTTTTGGCTCAGTCCCTTGACAGGAAATGAGAGATTTATTTTATCTGGCTTGAACTACATTGTTCCTTCCTGACTACTGGTGTTACTTCACTCTAAATAACATGACTTTGTGCTCACAGTCTGCCCAAGGTCAAAGCCTGAGGGTAATAGACACATTTAAGAGCAGGGGAGGAGAATGAGAGTCTAACCAGAGTGGAGGAGTGGGCAAGAATAAAAAAAAAGTACTGATGCAAAAGTTAAACTTGCAGCAGGTCTAAATTTTCTGGCGGGCTTGAAATGGAATCTGTTCTCAAGAGCTGAAAGGAAAATCCCCCCCCTTCCAGATGTTATCAATTTACAGTGACACTATGAAGGGATCTAGGGCTGGAATTCAAGTTTAGTTTTAAAAGAAAGCATGAGTTGTCTGGAAGGAGGGTTTACAAAGTGTATTGATATCTATGATATCATAATTGTAGTGTGTTTTTAACAATTTAAGTTAAAACAATTATTGGAATTCAAATGTCCCTCTTTGGCTTGACTCAAAAACATGGAATTGGGACAGTGCATACAATTAATAAAGGCAAGTTAACTATTTTCAAAAGTTAAACTTAATAAATGATACTCGAACTTGGAACTTAAGGTCATACAAATTATTTAAGATTTTGTCTGAATTTAAGCATAAACAAGAGTTCGTCTGAACCGTATCTCCTGACCTATTCATGTTTTTTCTTGCCCTCATTTTTCCCCTTTCAGGGTGTGAATAAAACTTTCTTGGTTTCTTCAACTCCCTCTAGAATTTCAAAGGGTCAGCAGGATGACCACCCAACAACATGGCAAAAGAAAACATCTCAGTTTCACTGGTCACACCACAGGCTGATGTGAACCTCCCTGGGACACTTTAAAAGATTGCAGGACAGGGAACAAACTGGCTAATCTAGACACATATTTTTTCCTGTTCTTTTAACAGATTTTCATGCCATTTAATAATAGTTTTGCCTCAGGAAAGTGAATGTAATGAAAATGAACTTTAAATGAAGCCAAAAGGATTTAGGTTACAGGTAAGGCCAGATTTTGCATGCATAAAATCATTTCACATGGGTATTCCATTTGGGGGGAAGGGGTGATGAAATCCTCTTTGCTAATGATCTTTCTACACGCATTTCATTATATACAGTAAGTCTGATTTATGCTGCAGATGACATTGGGGATGAGGACATCCCCAATGTCATCTTAAAGACTGGGTATGTTTGTGACTTATGACACCTCCTTCAGAGAGCCCTGATCTTTTCCGTAGAACTATGTAGACACCACCCTTCTGTGCTGGGCAAGGGTCCAAATTCTACCAATCATAGATTCTTTGTTTCTTCATGTCAATACCTCACCTGGAAACTCCAATTGGAAATTATTCCTCAGTATCCATTAAACTCACATGGTATATGTCAAATATATCTTAATTAAAAGAAAAATATATTCTTCAGAATCATACTTCCTTCTCATGTCAGTTCTTTTTTAAAAATATTTTATTTTTATATGGAAGGGAAGGGAGGGAGAAAGAAAAGGAGAGAAACAACATGTGGTTGTCGCTCGTGTGCCTCCTACTGGGGACCTAGCAGGCAACCCGGGCTTGCACCCTGACTGGGAATGGAACTGGTGACACTTTGAATCATAGCCCATCACTCAACCATTGAGCCACACAAGCCAGGGCCATGTCAGTTCTTTATGAGACAGATGATCTACACGTGGAGTAACACCCAAATTCGAAGATGTGGTAGACACAACTATATAAGAATTTCAATAAATTCTCATTTTAACACTAAGTTATAGCAATACTTTCTATATAGTATTTTGTTTTCTGAATATTAAATTCTCAACATAGTCCTACAGAGTAAACAAAATTGTGATTCCTTTCTCCAGGGAGCCTCAAATCAGCCAAGAAGCCCCTCACATGAGTACCTACCTCATCCCTACAAGCTTTTCCTTAAGTCCATCCCTACACCTTGACTACTCAGAAGCAAAGGCAAAGAATCAAAAGAAAATAGCAATTATTGGAAAGTTACTGTGTAATTATCAGCGTGTTAACTGCTAGCTCCTTGCAGATACATCACCATGCTCAATGCACACAAACTTCAGACAAAATCAGTGTCATCTCCACTTCATAGATGTCAGAGTGAAATGAAGATGCATTAAGCAATATACCTAAGGTCGGAGTTCAAAGGTGGTGAAATCGGGATTCAAATTTAGGTAAATCTAATTCTAAAACCAGTGCCCATTCTCAATTCTAGAATAGGAATTAAAATGTCGAATTACAAAAATTCAGTGTGCTCACAGCCCAGCGATGTCCCTCACCTGTGCAAAATAAGGAGTTACAGCTAATACAGTCCTTGTGCTCCTTGACAGGTGAAGCATGGAGCTACCAGCTGACCCAGCAATTCTAGTCCCATAGATGTGCTCCCAAAAGATAAAAAATATATATGCACGCAAAACCTCGTACCTAAATATACGTAGCCACCTTCCTATAAAAGGTGGAAAGGTGCCCATCAGCTAACAAATGGATAAAAATATGCTATATTCATACAATGGAATATTACTAAGCAAGGAAAAATGTGGAGTTTTGACACATGGCATGGATGGACCTTAAGAACATTAATGCTAAGTGAAAGAAGCCGCTCACAAAAAACCACATATTACACGATTTCCATTAATTTAAATGTCAAGAATAGAAAAATCTACAGAGGCAGAAAATAGGTTAGTTGTTGCCTGTGGCTGTGAGATTGGGGGAGAAATGATGAGCATCTATCTATTAATGAATATAGGATTTCTTTCTGGGTGATGAAAATGTCCTAAAATTGATTGTAGTGATATTTGCGTAACTCTGTGAATATACTAACACTAATTTAATTATATATTTAAATGAGTGAACTGTAGATTATCTCTATACACAAATACATTATATCTTAACCTGTTTTTAAAAATTGTTATTGATTTTTTTGAGAGAGAGACATCAATTTGTTGTTCCATTGATTTATGTTTTCATTAGTTGATTCACAAGAATCAACATTGACCAGGGATCTAACTCATGACCTTATTGTATGAGGACCAAACTATGAGCAAATGAGCTACCCATCCAAGGCAATAAAGCTCTTACTAAAAAAATTTAGTTGTGTAAAAAGCTTGCATCTATGTCATCAAGAAGGAATAGGCAGGTCATCCACTATGGAAAAGAGAAACCACTAAGGAAATCTAGCTAGTGCAATAGAGGGGGGCAGGGAGACACTGTTATCTTTTATCATTTTTCCTAAATGTCAGCAAATATTGTTAGTTGGCTAGGTTCAGATGGTACTCGGCTTCACTGAGAGAATCAGAAAGCTATCCCACTCTGGCCAAGTATGCTCTGAGGCCAAAGTTTGTTGAAAAAGTCAGAACCACAATCTGGTAGCTTATTTACTTAACGTTAAACAGCTTGTTTGACATTTTTCATCTAAACTGACTAGTGATTTGAGCATTGTGTAGACAACCACAAAGAACAACTGAACAAGTAGGAAAGTCCTATTTTAAAAGTACTTATGCTTTTATTAACACTTAGGGAGTGTTAATAAAAGCATAAGTTCACTGCTTCTACTCAGATGAGGGACTGCCTCATGTTCCAATGTGAATGAAGTTCTCCAATTGGTATATTTGTCAGTATAAGTTTTAGTCCTGTGGTCCATCATTAGATAATGGGAAAACATCATCGCCTTGGGCAAAGAATCAGTAAGCAGTAATCAAATGTCCTATGAGGCTGACCTTCCCCAAGCTTCCACAGAATTTTTTTCCCCAGAGAGAATCTCAAAGGTGCTAGTGCCCAGAAGAGCAAGTTTATGAAGGACCAGCTCTCTGGAGATTATGACACATTTTATCTTGCTAATTTTTAGATGTTTACACCTTAAAAGTTACTCAGTTGAAATTGCTTTCAAATTAAACATCATCGCTACAGTGTTTCTGTTGTGATTGTCGGAGGGAAGTGGAGCCAGTGCAATTTGTCCATGTTTTACAAACCACCATCTGGCAGGAATATGGCAACATGTGAAATCTTCACAGGACTCTTGTTTTTCTACTATCTGCTGGATAACTAAGGAGATCACCAGACTGCTGGGATGCCTGCCAGATGGTAAGCAGGTATGTTTACGAGTTTAAGATTCTCGTTTTCTTTTAGTGCTTTCACACGCTGTGGGCGCAGAGGCAGAGAAGTGAAGGGGAACAAGAACAAGTGAGTGGGGAGGTGAGTGGCTGTGCACGGTCGTACCCATGCCTTGGAAGTGTCTTGAAAGGTGAATTTTCCAAAGTCTACATTGAATTATTTTCTACCCAGTAGAAAAATCACCAGTCATATGGTCCCAGGATTTTTTTAAATGCTGCATTTTTCATTTTCATACAAATAAACAGGTGTAAGGTTTCTTCAGTCCTGGTGAGTAGGCACGTGTTACTCGGAGGATCATGAGCATCGTCAACAAACATTTGGTGAGCGTATACCCTGTGCATGGTCCTCGGCTAGCCATTTCAGCAAAATAGAAGTGAGGGTCTTTTTTTGTTTTATTCTGATTATTTAAATAGACTAGCAAAGGGAAAGGATATCTACCAAGTAGAGTCATCATAAAAAACCCTCTAACAATCGAAGATTCACATGGCTGAATCTTGGAAGTAAGCAGTCATCGTTAGAGTAGCTTCTATGAAAAGAAAAGGGAATCCTAAACAATTTTGACAGGTAATAAATAAATATCACAAAAGAGATAGTATCTGTTTACACAGAGTGGTGCAGTTCTTTGAAGCTGGGTTTGAATGCCCACTCAGCAATATTCCAGCAATGGGACCTAAGGCAAGTTTCTGGAATTCGGCAAGCTTCAGGAAGTTCTACCATAAAAATACTGATAACAATTCTACATCTTATTGTAGTTGTGAGATTAGAAATATAAATAATGTGAATTGCCAGGAAGACTAAACAAGAGTCCCCCTCTTATCTGTGGTTTCACTTCACAGTTTTAGTCACCTGTGGCCAACTGGAGCCCAAACATATTAAATGGAAAATCTCAGAAATAAACACTTCATACGTTTTACATTGCACGCCATCATGACTACAGTGATGATGTCTCGAACCAGCCCACTTTATCCCACCCAGGACAGGGAGCACTTCCTTGTCCAGCATATTCATGCTGCACAGCCTATCCACCTGGTATAGTCACTTAGCCACCATCTCAGTCATCACAGTGACCGTCACTATAATACGGCAGGGCTTGTGTTCCAGTAACCCTTACATAACTTAATAATGTCCCAGAGTGCAAGAGTAATGATGCCAGCAATCTAGATACGTCAAAGAGAGGCTGCAAAGTGCTGCCTTTAAAGGAAAAGATGAGTCCAGTACAGTAAGCAGTTTTGAGACAGCGAGAGAGACCACATTCATTTGTATTATAGTACATTGTTATAATTGTTCTATTTTATCATTTGTTATTGTTAACCTGTTACTGTACCTTATTTATAAATTAAATTGCATCACAGGTGTGTATGTAGAGGTCAATAGTATCTGCAGTTTCAAACTTCTCCTGGGGGTCTTGGAATGGATCCTCTATAAATAAGGAGGGACCACTGTAGTTGCTTGATAAATGAAGCTATTACCATTATTATTGATATGAACATAATTTAGAGAGGACTACTTCTATGTTAAACCCCTAGATGAAGAAGTTACTCATAAAATTATATAAATATACACTTAATCTTATAAACTGTATTGGTATATTTAGACACATGTAAGGTTTACATACAGCTGTGTGCTTAAAGGCAAACACAAATAAAGATATGCATGCATAAAAGTAGATACATTTTGCCCAATCACAGGAAACGAAAATTAATATTTTGGCTTAAAGCTCTGTAATCATACTGAGTAAAATACTAATAAGAGCTTCACAGTTTTCAGAAGCGATTTTTAGGCAAATGACTGAACCTCGCTGAGCCCTTAGCTATAGAATGGACAGAATAAAACCTGCTTCATGAGGCTGAATGAAGATTAAGTGTCATTATTTCTACATAACCCATTGCACAATGCTTGGCAGAGAATAAATGAATAAATACATGTTTCCTTCCCCCTCCCCTTTAATTAATAATTGCCCTCCACCTCTTCATTGAATTTATTTTTGCCCATCCTTAACTCCTTCTCTCAATTAAAAAAAAAAGGTGCCTCTGCTTATTTCTGGACCTTCCAATTATATTAATTCCATCTCTCCTTCCACCAGAATAACTTTTCTTTTTAATTACACAGTTCCTCTGTCCATTTTTATCAGAAATTCCTTCTTTACTCATTCCTCTTCCTTAGCTGAAAATATACTAAAATATCCCAACAATAATTGTCATAAAGATAAACTACCAAATGACTAAGAGATATAAAGCCTAATAGGCCATAGACCATAGAAGAAATTAAAAATTGTTAAAGATCTGTCTCTAAAAACTTTCAGACACCAGTGGACTTTTTCTGATCCATGTAATTGATACTTTTATATTGGTACCAATGAAACTAAGTTCAAAGTAACACTTTTTTCTTGTTTAAACAGTCCAAAACCATTGAAATGAGTAAAAGACTCATAGTTCTTTTACAAGGTCAGTACAACTCTGATAACAAGGCATGGCCAACACAGCGTGTACAAGCACACACACACGTGTGCCAGGACAGACCAAACTCACTCCAAAAGGAAGAGGCAATATTCTAGCAAGCAGACCCCAAAAGTAAGCTAAAGAATGAGGCACCATAACCATACATCATTCATTGCAGAATGAAAGGCAGGTTAAATATGAAGATATATATTTAAGTAATTTTTAACACTTAAAACAGTAGCCAAAAGGGAAAAATCCCACTAGCAATTGTTTAGAAGTCTTTGGGGGGAAAATGTGTCAGCCATTCCAGACTTGTCTGATATAAGTTACCAAGGGAAGAAACCTGCCTTCTATGGGAGTTTGTCATAAACAGCACTAAAACACATAGATAATGGTAAAAGAGTCAAACTTTCAAAAATGACCCAGCTTTCCTTATTTCTGGCTTCCTTCTTCATTTACCAACAACCACATTGCCTGCGAGCTAGGTCCTGGTCACAACTTCTCACTCATCTCTTGGGCATTTCCAACACATTGCAAATGCTTCTGCTCCTATCTTTTTTTGCAGTTCATTTCTTCAAGGTACCAATATCCACTTCATTTCAAGTGCAGTGGCCTGTTCTCTGGCCCCAATCTCTTTAACCTCTCTTTAGCATTTAAACCAGTCCACAAAACCCTCAGTTGTTTGCCTCCCTCAGCTTTAACAGTGCCTCGTGCTTGATTCTTCTGCGTCTTTGGCCTTGCCCAGCCTTCCACTGCCTCAGCTTGTTCTGCCCACTCCTCAACACGGAGGATCTCCAGAAGTCTACCATCCACCCAATTAAATTGTGCCTTATCTACGAGGATGGAGATCAAAGTTTTAAAGGAATTAGCAAACCAGGAAACTATTACTGAACTATTACTACAACTATACCTAAAATTGCATCCAACAAAATAACTTATACATGATGTACAACTTTTAAAGTTGAAAAGTCAACTTTTCCGGACAGACCTCTAATTTAAATTCAAAATACCAGTTTTCTAATTTTTTATAATCTTGTTTCTTAACCCTTTCACTATTGAATTTGAAGTCAGCTAGTGCTACTAGAATCATTAGGATGCATCTGCAATTTAGAATTCAGTAACCATTTATTGCATAACAGTGACACTTGAAACAGTTTTATAATCATCCTTAATATTTAAATTTCAAGTATATGTACATACATTGAACTGATTTCAGAATATAAAGTAACAATTTTAAGAAAGTGCTGATGTTTTAATCATTATAGTTCTGAAATAACTTTCTCTAATTTGTAACCAAATAGTAAATGTAAGCAAAAATATCAGAAAGACAACTACATAGGTGTCCCCAAATTCCTCATTAAACAGTCACCAAATTGTCAATAAAAGCTCTTCACTACACTAAGTCAGCTTCCTCCACTCTCTCATCTCCAGAATATGGCCAGGTCATTTTCTGCTGCTATGGTCTCCTCCCTCACCTCTGTAAAACACATCACTTGTAAATAAAACTTCTTTCAATCCTTTACTTCTTTCCTCTGATATTTGCTGCATTTTTCAGGTAACTTAAGCAATCAGTGCTACTGTGCTATCTCTTATTCAATACATGTTACTCCCTTAAAGAAAGTATAAATAATAATGATGAAACCACAAACAAAGTAAAATAGGGTGTATTCACTTTACAAAGATATCCTTATCTTTTCAAAAAATTGCCTATGGAATCCCACTGAATAGTAATTTTCTTTAATGCATGAAAAGTGCAAGTCAATTAAATAACGTGCATTTATATTCAACTTTTCCAAAATTGTATCAGTTTTGCATAGTAAGCTACAATTTGTCCTCATTCAATTGTTGCACCCCATGCTATATGGAATTGAAAATGAGGCACAGTCGGACTAAACAACATGGTTTCTTGACACCAGCTAAGGTAGTTATTCTTCAAAAATAGTGGATTTCAAACTTTCTTTAAGCCATTGAAATAGTTCTTCACTAGAAATCTTACAAGGACACAATTCACAAAAGAAATAAAAGTGGTAGGGTTATGTTCCTTCTCCTTCCCTTCACTAACTGACCACAGGGTCCCCTACAGAAAACCAACAGCCTCCTCAGATTGAAAACTATTGTCCTAGACTGTGTTCTACTTACCACTAAATATCTGGCTACCAAAATCACATTCTGACTACAGAGTCCCAACATAGCCATTTGGGAGGTCCTTGGGCATGCCTGTTCTTTGTTTAAAAGGGTACTCAGCACACAAGAAATGGCCAACAGTGGTAAAAATAATAATTTTTAAAATAATGAATAGATAAATCTCCTTGACATAGCAATGGTTTCCCTTTCCCGTGCCAGTTGCTCTGCCGGTGCCAACTCTAACACACACCCCTTCCAGGAATGGCATTCAGCCATCCTGGCAACCAGAATTAGAGCAAAGAAAATATGAAATTTCTCTTCAAAACATAAGTGGAAAGATGAATGCAAAGCCAAGCGAAAAGTACCCAGATTCAACATGCACATTGTTAAATGTCATGTCATAGTAAGACACGTTATGAACATCAAATGAACATGGATGTGTATCAGTTGTCAAAAGGAGAATAGGTACAACCCTTCAAAGAGGATCAAGCAAGAAAAGACCGTCTAGAAGAACATCCGGTTACCAGTTCAATTGCTAGAGCCCAAGGGGAATGGAAACTGGGTAGGTAAATGCTGAGTGGCAATGGGAGAAATATTTTCTGTTGTACGTATTTGAATACTTTTTGAATTACAAACCGAGTGACTATATTCTAGAAAGCAATTTAATAATTTGAATTTTTCAAAAAGTGAGGATAAAAAGATAACCAATAGATCATTCTGAATAACTGTCAGCATAACAATGAACTGTTTTGGTTTGGGGGTAAAATCTGCAACAGGAAAATGTTTCATTCTAAGAATCTACATTTAGGCCAAACAGCCTCATCAGTCAGGTGTACTGGTTCTTCTCCTTTAGATAGAGGCAAGAAAGAGGCAGTTATTGATTGACACCAAGGACTCATGTCCCAATTATCAAAGAGAAAGAAAAAGTGGCAAAGGTTCTCAGCAGCCCAGCTAACTGATAGGAGCCTCCACATGCCAGGTCAATGGCATTTGGAAAAGAAAAGTCAGTGTCTTGCCTCAAATTAAAAATCAGAGAGAGAATTGCACAGATCTCCCTTTGTAACACAAAAGTTGCAAAGATCAAAGGTAAATCCTCAATTTCCCACCCTGAATGGCATATGTTCTTCAATACACAGTGTTTCCTGTCTGTAAACCGGGAACATGATGCTTGTTGACTGACAGATCTTGCTCTGAGCAGTTAATCACCAAAAGGGTTTTTTAGAAGAGAATAATTAAATCCTAAGAAAAATGAAAAAAATAAGATTTCATTCAAACTAGACATGTTAGCCAGATTTTAGTATCTCAAAACATATTGACAAACCATTAGATAGAAAGAATATTATAAATGAGGAAGCAAGTACAAAATACAATGACACCTTTGAGGCACCATGGTTTACTTAACTGGGTGAAAAGTCAACGTTTTATTGGTAGACGCCACATTCCTGTGAGCTGATTGAAGGTGGCTGACATTCCACCAAGAAGTTTGCATTACTTTCCAATTAGCTAAACGGGTCAGACTTACCTCTGGGACCAAGAGCCTACAGCACTGTGATTTGAGAGAAAGGAATGGCATGAAACGTTCTCGATCTTTAATTAGTTCTAGAGTCATACAGCAACATTTTTAATGTTCTAATGCCATACTTTCCATGACATAGAAGAGTTGTATGCTGAATGGGAGTCTTATTAGTGTATGGAACAATTTTTCATTTCAAAACTGCACTAATTAGATGCCTAACTGCGTACATTGTTGACATGAGTGCTTCCCATTGGTCAGGCAGATAGATTCAACCCCACTTCTGAGGAGCTCTCAGTCAAAGACAGACAGACACACTTATAAGATTGCAGCAGAGGTAATTTATATATTTAAATAAAATGCTAATTCTTGATGTTTAAATAAGTACAGGTGAATTCTGTAACACAGCATGAAATAATGCCAAGTTCATTTCATCCTATGTTTCGAGTTTAAGATTCCTTATTTTTCTTTAAGCCAACAATAGTTTTCAAACTTATTAATGCTTAATATCACAAAATGAATACTGGATTTTAAAAAGTAGATCAATATACATGATCACACTACTTCTCTTTCATTCCGAACCGCCCTTAATCTGTTCAAAGTAGGAGTATCCTGGACAATTCAGCTCTCTCCCATCCCATGGCGTTAAAGGACTTAGATGCATACTAATGTGATTCATCACTCAGCCGCTTTCGCAAACTTTGTAGGCTCCTCCTACTCAAAGGAAAGGGGTCAGACATGGTAAGGAAAGAAAAGCCCTGAAAAAGAGAAAGTAAATGGACACTTTGTTCATTTTACAATGCTTTTTTAGTTAGACGAGCTTAAATTTAGAAGAAAACATAGTCAAAAAGAGTGGTACATTTTACTCTGTACATCATACTGTCAAAAAAAATTTTTTTAAAGAGGAAGGAGAAAAGAGAAAAACAAGGCCAGGCTAAATTGACCTCAGAATGGTGTGCAAGACAAAAAAATTAAGGAGGAAAAGATAGAAACGATCATGTAAAGAAGAATTAATAAAATATTACAATCAAAGTAAATGTGAAAAGAGAAAGGAGGACAAAGTAATTTTAGGGCAGTTATAATACAGATAAATATAACTAAAGCATCAGACACATTCTTTTAGATTTATTTTTTCCATGGAAACAATCAGGGATCCCCACCTCCATCCTCTTTATCTACTAACAAATTATTATTAACATTTTGTGTTTGCTTACATATTTTTTTAAAAGAGCTACTTTCAAGTGCATTGTATCGCCTGACTTGTAATCTTTGAAAGCCAGGTTTTAAATTTCACTGCAAATGCAAACTGACTCATATATATTTGTGTTATTAGTGACTCATAATTTAAAACAACAAAAATATATGGCATCCAAATGATTGTTAAACTTTCATAACTCGACTTACTTACAATAGCTGTTTAGTGAACAAAATGAACTTTTTCCTATCACCACGGCGCAATACAGGCAAAAACGTACTGCCTGGTGCAGCCACGGACGTGGATGTTTTGTAACATTGTGTTTCCTGTGTTTCCAGATGACAGCATGTAAATGTCTTATTGGTGAGTTCAGGTATTCATAAAAAGACGGCACTCCCTGGAATGACACAGAGCAGCCAACAGCAGGGAATCTGTTTGCTGCTGGAAAATCTAAAAACTAGTAGTAGTCTTCCACTTTTTTTTTGTAAAAAGAAAAAATACACAAAATAAGCCTGTTTTTTTTTCTTCCATATATTCTAACATGGACCATTCTTTCAAGTAAATCCTCTGAGCATAATTTGTACATGATGACTGCCAACCCTTTGCAGCTCAGTAAAGCAAGGTAAGAAGATAGCTTAGCATAGCTTTTATCTGCAAGGATTCCCCGAGGCACTTTCTGTAAAAGGGTTAATGACAGATGTTTCCATTAAATCTGACCTACCTCTTAATTTTGCCATTGCTTGATAATATCCTGGCTTTGTGCTTATTTGCATGGGCAAATGGAGTCGCTCCATAACAAGTGGCACACCGGCCTCATCGAAACAAAGGTCAATTCATTTTAAACTGATGTGCACAATATTTTTTGTAGTTGCAGTTTAAAAAAAAAGAAAGAAAACCTTTCATACAATGCTACTATTTACAAAGAATTAAAAGCTCTGTTTTCTAAATCCCTGGACACAATGTACAACTGTAGGCAGAAACAAGTATTATGAATAGAAATCAATACATCTCCATGTAGGTAACCAACTAGAAAAATCACTTCTGTCTCTAAGATGTTCCTCCTATTTTTATATTAAATACAACCAGGACACAGTACATTTTTTTTGCTGAGGAATTAGTTGAAAACTCCAAAATGCTCGTTGTACTTTCTTGTTTACTGAGTGTTATTACTTTTGCAAAGAAAATAAGCTGTAACTATAGAAGGAACAGTTATTATCTTAGGTTGGATAAAAGATATAGACATTCTAACCTTTAGGCTGGTAGTCCCAATAGTACCAATTTAGAACGTGGCCAAATGGCTTTATAACAGGAAAAGAGTCAGTGACCTTGAACTTTGACCAGGTTGCTGTAATAAGTTTCTTAAAAAATAGATAAAGCCAGGGTAAATAGTTAACTATAAGGCTCTACTAAAGCCTCTTCTGATGGGAGAATCAAATTAGGTGAAGACAAATGTCAACAGGCCTTCCACGATTCTTGTATGCACACCTTCCAATATGTGCTTCCTTTATGAATAGTCTATAGCCAAGACTCAAGAAACACTGCCTTAATCTAACTATGCTGTTTTACTTTTCTGTAACATTTAAGGGGTTTAAAATTATCACTTGCCAGAGATGTTCCTTCTATGTAATTATATACAGAGTTTTATCCAGATATATACAGATACCTTATATGCATATCATATTTTATATTATCATTACTCTTAATCTCTAAGGCATTTAAATATTAAAATTCTGGCATTAAATTTCACCTTACTCTGAAAACAGTTCTCCTGTGTTTTATTGATAGTAAATCCATATTCAAAAAAACTCCCATTATACCCAAAACTTTAATTATCTGCAAAGGAAATGGGCTAAATGGGTAGTTAGTAAAGTGATACTTGCTAAATAGCTACTTTTCTTCATGTCAGATAAATAAAGCTAATTTTCTTCATCTCAGATAAATAAAGCCCACAGTTGGCACTTGGGCAATGCAAAGCACTGAAACAATTTAGAGAACCCACTTGCCTAGTCCAAAGTTTTGTTTTGTTTAATTTGCTAAAAAAAATTGTATTCTCACCATGCTGCCATAACTTTATCAGAAAATGGCACAGATGAGAAAAGGAAGATGAATGGTCCTCAGGAAGGAATCTTCTCTGTTGGCCCCTGCACCTGGGTGTGTGTGGGGGGCAGGATGGAGGGGCTCCTGTGCTCCCCTCCCAGAAATCAGATGTGATCCCATTGTCCGCCTCAAACCTGCAGTTACCCAGGAAGCTGGGGAAAGGGGAACCATGGCTTCCCTGCTAATCCCCTATGGATGGTCTTTCAAGACACAACTTAAAATTCAAAGTGTAAAAATCAAATGAAATCAACAAATATTTACTGAGTATATAATCTATGCAGGATTCTAAGTACTATCAAGGATAGAGTCAGAAAAATGTGTATTTCCGTTTTCCATACAAACTTACCCCTTCATTAAGTGATAATAAAGTTAAACAGTAAAATCAGACTCTAAAAATAATATTAAAGTATAAAAAATAAATAAAATAAATGTAAAAAATTAAATATATGGAATTGGCTGTGTTGAACAATGGGGGAAATGAGGGGTTTCACTTGGGTGATGGTTTGGGTCTATAAATCCAGTCTGCACTTGGGGTAAATCAGCAAATAAAGTGAAAGAACAATGGGTGTTTCAGTTATAGTTATGTAGTTAACTAAAAAACAGAACGAAACACTACAACCATACCAGCATTTATTGAGCACTTAGGTTTCAGGATGATACAAAGCAGTCCATCAGTTCATGTCACCTAATCTTCACAGTTACATTACAAAGTAGATGCAACTATGGCCCCCATTTTACGTTCAATAAAACTGAGGTGTGAAGAGATCAGTGCTCCGTCAAGGCCACAGAGCCGGTGTAAATGCTGGACCAGGAATCACACCCACCCGTCCTAACTCTAGCCTTCCACTCTCAGCCCGGATACCTCCTTTCTGGGTACATGGGCTTTGGAATCAAACAGATGGGGCAATAGGCCACTTCTCCAATATATTTACTATGTGAATTAAGGCAAAGTCCTATTTATAAACTAGGAAAAACAGAACCGCACCTTTGTCACAGAGATCGATTGTTTTGGCCTGCCTGGTATCTTCTCTTTAAAACAAAACAAAATAGAACAAAACAAAACAATCCATCTTCTTATGTGGGAAAAAAGTCAGTCCCCCATTCTCAAACAAGTGATAAGTATATGACCACGCCCTAGACAAACACACACACACACACAAACAAACAAAAAAACCATACTTTATTCTCTTAGCCACAAGGATGGGTTTAGTTTTGGACCCAATAGACAAGCTAAACTAGTAGATGGGCTGTATAGGAATTGTGATAGAACTATGAAGAAAGAAGCCCTAACTTAAAATTTTTAGGATAAAGGACCAGACCGCCTCAGGCAGAAACCATATGCACGAAGCCTGCTTTAAAATGAAGCCAGCCCAGAGGAAGGCAAGGACAAACAAGAGATGGAGAGAGGGAATGAGTCCCAAGACGGCCATGCCAGAAGTAAGGCAGCTCTTGGTGTTGTCCCTTATTTAAACAACAACAGTCCCTCCTCTTTTGCATTGAAGGCTATTTGAATTGAGTTTCTGTCACTTATGGACAAAATATCCCAAGCTAATAAATCACCTAACAAAGACAATGCATGTGAAGAACTCAAGGTACCTGGTGTTAATACATACTCAGTGAATGCTGGCTGTTTTCCTTGTTATTTTAGTTATTACAGTTGTCAGGTTTTCATACCAGCATTAGCGTCCTAAGACAAAAACCAGGAATGGAGACAAAAGAAATGACTATAGTTCAGTTTCCCTATGCCAGATATCATGAAAGAACAAAGGGATAAGTTTTAAAAAGTCTAATATGAAGTACTAAGGGACACCAAAGGAGACTTTCCCTTTCTTCCCAGCCAACGTCAGCATTCCAAACTGGCCTCACTGTGTCTCCGAAGAGGCCAGAACCAACTATCGCCACACACCCACTTTGAAGCCACAGGTTAGGGTCACACAGCTAACTGATTGTGTGATTCTTTCTTTCTCGAGAAAGAAAGTGATTCTTTCTTCCTCAAGAAGGAAATAGAATTTTATAAAAACCAAGGCGCCACTTGATTTTGCTGCTATTTTGCAGTGTCAATGATAACTTTTTTCACAAAGCTCAAAACACAGTCTTCCAAACAGCTAAGAAATCTGGTTCTGGGAAGTTTCTTCTATGTCACCCAAGAGTCTAAGGTCAGTAATTGGAGCACAGTAATAACTGAATCACTTAAAGTTTACATGGTTGCCATATACCCTCCGCATCAATATGACAGGGGAAAAACAAAACAAAACAAAACAAACTTTCCCTCTTCAGCTCCCTTCCTTAAACAGGCCTAATAATGCAAGGAGCAAGAACGGTTCCAGGGGAACTGCTCTGAGCCACTGCATCCATCACAAGAATATTAAAACATGGCTTGCTAGTCATTGCAACATAAAGTATTCTCTTGCTCTGTTGAAAACAGTTTCAAATAATTGTGTTCAAACTGGAGTGTTGTTCTTTTTTTCCTATAGCAATATGAGAGAGCGAAAAAAAGATATATTCAAGAAACAGACCAATATTAAAATAGTTAAGTCAAGTAATTGTCATCAAAGGGTATCATCCTATTTGCACAGAAGTCATACATTGTATGTTTCTAGACCCAAAAGGCAGGCGCTCACATCTTGACAGTATAGTTGGAAAACTGAGGTGTAACAATAGCAAGAAAGGGACAAGAATCTGACCTGACCTACCCATGCAAAAAAAATTCTCCTTCGACTTTAAAACACTACTGTTTCTTCCAGGCCTCTCTACTACAGAGTTAATAAGCACCAGTGGAATCAAGGCTGAAAGATTTTCACCTTTAGCTCTGACTTCTCCATCTGGTCTCAGCAAAGTTGATTTCTAACCCTGTCAGTTTTTGGTTTGTGTTAGAGAATATGTGATATAAGAATAATGCGGATATTTGCTAAAAAGAAATGGACTCGGCTAGTGGTCAAATAGCAGGAGCTCTAAATGTTCCTATGTGACAGGAACTGATGAAGGAACATATTACAGTGCCTGAAATTCAAGCCAACAAAGACTCATATCATTATTACAGACCAGAGCTCTCCGACTAGGGCTTCTCTGTAGGAAAAAGTAGTAGGCAGTAGAAGGGTGGAGCCTTCTGACAGCTTTCTAAAGGCATGGCCCCGAAGAGTTAGAGCTTGCCAATGGGCCACCCACGGAAAATTCTACTGCTTATATGAACCATCACATTAAGTTATAAGAACATAAGTGAACAAAATAGCCAGTCTAGCAAGTCTTGCAAATAAGTTCGGAGCCTCAGAGACTGGACAGAGAATGATGGGATGGTACCAGGCCAATCTTTTGTGGAGTGGCCCTGGGCAAGTTGTTTGGTCCCACTCTCCGCAGCTACAGGCTGGTGCTACCACTGTGATTACTGATGATAAAAAAATCCCAACAATTCCTATTAACATTATTGTGAGAATTAATGTGTAACTAGTGATTTAAGAATGAGGGAAGAAAGGTACAATGTTATACTCTTACAAAGTGCTTTATCAACCAGCGTATTACATAATGTGTTCTAATGTACCGTGTGCCCATGGAAACATGAAATCATTCATAGTTCTTAAGTACTGCCAGATGCGTAGCTATAACAAATTTCAACCCTTTCAGCGAATTCACCCACACACTCAATTCTCCAACCCATATTTCCACTGGTAACTGTCAGAGTTGAGAAATCATAGAACAGACCCTTATTCACATTTCTGTGGTAATTACATATAGCTTGCTTCATATTTGGGTAGGGAACATGTCTTATTCATAATTTTATAACTAGTGACTTGCCCTGTTCTCATATATAATTAGTGTTCAATAAATGTTTATTGAATGAATGAGTGAACAAGCAAACAGATAACAGTCAGACATCGTAAATCAAAGGATAAACCTTAGTTACAGCACTACCTAGACTGAGAAGAGTCTCTAATGTAAGAGACATTTAGAATGGAGGTGGTCAAAGATTGGCTCATTCCCAGGGAGTCTATATGTTATTTCCTAGTATTAGTTCATTTGTCACTTGTCATAACTTTCTGGAATGTATAAGTAATCCTATTACAAAAGATCCTTGCCATTCTCCATGGAGGCATCTGGCTCTACTTAAGAATGTTGAATGATTTCATTTTTTAATGGTTGGGAACATGGTACATTACATCCTTCACAAAGATTGAAGAATCTCTGAATATTATAATATAACTGTGGTAGGTGAGGAAATACTCTAAAATTCACCCTAATAACCCTAAGGCACACAAATGGCAATGAATTGGGGAAGAATTTGGACTTGGAGTCAGAATCTAGCCCTGCCACATACTCGCTCTATGACTTTGGGCTACTTAACTAGTTTTGCCCAAGCTTCTATTTTAATCTGTAATCACAACTATGTGTAATGAAACAATTCACCCATGCAGGGTCAATGAGGTAATTTAATAAGCCAAATACTGTAGGTAAAAGTAACATATAAATCGAAATGCCACGTTATAGCATGGCAGCTAGTTATGAAGTGGCAGAGGAGTCCATTATGTGAATAAACTGTGAGATCCTTCAGCTCAGGGTTCATGACTTATTTATCTCAATAGTTGCTGTACCTAGCACACGGCCTTAAAAAAAATCAAATGGACCACCAGTCTCAGTGGCTGAACTGAAGGCACCAACAAGGTATGTGTGTTCAATTCTCAGAGTGGCTCTTCCACGCTCCCTTCTGAAAGATTCTCTGATACAGTGCTCTTTCAAGTGCGGTCCTCCGAAAGCCAGCATTAGAAATGGCTGGTTTGCTTGTAAAAGTTCAGGCTCCCAAAACTCATCCAAGAAGATTTTAATGCAATATATCAAGTGCCCAAGATGACTGATATGTGCACTAGTGTAGTAGGTTTTAAAAAAATGGGAGGGATTTAGAGGAACAAGTATAAAGGACACAGGGACAATAACTAAAGGGGGTAGAAATAGGAGGGAGGTGGGGTGCATGGGGGAGGGGTGGGCTGGGATGGGAGAAATAAACAGAAAACTGTACTTGAAAAATAACTAAATTAAACATTAAAAATAAATAAATAAATAAATAAATGTACTTTTGAACATCCAGTACCCATGGCACAAGGTCAGAGAGGGGATGTGCTGTTAACTTACATATTTTATGTATACATCTTTTTTACAGTTTACAAACTGCTCTCAAGTACATAAAACAGAACATTAAAAACAATGAGGAATGGTTTTTAAAACTGTATAGTAGTGCAGAAATGTGAGACAATACAACATTAAAATAAAGTCACGTCCACAATGAATTGAAATATTATTGGTTTTTCTTAACACATTTATGGAGTTATTGTCTGTGTCTCCCTATGAAAGTGTGCTTTATTTGATTCTGAAACCTCACTTGGTTCCCTGCTGTATCCTGGCTTTAAAATGGCCTGACACATAGCAGTTGCTCAATAAATACTTGTTGAATAGAACAATGAATATATATATATATATGAATATGCACGTCTTACAAAAGTTGTTGCCTCAAAATATGCCTGTTCCTTCATACATAACAATCGGTTCATATGAAAGAATGGATAGCCCAGGGTCTGCTTATCAGAAGAATGTAGGTGCACAGAATACAGAAATAGGCTATCAGTCAAAGAGATTTTAAATATTCCTCTGAGACCCTAACTTTTAAACTGGGGTTGAAAATGCAAACTGGAAAGTCATTTCTCCAATTTACACAGCTTTTACTCCAAAGTTAAACCCAGTTGCACAGAAAAGCCTTCTGAATAATGACACTTTGCAAGAGCGGCAACAGGGCGTAATAGTTTTGTGATAGGAGTGCAAGCAGTGGTCAGAGTCTCCTGTAGTTAAGAATGACTGTGGGCTGGCAGAGATACTAAGTTTATAAGCCGAACCTTGACTGGCTGTTGTCCCCAGGACTCCACTGCTGGCAAGCTCACTGTGTGCCCTCCAATCCCTCAAAGTTGGGGGAAGGCTAACTAGTTGTAGGCATCGGGACCAGTGATAAGAACACAAGAGAACCATATGATGTCACTTAGCAGTGGTGGTCTTGCTAAACAAAGAGTGTAATAAGTTCAATTTCCACAGGGGTGACATTTGGCTCTAACTACACTTACGAGTACATGAAGGTGGATCTGGGAATAGGTAGGTTAATAAGGTACAGGTTGGGGCACAGCACCTCCAAAATGAATAATCACTAAATGGGTTCAGTGCCAAAGTCCACACTTTTTAATTGCCAAGTTCCCACAATGACCATTGTCAACATGTCCATCTCCTCCCTTCATGGTCTCCGTGACATGTTACCCTTATCTATCTGACTCTGCTTTTCAAATAATACAAAGGTTCAACACCCATAATTACAAAACCACCTGAATCCTTAATTAAGGCAGAGTAGGTGAGGGCATAGTCAACCGCACTATGAAGGAGTTTTGTCCTTGAGAAGGGAGCATGCTTACCCATCCACGCATTTCTATATTCTTTCATTCAAAAAATATTAGAATGCCTCTAGAAACTTACAGTTTAATGATACTTGATAGGATCAATAATTATGTATTAAATGAATATATACAAAATGAACAAGTATTCTAGGATTAAACTAGTTATAATTCTGCAATGAACCAACCACACAAAGTTTCCAAAGAGATAGAAACCTTTTTCTTGATTATCAATTGATATGGAAGATGGATAAAGACACAAAGGTCTTAAAATTTGCTGTTGCTGCTAAACTAACAAGTCTCAAAAACAAACAGAAAAACAAAACAAATTCCCCCCACAATCTAACCCATGTAGGTATTTGTAAAGTTTAATAAAATACTGACTTTTCAGATGGTATGAAGTAGAAATCAATCAATTATGGAAATAAAAATACTCTAAAATAGTTTCTGTTAAAGATAGAGTAAAAAAGATGAAATAGCTACACATAATAAGTACTCAACAAGTATTTGTTGAATGAATCCTTGGAAAGACCCTTTTTAGAAGTATATAGGTAGAAATACAAAGAAACAGAATAAACAAAAAGGATGAAAACTGGAATTGAAGGTTTTTGTACATAAACAGAATAAGCAGCAAATTCCAGAGTGTAAATATCTAGAGAGATATTTTCCAATGTTCATCAGAAGGTCAGAGTAGAAAAATAATGTGTTATGTTTCTACAGATATTAGTTAATACATTACTAAAACAAAGTCACCTCTGGCATATAAAAGGCAACCGTGGTTAAAAGTTCACAGTTATCCTTAAAAATGTTTTAAGAAAACAGGAAGGAAAATATTACTGGTGCTTGTAACCAAGCAATGGGGGGAAAGTAAGAAAGAAGAGTAAGAACTAGCCCAAATGGCACAGAGTTCAACCCCAGCAAGATGAACACAGGTGGTCAGATATTCCATTTAACCTTTCACCTAAAAATTGCCATCTTCCTGAAAGAACTAATTCTACCAGTGGCTTAATTCTGATTCAGAAGGAAAAGAGTCACTTTCTGACTCATAATATCACCCTGGTTTTCCTGTTGGTCCTTCGTTCCAAGCCTACCAAAACCCTACCCATTTTAATTTGTCTAAAGGTGGCCTGGCCAGCACCAGAATTTAATGCTTCCATAAATGAACTCTGATTGACATGAAAGATGACTCACTCCCCCCACAAAAAAAAAACCTTGCGTTGCTGCCATTTGGTCAGTTTTGAGTTTGTTTTTAAAATGAACGCCAGTTGAGGCTGAGCAGAAGCCAGGGTGTGTTTTTATTTTATGTCTCAAATAAAAATAAAGAGCTGGGTATGAATAATCAGAGTGGCAGGCGCCTCCCTGGATACTTCTAAATCTTCCAAAAGCAGTCCTGAGGCTCAGCAAAATGTAATATAGTCAAAACACCCATGAACAGCATTAATACCAAGGGTTTGTCCCAGAAAAATAAAATAATCGCCATACGGATTCCCCTGTAGCCGCAAACTCTAGTGCCTTTAATATTATATTGAGTTAAAATATCATTTTTGGACGGTGGTAGTCCTAGAAAGAGTATTTCTAGAAGTTAGAAGGATTTTATATAAAACATAGATGTTATTATATAGTATGACTCTTAAAACAAGCAGAGATTCTTCCAATTAACTCTACATACTTTATCACTGCCTATTAAACTGTAGGAGACATATGGTGAATTTCTTGTTATTCTGACAATGATCACCAGTTTTATGTATTACATGTATTCTTCGCTTCCCTCTCTACAGTTTGCATTTTCTTTGGATAGTGCACCATGCTTACTCACTCAGAAAGAAGAGAGGAGGGGAGGGGAGGGGAGGGGGAGGGGGAGGGGAGGGGAGGGGAGGGGAGGGGAGGGGAGGGGAGGGGGGAGGGGAGGGGAGGGGAGGGGAGGGAGGGGAGGGAGAGGTGGGGGGAGGTATTTGAAAAGGAAGATGAAACTAAGAGTGAAACTAAATAAACAATGGATCAGTTCCTTTAAAAACAACTGAAATAGTGATAAGAAAAGGGAAATTAGCAGATTAAACGGGGTTTCTGCTTAATTTATGTCCTAGGAACATAAACATTGTATCCTAAGAAAAAGAATTAGAAATGAGAGGCTAGTATGCAACAGGACGGTGGGAAGTTTTGATGATATTTCAAGAATTTGGAACATCAAATCAAAAGCAATCTGAAAATTTAAAATTATATTATGGAATGAAGAGAAAAGTAAATAAAAACATCTACTCCTAGATCATGATGTGTTTGGAAGTAATTAGCCTTAGTATATATCAGGATGATAAATAAAATGATGTTTTGGAAACTGTGATGGAAAAGAGCCTTTACTTGCACACAGCCTCGGTCAAGTTGAATGGCACTGCCCTGCTGCAGAATGAAGGATATTTATCTTTAAGATCTGCTACTGCTGATTTTCTTGTGGCCTTAGCAAAACAACTCTCATAATATCTTTATTTAAAGAAAGGCCAAAGCCTTTCATATACATTAGCATATGAGCCCCCCGTTTATTGCTGAGATAGATAGGTTATGTCACCACCGGTATAAACACAGGGCACACAGAGAGAAGAGTTCTGGCCTCCTGGGCACTGGGGGAGCCCTGAATTGGTCTAACAAGGCACTCCTCCATCTCTCCCCCAGCACGGAAGCCTAAAAAATGGGGACTCATTTCCACATAGAACCAAGCAAATGAGCACTGTCACAGAAACTTAGCAGGAATTAACATTAATAATAGAAATTGAAAGTTGAGCTCAGTGATTCAGAGAGTTCTCTGGCACCAGGCTGCTTCTGCAATCAGACGTCATGTGTAGGGTTGCCAAATGGTACTGCAGTGTTAAGGGTATTGAAAAATATAGGCAAGTCTTCCTAGAGAAGGGAACCAATGATAGAAGCTTCTGTTAGCGCTCTAAGGGACAATGATTTGTAAAGTGCCTTCAATTTAATTGTTCTAAATCAGAGCATGGAAACCGAAGTCATATTTTCTATTCAGATGCCCTGCCTTAGAAATACATGTACTGAAGTTCCTGTCTTCACACACCAGACTGAATCTTGAGTACCACCCTGGCTCTGCCAGCAGAGTAAGATAAACAGCGTTTCTGTATGTAAAGTTAAAAGTTTAATAATTTCATAACAACCAAGTGATTAAAACAGTTATATGTCATTTTAAACCTACAGTGTTATACAGCTTATTGTGAGCAGAGCAGACTCAGCATTACAAGTGGCGCTCCAATATCAGTAAGACTCCCTTGCGGAGATAGCAGTGGTTACGCTGTGACGGATTAGTATATCTGCACAAGGGAAATCCTTAGTTAGGGACCACAGCAGGATCCCATCCATCATATCACATGTTAGTTCATAGAACTAAAACTCTTGAAGCATTTTTGGCAGCAGGGAGAACTTTCAGCATCCTAATGCTTTTACAAGGCTGGATTTTTCTTTTCTCCCCCATGTGCTGCGAGATTTCATAACATGAGAAATATAGGAGCAAAAGTTAAAATGCTTTAATGGTCCCCATAGACTATTTAAATAAACACTGTGATTGCAATTTAGACAATCTGGAGTTCATTCAATATCAAATACCCACCCTAAACTTACAGCTACTACACAAATAGGGAATTCATGGTATACTCCACATGGCCATTTACTACGGCAGCCATTGCCTCTTGACAATCGTGGGGAGGAGCCAGCCAGGCCTAACATCACACCAGTTAAATCTGTCAACAACTGAGGAGAAACCTCCACAGAGCAAACACACTGCACCCTCTCACACAGCCTGTCTTTGTCCTGGCTTTGCCACGACTCCACTAATCTCATACCATCTTCAACAACCCCAGCAGAAACTTCTATACCCAGCGGTAACAAAAACGCCTTTCTTTCTTTTCACACACTGTCTGTATATATTTATGCTGTCCCTTCCCCTTCCTCCCCCGCCATTTGCACTCCTGCCTACAGACCCAATCCTAGATACAGCTTGATTGGAATAAATCATAAGCTATTCCTCATCCTAGAAAAGTACTTGAAGAAAGAGGCAATAGGACTGATCACGTCTTTTGAACCAGGCCCTTGTAAGAATTATACTGGGTAATATACAGTTAGTCTACACCAGGGAAAAGAGTAGAACCAAGAACTAGCCAAGCAATAAATATCCTAAAATATGATGTGCCAAATTGAAGCTAATGGATGCCGAAACACATGGAGCCTCCAACCGCTTTCAGACACCAGGGGATGATGCAAGGAATCACGGTGCGCTTTTCATTTTTACGTACTGTTGAAACAATACTGAATGGGAATCGTATTTTGGTTATGGAATTCAAAAACATTATTTATTGAGGTTTTTTCCTAGTCATAAAATATATGTTTTTTTATGTTTAGAAAAGAAAAACAATTTTTTAGGCAAAATTTACATTCAATAAAATAAAAAAATCAATTTCTACCTATGGATTCATCAATGTAATAACTCTCAGATTAAGATACAGTGTGTTTCTGTCACCGCTGATGGTTTATTTATGCCCTTTCTCAGCCAGTTCTCCACCAGATATAACCCCACAGGTTAGTTTGTCCAGAAGAAAACCAGGCTGGTTGTGCCTAATCACCATGGGTTAATTTTGCCTGAAACAAACATATTTAAACCATCTATGCCAAACATTATCCTGAAACATTTTTAATACATTATCTCATTTTAAACTCATTGAAGTCTTAGTATAAGGGGAGACCAGTATTTCTGCCTCAAGTTTCTAAGAGAGAGGATAAGTAACTTGCTCAACCTAAAACCATACTTGACATTTTTAATCTATTACATTAAAAAATCAGTAATGCCTTATTTATGCTGTATATACTATTAACTGTGATCCCCAATTAATAGTTTACAAATGAAATTCATCACATAATCACAGTGTGAATAACAACATTAGTCCCATTCTATCTGGCAGGCGCTGGACTGAACGCTGGGTGCCGTTGCCTCATTTGACCCTCACGCCAACCCCCTATGGCAGCCTTGCTGTCTCTATTTTACAGATGGATCAAGAAGGTGAAAATATTTCCCCACATTTAATTAATAAGTGGATTCAAATCTTGGACTTTTTGACTCATAGTGCTTGGCTCATAAGCACTCAAAAAATATGTGTTGAATCATTCCATTAAAGGGTGAATAAAAATGTTTGAGGAAGAATGGCTATGTTATGAAAATCATAATCAAAGTTGTTCATCACTCCCATGATAGAATTTACAGGAAAAAAACTACAGAAATTGAAAGTTAGATGGAATCTTAGATATTATTTGGCCCTTCCCTGAATTTTAGAGATGAGCAAACTGAAACCCAGACTGACGGTTCAAGGGCATATACTCTGATAATGTTGAACCTTGGACTGGAGTTCTGGTTTCCTAATTCCCATTCAACTGTTAGCAATGTGCTATTTTTATGCTTCCAAATCAAGTATACTGCATGGGGTCTAAATGACTTTGCAATTGCATTTGATAAGTTTACGGACACTTAGCCATGACAACAATTTTGTAATATGTTAAGATGAGAAAGGGGAAAAAAGTAATATAGTGCAAGGTTATTTTCCTTGAGATGTTTAGATACCTCATTGTCAAGATAAGAATTAACCTTATGAGACAGTAAGTTATTAAAATGTGTGCTCCTGAAAGAAGAAAACAGGTTGCCACATAAAAGATGGTATGATGAAGTATATCATTAACTAAATCAGGCACCACAATTTATGGAAGAGATAATACCCTCAATGAAAGGAAGAAGGAATGAGATTGGGGTTGGCAGCAACTATCCAGACACTTGAGACCTGTTTAGAAGTTGTCGTAGGTTCACAGATCGGAGGAATGATCAGTGCTAACCCCTGGCTTTACACAGAAGAAGCGTGCATGGGAAGATGGCAGCTTTCGCCCACAAACTCCTTGGGAAACAGTGTGGTCACGGCCACTCTCTTCCAGTCCAGGGTTCTGCCCATTAGCACTATTTCATCAACCTCTCCATGAGATATTGACAGAGAAAACCTACTCTTCACCCAAAATGGTAAAATAAATTAAAACATTAAGAAAGCGGTTCACATGCCTTAAACAAGACCCATAAAAGTACCACTTAGCAGAATAATGATCGAGTCACTGTTATTTTGAAAGCATAGTACAACTGGACTTTGGCACTTACTGCACATTAATTTCTTTCAGATTATTAAAAAAAACACAAACCTAGATAAGTCACAGAGAATGTTGGGATACCACATATATCTTCTATCTCATTCATCATACTAAAATAGATAGCTCAAAGGAGAGTAAACATGAAAACTATATTTTTTTCAAAAAGAATTTTTGCTGACATCTTATGATGGAATATACTTTTCTTCTCCATTTAAAATTATCGATGGTGTACAAGTGATTTCATTATGGGAACCCTTGAGAACTGTGACCACATGCAAGCCTTCCAGCTGTTGTTCATCAAGAATTGTCATATTTATTCTGGAAGAAGCACACAACAGATGCATTTGGAGAATGTGAGTTCACCTGTTCCCTATAGCCTATGAGTTCAAGTTCAATTTGCTATCCAATAAACATCATGTAAATGAACAACTACCAACCCCTCCCCACAAAAAACCCCCACCAAGTTCTGCAAATTTAAACTGCAGCTTCCACCAACAACCTTGATTTTAATCTTTATCTTCCATACCCCTCCCATATATACGGTGATTAATGAGTAACTGGCTGGGGAAAATGATCTAGGACCATTTTTTTTCTATTTATTTCAACACCTTCTCATGATGTCTTTTGTAAAAATGGCCTCTCCATTTTTTGGAATGATAATTTACAGTTGCTTTAGAAATGAAAGAAAATGTATTTTCAGCTCTCTTTCCTGATTTACAGCCATTTTCAATAAAACTGCCAACCAGGCATGAGAATCCATGAAAACACTTCAGAGTCCCTGAAGGACCATCTATCACTTTCAAATGAACATCTGTATTAGAAACCAGAATTTTTCAATAGTGATTCAAATTTAACCTTTTACCTAGCAAGTACTCCAATTACATACTTCTGATATCTTCTAAAAGGAAAAAAAAGGAATAATATAAAATGAATTGAAGTAATTACACTTAACCATGCTGAATGAATAGACAATTTTTATTTATCTATTGCTTCTTTACTCTTGCTCCCAACTTTTGGTTATTGGAGAGGCAATATATAAAAGAATAAACTTGAGTTTAGAAAAAGGGTAAAACACATCAGATGACTCCTTGATAGATTCCTAATAAAATCTTAGTGGTATAAATAACCTTTTCAGATAATCTAGAAATTTTCGTTGCTTTTATTAATTGGAGATGTCCCTTTTACCATGATTTTTAAAGAGTGAGTGAATTGAAATGATATTAGCATGAAAAATTAGAGATATCTCCTCTCTAAAAGCTACATTAAATCTTAACTTTTCACTGGAAATTAAACTAGTTAATATAAAGATGCTGAATATCTGTTAAGTCATGCTCAGGATATGTTTACCTGTGTTTCTATAAAAGTTCAATGCAGACAAAGTATAGAACAAGTTCAATGTAACCACACTGCTTCCATTTCTTTCAAATTCACTTTTTACTTTCAAATTCATAGATATTTCCAAATAGGAATATAGATGTGCTTGACTTCTAATGAGGGCACACATAAAAAATCAAATAAATTTATTTCCTCTCCCCCAACACCTAAGTAATGTTCATGATATTTAAATCTTTCATTGCCACTAGATCTCAAATGATACCAATTTCAACAGATCAAATCAAACCTGTACACTCAGATCTGTTTCTATAGAAAGACAGTGAATGATCTCACAATCTTAAAGCAGGAAGGAAAAAAAAAGCTACCACCTGCACCTGGATAGCTACCAGCAATGATTATAAAAACTAACGGCATTAAATACAGTTAAACATTGCTGTGCATTTTACTATCTACTTGATTAATGAGAAGAGTAGTGGCAGACAGTAGCAATATGGAATCTAATGTTTACACCAACAGTACATCAGTCATTTAGCCCAAATTTACCTTACTCCCACACAAACCTGGTGTCAGGCTCAATGTTTATTTCCATAAATTACCAAAAAAAGCTCAATATTCCATTTAATATGTCTTACTTTTTCACACAAACAAAATTTATACATGTGATAAAAGCCTTTCAAACCTGAAGCATTTATCACAACTTTCTCAAAAGTTCTGTGCCCTACTCAGACATCTGAATGCTGACTACTGCATGACCTAGAAAAATTTGGTTTGCTTTGCCTTTTTACCCTCCAGACATAAATTTGCTACCTTCCTGATGACAGATCGTTTACTTCATTAATAGTCATTGGCATTTAGAAACAAAGGCTGCAGGTTTTTCTGGTTTTATACTGCGTGAGACTTAAATAAAAACAGCAAGTATGTATTTATCAAACTCTTCTTTCAAGAGACAAGAGTGTCAGTAAAAATCTGATACTTTCACATCAGAATGCAATGACCTAAGTCAACTGTAAGCTAGAAGGGATGAAAAATATGTATTCCGCTTAACAGTATTCACTGTAACACTGCAGACAAATATTACGGAATACAGCCATAATCCAAAACTGCCAACCCAAATTTGACAAATTTACTGTTGTAGTATGTAAATAAATCATACCTTAAAAGACATGGCTGAATCACAGTTAAAAAAAAACACGGTTGAAATAAACTCAAAGTTTAAATGTTTCTCAGCTGCAATCATACTGAAAGTAATCAGAGAATCTCATGGCTTGAGTTTGTTTGTTTGTTTCTTTGACTTTTGCTAAATTGTTTAATTCCTGAACATGTGTTAAAGGAGTTAGGGAGTACAAAGTAAAATTATACTAATGTGCAATGTGATACAAAGGAAACACTCAGAATGCACAAGTCCCTGCATAAAGACATGATGCTTTTCCCCTTACTTCATGTACATACGAGGCCTGTCCAGAAAAAGTCCAGCCATTGTTAACATAACAAGAATGGTTTGCATGACATCAAGGTAACCTGGAAGGCAAGGAAAGTGGACTGGAGTGCATAAGAGCGAACAGTGACAACTTCACTGTACTAGTCAGTGGGGGAGGTAGATACCATTGAGTGAGCACATGTACTGTGTGGTCATCAAATTCAAAATGACAGAGTGAGCAGAACAACAAATCTGCATAAAATTTTGCGTTAAGCTTGAATACTCCTCTGTGGAAACTATTTGGATGATTCCAAGGTAGCTACGGGCAACTGGTGATTAACAGCTTCATCATGACAACACCCCGGCATCAGGTCTGGTGCAGATTTTAGCAAAATATCAAATCACTCAGGTGACACAGCCCCATTACAACCCAGATTTGGTGCGTGCAACTTCTGGCTTTTCCCCAAATTAAAATCACCTTTGAAAGAGAAGAGATTTCAGACCTTTTATGAGATTCAGGAAAATACAATGGGGCAGCTGATGGCGACTGGGAGAAGTGTGTGAGGTCCTGAGGTGCCTACTTTGAAGGAGACTAAGGCATCATTATCCTGTGTACAATGTTTCTTGTATCTTGATAAGTAAATGTCTCTATTTTTTATATTACATGGCTTGAGACCTAGCATACTAACACACATACTTAGCATGATAACACACATACTTAGCATGATATAGACATGCATATATATGTATATATACACACATATGTATAATGTAAACAAGCAAATAAGTGAAGTTAGCAATTGCAGATGATGAAATGGAGATAGCTAATAATTAGATGTGGAGTAATGGAGAAAGGAAGGTGTGGAGGAGACTTTCGGAGATGGAAAATAAAAATGGTTGTAACTTTTCCCTCATTGGTTTAATTTAAATCCAACTTGCAGAATGAGGGAGTGTTTGGGTTTCTTTCCTTAGAGCCCTTCCCCAACATGCCCACATGTGTGGCATCTAGCATCTGGGTTTGGACGGCTTATTATTATCGTTCTAAACATATAGTTTGATATTCCATTAATTAAAATGGTGACCATCATCAAAAACAACGTTTCTGCAGAGAGACCTTGCAAACCCACAAACTCCAGGCATGGGGTTGTCGAATCTGCAGGCAGTTTTGTTTAAGTGAGCATGAAAGACTTGGCAAGACCTCTGTGCTCTCATTTTCTTATTCTCTATTATCTATCCACTTAATAATTTCAGAAACCTTAATCAGACCCTGACCAAAAAATCCACACAGCGCTTGGGAGAGAATGATAATACCATCTGTTTTCATTCTTGTGTGGGTTCTTTCCAGCTGTACAATTCAGCATTGCTTGCTCACTCCCCAGCTGCACAAATCTGCTCGCTCACTTTATAACGATCCTGACATTACAGGTGTTTTAAAGGAAACTCCTATGTCACCTGCTTCTTGCAAACATGCAGAACCTTTTCAGTGTCAAACACTCTGGAGTAGTTTTATCTATGTATTGATTACATTTGAATTCTACAGAAAAATAAGACCAATCCCAATATTTAAAAAGATCCAAACGATTTCCTTCTTTTTTTTTTAATGGTTGGTAAGAACAAAATTCTCTTCTAAAAGAATTTATTTGACATGAGACTTCTAATTCTCTTCAAATCTAGATGAAAATTTTAAGAATAAAATATCTAAGCCATCTCTAGAGAAACTACTGACTTACTGAGAACCTTTATGCAATGAATTTTCAAATGTGCATCTATCCTTTATTCTTTAGGAACTGGAGTACAAGATTATTGTTCAAATATCATGAATAAAGAAATGGTGATATAGTTTCCTTCTAGTCATGGTAACAGCTAAGAATTCGGAGCAAAGGTCAAATGCTTTTAAACTCTTTGGCACAGGAAAAATTAGCCAATGACATGGAAAAATACACTCCAAATAACTCAGTTTTGCAGATTTTAACAATCAATATGGAGCACCATATGATAGCTATGGCTCCGACAATCTGTATCAATCACGAGGATTGGCAGTGGCAAACCACACAGACCAATTTTTGTCATGCTACCGCAGCCGACTTTACAGACTCTGTGCAACCAAGACTTACTCCGGTGCTTTCCCCGACACGCCACACGGCCCCTTCCAAGATGTGCTTCCAACACATGCGAGGGCTTTTCTGAACCAAACCTGACTGAAAACCTTTGGAGACTGGCACACCATTCTTACGATGCTCCATGTTTTCCTTCCAAAGGCTGCATCTTTAATACATTATATTGGGTTTTTCCCATCACACATTTAATGTGTGAAATTTCTAAACTCTTCCCCTCCACTTATCTAAATTGAACTTTGGCAGCCAACAGTTAACTGTTAGAGAGTTGCTTAAAAACGATCAAACCCTTTCTAGAGCTGATTGCAAGAAGTACCGGTGCCAAGATAGAAATTTCCATCCTCATCATACACAAAATCAGTATGGATGCTTCACTCTGAAAAGCAAGCCACCTTGAAAATAATTAATAAAACATCAAAGCTGCATACAACTTCAAAAATCCACATGCGACTGAAGCATTTGAGGCAATTAAAAGAAATTACTAATTTATATAAGGTGGTAATTCTCTTTGAAAGGTATTTTCATATATACATGTAAATAAATAAACTAAAATCTCAGTAACTTAGTTTTGGCTTCAAAACAGCAATTTAAAATCTTAACAACATACCCACAGTGATTATGAATGTTACACTAAATACATAAACTCTGAAAAGCCTTAAGAACAATTTGAAAATATTTGAATAATATCAAAAACTATAGAGAACTACATCCTACTTTTTATTGAAGCTCAATTCATAGACAAAGTATTAGAAATTGCAAAACACATATGAAATGACCCCCCAAAAACACATTTGGCAACAAAAATAAATCTCACCTATCAGTTGCATTTTACTGTTCTGCAGAGTTAGCTATTATTTATTCTTAAATATATATACTGTGCTTCATGGTAAATATTTAAAAATTGGTTTAATAAAACCAATGGCCGTGACTAGTCTACGGCCATACCACCCTGAACGCACCCGATCTCATTTAATAAAAGGTGACTAACAAGCACAGTAGGTATGGAAGGGAGAAAGAGGAGGAAGGGAGAGAGAAAGGAGGGAAAGAGAGAGAGAGAGAGAGAGAAGGAAGGTACCTTAGAAAAGGAAGGCTTGGCAGAAGAGATGAGGTTTGTTTTGTCTTTGGAAAATAAGCAATAGTTTTCAAAGGCTGTCAAAGTCCATCTTGGACAAGGATGCACACCTGTGGGGAGAGGCGGCTGGAAGCTGTGCTGAGATGAGATAGGTAAGGGCCTTATTTGACTTACTTAGGTGTTCAGACTTCATCTACAAGGCCACTGAAAGTCATCAGAGGTTTTTAGCCAGGAAGATGACAAAACCGGATTTGCATTTTTGAAAGATAAGTGGCATCACCCTTGAGATACATGGATCTGTAACAAGAACCAGGGAGGCCAGGAGTTCACTCCTGAGGATCTGTGGGACAATGAGAACCCCCAGGAAGGCGGACGCAGTGATGCTAGAGAGTCATTTTCTGCTCGAGATAAGGCCCTAACCCTATACACACAATGTACTGACTTAAAGGAACTACATGCAACACCACAGTACTTTCTAAAACTTTATTTAGTATTTCTAGAATATATATCTTTGCAGGACACCATTTTTTTCCAATTTTGAGAATATCCAAAAATGTCATGTTAATTTGTTTTAAATTGAGGTATCCTTTATATAAACATAATATTAGCTTCGGGTATATAATATAATTTTAGAGGATATTTTTAGGCATTTTTTAACCAAACCTCTCAACCTCCTTAGCAATAAAAGGTTGAAAATTTTTACTCTTAGTGTACTTTTTATAAGTTAAGTTATCGTTACAATGACTTAGTGCCCCTGCAGCAGTAACTTGGAGCATCAGGTGACCCACTGCGCTGTTTGTCATCACCCTGCACACCTGCTGATGCTACAGGAAGCCAACTGTGGACCCTTGCAGATGGGGGTCTCTCTCCCCATTGGCTTTGTTCCGCTTAATGTGACCTCGTGAAGCCGGCCAACATGAGGGAGAGACATGGAGTGTGTTTGACATTAGAGACAAAGTAGAATGGGAAGAAATGCTCTAGTCGTGGAAGGAAAGGCCAAGAAGTTGTTTTAGAATTCATTTTGTATTTTCATTTTAAAGTGGAGAAAACTTGACCCAATGAGATTAAGTAATCTGCCTCAAAGAAAATCAGCTGCCGCCAGGGATTTCCTAACCGGACCGTAGTAATATGAGTTAATATGTTAATTCATATGTGGAAGCTGTTTATTTTATAAATTATAAGGTGTTAATGAAATTTTAAAAAAACTTATTTTCTAAGCACCTACAGAAAGCATGACATGAAAATAATAAACATGTTTTTATATTTCCTAAATTAAGGAAGATGTTTACTTTATTTATACTTTTATTAAATGAGAGGGACAATCATTTAATAACTGGTCACAGAGTTTTGTTAAAGACGTCCTCATTCAGCAATGGCACTAAAACACACACACACCTGATCTGAAAATATTAATTAAAATGATTGTTTCCTCAGAGTCAATGTATAAATTGAGATCAGCCACTCCTTTGGGAGATGTCATTGATGACTTAGATGTTACAACATGACTGAATGAACCAGTCAACTCTTCTCTTTGAGATCTGATATTTCAAAACATTTTTTTCTGATTATGGCCTTTAGGCAGCTTATATTTTCATAAATAAGAAAGGGACTTAAAATATTAGTGTCTGAGCTCACCAGTGAGTTTTACAACAGAATAACTGTTCCACACAGAACTAAAAGTTACGGACAGAGGGAATGTTTGTGTTGTTAACACTCACTACCACTCTGTTTCCTCAGAGGACAATCGATGGAGGGGCAAGGTGCGCAGGCCCAAACAATGACACATTGTTTAAAGTCAGGAAAAGAGCACTCTACTTTTACTTCTTATCATTCTAAATGAAATGTAGCAATATTTTGAAAAAGTTACTTGAGGAGGGATTCACATACAAATACTCTTCTGAAAAGAAAAACATCTAAATGCAACTTGTAAAATTGAAAAATCGCCTTTGCGTATTTCTGTCAGAAATTGACTCCAAACCATGAAGATACTTTGGGAAAATATTTAGTATAGATTAACTACCTCTCTGATTGCAATGCTGAGAAAATAGAGGAGCTCCATAAATAAACATTTAATGTCTAATCCAAATTTGATTTTAACAAAGTACACAATGTTATCTCCCGCATTTTTCATTATTCTTCCATATTGCTATAAAGTAACAACACACACTTAAAAAATGAAAACAATATTTGGCTTAAATTTAATTATTGCATGCATTTGTGCAGGCACATGCAATTTTTATACATATTTGAAATTAATATTGCTAATACTAGTTTCCATTGTCTGCCTGTATCCTCTCCCTAGGACTATGGACTGTGTGTTGAAACTTCAATGTTTGAAGATCTGCTTTTTTGCCCTTTGAACTGTAAGTCACTTTTGTTCCAAAATATTGTTTACTACATTTTGATTGATCTCTGTGTTTTTGCTTCTTCCCCAGGATTCCAGAGCTATGCCACATTGCTTAAACCATGCAGAGTAAGCACAAATATTTGATAAGCAAAGTTGATTTTTGTAAATCTTTGTAGGGGGTTAGAAGTGGCATTTTAATCCATCTTACTGTGATGGTTTAATTTAAGGGGGAAAAGACTGCCAAGGAAGTCAAAACAAAAAAAAAAATTTAAGGACAATTGTATGTTTTTGTACATATACAAATTAGGATTACTTTAGTTTAGGCTCTATAGTCATTAGCAGTAATATGCTTATTAACTTGTTACTTTAATACATATGGCATCAAAGTAAAATCCAATGATGGAAACAGGCAAAATCACAAAATGATCGTTTTCTCTCTTTACTCTAAGCTGAGCAAGGAACCTTTCCAAACAGTGTGAACTCATTGGCTTCTGCCTAAGTCTACGGAGCTCACGCTGCCATATAACTGGGAATCGAAGAGGTGAGGTCATTTCATCACTCCTTGCAAAAAAATGCAAAACGTCTGCTAAAATCTGACTTCATTTGATTTACTCTCCAAGACTGTTTTTTATTAAATATGTTTGACTGCTATCTCTAATTAAATGTAGAATTAATTTTGGCAAACTAACCACAGATGCAGTTTATGTTCAATTTTATCAGACAGATTTATTTATAAGCTGTCAACTTCTTGAAAGACTTCATTTTGGAGCAGTTTTAAATTGCTAACAGTAGCTGTAAATGGAGCTACTGTTCTCTGGAACACTAAAGGAGAAGTATGCTATAAATGTCCATTCCATCTGTGAGGAATCATAAAACAATCACATTCCTTTATTTTTTTTCCCTCCTTAGGACCTTTATTAAATTAGTTCAACTCAATTAAAAATAACTTCAAAAACATTTCAGAGCCTTTTGTTTCATGGAATACTTGGAACTCTCTGCACGGAACGTCACCCTTTTAACTAATCCCTTTTAGTAAATGGAGGAGAATAGTGGTATTGTGACTTCAGACAGTGCTTTCAAGGGTCTCTACTGTACCGAATTGAGGTCACTGCAAGACAATGCTCAACACCCAATAGCCATTCAAGCATTCTTCACAACTCTATCAAACGTGTCTTTCTTTCTCCCGAGCCTGCTTTCTCTCATGGCCAGCTCAGAGGACAATGGAAAAGCCTTCAGCACCATTTACGGTCACCATATTTGCACATGACAAAGTCTATTCTTCCTGGTTTGCCCACTCCCTCTAAAAAGAATGAATCCTGGGATAGATTTTCCCACCATTACTGTTATTCAACCTTAGTTCACATTTAATCTGTTGTTGTTGTTGTTGTTGTTTGAGGGCTGGTTCGTGGCCTCTGAGAAGCTGACTTGCTATTTTCGTGTGTGAGTAACAAAGCAGCAAATACATGCAGAATCAAATTTGTCACATTACAGCCAGCATATGCATGATGGAGTATATATACAATTTAGTATGAAAGAGAGTCAAATGATGAAGTTGGAATTATCATACCTTGTCTTACTGTCTATCATGAACAATAGTATAAAATTTGCTGTTTGCCAATGGACTTCCATGTCTGTGCCCCACAAGTACTGTTTATAGTTTTGCTTGGGAATTTTTATGGCTGTAGCCACAAACAAACACAATCAATTGCTGTAAATTTTTTCCCACCAGGGCTGCTTCTTGGAAAAAAAAAAGACGTATCCAGAGCATCATCCTCCAAACAAACAAGAAGAACATGTATTTGCCAGCTATATAATAAAGTTGTTATCATGAAGACTTTGATTTTAATTAAGAATGGGATTTGTAGGACAATTAGCGAGATGTAATATTCTTTGGAAGAAACAGGGCCCTTATTGGAAATACTATCTAAAATGAAATGGGGGCATTTGGAGCTGCACAGAGACATTTCTATGGGTTTACACGGTTAATGAGAAAGAAAAAGACAAGGAAAATGCAGATACCTCACCTGAAATGCAGGAGTACAAATACAGTTTGCACTTTCCACCCCCCCTTATTTTTTTCTTTTTACAACCCATAGGTATCTATGCCACTGAGACTTCAACCAGGCAATCTGCTTATCATTAATATACATGTAAGTTATTTTCTTCACAGTTATTTTAAACTACTAATTCCTGGGAGCATACCTTATCTCATTTGATGAGTTTACAAACATATAATATATATTTAACAGTAATAATGGCAACAAACTTCACTTTGGATATGCTTAGCTACCCTAACATTAAAGAGAGGGCTTTTTCTCTACTACAGCATAGGATTTGTATAATTCTTAAATGTTGGAATAACCATTTCCTTTGTGGTGTATAAGTTTTCATGTGTTATGAAACCTAAAAATGAATTTCCTAGTAGAATGCCTGATGATTTCTCAAATAATTATTCAATTAATTTTATAGCATATTTTTCATTTTTCCTTTCTATACACTAAAGATTAAACATTACACAGTAAATTTAGGGACTCCTCTATAGCAGATAGAAAATATCTTTAAATATATCATCAGATATCATGCTCTGAATTATAAAGACCAAATATATATTCTGACATATATGTAGCTTAAAACATGTACTGAGCTCCAAAGTGCTGCAACATTTGCTCTACTATATTTACTAGGCATGTTCTATCTGCCAGGCAACGCACCAAACAATCATACAGTATAGGACCCTGGAAGGTGTCCTAATGCAGTTTACATTAAAAGGGACAACATACACTAAACCTGAGTAACCACTCCTACTGTGTGAAGATTTGTAGATAAACAAATAGGTAAAGGATTTCTTTCATTTTACAATTCAAACACAAACTCACCAGAACCATTCACGCAGGCTGAGTGTAGTTTATGACATTTACTGAATACCCACTTGAAAAGTATCATGGTAAGTGTATTAGGGTTGAGAGTGAAAAGCAGAACCGTGTTTACCTTGAGGAGGGGACAGAGGAGCAAGAAGAAACAAAACAGAAAGGAATTAGAAAGATATGGATCATAACCAGCACGATGTAGTGGCCCCCAATGTCTACAGCGAGGCTGTTGTACGGAGTTAGAGAGGCCCGGAGTCTAGACTGGGGCGGCAGCACAGTCACTGGTGTCTAAATGCTGGCCTTTGGGATAGCTGCATGGTGTGCAAAGTGACAGAAAGCCAGAAAAGGAATTCCAAGGCAACTTCGGGATTTCAGCTGAGAAGGGATGAGTGCATGGTGTTTCTGCTGTGCCAAAGGAAAGGGGCAGATGTATTAAAATGAGGGAAAAAAGCCGCCTGCTCTGGAAGCCAGACATGGCGGCTGGGAAGGGAGTCAACATGATCTCAAAGGTTTCACACCAGGTTGGCGGCATCTACTAAATAGAACTACGTGAAACTGCCGACCTAACACGTCCGAGCATTACTGGAATATTTGGTAGAGAGAGAAGAAAAACCCAACGAGAGAAATGTGGTCTGTGTTTAGACGCAGGAAGCAGAAGGGTGAAGCAGCCAGCATGACGGTGACACGAAACAATCCCTCCTAGAGCCAGGAGTCACACTGCATTTCTTCAGGAACCCTCGCACAGAGGAGCGCTCCTGGTTTCCTGCTCTGGTATTAGCTTCAGAACACAACAGGGTTCACGCTTTGTGTATGTCTCGGAGACCTAAGGAACCTGATTTATTATTTTGCTTCTTCAGTGTCCTTTAATGAAAGCTCCTGGGTGACCGCTTTTAAAATAAAATTTCAGTTAAAAAATAGTCCCCTATACATTTTACCTCAGAATACATGTTAGGAAAATATTGAAAATAAAAAAAATGAATGTGGAGAACTTCGCCAGTTCAAACACCCACATTTCCTACCAGTTACAATAACTTTGTACTCCTGATCAGTTCTCCTTATTAATTTCAAGAATCCTCCTCCTCATGTAGTTTGTGATCATGTTCCTCCTCCCATTCTATTCTATATATCCAGCAGAATTTCAAAAAGTACATGTTGTCTTTTTTTAATTTTATTTAGTTATTTTTCAAGTACAGTTTTTTGTCTATTTCTCCCATCCCACCCCCCCCGCCCCGTGCTCCCCACCTCCCTCCCATTTCTTCGCTCCGAGTCCTCATCCCTGTGTCTTTTATACATGTTGTCTTTTAATAGCTGTCCCACTACACATTGCCCTAAGCAGGTTACCTAAATTATTTTAAATGCTAAATCTTAACTATGGCTATCTTTCTCCTAAGTAATAAGTCTTATATAATATCAATAGTGCTAAATGGAGCTTAAATATAATCACTTGGATATTTGCCTTATACACTTTCTAACTGCCTTGTGGAGGAAGTATTGTTAACACCCCACTTTCATAATGATTATGTGAAATGGGGGTTCCCTTCAAAATCTCAGAACAACTGGACAAGGAGAGTACGTGATGATAATGTAGCCAGCTGATGTAATAGAGCCACCACTACCCTACCTGGCATCTTTGTAATGAAAGGACCCCTCCTTCTGAGTGACCTTGTCCAGCAAGCAAGAGCAGCTCCAGCAAAAATAGTGCAGGGGGTGAATTTGGACCCCACTTACCCCTACCCATATCCTCCACTGGGCACCGACGGGCCAAGTAAAAACTCCACAGTGAGTGTGGGGCTCTGGCTTCCCACAGGCCAGCAACTCTGTTCTATGTCTTCCATATACACTAATTCCATTAATACCCACAACAGCTCTCTGAATTAGGCGCGATTATTGCACCCATTTCACAGAGGTAAACTACCTTGCTTGAGGTCACAGCTGGTCAGTGGAAGTGTCAGAATTGTCAGATGGGCATTCTGATATCAGAACCCTCATTCTTAGAATAAATCACTGTAAGTATCATTATGTTAAACCTAGTTTTTTCACACTTTTTCATAGTTGTGTATTGTTAATTATTTGGCTATAATATACGTCCGTGTTCCTGGTCCTGGGCTGAATAAATCCCCAATGCACACTGTAACCTACTCTTCCTTTATGCAAGTACTTCCTAATAAATGGGAAGCAAAGCACGTAGAAAGGTATTTCCCCAATGGTTTCAAATCTGTCATATTTAAAGAATGAATTCTTCATTTGGAAAAAACAGTTCTTCATTTGTCATTAACAGAAAAGAAACACTACTATTAATTTGCAAAGGGTAGTAAGATTAACTCTGAAAATACATCATCTGACACCTTATTCAAAAGAAAAGCTTAGTCAGTGCACTTAAATTAGTGAAGATAAACCCCAAAGGTCAGTTGTCCATGCAGACAAGCAAGCATATGCTCAAAAAACGTATTTAAATTACACTAAAAATATTTTACTTCGTAGTAAAATACTACTTAAAGTATTTCTCAACTCAAACTACTTCGACCAAATCAAAAGTTTACTTCTGGGTGGTTAAATAAGCCAAGAGTATTCAAAATGATTTCAAAACCATTTTACCTATTACCATTTGTTTCCAAGGGAAGGGTTGGCAAACACAATTTGGCTGTTAAGGGACCAAAAAAAAAAAAAAAACCACTGTGCCATCTATTATTGTCAAAATAAACCTTTATTTAAGAAACTCCTGGTTGGAAATCATTTAAAACCTCTGGAGTACTGGGTAAAATAAGGCTACACTGACTCATAGAATGTGTTTTTCCTTTTTCCTTGAGAGATGATTCAGGAAACAACCAGGGTACAGTGCTAAATCCCTATAGAACTTGTACATATGCCACAAGAATAGAACATTGATTTGCTTGTTTTTAGGGTGACCTTGAACTTAGAGATTTTTGGATTATAGAATTTAGCATGGAAAAAGAAGTAGAAGAGGAAAAGGAGAGAGAGCCATGCCTTAGGATGAGAAGTTTCAAAATGCATCATTGGAGCTAGTTGGAAGGAGAAAATTTCAGAAATGACTTCCTACGTACTATGCTTCAACCTCAAAACCAAACTTTAAAAGGAATGTTAATTGTTTCACTTCTAGTGACTAGAGTTCTCTCTGTGGAATCTGATAGGCCCAGGAAAGTTATATTATTCAGGGAGATAGTTATATATATTTTTTCTTCTTTAAATTAGTTGCTAGATACAAATCTGCTAAGGTTGGTGAGACTATCCAAACTCAGTCAACATTTAACTGTCAAATATGAAAACACCATCAAATGGCCAAGGTTTAGAATGTTATATTAATTCATTCAATAATTACATTTGTTACAGTGACATTTTGCAAATATTTCTGAAAGTATCAAAGAAAGAATTCCAAAGTCATTAAACATAAATGACATGTAAACATCCTGGTTTCACAAAATTTAGAGTGACCTGTTTTCTTGATTGTTTAAACATACATGTAATTAACTTAGTACCAAAAACTTCTGCGTATGTGTCTCCATGGTGGACACTGCCCACAACCACAGGACTGAAAGGGCTGCCAACCATAGGTTCTCATTCTCTCTTGCTCCATATATATTTATATATATTCATCATATATATTTATACATATAAATCCATATATGTAAAATTTTAAAAATCTTTTTATTATATAAGCAATACTACTAATAATGAATCATGATTATTGTTCCATGATTATCATAAAGTACTAAAATGTTATCATTATTTATGAGCAAGGTATTGATAAAACCAAAGTGTATATTGACAAATTTCCAAAGAGAGGTGCTATGCTTTCATTGCAGAACCTCCCCTGCACATATATTTAAAAGAGTAATATAGAGTAATATGAAGTGGTACATATCCCTTACTTTATTATTCATCTTAGCTGGGCCAAAAGCCAAAATTATTTAGTTTTTTTCTGTAAAATATGAGACATTTTCCCCAATAACTTTATTGATTTGGATATTTGGGATACATCAGCTATCTCCTGCTATTACCTTCTAGTGGGTAGAGGCCGGGGGGGCTGCTAAACATCTCCCGATGCACAAGACAGCCCCTCAGCAAAGAGTTATTAGGCCAAAATGTCAATAGTACCAAGAAACTTCACAAACCACTTTTGACACATTTGATCAGTCACAGCATCTTCTCTACACAATACACAAATCTTTTTTTTTTTGGGGGGGGGTGGGTTTCAGTTATGTTTTTACCTTTCTTGAATGATAAAGCACAATACACCAAAAATGTTGCATATTTTCTTCCATGTCAGTATGAAAATGGCTGCATAAAAATTCACCAATTTCAATGTTTTTTTAAATGCATGCTGATATGACTGCTGTCTCAATACAATCTAACAAAATCATTTCAAATAAAGTTAAAGACAACTAAGCACTACTAGAATGATCATACCAAAAAAACTAAATGAGCTTTAGCCAAACCAATAGTTTCTATTTTAACTTACGTGTTTATTTAAGTGTATAAAATAAAAGCAATCTGGTGCTTATGGGGTGTGCTAGGCAGATTTACTTGGTTACCAGGTTTATGTGGAGTTCATTAATTTTTTTATCTTTGCTAAATTAATTTAAATGGCAGATAATGTGCATTTTATTTCAGCTGACAGTAACTACTCTGAAAAGGAATTATGAAGGTGATATTTATTGGTGATCAATGAACTTCAAGTTAAGGTGTAACTCCCAATGATAAATTCTGAGATCATTTAATTTACTACTAGGGAAAATATGTTTAGAATATGTGGGGAAATCATATTCTTTTTTCTAGGAGCTAATTCTTAAAAATATTTTTTCTATGGTATTTTAAAATACTGAAAGAAGTTAGTATTTAAAAATAGACTTTTCTAAATATTCACAGCCTTCATTTATTCCAACAACAGGCAAAACTAAAAGCAAGTCTTGTTTCCCTCCTCTGCTAACAGAACCAGCAGGGTCTCAGCATGATGAAGAAAGAAACAGGGCTCTTTATTCCTCACGGTCTTCCAAACAGTGAGGATCTACTGGTGTCTCAGATATGGGAACAAGAGAAGGCACTTACATCTCCCAGGAAAATTGGGAGCAATGAGTAAAAATCTCTGCCCTTATATTTTAAAAGTACTAAGAGTACAGACACCCCTTTCCATAAGTCTCATCTTCAAAAATAAATCAAGGATGTATGTATCAACACAGGACTTCTGAATCTAAAACACACTCATCTTAAATATTTCCACTTCTATCTAATGGCGAATGTAGATTTTAGGGGAGAGGGGCTCATCTTGAAGACAGACATCCTCCTGTTCCCTGTAATTATAAGCTCTGAATAAGCTGTCTTAACAACTATTTATTGTTGTCAGTTATATAATATAGTAAGTGTTTGTGTTTAAGAACAGTTTAGTATCCCAATTTCTGCTACTGAAGCTGCTTTAGTGAGGTTGGTGCGGCAGCCAACTACCGGACCCTCCCAGGCATACCTGCTGAATCAGGAAAAGCTGGTAAAACACCGGTTGGTGGACTGGCAAAGCATTAAGAGGAAAGACGTGTGTGGATTTGATTTGCATGTAAGTGAGTGATTTCAGGATCTATATTAATAAAGATATTTTGAGTGACTTATTTAACATCGAGGGGTAGTTTTAGTCTTCCTTCCAATTACTAATCCAATGATCTGGTGTTTCTACTTGAATAAAGCTATAGATTCTTATGTATAAATCTCCTAAATCAGTCATTTGCAAAACTTTTCTATCACAACACTCTTGAGGGACATTATATGATCCTACTAGTGACAGTGGCCCATTATGGAAGTAAATCTTAATTAGGAATATATATTTAAAAGAGAAGTATTATTTTTAAAAGTGCCCTCCTCATCCAGTCTGCTGAATCACACCCCACAGAAAGGTAAACTGTGATGGAGTGTCTTCACCTACTTACTTAGGAATGGAACAAAATGTTTAATTACCAGTTTTCTGCCTGAGATGCCTATAATGAAATCGCTGATGACTCGTTAAAGACTATTTAGATAACACCAGTAATATACTCCTGGTTGCAAATGAAAAATATTGGTATTCATCCAAAAGTTAGTAATATATCTGCATAAAAATATCTATACATTTTTCAGAGGGTAAAAATATTAGTAAAGTGGAGAGATAAAAGAAGTGTAATTTCTAGCTGATCATTAATTCCTTGATTTTGTCCTTCTTCTAGAAAATTCCTCCATATATAGAGGACAGCATATTTTTCCACTTCATTCTAAAAAAAACAAAGATTGCTACTCCCTTCCCCCAAGGTTCTTACGTACAGTCACTAAAAGCCATCTGCATTCCAGTTGTCATTACAAATACTAATTTTGCCAGATCTAGTCCCCAAAATTGATATATTGGAAAAGCTGGCATGAATATTTTAATGTTCTGCCATTCTAAAGAATAAGCTTTAGGTTTTATATTTATATAAGAATGTTAGAAATTTATATAGGACTATACATACATATGCCTTTATATATTCACACACAGAAAAAAATTAACCAAATAGAAAATTTAATTTTGGTTAAGCTCTTTAGTGTATATACTCCAGACCTATATTGTCATCTTTGATAAATGTGGGAAATTGAGGCACAGAAGTATCCTCTAGGTGAGAACCAAACAGCATATGACCAAGAGCAGAAAGACTGGTAAAATGCCCAGGCCTTATGTGCTTTCCTCTCCGGTCTAAACACCAGATTGCCATAGAGATTCCTATAAGGAATTCTTTAAGATGAGACCTGAATAGTTAAATTAAATGTAAGATATATTCTGAATAGGGGAATTCTCGGCTACTGCATTTCTTTTTTCATTTCCAGAAGGTTAGTTGGCCCTTGACCAGTGTTTTGTATAATAAGAGAGTTATAGGTATAAAGGTGATTCTAATTGTTTTCTGCAGTTATCACACCTCTATTATATAAAAAATGGAAAGCATACAGATGTATATTACTTTAATGAAAAGAAATGATACATAAGACCAGGTAGAACAATTTAAAGATAGCAAATCAGTATGCCCTAAAAGACATTTTGACTAAATATTTTAGATAATTAACAAATTATATATTTGATTTAAAAATATCTTATAATATCCAAAAAATTATTACCCAATCTCTTAAAATGTATTTTAATTAAAAACCTTTGTAACATATTTCTACAAGTTTTTATTTACTTAAATTTTGATTTTAAAGAAAATAGCAAATACGTAGTATACAAGTAACCTTTTCAAATTTTTAACTTCAAACTCAGCGAAAGTAATCATTTACCTCACTGAAATGATAGTTGGCTAATGAAAGGGGAGTGTAAACTCACATTCATTTATATTTCTATGTGACCACAAAGAACACTCATGGAATTATAAAATGTTCTCTCTTACTGTTTGGTCAAAGACCTCTTATTGAATTACCCCAAGAATCCAAAAAGATACATACAATGTCAGTAGGTGAGGCAAAAGAATTATATAGTAGTAGTATGGCTCTCTATATAGAAAATACAAAATAACTGTGTGGTCAAGGAGTCCCCTCAATAAAAAAGCATATGAACATATTCAATACATATTTGCATAAGTTGAAATATTTGCATTAAAATATATCCCAAATGCACACTTACTTTACTATAAAACTTCCACTGTTTTTGTTAAGGATTATATTTGATTAACACTGTAATGTACACTATCAACGTAAGATAGACCAAAGTCTGTGTCACAGGCACTTTCGGGGTAATGGGTGGTATGCTGTGGGCATCCAGTCTGAAAGCCAACTGTGAGATGGAGAGGCACTGGCATTCAGAGACAGAATGAATCACACAGCACGGACACATCTGAACAGGAGCTCTGAGCATGCTGGAGGGTTCGGGGGTTGGGGGCACCGCAGAACACCTGACAGGCACAACTGCTTTTTGTGTTTCCAGCCCACAAGTTGACAGAGAACTGTCAACACCTTATGGAAAAGCCTGAAAAACATTCCAGTGAGCAAGAGTTCTGCTGCTCTATTTTCTTTACTTTCTCTCTTTTAATTGTCATTCAGAACAACTTTGAAGAACAAAGCCCAAGTGGATTCTTAAGTTTGATTCTTTGTTCACAGACTCAGAAAACACACTTGCTTTGTGACATTGCCTGACAAGAGATCACAGGATTTCAGAAATGTTTGACTCCTCAGAGGAATATACAGCAACTATGGATCTTTTAAAAACTGTACACGTTTTTTATTTAAGCTTTCTTAATAAGTATTTTATAGAATGAGACATAGAATATAAATAAAATATAACTCCATATCATAACAAAATCATGATATATTATTATCATATAGAGCACCAATGGTATTTTACTGGTTAAAGTTAATGGCAAAATTTGAAATTTGAAAAGTTCCCAGAAGTAGAAAATATAAATTAGGTATTCACCCAGAGGTATAAAATGAATTGAGGATACTATTTTATAATAGATTTTAATGGACCAGTCCAATAATGGGGTGAGGTAGATGCAAATAAAAAAATGATATACTAGAAAAGAGGGAATCCAAGCTAAGATTGAAAATATACTACTTTTCTTTAAAAGATTCCAATCCTTCAAGCTGTGATATATGAAACTCGTAGTTCTGTGTGGGCTTATGGCAGCCATCTAGTCATTTACTTTTTTTCTAATCGTTCCTTCATTTCTACCTACCCCATCCTTTTTTATCTACTGGGCTTCTACTCATCCATTTAAACCCCCCCATGATGCCTTGTCTGAAATTTACAGTCAGATTTATTAACTCTTTCCAAGACATTGCTTGTTTCATCCAGCTCTGTCTGGAGGCTTAAAAGAGATGGTGTTTACTACTTCACAGGGCACTGCATATTTTAATGACATTTCGTCCTAGAAAATTATTTTTCACAGTAAGCCAATGTGAACTCCCCATAATTTGTGCATGCGTGCCATAACATTTAAACATTGGCACCTACGAAGGATTAAAAGGGTTTGAGGTATAAATGTAAATAATATAGCATCTCTAGGCTAGATTTAAATCCCGGCTCTGGGAAGCTTATTTTCCCATGATTTTTAACATAATATGTGCTCATTAGAGCTATTATGAACTTCAGAAGCCATAAAGAAGAAAACATTAATAACCCATACCTCAGCTATCAAAAGGACAGTAACGGTTAATGTTTGGCCCATTTCTTCCTGGTTTTCTCTCTACCCTGTGCCCCTCAGCCCAGTATCTTTTATCAGAGTTACTGCTTAACTGGCTACTCCTCAACAGGCTACTGCTGCAGGCTTTCAACCAGAATGTCAGTGCCAAGGAAGGGAAGCCCTTTGGGTTTTCATTCCACCCCCATTCCTGAGAAAATTTCTCAGGTTACAGAGAAGTGGATGTGGCTGAATTTCTCTGATTCATGGCCTTCTTTCTCTGATACTCTTGGGAAAAATAAATCTCTAAAGGAGTTACTTCTCATGCCAAGGCCAAATGTTGCTTTTTTTTTTAATTATCTTTTTGGATTTACTTTAAATACCCCAGTAAGGGGAACTCTCTCTTCACAACAGGGCCTTTACATTACTGGGGAAGCAGAATCTCTTGTTTCTTATCCAGCCTTAGCAAGTGATGTCTGCCCTAACCTTTAGAAGCCCCTGGAGTATGCTGTTTCATCAGTAGATCCCACTCCACTGGAGAGAGTCTGGCCCTGGAAGCCTACAGCCTGACAAAAAACTGGTTAAATGCATGGCCCTGGGTATGAAAATGGGGGTAAAGCCATTCTAGGAAAAGCTGCATCTTAACCTGGTCCTAAGTTAAAGGATCCTTACCTGAGCAACTTATACAAAAGTTTCATAAACCAAGTGCAGACACCTGTGTAAAAAAACACCTGTAATTGATTGCAAAAACATACACATATTTTTCCCATACAGATACCTTTTTGCAATGTAACTTTGTGGTGCATCCCATTAAGAGTGAGGTCTATTTATCCACCCCTAAATCTCGGCTAAGCCATGTGACCTGCTTTGGACCACTCAACCTTGGTAATAGTTTAAGAAACTCCTTGTGCTTTGGGAATGTGTACTTTACTGTGTTTTAGAACTCAGAGATTGCCTTCTGAAGCCAAGGCTAATCTTCTGAAAGATGTGACACCACACACCATGAGAGGCCCCCACCATCCAAAGTCTCAGGCATCCCAGCCAACCAACAAAATCATGAGCTAAATAAAACATTTGCTGTTTTAAGCCACTGTTTTAGGATGCTTTGTTAATGATAATAAAATGCTAATGGTACAACATCTTACCCAATCCACTAATCAATACTTTGTGGTTAGGACTATCCAACCAGTTAAAATGTCATTAAATTGTGTGTCCTGTGATCAACACCTTCTCTCCATGTTCACTAAAAATAATTAATTATATCAAAAATTTAGTATTTTCGTATTTATCCATATTGATACTTGCCATTCTAGTTCATTCATTTAGCCACTGTATGAATAAATTCTATAATTATTTTGTCTGTTGAAAATAGTTTAGATTTTCATTTTTATCCAACTGAATGTTGCCAAGTGGCTCTCCAATGTGACTGCACCAATTTCCACCGCCACTAAAACTGTAGGTGAGTTCCTGCGGCTCTGCACCCTCACCAGCATCGCTACAGTCACTCATTTGGGGGCAATCTACAGGGTACGAAATAGAATATTAATCTGAATTTCTATCATAACTAGTAAAGTTGTATATAATGTCATTGAACATTTATGTTGCTTTTTCTGTGCAATGCCTGTTTATTCCCTTTGCCCATTTTACTACTAGGTTGTTTGTCTTTTTCCTGCCGCTACGGTTCTAAATGCTTATCCTTTGGTGACTATAGGTTTTTCGGTATTTCCCTTCTTCTCTTCTGTCAGAGGCTTCTTCTTTTTTAAAAAAATTTCTTGTAGGTTCTTTTAATGTATAGAAAATGCAATTTATGAAATCCTTCCTTAACCTGATGCCATAAGAATACTCCTATTTTTGACTGTAGAACTGTTAAAGTGTTTCTGTTCACTTTCAGATTTTTTAAGCCACCTGGAATTTATTCTGTCTCTAGAACCTAATTTTACTTTTTTCCATATGGATAACTAATTGTCCTAGCACCAAGCACTGAAAAGCACCAAGCACTTTCCCAACCAGCTTTTAATGCTACCCATGTCAAGCATCCTGCTTTCATAGATGAATGTCATTGTTTCTGGACTGTCACGTCTTCCCCTCCCTGGCCCATGTAAGAGACTTAATGCTAATTCCACAGTCTAGGGTTTTGGCTTTGTAATAAGTAAAGAAATTTTAAAGACATTCATCCCCAAATCTGGACTTCTTCAAAATTGTCACGGCTACCTCCTCCTTTCTTATGTTTCCCCAGGTAAATAATTTACAAGAACAGTCTCTCTACCAGGAATGACTGATAATGTTCTTCAATGTAAAGACTAAGCATTATAAATCCTCTTTAATTCCTCATCATGCTCAACCACAAGAACACATGCACAGACACAGAGACACACACACGAGACAAAGAGAGGGAGAGAGTGGGAAGAGAGAGAGATTTCATTATTCTAGAAAAATAACCTTCTAACATTACCTACAGATCACTAGATTTTACAATTAAATAAAATAGATTTTGAATAGTTTGTTTTCATTCTTAACTCTATTAGTACAACATCATCACCCTCAAGTAGTTGATCTCTTCCTTTCACACTTTGTGCAATGCTGGAATACAATGTTAGGTTCTAAAAAGGGAGATGAATCTAAAGAAATAAGTTGCTATTTAAAAAGTTATTTTTTGACGGTGCAATCAAAGGGATCTCAATGCAGAAGAAAAGAAAAAGGCATCAGGAATCTCCTGTCAGGAAAATTAAAATTAGATTTTATTTATGTTTCAAAAAATGCAAAAGCAAAACACTAAGGGAAGGGAAAGGGCAAATCACACACACACACACACACACACACACACACACACACACAGAGTTTTCGATTGGTTGGGACATTGGTATCAACTGGACCCTTTTACTGAATTCTTTGGCCCTCCATCCACATCATGGGCTCTTCCTGTAGATTACAAAACTTATTAATAGGGTGAAGTTTTGAAAGCAGCCACAGAGCTTACAAAAATGAATTTGAATGCTACCACTACCTTGATAAACTATGTGCTCTTGGATTTCAGAATGAATCTAGAAATGTGACAATGAGAGCAAAATTTCCTTTAGGAAGGCAGCTTTTCTTTCCAGAAATGTGTATCGTTACTTTGTCTTAAACTCTCAGCCCTCACCTTCTCTAGCTTCTCTCTGTTACTCCCCACTTCCTGAAGAAGCAGCTAGTCTAGCTCCTGAGCTCACACTGGCCAAGGTTAGTAGTGCCCAGAAACCATATCCCCACCAGAAGGAAAGGTCTAGAATTAGCCCTGTCTTAGTATTCTCAGACTCATGTTAGCCCTGGGTACTATGTCCCTTCCCAGGAGTACAGCTTTCTCATTCACTGGGTTTCAACATGGTTTATGCTTAATCAAAAGGCTATTTGTTAGTCCTGACATCACTTCTGAGCCTAGATATTTGACCTGAGGCTCTGATGATTCCAAAGTTTTTGTATGCTACTTCTCCAGTAGGCCAAAACCTGGTAACCACAACTCCCAACCTCTAGCTAAAGTCTTATTCTGAATTGAGTCGATTCTCCACCATTGTAACCCTGAGATGGAGTATGACTTCAATCTTTCCTTCTGCTTAACATAATCTACCTACCAGTTGTGACTTTTTTATTAAAACGATCCAAGCTACATTGCTGCATTTAAGTTTTAATTATCATTCATATCCTTTGTGGGTTTTGTAGGTCAGGGTCCTCAAGAAAGCAGATTCTGAGATGAAAACTTGCAAGCAAGAAGATTATTTGGTATATACTTGGGATCAACAACTTGGGAGGAAATGGGATTGGCTGAGAGACAAGCTAAACTGTGATGCAGTCCAAACAAAAACCTCAGCAGATCCTTCAGAAATCTTTGGTGGCCATTCTGAAGTGCCCTGAATTGGGATGAAAGAGTTGAACCATTTTATTTCATCAGCCAATCATCAGAGGCAGTGTGCCCACAGGAAGAGAGTTTTGCATGAGCTAAAGTAGCACTCCTCAGATGAGACAAGTCTCAGAAAGCGACCTGGCAGAGAGTGATCAGATGTCGATAGTTCCAGCAGCTGGGCAATGAGGGCTTCAGTCTTGAAGAGTGACACAACATGACATGCACTAGAGTCACTACACTTCAATCTGAGCCACTGTCCTGCCTACTGGCTTGCTGAAGAGGTACTAACTTTGATTATGAATGCAAATGCACTGGTTATGACATTAAATAGGAAAATGTCATATTTTTCTACTTCCTACATCCCCCCTTTATCAACAAATAGTGCTCACTGTACACTCCCCAATTTATTAATAGAGCTGTAAGACAAAGATACAAGTCTCACCTCATACCTATAGCTTTGTTCTGATCAGTTGTAAATATGAAATCTGGATGTGGTGTGCATTCCAACTCTACTATTCTACGATGACAATCCCATTATGCCTGATGAAATGTAATGCAGATACACAAGTACAGATCATGAATTTAGAATCTTATATGGACAGTACTCCTCTTAAAATACTTCTCTACTTCAGTTCTTGCTCCCACTTCCAGCATTTACAATTCCTCCCTTTTCAGTGGATTGTGGGTATTAGAGTATCAATACTCTATCAATACATGGTCTGGTATTTTCCACCTTAAATCAAATAAAGAAACACAATTCCCCTCAAACTCTGTATCTCCCACTACTATTCTGGTTTCAGCCTCCTTAGCCACAGCTAACATTCTGGAACAGCATTTCAAAACTCCCATATTCCACTTCCACATCACCCAACTCATCCTGACCTCCACTCCTTCCACTCTGCTTCTGTTCCCACCAGTGCACTGAAATGGCTCTCTTCCAAGGTGAATATTACCACTGTTTCCCAGAGTCAGCAGCATCGAATGTCACCAGCTTTAGTGAGGTCACCTAAAGAGGGTGTAGATAAAGAGGTCCCCAAACCCAGACTGAAGTACTCAACTTTTAGAGACTGTGCAAGGAACTGAGAAAGAAGCACCCAGTGACTCGGAAGGAAGACAGGAGAAAAGAAAGTGGCAGAAGTTAAGAGTCAACTGAGTCAGCTGTGCCAGTTTCTTCCCTGTTGCCTTCCTGCGCTTCCCACCTTCCTTTAGCATAAATTGGTACACTCAGGAAATTCAAGTTACCTTCAGCATTGAGCTAAAAATATGATGTAGAGCATAGACTCATTCTAAAACATTCACAGAGTCCTTTAAAAAATATAGAGAGAAAACAACTTTGGACTATCTGATGGCTTCTATCATCTGCATGCCATTATCTTCCATTCAATTGGATTCTCAGGAGTTGAGTATAAATCTCTGCAGCAGAGGAGTTCCTCCAGCCATGTCACTCATTTGGTTCTATTTTTCAAGTGTCGTATAACCCAGACATTACAAATAAATAGGCTTCAAATCTCCATTAAATTATCTGTTCTTCTCCTTTCCTGAATACAGAATTGTTGTTTTGGCTAGAATTAGTCAGGCACAGTTAGTACAATAACACTCAGTGCCTTCCTGTGTAGCACCTGCTGCATGTTATTTATTTCTTGTTAGCTACATAGTACAACAAATTGTGTCTTTTAACAGCTCATTGAGTAGAGGAGGAGGAAGTGATGGCAGTGGGATTGTTGATAATGTTCAGGGATGTCAATATATCTCTTCTCAAATAATCCAGCTAGTAAATTTGCAATAATACTATTCATTTCTTTAGAAAATTTTGCTGTGACATGATTTCCAAATAACCTTGAACAGACAGCAGCATAAGTAGAATAAGTGCAGACAGCGGCCCATGACTTTACCTGTTAGCAAAGGCAATTTTAATTGAATAAATGCAGTATATAAAAATGAACCAATACTCTTTTACAAACATATTTGAAATGTTAAGATAGTGGTCAGATATTAAATTATCATGCATTATTCAGAGTTTTAGATTTAACAATATGGTTAAACCTTGCACCTTCAAGATAATTCAATTTATGCTAAGAACTTTTGCAGGGTACTACCATGTCATTGTAACATCTAGAACACCACAGCTGTATTAAGGTCTCTCCAATTGGTGTGTATGCACACATTCGACAATGTCACATCCTACCCAGTAATTCAGTTTCACCCATGGGCAGAATTCAACAAACAGTGCTTGAATAAAGTACAGGGATGGGCAATGACTACTAATTTTTTTCATCTGTGCATTTTGTTTTATTATGTTAGAGACTCTAATTGAACTTTGTTCCAAGCTATTAAGCTATGACAAGAGACTGTAGAGATAAGATTTCACTGACATATAGAACAAAGAAAAAGAAAGGGCGTGAAAATTACAATGACAAGGTTGCCTTTGCAGTTTTGAGGTGGCGAAATGAAATCCCTGACTAATAGGCCTAGCTAACACAGGGATGGTGAGGACATAAGAAGGGAGGACAATCTCCAGTGCAGCCCAAGAGGCTTCTCCAAGGATCCTGAGGGGTACATGCTATTATTGCAAAGTTCAAATTGCAAAGCAAATTAAAGTATGCCTGTGATTGTTATAAGCTGCACAAGAGGTCCACATACAAGGAATAAATTAAGAAAAACTGATTAAATTGTTGATGTTATTTAAGTTGTTTTGTGTGTATGTGTGTGTTTGTTTTAAGAAACACTAAACTCTTTTCTCTACATTTTATAAATTACTTAGTCTTCTTTGTTGTTGGGAACTCAAAGTTTTGAGGCTCTATTCTGCAAACAAGTTTGAATATCTTTGTTTTTTAAATGTTGTAACTTTTGTATGCCCTGATGTAAATAGTGGATAAAAACTTTACCTGTTATCGCTTGGCTCATTGTGAACATACAGGCAGGGAAGTTTATTAAAAGCACATTGGTACTGATATTGAAAAATTATGTGTTGAGAAATACAGAAATTAGAAAAGATGATCACAATAAAATGAGTTCATAAATTCTCTACTGAAATGACTGTTTCAGTTTCTTATTTATTTATATCATTTACAGATTTCATTTATTTAAAATTCAAAAATTATTCACTCACTGTAAAGGATATATATTTTTTATAATCTAGAAATCACTTCTGGGAAACCAAATGTACATCCTTAGGGGATCACGCAATCTGGAGACTTCATGGACTGAAGCAACCTCTCACACTTTTCTTTAAGGATTTTAAAGAAAAGTTTAAAAAGTTCATAGTATCTAAAACACCCCCAAAAATGCTTATTGACATCACCATCATTACTGTTGATATAATGTCACTGCAAACAATTACTAATTCACAGCTCATGTGACATCATATCTACCACTCCAATGTCCTATCAACCTCAGCCAATGAGCAGCACCAGGAGTAGCCCTTTCAAAAATGTCTCTACCGAAGGAGCTCTTTGCAGATGAGCTCAGATAAGGGCAGAGCCCTGGCCTATGTGAATGCAATATTATGACCCAACACAGGAGTTGGATTTTATATTCAATTGCTTTATTCCAGGACAGCCATACAACCGGGGGCCTTTATCATCAGTCAATAAAGTCCCAGACTGCTATTGTTTTACTCAAGCCACATACCATCCTGTCAGATTTGACTTATTGAGTTGTTCAGATCCACACTTTAGAATGGTCTATAAGTCTCTGCATGGAAAGAAACTACTAAGGAAAAGAGACACAGTATATCAATTCACCACAGACTGAAGGCAGCCATTAGTTTGGTCCTTCTGATAATGTCAGTTACATCATTGGTAGCAGATAAATTAATTTCAATGCCTCTATCTTAACTTATTTGCCTTATCAAAGATGAAGTGACCCCTAAAGCACACTTATTCAGAGTTTATGCTATTAATTTTTTATCCAAGTCCTTATGTTGAAAAAATGTGATTTAAAGCCATATTGCTTTATAAAACGTTCAGACAGGACCATGACAAATCGGTAACCAAACTAACTGAAGGTTCGGTGAAACATACTACAATATCTTAAGATATATATTTGCTATGCTTCAATTTGCAAATAAATATAAAATATTTCCTCACTGTTAAGACAATAAGTTTTTCTTGCCACTGAGCTGGTCATTTCATGCTACTAAATTCAGAGCATGTGAGTTACAGAGAATTTTCTGGCAGGGAAAGCATCAGAGACAAAAAGGATGGAAAGAAGCTTCTGTATAATCATAAATAATCCAAGCATCCTTCTCTTTTTCACAATTCAGGAAATGTTTCATTGTTTTACCTAATACCCGAGTACATCTTGCATCATAAGAAAATAGATTAGTCTACTGTACTAATACTTCCCTAATCTTAAAATGCTAAAGGAAAAAAGGAGCAAACCTTTGCCCTTAGGCCAGGCAAAAATTTCTGAAATGAGACATAACAAACACAAACTATAAAAGAAAAGCATTGGTAAGCTGGATTTTGTTTTTAAAAATTACCTATATTTGCGCTTCAAAGGCAATGTTGACCAAAAAGAGGCAAGCTAAAGAATGGAAGAATATATTTGCAAGATATGTATATGACAAAGGAAAAGAAAAACATAACTCAATAATTAAATAATTCAATTAAAAATGAGCAAAATATTTGAATAGACTTTTTGTCAAAAAAAAGACATATGAATGGTAAAACAGCACAGAAAAAGACAATCGGCTTCATTGGGCATTGGAAATCAAATACAAGCACATTGAGATACTAGTTGATAACTATTTATATGACTAAAATTTTAAAGACTGACAATGATGAGTATTGGTGAGGATATGGAGCAACTGAAACACTCATACACTGACAATGGAAATACAGAAATGTCACATCTACCTTGGAACACTATTTGCCAGGTTTTTATTAAGATTTATATATATATATATATTGCCTAAAAGAAATAAGATCTATATGTATATATCCAAAAACTTGCATACAAACACCCTTAACATCTTTATTCAGAATAATCAAAAAGTAAAAATAACATAATGTTCATCATCAGGTGAATAAACAGAATATGATATATCCATACCGTGAAATTCACAATAAAAATGAAAGAACCGCTGATTCCCACAAAGTGATGAATCTCAAAAGTATTATGCTGAGTGAAAGAAGTCAAACATAAAAGAATGCTTGCTGTATGATTTCATTAATTGGCAACTGTAGAAAAGGCAAATCAATCGAAAGAAAGCAGACCCATGGGTGTCTGGGGCCAGCGGTAGGGAGGTGACTGACTGGAAAGAGGCAGGAGAAAACTTTGGGGACGGAAGCACTCTGACCTGACTGTGAGAGGGAGGCATCTGTCCAAGCTCAATGAATCGAGCACAGTAATGGGTACAGTCAACTGCACATAAATTAAAGCGATAAAGGTAATTTTTAAAAGTACCTTCACAAGTCATGGTTTTAAAACTATGTATTCCACTGGAAAAAAAACACCCAAATGTACATACAGTCTCTGGATGGACAAGGCGCTGTGAAATGTGCAATATTCTATGTACAATATGTCTGCAGAAGATTACAAAGATATTGAAGTCAAAAGGGTTGAAAATAACAAGAAAAATGCATTAGAATCTAATAAAAGAAACTAGAAATACCCTAAAAGAAATAATAAATTTGATTAGCTAAGTCTCAAATACCAATAAAATCTAACACAAAAATCAAATGGGGCAAAATTGCCACAGAATTTGAGATGAGATAAAGAACCCTAAAAATACTGAGTTAATATGAACAATCCTAAGTAAAATGAAAGAAAACTCATTATGACAAGCATTGCATTGTATATGCTATTCCTCTGGCCTGTATCTCTGACGACTGGGGACCCATTCATCCCCACCCTAATCCCTCCAGGAAGATGTTGTTTCTTCCGTACAGAGCATGTAATGGGTTAAAATACTCATCACTGTCTACCTCATCTACAAACAAACCGTAAGCCTCTCTGAGCACAAACTCTTCTTATTTGAAAAAAAAATCTAAACAATGTCAAACATGTTAGTTACTCAACAAATACTTCTTACCATTATAGTGTGGTTCAGGAGATGGTAGCCCAAGGAAGAAGGATGGTACCAAACAAACACCATTTGTGTTTTCCAAATATGCCATTTGGGTAAATGCACTAAAGGTGAAGGGGCATTTTGTTTACTTCAAAAAAGGTATGGAAGTAGAATTACTTATGAACTTTATAGACTGAACAGAATTTTAACAAACTAATACTCAAACATCACTGAATTTTAAATAAAGAAAGCCAGGGCATCTTCTTGGAAAAAAAAAAGCATTAGTGTTTCAGTGGTGTTTACTGAAGTGTGTTTTATTCCTTCCAAGATTAAGTCCCCGAAAGGAGGGTTTAAAAGGAGGATCTGAATCTTTAACCTAAGAGGACAGAGACCTTGATGTGGAGAAAGGACAAAGCTAAGATTGCCGGGGAGGGAAAAAAATGGAAACAATCAATGTGTTGATGCCAGCTTAAAGAGGGTCACTGAGAGATCAGCCTTACCTGCATCTGTTCCTTAATTAAAAAGAGAAAGATGACAGTGTCCACTACTCATCACTATGGTAACATTTAAATATCAGGCAATTTGGACTAACAGGCGAGTCAAAAGCAAAGCAAAGTGAATGTTTAAGTAAATCCATGTCATCTGATGGCTTACTCCAAATACGATGTGGCAGAGATACAAATAAAGTTCTTAAAGCCAAGCCACATGTTTATTTTCCTCAGGCCTTTAGTAAATTAGAAAGTTTAAAGGAACCATTCTAAGGAAAAGGCAGAGTAAGATATGCTGTGTGAGGAGGAAGCCTTTTAATAGAGCTTTTGAACGGATTTGCATGGCTGCTACGTACAAGTTGTATTACACTCTCTGTCGCCTTTCACGTCTGTCATCCACGCCACATCTACCCCGATTGTCTCTGATTTTCCTTGTTCACTTAGTTTCATTTTTATTCCGCGTAAATATATTTCACTTACACTAATTATTGTTTGTGTACAGTTTTTGTTAATTATAGAGTTTCCATCCTTTTATCTTCTGGTTTCCTGCCTCCTCATCCAATTCATGCATCATCATTACTGTCATCAGTGAATGTTAATCACTGAAAAATGGGGATTTTTTTCAATAAATCAAGCAAAATATGTAGAACTTCTCATTATCTGACTGATATTATGCATCACTTATTGTTCCGCATCCCACACCTTGTATCAGTGACTTCTGCCAACAAGTTAGGCATTTAGTTATTTCTTCTATAGGTATTTTCCAACATAAAAAAGGCAAAAGGTTGAAAAGATATTAACTACAGTTATTACAAAATAAAACAATCATATTTACATAAAGAGCACATGCATTTGTTTTATATTTTATACAGATTTTAAATCAGAAAATGATTATTACCAAACATGACTGTTTGGTATGCTACATTTGCAAAATGCATCTTATTTAACAGGGTACTATCCTCTATCAGAGTTTAAATCCTTTGCAAAGGGTATTTTCCTACTTAAATGTTATGAATTTAACATGTAACAAATTCATGAATCAGCAAAGTACTTTTCAAATAATAACACTGTTTGCTTAGACAATGCAATCGTCTATCAATGCTGTGTTCATTACATGGTCATCCTTAACATTAATTTTATTTGAATATCATAAAGGTTTTCAAAGTAGCAATATAAGTCTTCTCCACCTCAGTGAGCCTTCACCTCTGCTCTCTTGGTCCTGTTTCCAGTGTTCTGAAGAGTAGCATATTTGCAACTTGTGGACTTAACATTATATTTTACTCAGTCAAAATGATCTTTATTTTGGAAGTTTTATTGAATAGCAATACAAGTAGATGCCTTAAACATCTTATTTCAATAACATGGTTTTAAAAAGCAATTTTCTTATAAGTAATTGATTTTCATACCATCAATTTCCCTTCACATTTATTTGTGCTTCAAAGTAAACTTCTAGCTACTGGTTAGATGGGCAACAGCACCAGATTGCATTATGACTACTTTTAAAAAGTTAGTCAGTTTAAATAAAGGAACACAAAATAATTAGGGAAACCCTTTCACTTCAGAAGTGTTTCTGAAAAATTGCAAATGCATCCCTCCAACTTTTGCTTAAGATATTCATATTTTTCTAACTTTAAAGGATTATGCACTTCTGTCACTTTCTGCCTCATTAAGGGTTTCTGAAAAGGCATTTAATCACTAGGAGTTCCTCTGTAAAGAAGAGTGAGACAGTCCTGATGTTGTAAAGGACTTCTGAAAGTGAGAAACAAGTGGCAAGTCTCACCCACTGTCACCTGCTTCTTTATGCAAATCCTGAAGCTAGCTGCTGCTTCTGTCCACTAGGGGGATCATTACACAGTAAAAATAGATTGGTCTCTTCACACGTGTTTTGTTTCTTTCTCACTTAATAGTACCAACGGTTTTGTTTTAAATAACAACAATGAAAAAATCAGTCCAACAGAATAAATGATAAAATCCTTTAACATAAAATTTTTAATGTATTTGTTTGTTTTAAAAGATATTATTTTAAAGTCCACATTTGGAAACTAAGCCTACAGTCCATGTCCTAGTTTCTAAAATATAAAGACAGAAGCAGAGTCCTTGAGAAACCTACATCCACATGTTCACAAACTTACTTTAACGTTAATCTCATTGGAATTTTTGTGCAATGATGTATTAGTGGAATAGCGCTGCTCACATTTTTGAAAGAAAAAGAGCCACTGACTGCATCGCTCTGCTCATAGGAGCTGCCCCTCACTAGTGGTCCCTCAACAATGTTGGTCTATGGGGTTACTTATGCAAAAACAAGAAGTAAGGATTCTAAATCAACTAGCTGGACCTATTCTACTGCCAGTGCAAATACAGCATCCAAATCTTCATCATAAGCCTGTCCTTGCTTTGAATGAAGCCCAGGGAGCTGCTATCAAGTACCAAAAGAATACAAAAGTCATGGAGAACAGCCATCACAGCGGCACCTTCACCGTCTAGCAGTAATCTAGATTAAGACCTTCTCTTACGTACTTTTTGTATAGTAAGCCTAGGCCCTACATCAAGTGTCCACTAATTATTTGATGAACAAATGAATGACTGACCTGGGAAGAAGTATGGACAGTCACTGATTTATTTCCCCATAATTCAGATACAGAGAGAGATGCTGCATTTTTCATGTCTCCATAACAAAGACCTAAAGTATCGACCTCATTGACAAGCATTTATATGGTATCAATTTGAAGAATTCTGAAGGGGTGCTTCCTAACTTTTCAACTAAGTCAGAGTTTCTCAACCTCAGCATCATCGACAGTTTGGGTCAGGTAAGGCTTTATTGAGGGAGACTGGCTGGGCATTATAGGACATTTGGCAGCATCCTAGGACTTTACTTTCTAGATGTCCTTAGCATCTTCTGGTTGTGACAAGCAAAATGTCTCCAGACATGGCTGACTGCCCCCAGGGGGTTAAAATCACTGCCAGTTGGAAGCATTACACTGAGCAAATCACATTTCTAAAGTTGAAATAACCCAGAAAAGTCTGGGAAAGGCTTCGTGGAAGATTTTAAACATTAGTTAACATCTACCCAAGGGGCAAAGTTGACAGTCACCACCTATGCCTGCATGGCAAAGAAAGGAGAGGGGGCACAACGCAGACTATAAGGACGGATTTGACCAGTCAGCCTGGCAGATCTCGAGCCCTACGGCACCTAACTGAAACAATGACCAGAAATAAAGGTCATACTCTACTGTCATTATTAATAGCATTGAAAGGCATCACTCTAGCAGTTGTTTTAATGCTTAAGAAACTTGGGTGTATCACTGAAAAACAAATCTGTTATCTCCCCAGTTTAGTTCAAAAACCAATGTTTATCATATCTTAATATGTTAAAGTTGAGGGTAAAGCAGGGATAAATGGGGATGAAAGCAAACTTGACTCAGGATGGTGAACACACAGTACAATATACAGATGAGATGTATCATAGAATTGTATACCCAATACCCATATAGCTTTATTAACCAATATACAGATGTATTATAGAGCTGAATACCTGATACCTATATAACTTTATTAACTAATATTACCCCAATAAATTCAACAGAAAGAATCATTTAAATGAAAATAAATAAATAAGTAAAAAACACATAAGTAGATATGCCCAAGGATGCTCACTGCAGTATTATTTGTAGTGATCTCTAACCTAAAATAACCTAATTGCTAACCAATGGGAGATTGATACATACATAAGATTTAATATCATGCAGACATGAAAGAGAATAAATGAGAGCTGTTTATGTTGACCTAGAAGGACACACACAAGGCATTGCCAATTGAAATAAAAAGGCATGCTAAACAAGGGAAAATTCCAATAATTCATTTTGTCAGCTGATCTGTGAGGGCTACTGATGCTTACAACCATGACAGTCCTTATTCATAAACCTATAATCAAGTGTGTGTGTGTGCACATGCACACACGTGTTTGAAAGCTTTTCTTGTTACATTGTCAAGGCTGAAAAAAAAAAAACTAGCAACCATTAAACCTAAGAATCCTTCATGGTAATTATTCAAATATGTGATGACTCATAGGAGGCCCTCAAAAGCTTTTCTTTTTCTTTACTAATCACAGCTTCAATCATTACTCATAAATTATTTTTCTTGACCTTTAATTATTTTAGGTTAATCCACTGAAGATATTTTCTACTCTCTCTACATTCCTTCTTAATGGAATGATTTCTACTTGGTTCAGATTTTGTAAAGGATCTTGCCATCACCAAATATGGAGAGAGATTGAACAGTAGTGTTTTTCTTTCTATGCATAAAGTAACTAAGCTTATCAATCATCACAACAAACAACCAAATAGAGAACAAGAAACCTTTAGGAAAAAGAAACAAGAACAACTTCCAAAGCCATGTTATCGTGGATCAACAACTAACATGTACGCAAATATTTCAAGATGTGTAAATGGGATAATAATGTCATCACTAAGGACAGTCCATTAAAACTGAAAGGTTTAATAATCATGAAGATCAAGGGTTTGGAAAACTATGGCTTGGGTGCCAAATTCAGCTTGGTGTTTATCTTTTTTGTAAATAAAGTTTTGTTGGAACACAGCCATACTCACTTGTTTGTAACTTGTCTGTGGCTGCTTTTGTGCTATACTACCAGTGTTAAGTAGTCGCGATAGAGATGGTCGAGCTCTTGAAGCCTAAAATGTCTACTGTCTGGTCCTTTAGAGAGAAGGTTTGTTGGTTTCTGTTGGAGAACATCCAAGTAAGACATCAAGTAGAGAACAGGTAGATGGCATGTTGCTGATTTATAATCATGTTCAGAAATGTGGAACACTTCCTGGTACTTATTTCTAATTCACTGATATTAAAAAGCATCAATGAAAGAGTTTCTTTATTTTTTTCTCTCAATATTTGGAAGTATATTCCCATGTTCAGTATAAAGGCTGAAAGAAAAAAAATTACTTCTGTGATTTAAATGACTTTCTCAGCCTTATCAGATCCAAGACAAATTCTTAAACAAAGATTTTTATCATCCATTACTGTTCTGAAATGAAAGTCATAAATAATGTAAATTATTTAGATATTGATTTCAACAAAATCAATATAATCTTCTAGATATAATATAAACAATAATATAAAAAGGGGTAATTTATAATATAATGATATGTATTCAAATATGTAAATACTCAATAAATCTGCACTGGGAAAAAAAATGACCAAGTCCAATCTTTGCAACTGTATGTAGAATCACTAAAAATCCAAAGGTAATTCAGAGGCAAAAGTACATATTGACACAATTGGGTTGTTACTTAGTGACTTAAATATCATAAGGTGAAGTGATATTTTCAATGATGAACACCATTAATAAAGTTCAGAACAAAATGAAATATAATCTTTCTTTGTTTTACCACTTTTGGTTGCATTTGTGAAAGAGTAATATAAATTAAACTATACAAAAATACTTCGTTTTGATATGTAATACAAAGTTAGGCCATTTGGTCAATTGTAAACATATAAAATTTTTATTGTTATGCTCTGATACATCCAGGGCTTCTGGAGGAAGATTACAAACAGACTTCTCCAATCTCTCAGAGACAACTTGGGGGTGTAATAATGAATTACAAAGAGATATGACACCATAAAGAATATTGGATGGAATGATCACTGGATTAAGACTTTGCAAAACATTTCTGGACAATGAAAAGGTGTGGGAGGAAGAATAACATAAAACCAAACAGAGAAAACTGTAAGCTGGAAGAATCACAGAGAGGCTACAAATGAAAGTGTAACAGGGTACCTACCCTCTTCACTTTGGGAAGGTTCAGGACTTAGCAACTCTAGCCAACATGGAGGACAGGAAGGAAATGGGCAATGGGTAACTTGACAAGTAATGGGCTCAGATCCTGACTCAGCTGCTTTATCCCTGTGTGCACACTGCCTGGGATTGAGCAATACACCAAATTCCCATGAGGGTTTTTGCTAAGGAGACTGACGATCCTCCAAAACCCAGATCTCTCCTGTTTGAAGGACTGAGGAGACTTTAGATTTATGGCTGGCCCTCTGACCCTCCCCCTAAGTAAAGCCTGCCTATGGACAAGCTCTGTCCAGATGTACAGGCCTGAGTCAACTTCTTTTTACAACTTCAGATAGGCAAATCCAGAGTCAGCAAACACTGGAAGTATGTCTGCAGCATGAAAGGAGAGACTAAATTAAAAGAAAAGTATCTGAGTAGAAACGGATAATTCAGGGAAGAAAACTTAAAAAATAAATATAAAATTAAAATCTTCAAAGAAACTTGAAAAGATACTGAATTTATAAAGTGACAAGATTCTATGAACAATGAAATATCATAAAAATACATATTTAAAAATTAAAAAGGAGTGGGCTAAAGATTTTTTCCAATTCCAAGATAGGTTTAGAGACTAAACTGAAAAAAATCACAAATGAAATGTATCAGAAAAAAGCTATGAAGGATCAATACAAAAAGTTTAATACACAAAGAGGAAAGGGGAAGGCAAAGTGGGAAACGTTAGAGAAGAAGAATTCAATCCAAAAGACACTACTGTTCTTGATAAACGGACACATACATGACCTGGTATGAGTATTCCAGAGTAAGTAAATTATTGCTTATAAAGCAAAATACCAATTAAGTAAACAACGCATCTTAACACATCTTTATGAAATTTGGGAAAACTGAAATGGTTATTGACTTAGAATTCTATATTCTGCCAAATTATATAAATCAAGTGTTGGAGCAGAGTAAAATCATTTTTAGACCTGTAAAGTCTCAGAAATTTTACTTGCTATGCAAAGTTCCTTTGTTCCTATGCAGATGTATCCTGATAAGCTCTGCAGTAAGTCTAAAAAACAACGTGAATAGTGTGAATAGGACAGTCAGAAGAAGAGTTCAAAAATGGTAATTACCGGGAAATAAAGGGAAAAAAAACACCAAAACCCTAAGCAGGAGTAAGGTACTTCCTAAAATCAGTAATACGCCAGAGATTTTGAATAAATTGATGCTGTTACACAGGCAAATACTGCAGATAAATAAACAAATAAGACTAAAGGCAGGCAATCAGAAACCTCAACGTGAACAACAAGGATGTAACCACAGTTCGCCTGTTAGATGTACAGTAAAAATTTGCATAGTCATAACAAGGTAAATGCTGTTTACAGATTTTAAACTTCTAGAATCAACACAGATTAAAAAATTAGGAATTTAATTACTGTATTTTTAGGACTACGGGATGTACCTAGGTTTTAGAGGAGGAAAATGGGAACAATAATTGTGAAGCAAAAAAGGTGGTAAAACATTTAATAACCTGTGACCCCGCTCCACCACTGCCCCCCACCACAGTGAGCCAGGTAAGCTATGTTCAGACTGTAAGATGTACCCCCATTTTCCACCTAAATTTGGGGGGGGGTGTCTTAAAGTCGGAAAAATACAGTATGTTTTCAGAATGTCATGTTTTTATTTATTTTATTTTTTTAAAGATTTTATTTATTTATTTTTAGAGAGAAGGAAAGTGAGGGAGAAAGAGAGGGAGAAAAACATCAATGTGTGGTTGCCTCTTATGTGTCCCCTACTGGGGACCTAGCCTGCAACCCAGCCATGTGTCCTGACTGGGAATCGAACTGGCAACCCTTTGCTTCACAGGCCCGTGCTCAATCCACCAAGCTACACCAGCCAGGGCATCATGATGTTTTTGGGAATAGATTACAAGTGTTATTGCATTTAACACTGTTAATAGAGAGGTAAAAAATGACAGGAATGGTTAAGAGGAAGGAGTAAATGAAAGCCAAAGAAAAAGATAGGAATGCTAATGCCTTCCTTTAGTAAAATGGACTTCAAGAGATATATGGTCAATAGTAACAGTAATTAAAAGTATAGGTAGATTCCTAAGGTTAAAAGATAATCAATAAAAAAGCAAAGTGGAATCATATAACCATATCAAAGAATAAAAGAAATAGTGAGCTGAACCTCCTGGATTATCATAGCAGAGGGTGACTCAAATGCCTTAATTTGATAAATCAAGAAAGAGTGGGATACACATAATATTTACAGCAAAGATATTTAACACACACTTGGAATGGACCCCACTGTCAGTCTGGTGAAGCCTATGGCACTACTCTCAAAATACTTTTTGACTGCATAAAACAAAATATGTAGAATTGCAAAGAAATTAATTATATTGAAATTCAAAAATACTAAGTAAATGGGTGATATAACAATAGATATACCTCTTCATTAAATAACGAGATCAAATTTGGAAGTGGAGATGAGTATAAACAATATTTCAAGATAGATTTTTGCAGCAACTTACTGTAATACAAAATATTTCTGAATTCTCTATCTGATAAGGTCATTGTACCACTAAAACTACTGTGGATTGTTGGCTATGCTAAATTTCAATTTACATGTAATTCCTTCCCCTCAAATCCAAGTACACAGATCTCTTGAATCCTATTTGTCAACTACAAGTTAAAAATTCTTGATTTAGAATTATGGGGGAGAAATCAAAATAAAATGAAAACATTTGCCCCTGGAAAATTTCATAGGGTTTGTGACTGGCAAGGGACAAAACTACTGCTATGTACTATTTGACTTTTTAAAATCATATGTATATATTACTTTGATAATAAAATTTAAAACACTTTATTCAAAATTTAAGTTATGCATACATAAAGCAGTATGTTTGTATATATGTATATATTTATTATATTGTGATTAATATGACATGATATATGATATATGATATGATATGATTGATATGATATGATATGATATGATATGATATGATATGATATGATATGTTGGGCATTAGATTTCTCAAACTTGGTTTAATTACTTAAAAAAGAAAAATTCTTAGGTCCTTACATATCTTGAAATCATTAACATAGACAGCTTTCAATGTCCCAATAAAAGACAACAAACTACCAAAGGTCATTCAACATTTTGATAATATCAAAACTATTACATGAGATTACATGGCCACAGATCCCTTTTAAAAACACTAGGGAATCCTTTATCTGTAATTGTATTTATTTAATCGTGGGCAGGAAAATTCATCTTCAGATGAAAGAAGACATCAGGCTTGGTCAAACCTGAAAAAGCTTTAAATAAAATAGAATCTACAGGACTTACGTTATTTCTTAATCAAGGCACTTACAGTATTAAGGAGACTACCATAACATAAAAATACACCAATACCACTGTAGGGTTATTGTAAACAGGCATTTGGCAGATAATATGAGAATGACCTTAAATTACACAAATGTGTTTCTATTAATACTAGCAATTACTGAGATTATTCTTGTGAACATATTCAGTCAACTAAAAAGACAGATATTGAAAAATATTGAAGAGTTTTGGTCTCAGTAATGGAAAGCATTAATGAGGTATCTTTAGTCATATTCCTTAACCTTTCTGGTCTGTTTCCTCATGATAAAAAAGGGCAGAGGGAAATTAGTCTGTGATCACACAATTCTAAAAATTCAGTGTTCAGACTATGACTTAAATTTAAGTTGGTATTTTTTTATGAAATCATTTTAATTGCTATTCTTCTAATAGAGTGGCCCCTTACTAGCAGTAGAAACTAAATGAGTATTTGGTTGTTTGTAAGGAATATATTTTTTAAGGATTCTATTTATTTATTTTTAGAGAGGGGGAAGAGAAGCAGAAAGAGAGGGAGAGAAACATTAATGTGTGGTTGCCACTCACTCACCCCCCAGTGGAGACCTGACCTGTAATCCAGGCATGTACCCTGATTGGGAATCAAACCAGCAACCCTTTGGTTCACAGGCCAACACTCAACCCAGTGAGCCACACCAGCCAGGGCCTGAAAGGAATATTTCTTCAAGAACGGTAGGGAGAGTAAGTACAATTTGAGGAAACTTGCTTTGGGTATAGTATTCTGTATAAGATATCTAAAATTCCTTAACTTTCATAGGGAACAAAAATTAAAAAGCAGTTTCCCATTTTATAAAAAAAGTTTTGCATCATTGGAATGAGTCATCATTAAGTGATATAAGAAATCATTAAAAATAAAAGGTATTATATTGGGTATGCTGTATGCATACTAGGTGATTTACTCTTGAGGTTACATTTTACTTTACAAATTTTTTGAAAGGAATACAGAGTCTTAAAAACACCTCTGAACTTGGCAAGAGTCATACCTTAAATATAATTTGTAAAACTATAATTTAAAGAGTATTTCCATTTGACAATCTACTCTACTCGATTTATCCTAATTTTACACTAAAAGGTACAATAATAGAGAATATTAAAAATAAATATATTTCCTTCAATCACAAATAATTATTTCATTGAATTTAAAAGATCTATTTTTTTTCACTTGAATGTATCATTAAGGAATATACACATCAAAAAAAAACCACACAAGCTGTAGTGTCCAGCTTGATAACCAACAACTGAACACATCGCTATAACGCTGCATCCAGATTAAGAACTAAAACATGAGCAGGGCCACAAAAGACCCTCCTCTTGTATCTCTTTCCAGTTCCTGATCTCCCCAGGGCAACAAGTGTTCCTGCTTTATGAGCAGGATAGATCGGCTTTGCCAATTTCTGTACTTTATATAAGTGGAATCATACAGTATATTCTATTTTGTGTTTGGCTCATGTGCTCAACATTATGCTTGTAAAATTATATATAGTTGTGTGCAGTTATAGATCATATGTTTTCATTACTCTATAGTTTTCCATTTTGAAAATAAACAAAAATTTATTTATGTGTTCTGTACTTTTTAGGCATCTGGGTAGTTTCTTGTTTTGGCTATTATGAACAGTGATACTCTGATTTTAGTACGTATCTTTCAGTGAATATGTGTGTGTGTATGTGTGTGTGTGTGTGTGTGTGTATGTATATCTATTGGATATACACTTAGAAGTGGAATTGGAGTGATAGTTATTCATTCATAAGTTCAACTTGAGTAGACACTGCTGATCACTTTCTTAGCTGGTTATGCCAATTTCCATTCTAACCAGCAATGTATTAAAACTACAGTTTCTCTATATCCTTACCAACACTAAATATTTTCTATTTAAAAGACATTCTATTTTTAATTTAGTAAATATTCATGGAGCACTTACTAAGTGTTAACCACTTTAAATTGATTAATTTTCTAATTATCACAAGTGATAAAGACCTAGAAAGCAAAGATGCCTTCATTATCCACAAGACATTTTAAAACTATTATTTCAGAACTATCTCTCTGTCAGCTAAACAACAAAAAGCAAAATAATTTTACTTGAGACAGAGTAAAAAATATATTATTAGAAACTATGACATGACCTTCAAAAGTAGAGGGTTCAACATTTCTTATCTGACCTATCAGTCATTTAAGACTAAATAAAGTGACAATGTATTTCATTAAAAACACTACATGAACTCTAAGAACAATACCAGGAACAATATGTGAGCTATATGAACAATATAAGGAGACACAATATACCTGTAACCTTTCCTTAAGGCAAAGGACTCAAATGGATGATCCAAGGACCTGACCTGACTCGAGAGATGTGTTTTATTTAGTTCCATTGTGATTTTGTCCCTCTTTTCTGAGAAACATCTAAAAATCAGAACATTTTTCATAAATATCTAGACTTCTGACTTTTCTTGAAAAAAAGACTGGTAAAAACAAATATAACACATAAGAAAAATTAACAGGCTACTTCTATGGAGGCAGGTGCTATCCCATTTCCCAGGGTCCCCAGGACCCCCAGTTAACCCAAACATGAAACCTGGGCCCAGGGCAGAACCAAGCACCTATAGTCAAAATTTGGGGCACAGCTGCATTCTTACACTGAGCCAATTCACAAGTTGCATTACCTTCTAAACTCAGGGGACTAAATGCTTACAAAACAGACTTTTAATTTGTGGCATCAATATTTTATAACAAGCTATCAAGGACTTAGAGAATTCTAGGGGAAAAAAAAGCATGACAACTGACAATGACTACAGATCCATAAATATACTATAACATAGGGAATGACCTGACCTACAGGCCAGGTAGGACATTGGAGCTGGGGGTCTTGGCACCTCCCCTCACATAGAGGGGACTCCTTCAATTTTGAGAATTATAAAATTCTAAACTGCTCCACAGTGGCATCAGAAATAGCAGTACAAATTCAAAGTCTGGTTCATTAAGGAGAGGAGGGTTATGATTCAAGACAAACTGCCATCACAGATGAAAGCACATTATCATCCCAAGCACAGTGGTCCCTTCATGGACTGTTTCATGTCCTTTTGACATTTGGTCAACAAGACAACAGTGAATCACAAGGTCAGAATATTTATAGAGTAGGAAAATAAGAGATTAAGCTCTTCAGCAAAATTAATGTAGCGCTATGAATATTTCGTTTATATTATATCGCCTAATAATCCCTGGAATAGCTCAGTGGGGTAAACTATTATCTCTTTGTTTTCCTGCTATCTTGTTTATATTTCTTTCCTGAAAATATAAAAAATAAAGTTTTTTAAAAGCAATTTCTGTAAGTGGAGGTCAGCAGAACATAACTCTACAAGAAAAGTGGGTGAAGGACACAATGTGATGTTTACTTGAAGTAATGTGATGTTTGCTGAAGGAGCTGAGAAATTGCTGTTGGGGTGCTGTTGTGAAGCCATTAGAGGCAAGTTCAATGTCAACCAAGGCAAGAGGTTAGGTATAAAGCTCACCAACAAAAGCCAAGAGTCGACTAGAAATTTTTAGCTACGAACATTATAAGGAAGTTGTGTGTGCTGCAGTTAAGTCATATAACATATCTCAAAGGCAATATAAATTACAGTAACATGTACCTCTTTCTTTTTATTCCTTCTACCACCCTTCAGATTTAATAAGGAGCTCACAATAAATCATTTTGGCATAAATATCAGGCCTACTCCAAAACAGAGAAACCATAATAATTGTGCAGACCAAACAAATTGTATATCATTTCTGAGATGTAGACTGTGAAGATGTTCTTTCTAAAATATTCTCACTCCACTGAGGACCAGAGTTGACCAGCTGGTACTCCATTTAAACTAAGTAAGTGATCCCATCCCCTCTCATTCTTATTATCTCTTTCCAGAAGTCACACACTAAATTCCACAGTCTCACCTTTTCCCAAAAGAATAGTATCACCCTTCTTGTGACACAAAATTTATGAAGCTATGTCAAAAATTTAATCAATGGCTGGTGACATACTTGGGTAGAGCTTTTGTCTAAAAAAACATAGAATAATAATAGACTCATCTTAAATATTGCATGCCATTTTTCCTTTTTTTAATTAAAAAAAACTATATGCATACTCTCTTGATCCTCCCTGCTGTCCTGATTCACTTTGTGCACTTACTTTTTCTCCCACATTATAATCTTTCATAATGTGTCTGCTCAGCAGCAAACCATTCTTATTGGCTAATGTAAAAGTAGAAAACTTTTGCTTTGTGATCTCCTGCACACAAACTCCTTGGAAAACAGAATCATTAAATGCATACAACAGGTCAGTTCTAACAATAGCCTTAGGACATTCGAGTATGGCTTCTCCTGACAAAACCATTCACTGAGGAGTCTACAGAAGAATGTGAAGTCAAACTCCTGGGACACATCAGTAATTCCTCCAGCACGCAGAACAATCTGAAACTGCAGGCCTTATTGAACAGGGCATGCATTGACTCACCTTCATTATGCAAATGTTCTTACATAAATCACTTGTGGAATATTATGGAATTCTCGGAAAAAATAAAGGGAAAATGGATTTCATTTTGGATGGATTCCCCAGGACCAAAACCTGATACATATTTGGCTAAGAATCTTTTACTTAGAAAAAGAAGAATTAGGGTCCACAAAGCTACATTCCCTGCTGGTCTCCATCAGAGACGAACGCACTTATTAGAATAAAGTATTTCTCAAAGATAGCCACTATCATATCTAAATCTAAAACTGGTTATTCCGCCTTTATTATAATTTAGACATTCAGAATATAATAAATGAAGAATAACTATAAATACATGATAGTATTTTTGACACATAATCAGATATACTCATATGTATAAAACAGGATTTTGTTTTCCCCCAAATTCCACTCTGAATAATGCAGTGACATCATAGACTTCCTCAAGTTCTGAGTACAAAGAGAACCTCTGTGAAAGTAAGATGAGAGAAATTTCCTAGTGATTATAAATATAACTATTTTCTTCTAAAAAAGAGAATAATGAATGAAATTAAAATTAGATTGACTTTTAATCCTGGGTCAAAAATATTTTTTAAAACCCTTATTTTTAATGCAAACACAATTCTCCATTGTAAAATTTCTTTTTACAGATTTACTATACAGGTCAAAATTTCCTAAAAGATGAATTTCAGAGCAATTTAATAAGGGATATAAAGACCTTGAAGATATAAACACAGACTCAATTAGGAAATATCAGTTGCAGACTTACTCCTCGTACCTGTCTTCTTCTCATTTCCCTTTTCTCCCACCCTAAGTCACAATCACTCCCAATTTCAGGAATCATTTCCTTTCTCCCCTTTTTTCTTCTCTCCAGAAATAGTTTGAGGTACAAAACACTTATTCAATCAGTCATTCAGCAAACAGCTACCAGTACCTACAAACTCTGTAGCAACATAACTACTTTCAGCATGATCTAACATCATGCTTTCCACTCATTGCAGGGTCCCTCTTTGTCCCTCTATTTTCCTAACTCTCTTTGACCATGACTTCTGAGTAGCTATAAAAAGAAAACTCACCAGGTAATATTTGTAAATTCTCTCTGTGTTGGTCTAATAGATGTAGTGAAGTTAATCCACATTTTCAGTACATGGACTCTAACCTCTCCCTTTCCTTCCATCAGCATTAAACAAACCAAAGTCTCTTTCATCTTAAATATATAAAATCAAAAATGAAAAAATCAACTTTCCTTAGACATTAAACTTCCCTTAAACTTTACTTCCAAAGAAAGAAAGGGTTGGGAAGTTTTTTTCTGAACATTCTCTAACTTGTTACTCTCTCCTCCACTCACACCATTCTGGTTTCCACATCCTTCCAAGGCTGCTGGACCAGCACATCACTGCATCCAAGGGCACTTTCCGTGCAAACTTTGCTTGATGTCTCAGTAGATTTTAACCACCACAGCCACTTCTTCCCTTAAGCACTCTCTTCCCTGGGCTTTCAGGACACTCCACTTTACTGGCTCTCTTCCTCTCAACCTTCTCTCTCAAGTCTTTCTCCTCCTCAGCCCGAACCCTGAATGTGTGAGTTCTCCAGACCTGCCTTCTTGGTTCTCTTTTGATTCACCATAAAATTACATCTACTCCCATATGTTAAATTTACGCCCATAAGTCAATGCCTTCAAAGTCTGTATCTTTTTCCTTGACTCTTACGGCATTCTCCAAAACCCACTCACTCAAATATCTACTCAAGATTCCCAATGGAGGCAGTTCAGAAAATACAAAATCAACATGCCCAGAAATGGACCCCTCTATTTGTGCAACCCAGCTGGCACTCCACATTTTCATAAAGATAGCACAAAGCACCCTGCTGCTCAGGAAAAAGCTAGAAAATCATTCTTACTCCTTTCCCCAGCCCACCCTATCGGCCACCTAACTAATAAATACCTGTGACTTAATAGATTTCTAATCTGACACTTCTGTCTCTCTACAACCATTGCCCCATTCAGCCTACTAGCAACTTTCCTTTGGGCTGATGAAAGACCTATAGAAACCTTGCTTTATAATGCAAATTTGGCCCTGGGATTCCCTACCTAAAATAAGTTGCTTGTCTTCCCTCTCACAAAATCTTGCATCTGTGTACAGAATCTTTCATAATCCAGCTGTATGTGACCCTCCAGCTTGTCATTCTGTGCCCCTTGCTCTCTGGACTGCAGCATACTGCTCCCTCTGGGGTCATTGCCCGAGAGGGGTTAACTCATCTCTGCTCCCACCTTCGCAGAAACTGCTCCTTGTATGAAATTCTATTCTTTCCTTGAACCCTTTACTTTAACCACATTCTGCTTCAGGTCTATTCATAGAATGCTTCTCAGGGATGCCTTCCTTGAAGTTCAACAAGCTAGTATTATGGTCATGTGTCTATATTAAATATTATATGATTTAACATGAGATGCACATTATAAACAAATATCACAAAATTTTCAAGTTAAGACCACATATAATATGTTGGTTACCTAGTTTTGCTCTGCCCTATTTGTACCATCAGGACACTGCTATGACACTTCTAAATATTTATTTTTAGATTCAATTATAAGCAACTTAGGGTCAGAGGTCAAGGAATTTCCTAAGCTTCCCCTCCATACTTCTGCTATCACTCCTGATGCCACTGTGTAGAAATGAAATGCCATGGCCTTGGCATGGCATTTAAATTCTTGAGTGCCCTCAGGGCCCTTCCCCAATGAGACAACAAATCACCACTGCCTTCTGCATGCCTGCAACCCCACCTCCAACCCCACTAGACTCTAACTTAGGAAGCTGGAGCCCCAAGCCAAACAGACAGAGAAGTGAGTGCATTACAAGTAACAAGTAACACTGTCTCGTTTCATCTAATTTTAATATCAGCTGCTCCGTGTAGCACTGAGATTAACCCATAGTCCCCATGGCAGCCTACCATTTCCCTTAGAGCAGCAGTCCCCAAGCTTTTTGGCACCAGGGACTGGTTTCTTAGAAGAATTGGGTTGGGAAGGATCAGCAGGAGGCTGAGTTCAGGTGAATTCCTGGCCTAGTTCCTCATAGGCCACAGACCCAGTCCGCAGCCCAAGGGTTGGGGAGCCCTGCCTTAAAGAAATAAGACCCATTATGGCAGATACAATTTTCTGGAATTCACTGAAAAATCTTTATTAACAATATTTTTATCCTTTGAATTATTATTTTTTCTTTCTGTAATTATCCAGCCAGGTCAGTTTATCTGTAGGGGTTTTTGGTTTGGTTTGGTATTGTCCCTCCACTTGATGAACTTCCTTTCTCTTTTTAGCAGTGTTTGCTGCTGTCGTTGTTCAGGGATCCCTCCGCACCCATCCCCCATTGTTATCAACAAATAGAGGTATATTTTTTAATTAATTCTCAAGTGGATGAATTTTTAAAATGAGGTTACTAAATTTATTCTGTTAGTCATTTAATAAGGATTTCCCAAACAAAAAATCTGTGCCAACCACTACGCTAAATATTAACAGTACATGGTGAAGAAACAGGGTCGACCTTTACTCTTCCTTCATGAAGCTGCCGGACTGGTAGGGGAAATAGGCAATAAACAAGTAAGCACATTTTTCGGCATGCATCTGTCCAATTTTTCCAACACCATTTATTGAGTAAAGTATCTTTAGCTCATAGTATGTGCTTGCTTCCTGCACATACTTGCTTCCATTGATTGACTATAAAGGCGTGGGTTTATTTCTGTTTCCTCTATTCTGTTCCATTATCCATGTGTCTGTTTTTACACCAGTACCATGTTGTTTTGATTACTGTGGCCTTACAGTATAGTTTCATATTAGGTAACATGATTTCTCCAACTGTGTTTTGAATCTGGGTCATTGTTGCTATGCAGAGCCTTCTGTGATTCCACATAAATTTTTGAAATATTTGTACTAGTTCCATGAAATATGTCATTGGGATCTTGATAGAAATTGTGTTGAATCTATAGATTGCTTTGTGTAGTACAGATATTTAATGATGCTAATTCTTTCTATCCATGAACATGGTATGAGCTTCCACTTATTTGTATCTTTTGCAATATATTTCTTCAGTGTCTTATAATTTTCCAAGTATAGGTCTTTTACAGCCTTGGTTAAGTTTATTACTAGGTATTTTATTCTTTTTGAAGCAGTTGTGAATGGAATTGTTTTCTTAATTTCCCTTTCTGTTAGTTCATTATCGGCATACAAAAATGCAACTGATTTCTGGATATTATTTTGTATCCTGCTACTTTACTGAATTCAATTATCAGTTTAGTAGTTTCTCTGTGTAATCTTTGGGGTTCTTTATGTACAGTGTCACATCACCTGCAAATAAATACAGTTTTACTTCCTCTTTTCCAATTTTGATGTCACTTATTTCTTCTTCTTGTCTGATTGCTGTGGCTAGAATTTCCAGCACTATCTTGAATAAGAGAGGGGAAAGCAGACATCCTGTCTTATTCCTGATCTTAAGGGGAACACTTGTAGTTTTACCCATTGAGTATGATGGCGGCAGTAGGTTTGTCATATATGGCCTTTATTCTGTTTAGGTATGTTTCCTCTTCCCACTTTGCTGAGGGTTTTTTTTATCATAAATGGGTGCTGGATCTTATATCAAATGTTTTTTTCTGCATCTATTGATATGACCATGTAGTTTTTGTCCATCATTTTGTTTAAGTGGTAACTTGTATTTATTGATTTGTGAATGTTGTACCAACCCTGAATTCCCATAATAAATCCCATTTTATCATGGTGGATGATCTTTTTATACATGATGCATTCCTTTTGTTAATATTTTGGTGAGGACTTTAGTATCTATGTTCATTGGGGATCTGGCCACCTTCTTATACCATACACAAGAATACATTCAAAATGGATTTTAAAGACTTACATGTTAGATCTGAAAACATAAAAATCATAGAAGAAAATATAAGCAGCCAAATCTCAGACATACCTTTTAGCAATATTTTATCAGCTAGATCTCCCAAGCAAGGGAAACAGAAGAAAAAATAAATAAACAAATGAGACTATATAAAACTAAAAGATTTAGCACAGCAAAAGAAAGCATCAACAAAATAAAAAGACAACTGACAGAATGGGAGAATATATTCGCCAATACATCTGATAAAGGGTTAATATCCAAAATTTATAAAGAACTTATAAAACTCAAAACACCAAAATCCCCAAACAATCCAATTAAAAATGGGAAAAGGACCTGAATAGACACTTTTCCAAAGAGGAAGTACAGATGGCCCATAGACATATGAAAAAATGCTCAATGTCACTAATCATAGGATAAATACAAATTAAAAAGCAAGAGATATTATCTCACACAGGTCAGAATGGCTATCATTAATAAATCAACAAACAGGAAGTGCTGGCAAAGATGTGGAGAAAAGGGAACATTTTTGCCCCCTGTTGGAGGGAAGACAGACTGGTGGAGACACCTCAAAAATTAAAAATGGATCTGCCTTTTAACCTAGTGATCCCATGTCTGGAAATATATCTGAATGAACCCAAAATAGTAATTCAAAATAACATAAGCATCCCTACATTCATTGTAGTGTTATCTACAATTGTCAAGATAAACCCAAGTGTCTATCAGGAGATGAGTGGATAAAACAACTATAGAACATTTACACAATGGAATACTACTCAGTCATTGAAAAGAAGAAAATTTTACCTTCTGAGGCACTATGCATGTACCTGGAGAACATTTTGCTAAGTGAAATAAGCCAGTCAGAGAATGACAAATACGATACGATTTCACTCACCTGTGGTGTCTAATGAACAAACTGAACTAACAAGCAAAATGGAGACAGACTCATAGATAGAGGGCGGATTGACAGCTAAGGGGTGATCGGGTTATCAGGTAGAGGGATTGAGCAAAAAGGGAAAAGGACTCATGGGCATGGACAATAGAGTGGTAATTGTAGGGGGTGGTGTATAAGGGGACTAAATGGTAATGGGAAAAATACAAAAAAAATAATATAAAAGTAAGCACAATGTCACAAAATTTTATTATTGCTAGCACTCAAAGGAAACAACACGGTAAAAAAGCTAGAGGAAAAAAAGGGGCAGGTTACTACTTAGATAAGGTTAAGAATTCTCTGTATTCGATATATTAGTGGAGGTCTGAAGGATGACACAAAGCCAGACATGGTGGATGGATGTGGAGCAGGGGCAGCAGAAACAACATGTGCAAGGGCCCTGACTTGGGGACCGCTTTCACTACCTTCCCCACACTGAATGGTAGTGTGATTTTAGCTTCATAAACAGAAGGTGAGAGGCTCAAGTTGAAATCACAATAGCAAGCAGAAGCCGCATACTGCAGGGCCTTACTGACCAAGACAAAGAATTTGGATTTAATTCCAATTGCAATGAGGACGTACTGGAGGTCTTTAAACAGGGAAAGGGATGGTATAGTTACAATATAATCTGATTTATGTTTGAAAGAGACCCCTTGGATTTTGTGAAGATCATATTTGTAAAATGGGGTGTGAGGGTAAGCAGTTAGGAACATATAGCTGAGTCCAGAGGAAAACTTTTGGAATAGGAAATCATCAAGGATGAAAGAACAGAAGTGGAGAGCTACAAGATACAATTTTCAAATAGAAACATCGGGACTAGTTGATGGATTTAAACACAATTATGCACATTTACAAGAACATCTGACTACTATTAATCTATATAAACATTCAATCAAGGCTTAACTTTAAATTGTGATTATAATGGGTATAATCAGTTGGATGGATGATACTAATTTAAAGCAAAGAATAATTTAGAGAAAATATTGAAAATACATCCATAATGAAGGTTTCTTTGAAGGAATGTTAAACACCTTTTCAGTTGAATAAGCCCTTTATAGTCATTAGCAACATATTAAGAGCTTAAGTCTGTTAAAAACAAGTTCAGTACAATAGAAATATCATTTTTGTCATGACTAATGTACCTTTTACTAATCTTTTTCAAGATTCTGTGGACTGTGTTAGCTATACATTTCATTGGCCCAGCATGATCTTTATTCCTCATTTCATAAAAACATCCTCATTTCTTTCAGGGTATTCCTCTTCTACACTTGCAGTTTGGGTATGGGCATGGCCCCTGCCTGGCGCGGTACCTAATCGTAGTAGTGACTGCAAAATAATTGCACTGGGATGGGTACATAGTCAGGACTGCTCTGCATGTCTTTGAATTGCACAGCAAGTGTGCCTCTCCCCTCCTGAGGGAGACCCGGAACTGTCAGTGCAGAGGATGCCTAAGCTCAGGGCAGCATCAACTAGAAGATGCAACAGAAATACTGTATTTCAGAATACAATAGAAAAGTAGGCTCAAAAAAATGTTCTAAAATCAAAGTAGTTTCAGTTAGTCTGAGTTGAGTTTATTTCGCTACAACTGGAAAAGTCCTATATAAGAGTAGGTAAATTTAATAAAGAAAACCGAAAAGATATCAGGTGAAGTGTCAAAGGTTAAAAGGTTGAAGAGCCAACCATAGTTTTGGGGTTTTGTTCATTTGTTTTAGAGCAGAATTCTAAAATGCTGATGGTAAAAACTGTAACAAACCTGGTTTTGCATTTGTGTGTGTGTGTGTGTGTGTGTTCCTGATTGCATAAGTATAGCTATATCTGAAAGAACATTCAAGAAACAGTTAACGGTGCTTATCTCTGGGAGAGGAAAGAAAACAAAAGGAATAGGTGTGGAAGAGAGTGCAAAATGTGCAAAATGTAACCAAGGAGCAGGGAAGGCAGATCTGAAATACCAAATGTGAAAGCTGTGGTATAAAAACCATCTATAGATACATCAGAATTGCCTTCAACAATTCATCACTCAAGATTCAATTCCAATGATATGGCCTCTGAAAACTTTAATTAACCTCCTCATACTTACAACTATTCTGGGCACGTCTGCAGTATTTTTTAAGTGTTTTTTAATATAGCATGTATAACACTGTATTACATAGTTTTATTTGCATGGCATCTTTGACATTAGAGTGGGAGTTTCTAGAGGGTTAGCGATACATATCTAATGCATTTTTCAAAATCTAGAATCATATAAGTAAAAGCCCAATTATTGTTCATTAAAATTTATTTTCCCAAACCATCTGATGTCCTTTCACAAAGTAAGAGTAGTCCATTTTATATTAAAATGCATTACCAAGCTAACATTTTACATTTGCAGCATTAACTTTACATATATTTATAATCCCACTGTAAGAACATAGAAAAGATGACAAGGTACAACAGAAGTACATATCAGGTAGACGACTTTAGATCTGCAGATGCTATTATTTATACCTGAAGAATTATGAACTCTGTTAGTAATGACATACAGTATAAATTCATGTGATTGCCATGTGCAGGATATGTGAGAAAAGAGAAGGAGGGAAGTGATGCACATCTGTGTTATTATAACGGTGTCTATGTTTAAAACAAGTATTTTTCAGACTTCACAGGATCATTGGGTACAAATGCACTCCTGCCACATTATGTCTACACTGAACTTGATTCTAAGCATTTTTTCTTCATTTTTTCCCCCTTTCATGTCAGAGGCTGATTCAGCCTGACTTCAAGTCTCAAAGAACTCAGGAAACATGACCACATCTTTGTTAATAATTTAAGGAGCATTGTTTCCTTTATCACTCTGGTAAGTTCCCATTCCTGGCTCTTTTCAACACCCAATGCTAAGGAAAAAAAGTTAGAAAGAAGTTCAATTCAGCTACATTCAACAAACATGCACTGATCACACATGAACCAAAGCATTTTGCTATGGACCAGGATACAGAGATGATAGAGACAACACCCATTCTCAAGCAGCTTTCAATTAAGGAAAACTAAACGTTCAGGATACAATTTGTAAATCTTATCACATGTACCCACAATCCACTAAGTAAATCCTTCAAGCACAGAGCAAAGTTTTCCAAAAGGGTGACTGATTTTTTGAATGTTTAATACATTTTACAAAAACAAAGTCTGTCTTACAGATACTTTACATAAATAATTGTATTAGTATTAAAAAAAAATGTTGTCTTCCATGTCCTGTTCTAAAAGCTGGTACCAGAGTAATAAATGCCCATCTGCCCATCTGTGCTCCTGTGAAGTGGAAAGCCAGGGAAAGATAGAGGGGGGTCTTAGCTTACTGAGGACAAAACTGCATGGGAGCACCTAAGTCCTGAGCTGGAATCTTAAGAACCAGCCCCGGAAAGCCACATTTACATAGAAATTACTGTCTTAATTTCAATACAAACTGTGAAATGATGACCACAGTAAGTTTAGCAAACTTCCATCACCATACATAGTTGTATTCTTTTCCTCATGATGAGAACTTTTAAGATTTACATTCTTAGCAACTGTTGAAAATCAATTATAAGAACATATGTAAGAAGTTACCTAAGAAATTATTCTTAGAGAATCTTCAAATGCCCTCATACTAAAAACTGACTATTTTAATTCTAGTTTTAAAATCCAGTAAAATCCATAATGACAATATAATAAATCACAACCAAATCATGGTAGAAAAAATACAGAATTCATAAGCTAAATTTTAAAACCTGACATTCTTAAAGATACGTTAAAGGAGAGGAAGGATACAGAAGAAAGGAAAGGCATGTATTAGGGCACGAAGCTCCTACTGCATTGCCCTGGAACCCACGTCAACACACAGACAAGACAGCCCACAGTATCCTAAGTCCACTACATCAGAAGATCAAGAGCCCTGGTAGGTCAAATATAATATCAGCCTAGCACTGTGATCCTGAAAGGCAAGATGGCACACTCTCTGATTCTGCAGATTTTAATATTTCTCTAATGTTTTCAATCCCGCAATTAAAACATAGAAAACTGTGGTTGGCTTACTAGCTCCCTGTTCTGCTTCAATAAGAAGGAAACTCAAATGTAGAAAGTTACTGATGAGATTCTGGGTCTTGCTACTGTGAACAAGTAGATCACTCAGGACGTGTCACTCCCTGGAGAAAGAGGCACAGGCATGGCTTTAAAAAGTTGTGAAGGAAAGTCCAGTGTCGTTTTTTTTTCATCCAGGGTAACCAGTTTATGAGCTGTGCTACAGGCCCTAGCACCTCACCTAGATATCAGAATCATTTGGAGCATCTTCTATACTTAAGAAAGAAGATAAACAAGAGATGAGTGTGGTGCGAAATGGGGAGGAGGGGGTGGGAGGGTGAGGGACTGCCTTCTTCTTTTAAGAGCAGCATCAATTAAGCCCAGGGGAGAGGGGTACAGTTTACTAGTTAATTAGTCCAGGGATGAAGTTCTTTCATGTGTAATTCAGAACAGGAACACCTGGTGTTCGGCTCTTCAAAGCACCAGGGGGGGGTAGGGAAGCCAAACAATGCAAGAGAGGTCACAACAGAAGCAACAGCAAGAGAACAAAAACTGTTTCTCTCTGACCTTCACCCTGCTGTAAATAAAATGAGATTCCTGAGGGTCCCTTCCCCCATAGATCTGGGGAGAACAAACAGCTCCAGGCCCACTTGGGGAGTTCTAAAAAGACATGGTGTTAACTAATTGTTTTATAACCCAATTAAAAAGAAAACAGAGAGCCAGAGAAATGCAAATAGGGGTATAATGATTATAATCACATTCTGACATAGAGCACATACCAAAAATATTGACATGCTCTCTCTGTCGTGTGACCAGGGCCGCCCAGGTAACATTCAACAAAATTAGGAAAGGGCCTTCCATTTAGGACAAATTACCTTGTTTTATTGAATCAAAAATTGAGCAGTTTGCTAATGGAACACCTCTCCTTGTGAATTCTAAAATGGTGAGGTCATTTCTTTAAAAAATTGTTGCTTCTAAACATTCTGGTTGTAGACAGGTTGATAAATGCAGGTGAAGAAACATTAACGTTTAAATTGAGCCAAATAATATATGATTTCAGCTGTGGTATCCATTTAAAGAAAAAATAATAAATTTTTAGGGTTTTATTAGTGGCTTCATTCAGAAAGAATGAGGGAAAGAAACCTGGCATGGGTAGAATCTAGTACCTTTTAAAAACCGCTGCCATGAGGAATTCTGTAACAGAGACCACAGTGTCTAAAGACATCATGAAAAGTGTGCCATAAAAAGTTTTAACCTAATTTTAAAGATTGCAGTTTTTGAAGAAAATGGATTATCAATTTCTAGCATTGATTATGCTTGTTACTTCTCTAGGGAACCCTTTAGCAAAAAACAGGCAGACCCCTTCTTTCGTGTGTGTGGCCGAGAGGTAGTAAATGTGTATTTATTTACACTACATATACACAAACACCCAGGCTTCTGATCCATTAAACCAAAGGCATTTGAAGGACATGGATATGAAAAAAAACAGTGAAGAAATTGTGAAAAGGTTCTTAGCATATCTCTATAGCTATAGAGCTACATTAAGAATAAACAATGAGCCAAAGACAGGAGAGTTGAATAAAAACAGAATGATCTGGTGGCACAAAGAAAAGAAAGTCATTCAAAGGAATAGTAAAAATAAGTGTAGACAATTTAGTGGAGACTTAAATGTGCATGAATATGCATTCTTAAACTACTGAGCACAAGGAGAACACTATTCTACTTACCATTCAAAATTATTAGTTTCAGATTATAGCCATTTAAATAATAATCCAGAAAAATAAAAGCATCTTTTCTCTGTATTTTTTAAAAAATGCATTCACTTATTTGAAAGAATCAAAATCTATCCTAGACCAAAAGAATGAATGTTAGCTCAGACCGGAAAAAAGAGGAAGCAGCCGTCCCCTTGAGTCAGACTGAGAGGGCAGACAGGAAGAGGTAAACAGTAAAACGAATGAGCACTGTTTCTTCCAAGGTCATGAAAGCAGTTGTAAAATGACATAAGACCCCTTCATTATTACCAATGTCATCCCCAGCCCACTTGAATATTTCCATTTCTAATCAGGAGTAGCCAATTGCTGTTAAACTGCCCCAGTCCAAATTATGAAAGCACACAAAGCTTAGTGAATGCCCACTTCTAATCCCACCTCAGAAACAGCGACCAGTCAGAAACTGAGCCCTCCTTCCCTTAGACCCTCCTTAGAGTCTTCCGTAGGAACCCAGCCTCAAAACTTACTCCCTCTTGGCTCTTGGAAAGAGAGTCTCTTAGTTCTTTGGCATTCCCTCCCTCACCACACTTCTGATTTGGGCCAACTGCAGGCTTGTTCTAGGTGCCTCCAACTGATCAGGTTTTAGACGTTCAGGAATCAACTGTTGGGTCTTTACTATATGGAATGCACTGGTGTTCTCGGAATGATAACTGAAAGTATGGAGCATTGCTTGTTTTCCTGAGGTTCCACTGTCTTGGAGAGATAAGACAGGAATATAAATAGTGCAAATAAATGCCACATACAATAATTAAAATGAGACAGGTGTAAATAAAGTATGCTGAATGTTCAGAGGACAGTAGGATGGTTGTCAGGATGGACCTGTGGATGCTTGGAGAGAAAGTAGCATATGGCCTGGACCTTAAAACAGATTTCCTGAGGCCTGGAGGCAGGCTGCCCAAGGGAACGCAGAGCTGGAGCTCAGATGTGAAGGCTGGAAAGACCATTCTCCTACCTCCTGATAAGGTAGGAGAATGGCAACCTACCTTAGTTGGAACACAAAGTATACACTGGAAATTCCTGGGAAGTCAGCCTGAAATCTGAGGCTAAAGTCACTATATTTTACTCGGTAGATGATATGAAATTATTAAAGGTTCCTGAACAAAGAAACGGCTCCATCAGAGGTATACTTTAGGATCGTTTACCCTATAAAGTTATAAGAAATTTGAAAGTGTTAAAGAAAAATTTTCATTCTAGACATTTGTTAAAGCAGTGAGGTGGACTTTATTAAGGGGACTATCTCAGTAGAAATAGGGACTACAGGGCTCCAATGGGGTATTGTAGAAGTGGAAAGAGATTGGGCTGAACTCAAATACAAAAAGAAATAGTGGAAATTTATAGCAAAGGAACAGAATGGCAAGGGTGGGGACTGGTCAGAGGATGGAAAATTACTAAGAGGAAACATCAGGGGTGAGGAGAGATTTGTGGCTAAAGAAACCTAACAGGACTCTTGCCGAAGGCAGGTCCCAGTGAGCAGACATCACCTGGGAGAAGTAAAAGATGAAGAACCTAGTAAGATATTGAGGAAGGGCATTCTAGCTAAACTGACTCAGCAAGATTCTTGTTCCAAATGGACAATGTCGAGGTGAACCGGGAAGCACAGAAGTCAATGCCTGGCCACAAAAGAGTTCAGAGTAGCCTGAGTGAAAGTCCTATCCAGGAGAGACTGTCAGAAGATGGAAAGCTTTTTAAAGCAATCCCAATAGGTGTTAACCCCAGTTTAAAGTAGATGGCAAAAACAGAAATGGAAAGGAAAGAAGCATCTAAGAGACTGGAAAGGCCAAGTATCAGACAATGGTGACAGATAGAACAAGAGAAGAAGAGAGAGGAGTCAGGGAGGACTGCATGTGGAAACCACAGCCGACCATGAGACCTACAGAGCCCTGAAAAGGCGTAGGAAAATCTGGAGGGGAGATTACACAGTGGAGCGGAGTCCTGGGTTTACATCCCCACACCTGGGTTTACATCCAGTCCACAGCAGTCCCCTTCCCATAAGGTCTCTGCTTTATCTTAATAGCCATACCCGGGAGAGAGTGAGCAACACTTTCAACTAAAGGAAGTGAATATCTGATGGTGAAATGTGAGTTTAAGTTTCGCTCTCCGTCAGTACCAGGCATGACAACTTGGCGATTATGAACTTCTCTAACCCTCGAAGTCTCTTCCTGTGAAAAAGGGACTATAACAGGGACTATAACTCTGAGGTGATATACTGAATTCAGAGGTGTGTGAACTGAATTCAATGAGTGAGGGATGTGGAGTGTTTGCCTGGAGCTGCCTGGGGCTTAAATGGGATTCAGACTTTGGGGAGTGGTGGGGGGAGTGGGGAGAGTTTGGACTGACCAGAAGCTTTTTCTGTCCCCCTACAAGCGCACCTGAATAGCATGACTTTCAGTACCTCTTTAAAAAGTAGTAAAAGCGTCAAACTCCTGTTCTGAAAAGGGCCTTTGTTTTCTCTTCTAAAGTTGTTTCTGTTTGTTTAGGGTTGTTTTTAAATATGGATGTTATCTGATGTGTTCGGACCAAATTGAAAGCCTTTAATTTCTTACTTTACCTCAAAAAATAGAATTTTAATAAGTGTATTATGCTTATTAGATCTGTTCTCACTTGAAATCTTGTGTTGTACTTCAGAAACATCACTCACTCCTGAACCAGGCTAATGAAGGTCTGGAAGTATAAGTGCCTGGGTCTTAGAAGAACAGACAAGAACGAAGTTACTATTTCTATTTGAAAGTGATCTTCCAGTTTCCAAAAACTCAGCTTTTTAAAAAAATCAGTTGTAGTGCACAGAAAAAAAGGTAATTAATTTGTTAAATAAACACCAAAATAAGTACAGTCATTATTGACAGTTTGGGGTGGCATGTGTGGTCTGAGAAATCAATGCAACATTTGAATCTCAGGCTCCTTCCCTCCTGAGCTTCTCCTGCACCCTGTGGTGAGGAGGTGCAGTAACAGTGGAGTGACTTGGGGGATTCAGATATCAACCTCCTTTTACTGAGTTGTGAAACTCTCTTCTAGAATATTCTGAGTTTATAATTTACAAACATCTTACACCACAATGAGAGAATACACGAGCGCTTATTTGTGGGGATCAGTGAAAAGAAAATGTGTCAAGTCCAAAGTTGTCCTCATCCAGGATAACAATGCTATTTGTTCCTTTCAACTAGAGGAGATTAAATTCTCCCACCAATGGCTGAGATGTAGCATCTCTAGGATTAGAGTGCCCTGCTGTTGGGCAGTTTGCAATGGAAAGAAAAGAACCTGATAGCTAACAGAGAACCTGCAAGGAAGGTATGCATGGTGCAATGCAATTACGTGGTGAGAACTCAGCAGTGTACTAGCCTTAACATGCAGAAGGAATTGTGCTATTTTGGAGGCCACTGGTGGGTAGAACTCTGCTTTACATCTCATCTTAAATATAAACTTTTAGCAAAATCTTGCCACTTAAAAAAAATGTCAGAGTAAGTTTCAGTGCACCAACTGAGAGAACAGAGGCATACCCACTTGTAGCAGAAATACCAAAGCAAGAAAAAAAAAGGAAATGTGCTTGCTTTTGACAATTGAATTTTTCTCATGTTCATCTGCTAACACTTTCTTACACTGTAGTTTGCATTTATTTTGCAAAGACTATATTGATCCTACACACAGAGATGACACCACTCCCCTCCAGGCTGGCCTGTCAATCAACATACCATCTCTTCCCATACAACATGTTCCATATTTTCTTTGCTAACATAGCCAGTGGTGTTTTGGTTCAGTTGTGCATTAAGTTAATCCTACATTTTCATGAACACTTCAACATCAAATCGAAAGATTTAGGGGGATAGTGGGTATTCTGTAACAGAAGCATTTGTGGGTTTGCAGGGTAGGAGTGGGAAAATGCATTGGTAGGTCAGGTAAGAAAACACACATTTTCATTTTAAACATATTTAGTCTTAAAAATACAGGCCTAAAATTCTACTAGAACAAAATGACCTTATGTTCTCAGTATAGGCAGGTCAAAGAGCAGATCCTAATAGGTACACTTAAGAGACATAAAAATTTGTCACATCAATTTCAACCACATACCTCTATAGCATAATCCTGGAGACATTCTCCCCATTTAAAAAATTGCCATAGGATGTTCCAGCGATCGCAACTGTGTGTGTCCCGGGCAACATAACAGATTATACCTCGACTCCTTAAAGAGCACCCTGATAATATGCAAGGCTAAAATGTCAGAAGCTATTAGAAACTCTCAGATGCACAATATATCTCCATCCCTGAGTTTTCCCCTTACACTGCGAAACACCAGACAACAGGCATGCAAACTGCTCAGCTGCAACTGTTCCAAGTCGAATAATTACAACTTGTCAGAAAGAATTAATTTTCCCATTTCTCATAAAGATGTGTAAAAATTACCATGTTATTATACACTGACACTCTCTGGAGGCAGACACAAAATTTAATTTTGAATTCTTTCCGCATATTAAATTAAATCCATAAATAAGAGTTTAGGCATTCACTCGGAAGCATATGTTCATTGGGAGCGAAAGCCAACACGAGCCCGGCTGTAATGGCTGTTGTAATGTTTTAATAGCTCGCTTCTTCTAAGCACCAATAAATTTACATGATCATAACAGTCGTGGGCATACAAGAAGCCCATTACTGTCTGGGCACAGGCAGCAGCGTTAACAGGATGGAAAAATGGAAAAAGGGAAAAAACTCTTAAATAAAATTAGGCAACTGCACTTGTCAGCTGCTCCATGATTGAATTTTTAATATTGTGGTCAATTGGTCAAAACCAATAATGGGATAAAATATTTTAATGTATTTAGAACCTGTTTCTGTGCTTAGCCCACAAAACAGTGTTATGTTGGTTGTTTTTTCAAAAAACAGACCTATCTTGCCGTTTTGAACAATTTGATTTTTAAAGATACACACCGTAATATTTAATCTGTTAGAGCACATTTGCTCTCTGTGTGCCCATATTTGAAATCAGAGCATTTCAAACTGGGCTCAAAGGGTGATTCTTTCTATCCAATGGAATCTTGCCTTAGGGAAACTGCTTGGGGCACTCAGAAGGGATCTCTAAGGCAAGCCTAGAGGGACACACAAGTGCAACACCTGCCTGCCCTGGGCCTGGATCAGAGAATGCTTTCTTTTGGAGATTTTAATGAACACATGTTCCATAATTAGAATTCAGATGGAAAAGAAAAAATCACTGCCTTTAGACAATTGTAGGTATGATGGAGATTCCATTTATGAGGGTTTGTTTTCTGAATAAACAGCTTACTTCTTACCTTCTATGAGCTAATTCACCCTGATTATAAAGAAAATACAGGAAAGCCTATACCATATTTCTCAATTATTTAAGGGTCTATCAAGAATAAAGACTCCAAACAAGTGAACGGTCTTAGAATATAGGTCAATGCTTGCCAGTGGCATTTCTGACACTGATTGTACAGATGCTGTCACTGATGGAAACTGTGAGGGTGAGGCGAGGTGGGCGTGTCAGTGGAGAATCAGAGAGGGAGTGATGTTCTGGACTAAAAAAGTTTTGCTAGGAAGAAAATGTGAATGGACCAAGGCTTCCTCCATAAAGGCGTAATGAGTCATGCATGCCTAGAGAAGTGATATGAATTAAGGCTGTAAATGAGAAAAACAATCATTTTTGGAAAAATGACATGTGGATTTGATTTGACTTGCCTTATAGATATAAAACTATACTTGCATAGGTAATGATAATCCCTATGATCTGTTTCAACTGAGAAATTAATGTCATCTAAACATATTTTAGTTTTATGGCTCAGTTTTAAATCATGAGGTGCTTTATACATGTTCAGATTAATAAAGAAGTCAAAGATTTGAGAGCTCTCTGGGACAAAAGACTAAACCTAGTAATGTACACTGCAAAGATAGTTATCCAACTCTCACCTTAACAAATCTTAGAATTTTTCAACAAGTACTCCAATGCATTGTTGTCATTTAATAGAAAATCAGAATAACTGCTCTACTGTTCCAAAGCATTCATAGATGCCACCCAAATTTCTTAAAAGAAAAAAAGAACACTGAGGTTGCTTAATGCCAACTGAAGTCAGCTTCAGATTTTCAATTAAATTTATAAAAATGAACTAAATGACTTAATATTCCAAGTAGCATATAACTATATTTCTATCAAACCACACATACTAAAAGATCACTAATTCTCAAAAGCTTCAGAGAAAAGGACAAAACATGTACATTCGGTATTTCTAGATCGGAAACAGAAGAAAACATAGAAAACTATTAGAACATTAAGAAAAAAGACACACCTTCCCCAAACTTTATGACTCTGAAGCCTTTCTGCAAACATTTCTCTTTTCTGCTAAAAACAAAGATATATATGAAGTGTTTTTAAATCTCCTTTCAAGTATTTCTTCTCTACCATGATTTAATCCAGATAGCTATTAAAGTAGTTTACCAGGTGAAATATATTTATATCCAAAGTGTTGCAAAGTATTATTATTAAACAAAGTAAAATCTGTCAGCAAGAAGTTTTAACGAACAAATGGTTATGGACTATACTTAGGGGTGGAGGATGCTGAACACACATTAGAAGGTTTTCACAGCTACATATGCATATAGGCTGACAAAGAGAACACAACTACATTAATAATGTCACCTGTGGTATGAGGAAAGATTTTGACTAGCAATGACAGTAGTGTTATTTAAGTGATCTCTTTTTCTCAAGAGGGCCTATTACAATATAAATGGTTAGAAAATCCTTCAGGAGCCAAATTACCACCCTGCCCATTTCAGAAAAGACACTGGTTGCCCCAAAGGACAGATACCTTCTTTGACACTAGTTAATCCTAATAAACAGATGAAATGCATTTTATAACATCTATTTGAATAACTCAATATTTCTCAAATACTATCAACTGCTCTGTTTGATTGTTTATTATTCACAGTGTTACATCAATGTGCCGTATGCCCAATATCCTAGTAAAAAATGTAAACAGGTGGTAATAACAATGTGGGTTATTAAGGTCTGAAATCTGATAAAAGGCAAGTTGGTATAGTTATCGGGAGGCTGGGAAATGTAATTACCCAAACTGTCGAATTAATCAGTGGTTGAATCATGTTTATATTTAGATGTAGTAAACTTTGTGAATGGAAAGAAGTTCTTAATTATAAAATGAGGTAAGCATTAAAAGCCTACTAGAGGTTTCTTTATAATAAAATATAAGGGCTCAAATTATACAGTATGTATATTTTCTCTTTCATATGCATCCCCTTGAATCAAATTTAGAAAAATGTATAATATGTCTCCTTTCCCTATTTTTTCCTACTTTAAGAAAGGAACTGTCATCATCCACAAAGGGAATTCTTCCCTGGGAAACAGGAGAAAATTGAAGTCACAGATAGGCACTGGTGTGAAGGCAAGGAGAGAAGGAACCAGGAGGAGGGGGCTATCTCCAACTTTTCTCTTTATTCCATCTCTTGAGATTGCATTTAAATTGTAAATCCCTATAACATTGAGACCCCAAATACAAAAGGGATATTTAATGTATTGTCATCTATATACTTGAACTAATGTGTAATGCCTCTAATGAGGTAAAAAATCTGGATTGTGGTAGTTCTGTTCTAGACTCTCTCCAAAGAATGTTTGTGGCTAGTAGTATTAATAGTGGTATACAGATATCTTTTTAATTTCCTTTTTCCTTTCTATACGGGAAATTTGTGGAATCGGTGTTTAATAAAGATAACCTCCTCATCTCTGGTAAGCCTATGTTGATTCCCAACTGCATTTACATATTCTATCTCCTTTTCTATATTTCTAACACATGCTATTGGGACAAGATGGGATAAGAGGCACTGGATTTACCTTTCTGCCTGCAAAAACTAAAATAAATAGACATATATGTAAAACAATGCTTTTTAAAATATTACACATCATGTCCCAGGAGACATTGATCCTTGAGGACCAAGAAATAATCAGTCCTATGATTGACCCAGGTTACTCACTTGAAATAGTTTCCAGCTATAGTTTAGTAAAAAAGAGCGCAGGAAGAATTGGTAGAGTCCCTGAGTTTAGGAGACATAGTTAAATCCAGGAGACAAAGGCAGCTAGGGTTCACAGGATAAACTATCAGAGAAGAGAGGACTACCCAGAAGATTTAGAAGGTGCTAGAGAGTTCCTCCTCAGGTGTTTAGCAGAGTGCTGATAAGTGCATGTTAGAGAAAACTGCCTGAGGATGGAGAAAGAACCATGGATAAGAATTAGAGGAAAGTAACTAGTGTTCACACAGGCTAAAAATAGAGCCCATTTCTACCAGCCACGCTGGAAAAACTTACAATTCAGTTAGATTACTCAAAAGCATCTTGCCTTAGTAGTAGAGAACAATGAGTTCTAGAAAAAAAATGCTTGTTTGATCCCAACTAACATAAAATTAAGACCCCCAAAAGGATTGATCTGTTTCCACCAAGTCCCAAAAGAATGCTCAAGTATGCAGAAATAAAAAATATCCAGGATCCAATGAGGTAAACTTCACAAAATTTGGTATCTATTAAAAAAATACTAGGCATGAAAAGAAGTAGGAAAATATGACCTAAAGTCAGAAGAAATCAAAAATAGACCACAAACTAACATACAGATTAGAATTAGTAAAAATGTTAAAAATAATTTTAACAGTTATTTAACTGCATTTCACATGTTCGAAAACCTGAGGGAAAGAAGGAAAACAATAAGAAAAGACATGAAAATATTTTAAAATATAAAGTATTTTAGATATAAAATCTAGAATGTTTTTGCCATGTTTCCATGGCAAAAAGTTTTAATCATAATACATATAATTAAAAATATATTGGATGGGATTCCTGACAGATAAGACTAAAGAAATAAATGTTGGTGAACTTGAAGACATAGAAGTGAGTAATATCCTAAATAGAAAATATAGAGAAAAAAAGACACAAAAAAAGAGCAGAGAATCAATGAGTTATGGGAAAACTCAAGGAACTGTACATTCTGAATTCTGACATATGTGCAGATGGAATAACGGAAGGTGAGGAGAAATAAACAGTGTATGAAGTACAATGGCAGAAAAATTTCCAAGTTGATGAAAAGCATAAACTCAGATAAAAGAAGAATGAAAACAACTGACAACCTTGAATTCTATACCCAGCAAAAATATCTTGTAAAAACCAAATGAGAAAACTAAAATACAAAAGTCAAAATACTTTGTTACAAGTATATCCACCACACAGAAATTTTAAAGGAAATCCTTGAAGCAGACGGTGACGAATGATACCAGACGGAAACACAGATCTACAAATTGGAATGGAGAACACTAGAAACAGAAACTTTTTGGGTAAATTACAACTGTTATCTCTTTGTTTCACTTTAAAATATAGTTGAAGCAAAAATAATAATTATATAGCATTGACTTTACAATAAATGTAGGAAAAAATTATATGGCACAAATAGCACAAACGCTAGGCTAAGAGGGAAAAAATGGAAATGTAATATTTCAAGGTTCTCATATCAAATGGTAAATGGCATAATAGCAAATAACCGTGAAGTATGATAAGTAGAAGATGTTTGGATTCTATATCCTATAGCAATCCTGTAACAAGACATATATAGCCTACATTTAAAAGGGGAAATAAAATAGCATTATAAAAGTATTAAAATTAATTTCAAAAAAACAAAATAAAAAAGGGGTAAAAAACAAATGAGCAAATACATAACAAATAGCGACAAGGCAGATTTACATCTAAACCTGTCAATGATAACATTAAATATAAATGGTATGAATTGCCTAATTAAAAGAGATTATTAGAGTAAATTAAAAAAAAAATATTTAACCACATGCTACTAAAAACACCCCACTTTACATATATAGACATAAAAATGTTAAAAGGAAATGAACACAAAAGATATTGCAAAATAACAAAAGTTCTTTTGAAGATTGAGTTTATTTATTTTTAGAGAGGGGGAAGGGAGGGAGAAAGAGAGAAAGAGAAACATCAAAGTGAAAGAGAAACATCAATTGGTTGCTTTATGCATGCACACAACCCAGAGACAGAACCCACAACCCAGGTACATGCATGCCCTGAATGGGAATCAAACTGGTGACTTTTCATTTTGCAGGACAATGCCCAACTAACTAAGCCACACCAGTCAGGGATGCAAGACAACAAAATTTTGAAAACTGTATTAATATTATATAAAGTAGTTCCAGAAGAAATATTATAACCAGGAGTGGATAAAATTATTTCATAATAATAAAGAGGTAAGTTTATCAAGAGGACATAGCAAACTTAATATTTATCAAACACCAGATATGTAAAATACATGAAGTTAAAATTATGAAACTTCAAAACATAGACAAAGCAACAATTACAGTCATAGATTTAAAAGTCATTGAGTATGAAAAAAAGTATGCCAGGCCTGTTCATTAAGTATTATATGTCTTTGCTGAGAGAAAATGAAGAAAACCTAAATAAATGGAGAGATATATGACTCATACTTTTTCCATTGGTTAGAAGACTCGATATCATTCAGGTCAATTCTCTTCTCATTTTATATGTTACAGACAGCAATTCCAACATAATCTCACCTAAAATCCTAGAAGATATTTCTATGAAACAAACAAATTAATTCTAATATGCATATGAAATGTAAAGTCCCTGAAATAGCACATAACTGGGGGGGGGGGATACAAAAGTGGAGTACTAACCTGACTTGATTTCAAGTCTTATTATGAATCTATAGTAATTTTAAAAAGTGTGGTTTTGACACAAAGAGGGACAAACAAATCAATGGAACATAAGAAAGCATCTAGAAATTGACCTGCAGGTATATGAAAAACTGATTTTTGACAAAGGTGAAAAGTGGAATTTCAGTAGAGAAAGTATACTCCTTTCAAAAATTGATGCTGAAACAATTGGCTATCCACATGAGAAAGTAAAAATATTGATCCACACTTTGCACTATATACTAATGTTAACTCAAAATGGACCATAGACTTCATTACAAACCCTAAGTCTATAGAATTTCTAGAAGAAGACACAGAAGAAAATTTTTGTGACTTTGGGTTCAGCAAATATTTCTTAGATATAACATCAAACATAAATCATGGAAATAAAAAATAAGTTGACTTCATAAAACAATTCCTCAAAATTCAACTTATAGGCAATAGGAAAATATTTTCAAAACATGTTTTGATGAAACATTTGTATTCAGAATGTATAAAGGATTCACAAAGCTCAATAAGAAAACAAATACATAGCCCAATTTTAAAATGGGCAAGAGATATAAACAAACACTTCACCAAGAAAATATACATGTATCAAATAAATAAATGAAAATATTCTCAACATTGTTAGTCATTAAATAAATGTAAATTAAAATCACCGTGACATATAACTCCACATTTATTAGAATGACTACAATTGAAAAGAGCGACCATACCAAATGGTGGTGAGGATGTGGAGGAACTATTATAGAACCCCATTTACTACTAATGAGAAAACAGTGGCAGGTTCTTAAAAAAATAAACATACACCTACCCTTTGATCCAATCATTTCACTTCTAGGTATTTACTCTAGAAATATTAAATATATAGATAATAATATTGTGGATATGAATGCTACTAGCAGCTTTATTTTTAATAATCAAACTGGAAATAACCCAGACATGTATCAACAGATAAAGAAATAAATTATTTATATATATATAAGATAAAATGTGATATAACAATAATAAGAAATCAAATGTCAATACACATAACATGAATAAATCTAAATAAGTATGATGAGTGAAAAAACAGACCAAAGGGAAAATATGTCCATAATATATGACCCAATTCGTATTAAATTTAAGAAATAAAAACTAATCTATCATGACAGAAAGAATATAGGAATATAAGAAAACCTTTAGGGTGATGGATATGTTCACTATCTAATTATAGTGACTATTGTGGAGGATCTATATTTATATGAATACTTATCAAATTTTACACTTGAAATATGTACAGATTATAACATATCAATTATACCTCAATAAAATAGAAACTATTATTCTACTGTATATATATATATATATGTTATATTTTCTTCTACTAGAATATATGCTTTATTCAAGCATAGATTTTTGTCTGTTTACTGTTATATACCCAATGCCTAAAGAAATGCTTGGCAGACAGTAGGTGCTAAATAAATATTTGTGTGATAAGCAGTGTAGGAAGGTTCTTAGGCTCTGACTCATCCAACTGCAGAAGCAGTGGGTTCATTCAGAGAGATGTAAAAACAGAATTAAGAAAATGTTTTAGTTAAAGTGGGAAAAATAATATCAATTAGGAAATGTGAACTTGAGGTGTTTGTGGTACCTCCAAATGTAGAAATTTAGTAAGCAGTTGAAATAAATGAGTTTATAGGCTAAAGATTAAAAATTAGGTGACTACCAGCAGGTAGGTAGTAGTCAAAGACATTGATTTCAGTGAAATTACTCAAAGATAGTTGACTAAGTACAAAGATAAAGGTCAAACAGAACCTACAAGAGAACTGTCATTTAAGGGATGGGCTGGGGAAGAAGAGACTATAAAGGAGATTAAGATAGGGTAGCTAGAATAATGGAGAAAAAGACAGTTTACCATTGTCTCAAAATCCACTAACATGAACAGTTTTGAAAAGAAGAAATAGTCAACAACTCACATGAAGATGAGGCACTAAGTAAAATAAAGGCCAAACCACAGCTCCTGAGCATGGTAACAGAGAAAACGGGGTCTTGGGGAGAATAGAGTTGTGGTGAATTTGGTGGTCCAGGCAAGATCTCAGTGAGAAGGGAGTTTTTGAATAAAGAATCAACACAGCAAAGGCCTTGTTTTAGGAGATATCATGGTAATTGCATGAGACATGAATTTAAAAAGAATTAGGAAAGATCATTTGTAAAGCAATGTATTACAGTGAGGTACAAAGTCTGTGTACAAATGCTGTCAATGGAATCGCAAGGAAAAACACTATACAACATCACAGAGAAAATGTTATCGACTTATTAATGTATTAGATATAAAAGTCCAAAGAGATTGAGAACTAAAAGGAGATTCCATGTTTAAAATCATGGCAGAATAAAAATGGGGATATTAATTGGTTGGGTATGAGACCTGGTTGAAGAAGAAGAGAGGGACATTCTAATTTTACTAAGTATTTTTGTTCTTTCATTTCTTAGTCCAAGTTTTAGAGTAACTGCAAAGGTATACATAATGAATCTATAATTCATGACAAAGAAATCCCACACAGTCACTAGAATTTTTATAAAAGTTAGGTATGCTGACTTAATGAGATGGTGCATCGTCTAGCATTTATTTGAGTGTTATTGGTAAAATCACAGCCATAGTTTCAGCTGCACAATGATAATTAAGGAAAAGTTTTCTCTGATATATATGTTAAAGCTTTAGCTACTTGGCTGAGGATGATATGATGATGATGGTGACATGAGGATGATGTGTGTTTTAAAGGAACTTTGATGTGACAGAAGTGGCCTGAGGGCATCAGATTAGTGGCTTGGCATTTGAAAGACAACTTCTTCCTGAACTACTCAAACAGCAAAATGAACACAATATACTCTCCAGCTACTGCTATGCCCTCGAGCTTGGGTTGGAAGTTGAGTGGGGAGGAGGGAGAATCTCATTGAAGTTCTTTTTAATTAGGACTGCAGAAAACCAATTTCTCTCTTTTTTTAAAAAAAAAGTATGATTTTTTCATATGAATTTGAGGTAAGAGGTAAAAAATAAGGATACTGTTTCTCAAGACCACATGCAATATATTAAAATATAATACCATTTGATGTATATTTCTCTATACTTTATTCTTAATTATAAAGAGATATGATTAAGCTAGGAAAATGTCTCATCTCACTGAAATCATGAAGAAACACTTAAAACCTTTAATTTCCCTCTATCAGTGAAATGTTTTCAACTGATCTGTTTTCCAACAAACAGGCTTTTTTTTCTTCTGTAGAAACCTTAAATCTTTATGAATTTCTTTAAGCTCCCATTAATATACTACATACATTAGTAAAAATGTAAGTTGGCACAAGTCTTGAGTAAAAGTTGTTTTTCTGAGAGCGCAAAGATTTTTGGGGTCATTGATTAGTCAAAAGTATGTTAAACATTTCATATGACATTGATTAAAGAGGTCTTTATTCAATTTATTACCAATCCAGCATGACTTTCATGCATATTTTATGAGTTTTAATCTGGTGGATTTTAACTACCTTGAGCAAAAGTACCTCCATAGCTCTTGTCTAGGGATGCCCCCAAAAAGCAACCTCCAAGCTGTACATCTCACAATCCTTCCTTTGCAACAAATCTTATCCCACCTGGGTTCCTCACCCAGGAAATGGAGACACTTTTTTCTTGCACCAAACTGTTTTGAAATAAAAAATTACAGAACATCAGCTTTAAAGTGCCCCCAAAATGTCATCGGTGTATTTGTTAACGTGTTTTTCTACCAAGACCAACACATCCAATTGATCTCTGTTGTTACTGTTTTGTTCCATTGTCCAGATCACTCTAAATTTGGTAGAGGCTTTTGAACATGTCAACATGCTAGAACAAATACCATGAGACAGGATCGCATTATTTGGTAAGACTTGGTTACAAAATTAAGCAAAGAAAAGCCAAATGAAGGGGCTCAGTGCAGCTCAGCCTTCGCATAGAGAAAAAAGCTGTACTCATATCTAATTAGTGTTAAAATAATGTTTCCCTTTGAACGTTTTAATTAAATTAGCTCTGTTTTATTACATAAACATTCTTGATGTAGAGCACACTGTAGAGCTCAAAGACTCTGATGAGTTACATGGTGCAAAGTGTTCTCACGCCCTGTGTGGGGCAGAGTCCGACAAGGCATGGCTGTCGTTAGCAGATGTCTGGACCATCAGTGGAGCTGGGATGATTGCTCCGAACAACAGGCCTTCCCTTCAACCTTTGTTGCTTCTACCAAACCTCCCATGGAGCTTTCAATTTTACAGCATCACAAGAAGACAAAGCAATTTCTTACAATTTGCCCCTCAGTTCAGAGATGAATTCTATTTAAACTTGTCTAACCTCTCCTAACATGTTAGTTATTGTTGCCAGCCATGTGCATCCCCTGGCAATGAACTACTTGTTCTGGGAGGAGGAGGGGTGTCCTTCAGTTTGATAAAGCAGAACCAGATTTACTGGCACACTTACAGGATGCTTGTCTCAAGACTGCAGCAAATTTAATTAAGCTTATTACAAATATGGTTTTCCTGATGATTGCATCACAATTTGGTCTTACTTTGCCTACTGCTGTTTCCAAGTAATAGATGCTTTCTAAAATAGGTTTCTAGAAAATATCAGGCTATTGGAATAACTACACTTACTCTTGCCATGACCAGGATATCTATGAACATTTTCTCACACATACACAGGTTGACATCGTCTTCTTCCCTAATCCTTGTGACCTTACCTTTTTCCTTGCATACCTTGCTGAAATAATGGCAAGAAGTGACTTTACAACCAAACTGAAATGATTCTAAGACATTAAACATACATAAATGTTCTGGTTTGGAAATCAGTGAAAGACTCATTGCTGCCCAAAATTCTTACCAGAGAGATTATCCTGGTCTATGAAAGTGCAAGGGATTGTGTTGCTTTCCGAGCAGTAGTTAGGCCCTTAACAAATAAAACATTGTCATCCACAAACACACACACACACACACACACACACACACACACACACACCCCTAAATGTGTATTTATGTTCCAAGTAGTTTTGTCTCCCTAGCCCGACACCCTCAGTCACTAGAAGTAAATCAGGAGATTGGGACAAAATTTTCATCCTCTCAACTAATCCTCAGCACATGCCCAAAACACCCCACCACCAATTTAACATGCTTTCCTTTAGGCAAGCAACTCATTAGGGTCTTCTAGATTTCCCAAGTAAACCAGGAGAAGGGTAGTAACTTCGACCCCACATGAGAGCAACTCCCAAGGTTTCGTCTGATCTCAAAAGGAACAGGTGTCTTTTTGTTTCTACCTGAAGTTGGCCTGTGGAAACTTCTCTAAAGGGTAAGCCCCTTAAGGGCTATCCAGATTTAGGTGGCTAGACTTTTGATGGTTGTGAGAAGCCCCATGCCTAGTCAGCCCTGCCTGGGGCCTATTACTGACAAATGAAGCTTCATTCCAAATAGACCGCTATCTTTGGCAAGAGAGGAAGACAAGGGAGGGGACTGCAGAGGCTCACTAAATGGCAAGGATTTGGAGGTGGTGATGCCCCTTCTGGGAGTTGCACAGCTACTACAGAGAGGTCTGGCCACAAACTGTCTGGCTGGCACCCCTTCAAAAGGGCAACAGAGAAAATTTTGTCAACAACTTAGATGTCCAACTATCAGAGAATCATTAGCTTAACAACGTATTTCATGGGATGCTTAGGAGGCATTAAAAGAGATATATAAAGACATATTAACAACAGAAAAATGAATATGCTTTAATGTTAATTGAAAAAAAGATTCAGAATTGTACATTTAAGAATAAAATATCTGGATGGGAAAGCAACCAGTTATGATATTATAATGGTAAGGTAAAGTGCATTTTTTTGTATCTTCTTTTTCTCAGCCCTGATTTTTCATACTAACACAATAATATAATTAAAACTAGTACATTGCATTATTATAAGTAACAATATTATTTCATATCAAAAATGAATATAAATTTTATTTTTAAAATAGAATAATCTGTAAAACTATCAAAAGTTAGTTGTAGAAGTAAGTCCTATGCCTTATAAATAGCAGAAAATTTATGTTATTGAATAAACATTTTGAGAATATTTTCCGTCTTTTTCTGATTTCACTTTAAAAATTTGTTTGACTCTGTTCACCACTAAGAAATTGAAAATAAATGAGTGTATCTTCCTTGAGAACAGGCATTGCTGTGCCCTCAGCCCTGCTCAGATGGGCCTCCTCAAACTGCAGTCCCTCTATAAATCTTTGAAGAATAAATATAATGAATGGTCCAGATACACATTGTTTCCAAGAGTTTCTTACAGACGCATTAGCTATAAGTCAACCCCACATAAATAAGATAGGAGGACTTAGTCAGTCATAGGCACTGGTGGTGGATGAATAGAAAAAATTCTATTTATAATGTCTAAGATAAATAAAAAATGTTTCCATTAATGGTTTTTTTTTTACTTATCATTTGTTTGTTAGAGTATTTTGGTTATTTTGAAAGAGGTTCCAAAATTATTTATTATCCAACTCCCCATTTTTTGGACATTGCTTCCCTGATGTACTATCATGACATACAATTATTTTGAAAACAACCCTCCACAAGCTGCAGGCGTGAAAGTACGTTTGGCTGCAGAGATGCAAAAAAGTGAGACTAGTCATCGAGGCCCACTTTCTGCTAGTGTGGTGGCCCCCACGCTGCAGAATGTCTTCCCTCGCACCTACCATGTCAGTGTTCCTTCACTAAAGGGTATGAAAGGTTATGAGTAACGTGCTCACTTAGGTCAACAAACAGCTGTTAAAAACAAAATATAAAGTTATGAATGGATTTGAACCCATCTCTTCTCAGTGCTTAGTTGAGCTGTGCTCCACTAAGAATATGAGACTATGAGAATTTTGTTTAGAAAGAAAATTAGGTGGTAAAGCCTGAGAAAGGAAGGTGGGCCTGGAAACAGACACCTGGATGGCAGCTATAGGGTATCAGGTATTTGAAAATATTTGGAAAAAGCCACAGCAGGAGGTGAAAGTCAATGCAGAAAGAGGGAGGAAAACACAGCAAAGACAATGGCTTCTATTTTGAAATTCTATTTATGAATTTCAGTTTATTATAGGTACTCAGACCAGACCCCCTCTTTTGTGGTTCTGAGACTCCAACACCAGCAGGTGTTTTTTGTCCTGCTGGGAACCCACAAGTTTTCTTCTGAAGACCTGCCCTTAGGCTACAGTGGCATCTTGCACTGTAGGAGCAGGGAGCTGGAAGTCCCTGGCAACACATATCTTATCCCGTTATACCCTGCCTTGTAGGCTTGATGGCCTGGTCCCTGTGGAAGTCCAACTCATTTGCCTTTAGGAGATAACTCCATGGTGAAATTTACATTCCAAGTACCCTCACAAGGCAAGGTCAGGACTTCTGAAATCACACCAGGCTTGGCTTTCAGCCTTCCCTGTCCTGCATCCCCCACCCGCTTACTGATTTCTCCTGGGAGCACCCCTTATTAAATAACTTGCACATGAATCCTTGTCTCTGGTTCAGCCTCTGAAGAACTATAATATTACCACAAAAATCAGTACACATGGTCACTTTTCCTTCTTCCTCTTTTTCTTCTTCTTCTTCTGCCCTCCTGCATCCGTTCCTCCCTGACACCAGTGCCCAGAACTTGTACTTGGCCATTATTTCTAATATTTGTCATACAGATAGATGATATAGATATAGATATAGATAGATGATATAGAGATAGAGATAGAGATAGAGATAGAGATAGAGATAGAGATAGAGATAGAGATAGAGATAAATAAAACCAGCTGGATCCAGTATAATTTTAGCAGAATATAGCACTTAATAAAATATTATTTGATTAATTTATGAATTCATATCTTAGATATAGTAGTAAATGAGTTCAATGACTAAATTCTCAAAACCACATAAATTGTCCATAACAAAGAAAATAAAGGATTATGAAGATACTATAATACTTCCTCCATGCACTTAAAAATCTACCCAGAGACTAGTTAATTAAGGTGAAATTTGTGGGAAAATGTGTGTTTGTAAATAATAGTGTTTGATTACATGAAATGAGAGGTGTGCATGGTACGAAAACAATATCCAAATTCTCCGTGGTGTTCCAAGTCCTAAGACATTTTCTATCCTGTGCTTTTCCATGATGATTACAACATTTTTCTAACATTCAGTACTTCTCTTTGATTAATCTAGTGACTCTTCACTTTCTTACTCATTTCCATTTTTTCATCTTTAGTGTTCTCTTTCCATTTTTATCAGAGTGGAGTTTTATTTCAGCTTCACAATCTATTTGATCTCTACTTCCATTTCATTAGCATTTCTATGGAATTTTAGCATTTTTATGCATAGTTAAACTCTTTCAAACTTCTTAAAATGTGTAAATATTTGATTAAGTAAATATGAATCCAAAATATTTAAAAAGTTCTTCATTCAGTTAAATTAATACTTAGAATCATATGCAATTATTATAACACATTTAACTATGTCACTAAGTTCAAAATAGGTGAAATATACTGAACATTACATGCTGTAGAAATTGTAAGGTTAATTAAAACAATTAAATGCACAGAAGCAAAAGCAACTCTTACAGTCACAACTTTCATATTTTAATGTCAACAGGTATAACAGCCAGCATTTTTTTCATTTAATCTCTAAATGCTTACTTGTCCACTTGCTGATTAACTTAAAAGGTCTAGGGTAACATTATTAAATACTTTAAATAGACACCAAGATAGGATTTGGTTGGGTAGATTGCAGGTCCAGTTCACAGCAGTAATCCTGTGGGCAAACATTCTCTGATCTTCGACAATTGATTTGCAAATGAATTCTTTCTTGTTAGATGACCTGTCCTAATAGAAACCTAATAAACACTATTTTTTTATATTTTTAGATGAATAAATTAGTCAACTAAGTCATTCTCCTGAACTCATCTATCACATTAAGTGCAGTACCAATATTTATTGCCTTAAAAATGTAACATAGGAGCAATAAACACAGAGAGTAATAATATGGCAATACACAATGTCCCGCATCCATCAATCGATTTCACCTCTTCTTCTTTTATATTTCATTTGTCTGTATTCTATTTAATAATCCTAAATGTTCCAAAATAAAATGGTATATGTAATTTTTTTAGTGTTTATGAATTCAGAACACCGTTCTTATTGTATTTTACTTTTGCTCCTTAAAAATGGGAGTTTTTAAGACTCAGGTTAAAGGTGAGCTAGTTATTAAAGCAAAGGCAGTTGTATCAAGGTCAGTTTTTCAAAAGAAAAATCCAACACATTTAAATAGCAAAACCTTTCAAATGATTTTACTGAGTTAATTAGCATGTAGGTCACAATCACACTCCCACAAAAGGGGGCAAAGTGACAGCCTAGGTCGCTGCTTTATACCACGACAGCTAACACAATAAAAATGTTTATTTAAGGAAACAAAAATCCTTGATCCTCTTAGAATTGACACACCATTAGCACTACATTTTAAAATTTCAGAATTTCTTTCTATCCAGGGAAATATTTTATAGAATAAATCATGCGGAATTATCATTGCCCAGGAAGACAAAGAAAAAATTCACATTTACCCAGTATAAATATGTATTTGAAAAAGGTCTGATTTCATAGAATTGCATTAATATATGTTTCTAGCTTCCTTAATGGGTAAAATCACATTAATCTTTATGTTATTAAATGTAGATTTGAGGTGTGGGCAATACTTTAGTGAAACTTTTAAAAACATACTTTAAACAAAAATGAGTTTTTGACCTTCAAAGTAGTTTTCTTGGAAACAAACAAATAAAAACAAAACAACTTAGTCTAGCAATGCTATTGCTCTGCTGGTTTTGAATTGTTTTTTAGGAATTGCAATATATTCTTTGGGATACAGCTCAATAACCAAACTCCTCTGATGACATATATGGTTTTGTGCCTCAAAGGTCATTTTAAGCTTGTTTTTGTTTACTGAATTGGGTGAGAACACTTAGGTAATACATTTTATTAAATCCTTGATATGCTCCTATAAAATAATTAAGTATTGAGGCTGTTTTTTTTACATAACTTCAAAATTATTCTCAAATTAAATATAAAATAAGATGTTCAAAATGCTGTGAACAACAGTCTTCAGAGACCAAAGTAACAACCGTGAAAAATGACATTCATTTGAAGGGATATGTATTTAGGTATGAAATTATTCTTAGGCATAACATGTAGATAGAGATTTGTTAACTATTATTAACACTTATATCTGATTGCCTAACTTCTGGACCTTTATTTCATTCATTCATTTAACCATTCACCCATCCATCCATTTAGCCATTTTATTTATTTATTAATCAATCATTTAATAAACTATTACAATGTGCCAGGCTAAATCCAAAGGCATGAGATGAGTAAGATGTAAGTCCCTAGTTCTTTCTTGTGTCCTTAGAATTTTCCCACAAATACTGCAAATTAAATGATCTCCTCCTAAATTGAAAAATTGCTTAAAATACTTGGAATCATAAGGGAAACATTTATTTTGTAACAAAAGTCTATTTTAAGAGACAATATTCATTTTAGTGACATACTCAATTTACTGACATTGAGATTCGTGTGTTTTCCCATTCCCATTAACAACTAGAGTAACCTGTCACTTGGTTTTAAAACTCAGTAAATTTTCCTGGATGAATTCACTATACAGCAACCAGGCATAGAAACGACTTAATCGCCTACCTCATTAGCTGAACTCTTAACCATATATTATTCTTATTCTCTAACACTAATTTTAGAAGATACCATATGATAATAAAACAAATTCATGTTACCAGTTTATTTGAAGGAACAGATTCCAGGGAAGATTCTGGGATCAGTATCGTTCAAACTCACACTCCACTCATTCAACACTCATATCTGAGTAATTGACAAGGTGAATAATTATGCAGAAACATGATGCCGACAGACTGCAACGATCTGTAATCCTTATGGATATAACATTACTCAGGGTACTGTTGTACTTGGATGAAAAATTATATTCTCTCCAATGTTTTCAACAACAAATAATTTGCAAATTAAATATTTTACATTTTTGTAATTTTATACATTTTTATAATTTTATTTGATAAAATATTTTTAAACGGAATATGCTTTTAGGCAAAGCTTCTATCCCTAGGTATCTAATAATCAATATTTTTAATAATCAAAGTTTTAGTATAGATAACCATTAACATTTATAAAAGTACAAGTAAAAATCTACTGATTATTGTCATAAACATTGCTCCCTCTGTCAAGAGAAAAAAATTAAACACCTAGCTTTCAGCTTTATGTGATACTATTTTCTCTAATATAAAGATGGTGAAATGATAAAGATGTCAAAGTTGATTTCAGTCCAGAAAGTGATCAGTAAGTTACAGTGATGAAAAATGAGCATGCAAGAATGACTTAGACTTAGACATATTAAATTTTGTAACATTCCTGGGACTTTGCTGACCATGATATCCTGAGACAGAAAAAAAATGTAAGGGAAAGAATATCACCATAAGTCTTCGTATGTCTTAAACTCTGATCATGATACATGTGGTAAAGGAGCTGAATGACAGGCGACGAGGAAGATGGGAGGTGAGCTTTCTAAGCTGCTATGGCATTGGCACTGCATCCTATAAGCAGTGTTCAACTGTTGACTGTTTACAATAATAAAATAATATGGTCAAATATCTATAGTAGAAAAATCACTTCACTGGCAGTGTGGAATTTGATGCAAGAGGGGAAATGGGTGAAAATTATTCACTAAAGACTATGAGATGAAAAACTGAAGTCAGCATGAAAGGAAATCAGGGTTACATTGAGAGGAGAAGAAGGGATAGACACAAGAGACACGTTAGGCTAATGCATTCAGGTCGAACTCCACTGAAGGGTTTCCTTCTCTATATTTTCATGGCCTAGACCAAATTGAGAAGAGTAACACCGGAGAGAAAGTAGCTTAATACACAAAATTCTAGACAATGAAGACATGATGTGTTTTAAAGAAAAGCCATAAAAATTATTTTTCAGGAGGTAATTCATGTATAAAATCCCAGACACAAAACATTAACAACACACACACACACACAAGTGTACAGACCCCTGACCAACAGAGCTTTACAGTTAACAAAGTGTTTCCATAGACTTTCCTTCACGATCTCAAGGACCTTGTTGTAACAAGTCCCACCACCCCCGCTTTGTAGTGGAGCACACTGAAACGCAACGATGGTGGTGTTCCTACAAGGGCATTCAATTGTGAACCTGCGGTGGGCTTAACTCCAAACCTTCCCACTTTGAGATGTTGTTACCCTAACACCAAGTTATATTTCTGCCTGAAAGCAGTGTTCTTCTAGACAACCTACCTCCAAAGGACCTTTTCTAGAAAGCCTTAAATCCTGCACATCTACTACTTATTCCACTTAACCATATAATCTTGGCTAAGCAAGTTACTTCTCCCCCAGCCTCCACTTTTGTGACAATAAAATAAAATAATGTATTTAAAGTGCCTTTGGTATTGCCCAGCACTCCCTTAACCCCATGTTTGTTTTTTGGTTTTTTTTTTCAAATATTTGAGGATAGCTACTATATCAAACAGAAATGGGCTCCATTTTACATGTCAGGTTTAAAGTATGCAGAGGTAAACTCTGAATATAATTCAATGACATTTGGATTAATGCATATATATAGAGGGAATCCATAAAATTTATTTTGTAGAGCAGAGAGCATAAATATTAGAGGGTCAGTGCCAAGGCCTGTATGTACACTATTAATGAACATTAGCTAAGAAGGCCAAATAACAATAGTAGCATACAAACCAAGTAAGAGTAGAAATATAAAATGTAAGGAGATGAGAGTTTTAAGTAGTTGCATATACCCAAATAGTATCAAATATTGCAAACAGAGGAGGGGAGTGAATACTAATAACATTTCATTGAATTTGATAATTTAAAAAGTCATTGTTCATAATAATAAAATGGCCATCCATGAACTTTGCAAAATAATTAAACACAGACCAGGGAAAAGAGAAAGTCACACTTTGCTCCGTAGAACATCAACTGGAGCCATGCACAGTATTAAGTAACCAGAGTCCCAATATGTGTGTATACTATTTCCCAACAATTCTAAATTTGAGAACTTTTCCCACTTAAAAGAATCAGAATTACATCAACAAACTAAGAATAAAAGTGTAGTTTTGAAGAAAAGCGTGTGGTTTACATAGAAATTTCATAGAACTCATTGGTGAGAAAACTGCTGGGCTATGCTTAAAGACACTTCATGCTTTTAACAATATTAGCGGTAAAAAGAAAGAAAAGGATAAGTAGAGGAACCATTAAAAAATCCTGAACCTAGGGTTCATTACTACAATTTTCAGACAATAATTAAATTAATAAAAGTGCTACCATGGTTCAAGAGCTTTCGAAACATTTTCTCTTTTATTGTATGCTTTTATTGAAAAAAAGTGCAATAGGCCAGTCCACCCTTAGCACACAGACTGGGTAATCCATAATCTCTAGGTATCCCAGAGATATACAAAAGTTGAGGATACTTCTAGATTAACAAGCTAGTGCCTATAATTTAAGCACACTTATCTAGATTTAGCTACGAGCATCTTCATAAGTGCACACAAACATCTTCATAAGTGCACACAAACAAGTTTGGTATAATGTGAAGACAAAGTCCAATTGTTGCAGACTTTCACCAATAATTACTGACACCAGATTCCCCCCATATAGATGCATTAATCCAAATGCCATATATCACACAATACCACAAAGTGGAGTTTTAAAATAGCAAAAAGAAAAATAGGAATGAAGAATGTGTTCACTAGTTTTCTCAGAGAAACTCTGAATCACCATGCCCTGTGTTTCAGAATAGGGAAAAATAATCAGCTTAGAATGCTGTCAGGACAAGACACAACATGGGCAAATTATTCCTTATCTTCTTGGAAAATGAAGTACCTGGTTAACTAGGTTTATGTAAAGAACATATCATGTTTGGGAAAGGGATCCTTCCCTTCCTCCCTTTTTCTCTCAGGGTTATGGGTCACCTAGTTTGTCCTGCGGAATCTTTACAAGCAAAGGTACTTGAAGACACATTTTCAACAGGTCTCTTTCAGCCTACAAGAGATAAGGAGTCACTGGCTGTTGGGTCAATCATCTCCAGCAGAGAGGGGTGACCCAGATGATGGGCACCGATGCCCTCAGCCTTCTTCACTTTAGTAGGATTTGTCTGGCCTTTTTTTTTTTTTGGTTTGTTTCCAATGTAGGTAAACGAGCTCTGCAAATATTAACCTGCGGCAGGCATGCTGTGAGCCTCTTCCTAATGAGGCCCCAAGGATGTAAGCTGGAGGAGCTATTTCAGCCTGTCTTAAAGGTGATACCTAACAGTCAGACTTTTAATTTCACTTAAGTGCAAAGCAGAGAAGGGTAGCCCTGGAAAGCTTTTCAGATATGAAGAAATAAGCTCAAATCTAGTTAGCAATACAATAGGGCTTTCAGAAGTGACCTAAAGCAAGTAATTTTTTTTAAAAATCCCAAACTAGTCACACAGCATTAAGAAAGTCTGTTATTTGAAAGTGCTCCTTTGGAGACATACCTGCATTTATTTTAATAAAGAGTAGACTCCTGGTTCAGGCTCTGGGAGGTAACCATATGACAATAATCTTGGTGGCAGAGCTATTTGCAGAAACACATTAAGGAAGAGGAGATCAAGCTTCTGCAACGTTCTTTTTGTCTGGTGATCATCACACTTCTGCATCTGGGCATTCTCTAAATTAATTCCCTTTTTCTGTATGTACACTGTGTTTTATTTTACAATCTATGCCTCGCATATTCCTGCCAGTTATATCTGATTAGGGTTACGAACAACCAGAATACAAGGATTCCGTCGGTATAAAGAGCTCTAAACAATGTCTTCAGAACAGCAGCACGGGTCTTCAAAATGTTTTTCTGATAATGATGATGAATCTCTTCGGAAAAGTTAGTGACAGTCAAAGAAAAGGTGGAAGTAATTATCTTGAACTTTTGTCCAGAAAAATGCTTTCTTCTATAATTTGCCCTGATTTTTAAAATGGATGGATAGCTATCTATCTGTCTATCTGCCTATCTCTTATCATTTATCCATATCTCCACCTGCCCCAACACTGGCTCTTCCTGAGGTCAGGGAAAAGCTGCCGATGCCCTGGGTCGGAAATTGTAAAACAGTACAAACGGCAGACATGATTCGAAGTGTTCCTGGAGATAAAATTGTTTCAATAGAAGAAAAATAATGTGGTAGAAATTAAATTGTATAGTATATGTTACAGACTATTTTGAGTGGTTTATTAGAAAAATAAACCTGCATCTTTGCATATGGAGCAACAAATCCTTCCTCTATGAAAGGTCTTGGAGAATAATCTCTAATGAGGAAATACTCCACAAGTTTGTACCTTTCATTCTCTTTTCTTTCACGAGTCCCTTGGCATGCAATAATATCGCATTGTATGCCACAAACACACTAGCTGTTATGAGATAGTTGTAATACCCACCGGTAGCAATGGTATAAGGTACTTTATTGTTTGAACATACACCCTTCAGAGTGTATAAACTTAAAACTTTCTTAAATTACTGTCAAACCTAAACATTACAATAATGTATGCTTTCCTTTTTAATTAAAAAAGCTCCTATATACATATATATTTTCATTTAATTTCTCACTCTTGAGCGTATAATATTTGCTTTTGAAACCAAAATGATCGTTTAACTTATTTACCAAGAAAAAATAATAATGCTGTCTAGTATTTAAGTACATGCCCTATGAAACTCTGTTAAAATGTAAAATGGAAATTAAATTCACCTCTCCCACATGTTAATTATTCCGGGTGTCTATGAATGAAAACAAGTAGTCAGTTTACACTGAATTACCATCAGTGTGCTGACTTGCAGGCTACCCTTTCCTTTGTGGGTCTCTAAGTAAATATGAAAGAAATTGAAAACTGGGGAAATAGATGGGAGAACATTTAAAGGTAACTTTTCACCTGTGTTACCAGAATGCTTCCTACCTCAAAATATTACTTCTTCATTTCCCTATTTTCTGCTTTAAGATGGTAGAAATCATTAGTAAAAGCCAGTTCCTATAACATTTGGCCAACTGGCTTCAAAAAAATCATTTTCTATGATGTAATTTTATTGTTAATATTGAAAGGCACTGACGGCAATTTGTTCTAATTATTTTACAAGTATAAGGGCATTTTTGAAAATCATATGTATTTAAATCCAGAGTATAACTAAGCTGTAGAAAATGAAGTGTTTTTAATAGACCACCTTTTAGTCTAGAGGAAACTGAATACAGTATTTCCAGATATTTTGCAAATACCACTTTCTGTCACCATTTATTTACAAGTATGTAAGTATAACAACGTTCACACTTTCATATGATATTTTAAAGACCTTTTGGGTATACTCAGTTAACATTTGCATTATTTCTGTGAGACAAAATACTACGTATTATAAAATGCTATGTTATCACATGTTCTCACACTTCACCTTTTCCCCTCAATATAGCAAACACGTGTTCAGTGCTTAGTATATATAACATGTGGAATTATGGGTTATGAAAGTCACACAATAAACACAGTTTCTGTCTTCAAACAGCTTAAAGCAGAAAGGATAACTTATTTGAATTTAAAAATCCCACAAATATCTCATGTCATAAAAATTCCTCATTTTCTCTGAAATTATCATCCAATCATATACTACTCTGTTTAGATTTATTAGAGCAATGGACTCTTACATTGTTCTTAAAGACCCAGTGCACTCATTTTCACTGCTTTTGTTCTAATGGACCAAAACAGCTGTATGTAGAAATGTATATGTCACTCCTTTTCATAGGTTTTGATTTATGAAGAAATATAAGGTAGTTGTATTTCTTAATAACAAAGGAAATAGAGCAACACCCAGGGTTGGGAAGGGCATTCCAGGAAGATGGAGACCCACAGGAAAAGATGTGTAGGTTGATTGGACTAAAGTCTGGGAGAAGGCAGGATGAGGAAGAGAAAAAAGAGAAGAGCGGGGTACTTAGAAGAGTTAAAGGGGTAAGCAGTGTTTAAGGAAGACTTTGAAGCCACACTAAGAAGTTTAGAGTCCATGTACAAGTTAAAGAAAGCCATCATAGGGTTTTATGGAAAGCAGAGGTGTCTTCCTTGGAGTTTGGGAAGATCTGACAAACATGTAGAGGATGTTTTTAGAAAACAGGAAGACTAGAGGCAGAGAAATGTTTAAGGAGATATTATAATAACCCCGAAGGAATCTCTAGAGTAAATGGACCGAGGCAGTGAGGAAAGAGATGAAGAGGACTGGCTGGCCTGAATGTGAATTTAGGAGGAAGAAATGACAGGACTCAGGGAAGGGTGATGAGCTGGCCATGTCGGCCAGGTTTTAGGTTGGGTATCATTTGTAAGTAAGAGGAAACTACAAAAAGTGGAGGCATTGTTATTTCTTTGTGGAAGAGGAAAAGGGGGTGTGTAATACTGAACTGTTTGGGACTTTTCACATTTGAGCCATCCGTGAGATGGCCAAGTGGAGATGTCCAGCAGGCCCACAGACACACAGGCCTACTGTTCAGGGCAGAAGTGGGAAGCAGAAAGACAAATTCCCATGCCATGCATTACCATACAGGTTAATATATGAAATCTTGAAGATGAATGCGAGTCACAGTAAATACAGAGCAACAAAAGAAACAGTGAAGGAGAGAGCATTCATGCAACTGCACTCTCCTAGTTTCTTAAGCCTCATACTTCAATGATCAGATTACCTACATTTTGATGAGCAGTTAGCTCACTATACTCGGGTCACCATTACCTTTATTAATTCTTCTTTCTAGTTATTACTTGTCAATGATTTAAAACATTCACCCGTATCTTTGCTCCTGAAATATTTTATTTTCACCTGAAACTATGCTTTAATAATTATCCATACTGTTATACATAGAGCTAGTTCCTCCATTTTAACTAACGTGTATTGTCTGCATGAACTTTGTTTATCCATTCCACCTCTGGTAAACACTACATGATTTCCACTTTTTTGATCCTAAAAAACAGCAATGCAATCAATGTCCTTTAACTGAGATAAGCAGTGAGTTTTATAAAGAGATATTTAGTTGGAAGTGGAATGTGCTCACATCCCCCTTTTCCCCATAAGAAAACTAAAATTTATTGATATATATCACTAAAATATGACTATATTTTAGCCCAATATTTTAGCCCAGTATTTGAGCTATATAGTAGCTCAATACTACCATCTCTGGGGTTTTCTCCTAAAACATAATTGAATAGGTGCCCATCCTTACCATTTCAGGAGATGGGAAACAAGAAAGAGGGTTAGTGAGTAAAAATGAGGAATGCATGTTACTAAAGAAAATAATATATATATACATTTAGGCTATAAAATGTTATTCAGTTGCTAGCTATTAACATTTGTTTCTCTTTTCAAAGCTAGCTTCATTTTGTTCAGTTCTCTGTATAATCATATAAAATGGATAAAAAATAACTTATTTCCTAATGATGTCCTATCTTCTAGCTGTAGAAGATAGCCATAATAGTATGATTTTTTTAAAAAAAGAAATTGTGGTGAAATAAATTTGGAATCCTGTGCATTGTATACATTTCTTGTAGTATTGAAATGTGTATTAAATCTTCTAAAAACTCTAAAGCTTGTTATTCAAGCTTGTTTAACTCAGTGTTCGGCAAACTTATTTCACTTAGGAACCTGAAGAAGTTCACATCTATTAACGATTTATAAAACTAGTGGCCCGTGGGGCAAGTCAGAAGAGATAAGCTTAACTCAGTGCTCACTGGTGAGCTGATAAAGCCACACACAGCACTGGGATTTCTGCAGGCCCTCTGAACTTGCTCCTCATAATAGGATGTTGACTTTCCCTCCCACAATTTCCTCGCCCCTCTGCCACTCTGGGACTTCTAGTCAAAGATTTACTACTGCAAAGGAAGACAATTTCTTCTGTCTTAAAATGCTAAATCCTTGGTGGAAACGTAGAACATACACCTTTTTCTCTGTTCACTAAAAACAGCAACTTCTTATTCTAAACAATACTTATTTTGTTTCTGATCTGCTCCAGCTACCAAGATCTTTATTTAACAAACATAATATAACACTTACGATGTGTCAGGTACTATTTTCGAAGTGCTTTACCAATATAAATTCAATGAAGCCCTCAAAAGACTCTATAAAAAGAGGTACTCCAAGTATCCCTAGTTTGTAGAAGGCCAAGTTGAGGCTCAGAGAGATGAAGGGAAGCAGCCGAGCCAGGGTTAAAGGGCAGGCATTTCCCGTTCATGTTCTCACCTGCCATCCACCTCCCATAGGCAAAGCACATGCCTGCCATCTCTTAGGAGAAAAGGGCATTGTTTGCATTGCCATCATCTCTACCTGTTTTTTTGGTTTTGTAACACATGACTGAAAATATATATTATATTATTATGCACATATACATTCTATAAAAATAAGCATTCCAATGTGCACACATATATACTTTATATGTCTGTATTTATATTTTATTATACATATGCATTACCCATGTATATGCAATGCATATATATTAGACATTATTCCTATATTTATATATATAAAGAGGCATGTAAGTAAATATAGATGTAACTAAAGTAGCTGACCTGACAAGAATAACTGAGTCTAAACTTTTATAATGAAAATGTCCCTGCAGAGTGAGACTGAATGAACTTGGAACTGAGCTCCCTCACTGTCACACTTAGTTTTCTCTTGTCATAAGTAACAACGAAGCTAGGATTTCTTTTCTCATTTTTTTCTTCTATTAAATGTCTGGTTTGGCCATTTACAAACACATCGGGCATTATTCTTATCATTGATGTTTGGTTACTTTTTAAAAAAATATATTGTCTCACTTAAAAATTTTTTCAGTTAAAATAATTGCAAGGAAGTAAGGGGAAAATGTCAATGATCTGTAATTTATATTTCAATAGAGATACTAAATTAAGCTGCTTTATTTTAATATACTTTATAGGTTTTTAAAGTCTTCTTTTGACAACTACTGCAATCCTATCCCAAAGCAGGAATGGCTTGGAAAATATCTTACTCTCCCCAAAATATCAGTAAAATGAGCAAGAAAAATCAGCTTTACAGCAGGCCACTCTAATGAGACACAGAAGTAAATCGGACAAGGCAGATGATGTGATGGCTTTTGGAATATAATGGAGAACAGAATTAGCAGGTATAAAACAAGTCCCATCATCATGTAAATCCAGCTCCCAGGGTAGGAGGCATACCTTATACATCTATGAAAAGATGGGCAGGCAGGCATTTGCCTGCAGGTACTGGGGACTCATACCTGCGTGTCCATTTATGTACATGGATGCAGATGTGCCCATGTATGTTATTCTATGTAGAGCAAAGTATGCCATCGCCATTGTGAATAACAAAAAATAAACATTATTATGACAACCCAAGTGACCATGAAGGAGAGAAAGACATTCTCTTGAATGTAACATTTGCCGTGTTGACAAAAACTGCTTTCAAAAAAATAAAGCTGAATTTTAAAGGAGAATGAAAGGATTCTTGTAATGAATAGTAATAACCAAATAAAGATTAAGAATCCCACAGGATTGAAAAGGCCTTCTCAAGCTAATAAAGTCACTTTTATTGTGATATAACAAAGGCAACTACCCTTTGTTATATTCTCTCTTTAAAAATTAAGGTACTGGACTTATAAAATGTATTATTTAAACGTCTAGACTCTTAAAAAAGACATCTTATAGAAAACTTCATAAGGAGTTTGTTTAAGGTCTAGGAAAAAATTCACATCAAATAATTACCGTCAGTCTTCTCTATCAACTCCACAATGGACCATAAAAACTTCGGGTTATGTCTTAAAAGTGAAGTTCTTACATAAATTCCTGTTCTAAATCAGTTCCTCAGAAGTAGTTCCTAACAAGGGATATTTTTTAAAAACACATTATACACAATAGACTTATTTCACAGTGTTGAAATAAATTCCACAGCAGTAGCAACTAGCCAAAGAACGCGTCTGATGCTGATATAAACAGAGCATTCATTTGTTCATTCACCATTTATGTTACACCTGCCGCATGTTGTGCACCAGGCTGATGATAGAAAGTTAGACCAGAAATGAGAAGTATTAAAACTGTAGAAGTCTTGAGTTAGACCTAGACTGTAGTGTTAAATGAGACATAGCATAACTGTAGCCTTGGGCAAATTATTTCCCTCAAGGATTTTGGGGATGTTCTAGCCCTCAGTCCATACAGATATATAGGAGCGATAAATCTAGCTGACCTAGGCTGCGATATGCCAGCCTCATCCCCACAGTGCCAAAGCTGCCCAACGTCACATATATCCAGCTCTCCAGAGGGCTGGAGGAATATGCCCTTAGGGTGTGTATTTGCCTGACCCAGAGGGTATCCCGGGCGAAAACAATAACAGAGGCTCATAAATGGAGTCTATGGACAATGAGTTAGCTTCAGAGGAGAGTGGCGCTTTTAAGTACAGCAGGTTTTATGGTTTAAGATTGGTTCCTGACCCCACAATTTCTCTCAGGGGCTTGTGTCAGAATCCTGGGGAACGAAAAAGGCAACAATGAAATAAAAGAGGTATTTCACAAAATTCATGGGAAGCACTAAAAACACAAGGCCACTAGCTCTCCTGTGCAGCCCATGAAATAGCAGCAGCAGCAGTGTGATGGCAGGGAACTGGTGCTGCATTGCAAAGGGACCGTAAGGCAGCAGGTGACATCTCTGCATTCATTAGAACAAGAGAGACAAAGCACAATAAACACCAGATGACAGTCCGGACACGGTGCTGCAAGCACCCGTGAGGCCGTCTCAGGTGGGAAGAAGCCAGGTGAGAGGGCGAGAGTTACTGTGCTTTTCCTGAGTAAGAAAAACCTGATTGCACCTTCAGACATCCACAGCAATGAGAGATGTAGACTTACAATGTGCCCTTGGGACCTCTGTCAGGTGAAGGTTTTCTGGAGTCGTTTTTCCACCCACTGCAAAGCCCATTTCCCTACACATGTACATATCTGAATATGAGAGAGGGAACTTGAAAATCGATGAAGACTTATATTAGTTAATTTGCATTTAAACAAAATAGCTGCATGGGTTTTTTAATAAATAAATTACCAAGTACATTAGTAATAAATATGCACAAAATACTCTTCCAATTATCAAAAAAAGATAAATTTGGCTTTCAATCACAGAGCTAATCTATTAGCCAAAGTGATGCTCTGGATTCAGAGGACACAGCATATTGGGAAGCCACTAATGACAAGCGTCTGCCAAGTCACGGCACCTACACTACTTCATCTACAGCGTCGTTATGGATTCACAGGGTTTGGGAATAACCACCCCTCCCGTTAAACCACCATAAGGAAGAAATGTGGCTTGGCAAATAGCTGTTCTGCTGGACCACTACTTCCAGCTCTGCTTGGTCCAGTGGGGTTCCAGAACACAGAGGACCTTGGTAAGTTCGGTTGCTGAATTCGTGTGCCCTAGAAATAGTAAAAATTGAAACTTGATGATTTATTCCCCATACATTTTACCTGTAAGCCCTTTCCTCTTTACCCCAAACATATTTATTGGGAAATACCGAGGACTGATTTTAATTCTTTCTTTTCCTTTTATTTTATCAGCTAATAGATATTTTCTAAGGTTTTATTATTAGTTGCTCAGCACTTTATGAGGCAATGGAAAAAAATTAAGTGAGACACAGAACCTACTTTTGAATACTGTCTCTGAGGGACACAAACCATAGAATACAATGATAACAGAGTTTGATCAGGGTGGAGTGCACACTGCGTTATAGAAACATATAAAGAGGAGACCCCGGACACTGAGTGAAGAGAAAAGTCTCCACTTTTATACAGAAAGAGGAATTTAAGTTACATCTTGAAGTTAGGGTGAGAGTGTTTAAGGTCTTCTAGAGAGAAGGATAAATCTAAGCGAAATTGAGAGAATGTGGATAGAGATGAGAGTATACGGGAATATGACATTCTGGGGAATGGCAATCATTCATTGGAGGAACTTTGCAGGGTATGTTGTGTGTGGCTTGGAGGTCAAGGCTATGAACAAATTCTAGGCTCCAAATGTGCCCTGCGTGCTGCCCTTAGATTGGATTTAAAACACCCTGGAGAGTCACCAAAGGATTTCACACAGGTGAGTGACATGCGGATATTTCCTTTAGAAAGTTCCAGGTTAGAATGGGGGGCCTGAAAGAGGGAAGCAGTAAAAACTGTAGTTCACAGAAATGAACAGCAGGTCTCCTTTTTACAGGAAAGAGAAAAATATCTGAGGGAAAAGGAGAAAGAGGCAGGAGTTTACTGTCCCTACTATGAAGAGAATGTGAGATTTTAAATATCAGAAATTTCCATTCAAATTAGTCAGAAAGAAGCAAACAGGTCCAATAAAATATAGTTTGTTTTGCTATGGAAAAAAGTTTTCTCCAGAGAATGAGAAATGCCATCAATTGCTGGGCACAAGATCCTACATCTTCATTATGATATCTTCAATAGGATGTGCTTAAAAGCACCCTAGGAATCTTTTCATAAAAATTAGGTGCATTCCTTTGAAGTCTCTCTTTCTATTTTTTAATTTGCTATAGCAGAAACTCCAGAAACTAAAAATAAGGTTTACAGGGACGGGAGGAACAAAAAGAGAAAGCAAAGGGGAGACAGGGAGAGAGAGACACAAAGCGAGGGATTGCGAGGTTGAATCCCCAGGACTGGTGCACAGTATTCTCAGAAATGCTCAGAGGCTGTCTGTCTTTCCTCTCCTTTCACCTCATCTAACCCATCCCACCATCCCACCCTCTGACACACATGTGGACACTTGAGTTTTGAGCCATAAATCTTGCAAAGTCTGTCAACTGACAGCCTAATAACATGAAAGGAGTATCTGCAAACAAGATGGTTTCGAGCCATTGCTCATGACCCTGAACAAATCAGGGACTGGTTCCCTGCGCAGCTTCGAGCCTCTGCTTTAATCACTTAACTGAGCAGATTGATGTGACACTTAGGGAGCAGACTAAGAGGTCTCTATTTTCCAGCTATCTACTGGTCTCCTTTACTTTCCCCCTAACAATTAAGTCTAGCTTGTCATATTTTGAGACCTAATCAATGTATAAATGAGGGACAGCTGATCACCTGGCCTTTTCTGCCCTGCATTAGTTATTCACAAGGAAAGCAACCTTTTCCAGCTTTCTACCTGGTAATCATTGAGGAGTATTCAAATAAGGACATGGTGAGGTTAAGGGCTAAGGCAGTGGTTATCAATCTTGGCTGCACCAAAAAAAGTCACCTGTGGAGTTTTGTTGGGGAAAGGGGCAGGGAGCGGGTGGTATTTTAATATAAATGATTGGGCTGTAAACCAACCCCGATAAATCAGAATTTCTGGGTGTGAGGCCCAGGTGCTTTTCTCAACAGCCACTATAAATTGCAATGTTCAGTCATAGTTAAGATTAAGAAGGTATCAGGAACGTACTCCCAATTTACACCAGGAATGACTGATCTACAAGCAACGTTCCACTAGGGAAGCATGCTGAACTACAGATCCTCAGAAACTGCCAAGGCCTGTTAAATCAGAATCTTGCAAAGTGGGAGCCAAATGCCTGACTTTTGACAGGCTTCTTAGATAAATTGTAGATTCTCTAAACTTTTGAAAACCGTTCTGCAAGGACAACAATTAGCTGCTTTGTTTTCTATGTCCATCTTAGCAGACACCACACCACTTGGGGAGTTGGAAGAGGCCTGCGGGACACCCCTTAGGGCCTTGCCAAATTACTATTCCAGATATCAGCGAGAGGAAGAATGGGGGCGGGAGGCACTCAAAACAAATACAAGGAAGAAATAAGTTTCCTACCTTAAAAGAGGACAACTTAGTGGAGAAAACAATCACTCAGCAACCTGTGAATGATTATAGACTTGCAGAAAGAAAAGTACAGAAATGCTACAGGAAGCCATTGCAGCCAGCTCTTTTTTTGACTAGTCATACTTGGGAAGTGCTGGTGCAGGGACTAAGAGCTGCTTCTTTGTGAAGCATTCCTTGGCAGACCCTACCTAAAGCCCCTGACGTAGTCCACAGTTGTCCTAAAACTAAAGGAAGGATGCAAATATCCTCAACTTTTGCTGATTATATTTAGAATCACACTTTATGTTTTACATGGCACTTAAACACTCCTCCCTTTTATCTCATAGTTTGTCGTCTTGGCATCGCTTTGTTCAGTTCTCTAGCATTTTTTCCTATAATAGTAACACTTTTACAGCAGTTTTCCAAGTCATATTTTCAGTTAAATTTGAGTGATTGGGTGATGTCTAAATGGGGAACCCCTCAAAGGGGTAATACAATCTCAAACCAAATTAAAACTAGGACATACCAAAAAAGTACAGAGGTGATTTGGGGTGACAGCATTTCTTTAAAAGCAGTACTCCACTCTGAGCAGCTTTGCTTCCGAAGTGGTGGGTAGACTATCAGTTTCCTGCACTGAAAGCACAGTGCAGGAAGCACGACATATGCTCGCCAGAAGCAGAGGTGCACAGTTTTTTGCAGGTATAGACTATACGTGCACACAGAGTCGTCACATTCCCTCTCTGTTCATTCCTAGTGGGTCCTGTGAGATGGCACAAGTCCCTGGAGCCAATGTGAGAAGGAGCACTGACCTTCAATCATAATGTGAATGAATGGTAAGCAATATCAAATAAATCAGAAATGGGGGTGGGCACTAACATTATCTACCAACTATACAGAAAGAAAAAAAAAAAGGATTTTTACTAGAAGAGCTTCCCTGATGTCACAGACCTTGTTACTACGCACCTCTGGCTTCTCATCATGGGCAACCTGTCTTAGGCAATGGCCCCTCTATCAGAAAGCTAGCTGGCATCTCTTGCAAAAACAAGGCCTGCCAGGTCTCACGATAAACAATCCCATAGAGACTCCTTAGTCAGAAATTGGGCTTAAAAAAAAAGCTAAGAAAAGCAGAAGGAGTAAATTGACTGTGCAAAGCACACATGATTAAATCTTTAAAGATGAGTGGAGAAAAATCATTAACAATATGTTTTAAATATTATTTAAACATATAGTGGTTCACTGTGAGCTAAATCTCTGGCCAGGTATCCATGCCACACACTGCCTGCTGTGGTTTGAGGGGCCGGCTGAAATAAGCACGTTTCCCACCAAGGGAATTGGAGACCTAGTACCTGTGAGTCAATGGTGTACAGCCCAGACTACCGAGGGTTGGAGTTTAAATAAAGGCCCACTGCTAAATTCAAGATCATCACGGCAGTGAGAGGTTTCTTCCTGTTCCCTTGCATTACTATAAATACTGAACCGGGCCAGGGATTGATTATAAAAGCAGAAGTCCAAGGTAAGAGTGGACTTAAATATCCTAGGTTTCTCATATTTTCAACTCCTCCAAACATTCTGAAAAGTATCTTTTCCCTGGTACCTAGACTGGCATCTTCAGGCTACAGACAAATAGCTAATTTCTGATGATTACTTGTCCACTAACAGACCAAGCGTTGCTTCAGGAAATAGTAATTTACAGTATTTCACACTACATTTGGATCAGCCCAGCAGAGGCTTGTTTTCGTCAATTTGGTTTAGAGTTGGTGACTACATAAAATAATCAGAAAATACTTCTTTATCAAAAATGGGGTTGTGTTTAAAGTGCATCTTAAACCAAGGTAAGCAACAATAAAAACTAGCATTTCTCAGGCCTTTCTGTGGGCTAAGAGCTTTTATCATTAATTCTTCTCACTAACATTATTAGGAAAGTGCTGTTATTACCCCACTTTTTCGCTGAGAAAACTGAGGCAGTCTTGAGGTGGGACAACCTGGTTAAGCTCCCATACTGGTTAATAAATGTTGGCACCCAACATCAAATATGGGCAACTTAATTCCAAAGACCTCTTCTAACCATTGCACTGTTGTGTCTCATCAAGAGGATACACTCAGAAAAATCATGATAAGGATCTTAGAACAATGCAAGTGTATTATTTTGTCAAATTCACTGTGATACTTTATGATTATTGCCTACATAGAAGATCATTGCCTACATGGGGACAATTAGTGTCAGAATAATCCAGAAATTGAGCCCAAGATTTATCTCCAGAATTTTCTCTTCTATATATTCTACACTTTAGATTTACAGTCATGATATTCCATATCTAATGGTCATTTCTATATTAAAGGAATATTTGTGCTCACCTCCAACTCCCTTAGTATATTCTGGGGAGATATTTCAGATATCGTTTATATAGGTAATGGTGTACAATTTTAGCCTGAGGGCAAACACAATAGGTTTATTTTCGCCATTCTCTCGGGACAATAAAATTAATAACATTCAATGGGATCACCAGTCACTGAGTCTTTCCCATTCAAAAGATTCACTGCTGTAACCAAACCAGGGCGATGTTTTAATTTGTGTGTCCCAATGGGATCTTTTCCAGAATATCAGATTAAAACCAGCCCTAAGTAGCTATGCCATTTGTTTCAAAGATGAACATAGCAGTTTAATTTTATAAATGGCATGTTGTTGCCAACAGACTAGGGAAGTCCAGACGACGGCAATAAAACCATGAATACTACCTAGAAAATACACAGTAATCACTCAGTGTCATTAATTAGGTGTCCACGTGGTTCAGAGCACAGGGACACAGTTTACTTACTTATGGCAGCGTTTCAAATACTCAGTATCAACTGCAGATCATAAGTTAGGCCAGTTTTCAGTTTGGACAGTATGATCCCCTTAGACTGCTCCAGAACAAGAGCTTGATTTTTTTTTTCATTTAAGCACTGCAAACCCCTATATCTACTCACATATGTCTGTTCTTCTTTGGTCAAAATATCACGAAATGAAGGGCTATTAGGAACAGGGTAACGCAGTGAAGGAGTCCCAAGTGCAAAGGCCTAGTGGGTCATCTGAATGACAAGTGGGCAGGGGCTCTGCTGTGAGCTGTTCAGCAAACACCCCGTGCAAAGGGTCTGCTGGCGCTCAGCTTGCGCCTGCTGTTCTGCACAGAAACAGGGGCACTGTGGCCCAGGAGACACTTTTTAAAAAAGAAGTTAGAAATGCAGATTCTTATATCCCAGTTACCGATGTTTAGAGTTGGCTGTTATTTCAAAAGTAAATCTTAAAAAACTGTGTAGGCCAGATATTGTTCTTTGGTAAAAACAAAACAAAACAATGCAACAAAAAAACTTGTGAATAATACCTATGGGATTTTATTTCATCTTGTTTTCCTTCTAAAAATTTTTAATATAGAAAGTAAAGCTAAGTTATTTAGAACCTACTAAGTAACAGTTAAGGTACTCCATGCCACCCTTTAAAACAGGTTTAATTATTTCTATTTTACAAGTGGGCAAACTATGAGATCAAGTAATATTCCTAAGATCACTCATCCAGTGCCGTCATCTGGATCCGCCTCACTTCAAAGCCCGTGCTTTTCCCACCAATCCTATCTTTGACAGGCTCCAGGAGGAACAGAATTGGAGGACAATCTCAGAGCATATAACCCTCTGCAATGATATTTAGGAAAAATCAATGTAAAATGGACAAGCTTTACCATCTGAAAAAAAATGGCTGGATAAAATGGTTTGTCAACATATAAATGATATCAGAGTGTTTCTTAAATCTAATTAAATATCTCAAATGTTATCAAGAAAGCTAAAATATAACTAATGGAAGGTATTCAAATGATGAGTTAAATAATTATTTAACATTATACAGTTCTCTTTATCTAAGTGAATGGTATCTAGAAAACCCACAAGCAATGAAAGCACAGGGAAAGCTGTTTATTTTTTGACACTTCCATGGAGAAGGTGCTCTGATAAGTTACCTCACTGGCTGGCTGAGTGTTCTGGTCGGCCCAGGAAGGGAACGAGTTTGCAGAGGGTATCTGAGGCCTCAGGGACCAGCGACTTCGGTTGAAACCATCTTACTGCCCCATCCTCCCTCGATGTTGAACAAACAGTCTTCAGAAATATATTAACAAGTGACTCGGGGACACTTCTCTACCAATAAGATTTCTAGTTATGTTGGTAATTAAATGTCTTAAGTTATACAGTAGACCCTTGAACAATACAGGGTTAGGGGCACCAACCTCCCACTCAATAGAAAATCCACTAGTTACTTTTGACTCTACAAAACTTTAGTAATAGTCTACTGTTGACTGCAAGCTTTTCCAGTAATATTAATAGCCAACTAACATACATTTTCTATGTTATATTTATTACATGCTCTATTCTTAAAGTTAGCTAGAGAAAACTTTATTAAAGAAAATCATGAGAAAGAGAAAATACATCTATAGTACTGCACGTATCCCTTGGAAAAAGAAAATCCATGCCTAAGTGGACTTGCGCAGTTCAAAGCCATGTTGGTTAACACAAATTGATTCCAGGGATCTGATTACTCCTAGAAGAGCTACTGCAAAGAGGTTTCTAAATTGTAAGTCTAAGGACCTGCAGTGACTGTAGGAAACATTCGATGTCCCATTTGGCCCTGTCTGGGATGTTGTGATCACTTAACAATAACGGGACATGCACGGAAGGCCCTTTCATCGCCACCATTACCCTGCTGCTCTCTCATCTGTTCTCTCAGTCAACATTCTGTCAGTTTTCTTCTTCATCCTTGCCCCCCCATCCAAAATGTTGTGGAGAATAAATTTACACTGTAGAGAAGTTAAAGCACTGCTTATGTTATAAAGTATAAAATTCCTGCATGATTATACATTATACTTCAATAGAATGTATACATGTATTTTCTTATGAGAATTTCAACTACTGTCATCAAACAGAAACAGGGAAAAGTTTAGTTAGTAACGTAAGTGATATAATTCTACCACAGTCCTGCTCAGAGTAAGCAAGAAGCAGGAGAGGTGAGTCTGCATTTTTGGGGTCTCAGGTCTCCTGTGTCCATCATGGTGTGAGCATATCACCATTAGGATGAATATAATGTGTAAAGAGAAGTATTTTTCATATCACGTGGCTCTCAGCACAAGCTGTCTACTTCCCCTTGCCTCTCACCCGAAGAGGTGGCAGAATGTTTCAATGCTGTAGTAAAAACTCACTGTATTTCTCCTTACTGAGGAATTACTAGAGTTTTTCAAGAGTTCATAATACCAGACATTCATCTGACACGTGGACTCTTGACCTGACTACCCTATTTGGGGTCGACTCCACCAAAATGCAAATTAGATAGTGCCAAGTTGAACAGAGTTCCACTCTCATCTCTACTCTTGCAGGTTTGACCATCTTTGCCAGTTGCTGACAACCAGTCCTGTCTTGGTGAAAACCAGAGGGAAACGAACATATCTAAATTAATAACTGAGTAGTAAAATATAGCTAACTAGTAAATGCAGCAATAACATACGCGGATCCTGTTCTTTTTACCTATTTACATCACTTTAGCATGTACATCTCTACTTACTATGTGGTCATAAAACGACATACTTAAACTCCCCATACCTCGGTTTCCTCTTATGCAAATGAGGGTCATAACATGGCCTGCCTGGCAGAGCTACGGTGACAACTGAATGAAATAACTTATGGGAAGAACCTAGGCTAGTGCCTGGCACACAGCAAACAATAAAATACATCAGATATTATTATTCTTGTTATTCTACTTTTAAAATATACTGAATACTGTTCTAGGTTCTGGAGCCAAAAAAATGGATAAGATCTTACCTTTGGGCAGCTGAAAGTTCAGTGGGGAAAAATAAAATAAAAAATCATAATTAAAAAATAGCTTTCTACATATGCCTTCTTAAAATGTGGCCTAGAGTTTTCAAGCAGGTACCATTGCAACCTTCTCAGCTTTCAGCTCCATGTATATACAATGTAAACAAATCCAACTTTCGATTTTTTTGTGGTGCCAGATTTATTTTCTGTGCAATACCTTCTATGTAGAATTAAGTTACAAGACAATAGGTTACAAAGCACAATAGATTTTGCAGTCAAATAACCTTCTTTGAATATTTCCCCCCAAATTTTTAGAGATAATAGCTATAAATCAAGATAAAGGGATTTCTGGAGATGACAAGCGAAAATTACAGTGAACAACTACTCTCCTAAAGGACAAAAAGGCATTAATGGACCCCAGCAAAAGTACAGCAACCGAAAGGACAAGGTATATAGTCCAAGGGAAAGGTCTTTTTCAAATGCCCTGAGTCAAGGAGAGCCATTTGCAGCTCTGAGCTTATTTAATAATATTATGCAAGAACACCTAACTATCTACAAGAAGGACCAAGAGCATAAATCAGACATCAGTCTACATATTTCAATATCAAAGCTGTAAAGCAACATGATATGTGGGAGCAACTAAACAGTTGGAATATATTACAGCTCTTTTCAGAGCCTACTTAAGCATATTAGTTGTCCAAATTAGGATTTTGTTGTTGTTGATGGAGCCAAAAAGAAAAATGTGTTATTAAGATTTTCTTCTTTTTACCTACAAGATACTTTTTGTGAAAGTAAAACTGTATTCAATACATCTTAATGAAAGAATATTGATATAGCTATAATTCAATGGAAAACTCCTAACCATATGACTGAAAAAAAAACATGGAATTTTGTATGGTTAAATTTTATTGAGATAGTGCCACATTTACCAGCACTATAATTTGTATCAATTGTGAGATTTCTCCCACAAAGAACTAAGAACCATAGTCAGCCACCAAAATACAATAAAAGCATATACATATTTGCCATTAGTATTCATTTTCTAATAGACAATGTATTCCTTTTGGACCATATTAGGCTATTTTTTTAAGTTCCAATAAAACTGTATACTACTCTATTACCGGAAAAGTATTTTGAATCCTCATTTTCTTTCCATTTCGCAAACAGCTGATATTGCCACAATTTAAAAAACATACTGAAAACCGTATGTATGTGTTCTCTTGCACGCAGTGAATGACTGCAAAGGTCTCCCTGTGTTTCCCCACAGCTAAGTGCATTCTGCATTCGCTATTATGCTGCCAGTGCACCGTAAGGAACAGAATGAAGCTATCTCTGTGGGTCATTTACCTGAGTCAGGGTTTCCTCACCTATGTTCTCACTAGACAGTGGATACCTAGTAAGTCAGTTCCAACAAATAGTGTATGAAATATTTTAGAATTAAAGCAACACAGTGTGAAGTCCTAAGTATATGAAATATTAGAAAAAATTCCAAAATTACCAAAGTTTCCAAATAATTCTTACTGAAAGTGCCACACAGTTTCACTGTTTTGATTTTGGTTTCCTATAGCACTTAAAAAGTGATAATCCCTGAATCGACATGGTTTGAGTCATCTGTCAAATGTGCCTATCAATGGTACTCATGTCATTGTTTTTTGGTGTGAACATTCATTGAGTTAATGTATGATAGTACTCAGAAGAGTAGGTGCCTGTTGGTACTACTCACTGACGATACATAATTTCATACTGTCTGTACTGACGCTGTTCAAAAGCAAGCCATCAGCAAAATAATTCGATTCTGATTTTTAGCAGGACTTGCTCGTATTCAACAGGATAACCAACAACAAAGGTAAGTTTTTAAAAAAGTTTATGCAAATATGTACAAAACAAAATATTAGAGAAATAACTATTACACTAGAGGATGGAGTCACTAGTCAAAAAGATTTCAACCAAAATGATTACATTTGCATTCAATACTGAGAAATGTAAAGCTGCCAAGATAAGCTCACAGGATCCATGGCACAAGTATGGGATAAAAGAAATGGTTTCCGCAGGAAGGCATTCGGTAGTCTGGCATTCAACGTGAGTTAACATGTCTCATTCCTTTCAAAGTAGTTACTGTCATTCTCAGCTGTATGAGTTAGAATGGTCACCCCCAGTAAAGATGCTAATAGCTCACTGTTTCTGTACCAGACAGAGTGCATGGACTGTTTGGTTACGGACTCTACAGCTGAAGGAAGAAAGGCTCTCGGGGGGAGCAGGGTCTGTTTGGTACGTCCTGTGACTAAAGGATCTGGAATGGAAATGTTTCAAACAACTGATTATTTGGGGGATTATCCTAGAGGAGGATTTATACATATGCTACATAGGTTCAAAGGCAAATTAAATAGAATTATAGGAAATCATCTTTTTGGGTCAAAGTAAGAAAATACACACTCATACAAAGTTGTTTAATCTGCCGTCTGTCCCCAATATTTTTGGTAACAGAGACTGGTTTCGAGGAAGACAATTTTTCCACAGACCAGGGAGGGGAGGATGGTTTCAGGAAGATTCAAGCGCATTACATTCAAGCTCACCTCCTGCGGTACTGGTCCATGGCCCGGAGGTTGGGGACCCCCGGTTTAATGGACTGCCTGGTGAATCACAAAGTCCCTGTTTCTGAAAATCTTCAAGGAAAATCACTAGAAGGATTATTGTCAGTCAACAGGCATTTATTTTTTGCTACTTTTTGCAGCGCCGTTTACTAGATATGGTAAGTAAAATAACAAATGAAGGACACTGGCATTTGGTAAGTGTTCATGCAAGCTTAACACTGTGATAGATACCTTCAAATACATCATCTCACTTCCCTTAACAGGTATTATCATCTGTCCTAAAAAATCCTCTATATGGCAGTCACAGGGATCTTTACAAAATAAAAATATGCTCATGAAGTAGCCTCCTTAAAAACATTTAACCACTTGCCATTGCCCCTTGAAGAGATAAGGCTTAATGCTGCCCAGAGGATTCTGGGCCCTAACTGTCTGCAGTCTCAGTCTCTCTCTAGTCACACTGCTGGTTCTTGGGTATTTGCACTCCAGCCACACAGCTCCTCCTGCACACACTCCTTCCTGCACATGCGGCACACTTCCCTCTTTTCCTTACCTGGCCCACTTCTACTTTTCCTTCATATCTAGGCTCAAATGCCACAATGTTAGGGAAAAAGGAAGAAACATAACTTCAATAAATATGTAAAATATAATATTGTTTCTCATAACACTATGCATGTCCTCTTCATAGCTCTTGCCATACTGTAATTTTGTATTTGTTTGCCTGCTATTTATTTGATGTATGTAACTAACTTGGAAGTTCCACAAAGGCAGTCTGTGTCTAATTTTCTTTGTTTTAGGAAGCAATAAAACTTATTGACTATAACAACAGATTCTGGAATCACATCACCCTGTTTTGCTACTTACGGGCTATGTGACCTTCACCAGCATTTATCTGGCTGATGCCAGAATTACTTCATTCATAAAAAGGAGCTAGTAACAGAACTTGCTATGAAGATCAAATGAGTTCACACACAGGCATTCCACAAAAAATACTGCCCATTATTAATAGTACTTTCTTGTTGTATCCCAGAGTTCTACATTAGGCTGGGCACCCAGGAGATATTTAATAACATGTGTTGAATGAATGAAAGATGAAACTGATGTGGGGAAATCATATCATGTCCTCTCACTAGATTACAGAGCAGAGGCAACAACAAAATGCTTTAGGGGCCTAGCATTTGAGCTTACCTTTAGAGAAGGGTGGGGCATCACAGAGTACAAAGAAAAGGAAAAGGCATTCTTGGGGAAAAAAGAACACGGGCAAAGGTATTATCGTAGTAAAGTATTTAGGGAGTCATATGTAGTATGAGGTGAGTGAATGTAGGTCAACTCAAAAACATAGGTCGTAATTAAATTAGAGAAGAACCCACATAAACGCTAAGAAATGCAAACTTTGTTCTTGAAAGTCATCAAGAATAAAATTGAAAGTCATCAGAGCCTTTTTTCAAACCATGATCTTTTGAGTTGTTTATTTGTTTGTTTAACTTATTTTGCAAGGATTACATAGTTCACTGAACACAAGCAATCATTTGAACTGATACTAATATTGTCCAAGCAAGGTATAAAAAGTTCTTTGACCCCAGGAGTGGCAATGGGAATACAAAGTAGGAAGGAGAAAGCAAATTGACCCCAAAACAAGAGAAATCAAAACTAATTGACCCAAAACAGTTTGATGCATTAACCTTGGTATATTCATATAGAAGAATATAAAATACTATGCAGTCATTAAAATGAGACATAAAATTTAACTACATGAAAGTATGTTCATATCATTAAATTAAAAAGTAGGCTCCAAAAACATTACAACATGAATCAGTTTGTATAAAAACATAAATGCTGTTAATATAAACTTATTTTATCTATTATACAAATTCACATTTTTAAATTGAAGACTGTTTGCCAAAAATCTTACAAGTCATCTTCTTTTAGCAGCAGAATTATGGTAGTAGTTTAAATATTTTTTATTATTTTATCTTTTCCCACCTAGTGTTTCTCCAACAAACATGGAATGCTTTATAGAAAAGAACAACATAATATAACATAATGAAAAAAAAAGTAAAAGTAGGGGAAAATTCCAACAGAAGCTCTGGGAAATAGAATCATCAAACTTTGAAACAATTAAATGAGAACATCGGGGAGAAGAAGAGGAAGAATGACGATTGTAATTTGATCTAAATGTCACTGAGATGGGAAAAACACAGGAGCATCATTAGTCTGTCCTATTCCGCAAGAACAGTACTACTACTCAGCAGTGTTTAATGGCTTTGTTCTCTAATTGTACACCTTTCTCCCTTGCAAAGACAATGACCATTACCAGCACTGTTTGTTTCTTCATCGCTGGATTGATATATTTTTACGAAGCAAACCAGACATCAGTTTTTACACAAGAAAAAATTTCAAGTTATAAAATTGTCCTGTATCCTCAGTCTTTAGCAATGAGGAACCGACGGTCTCAACCTGACTATAATCTCATATTAAACTCACATATCCTTGGGGCCTTGGACATTTTAAAGATTTTGAATAGGAGTAAATTCTGGCTTAAAAATGTAAAATAAATAAATAAGAAATTCCACCCAAGCATATTATATGCAGAACTTCTACTTTGAGTGGCTGAGAGTTCAGGCATCACATCCAGTACAGAGACAACTCTAGAGGAAATACTTAATGATGTATTCTTAGTGTAATTGATTGATCTAAAACCGTGTGATGGCAAATCAACTGGGAAAACAGAGAAACACAGTATTCTCACCCACTGAAGTCATGCTGCCTTCTAAACTATAAATGTGACATCTCAACATTAAAATTATATCATTCTTAAATATATGAACAGACACTAAGATACTATGAGCATGTTAATTTATAGCAAAGAGTATACAGCATTACATTCAAAGGAAGGCATCAATTTGAAAAGATGCAAATACATTTTCATTATATCTGTTCTGTGCTTGAGTGTTTTTCACAAAATTGGGCATTGTGAAATTTTTTGGTTACTGTTAACCTATGTATTAGTTTAAATTTATATTACTATCCTTGACCTCTCACCTTTTCTTCAGTTTTATTTTTCTTGCTATTTACAGGACAACTATTTTTTTCTGAATCTATTATCACCCCTTCCTAGCATGTTCCTTGCCAACTATCCTCCTTATTACCACTTATCCTTGAGGTTGTCTGCTGTTTGTTAATGGAATCTAGCATTGTCTTTCTGACATTAAAAAAAAATTCACTGCATCTCAATCATCTGTCCAAAATGCAATCTCATGGAATATGGGAAACTACTCCTGTGCAGTCTTCCATGCCTTAAGGACAAGTGAAGTTTGACTGTAAAATGCCCTATTAATATCACTATTTAGCAGCAGAGTTTTAATGTAAAATCTTTTAGAAAATCTTTACTACAGGAAAAGGAATATGTAGCTTCTGCTGTTCTTATAGATTTTAAAGGATTTTTCATCTGCTGATGGTAGCCTGTAAATTTGAGCTCAAAGGAAACACTACTGCAACTCAATAACAAGTTTTTATTGCATAGTTTACAGAGAATTATAGTTATGATCAAAAGCCAGGAGAGAACAAAAGCTGAATGCATCCCTTTTCTTTTCAAGTGATTTGAATGCTTCTTTTCTACCTGTGTAATTCCTAAGTTAGAATTTAAATGTATAAGGCAAAAGCTTGAGTTAGGTAGCATGAAGATAAGGCAAAAAGTTTGGGAAAATTCACGAGTCACAAAGAGCTCTCTGATAATTAGTACTTTGAGATATTTATACTGAAACTTCGTTAACTTATCCAATGTATTTCCTTCTTTGTAGCAAATGCATCTATTATGTACAGACTGCATGGAGACACATGAGGATTTGACTTAAAAGTGAAAAATATACTGTTTCCAAAACAATGTGTGAAGATTTTACAAAGAGGAAGGTATTCGAACTAGGCATCAAAGAGTGGCCCATAGTTAGCTATAGCATCAAGGACAGGGACCAAGCACATAGGGTCTTGAATATCACCAGGCTAATAAAGTGAGATGTCATTCAGCTGGTCATTTAGGAAGTCATTACCATGTCTTAGCAGAAGAGTAACAGGACCAGAGTTGTGACTGAGGAAGACTAATCATTTGTAGTGTGCACAACAGATTATCATAGAAAGAGCTTGGAGGTGGAGAAACCAGCCAAGAGTTTAACAAAATGGTGCAAGTAGGAAGTGGCAATGACTCACATATTTTCTTACAAAGAAGGAGATGTGTAGTTATAGAAAATCAATTTCCAAAAAATGATTTTTTGAAAGTGATATTGCTTTATTTTAATAATGTTGTTTGAGATATATTCCATCAGAAAACATTACCTACAAGAATAAAAATCCTAAACCAAATGCTTACCCAAGTCAACTTCCATATTACTTTCATTTTTGCTATGATAACTTTTCCCTACATGTATCTCAAAGCTTCTACTTACTCACCAGCAATTATTGGAAACTTTTTCAGTAGTCAAAGCTTTGAGATAGTCAAAACTGTTAGAACTTGAACTTTCATTATAGCACAGACATTCAGCCACCAAAGTCTCTCCCTGGGACATCTAACTGGTGAAGGGTATCAGGACAGCATAAGAAACAGGAACCTTCCTGTTCTCTAATACTTTAAAGGCCTAAAAGCCAATGATGCATCCACATTTTTAAAAAACCCTCTGATTAGTCTTTTCAATTTGTAAGTTTGAAACTTGAAGAAAGCAGTTCTCACATCCCTAAAATCAGAGATATTCAGGACTCATTACTCTTCCTTCTACCTCCTGGTGCTGTTGACGGGTGACTTCAATAGCATCTGAAACACTTCATGGACTATGAATGCAGTGCTAAATGAGTGTGTAATTTCCAAGCAAGGATCCCAGGTAAGTAAGAGTGTTCTCACTTCTCACCTAGGCGGTCTCTTACAAACATCTCAATGGGAACTGAATATCATCTTCAAAGGAGGTCCTCGTCTCTAAGGAAAGCAGTATACAATTCCTTATTATAAATAGTTGTTCTCTCTTAGTCTATAGATTCTACTTCTTACCCACAATCCTTTCATATCATTTTTTTCAAATACTGTTGTATTGCCCATTCTTTCTCATTGGCCCTATACACTATTTCTTCCTATGAAAACTTTATGTGAAAATTTTAATGTATATATGCTTGATACAATCGTGGAATCAAGGCATCACCCAAATGTTAAGGTCCAATATTGGGATGCATTCCAAATACCAAGCTTACCAATGGGTGATATCTGTAGCTCTTAAAGTAGAAGAAAAAGGAGAAGGGCTTCCATTTATGATGGAGCAAAATATACAGTAACTCAAAAGAAATTTAAACAATGATGTAAGTTATCTTGTAAATATCTATTTCCTTTCAGATAAGCAATTAGAAAAAATATATAAGTTCCATGTGTTATTCAAATGTTCCAGTCACAAATTTGTGCTCCTTTTAGACAAAGATAAGACTTTTGGGGAAATATTGTTACCAAAGAAGTCAATACTGAAACATAAAGTTAAACCTCAGTTTCAAAAAACTGAGAATGTTGTGGGAACTCAAGAGTATATGTACCAGGTTCCTGACTGGGATGGGCTCCACTAAAGTAAGGGGAACCTGCATTCATTCCCAAATGTGTGGATGCCACTTTTGGACATATGCATAAATGCATATAAATGGAGATGGAGCTGTCTGAACTCTGATTCAAAAAAATTCTATTAGGAGAAAGGAGATGTGTGATGCAATAAGTGCATTATAATAATAAGTTCTTATAATAATAGTTCTTATAATAATAAGAACTATTTTGTGTCTTTTGTATAAAGACACAAAATAGTTCTTAAAAACCTGTACAGGAGTCTCCTCTTTTCAACAGCCCTCTATGGTTGCTCTTTTCCTCTATAATGAGAATGTGTCAAGTTGGGGAAGAGGTATTTTAGATACTTGGGGAGTTTACAAACTACCAGGGCTCTATGAAATCCTACTGACGGTCAATGTCAGTGACATCATGTGACACTAAAAATACTTTTGGGTCTTTATAAATCAGATCTGTATGAAACCATTGTTGGCAGCAATAAACTTTTAGATAAGCTCTGTATTTCATTCAATATGCCACTTATTTGAGGGCAACCCCTTATTTTATGCATCACCAAGAAAAAAATACTCTGGCAATTAAATTATGGCACAACTTTGATTTATGTTGTATCTCAATCTCATATGTTAAAATGTGCTAATATGTGTCTTAAAATAATGAATTTTGGTGTCATTTGGTAGCCAGATTACAGAAACCCCAAAGCAGAGCAAGCTAATGATGTTTGAGAGAAAACATAATCAAATAAGGTAAGAAATAACCTTCCTTTGGTTGACATAAAAGTGACGAGAAGAGAGAAAATAATGAGGATCATGTTCTCTGAAGGTATATAAATTTTACCCCTTCTCCTGACTTGTGTGAATTGGGAGTGAGAAAGTAGGTAGCCATTAGAACTTAAAGCAAAACAGCCAAGGAGATTAATATTGACATGTTGCTTCAGTATTGCCCCCCAAAGCCAGACAGACCTAATCGTTCTAGCAGCCTGGATCCTGCTTTTCAGCAATTTCAGTAACTTATTTTTGTGTTTTGCTCCATTACTGAGTCTACATTTACTTTCCATTCATATATGTTTGTTTGTTTGTTTAACCTCAGGTATTCTGCCATCAGGTTTTTAAATCTTGGATGAAAAGTTAGTCTCTGCTGCCTCTGCCAACCTGCCCTGTTGCTCAAGGCCATTTCATCTTTTTGACTGCTTCTTGCTATCTGTTGGTGAAGTTTCCAGTCATGGCACTCCACCCTTATTCCCTGGAATACACCCCACTGCCCACAGACACACATTCAACACCTGTCTTACAAGATGATTTCCTATTACGAGATCAACTGCTGCTTGGAATGTATGAACTTCCTCATATTGCTAAGATCTGCTCCAATAGCTATTCCTTATTGGTTATTTCCTCCAATACTCAGTTTTCAGCCCTCTGTAGTCCTCATGACAACTGAGCCCTGATTCTGTCAGGTGTGGATATTTTCAGATTAACTAGGCATGGCAGAGGAAGATTAAAGGCTTTTAGTTTTATCTCATGGATTCTAGATGTGGAGAAAGATAAATTAGAGAAAGGCAGAATTCTTTGATATTGGGAAGGAAACATTTCAGAGGCTGTGACATTGGGGAAGAGAAAAGCTCCATCACACAGAACCCAGAACAGGGTTAGTCTCAAGTTAAAATTTCAGAAAATCTATGAAGAGTAATTTCTAATTTAGGATTATATGTAAACTAGTAGAATAAAAGATAAAGTATTAGTGAGAAAAATACTATAGTTTAGAGTTTACTTTTGAGGGAAGTTATTTTCTATCATGTGGGTAGGTAAAAATATTAGAATCACTTCTGTTCATAATGAAATAACTAGGAGAGGGAGGCTAAGCATCTTCCCATTTGGAAATGAATGAGTTTGTAAGAGCCAGCATTTAAGAAACAGCTCTTTTGACACATGGGCTTATGCTTCTCCTACTACATGGTGCTGTTGGCAGGTTAGGTTTTAAAATTAACGGATGACATTTATGGTTGGGTTAGGTCTAAATTACTTTTAATTTTGCTTTGCCATCTTTCTTATTGAATAAATAAAATAACAGCAAAACTAAAAAAAAAGTCACTTTCACTCCAGTAGAAATATAATAGGACAAATAGTTGGTATAGTGTGTTTTTTTGACCAAATAAGGTATCTTCAAGAGTAATACAGCAAATGCAGTTTTTAACATGGTTGGCATCCAGTAAATGTTAATTTGATAGAAAATTATCATCTTGTAGATTACAAAAAATAATCATGAATGAAATATCTAATTCAAAACACGGCCATCAAAATTATGACAGATCAAAATATTGCTCTTAAAATCAGATACATATCCTTCTGCCTTACAGATCCACATTTCACATGCTCATCAATGGGAAAAAAGAATGACATAACATGGAGACGTCAGACTGGGGCTCAAATGGAACTTAACCTGTTTTTAATTCTAAGGGAACTCCCATTGCACATTCTCTTGTGATCTCTCCCCCAGTGTTACTTATGTTCTGTGCTTTCCAGTGTCTTCCTCCAAGGTAAAGGGGAGCAGTTGTACTTGGACCACGTCTCATGTCTGTCACCAAATCTCTGCTCCTCCTGCCATGATTTATGTTCATTTGTTCTTTTATATGCACCTCTTAAAAAAATAAACCAAAGGAGAGTGTAAAGAATGGAACACCTGCTAAAACACATGCACCTGACAAAACTCTTCAGTTCTCTTCTAATACAGCCTAAAGAGAAGTCTAATACAGCCTACAGCACACAACAGCTTATAACCAAGGAGAGATGTACCACCAAAGCTACCACTTCCATATAGCCAAGCAATGACAACAATAAACCTCCAAAAAAAACAAATAAAAAGAGAAGCTGCAGGAAGACATTAGAAGGCAGAATGTAATTACCCGATTTGGAAACTGACCAGGACACTATGGTTAGACCCTCCTTGCTGCAAGCATTCTGAGGAGTCTTTAATGACTACAAATGGTCAGGACTTCCTGTCTACACCTCATCTGAAAGATCATGACAACCAGCAGTTACTCCTCCATGCCCCTAACCAGGGGTTGAAGTCAATTCTAACTTGGAAAATAAAGGGCCACCTACAGAATTCACTGGCAATAGTTGCTATCCTTGAATGCCTTTGCTAACTGGTCTACATGAAGCAAGTTACTTAAATAATCACTCCCACATCTTAATAGAAGTACATAGTGGTATGATTTCTTATCTCTATATAGAATTATGAATTAATGATATGCATACTCCTTGAGTAAAAATTGTTAAATTCTGTTCCTTGGCTAATATTGAATAATGAGGATGCACCTATCAGTGAGGCATTAAGATGCCTATTATTTAATCTTTATATGCTTACTATCACACTAACTTATTTCTGCCTCATTTTTTTTAAGAAACTGACTCAAGTGCAGTAATTAAAATACATTATAGTAGTGAAAGTGAAATTTGGAAAACTGCCAACCTTTTAGAGCTTATAATTTTCTTTTTTAGAGAAAAAAGTAGCTTTGACATTTTTGTGCAAAACAGTCACTAACAGTTACTTACAATTTCAGGAAAATCACTGTTTTAATCATGACCTTTCAGCTGTCCTTGATTGAAAAAAATTGGCCACCTACAGAAATAATTCTGTTGGGCCCTCATTGCTTCTACTGATTGATGGCCTCATGTGGTTCTACATGTTTACAATTATAAATAAAACTATATAAAAGTGGCAGAGCTTAGCTCCCATCTAAGTAGATAAGAATAAAACAGTTCTAATTGACAATGAAGGGGACTTGCTTTAAATGACATCTTTCCCATGTACCTGTATCAAAAGCAAATGGCATATTTTTCTCTGAATAAATGTGTATTCTTTGGGTTACCATTCACTACGACCATTACTTGAGCATCCACTGTGTAAAAGACACTGTATTATACTCTGTTGGGTGTGATGGAATGTGGATAAAATCGTTTCTGTATTAGATAACATTATTATCTGATGAAACACTCAATGAGCTAACATACAATAAATATAGACATTACAAATGCACATGTGGAGATATTTGTATATATATATGCATAAAAACTGGGTTTGGTTAAATATATTCATACAAAACTATGCTCATATGTCAGTAACAGTGTATCAATATATATTTACATTTGTATAAGTATATGTACATTAGGTTACACCAGAATATGTTTTACTAAAATTTTAGTAGTCCCTACATGTTAGTCCCTGGGTTTTTCAATACGAATGAAAACAAAGACTCACCCTATTAGTTAAAGCAACCACCTACTGTACAAGCAACAAAAATAGAGCTGGCATTCAGGACTCCATTAGAAGTTTATTGAAGCTCTGTGAGGTTGGAAAGCTTTTAGGAGTTCAGCATAAATCATTCAATACACACACACACACAAAGACTCAAAAAAGATTTTCCCTTATATTCAATTTCTATAAGTGATCTCCAATTTACAACTCTATGTTCTACCCAGAAATTGAGTTAATCAATACAATTATCTTTTTAGAAATCCCTTTGTCAACTAAGTAGTTCGTGGAATAGAAAGGAAGATTGAGTTTCCTTAGATATAGGCTTGATGGCAAGATTCAGTTGTACTGAAGGGCTAGCATCAGAAAGGGGTACGGTGTAGTCTTTATATTTATGTTTTGGGGGATTATAAATGTTAGGTGATGCTTATCTTTAAAATTCAAATCAATTATCTACTGGTTGCAATCTAAAATAAATTGTTGATGGTAAACGACAGCAGAAAAAGTTTTATATGATCATAACATGATGAAAATATTGATGAAAAACATTATCCCATAAAATTTTATACAAAATTAGTCATCTTTTGAAACAAGTAAATTCAGATTTCTAGAAGTCGCCAAGTTGTTCATAATCACCGACTTAAATCTAGTCATTTCCTGTGGCTGAAAAATTCTTGGTAATGCTCAAAGACCATGATTTCAACATACCAACCAAGAGGGAACTGAGACAATTATTCAACTAATCTGAGTCTATTTAATACATTCACATAAATAGTCAAATGACTAGAACAAAAAAATGTATATAATTATCTTTTTATACATATGTACTTTGAGCATATAACAAACTTTGGCAACTTTACTATTAAAAGGGGAAGGAGAACTCAATATACCTAACTAAAATTCAAAACAGTTACTGAATAAGAGAGAAAGTTATGAACCTAAATGATCAAAACTGCTTATCTCTCTAGCCTATATTCTCCAGTTGCCCTAATTTCCCCTTATGGAGGTCAGTCAAAATTGACAAGAATGTATAGAACTGATTTCAATGTTAAGGGTCTATATATTCTTGCTTACAAAATATTCAACTAGCCAACATTTTTAATCAATTAGAAAATACACTGATATTAGGGATTTGTTAAGAATAAACTTAAAATATCCTGAAGTGGGTACAGTCTACATAACTGTTTATATATGTTTCATCTATAAAGTCATTAAAATATATATATTTGGTTTGGTCCAGCTTTGTACTCTCTGCATTAAGCACATGGTTCCTATATATGAAGCAATTAACGGTCAACTTGTTATCAAAACAGTATTACATACCAAACCCACTCACAATGACATGGTAAAACAACATGTGCTATAGACATGGATAAAAAGAAGAGCACTGAGTTAGCATTAAACTACTCAGAATTCTTGTGAATTGTCATTTTACTGTAATACATTTTTCTGAAATCAACTCCATGAACAAGCTCTGTACTTTTGCAAATGTTTCCAAATGGAGAAACTGAGGTAACAGAGAGCCAAAAAATTTTTTTGTCAAACAAAGGTGATCGGTTAAAGGATCTCTACATACTATAATTTACAGCGATCTTCAACCAATACACTCTCACTGCTGAAGTGTAAATCTCTTGTTTTTGTTCAAATAGTGGGATACAAAGGAATAAATAAATTCATGGAATTTTGGTCTCTTGCAGTTGAAAACATTCTGCTGCCTACAGATAATTTTCTGATTAGTAATTTTTGTTTCACCAGGCTGGAGGAGAAAAACATACAATTCAAAATGGCTATAAGGAAAACAGAACACAAAAAACAAACAAACAAAACAAAAAACAAACAAAAAATGGCCTAACCTATAAGAAAACATTTTTTTCCAATAACTATTTGTCAATTAGCATTCTGGGACTTGGACGTGGGGTTTAATCTGTTGACAGTTTCTCTAGATTTGGGTAATGCCTCAGTTCCTTATTTCCAGATTAACTTAATAACCCCTGATAAGTAACTTTGCTCTAAATATTTGTGGAAGATTCTATAGAAAATATTCCAGCAGAACATGGATATCTTTTCATTCAAGAGAGATACATTTATGTGCATTTATTTGTGTGTGTGTGTGTATTTTAATAAGTATAACTGAAGGAAATCCTAGACAAAGGAAAATGTATGGCTAATTTTAACTAACTTTTATAAATCTGCTATTCTTATAGCAGGACAAGAAAAGATGGTATGACAGAGCATTAAAAGCTGTTTCAGAGAGTAATAACAGGCTACCTAATACCCTCTCACTAAAATAAAGCAATTAAACATACATGAGGTCTGGCCGAAAAAAGTACAACCATTGTTAATATAATGAGAATGGTTTGAGCGACATGGATATAACCTGGCAGCCAAGAAGAGGTGACTGGAATGAGCATGTGTACTGTGTGGCTGTCTCACTCAAATGACTAAGCAAGTAGAGCAAAATTTGAATCTGCACCAAATTTTGCATTAAGTTTGAACATTCCTCTACAGAAACTGTTTGGATGATACACAAGGCTACAGCTTTGGGCAGCTGGTCATTGGCAGCTTCATCACAACACACCAGCTCATGCATCACATTTCCTGAAGAGTTTTTTGGCAAAACATCAAATCACCCAGGTTACTCTGCCCCTCTACAGCCCATATTTGGTGTCCTGCAACCTCTGGCTTCTCCCAAAACTAAAATCACCTTTGAAAATGGAAGAGATTTCAGAACATTGATGAAATTCAGGAAACTATGATGAGGCAGTTTTTCGCTATTTTTGCAGTTTTGAGAAAACTGTGTAAGGCCACAAGGTAACTACTTTGAAGTGGACTGAGGCATCATTGTCCTACATACAATGTTTCTTGCATCTTGTACCTTCTTCGATAAATGTCTCTATTTTTTGTATTACATGGCTGGATACCATCTGGACAGTCCTTTGTAAATAGAACCCTGCTAATACCACTGGAATATAAATGGAACTTGGTGGGAGATTTGGTGCAATTCCTTCAGAAGGGAATAGCTCTGACTGCTTTGGTTCTTTTGCTTTTTTTTTTCCTGGTGCTTCTCCTACTTCCTGCCTTACCATGAGCTAGAGCTAGACTGCTGAAACCCGACCAGCCCTCTTGTAAGCATTAAAACAAGGATGCACCCTAAGTGCGGGGGAAGAGAATGCTGGAAGGAACCTGGATTCCACGTAGCATGCTGGAACAGCCGGCTTGGACTGCACGTGATCATCTTGTACTATGGAAGAAAAACACTCCTACCGTATTCAAACCACTGTCACTTGGGTTCTGTTATTTGAATGCGAATGCAATTTCTAAGTGAAAGCGACTCAGAATTTGGTGTCAGATAAAATCGTGGTCTGCTAACTTATCATGTACTCTTAGATTTACTGCTCTCTCTTGGCATCAGTTTGCTCATCTGTAAAATAAGGATAACAGTGATACTTTTCCCCAAAGGTCTACTCAGATCATTAAATGGCATAATCCATCTAACACACATAAACTAAGGTCTAAGTGTTTATTGATTATTATTCATTATCACTGATCTTTTTGGGCCACTATGAGAGGAGCTTATCCTGGCTCAAGACTAGGCAAAAATTATCACCAGAATGTAGCAAGCAGGGAACGCGGACCTTCTACCAGAACCATTATGCAAAACAAGGGGGACAGGAAAATGTAAGAGGAGGGAAGGAGGAAGAGAGCAAGGAAAGGAGTGAGAGGAGTGGTTTAAATTTGTGGTGTTCTTTTCCACTTGGACGATGATTTGCTGTTTTTCAACCATGTCCTCAGGATGTGATGTCTACTTCAAAGGCCTCCTTTTTATAAAATTTAAACAAAATCTCTTGTTGTTTATCAAAATCTTTCTATTTGTGGATGTGTTTATATCTATTGTTTTGAAGAACAACAAAAACAAAGTCCATGTGAACTCACTGTGACCCCCATAAGGACAGGGTCTGTCTTTTCTATTTACTACCGAGTCCCCTGCAGGGAATAGCACCCTGATGTGCCAACGCCCCCCTTTCCATGTACAGTCTTCCTCATTTGGGTCACAAGGAATCAGGAAAAAAATCCTCTGTTCTTCCATATGGAAAGATCACTGTATATGGATAATAGCAAAAGATTTAGAGTGTCGTGGGAACTTTTCACTCACAGAGAAAAAAAAAAGAGTTACCAGGGAAAAGAGACTTCGGCTGCTAAGGGGAGGGCTGGGCAGCCCTACTCCTGCAGGGCAAGTCCAACATAGAGGTTGGGATGAGATGGGAACAGTCGAAAACCTTTAATGTTTAGGCTCTCAGCAAAAAAAAGGGCTGCGACCAACTTCGGCAATGGCTGTTTGTGAGGCAGCAGCCTTGCAGGTACCCAGGACAAACCAAAGGAGGACACAGGTATGGCTGCAGAGAAGGTCAAGGGTCGAGAGGCCCTGATGTCCCCTCCCGACTCTCCATGGTATGGGAGTTGGCTGAGAGAGAGCAACGACAGTCTGAAGGGGTCTCACTGAGGGTTGTGATAAAGGGATGCGGATGGGAGCCACAGCACGGCCCGCACGACTGGGGTTGTGAAAGATGCCAGCAGGGATGAATGTCCGTGACCAGAGACTGTGACAGGACAGTGGCACAACCTCACCCGCACCAGTAAAAATTTGGTGAGGGCCTGAAAGCAGACATCACTTCTCACCTTCCAGCTCACTCTCGAGCAGTTAAACGTATCAATAGGCAAGTCCCGGAACCAAAACATCAGAGCAATTCTTTCCTGACCCACAATAAGAACAGAGCGCAGTTTCCAGTCCTAACAGCAATTCTCTCTGAGTCATTCATTGAACCAATTAAACTAAGAATCTCTGTGCCTGAAAGGATGCCTTCTGATAAAAAAAAAGGTGAAAGATCTTATCCTTTACATCCCATCGTATCTCTGTTTGGTAAACCAGGGGGAGAAGTTCAACTGCATGGCTTGGAATAGGGCCCATGCCAGCAGATTGTGCTGGGTAGAAATAACACTAGTCTGTCTAGGTAAGATCAGTGCCAATGGTTCCAACTAAAATTAGAAAAAAGGAGACAGTACCTTGGCTCATGCTTATGTTGGAGACAAGACTCTAACTCCTGCTAAAGCCAAATGATGGCAATTCAATTCCTGCCTGCCAGTTGCAAATCCCTACACTACCACTGCAGTACTATCAAAAGACATTTGCAATCCAGTGCACCTAATGAGGGAGGTGATTTCTTAGATTAGTAATTTAATGGGCTAGCAACTCAAGTGCTAGCAGTTCAGAGGTATGCATGCATTTATTCCAAAACAAGAAGGTATTTTTCAAAACGATAGGTTGTGAAAAGAAAAAATTAGTAGAACCTTAATAATTTCAGGTGGATAAAGGGTATCCATTTATTAATTTTAGCATAAAACTAAAAAAAAAATCAAGGAGAGAACGACCTCATTGCCTCCACAAAACATTATCAAAAGACCCACAACACTGTTCACGCATTTCAACAATCGTAATTACTCTCTAATCTCATACGTGTCACGAGGCACCATGTCAGAGTGGAAACTGGGCCAGGAATCAGGAAATCTGGGTTCTTTTTCTGGCTCTGTCACTCACTAACTGTGTAAAATGATGCAAAATTTAACCTCTCTGAGCCTCATTTTCTTGTCCACTGAATCAGTGATTTAGTTAAGCATTATATAGAAGTCATTAGTGATCAGATTACATTTTAAATATTGTAAGGTCTTTATAACACATCTTGATATTATGTCTTTCATTAATCCTGGATTTAGAAATCAAATATGTATAACAGACAGGGGACTCTAATTCTAGTGATAAAGAATTAGTGTTTTTTTTATTTTATATACTCTGACATGGCAATACACACATTTATAGATAGGGACAATATTTGTGTCTCTTGGTAGATACTTTAACCTTTTTGGCAAATGTCAAAGCTGTACAAAGTAACTAACATCAAAGATGCCTTCAAAGAAGAGAGGATAAGGCCACTAGACAGAAAGAACTTCTCCAGTGCCCCAGAGTCATTCAGGAAGCTACCTCTAGGGAGAATTTCAGGTGCTAAATGAGACAATACACTCAGAATACTCACCCCAAGGGCTCTGTCAGATTTAAACTGATTTTCACTCTACATAGGCAAGACAATTGTGTAATTGTATTATTGCCCATAACTCTCCTCCTAGAATTCACAAGCCATCTACAGAATTTTATTCAAATCATCCTAATGCTCAAAATGCTAATTAATGTCTCCATAGACCATGAACTCGGGCTGTTGTTCAAGGCTCCTTTGGGCCTAGCCTTCTCCAGGGACTAATGCAATATCTGGCCAGGAAAGCAGACTTCCATTCTCGCTGGTTGACACTAGAGCATCAGCGAACTATCTGCACTGAAAACAATTCACAACGTGGTCAATAGGATAATCGCTGCCCTGACTGCCAACACCTTGAGTTCTGGTTTTATTTCTGGCATTAACTCTTGGGATTCTGGGCCAAGTCCTACAATTTTTCTGTGAAATACTATTGATAATGATGCTTCTTTAGTATGTGCACTCTGAGACTTCCATATTCCCGTTTGGCAAAAATATCTCCACTCCATATTGTGCACTGATGTGGAAAGAAAAATCTGTATTTTACCCTCTATAACATTACAGACCCATTTGAGAAATCTGATAGAATCAACTGACCTGCATCCTTTCCTCAGAAAAAAAGTCACCCGAATAATCTTATACACAAATTTTCATGCAAACTTAAGGGGTTCTCTGATACTGGAAGGAGGATCATAAACTCAAGTGAACATCCTGGTCTAGAATTCAAATCCTTTCTGTACTTATTAGCTACATGACTTTGAACATGCTGCCTCTGAGTCTCCTCACCTACAAAAACATCAGTAATGAAATCAATCTCTCTGCCTACATCTTATAACCATGTTGATCATGGAATGTGTCTAATAGGAGTGTATGTGGAAACCAGATGGAGGTACACAGAACTCTGTGCAACTCTAAGTTGCTACTATTCTAAGTTGCTATCAAATTAGGACCCTAGTCCTTCAATGTTGTCACAAAGCTTGAGTCCTACCCCCGCCCCACTGGCACCACCAACCTTGGGGTGGTGTGAGTCACCAGACCCTGTTTCTTAAGCCTCTGAACCCTCAGAGACTGACTGGCTGGCTCACTGTGCATTGTACCTGTACTATCTAGCATTTGTGTGACTATTGATCTTTGTATGCACATCTGTTGAACTATGCTTGCTCTGTCTTTTTCTCTCTTGAAATGTCTTTATAACCTGGAGTTTGACACCTACCAAAATACAGTTGCTCCTTCACTGGCATTAAATCTTAATCTTCACGTGAGTGCTTCTTAAAGTTATTGTTGCCGGGCTCCATACTCGACATCTCTGCTCTCCTCCATTGGTGTGAATAATTAGAAACCATATTGCTAAGATCATTATCCTTATTCTATTGGCAAACAGACTAGAAAATGCAGAGCCTTGAGAACCCTGAAGGCTTACACAGTGTATGACAGAGCCAGTGACGAGAATCAAACCCAATTTACAATGCTACGCACTTATCACTCTATTACAGTTGTCCCTTTCTTCCTAGTGATATTAACCTTTTATATCACAAATTCTTTCCTTTATAATAAAAAAGATAGATAGTACATACATACATTTGATTTGAAGCGTGCATTTTAACTCTATATTCTTTCATTAACATTTCATATTGAAATTATTTCAAACCTACAAAAATGACAAAAATAGTACAGAGTTCCTGGTTTCCTTGCATATTAACATCTAATAAAACCACAGTATAATGACCAAAACCCGGTAATTAACATTGATAGTATTCATACAGCTGGCAGAACTACAGAGCTTATTCAAATTTCAACAACTGCCCCACTAATGTCCTTTTCTGGGACCAGGAGCCAATATTTAGTAGTGTTGTTCTCTTAATATTTTCCCATGTGGGGAAGTCATCAGTCTCTTTTGGTTTTTCATGACCTTGACACGTTTTAAGAGCACTGCCTGGTCATTTCTGTAGTACGTCCCTCAATTCGAGTTGTCTGATACTTCTTCATAATAAAAGTCATATTGTGCATTTTGGCAAGTACACTGCGGACACGATTTTGGGGGGCCTTTCTCAGTGAATTGGAGTGGTACATGATGCCGATATGTCTCATTACTGGTGATGTTGACTTCGATCGCTTGTTTTAGGTGGTGCCTGCCAGGTTTTTCCGCTATAAAGTTACTGCTTTCCCTTTTTATAATTAATAAACATTTTGAGAGAAGATATTTTGATGCTGCATAAGTACCTTACTTACGATCGTCTTTCACCAGTAATTAACATCCAGAGTTTATTATTGCCTGAAAAACTTATTGCTGTGGTGTTTACCAAATGGTGATCTTATACTTTCCCAATGACTTCTCCAGTTATTACTGGTAATTACTGCTGTAAAAGAGCTTACCCCCCATTTATTCAATACATTTTATAACATCATGAACTATATGAGTATAATCTATTGCTACCATTATGTTCTTGCTCAGATGTTCCAGATGTGACCACTGGGAGCTACTTCAGGATGGCCCCACATGTCCTTTCGACATGTTTTAATCCTGTTTTTAGTTCTTTCTTCCTTTCTTGCACCACACAAGATTTTCTGTTATCTCCTTATACACATACTTTTCTTGTTCTAGCCCTAGAATCAATCATTTCTACGCGAATTTTTGTTTTCTTTTATTAAATAATGGTATTCAGAAACTAAGCTCTAGGTAGTTGGTGTGCTCATCACTTTTGAAGTATTATTGCTTGTTGGCCCTCCCTGAACTATTTTTACTTGGCAGTATAGCCTGGAAATCACTCTATAGCCATTCATTACTTCATAGTTGAATGGCACCCCACTGTGTAGTGTTGCCTCTGTAAATTCAACTACTCTCCTATGAATGATCACTTAGGTAGTTTTTAATATTTTACAATTATAAACAATGCCACAATGAATAATCTCATGCATGTGATTTTCATATTGTCGAAGGCATGTCTTCGGGACAAATTCCTAGAAATGAGATTGTGGGGTCAAATGGCGCATATATGTAGATTTGTTAGATATTGCCTAATTTCTATGTAAAAGGCTTGTACTAATTTCCCTAACCATCAGTAACCTATGATAATAAAGCCTATATTTCCCCCAAATCATTTTAGCAGGGGTTCTCAGCAGCATTTGAGTGGTTGATTTATTTATACTTACCTCTTCTCTCTGACTACAGATATCATCTAACCATAATGCTAACAATCAAAGCAAAGATTTATATAACAGTAAAAGAAGAGGAACAGAAAGAATAAGAGCTGGGAAATATCCTTCTTTGGAAAAAAATAGTTGGCTTTAATCACAACAGATGAGGGTAGAGCTTAGAGTCTTCTCTTTAAAAGCTTAAAAACCGAGACTCTACGGTAACTCTTCCCATGGTCAAGATGACGCCCTCTCTCCTTTATGTCTCCATGACCCATACCAATGTTACAGCAAGCTGCACACAGTACTTGAGTTATCAACTTAAATGCCTGTCTAGCATTACACTCTTAGTTTTAAAGTCAAGAGCATGCATTGATCAACATATGTATCTCAACTCCTAACGCTATGCTCGACATACAAATTTTTGCATTAAAATTTTAATGACAGTATTTTCCTGATACAAATTTTAAAATAAAAACAAACATTTCCTGGGTGCTTACTCTGCTCCACACACCATCCTAAATGCTTTACATGCATTGTCCCATTTCATTCCCATAACAATCACACAGAGGCTGGTTTTATTATTACCCCCATTTTATAAGTGAGAAAACAAAGGCTCAGGGAGGACAAATAACTCGCTTGAAGTGATATACTGTGAAGAAAATAGAGTTGGGATTTGACAGGGAATTTGCACTGAGGTCTGTCTCATTCCCAAGCTCATGCTGCTTCACTTCCTGATTCCTGACACCACTCACCTGGTAACTGTGTAGGCAGGTTCCTTCTCTTCCTACTGTGATGCCAGAGCTAATTCTAGGTAAGGGACATCAGGCCATTGTGTCGCTCTTAAGGACAGAAGGAAAGGTGGGGGTTTTAATGGTTTCCAAATAGACTCTTTAAAAAGCTGCTTGAGATTTTCACCTTTTGGCAAGCAGAGCGCTGGCTCCTCTGATGCGTACTCACGTTTCTCACCCCCTGCAACTCGGTTTGCGTACAAGCATCCTATTAAAGTTTTTTAAAAGCTGAAATGCGATTTCCTTTCTGACAGCAAAGGAAAATAAAAAGGTGTTCTTTGCCCTCCTGTTCTAATCTGTGTTTAGAAGTCAAGTCAGCAATTCCCAGAACTCTATCACCAGCTTGTTACATTTTCATAATTCTGTCCAAGAATACAACACTGTTCACCCCCCAAAAAATGTAATATAAACTGTAAAACACATGCACATGATACCTGGATCCAATTCCCCCTCATTTTGTATATAAGTGAAAATAAAGCGATGCTTTAACTCTCACAAATGACAAAATCACATTACTTAGACGAGCGCCACTAAATCATGGTTGAAATTCTGATAGCATTTGCCTTACTGGTAAAATAAAATTACCTATAACGCACAGTTTAAATAATTACTTTTAAACAAAAGCTTCTTTTCTGCGTTGCTTATTTATCTTCTGAGACCAACTCAGCAGGGCTGTGTACTTTTATTAAAATTGCCTTCAGACTGCTAATGGCAGGGCGTCTGTTAGCACAGGAAAGTGATGGCAGTTTGACTCCTATTCCTAATATTGGGAGTTAGTCCAGACACTTAAGAGCCAGAACTCTGCTGTGCATTTGACTATGTTATCAACACTTTCCTTGCTAATGATACTAGTGACAGCATTTCGGTATGATGGGTCAGACTTAAATAGGAAAGCTTATAATTGTGCTTACAAAACCAAACAAACTCTTTCCCCTACCCCCCAAAAAAAATATCCCTTTATCAGAAGATTGGCTGGTGGTAAGTTTCCTGACTGGGAGTTATCTGGTAAGATTCTGTTCGATACAGTTATTTTCCTTCTCCTTTTCCCACCTTGAAGGGGGAGCCTCCATCAACACCTGATATCTTACCCGCTCAGAAAATGACAACTGAAAGCCTTCCTGTGGAGCCACCGTGTGCCAGCTACCCAGCAGAAGGTCACACTGATGACTTCCCTGTGGCTTTTATTTTCCCCAGGGAAATCCACAGCCAGGGCTGACTGCCTGCCAAAAATGCTGAGTGCCACGAACCAGCAGCGCTGAGAACCCCTATCCTTCTTGATGGGAAATAGTAAGCAACTGTGCTGAACACCTGTGTCAGCTCCTGTTCCTGGGGACACCCCAGGCAAGTGCTCATTCGGCATTCAGAGATGGGGCTCCCTTCAACTAGCTGGCACTTCTGCCCAAAAACTTTTCACTAGTCATATGATAGTAGTTATGTGTGTGAGATCTCTATAACATCAGCATGTCTAACTACCTTTAAAGAGGATGACTCAACTAACTTGAGTTAAATATTTTCCTATGTCTAAAGGCAATCAGCAAAATGAATGTATCTCATTATTATGAAAGTAAAAACAACATTCTCTACCACTTTCTTTTTTAAGGATTTTATTTATTTATTTTTAGAGAGAGGGAGAGAAACACCAGTCCGTTGCCTCTCAGAACCAGGGACCTCACCCACAACCCAGGCATGTGCCCTGACCAGGAATCAAACCAGTGACCCTGCACTCTGCAGAACCATGCCCAACCCACTGAGCCATGCTGGTCAGGGTTCCATCGCTTCCTTTTACAGCTACCCCGACCAACTTGCAGATCAGGAAACTCAGTCTGAGATGTGGAAGACGTGATTCCATATATGAAAAAGATGAACCAATTACATAGATAAAAAGGCAAGAAAGAAAATGAAAGGAGAGGTAGCTGGAAAAAGAAGAAGGATCAAAGGGAAATTTTTGTTTGTTTATCTATGTTAAGATGGGAAACCTGAGCATGTTTAAATATTAAAGGTTTCAGTAAAGAAGTTCAAGGCACTAGAGTGAGAAATCAACATTTCTGAAACTGCCAGAGGAGATGGGGTGTCAGTACAGGTGAAAACCCCAGACGCTCAGCGGGAAAAGAGAACCTCCTTCACCCGCAAAGGGATGTGAGTCAGCCCAGATTCAACAACAGTTGTAGTGTGTATGTAAAGGTGAGGTAGGCAGGCGTGCATTCTCCTTCAAACAATAACATAAAAGAATAATTTCCTTCTTTCTCTGCTTAATCATAAAACTGATACTTTTCTTACGATTTAAAACACTTTAGAACAAACAAGAATCTTCAAGAAAATTATATTAAATATGCATAAAAAAACAGGTTTCATCTATTTGTTGTATGAATATTCTGGTGGCCCCATCATGGGAATCTAAGCTTTAGACACCTAATTATTGTTTAAAATCATTTTTAATGTATTGGTTTAAGTTTAAAGTATTTTTAATAAAATAAAGTTATTTGGACATTAGTAACTGCTGCTAATAAGACCATTAATAGAAGGTACCTCCACCTTTCAAATTTTCATCTTTAATAGTCACTCTATTCTTTGAAATAATAGTAATAATAACTTTAGAAATAACCCTTTCTGCTAAGTATCAGTTATATATTCCTTACCTGATAATTTTTCTAAAAATAAATATGGACATTTATCTGTTACTTATATGAAATAATACACCTTACTTTGTCATTTATATTATAAATGATCACTTCTAGTAGAGGTGACTCTTAATTTGAGTAGTTTTTATTTACCACCTGTTATGGGTACACAGGCTTCACAAATGTAAAGGAACTGCAAAGATGACAACAGTGTGATTTTTTCAGGGAGCACAGTGCTGGTCATTTAGAGGCAGACACTGGTTAAAGACTCCAAGTCATCAGGCTGGTAAGTTTCAGAGTTGGTTCTAAAAATCATACCTTTTAATTCCTAGTTTTTTAAAACTACTCTATATTTCTCCTAAAAATATTATTTTCAGTAACGTCATAAGTAAAATAAAGCCGTAACAAAATTTTCGAATATCTTCCTTGGCAAATAGAAGATGAAATTCATCACTTCTTTGTGTATTTGTACAAAGCTATGTAGTCTGGGTTAAATTTTAAATGCTAAACAATTGGGAAATTCAACTATGCCAAGGAACTAACGGAATGCACATCATTTCTAATGATTGCATGTCATTGTCATTAGTCTCAATCATAAAACAATGAGTTGTTACACAAAGTCAAAGAACAGAATTAAATTCAAGTGAATTTTGCAATTTAGAAATATGAAAGAAAAATAATAGCTGTACTACTTATCATTACTTCCTTGAACACAATCATCAGATAATATCTTGATCAGACAAAATTGCCTGGATCATTGTAAATTTAAGTTTATTTTCATTCATAATTTATATTCTGTGGATTAAGTGTAATTTTTAAAATGCTTTAGACAACCTGTAAGTCTGAGTGATGCTTAAAACATGGGAGAGAATAATAGCCAAGGCCCTCTATGATGGACTCCATCCCCAGCACCCTCCCCATTCCCCTCTCTTGTCCACTTCTTCCTCTCCTCCTGCCATGCTGCCCTTCTTTAAACTTCTTCAACACACCAAGCACACCCCTTACACCTGTTCTCACCACTGAATGTTTCTCTCATCACCCATATATCCAAATGGTTCCCACTCTCACTCCATTCAGGCCTATGCTCCCTTCTCTCCTTATTAGAAGGGCCTTTCTTAGACACATTATCTGATACAGCCTCCCTCTGTTTTTTACTCCATCTTGTTGTCTTCATAGTACTTATCCCCACAAACCGCATACTCTTCAGTTCATGTTTTCCTCCACTAGATTGAATCTCCAGGAGACTAAAGAACTTTTGTTGTATGAATGAATGAGTAAATGGATGAATAAGTATCTTTTCATTCTACATAGTGGAACAGGAAACTTCTCCAGAGAAAGAATAGTAAAACAAACAAGCAAGAGAACACAAGAATCTTACTTGATTTCTCCAAATACCCAAAGTATCCATACCAATTGTATTCTGTATCAAATTATAAATTAGTACAGCTAGCATATGCTGGTGGTTTTTCTGGATGTGTGCACAATACTGTGTGCAGAATTACTTGTATTCCACAAGCTGGAAGGCAGGATAATGCAGCAGGCCTGCATCATGTCAAGAAACACAGATTGAACTCTGTTAGTGATAGTTCATGTGCCACTGGGTGGCAACTTAGGTTTGTACAATAGGCAGACTGCACTGAAGTTCTTTATGTCTCTCAAGACTAGGGATAGCCTGGGTATTTGTCTCTACCTTCTTGATTTTTCTGCCAAGCACACAAAACCAAAATAAGTACTAGATTCAATTGAATGTTAATATTTACAATAATAGCTGGGTGCCAAGAAAAAAAACCACTTTGGGCTTCAAGTTATTTTTTAATGTTTAGTTCAAGGATATTCATAAACTTAAAATTTGGGGTATTGACTAGCAGAAAGCTCTTAATAAGTATCACCCTAAAGTGGTTCTCAACTCCACAAGAATCCATACAGACATACTTTCAACACAAGTAGTTAGGCATACCATTCTAAATACATCTTTTTTTTTTCAAGATTCTCCATATTTAGCTAAAAGCAGAGACATTAGCATTTGCACCACAGTAAGATCTACTTGAAATTATTTTCCTTTAAGATGGAGGGTAGCGTTCTCTCAAGATATATAACAATGGTAATCTGTATAGTCCCCTAATACTAATGCTAGGATATCACTGAATCTTTGAAACATTCAGGGAGAACTTTAAGCTCAGCTCCTTTCTGAATAAGCTGTTTTTACTTAAAGAGATGTGCTCAGAATGAAGGACCAAGGCAATTGCCTCTGTGTGATGAAAGCTAAAAACCCACTGGCAGCTGATCAACAGGAGACCTGGATGTGGAGGAGCTGAGTCAAACTCCACAGGAGCTGTGGACACAGTAACGCCGGAAGGGTAACAGAGAGGCAAAGGATCCCCACGTTCTATCAACAACTAAGCAATAGTAGTGAGAGTTGTAATCACTGTTTAAAGCAAGTGGGAGGCGTCTCTGAAGCTGGTGAACATAAAGCCATCAGTCACTCACAGGGACACCCAGGGCAATGGGACTGCAAGTGTCAGTCAGCATGGTTCCAGCTCACTGAGGAGTGTGCCCGCCACCAAACCTTCCATAATGGCTGACAAATGCTCAGAGTAGACCCTCTGACTGTCTCAATCTTCCTATTTACATAGAAATTGTCTGTTCTGATTAACCTTTATTTTACACATGGTAGTCAACATGCAGCACATAAAATTAATGTTAGCAAATGGGTTGTTCTGAAGAGTGTCAAGAGCTTGTAGAGGTATGCCCCAACCCAGGAGCAGAGCAGAGAAAAAAGGAAACTTGGTTTCTGAGCCAAGCACTCTCCTATTACAGTGACATAACTAATCACATTTTTTATATGTCCTAAGGTTTTGAATCCAGAAATGTTATCAGGAAACCTTCACTTCAATACAATTTATATACCATAAACAATAATAGAAACCAGGGTAGCTATCTATATATCTTATTAGCTCAGATATGTACTTCTCATCTTGAAAATTTCTTTAAATTATTTTTTCATCTTTAAATCCTAAAAAAGAGGACACCCAAATGTTTATATACATTTCTATATAAAGGTGTTAGTCTTGATTTGCAAAACTAAGAACATACCAAGTACATACAAGAACAAGTGGCAAGAGGCATGAGAGCTCTAGAACTGATGGCAAAAGAATGATCAGCAAATGATAATGAACTGTCCTGACCTGTTGAGTCTCCCAGTCCAATCTCTCCTACTCCCGATGTCCTCGATAGTATCTATAGCTTGCAATGCTAAAAAATATAAAAAAGAGAAGTATTTAGCAAGAAGTCAAAGTAATTTCAATACACTCAGGTGAAAAAAATAAACAGCATAGAGTTAAACAAGATTCCTACAACTAAACTGCGTAAGAAGTACTGTGTAATTTTCCTTGTAATAACTTTTGAAAGACCAGTTTCATAGTCAGACTCATGGACTATGCCAGTTAATGGTTGATGAATGAATAATAAACAGTTGAAAAACAAATTTTTATAAATGATGGTCAAGATAAAATGACAGTTTGAATATAAAAATATGAGCCATATATATACATACACACATAATTATACACATACCACACCACTTATTTTGGAGCTATACCAATTAACTCACTTCTTATAAATCTTTATATTATTCTTCATCACATAAGCACATATGTGTGCAGGTAGCTCTAGGCCCAGTTTTATTGAGAGAAACAATTTTAACCCTCTTTATAGTCCAAGATGGTTAACCTGAAATATACCTGTAATACAACATTACTTACAGCTACAGTACTTTATGGAAAACATGCTAATGGGCACTAAAAGTTATTAAATACAGACTAGCACTTATCAAAGCACAGTGCTACATTATACTAGGACACTAAGTTGTACAAAAATATGAGGTTTACAAACTCACTGGATACTTTCTAGGTTAAAACAACAACAAAGACAGTAGAATAAAAACAGAAGCACCCTATTTACACTCAGTCACTTTACCAGAGACTGACCCTCGGGTCACTGAGACTGGGATTGACTCATTGGTCCCACGACAGAAGAGCTATAGGTCTTTGGAAATGTAACCTCTAGAAAGCTTATTTTACCGATCCACAAATGATTTCATAGTCCTGACATGAACTTAAAAATGAAAGAAGTATAATACATAAACTATTTTATTCAATATCCTGATTTTATTATTCATTTGTGAATACAGAATAGTTTTTGTAAGGGAAAGCTCATCAGCTATTCTCAGCTTTTTAAGCTCTGGCTTCCAAAATGATTAAGTTCTATGGTTTTATAATGTTTAAACATTTATTAATGATTTCTGTGGTCTTGTTTACAACAGAATTATGAAAATTGGAAAAATATAAATTTTATAAATCTTCTGCTCTGGGATGGTAGAGTTGCTGGTATCACCAAGCTGTTTGTGTGATCAGTATTTCAAGCATGACTTCAGAATGACTCTTTCAGGCTAATGTCCCACTTCTGGGACACTGGTCTAACATACTGGAGACAGTGATTTACAGGCAACCTAGGACAAGGTCACTTGTATAGCTTTTGATTACAAGTTTACATAAGACTTTTTATCTTCATTTTTAAAGGCCTCAGTTAATTTTGGGTGATCTCTGAAGTGCCTAAATTCTTTTAAAGTATATAAAATAGTAAAAGGAATCATATACCAAGACCAAGTGGGATTTACCCTAGGAATGCAAAGTTGGTTTAACATCTAAATATCAAATAATGTAACATACCATACTAATAAAATAAAAGCCAAAACCATATAATCACCTCAACAGATGCTGAAAATCACTTGAGAAAAATCCAATACCCTTTCATGACAAAAACACTGACGAACTACTAACAGGTGGAAACTTCCTCAACCTGATAAAAAGCATTTATAAAAAACATCCACAATTACTACACTGAAGGGCGGAAGACCGAGTGCTCTTCTCCTAAGATCAGGAATAAGACAAGGATGTCCACTCCTCTTTGACACTGTCCTGGAGGTTAGAGCCAGGGTCATCAGGAAAGAAAAAGAAATAAAACATCGCCATATCACAAGAGAAGAAATAAATAAAACTATCTCTACTTGTATATAACGTTATTTTTAAAATGCTAAGGAATTCACTAAAAAATATTAAAACTTAAAACAAGTTAAATAAAGTTGCAGAATACTTATCCAATATACAAAAATCAATGGAATTTCTACCAATTGATATTCTACAAGTACTTGTAACATTAAAAAGACAATTTAATTTACAACACCATGAAAAAGAATAAAGTATTTAAGTATAAATTTAATAATAGATGTAGAAAACTGCTAGTACATTGAAAACAGGAACAACATTAAAAAACTAGCTTCTCCTTCAAAAAAACCAGCAAATGGCAGATGATGTAGGTGCTACAGAGGCCATGGAGCTTGAGAATGAGAGGCCAGAGCTTCCACAGAGAATTCAGCAGCAGCATTCAGGACCAAGGTCACGGCTGCATCAGGCAGGTGGGAGGCTGTAGTGGTCAAGGAGGCAAGGCCCAGGACAAGGAGTGGACCGCTGTCACCAAGCTGGGCTGCCTGGTCAAGCACATGAAGATCAGCTCCTTGAAGGAGATCTATCTCTTCTGCCTACGCATCAAGAAGTCTGAGATCATTGTCTTTTTCCAGAGGGCATCCCTCAAGGATGAGGTTTTGAAGACCATGCAGGTAGAAAAGCAGATCCGGGCTGGCCAGAGGACCTGGTTCAAGGCATTTGTAGCTATTGTGGTAAGTGATACTAATATGGAAATGAGCTAGTCAGGCTACAGTGAGGAAAAATACAAGAACTGGAAGGCTCCTCCCACTACCTGTCACTGTTCCTTTTTTTCCTTTTATTTCATGCATGCTGCTTAAAACCTGTTTGTTGCATGAACTTGCCTGTTGTATTCATTGCTTTATCTCTAGCACCTAGAACAGTGCCTGACTTAAATTGAATTTTAATACACACTTGGTATTTTAATACACACTTGGTAGGTGAATGAATAAATATATTCATGAGGACATGTGTAAATTCTTCTCTTTACTAGTTGTGTGTCCACAAATTGACTGCCTTTTCAGTTTTTATATCTCCATTTCCTTAATGCAATGGTGACGAATGACTTTAACCTAATTCACTCAAATACTATTTATTAAGCACCTATTATGTGCCAGATATTGTTCTAAGCAATGTCATTACACAGGGAACAAAACATAAAATCTTACTACGTTTATAATCTGATGAATGAAGAAAGATAAGAATATAGAGTGACAATAAGTTAGATGGTCACAACTATTTTGGAGACCAAATAGCTTGCAAGTAGGAATCAAAAAGGAGTGTCTATAATTTTAAGGCAGGTAATGGGAAAAGGGACATCTGAGAAAGGAGCTGAGAGATTGAGACACATGCATGTTGGATATAAAGAACTACTCACAGTGAGAATTACAAGCTAATGTGACTATATTTTCAGAGTGGCTGGATGGAGGTGAGGAAAAGAGAGTAACAGAAACCGAAATCAGGTAAGTGAGGGAGGGGGCAAAGGCAGATTGGGTGAGATGCTGGAGGCTCTTCTCTTGTAACCGCTATGGAATATGGCTTTTGTTCACAGAAAAATAAGGAGCCACTGGAAGGGTTTAAGCAGAAGTGGTATACGATGGGACTCGTAGGTCTTTCTCTCTCAGCAGGGGTGCTGTTGGCTTGTCGGGTTGGCAACTCCTCTCTGCCTCGACCATTGAGCACATGGCAGGTCACTCAGCAGCTCTGAATCGAGCCCACTGAGTAACAGCAGCAGTTCCAGGCCTCTAACAACCACAGCGCCCCCCTTTTATTTCCAGATGCATGTGAAGAATAGACTGAGGTTGGATATAAAGGTACAGTCTATGTTAACATTCCAGGTTATAGTTTGTTATCTGTCTTTAAAAGATTTTATTTATTTGTTTTTAGAGAGAGGAGAAGGGAGAGAGAAAGACAGGAAGAGAAACATCAATGTGTGGTTGCCTCTCACACACCCCTTACCGGGGACCTGGCCCACGACCCAGGCATGTGCCCTGACTGGGAATTGAACTGCTGACCTTTTGGTTCGCAGGTCCACACTCAATGCACTGATCCACACCAGCCAGAGCAATATAGTTTGCTGCTGTCTTGAGCCAGAGTGGCAGCAATGAATTCAGATAGGACTTTCCAGTCAAAATGAGTGTATGAGTGAAGGCTAGAAATCAAGGATGACTCAGGTATTTGGAATGAGCAACTGAAAGGATGCTGTTGCTCTTCACTGCAGTTGTGAAGACTGAATTTGGATGGAGCAGATTCAGTAAAGAAAGCAGGCACTCAGTCAAGACACATTGAAAACTACTATGTAAAAGTAGACGTGCCTATGTCATCCAAGAATTCTGTAAAATGAGGTAACGGGCACCAGTTCTGAACTGATGAATTTGTTAGAGTGCATTTCATGGAACAATAGGGTTAACAGAAAGAAATATTACGTGAATAAGTGAATAAATGATTACTCATAACTAATGGTACTCTATTAGCTATTTTAAGCAATTAGATTATGTCATAAAAAGTTTTTTTTGTTGTTTTGTCTTAAAAGAACTGCAAAAATAAGTACAATAGTGGAATTTCAAGCACTAAATGCTATGTGGGTAGGCAGGCTTTTAAAGCTGTTAAAGTCCCACCAGGCCCACATCACTTGGAGCAGACTTCCCACAGTGAGATTAAACTCAGTCCTGGGAAAACAGTGGGTGCCCCAACTGGTCTGTACCTCATACTGACTAAACACCACCACTTCCAACATCATGGAGTCAATTGGTCAATAGACACAACCTTTTCTACATTCATGATCAATTTAAGGATTGCAGAGAAAGTGCTACTTCCAGATATTACTTAGACACCCTTTATGGATAGTCTTCAGTCACTCATCCATACACAAAAGAAATTATCTGAATCAGCACAATGCACTGATCGATACAAACATACAATTTAGAGTTGCTAGGAGGAAGTATCCACTTGCACGCCTGCTGGACTCTTCCCCCCTTTGGCAGCATTCTGCCTGCTCCTTAGAGTAGGAAAGCCATGCTCATCATACGCACCTGACATCCCCCAAAATACATTGAGTAACCTTATGGAAATTCTATTTCTATGTTTTCTATGAATATTCTCTATGAATAGACACAGGTGAGGTAATTTGCATTTCAAAAGAAGTCCTTGCACGCATGTACACTAGAACGCACTGTACTTCCTTTCGATTAGAACATGGCATCAGGCTTCATTCAGACTGATCTGGTCTACTGTTAGGTACGTTCTTCCTCTCTATAAAAATTAACGGAAGGCAAGCAAATGCCATTCTTCAAGGTGTACCTGAAATCACCACTTAGCTAAAGGCGTGAGAAGGTTCATGCAAAGGTGGTGCCTGAGCTAAAGTAGAAGAAATGTGATCAAGAAGTACCAGTGACAGACAGATGCCCCATGGGCTCCACACTGTTGTCTCACTGGAAGGACATCGTGTGTCATAATGAATTGCTATTCATCCGAGCCAGCCGTACTGCTAGATTGAACCCGGGAACCAGGAGGAGGAAACAGTGTCTGCACGATCATCTAATGAGGGGACGGGGCTGCTGCAGTAATGCCACTTCACTCAATTAGTGGACATGGCTTTTAATGCTGCTCCGCACAACTAAAGCCATTCTGATTACTTAGAGCTAAGTCTCCATTTAAAATGCTTCAGAAGCTAAAACAGGGTGTGTGTGTGTTTTTTCCCTAATATAATTTATCTTGAGAGTATTTGAATGGTAATAAGCTATTTGAAAGCCAATCACATTATTTCCTATTTCTCCCTAAGTAACACTGAAATATATTTTTAAAAGTTCAAATGATAGAATACACTGTAGCAAATGAAATGTAAATAAGATAGCAAATGATGAAGGACGTGCCGGGGGTCTGTGCGCGTGCACTTGTCTGCAGGCTCCGTGTGTGCCTCTCTGTGTGGGCCTCTCTGTGCCAGAATTACAGTTGGTGAATCTCATGTCATCAGCCAACATTATCAGGAGGGTTGCATATTTATTCTATACATCCACGTTTCAAAAAAAAAGTCCAGATCTTGCCTCCTTTGGCTGGAAGGACATATATTTCACAGCTTTTCATATGGAGAACTGACGTTTCTACTTCATTAATTTTTCTTATGTCACTGCATGATGAAAAGCACTGATATGGACAATGATACAATTTTCTTTAAGATTGTGATCACTGACCCACGTGGTAAATAAAACCTTGCCCTAGCAGAGGCGATTGAATTCCCTCCGTTCTCCTTAGAAGCATACCATGTTCTCACCCTGTATCTTACGCGGGTCATCTTGCTTTCTCTCAACGCAGTGGGTTTAATTCTAAGACTGCCTTGCACTGCGTGACATTCTATAAAATTTTGCTTATTTAATTAGAAGGTCAATGGGTAAAAGGAATTATTACTAAAGTGTAAGACACACAGGAGCTGCCAATAAATTTTTGTGAGATTGAACACAAATTCTACACCTATAAAGAAGGGGAACTTCATGGTTACATCCACCAGCTTCCTTTGCTTCTCTCAGGTGAACGGCAACATCATGACTAAAAGTGGAGCTGTCCTTTACCATCATCAAAGTCAGGTTTTCTTTGTTATTTTTGTTAAAAAGTAGTCCCAAGACAAGTCAACTTTTAAATAATACACATCTTCACAACTCTGTTTCATGAAAGAACTATGTGAACATGGTGAGTCAGAGTTGTGTATGGCAGAAGCTAGGACAACATTTACAACTTGAACACTCTGGGCTGCTGGAAACCCATTAGGTGAATACATTAACAATTCTCAGGCCTTTTTTTCTAATTTTTTCCAATATAATATTTTGTTTTCTTAACATAGTTTTAATAATTACTTTCTTAGTTCCAAAAGAGTGAACTCCAAAAGCATATAACACTCTCAGGGAGCTGGTACACATTAGCAGAAAATGGTACATTATTGCCATTGTTTGTATGGTAAGTAAAAATTAAATAGAAAAAAAATAAGCCTCAGGAAGCAAGTAATACTCCCTGTAATGTATAATATTTTTCATGATCATAATGACTTTAGGATCTGGCATAGCAAATGCACTGATTCTGTCCCCTGTGCCCCGGAGTATATGATGTGAAATCACATCACTGACTCAAATTATTGCCAAAGTACAGAAAACTGCTAATAGTTTCACTTATTCTCTTCTCTTCTTAAAGGGGTACATGAGACAAGAAAAAGGGGGGTTTCTTAGTTGTAGGATTTTTTAAAAATTAAAATTTCAGAATTGAGTTTAATGGGCAAGTTCTAGTAATATGTAGTTGTACATACATTTTGATAGATATACATCTCTTAAATGCTCTTCCCTCACTTCCTCTTTGTTCTCTAGTAAAGTATTGGTCAGAAGTACCCTCGACAATGATTATACCATTCAGCTTTCTACTAATGTTAGCATCTAACATCACAGATATTTTTCCATCCCAGTCGATTAAACTTTAATTTTGAACATATGCATATGATATTCACATGGTTCAAAAGTTTAAAAAAAAAGGTATATAAAAAGATAATTCTGAGGAGGCTTACTTCCACTCATCTCCCTTTTATTCAATCCCATCCACACATTATATGTAATTATTTTCATTAATTCTGGCTTATCCTTTTGTATTTCTTTTTGTAAAAATAAGCACATACTTATTGCTTATTTGTTATTCTTTCTTATGCAAAAGATAGCATACTGTCTATACTCTTTTAAGTTTTTAAAAATTTTCAACTAACAATGTATCCTGAAAATATCTCCACACTAGTACACAGAGACCTTCCTCATTATTTTTCACAACTGGGCATACGTCCATTTTTTCAAAAGCTCTTTTATGGATGGAAATTTACATTATTTCCAATACCTGACAATTGCAAATACTGTTACAATTAATAACTGTTCAGCATTCTTTCAAATCTTCGTAAGATACTCAGAAAAGAAAGTTGCCTTACTCTATCTACTTGAGCTGGCATCAGCTGCCTCCCCATTTCTCCTGTGAGAGAAGAGTAAATTTGGTCATCCCAAATCACTTTTGATGCTTTCAGTAGAGTTCAATTTTACTCCTACTCTTGAATATAGATCTCTGTGAGTAAATATGAAATAGTCTTGGTTGGTATTAAGAGCAAGAAACACATTTTAGAACTTTTCTAAATTTTTCTTCATTTCACAGGACTTTGAGACCCTAAACTAATCTAAACTCACAAGAAGTCCTAAAAGCATGAGACAGGAAATATTCTCCTATGTGTAAACATCTTTGTAGCAAGGAACAACCCTTAAATTTCCTTAAGTGGAGAACTCATGTATTTAGGGCTTGATAATAGTGACAGATTGAGTGAATGGATGAATGGATCTGCTGGATCCAATAGAAATCCGATGCAAAAGCATGGCAATAACTTCCAGGAAATCTGTCCGAGTTAGAACTCTGAAGGCAGGAAGATGCGATTAACTTTTTTCCACTCTTCCAAAAATGAGGCAGCCAAACATAACGCCAAGACAATCTCTACTGCAGTCCCAGTGTAATGGATGGACATGGATCTCATTTCATGGCTTAAGGTCATTGTGTGTCCAGTAACACATTCCTTTGTATTGCCATAACTGTTAGAGGAAGCATGACTAATGGTTTGGGGGGAAAGTAGAGGTTAGACAACAAGCAAAGAGAAAACTGCCAGGACCAAGTGGGTTTTACTCAACACGTTCCTGTGAGGCATCTCTCTCTTGCTTAATGGAGCAGGGTTCCTCAGGGGAGAAAGGTAAGAGGAAAAAAAAGAATGGTTGTGTTAGAGCTTGCCGAAATATAAGAAAAAGACTGGGAAATCCTTGAGAACCCTCCAAAGGGAGGTAAAATGTACCTTACCTAAGACTAGTGTTGATTCTACCTTTGCCCTTGGAGCAGACTGAATGAAGTACAGCTAATGCTCTGAGGAAGCTCAGGGATTTTAAGAGAGAATATAACACAGGTTAATGCTTTCCCACCAAGATTCGATTGATTTTTAATACCAGGTTTTCATTCACTTGTATCATTTTTAATTCAAATATTGAATTCATCTGAATTGCTTCAGAGAGGAAAATGGGGTGTGGACGGCTGCCTAAGCAACAAAATCACTGCTAATATAAGCATTTCACTGTATCACCATTTCATTATCACATTCAGGGCATTAATCGAAGCACCTCATTTAAAGTGGGAAAGAGCTTTGTGAAGGGACGATCGTTCAGCGCCGCACCTTCCGATGTGCCATGTCATCTCGAATCCTTTTTAGAAGTAGGTAGAGTGTAACTAATAAGTAAAATGTGGGCCTTTAAGTTTATTTACCCAGAAGTTACAGGGTCTATTTTTTTTAAGTTTCTGTGGTCACAGTCTTATTAAGTTATCTCTAAAACTGCCCTGTCACAGAGCATTATGTATGTATAACTAACTAAACGTATTTCACTTGTAAAAGGCATCCCAGAGGGATGAGATGTGGATGGGTGTGACGAGTGGATCTGGGGAACCAAACGGGTGCAGATGCCCCACTGACAAAGGAAAAAGGCATATGGCCTCCTTCCTTCCTGGGGCTCAGAGAGAGCTCTAGATTTCCCAGTGACTCGCTTCTGCGTGCAAGCTTCCCTGGGAAGATATTTTGTATGCCACAGAAAACCAAGATGTTTGCATTCCCACCGATCCAGGGATAAGGCATTTTCCTCATACAGACACAAAACATACAGTATATGAATGTTTAATGGAGGCTAAAACTGGGAGAGGAACAGAAAACAAGAACAGAGCAGGTTAAAAAAATATCTGGTTTCTCTCTATCAAAATACTAATTAAAATTCATGTTCATGGGGATGATTATACATATATTTTTGAACTAAAAGTCTAACCTGGCACTATTTTTTGGCCTTATTTTTGTGACAACATTTTAGTCCATATGGCATGAAGTGAATCATTTTACATCTTTTTTTAAGCTCTATGTGTTTTTCTTGTTGTCTATTCCCTCTTCTCCCACCACACACACACTGGCAGCCGCTACCAAGTTACCAAATGCCAACTCAACCCTGCAAGCTGGCTGCATGGAGCTATATAGTCCTGGCATTTTCCTTTCTTTGCAGAAATAGTCTCATTCTCCCTCTCTCTCTTTCTCTCTCTCTCCCTCACACACACACACACACACACACACACGTATGCACACACAACCCCATTGAAACATTCTGAATATTTCTCCTTCATTTCCATGCTTATCTTTTGATTCTGCAGGATTCCACCCAGTTCCCATGTGTCTGCAGCCCAGGCTGCTGGTTTGTGATGTGCCACCCCAGCTGACTCAGGGCCTCTCACCCCTGGCCTTCCTTCTGTACGGCACTATGACAATTAGCCGTATGCTAAAGAACCCTTATAAATAAATGGTTAATCAAGCCCATGTAATTAGTTTAGTCACAGCAAAGTGCAAAAGCCAGGATTGTCCACTGATCTGCTTTCCTTGCTTCCTTTTTTTTTCCAGCCATAATAACACATGCCCCGCTTTTTCAGACAGAAGAATGCTTCTGATCTGCGGCACAGCCACACGGCCTGACCGTCTGGGTCCTGGATGGCACACGTTTAGTACGCGTGCTGCCTCCTCTGGTATTAGACACTGCTGAGTTTGTGTGGAGGGGCAGCAACTCCACCTAACAAATGTAACTTTAACAACAGTAAAACAACCTAATAGCTTAGCATGCCAGGGGGCTAATGTGGCGGGCCATTTACTGCTGCACTAAATAGCCCCGGTTTGATTCTCATTGCCAAGTGTCGAACTGAGAATTGCAAGGCAGGAGTGGCTCCTAATTCATTAGATAAAGGGGGTCATTGCTCATAGGGCTGGAGAAATTGTAGCAGGGTAAGAAATTGTACAGGGCATTGACCTTTCAAACGCCATGAAAAGCTGGGCTCTCTGTGATCTGGGACAGCAGAGTCCCTAGACACAAGGGCTCTCTGCCTGGCACTCACATGCAAATGTCTAACTTTGGGCAGGTTTGCTTTATCTTGCCACATTCGCCCGGAAAGAGGCTAGACGAAGAAGTGATCCTAATACTGCAGCTATTATTTTGGGGGGGGTAAATCACTTTGACACGCTTGGAACAAAAGCAACAACCTTAGAAGAGCGTATGATTTCGCCTTGGATAATATAAACGAGTCCTGAGATACCCCCACCAGCTACTCTGCCTCGTGTGCCCTGGCGAAGTTGCCATGGACAGTTGTGACCTGGCTAACAGGCTGGGCAGGAGAGAGACTGCTAGCAATCAGAAGGAGACCAAGATTCTGGGTAGCATTGCTACATCTCATCACATTGTCTGTCTTTATTTTTATTCCTTTTTTATTTTTCTTTCAGGCAGTTATAAAGAGTTCTAAGTTCAAACTACCCTGAATAGTCAGGGTAAAGTTACATGGATGAAATAACACCCTTATCTTCTTTTTTCAATAGAATAAAAATAAAAAAAAATTTCAAATGAGATCAGTAAAATGGGACATCTTTATTTCTTCAACATTAGCCCTAAAACAACTGATTTCTCTAATTCCTGCCATCACTCAGATTGGCCTTGAATTACCTCCCAATAGGCGTCCCATGTGCTTCTAGATGAGAGTGTGTAATGGGGGATCTGTTAATTAACTAGAAGCAAAGTTGCGCGGTGGGGATCAAACACTGGATACGTCCTAAAACTCCCACAGAGAAGATGAAATGCAGCGCAAACTTTAAAGACTTCCCGTCATTAGCTGAGACCTTGCTGCTCCTGGCCCAGACCCCTCCTGTTTCAGAGAACAATGAGGACAATGATGGCAGAAATGAAATAGTGCAGCCAGGGACAAAGGAACTAGCTATTTACCCGCAGAAAAAAGAAAGAAAGCAGGGGAGGGGGAGAAAAAGGGAGAACTTTCCTTTTCTGTGGTTCCTGTCTACTTTTAATTAATTTATGACTGCCAGGAAATTGCACAGAGCTCACCCAAACACACTGTACCGGAGCACAGTGTTAATATCTGTGCCATCTACTGTTTACTCCCAGGAAAAGTGCACCAGGAGGGGGAGGGGGGTCCTGAGGAAGGAGAGAGAGAACAGGATGAAATCAATGAAAAAGGACCTATTGTTGGAGTGAATTTTCACTCTTAGGATCAAGGTTCAAACTGGCAGATGATGAAAACAAAACAAAAAAAAGCAACACTGTCCTGCGAGTAATAAATCAATTTAGATCAGGTTTTTTATCACAGTAAAAACCAGCCACTGTGCCTTGACACAAGCTCAACTTGTGCAATTGTCAGAAGTTTTCTAATACCTTCCATATAGAGTAAAATTCAGTGTCAGAAGCACACAGTTATATTGGCTTATGCTTTCCTGTTTCTTGACAAGACACAAATATGAAACAGTATACTGAAAACTGAGCAAACTGTTGAGTTACAAAACCTGACTACTGAAGGCCCTCATCTCATTCTGCATTCTGCATTTTTGCAGAATTCAAATCAGGAGCTTTTCCATATATCTAAAGTGCCAGGCTTCAACAAGACTAAGAGAACAAATAAGAACACCAATAAGGCTCATAGAAAGGAAGGCTTGGCTCTCTCTTCTTCATGTTGAAGCTCTTACTTTGAGATGGATCAGTAGGAGGACGAGAGCCATCACTTAGAGGGCCCGATGGTTCTGCTTCCTCTCTTAAATGTTAGTTGATGTGGCCACACTAGAATCATTTTATCTGTAAAGCTCAGTGACAAGCCTTATTTATCCCTGTGTTTTCAAATTCATGTTTAGAATGATCAGTGTAAACTCTGCCTATGGATGAAACAAGAAAATCCCCTAGAACTGTTTTGGGACTACTTCCCTCACTTCTCGCTTCTTCAGTAGGAAGGGTTTGGAATTAACAGGCTCAACCATAAACTCAACTACAGGGAGAAAATGCTTAAGCGTATAGTTCAACCAAATGAAAATACTACATAATCAAAAGGGAGTGATTGTTAGAGGTTTACCCATTAGCTGCTTGTACATTCAAACCAGTATAAAAATAAACAAACAAACAAAAACTCCACCTTGAAGTGAAAGAAACATCATAAATTATTTAGAACCTTACCTAGTGTCTCCACACATAAACCCACAATGAGTAAGGATTCCCAGCTACATTTCGTGATTGATATGGCTGTACCATTTACCAGTGACCATATGGCAGGATGGCACAACAGAATGATAGACTAGGAAAGAAGGAGCCTGAAGTTATATTTCATCTAAGAACTGTGTGTTTTAGGAAAGATTTATTCTCCTCAATACCCTGATTATTCCACAGGGTTGTTTTAAGTGTCAAATGATGTTATATATGTCAAAGTTTTCAAAAAACCATCAATTTACTTTCAGTTTGATGGTCCTCTAGGTTCCTAGAACTGCACTGGGTCCAGACTACAAGGTATTTAGGATCTAAAAAACTACAATAGGTTTATTCATTCCTTTGGAATTTCATAACTCTTCAAACTTTCTGAACAGGTTTACAAATCAGTCTAGGGCCCTGGCTGATGTGGCTCAGTAGATTGAGCACCAGCCTGGGAACCAAAGGGTTGCTGGTTGATTCCCAGTCAGGGCACAGGCCTGGGCTGCGGGCCAAGGGGTAACCCATTGATGTCTCCCTCACATGTTGATGCTCCTCTCTCTCTTTCTCCCTCCCACTCTCTCTAAAAATAAATAAATAAATAAATAAATAAATATAAAATCTTTTAAAAAAGAAAAAAGAAAGAAATCAGTCTACGAATAATCACTTTCTCTAATCCATCCCAGTTAACTTCATCTTGCCTTTTATTCTGCTTGTATTTTTTTCATCTGTTCACCATGATATCTTACAAGCAAGATTACATTATTTCTTCAAAAATAGCAATGGTTACTCTAAGTTTCGCTCCACTCAACAGTTTTTATTTCTTCATTCATGCAATATCCTATTTATGTAAGTCTCTAAAATTCTTACTATATTTTTCTAACATTTCTGTCCTTATAATAATTTGAGGAAAACTTGAGACATATCCCATTATATTTAATAAGAGTTCTATAGGTAGTATTAAAATCAAAATAACAATAATAGGACAGGACTTTACATGCTAACTATAAAGATATAAGAGCAATAACACAAAGAGAAATCAACTGATATTTAATATGTTTAAGATCCAAATACTAGAAAAATAAATCTATTTCTAAAAAAGGAAAAGACCCTGACCATTAAGATTATAATTGTTAGAGAAAAGTCCAAGGACAGAAAAAAATAGGGCAAATATTACTAATCCATGACCCTATTATCAAACATTACTAATTGATAAGAGTGATCTTCTAGTTTAATTAATTATTATTCAGCCAGCCAATACACCCAAGCCTAATGGCCCCTCCAACAGCTTTGAGAAGTAATTGAATACCACTGTCTTGTGTTCTGTTCGACCTGTATAGTACCAACACTTTTAAAAAGCATTTTCCAATATCTAAAAATTGAAAGCCTTGGCTGGTGTAGCTCAGTGGATTGAGCACAGGTCTGCAAATCAAAAGATTGTGGTTCAATTCCCAGTCAGGGTACATGCCTGGGTTGCAGGCCAGTTCCCAGCAGGGGACACGTGAGAGGCAACCGTACATTGATATTTCTCTCCCTCTCTCCTTCCCTTCCCCTCTAACGGTAAATAAATAAAATCTAAAAAAAAATCAAAATCAGTTTTTTAAAAATTGAGAAAATCCGTATTTCTAACACCTTTGGAAAACTTGGAAGATCTGGCAATGCCACGTCCACCCCTGCACATGCCAGCAATCGACCGACACCAAGCGGAAGCTGCCCGTGTGACAGATGCACATTCTTGGGTTCGTCACAGTCCTCACTAGCTCTGTGGGGCTCCCACAGCAGGTTGACTTTCTGACACTTGAGATTTTAGAGTAGGTTTTAGGGGGTTGGAGGGATGAAATATTCAGAGACTTTTTTCAGAACATAGATATTATAGTTGTTCCTCTTACACATCACCTTTTTATAAAAGACACAAATATGAAAATCAATAGAAAAATACAAGATAATACAAGTCATACAAAAGAAATCAGTAAATGAACAACTCTTCTAACACTCATCAATGCAAAGGAAATGGGATGAGTATACAAAATTATAGAACATTCTAAACTATATATGAATTACAATGGAAATGCATAAAACAGCAAAAATGTAACCAGGAATAAAAATGATGAGTATATACCATTATGAAGACACAAGAAATGATAAAACATTAATACACAAAAAAGTATAGCACAAAAACAATACATTAGGATCATAAATTAAAATTATGGTAAGAGGATATAGGTACAAGTTACAAAACTGGGGATCAAAAAATAATATTGAAAATATGTTAAAGAAAAAAGTTGAATTTAAGTTGGCAATGCAAAATCCAAAGCTTTGTTTTTTTGGAGTTTCCCCCCCATTTCATCAGATAATTTTAACGTAAGGTAGCTGCGGACAGGCAGCCAATCTCCCACAGAGGTTTCCTTCTACACCTTTTCTTGAAGGGATTTCTTGAAGGGATTACCTAGTGGGTAAGGTTTGAGAACTCTCTGAATTTAAGGTGTTAAAAAGAAGAATGTAATAGATGGAACTTTCAACTGCGCCACTTGACCCCAGTTGGATATAGGAGTAGTAGCCAGCACAAGCAAGGCCCGTATGCATATTTGGGATTAAATAACCAGAGAGATTTTTAACATAGAGCCATAGAAAGAACAAGCGGGGGGATACAAGCAGTCTTTTCCAACATGCTCAATTATGAACAGATCAAAGACAGGAGCATGTGTCCTGATTTTTATGCAGGAAAATGTGCTCAAAAGAATAAAGGAAAGGTACAACTTCCTTTCCAAACTATCAAGAACAATCTTTAGGGAAACTTTCTTTGTTTCGTGAGCTTTTGACTCACATCCAGTTTTGGCTGTCCAGATCTAAACATGGAGCCCAAGGCCAACTCCCTCATACTTCCCATTGTGCCACAGCTGTTTCCACCCACTGCCTATACTGTGTGCACAGGAAACTGAGGGTAATTTTAGTATCAGCTTAAGGGGCCCCTCCAGAGGGCCTATAATATTTGACTGCGTAACTGTGGGAGCAAAATTTTGCAAAAAAATGATATTCACTAATTTATTTTTCCAGTGTCACAGGAATATGGAGGATTGTACCTGGATTCCTGAAGCACTGACATTTATTGTATAAGCGACACCAGTTTTTTAAAAATTCTAATTACTAGAATATAGAGATTTCTAACATATACCATGTATTCACCTGTCATCTTAAAGACAGAGAGCTGAAGATAAACATTTTGATGGCAAGACTTAGTATAAGAAACAGCACAATTATATTTTGAAGGATTATCAAGGTTAAATGCTACATCAGTGGTCCTCAGCAGGGGCTGATTTTGTCCCCCAAGGGACCTTTGTCAAAGTCTGGAGACAGTTTTGTTTGTGTGGACACTGAGTGAAGTGGGGGAGGTACTACTGGCATCTAGTGGATGGAAGCCAAGATTGCTGCTAAAAGTCCTAAAACGCACAGAACTACTGCTCTTTCCACCCACATCCTCCCTGCAGAAAGAATTATCCTGCCCAAAATGTCAACAGCACTGCAGACAAGAAACCCTATGGGGGAGCAACCCATTACAACTGCACTACTTGCACTGATTTTTATGTTTTGTTTTGTTTTGTTTTGTGTTATTTTTGTTCCTTCCCTGCACTGCCTCGCTCTGTGAGGCCTTCAGACTGGCCCTTCATCATTCCGATTTGCTACATTATTCTGCTGTGGGTTTAGGAAACATTCTCTTAAGCTTATTACTGGACAACCATATACATTATGAAAGAAGGCTTTAAATCTACCTTAGCGGTAAATCTGGGTAGTTTTGAGGCACAGATTAATGAAATAATTTTAAATTTTCTAAGCTTATTTTGATTCATGTTCTTATTGCTAGAGATCATCGGACTTCAAATATGTGAAGTATTGCTGTGGTTTATTCAAAACTAAAGAACCAACAACTAACTGAAAAACACACGAAACCAAAGAACAAGAACAAACACTGTATATTAATCTACTAATAACACATTAATATCTTCAAAATACTGAGCTAAAATGTGCCTTCTGCTCTGAGTAATAGAACTATTGTAGCAAAATGAATCTGATAAACAACCCTTGGAAGAGGAAGGGTAGAATGTTTATCTTTTTAAGAAAGTACCCTTTATTATATGTGTTAAATTTTTTATATACTTAATTATAACTTGAGATTTAGGCTCCTAATTTTATACGGTAATGGCACAAAGTTAGCTATTTAAGGTATTCGAGAGTAACACAACTGAATTTAAAATAAGGTTACTTATATATCAGACTTTGTTTAGTGAAAAATTATGAAACTGTAATAGTCATTCTGGAAGTAATAAAGAAGTAACTCTAATCAGATGATAGGGCTTGTTCTTTTCTTCTCATACTCTGTTAATCTGTATATCCAGTGCTAAGGAGCAATGCTTGGTGATATAACTCAATACATTAATCAATCAGAGAACACATAAAATTCATTAACTTAATGATAAAAGTGTTACCATCTGGAAATTTCAGAAATGAAGATGAAATTTAGAATATCTGTAGGAAACTATTTAAAATTCCAGATTGTTGCAGGCTAGCAGGGAAGAAATGGGGCCAGGAGCACAAAGACCTCAATTCTGATTCACTGCAGCTGCGACTACTTCAGTGAGTCTTTGCCTGACTGACGAGCACCGGGCTATTGGTTATAGTTTTATTATCTTCTAATTAGAAGGATCTGGAATTCAGTAGTGGAAACTAGGGGATGAACGGGAGCAAGCGGCAGAGTGGAGGAAGTTTGCAAAGCAGTTGATTGGCAATAAGAGGCATTTACCAGATACTATTTCTTGTGTGGAAGTGTTCAGCCTTTAGCCATGATGGCCGTACATAGCCTGTGTTTTTGTAGTTATTCAGGTAGCATGTCACGAGGGCATTAAAGCAGGTGAAAGTAATAAACACATTGGGGAGTTCAGTGAAAGGTCGTACTCTGCCCCCCCAAAACAGGTTGGGATCTACAACTCAGAAATACAATGTGGATCTGGTTTGCTCAGTGCATCCTCTAGAAACTCAAAACAAGGCACCACTTGGGAAAAAGAGCAAGGAGCCGTGCCAAAGTCTCCTGATCATTACAGGTGCAAATTGTTGCTTTTCTGTAGAAATTGGTGCCATGACTATAGAGTATAAGTGCTGGCTGCTTATGGATATTCTGAATGTAGCATGTTATTTGGTCCAAATAAATGTTTCAATATCAGGCCTCCCCTGGAAGTCACAGTAGCTGAATCCCTTCAGTAGCAGCCCCAGGGAAGTGGGGGGTAGCGGGGGGTAGAAGGGTGTTCAGCTTCCAGAGACAGAGTCGCCAGAGCTGCCCTAGATCCTTCCTATCTGAGATTTGGGGCACTATGATACTCCAATGTTCTACAATTCTAAAAAAGCTAGCTAAGTCACTGAGATGTGGAAACAAATGAACCTTAAATGATTAATTGAACTCCAAGTAGTAAATACCAAAATCATCAATAAAGTGAGTATGTGGTACTGAATACTAAAAATAAAACATTCTAACAATTAGAAGTCCAAGTTTATATTGCCATTTCCTTCAAATTAACTTAAAAGTTGAATAATCTAAATTCTAAACCTGGAAATCTCTCTTAGACATTTTTTTTTGAAATAAGCAAATAAACCATTAAGAAAAAAGTAATAATCACTAAGTATTTGAAATAATCAGGTTGCACTTTTTGACACACGAATAATGCATTTACAATTCATTTACTATCTCATTTAATTATCATTTCCTATGTAAAAATCCTGCTTACACAGCTAGCTCACATACGTCATTCGGGGCATGCCTGCTATTTTCAGTTCTCCGGAGCATCAAGCATGAGTGATGGTCAACTCTAACATACAATTAGATCAAAGTGATGTTGTTTTAAGCAAGTTTAAATTTTTTTGGCATTTTTATGAAAAGAATCTAATGGCTACCAGACTATATTCAAAATAACTCCATCCTAATTGTCATTTAGAATGACAAAACTGATACAGTTACATATTTTTAAATGAAACATGGAATATCCCCCCATGTTTGTAATGAAGGAAGGATTCCCTCTTCGTTCCTTCCTTTCCCCCTGAACCTCCCCTGCCCATCACTGTGCCCCCTAGGCCTGCCTCTTTCAGCACAGTGCTGCCACAGGTGCACACAGGTGCATAGGTCCTTCTACATTTGCACTGCTGAGAACGGTGTGGCTTTTCAGACTGTGAAGGAGCGTGACCAGGGTAGGGGAGAGGTCAACATTCCCAGGCCAGCCCTTAGGCATCCCTGGTCCTTCCTCTTCACAGCCCAGAGAGGCCCTTGTTGGGCCATAATAACTAAGAAGCAAAACAACACTCCCGGAGTCGACAACCTTAGCCAGAGAGGAACCACTCTCCCTGTAACCCAAGGGACCAAGAAAAAATACAAGTGGAAACGCTCCATTTTCTTATTGTTAGACTCCTTCTAGGATAACAAAGTGAAATGAGTATAATTTATAATCACGATCCCAACACATTAAATTTTGGACAACATAAAGTTACTGAAAGAAAGGATAATAGATGATGACCTCCTAAGGGTAAAATATACCGCCTTCCCTCATGGTTGATAGTAGAGAGGCACAGCAAGAAAGAGAAGGGAGAAAGAAAAGGACGAGCAAGGCAGAAATAAAGGGTGCCTCTATAGGGAACTATGCTCTGTTAGGCACTTAAAGGAGTAGTCTTACTGCCATAAGGTGACTTGTTGGGCTCCACGGCCCCCAATGCCTGAACTCTCAATTCCCACCTTCACTTCTGTACTCTTAGAGCCCGCACATTTCACACTGTCCAAATCCTGAACCTACCCGTAGACACACTCGAACCCGAATTCTCATCGGTTCGTGCCACATTTAAGTGTACCATCAGGGAAGACTTCCGCCCACCTCCGACATTCAATGCCGAACAAAGCAACTTAAACACATGGGAGCTACCTCTCCCCAGTGCTGTTTTATTTCCCAATTGTTCATGAGTGTGTGAGCCACGGGCACTAACAAAGGTTTGACAAATGAAGAGATCTGCCTTTTATTTATAAGCCTCTGTTTATATATTAACTACAATAGAAATATCAGATTTTGGTCAGGGTAAGAGAAAAAGGCAACAACCTTCAAAACCCCAACACTATCATTATTCAATATCTCATTACAATTGCCGTTCAGAAGAGGTTCTGAGTGGACTGAATATGTAAAGTGAATTACTGCACTCCACTAAAAGAGAGAGTCCTACCAAATAATAACTGCGCTAATTGGTTAAACTATTCATAAATGCTTAGAGTATGGCTGCTTTGGCAGCCGCTCATTAGACGACGACAACAACAAAAGACACAGTTTTCCAATTCAATGGTAACTTTTCTTAGAGATGATAAGGAATAATATAGAACCTAATGCCACAAAAATATCAAATTGTACCTTTGGCAGAAGATATCATGTTTCACAGAGTTTGCCCCAAAGTGCAAATTCTGACTTTTTTCCAGATGTAATCTTGGCCTGGTGTGCCTCATTTTTATAGGACTTCTGAAACTAGGAATCGCCAGCATGGGGAGAGACCATTAAAGGCAGAAGTGTCTCCTAGCACGCCATGTGACTGGGTAATGTTGTCTGGATTAGCAGCTTTACAACCTCACTAAGCCCTGAAGCTACAATTATCTGGCTACATTAAACTGAAATCACCTGAAAAACTTCACACTGAACGAGACTTTGGAAATGTCTAATCTGCCCATTTACACTGAGAAGAGAAAGTGGGGTTCAGTGGTTAAAGAGAAGAACACAAAGTTTTCTATCAGGAAAAGTCTCATCTTAGAGTATATGGTTCTAAACGACTAAAGACATTTCTGCAATTTATCTTATGCCATTTTTAAACTTGTACTTAAAAAGGCGATTTAACCTGACCATTGCCTTTCAAGCAAATGTCTCTAGCATATATGTTGGATGAGGGTATAGAAGACGAAAAGAATAAAACCACACTGCCACAGAGGGAATACACAGCTCCAGATATGAGGTCTTATGCTAATTTTAGCAAAATGTATGTATCTTTTTATATACATAAAATTATGGCACTATATAAAGAGCTCCTTAAATGTGACATACTGAAATCCTATTTACTGCCTGACTACCCATTTTTAAAAATAAAAATTCCACAGAGCAGTTGTATTCATATTAAATTGTCTCGAAAATTCATTTTAGTTTATCTAAAGGTTTTCTTTTTTTTAACTTGAAAGAATAGGCAAATCATAATCCTAATCTTAAAATTCTGATTTCAGTACAGTTTATTTCATGGCAAATCAAAGAAGCTGATGGCAGGCTCCAAAGTGGGGTCTCACCACTATGTCTGCTATAGTACCGCTCTTGCTGGGATGCTTCCTGTTCTTCATTTGTAAATTTTGATGCTGAAAGTTCATTTTTATCAGCTTGTAACATATTCTATAAACCCACATTTTCCAAAAGAACAAAAGTTTTCTGCACAAAGATGCAATGTATGGTGATTTGGCTATGCTGTGTCTTGAAGTCAAAAGCAAAGATTTCCAGATGATAAAATTAAATCCTTAAGTGTGCAAATATTCAAATTCCATATCTTACGCTTTACTGATTTATTGGCCAAATTCCTGTTTAGGCAATAAGTCATCTGCCTTTTCTTCCTTCCAATAAAATTAGGGAAAAAATTAACTTTTATCCCAAACTAATATATAACTCTGAAATCACAAGATCGTCGAGACTGGCAGCTGAATTTCACTTCAGAAAACCCTCCCCTGGGTGGGCGAGTAGAGGAAATTTATATGTGAAATGAGGTGATTCCACCAAGTGGTTTTTACTGTTAAACAACATTCATGGTGATGATACTGTTTTTCATAGTTTTCTATTTTTTCATTAAAATTAACTGTAATATAAATTTTTAAGTTGAGATACTCATCACTACACAGATTTTTCTTAATGACATGATTTTTAAAAAATGTGTAACTCAAGTACCGTATTCACTGAGAATAGGTTGCTAAATCTCTTTTCTATGGCTAGAGTTTTGCTTCAGTGTAATGGGTTATGTGCGGTGCCATGAAAGGGAAAGATCGATTAGATGTACTCTGAATTCCCTCCCTTGGTTTTTTTAAAATCTGTAACAGTAGAGAATACCTAAGCACACCTGGACGTTACTGGAAGAATTTAAGGTTCATTGTCAAAGTTTCCCTTATTTATAACTAAGCTGTATTATTTTACAAGTATAATGCAATACGAGGATATATCAATACATCTAAAGCAAGATATTTCCTACTAGTTAAAGGAATGCGGATCTGAGAACAACTTTAAATAATTTCACCGTAGACAGATTTTAAATACACAAGCAGCTTTCCCCTGCTTTGATTCCAAAAGCTTCTTTGTTCCTATCTTATGATTTAAAATTTCTTTCAAAGAACATTTAAAGCACAGAATACTTTTTTAAAACAGGGGAAAAAAACAGGACAATTAAAAGCAATCCATCTCTCTGTGACTGGTCGTGATTACGGCAGGATGAGCTCTTACATCAGAACTAAGGGGCACATCGGGAGACCATCTAAAATGACATTCACTGAAAAATCAAAGCCATCCTCTGCCTTCACGGTTTCCTCCTAGGCTGCAGCGTGAGATGTCCACAGGCACCTCTGGGGAAGACAATGAGAAGCACCCACTGCTCTTTCGGTCTCAGTGGAACAGCCTAGCTCATTAGGCTGCCAGTCAGAGACCGTGCCGCTAATCTACAGTGTGCAGATCTGACAAACAGCAAAGTTGGTATTTGTAGGATTATCAATATTCTGGATTTCTCTTCCATTTATGTTTCTAAAATGCAGTAAGTTTTGGATGTTTCAAAAAAATTAATCCACTACTAAATTTTCTGTTTTCAAAGCCATTGGGGAGAAAGTAAGTTTTCTTACTGTATATAGTTTTAATTTTTCAGTGAATTCAGGCAATGGAAAACAGAAAAAAATTAATATTAAGTAGTCCAGAAGAGTTCATTAAAATCATTTGTCACTATCCACTCTACAAACCAAAATAATTCAACATCATCTATGGCACTTTTTTCTTTGGGACAGCCAGCTGGCCATATAAAGTTATTTTGTCTGTTTTGTAAAGTTCTGTAAAGAACTTCAGAGATTTGCACAGAAAAACAAATGTCCTAAAGATGGGAGGAATAGTAATAAAAATTGAAAACCTTAAACTGAACTAATTGATTTGGAGCTATATACTGGTTAGAAGCTATTTTCTGATACAGGAGTGGAAAAAACTGTTTAACCTGGTTATGGCTATCAATACTGCACCTTCTCCAAATTAAATCAATTTTCTTGATGAAACTAATTTCTTGCCTGAAAGGTATTAAAATAATTTTGTGAGAAATAAGGTTTTGCTACAGTTCTGCTCATTCCTCCACTGAAGTGGACGGTTCTATGTGTCAAGACGTGCAAACTGTTTTTACAAAAATGAGGGCATTTTGAAAACACTGGAAGATATGCATTAGGCTCATGTGCGAGACCCATTTTCAACCTTCCATTGTACATATGCCAAACTGATCTTCATTTCACTGAGCAATACAAAGATGGTTCGTTTCTTCTTCTTATGCGATATGTTTTCCAAACATAAATATACAGTAATAATCGAAGTAAGGCAAATTAAAAGTGCAATGAGATATCACATTTCTATCCAATGCATACAGTTTTAAAAGATCATCCCGAGTGCTTACATCTGGGAGAAAACAGATCCTCAAATACAGGATTCCAATAAATATTAGTGAACGAGTTCATGTATTAGTTAATGAATACAGAAAATAGGAAAGAAGAAGCAACTTTTTTAAAGAAAGAAACATAGGCAGCGCACTTAAGAAATTTGCAAACAAAACAATGTACTATATTTTTAGGACTATAAGACACACTGGACCATAAGACACACCTAGGTTTCAGGGGAGAAAAATAGAAAAAAAATTTTGAAGCAAAACATGTGGTAAAATATTTAATAACCTATGACCCTGCTCCACCGCTGCCCCCCCCTTACAGGGAGCCAGGTAAGCTACATTCGGATTATAAGATGCACCCTCCTTTTCCTCCCAAATATGGGAGGTGCGTCTTATAGTCTGAAAAACACAGTACCTGCAATTGAGCTGGAAAAGCTAATTCGATCGGCCCATAACTTGATCTTAGATTTTGCTCTCTATCCTGGACACCTTAACACAGGTGGGCAGATAGGGCAGCTCGTTTCATTCATTACGACTTGAGTTGGGGCCTTAAACTAGTTGGGGTTTGGAGGAAGGACTGTGCGTGTCTGCACGTGTGTGTATGCATTCTTTTGGTGCACATCTAGCACTGATAGATATGATACTTGGCTAATGTTTAACAAGAATTAAAATCCAAACAATAACAACAACAATAAAACTTTACTAAGTCGTTACATAAACGAAAGCTATCACACAGATATAATACAGAGAGTCTAAAAAAGATATATGGGAATATACAATTCAAATTTAATAAATGAGGAGGTAAAAAACTCCTCAGTGAAAGAGAAAAGAAAGTACCCATTTTACATATTTTTGTCTTAACCTGTGGAAAATTCTACATTCTACTTACCTGAAAGAAAAAATGGTTTCAATGTAGAATTGAATAAGCACCAACTACTTTGTGTTTATTATCTCACCTGTTAAGTGCTAATACCAATGGCTCATGTCAAGTGACCATATCAGATTTCAGCCAAGTTCGGTCTTTGGCCATGAAATAAATCAACACCTTCGACATTACACAACTGGTGTGCATGTATTTAAACTTTTAGTTTTAGTCCTGTTGAGCCTTATATTTTAATATTTTTTCATAAAATGCCTATATAGGTGTGACATCCCATCGACTATTTAAAAAATTGCTTATTTCAATTTTTTGATATTGTTTTTCCTGTTGATTTTCTGGTTATTTGGTTTTATACAGATAATAGATTTATATAATTTATCAAACTAATTTTTAAAAGGGTGTTTGAAATATTTTATGACAGTTACTGTCAGTCATAGAAAACTCAACGCTTAAAAAAAAGTTCCAAATAATAACCCCACGCACTGTCTACCAGGACTACCGACCTAGCACTGCACCACCTGAGTGAAACTGCAGGAGACTAAGAGCCAGGAATACATTCTCATGCTATCAACTTTCTTTTTTTTATAATTCTGAAATGTTGGCTCTTTTTGCCTCAGTTCCTCCCTACTCTAAACACTGACATGTTGGCAGCTAATCAAGTAATGATTGGAAAGTGCTTCAAGCTTAAATATTCTTGGAAGAGAAGTGGTGTACAGGTGCAAAGTAAGAGAAATTTTTTAAATGTTCCCCCAAATTGAGGGGGAAAATCACTAAATCCTTCTTTAGCCATGTTTATACAAGGATAAATTATTCCAACATCGTTATAATGGAAATGGGCTCAGCTGGGGTTGATTTATCTCATTTATTACTGTATACCTTCCCCAATACTTCCAGAAAGCTCTAAGACAGCTTATAATAAAATATAAAGTAAAAAGACCAGAGTTAGATGATAAAGAAAATAGGATTTATTCAATAGTCATATAGAGAACTAAGAGATGCTCTAGCCGGGATACACACGCACATATTTATTTATTTAGTAATAAAATATATTTTATATTTTAATTTTATATTTTATATATAAAACACATGTTTATAAATATATGGTCTGTCCAGAGGTATCCAGCCATATAATATGAAAAATAGAGACATTTATCAAAGAAGATACAAAATACAAGAAACATTGTATGTAGGACAATGACACCTCAGTCCCCTTCAGAGCAGGCACCTTGGGACCACACATAGTTCTCCCAATTGCCATCAGCTGCCCTGTCATATTTTCCTAAATCTCACTGATGGTCTGAAATCTCTTCCTTTTCAAAGGTAATTTTAGTTTTGGGGAAAAGCCTGAAGTCACAGAGTGCCAAATCTGGGCTGCAGACATACTGAATCACCTGGGTAATTTAATGTTTTGTCAAAAAACACTACATGAGATGTGATGCCATAATGAAGTTGCCATGTTGCCATAATAAAGTTGTCAATCAGTAGTTGACCATAGCTGTGGCCTACCGAGTCATCCAAATAGTTTCTTTGGGGGGAGTATTCAAGCTTTATGCAAAATTTGATACATATTCCAATTGTGCTCTACTCACTCAGTCATTTGAATGTGACAGCCACACAGTACACATGCTCACTCACTGGTGTCTCCTGTCTCCACTGACCAGTAGTACAGTGAAGTCGTCATTGTTCACGCATGAGCATACCAGTCCATGCTCCTTGGCTACCAGGTTATACCGATGTTGCTCAAACCATTCTTAATATATTAACAATGGTTGGACTTTTTCCAGACAGACTTTCTATGTGGTTTTTAAAAACCATATTCAAAGGAAAAATGTGATGGCATATAAAGATTACATTAAAAACTAATAAACAAAAGCATACTTGTTCCTCAAGAAAAGAGAAATGTAGCGGCCCTCAACTACATGAGTGATTCATTTTTGGAGATGTCACAGGGGGGCATTCGTACATTCATACATATATACAGGGTCCAGCAGAAGTAAAGCCTGCCTGAGTGTGGCTGGTAGACTAATAAAATTGATGTAATAATTTATAGTTCTAATTTGAACATTTCACCTGAAATGCTATATGGTGTACTTGAGAGTGATTTTGTTATGTTACAGAATTACAAGCTTGTAATTTTTGTAATAAAAGATTTTGTAATAAAAATGGGATGTTATTTGTGCCAGACCCTGTATATTTACTGTCTCTTAGGTGCTAGATACTGTTCTGGGAGGTAAGGACACCCAGGGAAGATAGAAAGGCTGGTGTCTGCTTAGAGCTCGTGGTTTAGAAAGGGACATGGGCAACCATCAACCAATCACACAAACATTAGTATGTAATTTCTGGCAGAGATAGTTACGGTGGAAAGGAATGTAATAAAAGGGTGGACAATAAGGATCCACACCTAGACTACAGATTGAGGGGAGATTGCAGGAAAAAGTCAGGCTGGAAATGCAATCTACTCAGTGATTAAGAGTTCACTCAGAAAAGGATGAGGTTGGTTAGAAAACATTCTAGAGGGAAAGGGAAACGTTTGTGCCAAGGTAGAGGCAGGGGAGAACTGGGGGTTTTGAGGACAAGAAGGAAAGACCAGAGTGGTTGAAGCAGAGAGCACAGTAAGATAAGGCCGAGGAAGTTCTACAGGGGCCAGAGAAGCAGAGCCTTGTGGGCATATTAAGTTTTTACCCTAAAGCAATGCAGAGCTGTTGATGGCAATTTAAAAAACTAACAAAGAAGCCAGAGATATTTATTTTTTAATGATTTTTCAAATATTCGATTTGTTTATTTTTAGAGAGAGGGGAAGGGCAGGAGAAAGAGAGGGTGAGAAACATCAGTGCAAAGGAGAAGCATCCATTGGTTGCCTCTCAAGCGTGCTCAGCTAGAGACAGAACCTGCAACCCATGCAGGTTCCCCTGACTGAGAATCGAACCAGCAACTTTTCACTTTGTTGGACCACATGCAACCAACGGAGCTGCACCGTCAGGGTGAAACATTTTCTATAAGATCATTTCTCATACAGACTTTTAGAGAGTCTAGGAGAATCTCTCTGGGGTTTTTCGTTCGAGATGAAGTTTTACTGAACTTGTCACAAAATACATAATAAAGAAAGAATTGTGTTGAGCCTCCCTTTTCAGAGCAGGAGAAACAATGAAAACAATTTCCTGGAAGCACATTTTGAGGGACTTGAATGGGAGGCCTATGAAAGAGCTTGAATTTGGCATGTGGTGATTTGCTTTTGGAGTGGATTTTTTAAACCCCAGGCTCAGAGAGCCAGTCTTTCTGAGGTGGGTTGTAGCCTTCAGGGAGGTTTGATGCAGAAAGTGGGAACCCAATTTTTGTTCCATAAGAAGGAAGAGACGGGAAGTTCCTTTCCTTTCTTCTATTTTCTTTTGTTTAGCCTTTTTAGGCCCATTTTCTCAGCCTCTCTCCTTCATTGTCTTCTTTTGACTGCGCGCTGTCTTTGTTGCACGCTCTTTCTCTGCACGGTGCCTTTCTTTCTAACTTGGTTTAGGTTACTCGTGTTTTTCAGAATGTTTCATTCTAGGTGGATGCAGGACAGTAACAAAGAAAATAATGAAGAGGATCTTTTCATTAAAAAGGATGAAAGAATTGTGGTGCCTAGAAATAGGCTTGGAAATCACACAGTAATGATCATTCTGGGAACTGGTGGTTGAAAACACGTGCTGAGAGTGGCCAAGATGCCAGAGAATGACTGCTTGGTTGTATCGACCTATTGTGCCTATGCCATTGATCAGCTCTCTGAATTGACAATAATATTTATCCTAAAGGAATAATTTGACACTTGCCCATCGTGTTACCCTGCGTAGAATACCGCTTAGTAAATGCTTAGTCTTACATGAAATGTTTTCTGTGTACTGGGGAGGAGAGAGTGAATGTAAAGAGGTCTTTCCCAGGCTTGTGTTGCCCTACAAAACAAATTCTCTCCCATTTGAACATCCCCCTGGGCAATAAGGGGGAACAGGTTCTAGCCTTTGTTTTGTACGGCTGATGACTTTTCCCATTCCACTGGGTAAGTATTGATGAATCTGGATTCATTTTATATATCTACAGAGAAATAGGGTAAAGACAGAAACATGGGTACATAAAATGGTACATAACCCAAGACCCTTTTCAAAAATACCTGTTTTAGACCTTTCAGGGACAGGTTTCAGTGCATTTTCTTTTTACTGATCTTACGACTAATCAGACAACAGCCTGTAACTTTACTCATCATTACATATGGCCTATTGACAGTTGACAACAACTTTACTCATCATTACATATGGCCATTTACAGTTGACAGCTGTCAACCAGGCAAGTTCACATACGTTGCTTCACAATCACATGGCATCGCAAAGGCTGGGGTGAGATATGAGGCCAACACGCCCTTGATCAGCCTGGAAGGAACCACTGCAGCTGGAAGCCACCTCACTGAAATAGAACAGATCCCACACTCGTGCATTTAACCACAGCATCTCGCCATTACAAAGCTACTACCACATTCTAATTAAATGGTCTTTTATTTCACTCAATACTCTGAGAGCACTTTTGTTCTGGCACGCACTTCTGATACTCGTGCTTTTCTCCCCTTTCCATTCAAGTTGATTTCCTACACATGAAAAGGAAATGGTATTGTGATATCTAGACCATAAGGAAACCCTTCTCCTTAAGACAGAGAAGTAGGCATATCTCCACTTTGAGCATAACCAAACATTGTTTTTAAGTGCAGTAAATGAAGTATCATAGGAGTTAAACAAATGTTAAATCACAAAGATATAAGACTTCAGAAATCTATCTGAACTATTTGACTCTATTTGAAAATACACGTGATTTTCAAAACCACCTCTAGTTTGAAGTATGGCAGAATAAACTTGGGACTATCACCACTAATGGAAAGTGGAAAGTCTGTGATGCTAAGTTTTGTTATACAGACAGTATATGGCATACACATATAGCAAATAAGAGAAAATTTATGAGAAGCATCTTCCTCAATACAATTTGCTTGCTTAGCACATGTTACATCATCACTGCAGTATTTATGCATAACAATTCCAATCAGGTCTGATGGAAAGGATCCCAGCCAATATGCCAACCAACTGCAGCCAGTGATTTCTTACCTGTACTACCCCAGCAAGAGGCAGAGAACTCTTGAGACACAGCCTGAACATGTCAGAAGGTTGGTTTCCCATTAATACCAGCAAGAGCCATAAAGGAAACAGCAGTTCTCCTTGGAACAGAGAAGCTGACAGATTTGCCGAAAGGTTCAGCCACCGTAGGGTTTTGTTAAAACACTAAAGGCTGCAACGTGTCTCTTTGAAGTTCTGAAACATCTTGGAATTCAAAAAGCTCAACAAAGAATAATGTGGATAATGTGGATAATTGGGTTTTTCAAAACTCCATTTTAGTTTAGCTTTTAAAATATTATGTCAAGATATTTAGGGTGTCAATTCACTGAAAAGTACAAAGTAAGATCATTAAAAATTGGTATTAAGAACTATAAATTGGTAGTCACAAAATAGTCATGGGTATGTCAAGTACAGAATAGGGAATCCAGTGAATAATACTGTAATAACTACATGTGATGCCAGGTAGGTACTGGAAATATCAGGGGGGTCCACTTTGTAAAGTATATGGTTGTCTAAGCACTACGCTATTCATCTGAAAGTAATATAAAATAATATTGATTATAAACTTTAATTGAAAAATAAAATTAAAAAGAAAAATGAAAGAACAAATAAAATATTTTTAAAAGAATTTTCACTAAAACTACTCAAAGAGATTTCCAGTCCAGAGGATATATGCCAGGGTATAATAAGTTTAATGTAAACACCCTACCTCTCCCCTGGGCGTTTCCAATAATTTCAAAGTGCCAATAAGTTGAAAGGCACTTAACAGACACAGGTCCACAATTTTGAGTATTATATACTGGCTCCTGTACTGAAGATCTTTCCCATTCAGAATATGAAAAATCAGATCCTCAATCACTTGTCCTTTATACTTCCTACAGTCTTTTTTCTAGCTAAACTTACCCTCTAAACATTACAGTAAAGACCAACACCCAGGACTAAAGTTCCTGCAGTTGGCTGCTGTATTATTCTGCACTGAAATACTCAAGGGAGAACTGCACAGTGTCTAGTACCAGCAACAGGTTGAGTGAGTCCGCTGAGACTAACACAAAAACTTCAACTAGATTTATACAATGAAAACATACTGTGTGTATTTCTTCAAAATAAAAAGCAAGTCTTAGCTGTTATTCTTATAAACCTGATATTTAGGAAATTCACTTGGTTCATTCTTATCCCAATTTTTTAATAGAACTGATGAAACTTTAATGTTTATCTAATTAATTAACTGCCAAAAGCATGCTAAGTTGAATGGTGGTCTTAATATATATGTCAGGAATTTAGCATGGCAGGAAGTTCTAGTGCCTTGCTTAGTATTTAGACGACATTCTTGAATTCCAACATACAAATATTTTCTGTATTGAATAAAATATAGTAAAATAATGACCACTTATCTCCTTGTCTCTTCTGGTCTATGTTACACCATAAATCTACATTTGATTGAAAGTTTCAGTCTTCTTTAAGGAACATTCCAGTCCTTATGGAACTATAAGATTCTATCATAGCCCAATAGACTTCAATATCGCAAACCCAGTTATTCAAAGAAGGACTGCTAAAAAGAAGTGCAGAATTTGTTTTATTTTTCAACGTAGGTTTAGTATGTGTGTTTTGTTCTACAGATCTCAATCATTTTTGCATGACCAGCCTTACAAAATGAACAAATGCCGGCCCAGCCATGAGGAAAGGGGGGAAAGAAAAGACAATATCTATGTACTCATAAAAATGAACACAGTCCCTAGAAATGAAATACACTCATTTCTCACATTCCATAGATGAAAAAAAGGCCTTTGACAAACATTCCAAATGTATCACCCCTATGGAAAATTAGGAAGAAAATAAAACAAGTTAATGTCCTAAATACTAGTCTTATAAGAATAATAGCAAAGACCTATGAAAATTTACCTCTAGTATCTAAGCCAAACACAGTTGCTGTTACAATTTGCTACACTGGCCTTAGTTTTTACATAGAGAATGTGTTTGGTTTCACAGGTAATTGGTAGCCTTGAGCACATGTAACTTACAATCACTGAATGAAAAGATTTGCTTTGGTGAATTAAAATGGAACGATTTCTCCAAAATAAAGGGGAAAGGGCAAAAAAAAGTTAAGGGGATTAATAGGTAAGCATTTCATCTACTTTTTTTTTGCATTTAATTTGATGTTATAAAAGCTTTAGGCATCTAAAAATATATCTCTTTTATTCTTCTAAGTCTGCAAGATTTGGCTTTTGGAATAGAGAGAGTTTAGATGGGGAGGGAATTGTTGAATTCTGTATCTATGTTTAAAAAAAATAAAAGAGGTTGACCATAACCTGAGGCCCTAGCTCCTGCAGAGAGCCTGTTGTTATGAAAGCAAGGTGCTCCACACGATCTAATCATAGCACTAAACCTTGTTACAAGCCCTTTTACAGCTCCAATATCTGGGTTACATGGAAACACGCTGGAGAGCCTCCTTGTACTATGAAATAAATGTCATTCTGACTGGCATCCTCTCTTCCAGCAAGTAATTTCCCTCTGCTGATAAATCGATACAGCAAAAACAAATGAGAGCACACAATAGGCACAGTGAGGATTGCATTTTTATTCATTTCGGAGCCCCTGTAGCCAAGTTTTTTAAGCACAATAGCAGAAAATGATGCACTTGAGCTAGGAAACAAGAAAGATACATAGAGACTTTAAGGTAAGAAAAGAAAGACAAAAAAGAAAAAGAAAAAAGGAAGGGAAAAGGAACAAAGAGCCAAGAGACAGGAGGCAAGAGTGTCCCTACCATGAAGTTCAGTCGCAAACTTTTGTTTGAGGGTTAGATGACTATTTGTATTCCTACCTAGCTTCTCAAAGATATGACGAGAGAGACATATGTACGTCCTTGTTTACTTCTTTACTCCGTAAGGTTGCAGATAATTTGAAAAGGATCTAAGATCTTACTTCCCTTTGATTGATTATTTATATCAACATAGGTTCACACATGAAAATACATCCAGGAATACAAATCCAGAACTAGAAATGACCGAAGAGACACCGTCAGTCTTCATTCATCTCCTGAAGTCCCTTCATGTCATTTACATTTTTTGTTGCCTTTCAGGCAAAGATGGAAAGGGCAAAACAAAGGGGAACTAAGAGCACAGTGGCTATGTATAAGAGGAATGGGAAACTCCCATGCAAGTATTATTTAAGGTTGATTTTATAAGTCCCAAAATAAATGAATAGGTTATCGCCTCAAAGGAATGTAACATATGTTTTTTGAGTGAAATTTTTAAGACATGTTGTCTTTTGAAGGGAAAAGAGAATAGACTACTTCATAAAACCTTGAAATCCCAAATTTCCCTTGAAGGGATAGTATTACATTTTCTGTTGTTTGCCATGGCGTTTAACTCCTCTTAAGGTAATGGAAATAAAAATGAAAGAATTGTAAAGTCTTAATAAGGCTTTCCAGATGATGTGCTATTGTAATCTTTACACTCCAAATAAATTCTTGGGCAAGTTACTCAACTATCTATGCCTTCATTTCCTAATCTATAAAAATAGGGGTGATGGTAATAGTAACTAACTCAGGGCTGCTGAGAGAATTAAATTTGTATTAAAAAAAAAGTGCTTAGAACAGTTTCTAACCCAGAGTTAGTGTCACATAAGTGTCAGCATTATCATCGTCATCACCACCATCAATATCATCAACATCATCGCTATCATCATCGTCCATTGCTTTTCAGCACACATTTACTTGTTTGGGTGTTAACATATTCTAACTGGCCTATGGGGTAACAATGTATTGATAATAATACACTCATAACAACATAAGGTAACACTGTATTCATAACACATTCATAACATCATGTTCCAGTCACTGCATGATACCCGACAAAATTTTTAAATGTTCTCAACTGTTTTATGATATCCCAAATTCAGTATACTCTTCAGTATACTCTTTTAGTAAAGCGGGTTGGGAAATGCATCCCTTTATCCAACCCATTAGTATTTTTTAAATTTTTTTATTTAACTACTAAAGTCTAGAAGACAGTGTGTGCCCTTTTTTCCTCTATAAATATATATTAAATAAATATCCCCTACTCTCTCTCCAATGATAATTCTAAGTCATTGTTCAATATAGTCTTAATGTCATTTATGATCTTTCTCTTTAGGCTTTAATTTGATTACTCTTCATTCTTTTAAGTGCTTGGATTAATGTATACTTATAACTCCTGAGTCAATCGCTATGGCATCCCATTGGTCCATCCATTTTACTTCTAAAGGGTGAGTAAGAAATAGAGTGGATCACGCTGGTTCTTCATCTGGACCACGGGCATCGATAATACATGAAGACGGACAGGAAAAGGAATCAAGGCAAAAAGAATGGTGTGGAGTCCTCCTGAACTGTGCCATGGTTTCTCTCTTGTACCATCGATAAAAAAGGGTAGACATAAGCCTGAATCGAAGTATCTGGATATTTTCTTCACTACCATCATCCCCAATGAACCTCTTTATAAAATCTTCCCTAATACCCCCCCATGAGATTTTAACACAACAGATATATTGTATATACTCAATTTGGATCTGTGCTTTTTGCATTAAAAAAGGTAAACCCTTTGTTGCCTAAGAACCCACTTTTGCCCCTTTAAGTAAATAGCAAGCTCAGTTTTTGAGGGCACAGGAACTAATTCTTGTTAGGAAAACAGTTTTCTGCTCAGCACATTGGACCCACCATATCTCCAAAAGGTCAGTCGAAATTCAGCAATAGTTGTGTGTTTGTGTTTTGTTTTGAGTAAATTTCTAAGAATCAGTTCATGGCAGTATAATTTATCTTACCCCAAATCTAGAACAGTAAGTTTGCAGATGGGAGATACATGGTAGCTTGTGAAACATGCCCAAGAAGCTACAAGGCAGTTTATGGACAAGAAAAAGGGGATGGACAGTAAAATGGAATTGTTTCCAATTAAAACAGCTAGGGAATTAGGTAGGTGGAATGTAATTATCTACATTGGAGTGTGGCCAGGCTTCTGGGCTCTTTTGGAAAAAACAAATGCTCTGTGATCTTTAATGAATAGAGAGGTAGGTCCAAGTTTAACATCTCATCCAAAAAAAAAAAAAAAGAAGAAGATTTCTAAGTTCTTCTTTCCCGGAACCTAAGTGGCATTCTTCTTTAACAAATTAGAAACTGCTTATAAGTCTCATATTTTTATTGGAAATAATTATTTCATAAATCAATGATCTTGGAAATGGGAGTGTTGGAGAAGAGACAGAAAAATAGTTCCAGCAATCAATGAAAGAAGAGGCACAATTTATAGCAAATAAGAGTCAAATCTGCAGCATTTTGAAATATAAGCTCTTGTTAAGTTACATCAACTTTTATCTAAAATTGAACAAGTCTGTTTTCCTTGTTTGTTCTTTTCTTTCTTGATTACCTAAAGAAGTAACTCTTAAAACAGGTTGCTTTTGCTCAAAGTGTACAAACCCTTCCCCAATGATGGGGCTGCCAGGGCAGTGTAATGAAAACGGACATCTTTGCAAACCGGGGAAGCCGGAGATGTGTACCCAATAAACGTAAGCAGGCATCATATCCTTCATAATCAGGGCAGAATGAAGATGTGAACTAAATAAGTGCTTGAGAAATATCATAACGTCTAGCAGATATAAAGATGGAAGTGTTAGATACCTTTTAGCTCAACTTTCATTTAATTTACAGCTCCCCTCCTTGTAAGTTTAAAAGGAGTGAAAAATTCTTCTCTCTAATTTCCTCCCCCTTTCATGACTAGACCACGAAGATGAAATCAGGGTACTTTAATTACCATTCAGAGCCAAAGGCTTGCCCTTTGATATGGAAATCCCACTTCTGCGACCGCCTTTTCCCGGCCCCTTCTTCCAGTTGCCCAACAGGAATTTTAAGTAGCTTTGTCACCAGCTGATAGCGAAAGCTAAGTGTAGCTCTCTCCTGCTAAGTTTTGTTTTAAGTTACACTATGTTTCTTTCACCAAATCGGAACTGCGAAAAGCAAGGAGCGAGTGGGAACGCAGGAGAGGGGGAGTAAAAGCAAAAAGACAGAGAGAGAGAAAGTGAAAAAGCACATGACGGACTCTACCCAGTGGAGTTGCTGCATCTCACCTTCCACTCCATCAGCAGGACATGTGGCCCGTCCCACACAAAGCCTCTCACTTTAAACAGACACGCAGAGTGCACACCAACCAAAGCTGCCATGGACAGCTAACCCCTTATCGTCATCTGCCTGCCGCATGACTCCCGGCTTTGCTATCATTATTAATTGCACTTGTCAACTGTCATTAATTCCTCTTTAGCATCCCTGTCTTTGAGTAATTAGACAGAACAGCCTCACTGAGCTCATTGTTTAGAGTCCCTTGAAAGAGCCCACTGGGCTTTCTGCTGAGAAAACCATCAGGAATACAATAGAGCACTTCTCAGTTAACCCTTTGGAAGTGTGAATAAAAAGGAAAGTGCTTTCACAGGTCTGTGTGGCCTGCTTTGCTTGGCGGGCACTTAAAGTCATGGTCAGCTACCTTACACATGGGACCATATTTCAAATGTTTCTTTCCTGCAGAGAAGGGCTGTTGAACTTAATTGAAAAGTCAGAGAAAGTCCTTAAGAAAAACAAAATTTCCAAGTTAGCATCACTGATTTTTTTGACCAATTTTTTTCATGTGATCTTATGCTCTGTGTATTGGAGAAGCCACATTTTCCAGAAGTAATATTTCCACACACTTATTATATGCATGTACACATTTGTGTGTATATATTAATTATGTGCAGTTTTTCCAGGAGACTGCTGACTTCCCTAAATCACAACTTAGAGTCTGAATTTTAGATTGACAGATGGAAGCTCCAGTTTTTCCTTAGTCCTTCCACCAGACTCCCACGTAAGGAATCAGTTGACAATACTTTGGCTTGTAGAACTGGTGGCTCTGAATACATTTTTGAATTTTAATTTAAAACTCCTACCCTGACAACTAAGACATAATTGGCATTTAGCCCAGGGGCTCTTAAAAGTTCCTTGAACTTAGCCAGTCTCAGCTGGTGAAAGGAAAAATGGGCCATGTGATCTATGTATCAGTAGTAACTCTAAATGAGAATTACTATGTTCTCATTTAAAGTAACATAACACATAAGAAAGCACTTTAAAACTGTAAAGTGCTATACGATGTCATATTAGTATTTTTATCACTATTGGCATATAAAACTAATTTCTCTGATACTGTCATATTTATTTGCAGATTTAAATTCTTCAGCAATTAGAAATACATTAGAAGAGTTGAGCTCATTAGCAACGATGTACATTATTAACTTCAGATCTTCATTTTCATGTTTAACTATGTAACTATTATCTGATGTTTGGAGATTGGGTATACAGAATACAAACACAGTTCTTGTATTTGTACTATTTCTGACTCCTCTACAGCATCGCCTTAGGCCTACAACACGGACATTCTCTGTCTGTGGTAACCTCACATCGCGGGAACCATTACTGAAAGAGGTCAACTAATAAAGGTACAATCAGTGCAAAAAAATTAAAAAGAATAAGAAGAATTTAGCCATTTTCTAATAATAATGCTTAGTAATAATATTATCATAACTATCTATGATTCCTTTAAAAGAGTCATACTGTAAAGCTTCTCAAAAGAGCTGTTCCACTGAGAAGAAAAATCATAGGAATTTGTCTTGAAAAATAATAAGGTCTATGAAGTTATGGAAAATAAATCGAAGTGAGTTGGGTCACTAGAGATCATTAGAGATATTTCCAACTCTTCCTGAGCTACAATTTTTTTCAGATATGAGATGAGTGCTTTTAGCAATAATAACATTTATCTAAGTCTTTATATGTGCTTTATGTATTTTATATCCATCAATTTATTGAATGCTCAAATCTCTATAAAACAGGTACAATTATCTCAATTTCAGAGGTGGACAAACTGGCAACAAGTAGGTAAGACAGTCGTCTGGAGCTGCACAGCTAGTCAATGGCAGCCAAGGACTGGTGAGTCCCAAATTTCTGCTCTTAACCACGCTCCTAGACCACCTCTCCAGGGACTAGCTACTACCCTAATGAAGTTTCCATTCGATAGGCAATGGACCTAGATTTCTAGGAGTGTTTCCAAAAGAGCAAAATAGATTAGCATAACTGAAAAACTTATCATATGTGCTGGGCATCTTTGGAACTTGGCATTTAATACATTTAATCTGTACATTTAAAGTGAAATTGTGTGTGTGTGCAGAGAGAGAGAAAAAAGGTCTCGCAAATGTTGACGATTACACCAGCTATCCTTGAGAAGTACAAAGTGTAATTCCCAACTAAAAGGGCTTTTCAGACTTACCGAAGAGAAAGAATTTTGAGAAACATACAATTAACACACTACAAAGTGCTAAATGGAATACAATCAATGAAATGTATTGCAGATTAAACGAAAGTGCTAAGATCAATGGCAAGCCATTACAGGGAGGGAAAATGTGACTTATTAAAAGAAAGAACATTCTAAGTATCAGAGGTAGCTAACAATGAACCTGGCTGGTTTGATAAGTAATAAATACCCATCACTGAAGTCATTCAAGTTGGGTGGCCCTCTGTAAAGAATGATACACAGGAACTTCTGCAGTGCCTCTGAGGTGGAACCGGACGGCCGAGTGTCATCTTGCATCCTAGATTCCACAGTCCCATGAAATACATTATTCTCAAGGCAGGGAACTCATACTTTGCTTGTTCTTTACAAATAAATCATCTTGAAGAAATGTGATATTAAATTTGACTTTGAAAGATTAATTGGAGATTAAAATGTGGTGAGTAAAAAAAATCCAAAAAGAATTACAAATGCAAAGATAAAAAGGTAGAAATAGAGAAAGAAAGATCATGTTAAAAAGACCTGACACAAAGACTAACTTGAACTTGGGGCAGCAGGGTTGCTAAGGATGGTGTGAGGGTGAGTGGTTTGAAAGTAACAATAAAAAAGCTGTCTCAGCAAAAAAAAAAAAAAGAGGCAAACTCCCCGAAAGCAGGATCGGGAGGGTTTCTCATTGATTCAGTTGGAAGAGATGGGTTGATGGAGGACAAAGGGCATAATGGAGAAAAAGTGAATCAGGAGAGAGCTGAAGTTTGGTTCTGAGTTCTTTGGGGCTACAAATCTGATTTCTCACTGCTAACTGTGACCTTAGGCAAAGTACTTGAACTCCTTCTACCTCATCTTACTAGATTGTGAATGAGGGTAAAAGAGTGAATCCATGCATATCATCTAGACAAAGTGCCAGCACATAATGAACACTCAATAAATGTTAGCTGTTATTAATATTGTCGTATTATTGCTAACTAGTGCATTATAATGTATGTCTAGTTGGTATGAAATTTATGGTGAATGTGAGGAGAGATGATTTAGTTGGTATACTTTTCTAACAAGAAGCTCCCCAAAGTGAAATGGACCACCTTGGGAAGAAGTAAATTTTTATTTTTATTAAACTATTTATGATAAGAAGGGAATATTATCTATCATAATCTTGTGAAGTTTTCTGCAATAAATGGGAAATTGGAACCCATGTCTCTTAGCCCCTTTTTTATTCTAAAATGCTGAAGTTCTGATTAACAGTAAATTTAGCATTATTAAGGAATTCATATTTTTTAGTCTTTGGAGAAAAATAAAATTTAGGTAAGTATTTTCTTCACCTTTGGGTTTTGCAGTAGTACACTATTAAGAGTATAAATTCTAGAGCAAGACTACATCACAAATCCAAGCACAGTCATTTAATTTCTCTGTGTAAGCTTGGGCAAGACTTTTTAATTGCCCCATGCCTCAGTTTCTCCAAATGTAGAACCAAGACAATTCACCCAATCTCATAGGGTTTTTCTAAGGGCTGAGTGACTTTTAAAATGTAAAGTGCTTATGAAGTACATATTTATGAGCATTCAATCTATGTTACTTATATCCTTGCCACTGAGATTTAAAATGTGGAATGTGAAAAACTAGGAAATTCTAAATTTTAGGCAAATAATTAGCTGTTGTATATCAAGGTGAGGATACACTTTTTAACTTTCTTTTCTATTTTTCCATTCACCCCTTTTAATCCTTAAATCAATGTGACTAAAATTTATAGCAGAAAAGTGAACTGACGGACTCAGCTGAACACTTAAGGAGTATCTAAGCCATAAAGGGCTCTGTAGTAAAATATCAACTAACTGAGTTTGTATCACTTGGATTTACCACGGCTACCAACACTCACTCTATTAAATGCCTTTTTACAGTTTCTTTTGGGAAAGTTATATTACATTTTACTTTAGGTCTCCTGAATTTCAATATCAGCACCCCCCACACACACACAAACTACATACTGCACTACAAAACAGAGGAATCTTTGTGGCGGTGGATAACAGCAGGCTAAATATCGACATTTTCTCTATGGGAAAAATAATATACCTATACCATCCAACTATCAAATTATACAGGACTACGCATGGCTTTTTAGGTTGAATTTAAGGACCTGAAATTGACAGACCGATATGCTACTACTTGGGCCTTAATATTTCTGAGCCAAACTGAACCACCCAGTTTTTCAGTCTTGCACCTTTGCCCAAGTCTCTTCAACACTCTCTTCCTTTCCACCTTCAAGGCCGATCAGAATACATTGTCTTAGCTATCCCATTTTGAATTTCCACTTCTACACCACAGACTCCCCATGGAAGATGTCCCTGCTTCCATCCCCTGCTGTGAAATGTCTTCCTTCTCTGATACATGAACTGTACAGAGAACATCGATTAAAAGTATATGAGATAGTGGAAATGAAAGCAAAAGGTGGGGCATAATTATGGTAAGTATATCCTGTAAATGTTATTCCTTTGGCTACGAAGACTAAACGTGGCCCTCAGCTTTTCCATAGTGAATGACAAAGGGGTGATGGTCAGCCACACGACTGACAGGCAGGCATCAGCAGACCCACTCATCGGAAGCAGCATACAAGAGGAGTCGGTAATGTCGCCACGTAGAACCCTAGAGTGTAAACTGTGGGTCGCAGGGCAATGGGTCTGGAACACAAGTCTTGGTGGGAAAATTTTGTTTTATGGGGCTTTTCTTTACAGAAGTCCTTGGTCAGGGCCAATGATACCACACTTAAGCACAGATCATAAAAGCCACTTACTTGGGGTAATTTGTAGGAGCACCTACCGTGTTCACAGATAGAAAGAATTAACATCATTAAAATGTCCAGGCTACCCAAAGCAATCTGTAGATTCAGTGCAATTCCTATCAAGGCTCTAATAACATATCTCACAGAACTAGAACACATATTTCTATGGAACCAGCAAAGGAAGCCATCAAGAAAATAAAAAGTCAACCCATGAAATGGGAGAACATATTCATGGATACATCTGATAAAGTGTTAACATCCAAAATTTATAAAGAACTTATAAAAATCAATACCAAAAATAAACAAACAAACCACAATGCAATTAAAACATGGGCAAGGGATTTGAGTAGATACTTCTCCAAAGAGGACACACAGATGGCCAATAGACATATGTAAAGATGTTCAACATCACTAATCATCAGAGAAATGCAAAGTAAAACGCACTGAAACATCACCTCACACTGGTTAGAATGGCTATCAATAAATCAACAAATAACACTGATGGTGAGGATATAGAGAAAGTGGAGCCCTTTTGCACTGTTGATGGGAATGCAAATTGGTTTAGCCATTGTGGAAAGCAATATGGACAGACCTCAAAAAATAAAAATGGAACTGCCCTTTGACCCAGCAATCCCACTTCTGAGAATATATCTGAAGGAACCCAAACCACTAATTCAAAAGAACATAAGTATCCCTATGTTCATTGCAGTGTTATTTATACCACCAAGACATGGAGGCAGTCCAAGCATCCATCAGTAGATGAGTGGATAAAACAACTACAGAACATTTACACAATGGAATACTACTCAGCTGTAATAAAAAAAAAAGAAGATTGCCCTTTGTGACGGCATGGATGGACCTGGAGAACATTATGCTAAATGAAATAAGCCAGTCAGAGAAAGACAAATACCATATGATCTCACTCATATGTGGAATCTAATGAACAAACTGAACTAACAAGCAAAACAGAGACAGGTTCCTAGATAGAGAGCAGGATGACAGCTATCAGGGAGAGGGTTAGGAAGTGGATGGGTCGTGCAAAAAAGAAAAAAGACTCACGGACATGGCCAACAGTTCAGTGATTGCAGGGGGAGGAGAGTATAAAGGGAATAAATGCCAATGGAAAATATAATTTTAAAAAAAGAAGGCTTTCAGGGACACACCTCGAGGCATCTCTGGATTAGTTCAGAAATGGGTTTCAGACCATCTCAAAAGAACTACATATCCTTCAAATGATGTTCCCTTAATATTGTTTGTCATCATTGGGTATCTCCTAGAAGTTGTGTGGTAACAAATATGAAGTTTTTGTCTCTAAAAGAAGTGGAGTTCATGTATTCTATGGAGTTCAACATTACATAAAATGCACACGATTAAACCAGTAGCCAACTGACCCCATCTTGAGAACACTGGCATGCCTAGGCAATTGAGCCGCTGGATGCAAATGACCCAGAGACGAGCTATTAACATTTGCATTCTGCCTGTCACCAGAGGACTGGTGTACTTTTGCCACCCTTGTCCCCACTTAGACCCCAGGACTTTCTAACAATTTTGAGGCCAAGGATCCCATTTTACTTATTGTTGTTTTTTCTCCAACAACCAGCATTGTGCTCGGCATGTTAACAGTATAACTGTGTTACACAGAGATGCTCCTGCTTCCTTTTTTCCATCAAAATCAATACAACTCTAACTAAATACTTGGAGCAGATAGGTGGTGGGCACACCCAAAATGGGGTTGCTGTCAAAGACTGGGTGTGCATCACATATGGCCTCCAAAATATCTCGTGAAGAAATTGCTAAAAAGAAGACAAATATAGAAACTGTTGAACCTTGTTTTTTTTCTGTTTTGAGTTATTTTGTCCAAGGAGTACTGAAGCAAAAGGTTAAAATCAAGAAAACAGATTAAAATCCTACTTAATGAATGTCTTACAGGTTGCTATGCAAGTACCTAGTATATGTTGAACTAAGACAAGCTTGCTGAGACATATTACCTAAGTAGTGTTTCTGCTTGCTCAGGAGTACTGTTTCAAACTAGAGCTTCCAGAAAGAAACGTTTAATCAGATTTCACTGCTGGTCATATCCTTGCATACTTGTACTTTCAGGAGTTACGCAGCCTTAATCCTCTTGAAATTTTAGATCATAATTCCAAGAGTTATTAGGTTGGAAAAAAGCTTCTGGGGAAATGATGCTATTCAAAAAAAATGTTTTATAGCAGAAATAATTGTTGGATTTCTTCTGACTCACAGATAATATTGGGGTCTAATTTCTAATGTAATGTGGGTATACTGCCATGAGTAGCTTTTGCTTCTAAGCAACAATACTCTCAAAACAAAAGGGAGGAAAGGATACATAAAGGTAATAAATGCAATGGTTTGTCAATAAATACAGAGGTTAAAGTTTCCTTGACCTTCCTTTTCTCTTCAGTTCATGCTACTCTTCTGTATTTCAGTGGCATTAGATACTTTCATATTTGCTACTTAAGGATCTATCAAGATCTTGAGTTCTATTAAGTCTCTGTGTCACTTCTTTCTGAAATCTCTAGTCTTAATGTATAAATTTCCTTTTAAAAACATATTGTTTACTGTTGAAGAATCATTCTTATTCCTAAAATTAAAATATTTGTTTATGCTTTCTAGTACCACTACAGATAAAGTTTAAAAATAGATTAAATGATCATGTACCTGAATCCACTCATCTAAGTGACCATATGAAATATCCTGGTTAATAAAGAATATACTATTCATTTTGTAAGAGTTTCTTTAAATCTAAAAAGATAAATTTATTTGAACAAATCTATGAAACATATTTAACTTTAATAAAGTGTTTCACCCCCGGATCATTTTATTGGAATAATCACTATTTATTGAGGTGTTTGGTTATTATAAAAAGGATAAAAAAGGACAAAATGCAGTAGAACTTTTTAAAAATCCAACCATACCTACTTCTGTAAATTTATGGATGTGATCATGCTTACAACAGGGAGATAATTTTATCTTTTTAAAAGTGACTAAAGGAACACTAGAACAGAAGAATTTAATGAGGGTTGTCAAAGGGTGAGTATACTAATGAGGAATGATTATCTATTGCCCATTAGACAGGATCCAGAATTTATTTTCAAAGTATTCTAAAAATCCTATTTCTGGAGCATTATGCTCAGTGACAGTGGGACTGACTGGAATTCCAATGAAGGCAAAGTCAGCCTAACACGTGGATTTCCTGAGTGTGATCAGCTCCGAAGCTGTAGGACCCCAACTCTACCACAGGAATTTTCTGAGTATATGCTGGATAAACTTGTTGCCAGTGTCACAGCATATTATCTAGCCATGTAGACTTCAGTTTAATGTGTTGAAAGTACCTCCAAATATTTCGTTTTACTTAATTTTTTTCTAATTAAAAATCAGAACCAAGAATTTAGTTATGCTTATATAGCAATCTATGTATATAGAAAATGCTAACATTAGAAAAAATGTATGGATTACTAATGCAATCTTTACCAAAATTCCAATGGCATTTCTTACAGAAAAAGAAAAAAATGATTCTAAAACCTGCATGGAACCACAAAAGATTCCAAATACCAGGACAATCCTGAGGAAAAAAGAACAAAGTAGAAGACATCATACTTCCTGGTTTCAAAAATACTACAAAACTATAATAATTAAAACAGTAAGGTTCTGGCATAAAAAACAGACACATAGACCAATGGAACAGAGTTGAGAATCCAGAAAAATACTTACATAATATGGTCAAATAAAACTTGACAAAGGAGTAAACTATACTCAACGCCTAAAGTTGGATCTCTTCACCAAACAGTGCTGTGAAAAGTGAATAACTACATGTGGAAGAATTAAATTGGACCCCTATTTTATACCAGCCACAGAAATTAACTCAAAGTAAACTAGAGATAAGCATAAGAGTGGAAGCATAATCTCTAGAAGAAAAGATAGAGGGGAAGCTCCTAAATGTATGAATCACTATATGGTTAGAGTTAAAAATTAACGTGCACTTTTTCTTAAAATTAAAGTACCATATTTTGCTGTGTACAATGCACACCCATATTTTTGGCCCAAACTTACAGGAAAGAAAATATTTTGTTTTAATTCAATTTTTAAATTTTATTTATATTTAGATACTTGTTTTTTTATATTCCGAAGAGTATTATTTTGCATATGAATATCATTATTGCTTTCTAGAGTTACACTTCTAACACATAAGCATAAATGAAAAAATTAAAAACATTTATATAGATATGGAATTAGTACTACCCATGTATAATGCACATCCTTATTTTTCCCTAAAAAACACTGGGGCCAAAAAGTGTACATTATACATGTCAAAATATGGTAATATATGCTCATTAAGAAAGGTAACTAATACATACGCCAAAAAGGCAAAACCAAATTTTAATCAACCATAACCCTGCAGTCTAGGTATATAGTCTTTTAGCACTTTTATGTATTTCCCCAGTACTTTTGTTCTATGCATTATACACACTTATGTGCTCATGTGTGCACATGCACATGTATATGTATTCCTCGCATGCTTACGATGGCCCCAGTTCTGCTTTCTGTGTCATTCAAACATCATTTTAAAATTAAATTAATATTTCATAATACATAGAAGCAACAATGTTTTAACTCAGAGCCCATTTTTTTAGTATATAAGTTGTTTTCAATTTTGTATTACTACAAACACATATGTAAAATACTAGGTAATTTCCAAAAGGCCCAAGGTCAACATTAACAGGTATTAATGTGCATTGTGTGAAATAAAGTTTACTCTGATGCAGTAACACAACTGATAGCACTGGTCACAGTGAATCAGAGGCCTCACCCCAACGTGATCTCATCAGTGTTAGTTCCTGTGGCATTTTAAATCTTTGTCCACTTGCTAAGCGAACTAAGATCTCACAATTGAATTACATTTCTTGAATTCTTATAAATCAAATATTTTGTTTATTCCTCATTTGATTTCTTCCTATTAACTGAATATTCAAATTATTTCTCTCTTCTCTGTTATTTTGTAAGCAGTTTAAATTGTATTTCAGTTTCATAACTTGAACATATGAAATAGCTAATCATCTGACATTTTCACCAAAGTGGAAATGTATATAGTTAAATCTAATATATTACAAATTATGTCTCTATTCTTCATTTGTTTGTCATCATTTAAGATACAAAAAAGCTTTTACATTTATGTGATCAAATCTAGCATAAATTTTTCTTTTGTGATTTGCCTCTGATATAATGCTTAAAAATAATTTCCAACCCTCCCCAACTTATATTAATATATACCAACCCTATATCTCAATATCTTTATAATTTTTTAAGAAGTTAAATCTTAATTCTCCTAGAATTTATACTGACAATAGTATAGAAACTTAACTTGTTTCAAAACACTCAGAAAATTGTCCTACAACCACTTCTTTCACACAGATTTGAAATTTCTGAAATTACACTTGTATAAAATAGCTTTCTCACATTAAGAGGGAATCAAATTCTCTAAGCCCTGGCTGGTGTAGCTCAGTGGATTGAGCATGGGCCTGTGAACCAGAGGATCGAGGTTCGAATCAGGGCACATGCCCAGGTTGCAGGCCAGGTCCCAGCAGGGGACACACGAAAGGCAACCATACATTGATATTTCTCTCCCTCTCTCCTTCCCTTTCCCTCTAAAGATAAATAAATAAAATGTTTTTAAAAATCCCCTAGGGTGTACTTAAAAAAATTGTCTAATTACAGGCCTAATATCATGTTTATAGTATATTACATACAAGATTTTTGAAAACTTCTCTACTAAAAGATGCATACATACATATACATATAATCTTAAAAAACATAAAAGTATCATAGTTCATAATAACTTTAAAGCAGTGATTTTCAACATTTTTCATCTCTAAGGTACTATTGTCTTGGTGTTGTCATTTATTTTTTTATTTGACAATCTAAGAGAAAAGAAGTCAGTGGCCCTGAATAGGCAAGTACTGCATGTTTTAAAAATTCTTGCAGCACGCTGGTTGAAAATCGCTGCTTTAAAAATTAGTAAATATTTATTACACTTTATGTGTAATTTTTATGATGAATCTCAGCAGTTCAACTTTACTAATTTACACAAAATGTATTTTCATTTACAGAATGTGACCACAGGCGAGACTTATTCCATTGAGAATACGTATAACCTAATTATGCAAAAAGTTTTATGGAGACACTTTGCATTCAAGGTTTTTTCTCAAATTAAATTATTATTGTTAGAACCGTTTTTTGTTGCTTAGTATTCTAAATAAAGATGCAAAATTAAACAATTGTTTGTTCACATACATTATTCTAAAGACTTGTGGTCAGCGGCTCATGCATAATTTTATTTAGAAGAAAAACTCCTCTTAATTATAATTGATGAATAAGAAAAACAATACTCAAGCAGTTGTGATTAAATTATTAAGACATTATTATCTGACTTTTACAAAATAATACAAGTCTAATTTTCCTATAGCTTTTGAATGATTCTCACTCATTATTCCTTATCAATCAAGAAGCTGAAAGTCAAAGGAATTCTGCCTAGACCATTATTTTCTGCCAGGCTTGTGTTTTAGGGCCGAATCAAGTGGATTAGCATTGGCTACTCAAGTAAGAAAATCTCGTTCCAAGACCAGTACAATGAAGCATCTCTACTTAATTGCATTATATTACTTAAGTTACATTTGGAAATGAACTCTGCAATTCAAATCATGCTAATAAAATTCCCCCAGTGAATATGTACACACATTGAAACACCCAGGAAAATAAGCTTCTCACTTTGTGCTAAACTATTCAGATGGATATTCGATATTTGTAGGTCGAGCCTGAAAGCAAGCATGACGAGGCATTTAAATAAATAGTTTTGAGTTAAAAAAAATAACAGTATAATGCCATTAGATTTAAACATTTCTTTAGCATGCTTTTCACAGTGCTCTTTTGCTTATAATATTTCATTAACTTGAGGAAACTAAGCTGAAGGTATATCAGAAAAAGGTGTCTATTCAAAAGATTGAGTGTAGCAATAAGAGATGATTTCCAATGGTTTATAAGGAAACATATGATCACATAATGAGTTAGTAATGAAGAAACAAGGTATTCAAATCAAAGACTGTACTTTCACGTATCAGTTCTACCATCTGTTCTAAAGAACTGTGGATTAAGGGATAGAGCACGCATGGTTAGTTCCCAGATATAAAGCATCACAATCCCTGTATCTTTATATATATCTGTATAACTGTGTAAATTGGTACCTTCTTTTTTTCTGCTTTTATTCATTTGTTTTGTTTTTGTTTTTTAATAACCAAGATTTTCATTTCAGAGGGCCATTGGATTTTCCATGGCCTTTTATCTACAGGTGGCAGACCTTTTTTAAAATCAGCTTCCATCATATTCAGTATTTTGTTTTGGTGGTATTTTGCCCCCTTCAACTGCCACCCACATTAAAATGTGAGCGTGTGCTACTCGGAGTTCTCATTAATGTTGCACAATTTAGATGATAGATTTGTCCACAAAGTGGCTCATTCTCAAAGGCCAGTGAACCCTGTCGAGATAAATGCCTTAAAAATTGTATATTACAGAGTAATCTTTAATTATAAAGAATTCACTCGACAATTTTCAACACATTGGGATTATTTTTTTCTTTTTCAAGCAATAAAAGAGTTTTGCTTTCTAGGTTTAAGGTGATAGAGGAAAAAAAAGTGATTTGGTTTGATAAACGGTTAAAGCAAAGAGCTTGCTTTTTTACAAGTAAAAGAGAAAGGCGACCAATAGGTATGTATTAAAAAACCACTTAGGATCACAAATTATTAACTGGCTAGCTGGCTATAAATGCAGTGACGTTTTAAAAGAATGTTATCACAAAAAGAGATAAGCAAAACAAAAATAACTGCCACCAATGTTATAAGTAACCAATATCCTCAATTTCCCTCGGCAAAATCTTAGATTTATAACACCTATGTGAAGCACTATTTTTGTTGTGTTGTTTTACTTCAAGGCAGTATAAAATCTGATATTCAACCAATTCCTTTTGTAGCATCTTCTTCATATATGCAAAGGGTGTTTTAACACAGTGATCAACTTCACTATGTACACAAACAAAATATTGATAATGTTACAGTTCTGAAAACATGTTGGCAACACTTGATAGCCTGTTAGACTTCTTAGAAAAAGAAGAGTGAAAAAAAATAAATGTTTATTTTAATATCTTATTATTCTTAATTTCTAGTGTGGGAAACTCTTTACAAACATCTCAAATTATTTTACCTAATTATGAAAGGTATCGATTTTATATATACTATTTATAACCATGTTTCTCCCTCATAAAACATAACACATTACTAAAGAAATAAAATTTGTCATAACTACTTGCTGTTTTATTGTAACACTTATTTATTAAGAACTCCATATTTATATTACATACAACTTAACAAGCGGAAGGAAAGCACGCACTGTACCAGGTACCCACCACACAGGGTACATCGCCACTCGCCCACCCGTGAGTGTGAAAGGCTCAGAACCAAATCTCCCTCCCCAGCTCAGCCCGTCTTCACTCCCGGGGACCAGCACTTCCTGGCTCTTTCGGTGGTGTTTTATTGGGTTATTTTTTTACTGTTTTACTGTCTATAGTGCATCTCTGAACAATATAATTATTTGCCTGAGATCATCCTGTATATATTCTTATGTCTTTGCTTTTTTCCACTTTTCCAATTAGATCACTACAATGTGTCCATTTTCATCACTTCATATTTTATTGAACGACTATCCTACATTTTCCATCTGGTTGATGGCAACTGCATGGTCTCCAAATTTGGACAGATACAAATATTTCTCCTGTGAACATTCTTGTCCACGTCTCCTGATACACATAGGCACATATTTCTATCAGAAGTATTATCTAGCACTGAGATGCTTGAGCAGGGCCATGAATTTTAGCTTCACTAGGTACTATGTTGGAAAGTGGTTGTTCCAATTAGTATCCCAATGAACACTCTGAATGTCACTGCTGCTCTCATGCTTGTCAGTGCTTTGACCTGCTCACCATTTTGTTTTCCAATTCTGAAGCATTCGCGGTGGGCTTTTATTAAGAGTTAACTTGTATTTCCTTAACTAATACTGAGGCTAAGCTCTTTTTCAATATGTTATATTTGGGCATTTTGGTATAATAATGGACATTTTGATTTCTTGTTTTTTATTGGATTGAGTTGATTTTTATATGGATTTGTAGGTTTACAAAATCTATTCTTGATATTGATACCACTTGTGTCAATGATATTTTGTGATTTTTTTCTATTACTCCATGTCTTATCTTTTCTCTCTTGTTATGGTGCTTCTTATAAACAAAGTAAAAGAAATTAATGTGGCCTCTAGTGTAAATGATGAACTCTGGGTGATAATGATGCATCAATCCTGAACTCAAAAAATGTATCACTAGGGTGGGAGGTAATACTAGGGGAGGGCGTGTGTGTGGAGAGCAGGTGGGTAGTATATGGGAAATCTCTACGTTTTGCTAGTGGTGCTATGAACCAAAAGTGGATCTGAATAATTGTCTACAAAAAAATAATGTAGAATATATGTGTTTTTGTTTCAAGAAATCCTTCTCTACTCCCAAGTCATAAAATGTTCTTAGATTCTCTCATATGAGAATATGGATGACCCTCTGATAGGAGATTTCCTTATCATTTTGCCTCTTACACCTAGTTTTTGACCAACTGAAGTTGATATTTTTGTGTGGTATGAGCTCGAGACTCAATTTGTTTTTTCAATTAATAATCAAATTTCCCAGTACCATGTATTTAAAAGACTGTTATTTCTACACTGCTTTTAAGTGTCATTCTTATTATAAATAAAATGTACACATATCCACGAGGTCACTGAGCTCTATGTTGTCTGTTATTTGTCTACTTGTCTACACCCACAGTAATGCCACTTTCTGGGAGCTTTATAATGCAGAAGGGCAAGCACTTCTACCCATACTTTCTTTTTTTTTCCAAGAGTATCTTGACTGTTCTTTGCTTTTTGCATTTCAGAATTTGTCACATCACACACACACACACACACACACACACACACACACTACTAGCTAAACAAATAACAAAGAAACAAACACAAAACAACCAGTTGGCATTTTGATAGTGATTACATTATACTTAATCAATTTGGGTATAAGTATTGGATCTTTCCATCATAAACATGATTTAGCTCATCATTTATTTCAGCCTTCAAAATATTTCTGAACAGTTTCATAATTTTCTGCACAGAAGCACTGCACATCTATTATCACTGTATATTAGATAAAAATAGATACCAATATACTGAAAAACACTTGATTTCAGTGCATTGTATTGTATGCATCAACCCTACTAAATGCTCTTATTGGCTCATATCATCTGCTAATAGTGATAACAGTTTCTTTTTCAATCCTAATAACTTTATTTATTTATCTCGTTTTACTCCACTGGCTGTTGCGATGTCACCTTTGTCGTTCCTGATAATAGTTATGTGCCCCTTTGTCACTTGCTCTCTTGCTCAGTCTCATCACAGGTATGGAAAACTCATTCATTATTTGCAACAATCAATCTTTCACTTTCTTTGTCTCCTTTTTCACTTCATTAATTTTGCATTTACTTTAATTAATGTCTTCCTTCTGTTATAAGTTTACTTTGTTGGTCTTTTTGAAATTAATTCTTGGCCTACTAATTTTCCTTTCTTTTTTCTAATACATTGATTTAAGACATAATTTTCCCAGGAAATACGTCTTACAGACATTATATCTTATCTGTAGAATGTTCACTTTTGTTTAGTGTAACATATTAACGTATTTACAATTTCTATGATGATCTTTTAACCTTGAAACTTTTCTACCTATATTTTTGTTATTCACTTGCAGCTTAGTTTCATTATGATTCCAAAACTTTGAAATGGTTGAGAACTAATTTATGACTTAGTGCACTACTCAGTTTTGTAACCAGTCCATGTATTCCTCCAAATAACGGGACTTTTGTAAAAGTATGCAAGGTTCTGTATATGTCTATCAGGTCATTTCTCAATCTTGTCTTTTAATTCTACTGACTTACTGATGTTTTCTGTCTATTTTACTCTCCCCATTGCTGAGAGAGATGAAATAATAACCACTGCTATTGTGGATTTCTTTATTTCACCTCACTATTATGTCAATGTTTCCTTAATAATTTTTAAATTTTGCTAGTAGGGGCATTTAAGTCTAAAATAACTTGATCTTCCCACTGAACTGAAATTTTAATAGTTTAAAAAGTAAGTATCTTCAGTAAATGATTTGGGCTTTAAAGTCAATTTTGTTTGACATTTGAGTCGCTACACCAGTGTTCCCATGGGAAGTACTGGCATGAGGTATGGTTGGCATAATAGTGGATTCTATTATAATTTCAGTTTTATACATGGGGAGCCAGTGGTCAAGGAGTGAACCCAACAACAGACAGGCATAAGGGACCCAGTTAAGAGCTGAAACAGTGTCTCCGACACCTGTGCTCCCTGACATTACACTTTCTTTACACGTTCCAAAGACTTAAAGTCAGCTTAGGTTCGGGGCAGGGTAGAGAGGAATGCTTTGCAGATTTTAGTATAAAATCTGCAAAGAATTTCTCACAGGTTTCGACCTAACTGTGATATTCTAAAGTAACAGAAGACTCTAAAAATACTTTTATAAAATTCTTAATCCAAAAATTCGCTATTATATCACATAAAAGTACTCAAATTTATCTAACCACTACTCTGTTGTTGGACAGTTTAGTTCAATCTCAAATTCTTCCCATTATAAATATATGAAATTAACATATTTCCATTAATAAGTTTTCATCTTCTTTAATTATTTCATTAAGTTGGTTTCTTAGAAATGAAATTGCCAGATGTTGTTAATGGGCCTTAATATCTGTTCTCTTGTTATTCCACTGTAATAATTCGCCCACATTTATATTCCAAAATAAAAGCTACATTTTCCAGACTCTTTTGCCCTGTGGCATGTTCATGTGACTGTGTTCTAGCCAAGGGAATGTAAATGGAAGGGGTATGGACACCTTTCAGAAGATGTCCTTAAAGGGAGAAAAGGTGATCTTCTGGAAATATTTTCTCTCTGTTATTGGAATATGAACATGTTTGCTGGCATGCCAATATTAGACATGCCACGGTAAAAGTCATGTGTTCAGAGTAACACGGCAAAAGATGAAGGATCTGAGTCCCTGATGCCTGTGGAACCAACCAACCAGCTCTGGGTGGCCAGTACAGACTTCACATCAAAGACACATAAAGTTCAATCTTTTACAAGTATTTGGATTACTTGCAATCAAATGTTCCCCAAAAGAATAGAGTAGAAATACTGCAGAGAATGCTTTGGAAACATTGAAGGCTCTTAACAGAGATAGCCAAATCACCTCCCGGAAAGCTGAACAAGTACAGTGTTATTCTTTTTCCAACATTACTGAAAGCACCCATCTCCCCACATTCTGGCTACAATCCTGTCATTCCAAAATGCCTTCTACTAGTTATACAGTGAGTGATAGTAACTTTTAACTAGATAGATAGTAACTGCATTCTGTCTGCTTTTTGTATCAGAATTACATTCCTCATTAATAATCTGTTCTTGTCTTATGTTTTAAATTAAATGTGAGAGTCTTCCTTATAATGACAGCTTTTTACATGTAATGTTTGTTCCATTTATTATAAGTGGCCCAGTTTGTTCTTTGCCTTTTACTTACACTGGTGGTTTTACTTGTAAAATTACAGAAGTTTCATATTTGCTATATTTATTTGTGACTCAATTCCACTTCTATTAGCATAAATTTCATTACTCACTATGCCTTCCTGCAGATTATATTTCATTTGTCTGTGACTACATGAAGTCTTATTTACAAATAAGACATTTTAACATTATGTAGATTGATAACAATTTATGAATCTAATTTTTTAAGTTAAAAAACCACTGTTGTCCTAAATGTTTTCACAAATAAATGTGTATCTTGAAGTTCTAGAAGCAGTCATAAGACTTTAAGAGTAGATTAGTGAACAAACGAGTTTTAGTTCACTTTGCAGAAAGACCACTGCTCCATTATTCTCTTCAGGCATTGAAAGAGCATGCCTTTCCCATGTTCCTAGGGACAAACGACTCCAAACAACAGGATCCCTCACCTCCAAACGTTCCTGCTGCCCCGCGTGACCATTAGTCAGTCATGGGATTATAAAAGGATTTTCAACTTGAGTCCGTGGTCAAACTTTCAGTTCCTGTTCCCAAGAGTATAACTTCTTTGAAAAAACAAACAAGCATTTCATACACAGATAGATACCCATACATTTTTCTGTCAAGGGAATTGGAATGTATCTGGCCTCTGCAAAATTGCGCTTTTGTGTGTGTGTGTATAAAAGCGTACCCTGGAATACTTAATAGCCTATGGAAATCGTTGTAAAATAAGTGACCTACCTGTTGTGACCCAAAATGTTTCTTTTGCAGCAACAACAAAAAAGCAGCAACAAAGGTTCTAAAATGTAGTTTTCAACAGAAATAAAAAGCTTTTTGCAACTTCAGGAAACAGTGTCTCTCATTAAGAAAATGAAAATAATGTTGCCATCCCCTTTCAGTTCACAGACATTACCTTTATAAGGAGATTCAGAATTGTATTTGCGTATCCAGTTGTCATCTGAATATAAAAATCTATGTGCTATAGTCTTATATGCATAAGTCATAAATTTTACTTATAAATTAAAAATAAGAGAAGGCATATAAACTTCCATTGGAGGAAGGAGCAAATGTAGTAATCAATTTTTCAAAGGTGTGTATTATGTTTTTGTGAATATACCTTTTCCCTGTCCAGTGCAGCGCCCAAATTCTCTGTTTAGCTTTCAGAATCTTGTAAACAGATGCAAACAGGAATCGTGTCATCAGCAAAAGGAATGCTAGAAAAAAGAAAGTTAGACCATGAATGGTGCATATTTCTGTCTTAGTATATCAGCATACAACTTTTAGAAGCAGAAGATATCTAAGCTTTTCAAAATAAATTTATATATAAATAAATATAATAAAGTCATCATTTATGGGAAAAAAGGCATTACTTTGATATTGTAATGCCACCAGAGTTCATCTAAAAATGCATAGGCATGTAAATTAGTTTTATGAAAGTATACAGATATATTAATCCCCTTTGAAGTTGTTCATTTTGTCTAATGTCCATGTAAACATCCACAGATACTTCAGGATGGAAAGATTTTTATTTCTGGAAATGATTTATGAGAGATCTTCAGGTGTCATCATAGGTCCCTTACTAGATTCCATTCAACTATATGACAGCAATGGTCAACTCGTAATTGTATAGCGGGAGTCCCCTAGCGAGCGACCTCCACATTCCCATTCCTTCCTCTAGGTATCTCTGTGATTGCCTGGCTCATCCCGAGAAACACTGCTTTTGACACTTTCACAGGTAACTAAAACTCTGGCTTTATTACCAGTTTCCCCAGGTGGACGGAAATGGCATCCGCTAATCAGCTGAAATTCCCAAGCCTCAGACTCCTGAAAGCAGGAAACCCGGTTTGGCGGCAGCCACAGCACCGGCTCCAGCTCGGTCTCTTTGCTATCAGCTCAGTTCATGGAGAACTGAGTAACGCTTCAGTGCTCATTCTATTACGCCACCAACTATTCGTTTTTGATCACCAGGTTTATGGTAGTTGAGATGCTTGATTACCATAGAGCTGTGATTTTTGATCTTTTTCATCTCATGGCACAAACGGATTACTAAAATTATGTGGCACATCAAGAAATATATTCTTGCCAATCTGACAAAAAATAGGTGTAATAATTTTGGCTCATGCACACCAGACAGCTATTGTTTGTCGGCTGTTGTCATTTTTTTAATTTGACAGTCTCAAGGAAGAGAGATCAGTGTCCCTGACTGAACAGTCAGGTACTGCGAATTTTAAAAATTCTTGCGGCACATCGTTTGCAAACCACTGCCATAGAGTATCCCTCTGGAGAACAACTGGTAGGAAGGAATTGTACTTCATTCCAACATCAGAACTCTTGACAACACGCACAGAAATCCAAAGGTCCCTACGTAGACAAGGCAAAGACAGCACATTATTTCATCTGTTCACTAATGACTCCATTACAGAATATCCAAAATGACAAAAGTTATTAAAAATTTTGAGCATCAGAACTTATGCTGCTGCAATAGAAGTTGTCTGCCAATTTAAAAAAGTACTTATTTTCATCAAAAATATTGCTTCAAAAATGCATCCCAAACTTTACTTTTTTTTCAGGCAAGTGAAATGTCACATCTGACTATCACAGAAGACTTTTCTCAAAAGTGAAACCAAGACACTGTGCCATAGCCTATATGCAGGCAACAGAAATAACAAAGGGGGTGATTGTACCCACAAGAGGAAGCCTGTATTTTTATATCTTAGTCATGGAACTCAAAAAACTTGAGTTAAAATATAAAATTCTAAAAAAAACATGTCTGACACCATAATCTTTATGTCAGGTCAAGTTTCCAGACAGTCAGATTTCAGTTGGCATATTTTTCCTCAACTATAACATATCAGCGTATCAGAAGATGAAATACATAATTAGAGTTTTAAAAAATTTCCTACCTATATTATAATTAGTTTTCTTTCCAGATATATAAGAAGAAAGACATAACAGCCATAGCAGCCTAAGAGAAAATTCATTGTAGGTGGCAGCAACATTAATTGGGTAAAATTGACTAGAATTATTATGAGTTCTCTGAACCTGAGTTTAATGACACAGAAGTAAAATGATATTTCTATCATCCTCTTATCACAGAAGAGGCTAAAACAATGATTTTTATGTGTTTATGGAGCAGGAAACAGCCTATTTTAAAACTTATGGTGACGGCCATTCTCACACCATCAGAGAAAACTTGCCTCAGAAAGGACAGAGTTGTCCCCACACCAGGATGGGCTTCCTGCAAGTTGGGAAAAAGATCTTTGTTCTTTATAACGAAATCTAAACTTGATTCATTCACATTAAATAATCTCCATAAACAACCCCTTAAATTAATAAAACTAAATAAATACACTCTGGTTTTCTAAAAATAAAATGTATTGGCTAACTTAAAAACCACCTTAAAAATCATTCTGGCAGCTCTTACCAACCCAGAAGAACCTGTTCTATCACATTTAGAGACACAGTAGTAATCCAGCTGAAATTTGTTTTGTGCTCCCTCATCAAGTGCAGGGAAAACAGGCAATAAACTGCCCCTTTAGCTGGGAGTCCTCTTCTCAGCTCCTTGAAGACCTCACATCACGGAGGCAGGGAGTTGAGGAAAAAGGGGTTAATCACGGCTACTCTTCCTCTGGAATTCCAACCTACTCTTGAAATCATTGCTTGTTTTTTCCCACTAGGGAATGTGCATCTAATAGTTCTAAAACCAATACCTTATAAATGACATTAAAAATATATTCATTTGACGGACTAATGTATCCTAGTGTCTGAACCCTATTTACACCCTCTTCTTTGAAAAGGGACGACAGACCCCTTTCTGCAGTAAGAGGTCATTCGGTCACTCCAGGGACCTGCTGCAGGACGCACTGCGGGGCTCAAGAGCAGCCCCAGGGAGAGAACTCCACCAGGGAGAGTTTGAGGCCAGTGCCTTGCACTGTGTTAGTCAGAGGGCCACGCAGGGAACTTCAAACAGCTTTGCCATGTTCTAAGTTGCATTTGCATCTGCTCCCTTATCTTTTTTCACATCTTACTTAAAATTTTGAGTGCATCAAACATTGCCCGATAACATTGAATAAAAAGAAACACACAGGACTTCCATTTAACAGTAAATTCTATAACAAGTGAAAAGACTTAAAAATCCTTAAAGGTAGAAATGTTCACTAAGATACCAAAGAGATATTAGCCACAGAAGCGTAAGGTGAGATCACACATTAAACCACAGACACAGGTGAACTCTGGGGAGACTGAGGGCATTTCACCTATCAGAGCCATGAGTGAAACAACCCAAAAAGATACAGTGATGATCTGTTAGTTTTTCACATATTAAGAAAATATGCTGATAAGGGTTTTAATTTACAGAATATTATTTAATCCAAAGGACACACATACTTACTTCAAAAGCCACTTTTATCACTTAGGAAGTATTATGCTTTGTCCAACAACATCACCAGGATCACCACCACCAACAACAGCAACTTCAGTTTACAATCGATTGGGAACTTTATTTTATAGATTAACTCTTCCTCTACCTTTAATATTTGTCAGATATCAAATATGGAGCCACCCTGTAAAATGCAAAGATACTTGCAAGGCAAAGGAAAAAAAGTATGGGCCCCGGCCGGTGTGGCTCAGTTTGTTGGAGGGTCATCCCATACACTAAAAGGTTGTGGGTTTGATTCCTGGTCAGGTCACATGCCCAGGCTGCAGGTTCAATCCCTGGTCATGGTGCACAGAAGGCAACCAATCAAAGTTTCTCAGTCACACTGAGAAATTGTCTCTCCCTCTCTTTCCCCTCCCCACTTCCTCTCTCTCTAAAAGGAATAAAAAATGTCCTTGGGTGAGGATCAAAAAAGAAAAAGAAAAAGCATGCTTAAAAAATCCAAAGAAAGCTAAAAATTAAAAGAAGACCTACTTCCCCGGAAAAAATATCATTTGACTTACTTTGTCTCAACAAGTACAAATCAAAATAGTCAGGAATAGTGAGTAGAAAAAGCAACTTTAAAATATACTCTTTGAGAGAATTTTAGCAACAGGTCAGCATGAGATTTCTTATTTAGTTTTACTGGCTGAAAATTCATAGAGTTGTCCATTTTCAAAAGAAAAAAGAAAAAAACTGTTATTCTTCATTCCATTTGCCAACCAGAGTCATTTATCCCCTATTAGATAAAGTATAATAGACTCTACCGAAAGGGTCGCTGGCCTTCCATTTAATGATATCGCCATCCCCAATCTGCATTTTCCCGGCAATGTCCCTCAACACAGAATAAATGGCTGATCTCTTCACAATAACAGCTGATTTCTATTTATTAAGCTAAAAAGGTCACCATTTTCTATGGCTGGGCTGCCCTGCACTATTGATAATTTTATGCATAAACAAATGGCAAATTTGTGCCACATAAATATGCATTAGCAATTACTTTTTCCTCGGGCAACGCTTACCGCATGCAAATGCCTACCTCGAAGGGCCTGGTAGCTTTTGTTTTAGCTCTTCAACAGGGAAACAAAAGAGCACAATAAACAATTTTAAAATTGCCAATCAATAAGCAATGCAAATGCAAAGGTAAATAGCCAGAAACTTGCTTAGAAACAGCAAAGAAAAAAGTGAGGTTGGGGAGGACAGTGGAGGTATTTTTTTTTAATATTGTTTCACTGCTTTCTCTTTCATAATGAAAAGGCTAAAGTACTCTTGACATAGAACAGCTAGTGAGGCTGGTGCTCAAGCAGATGCCAGATGGGAAAGTAGAAAATATACACATGTTGAGTAAACACACACACACACAAAGAGGGTATGGGAAAAACGGTGTTCCTTTGTAATTCCAATCATATCACCTACCAAATTAGAGACCTTGCAATTTCAGAGATTCAAATAATTTTGAAATTGGGAGGAGCTACAGAGACACACAACCAAATCTGAACTGCGCTGAACTTTGCTATGTTATTTTTCAATATCATCTTCCTCAGACAAAAGGAACATACATGATCAATAAGTGCAGTATTTTTAGGAACGTGGGGAAAAGGAGTAAATAAGGAGTAGACAATAAAAAATAAAAAGCATCTCAGGGAAACATCTCCACACCCAGATGTTTGGGATCAAAAACCCATTATCTCAGAGCAAGTCATGAATGGTAAGAGGGCAGAATCACAGAGAGATAAGAGGCTAATAAGGAAAGAGTCAGGGGAGTTAAGAAAACCTGGGGAAAAAAGTGTTGCTTAATTTGAACATGAAAACAAAAATAATTCAAGGAAAGTTGCTGTTTTTAATCAAAAATAAACTTTGATGAGAGATTTTTTAGTGCCATCTACAATATACCTTTCTAAAGGCTTTACACTTAGATCTATGACACTTGATCTATGTCATCACACACAGGCACAGGGAGGTTGGGGAACTCGATCAATTCCTTAAGGCTGTGCCGGATCTGGGCCTTGACCCAGTCTGAGGCCTCAGCTGCAAGCTTCGCTGCAACCGAACACTGCCATCCAAGTCCTTACAATCGAACCATTTCGACCCAAATGAAAATATCTCTTTCTTTGTCTTTGGATAAAGAAGTCACATTGTCTCTCTGACTCTACTGGGAAGCCTCTTCTTTGGGTCCAGCTCTAGTCTTTTTGCATTTCCTAAGAACTCTAAAACACCAATCCAAAAGAACCTATGCACCCCAATGTTCATAGCAGCACAAGTTACAATAGCCAAGAGCTGGAAGCAACCTAGGTGCCCATCAGTAAATGAATGGATCAAAAAATTATGGTATATTTACACAATGGAATTCTATGCAGCAGAAAGAAAGAAGGAGCTCCCACCCTTCTTGGATGGAACTGGAAAGCATTGTGCTGAGTGAAATAAGCCAGGTGGTGAAAGACAAATACCATATGATCTCACCTTTAACAGGAAGCTAAACAACAAAATAAACAAGCAAGCAGAATAAAAACAAAGACACTGAAATAGAGAACAAGGGGACAGTGACCAGAGGGGAGAGGGGAGGAAATTTCAGGGGGAAAAAGAGGAAGGATTTACAGGAACGAGTATAAAGGACACATGGACAACAACTAAGGGTGGTGGAAATGGGAGGGAGGTGGGGGGCACGGGGGGGGGGGGGCTGGGATGGAAGTAAAAGACCGAATACTGTAGTTGAAAAATAATTAAATTTAAAAAAAAGAAGTCACATCTACTCTAAAAATTTAAATCATCAGGCCCTATGCCAGTTTCTTTAACCAAGTTGTTACAATACTTTAGTTTCTGTAAAAATACACCAATATGAATTTGCATGTCAGCCCAAACAGGCATTCGTGCATGTGCACTGAGAACATGCATTGTCTTAGTGCAATCATTTGAGAACAAAAAACACATTTTTGATCCCCATCTTGATCTTACTATAATTAAAAGTTTTACTATTCCACAAAGGATTAGCAAGAAAGTACTAAGGATAAATAAAGTATGCTTGGCTTTAAACGTTAGTAGGCAAACCTGAATATCTAAAACCTGAGTGTAGCTCAGAGCCCTTCTGAGAGCCGAGATGGTCTGCGAGGGGACCTCTGAGAACCCTGATGTGGGTACGAAAGGTCAAACTCCTTTCAAGAAGGCCAAGAAACTTCTCTTGGCAATATTTCCCCAATAATATCAGTGTTGGGAAATTGGGGCTGTTGCCAGCACAAAAATCAGCTTTGTGTGAATAAGCGAAAGATGCGCCCTTAGGTGGGTCATTCAGAAAATGTGTTACCTGCACCAACATGCAGGATGGTGCTGAAAGAGACGTTATCGTTTTCTTATTTAGGAGAGGGTTATTTCTAGTACTAAGCTTTACCTTCTTTAGAGCTAAAGATTTTTGAGGTCCAAATGACCACTTATTAGTATAGATGAATTCCAAATATGATAGTAATACCTTATATGTTAATTCAAATAATTACATAGCTAGCATACTCCCATTTTGCTATGTTTTGTTTTAATTCTCGCTACTCATGGCTGAACATGTAAAAACCTAAGTATAGTGTTTTCTTATGATCAACTAAATGCAATAAGTGTATGCCAAACACCAATACTATGTAAGAAGCCAAAGTTTTAATTATCATCATTCCTTGCTCAACTCCTCACTGCCTATGCAAAGTAGGAATTTCAAACTGAAACTATGAATATTCCAACTGATCTGGAGTTTGTCCAGAATGTGTAAGTACTTGTATAGTCTACTGTGTAGAATGCATGTAATAGTCAAGTGATCACGTTGTATATGCTCAACCCCTTTTTCATAGCAACACAACAGGGTTTAGATACACGGTACCACTGAGGGGTTCGGAAAGTTATATATAGAGAGCAACAGAAATGTCTGGCTAGCACTTTGTGTGTACAGATGGCAGGAGAGGAGTCACTGCCTCATTTGTCCTGGCAGAGGGTCAGCCAGACTCTCTGGCCCCTGCAGATCAAGTTTCCCGGGCTTCTCTGGCATTTGGCTTCCAGGTGATTTCAATGGGGTGCAGGGGCAGGGAGGATTCAAGGTGCACTCATGTGCACACATGAATGCATGTGTGCCTGCCTGAGAGCGTGCTTGTACACCCAGGCACTCTCTCTCTCTCTCTCTCTGTCTGTCTCTCTCTCTCTCTCATATACTTTTTGAAACAAAAGAGACACCAGGAAAAACAAACCCCATCAAGACTCTCCAAAAGCATCAACATCTGCCAACCTTCTGCTCCTCTTTCTCTACTTTTCTGGGTGTCTCTGGTAGCAGTTCCATCTCTACCTGGCTCCCTCTCCTGCCAGACAGGTCGCCATTGTTCTAGCTTCCACCCAGTGACCCTAAAAACCTTGCCTCCTCCCTTTGGCTCTCAGCATATGGGTGGTAGTAACTTGCCGATGTTCCAGAATTCTAGGTTGCTGCTTTAAAATTTGTTATTGTCAATGTCTAAAAATTTTACAACAGTACACGCCCCCTTTTCAAATAATCTCAATGGCTTCTCTCTTCCTGCCTGTCCCTGAATATAAGTATGTGAGCACCATATAGAGTGCATATTTTTATTTTACTTTTTATCAACTATTGCAGAACCTTTATCCTCTATTCATAGCTTCCTTGACAAAAGCCAAGGTAACCTAAAGTATAGGATCCTTTCATTACTATGAATTCAAGCACGTTGGTCTAATATTTGCCATGTTATGTCCCTTTATATATAGTATTCATAATATATTCATGGACTAGATGATCTATTCTTATTCTGTCTCTCTTGTTGGTTGTTGATTGATGCCCTGTTATTTTATTTACTTTTCTTAATCTATGGGCTGTTGAAGGAGCACAGAGACCTACCTACCACTTCAAGAAATCACACCCCAGTGCCTGGTGTCACGGGAATCTGCGTGTCTGCTCCAAGGAGCTCAATCTGTAGTGAAAATATGTTTTCCCAGTGCTAAATGACAGGGACTAGTTAACCAAGTTTATGTCCTAGATAAGACATGTTTAACATGTAAGCATTTGTTTTTCATTAAAAAACATGACCTTTTGATGTCAGAAATGAACACTCACAAACACATACAAACACACCATAAAAATGACTTATGTTCGATAGCTCTTACAAAATTACATTTTGAAAAATTATGGGACTATGAATCAGCCATATAGATTAAATTTCCCGAAAGAGACATGTGCTTAATAATTAATGGGAAAGGATACAAATAGTATTTATGATTTTATCTTATCTAAAACACTTGAATAATTATGCAGCAATCATCATGCTAAATGAATACAGACTTATCAAATTTGAACTGTAATCTGTGAGGAATTCTAAAATATGAAAAGGTCTTAAAATTGAAATGATGGAGCTGAAACTTTAAGTTACTTTAATATGAAGTCTTTTTGCAAATATATCTAAATGAAAACATTTGCTTTAAGGGAAGTTCACAAGATTTTGTAATCTTTAATGTCAACAATCATAATGCAAGAAAAGAACCAGAGAGAGGTGGGGACAGCTGGGGTTTGAAGGGGGGAATGGTAGGGGGGCGTATATGCAGACAACTGTAGTTGAACAACAGTAACATAATTTTTTTAAAAGGAAAAAAAAGAAAAGAACCAGAGCCCCGGACAACATGGCTCAGTTGGTTGAGCACCACCTTGTAAGGCAAAGGGTTGTTGGTTCAATTCCCAGTCAGGGCACATGCCGGAATTGTGGGCCTGGGCCATGGTTGGAGCACATGCAAGAGGCAACCAATTGGTATTTCTCTCTCACATTGATATTTCTCTCCCTCCCATTCTCCCTTCATTCCCCTCTCTCTAAAAAATAACTAATTGACTAACTAAATAAAATCTTCATATATAATATATATTTTAAAGGAACCAGTGATGGCAGTGATAAAAGAAAATATAGTTCACAATTGCAGAGTGTTCAAATCAAAGTCAGATGAAACCTATGCCCAGTGTTAAGACACCATTTCAAACACTTTCCTGAACTGGTTTCTTACAGGTGGGAAATTGGGTAAGTATCAACACCCAGAAAAGGCCAAGCACAACTGTGCTAAATCAAGTCCAGTGAAGAAGCTAAGATACGTTCGTCTGATAAAAGGTCAAACTTAGGAGTAGGGGAGGGGGCGATCATTGAGTAGACTCAGATATTTTAAGAGTTGCAATTTACAAAAGTGTAGACTAGATATATTGTGTCTTGCTCCACATGAAAGAACAAGGTTTTGTTTTATTTTTGCTCGTGTTTTGATGGCAGGGTTATCAAAAGGGAGATTTCAGTGCACTGTGAAAATAACTTTCTTTTCTTGTCTTTTATTGTTGTTCAGTTATAGCGGTCCCCATTTCTGTCCATTACTTTCCCTCTTCCTACCCACTCCCCACCTTCCACCTTCAATGCCCCCCCCCTCGCACATTGTTGTCCATGGGTCCTTCATACATGGATTATCCAGCAATAGGATTGTTTGGAGCAAACCAAAGGATTTAAAGTTTAAGCAAGGCCTCTGAATTCAGACATACTGGACCATTTTCTGGCCTCACTACCTGCTACCAAGGGACATTGTATACACTCACATAACCAGTCTATGCCTCCGTTTTCTCATCTGCAAAATCTCCCAAATGCAGTCTCTATGGAGGAAAGGTAGGAGATCAAACAGAAACCGCAGGGTGACCTGTTGGAGGTCTGAGGGCAGGATTTCTGAATTGAATGGTATATTGGATCATCTAGCTGTTCAGATCCATTCTAATCTGAGACTAAATTATTCTATTTCTTAAAGTTGAGGCATATATTTTCATATAATTTAAGGCAAGGAGAGCTAGCACTAAATATTTAAAAAGGAGAAAAATTTGCAGCAGTTCTGCATTATTAAAATCATTTTAGCATCACATAGGGAAAAGATATTTATTTTTTAGAACAAAGCTATTAAGTAAAACGCAAAGTGTTTTTTGTTAATAAAAGATACATAACATCATAAAGCCAGATATGTAATTACTTAAATCAGCAATATCCACTTTTTTCAATTGATTTTAGAGAGAGAAAGGAGAGAGAGACAGAAAGAGAGAAACACTGATCTATTATTCCACTTATTTAGGCATTCATTGGTTGATTCTTGTATGTGCTCTAATCAGGGATTGAACTCACAACCTTTGCATATTGGGACAATGCTTTAAACAACTGAGCTACCTGGCCATAGCCATCAATTTTTTTAAATTTACAATATCAACTTTATTTTTTGTCCTTTTTGAAGTCTCTAGTTACACAATCAATAGATACCCTTGGATACCAAGGAAACATGAACTAAATCCTTCTGCTTTTTGAACACTGATGCTGCTTCCTTGTGCTGTGAGCCAAGCCCCCCCCCCCCCCCGCCCCAGTAGCACCTCTGCCCCAGCCACACAGCACGTGGCAGCGGGAGCCGGGGAGAGTGTGCTAAGCAGGGCTACAGAGCATCTTCTGAAGAAGTGACTCTCAAGTCCTTTTGTGATGCCCTGGAGGTTCCCCTGGTGACTTTGAGGAATACTCTAAAGTTTTCAAGGACTTCTTACAACAAAACCATTTTACTTTTTCTCATTTTAACAATTATAAAGCTCTTTAGAGTTTTCAAAGTATTTTCACTTAGCAACTCTCTGATTTGATTTACACAGCAGTTCTCAAAGGCAGGTATGACAGGGAATGAACCCGTTCCTGCAAATTAAAAAAAAAAAAAGAACTCTGGAAAATTATGACTTGACCCCAAATGGCAAGACCACAAAGCAGTAGAAAAAAGGCAAGACCCAAGTCCAGTCTTCTTTCCTGCCCACATGCTCTGACGCCGATCACACACACTACACTACAAACTGACAGCGAGGTCATTTTCAAGTCCCTCAAACTATAAAAGCATTCATTCACTGAGGGAATTAGGAATGTTTATCAGGATTATGCTGCACTCTCTATTTACTTTCTCATTCATGGATAGCATGTTCCAAACGTTCCCACTTTTAAAAACAGGAAGAGCAGAGTGGTTCTCAAGGGAGGGCGACTTTGCCCCCATGGGACATTTGGCGATATCGACAGACACTTTGTATTGTGACTGGGGTTTGGGAAAGGGGAGGATAACAATACTGGCATCTAGAGGGCAGAGGCCAAGGATGTTTCTAAACATCCCCACAACAAAGAATTATCCGGTCCAAAATGGAAATAGTGCGGAGGTTGAAAACCCTGGATTAGCAGTATTTTTATTTAAGCCATCTGTTTTTCTTTTATTTTTGTTACATAATCACAATAATGCTTTCAGAATGTAACATTTGCTGGGTGCTAATGACTGGTTTGGCATAAGGTTATCAGCTTTTGGGTAGTCGCTAATTCCACAAATGACCTATGCTTTAATCTTGACTGCTTGACAATACATTGAACAGTGGTTCCAGTGACAGAGGTCACCACTGCTCAGACAAATGGATCATAAAACAATTTACCAGGGTGTGTATAACACTTTGCTTATAAGAATGTTGAAAATAAGGCAACGCAAGTGGGGAAAGTCAGAAGTATACCTTTTGATAATAAGAAAAGAAAAATAAAAACGTGAGTTAAGGAAATAACCTCGGACTTCAGTGTTATATATGGCTTACATCAGAACTGCATAACAATGTACATCCAATCTTAAAAATGATTTTATATTTTTATGCACTAAATCATTTCAGTAAGCATTATAATAATTAGCAATATCCTTTTCAAAGAGAAAGCCCTCCCTCTCTGCCCTCACCCTGTTAACAATTTTCACTGAAGCCAGGGCTCTCGGCTCTGTCTCCCATGCACGGGGACCAGGGAGCCATCCCTGAACTGAGTTCCAGTTTTATTATGAGCCACATAAAAGCCCTGATTCTGGGACAGCAAGTTGCCTCCGTCATAAAGATGCCTCATGGATTTTTTGCTTCCTTGTCGTTTGCCCTTTGGTGTCCTCAGATATGTTGGCACCTGAGTAATACATTAGAGATTTAGAGACAAACTTTTAGTTCACATATCCCTTTAAGAATCTGAGGAACGCTCCAAACCCACTCTACAGAAAAGAAAGTTCCCATGTTGACAGACCCTTTTGTGTGGGTTTCATGTTTCTGTAATTCCTGTGAGTGAAGGCACCAACTGCCTCTCTTTAGGACCACTCTTTCTAGCACATTTGGGTAGAGAAAGCCAAAGAAGACAGAGATAGTGTCTCCCCCCAGAGCAAAAGGCAGGTTTGTTTACCATCCAGCATAACAAGGATAACGTCTCACTTAGTAAAAAAGGTTAGTCATGCTTTATTGCTTAGTATAGAAGAGTTGGGTTCCCTAAGACCGTTTTCTCTCCCTGAAGTGTAGGCATCGCCAGGCTCTCTTCAATGCACCATGTGGGAACTGGGGCTGAGGGAATGGTACGAATGCTATTACTCTGGCTACTACTATTGCTGTGAGTGATAAATTCTCATTTGTCTTTGATCCAGGATTCTAGGGACTTCTACCAGCATCCATGGAATAGTGACAGGCTGATGAATGCATACAAACAACACTAACATTAACATTTTAACAGATGGCCATTTTTGTCCCCATACACAAATTCAGAAGGTTAAAGGTATTAATATTTATTTCTTAGTGAATAGAGTGGAATGACCATAGACTTGAATATCTGAACAAAAAATACTATGTTAAGTTTATTTCAACAAAAATTCATTTAGCTAATAATAATAATAATAATAGTTATAGTAATAGCATTGATTGAGTGCTTTCTATATGCCAGGCACTCTATTGGAAGCTGAACAGGTATTATTTCAGTTTATTCTGACAATAGCACTAATGAAGCAGCCCTTATTATCATGATTCCACAGGGGAAAACAGAGACCTATGTGAATTAAGTAACTTAGTCAATGCTACATAATTGTCAATGTTGGAGCCAAGACCCAAGTTCAGAGTTGGGATGTGACTCAGCGTATGTTCTTATCACCTTTCTTTTCTGCTGCCCCCTGTGAGCGACACACTGGTGCAACGATGGTGTGGCCCCTGTCCCTGAGAGGCTCGTGCTCTAAAGAGAGAGGAAGACACTGCTAGACAACTTCAGCGGCACGCTATGAGGGCTTCGATGCAGTAGGCACAAAAATGGACACAGCATCCCCTTCGGGAAGCAATGGCTTCCCAAACTGAAGGATGGCTGAGATGAATCTTGAAGGATGATTAGGAGTAGACTAGGTAAAGAAGTAAGGGTGGTGCATTTTCTGATTTTACACATGAAGAAACGAAGGCTCAGAGACACAAGGCTACATAGCTGCTTTAAACAAAAAAAGGTTGTAGTTTTGGTTGCTCAACTTCTCCTATTCCTTGCTGCCCTCAAAAATGATTCCTCATTTTTATCAGGCAATAGGCAATGCTCAGAATTTTCTAGTGTTTATATAGTCGGTATTTCTCTTATATTGTTTTTTAAATGATTAGCTATTAGACATTCAAGGAAATAATACAGGAGGATACAATGTCATAAGAGTATCTCTCTGCTAAGATGGGCATAGCACACAGTATGCAAAGAGTTAACAAATCACTGGAAATTTAAATGTCATTTTCTGTTAGATTTTATTGAAGGACTTATCATGATTATAGACAAAGTTCCAACAAGGTCAACATCAATGTTTCAAAGGCATGAGCAGGTAAGCTAAAGAGAGATCAAGTAAATTGTTTAAATGTTACAGCATAGGTGGCTCTCACGAATGTTTCTGCAACAGTCTAACTTCCATTAACATAGTTAGAAACTCTCTGATATGAAGAAAATTACTATAACTTCATATATTACTCTAAGGAGATATTGCTGTAGAATAGAAATGAAGAGATGTAGATAAATCTGCTAATGTGCATCTTATTCACATAAAGTGCTCATAAAGGAACAGAAAACAAAAGCAAAAACATCCAAGGAAATCATGCCTAGTAAAAAGACTCGAGTCCAGCTGCAACACTTCTGAATGCATGAGTACGTTCATACCGGTTTCACAGAGAGTCAGTATGGTTTGGTAGGCAGTACGCAAATTTGGGAAGTGAGGTACCAAAGAGTATATTTATCAAGCAGCAAAATATTATCGCAATACTCCTAGGTGGCCAGACTGATTTTTTTTAGGACAAAAGTATCGTCACTACCACATGTTGTATTTAGTGTCGCTACATAAAAGACACTTCAATGGTTGCCAGGAAAAATGGAGATGAATATGCTATGCATATGTCCTATAGTTGCCAGTGGAGGAATAGGTCACAGTAATACAGAGCTAAATAAAATAGCTGCCGTAATTCACCCAACAAATATTTGGTGAGGACCTGTCTGAGCAATTCACAATGGTAGGCTGACAACTAAAGAAATCTAAGTGAGGTGTAAGTGAAGACTGGAGCTATGGGTAGGAAAAGGTGCTAAAGGCTTCTGGCCTTTCAAGTTCAATGATTTACAGTTCTTACCTGAGCCAGAAGTGAGCAATGGGGACAGGATACCAAGATCAACGACAGCCTAAGATCAGAACCACATTAATATCATCAACAATATTCAATCAAATCAAATTGAGGGATTATTTAGGGGTTAAAAAAACATTGAATATTGTTCAGCAGAATTTGACTAAAAAGGAAAGAATACTTGAGGTTTAACTACTCAAGTATAAACAAAGTTGTATAATAAAATTTTGACTGGGATTAAAAAAAAATACTTAGAATCAACCCTGGCTGGTGCAGCTCAGTGGATTGAGCGCCTGCCTGTGAACCAAAGAGTCACTGGTTAGATTCCCAGTCAGGGCACATGCCTGGGTTGGGGAGCCAGGTCACCAGTAGGGGGCGTGTGAAAGACAACCACACACTGATGCTTCTCTCCCTCTTTCTCCCTCCCTTCCCCTCTGTCTAAAAATAAATCAGTAAAATCTTTTAAAAAAACACACACACACAAAAGCTTAGAATCAAACTTAGGACAGTCTGTCAACTTAAACCAATCCATAGTTATGTGGCAAATGTTTTTCAGTATTTAAAGAAGATCTGCAGATATTGTCCATTACCACAGTGTTAAACCAACAAAAGGGTCATTAGACATGAGGCATTTTGCAACTGTCGCAGAGCATGTCCTTATCAGAGGAGGATACCAGTGTTGTGAGACCTGAAGCCTACATACTTTGGAGTCTGGTCTTTAAAGGGATATAAAAGTATGACCTTTTCATATCAACCATAATTTCACCGAGGAAATTTTATGTATAGAATGGAAATTCACAGAGAGGGTTTCATAGACACACTTAGAGATACAAGAGAAAGATGATTTAATCTTTCCAAAGGTATAGCTGATAGAATTTTGTTGTTATCCTTGGTGTTACTGATAGTTGTAAAAAAGATTCTTTCATTACGACTTATTTTTTGGTAAGGTCATGTACAATTTTCAGACTGTATCAAATTTGAGAAAATCTTAATCAAGTTTCTTATGTCTCATAAGACTTGAAAACCTTAACCACAGACTAGCTTCTGACTTGTAGACCCTGAGAAAGAAGACACCTACTAAGAAGGGCTCCTGATGGCTACTGGGCTCAAATTTAGAAAACAGGTTCACAAGACATAATAGTCATGTCTACACAGGGACCTCCCACAAAAACTGCCCTTCTGAGGGCCTGCACTGGGCCACCTGCCTCCACACCGAGCTGCCTGCCTGCACTGGGTTTCTGCCATCTGAGCCGGCCGGTACAGGGCAGCTCCTGCCCTCCTATTTCAACCACTAGGACTGAGGCCTTTCCCATCCAACTGGAGCTGCACAGCTATATCCTCATCCGCTTCGACTAAGACATATGACTACGTTATCACATTACTAGGATTCCACCGGGGCCATGGAATGGACTTCAGCTTCACTCACTTCAAGGTAAACCACCCTCTGGAACTACTCAAAGATTTTTAGTTTTGATGACCTTAACCTTTAGGTGGTTGCACTGGCCATCAGTTAAATCACTCACTATAAATATTACATCCTATGAATCTATTATAATAATCCTTTTAGAACTTACAAGGCTATGGCTGCACCTACAAAAGGAATACTCAGCATGATGTACGAATACCTCTTTCCACAACCTCAGAGATAGAAGAAGGGTATGGTCATACCAAGGACTTCTAAGTGGCAAAAACAAAATAAAAACAATTAAGAACAAGAAAATTAGGGGAGAGGGAGTCATGGATTATGTCATTTAGAGACATACATGAATATTCCAGAAGGTGCACATTTGGATACCAACATCAGCATGATGAACTATGATGCTTGACTGATTTTCCACTTTCGTCCTATATTTTTTAAGCCAGGGGAGTATTCCCATGACCCTGCTGACACAGAAGACTGAAAATTAAATCACACATTTCTACTTTACTATTAAAACCGGGGTGTTTAAGCATGTCTCCTCCCCAAATGGAGTAAATTATCAAATCTAGTTTATCTCTCTTGATCATCCTATACTGTGTCTAGTGAAATAAATCACCATGACACAAACATAAATAGTAAAATACTAGAACAGCTGCATTAAAGAGTAAAATGCCATTTTTAATATTATACTGACAACCTTAGATCCTGCAAAAACTAAGGTTTAGCACTGGCTTATGTAAAAGCATCAGAAAGACATGCGTTTGTAACTATAGATTCAAAATGCTAAACAGAAGTCCGATATAAGGGCCCCATAGAATTTGATCCCATGTATCCATCTGTTAACCTTTGTGTAAATAATGCTTATTCAACCAGTGCTGGGACCTCTTCTAGGACAGGCCCAGACACTTTTGTTACATCGGCTATTTCCTCTGCTTACAGCTGCCTCATCGGTAACTCATGGGATTTTCTTCCTAAACACTCAGAAAGAGCATCCTGAGGAAAAAGCACTAGGAAAAAAGCCATTTCTCTATTTCTCCTCCTTCTACTTGATTTCTGCCTCAGTAACTACTATTAACATCCAGTGTAGTTCACTCTTCCTGGAAACATAGAAATGCTTCAAGAAAGCCCTTTGGTTCCTCATTTCTGCCTCTTGACCCCAAGGGGACTATTTCATTAGCCAAAGTGAACACCGTCTAGCCCGTGCTCACACTCCAAGAAGCAGAGTTCCTCTCACACTCTCCACCTCTCACAGGTGGCCCACGAAATGTAGTCACCCAAATGCACAGAATCCAAGAATTTTAAACAGTGTACATTGTTGTCACCTCTAAAAACATCTCCAAGAGGAAAACAACACTACACTTGTTTAAGCCGTATCTGCAGATGTTTTCAGTGACTGCCTCTCACTGAAGGCAACCAAGTTCCCATGAAAATAAAGTGAACTTGCTGCACACAAAGTAGCTCTGACCCAACAGAGAGATGAAGCAGGTGAAGGTCAAGTTTGGGAAATCTAATCCATACACACTGAGGGGTCCATTGCTGTTGGGCTTGCAACTGGCCCATGACTGCATTTTCTATGTTCTTTCCTGTTCAAAAAACTCATCAGGTATAAGATATGGAATTCCAAGTTTGCAGGATTTTACAGTTAGTAATGATAAATCTCCTCCAAACTTTTAGCACAAATAGATCTAATCACATATGCATATGCATTTATACATATGGATGCATGGAATTATAAATGGTAGGAATTATATTTCACATACACGTTTGAAGTTTCTTTTATTGGCAGCAAATATTGTCCTTAGCTAATTACTCTCTTTATTGCTGGAGGACATTATTACTCTCTTCTACAACAAGCTAACACTTTCCCTCCAATTCCCTCTTGCTTCAGCACACCTATCAGTTCAAAAATCTTTATTGCAACATAGAAAATTGAGCGGGGGAACAATGCGTATACTGGCTGTTTCAGACACAGACAGATAAAAATACTTTAATCCTGAAATTCAAAACTGCATGCATGGTATATCAAGCCTGGGGAATTTGAAGGGAATTGCGTGAACACACAAATCCTTGCTCTGCATCATTTGTGCTCACTACTGGATGTTTTGCTCCATGAAACTCACACTGTTTGTACATGCTACTTTTCATTTGGTGCATTTAATATGCTGCCTTTAGACTATGTGAATCAGGACTTGCGCTTGCATGTGATGATATCAAGCAGACTCATTTTGTTAATGAACATTAACTACAAACCTCCTTTTACCCAGTGTATAATTGTGGGATACTTCGCTTCTTTGAAATCTGAGCCACTCGTAAAAAGAATAAAGGAAAATTAAACCTGAGGAATAACATATCCTAAGATGGTGCTGGAAAACTTCATAATATCTTTTACTAGAACACCAAGCAAAAATTCATCTGAGACTCTCTCACACGACGTTTCGCTTCTGAATTAGCAGAAGTATCTTTTTATAAGCTGACTTTATTTTTTAAGACATAATCACCAAAACTCACCTGCCTCATTTTTCCCCATGAATTTTTCAGCAGCAATAATAAGTTCATGTGAAAAGTAATTCTGTTATCACATTATTGTGAGGCTGCCTCACTGACATGTAAGGGAAGCCACAAACATTGAAGACTCTTTTACAGTGAATCCACGATGCCCTTTTGCCAGGGCCCCTCTTCAAAGCTTTGTGTCCTCGGTCAGGACAAGGGAATTCTGAATAGACATCACTGCTGTTTACAGCGATGAGGTCCTAGACCTGGACTTTTGATGCGAATTTCTCCCTTCACCTTTGACACAATTGTCTGCTATAAGCATGACCTGGAGATGTAAGTATAATGTCAAACTTATGAATAAGTAAGGAAAATATCTTCTGAAGAGCAGAAAAGCAACCACTGTGGCATCCTCATTGTGATTTTTGATATGCAGCTTTCTGACGGTAGGAACCATGTGAAAATGGGGGGACAGTAAGAGCAATAGGAACTCTATCACCAAGGCAACCCCCATGTTCTCTAGATTTCTTCCCTAAGGCATTACCACTTCCCAGTTCTAAAAGGTAAATCTGTACAAATCAGATGCTGTGACCAGAAAGAGTACTTTGAAAAAAAAACCACTAAACCTGTTTATTTCTTAGACAGTCTAATTTCTCCCACCTGGACACCCACACCTGCACACAGGCCTACAGAGACAGACGGGGACACACACATGACATGGCCGGCTCTTTGTGCTAACCAACTCATCACGTGAACTGCCGGGCAGTTACCTGAATTAATGAGTTTTAAAAATATTTCACAATCACAGCCACAAAGGTGGTTATACAAAGTAGTTTATAGTTTTAACTTAAATGAAACTAAAATATAGATTCTTTCTTATTCATATGCTCAAGTCTCTTCCTTGTAATTACAATTGTAGCTCCAACCTATAATTCGGCCAAAGTTTTGAATGGTGGCGACCAGTGGCTTATTACAAGGAGGCTAATCTAACATGATGTCCATTTCAGAGGACAGCATTTATGGTTTTGCAATGACTGGGTCTTTCTGGGCAAAATAATCAGTGCTGAGCTTGCTCTGTCGCAGCTTCCCTGTTCTCAAAAGGCTTTTTGCTTTCTTTCCAATAAAACAAGCTGTTCTCTCCTTTATCCACTTATCACCAGCTAAAAAGCAGCCCAAGACTGCCGCATGGGTATCTGAAAAAGGGATTTCATTAACTATTACAAGTGACCCACAGGCTAAATCCATTAGCCAAAACAGGTAAAATCACTACACTCTCCCTTAAATATTGCTAAAGCTACAGAATTGCTTTAAATAATGAACAGATCCATCATAGCAGGCAAATGACTCAACAAGCCAAGAAGGTATTAATCCCTTTTAAGACCTTTCTTTTATATGCTCACTGCATCCCCAGTGCTTCAGGTCAGGGAAGAACTTCAGAAACTGCGCACTGAGGAAACATCGTGCCTGTGGGGCTGGAACTGTGCGTGACCGACTGCTCAGAACGTTTTCCCAAGTGAAGAACCGCACCAGGGCGTAAGCAGTGTGTTCCAGCTGCTCGCTCATTACCGGCAGTCTGCTGGGTGGGGGAACAGCACTGCTTCTGGGAGCAGCACAGAGGCGCTCCACAGCCAGCCTCTACTGCCCCCTCCCCTGTCTGCTCTACTTGCTTCCACTTCTCACCTCCACAGGGACTTTGGATGACAGATTTGAATGTACGTGCCTGTTGACTGTCAATGAAAAGTCATTAAACCCCCCCTCAACAAACAGTACTGCTACTTGCAAAATACTTTTTCTACAGTGCAATTATTAAGTTAAAAGAAATGGATTTGCAAAGATCTTGCAAAATACTATCAAAGGTCTGTCCCATTTTAACTCTATTAAAATGTGTATGCTCTCCCGATAGTGAAGAAAGTGATATCTTTACTCCATGCAAGTGAGAAGTAAAAAATCGACATGTAGAAATTTTGTATTCAAATGCTCTATAGTTGCACTCACAGTAGTAATGTTGACAATATTAGGAGAGCAGTCACCATATGTTACACACTATTGCAAGTATTCAACATATACTTTTTTCATATAAAGCTCGGAAAAATCCTATGAGGGAAGTACTTTGATTCACCCACACTTTATCACCCCACTCAAAGAGCTACGATGTCAACGACTGTGTTTCTGGGGAGTCTTAGCCTCTTGCGCTACTTGCAATATTTTCTTCCCACTGGTCCTGGACTAAATCACCTTTCAATGATTGTCCTGTGCAGTTTTGATATTCCTCTATGTAGTTTTCAACTCCTCTATGATATGACGGAGTATTTAGTAACTTACAAAATGTTTCGTATTTGAGGTTAAACCCCTAACTTCAGAAGCAGTATAAGTGGAAAAAATAGACCTAAGTCTGAAAGGAGAAAAGTTTATACAAAGTTCTTGGTGTGCAGACAGGTGAGGATCTCATACATTAAGTATTTTTCCTTTTTAACTGCTAGTGCTTATATCTGGGGCTATTATAAAGATTATAGTCTCCAAGAGTATAGGAGTTTACATTTTACAACTTATTGTCTATTGTTTACAAGATTTAAAATTTTCTGCAGAGCATCTTCCAATCTCCAGAGAAAAGAGTCCACACAAATACAGAATAAACGAATATTAGACAGTTTATGTGGTAGCACTTTCAATTGTCCTGATATGCTTTCCCTCTGGATTGCAGACATGAATTCACTTAATAAGTAAATTTTGGAAAGGAAAAAAACCCCTAAATTATCCCTAGTGAATCTCACTGTTTCCTACCATGTCAACTAAGCGCTCCCAAAGTACTATATCAATCAAAAGTTTATTTTCAGTGACAACGATTTATGTCCTCTGATTTTATAGTTAGCAATATTGTCTATCCCTGATATTAGGAACCCTTATCCTGAGTGCCACATGGAATTTAATTTGCTAAGGCTGAAGAGGACATAACAACCCTTCATTTTCCCAAGACCATCTCAAAAGTAGATAAAATTCTGGAGGCATTTTCCTAAAGGAATAAGCGCATACAAACTTTTCCTGACAAACTTTAAATGAAGAAGAAACAACACTGGAATTTAGAGAATATCCCAAAACCAAATAAACCACTGCTGTCTTCCATTTAAAACTTATTTTAAAATAACTTTTCGAAAGCCATAATACTGTATCTTTAAAGATTAACAAAAAACTGAGACTGAAATCCTGCCAGTGGTAATTTCTGGGTTCAGAAAATTAGAAAACCATGCCAGAACAAGGGAAAAAACCTGAAGAAAGATGAAAGGACAACTCTACAAACACAAATTAAAGTATACTGCAATGCAGATATATCTGCATTAACTATACATGTTAGCTACAGGAAGCCTTAAAAATGGTGTTAAATGCACCATCTGGAATCTTGTAAAATGAACTTTTACCTGATGGTTAGTGGCAATTTATTACTAAACACAAGAGAGATGTGTGAGCTATTTTGGACTCAAATAGGACATTACCCTTGCAACAAAAGTAAGCAACGTATCCACTGAGCAGTGAAACAGACCACTGAAATTGTGGTAAAGAGCCTGTATCATAATGGCTTTCAGTCTGTGGACCAAGAGTCTTCTTACTCCTTCTGTTAATCTCTCCTCACAACTTCTTTCTTCCAGGAAGACATCCAGTAATTGTTCTTCCAAAATTATAACCTCTATTCAGCTTTCATACTTTGCATCTTAAAAAACAGGCAATCTACTGCCTATTCAGAGAACCCTCCATCCCTGGGTAACTGATAGTCTACAGGTCACAAGCTGTAAGAACCCAACTTTAGAATTTTAATGCTGGGGAAATCAGGCACATTTTTAAATTTTCTCTTTGTCATACCATCTTGTCTCTGTGTATATTTTATATATGTATAAAGGAAGTGAAATTTGCAAAGAATGTTCCTCTTCCACCACTACAAGTGTAAGGAAACTGCAGGGTCTCCAGACCCTGTGCCCTCACCTATGGTTGTCTCAGAACGTCCAGCCGACAGCCAACAGCTGCCCTCATCCTCTGCCACAGGGAAGACCCAGGCACAAGAAAACCGCAAGCTCTGCTTCCCTATTTGCCCCAACTGAATACGGGAAGTCACTGTTTATCCTGACATGGAATGTCAATACTAGCTATTGAGAAAAAAAGTATTCCACTTCTCCTGGCAATTTAATGCTCTGAGACCTATTCCACTTTGAACCGAAGTGCCATGACAGCTGTCTCAAAATGTCACCCCAAAAGCCTTGTCTTATGTGTCTAGATTATTCATGGAAAGTACCCATCTCAGTGAATATATCTTATGATAACTATACACATATGATAAATTGTGTGAATATATCTAATGATATATTATGATAACCATGAATTATGTACATTCCCCATCTCCATGATTAAGTAAAAAAGCAGGGGCCAAAATGTAACTTTGTAGACAGTTTCCAGCAAAAGTACAATTAGTTAGTTAATAAAATATTGTTATGAAACAAGATAAATATTCCAAATTCTTCAGTCCCTGATTAGAGTTTCTAACAATTTATGGTTCTGACCAAAACACATTTATTTCTGAACTTATTCTTTTTCTGTTTTTTTCCCTCTTTTTATTGTTGTTTAAGCAGAGTTGTCTCTATTTTCCCCTCACCACTCCCCCCACCCCAGCCATCCCCACCTCCCACCCTCCATCCTACCTGCCTTTGGCTTTGTCCATGTGTCCTTTATACATATTCTTGATGACCCTCCCCCCTTTGCCTCTATTACCCCCTCCCACTTCCCCTCTGGTTACTGTCAGTTTGTTATTTCTGTTATTTTTTAAACCAGTGTGAGTGACCACACGTACACTTTCGCTGTACTGGGTAAAGGATGGAGAAAAATGCATTTTTCCTGTCTCTGGCTACAGAAGTCAATAAGCAAAACAGATATCAAGGATAAAATTACTGTGATCAAAGCTTATTTTAACACAGCAAAAATGTTTTTCCTCAGTTCTATTCTTTGGGCAATATATACCAATTGGATCACTTTTGGTAAAATAAGAAGCAAGAGTAAGTTTTGCTACAAATTGTATACTTACAATTATTTATACTCACATATATAAATATTCATTATATGGTCTTTATAAAATCTTAATGACTAGCAAAATAGTTTTTTCCTGTAGTTTTCCTTTGATATTTCAGCCCAAAACTAAAACATTAAAATCCAACTGGTAGAAAGTTCTTATCTTTTCAACATAGTTTCATCCAGATGCAAGAGGATTCAGAGATATCAACAGGTAGCCCCTAAGGTCTTTATGGGCTGTGTGTGTGTGTACCTTTCTCATCTCTCCCACCTCTATCTCTTCCTCCCCTCCCTCTCTTTCTCTCTCCCCCAGCTCTTTCTTTCTCTCTCATGCACATACTGTTATAAATGTATCTCTATAAGGCATTCTTTGATTAAAAGAAGATATAACAAAATAATAATGTCTATGCTTATGTAACTTTAGGATCATTTAGATTCATGAATATCTTGATTCCTTAGATCACCGAATATACCTGCAAAGGCCCAGAGGGAATAGTTTTATAGAAGAAGTTTTCACTACAATGTACACTAGAAGCACTTTGCAAGTAAGGACTTCAAGCATGTTTTCAAAGAGCTTCAAGATGCTGCTTCTTTTCTTACAAAACATGGGACAAGCAGTTTCTAAACTAGTTTGCATAGGGATGGGTCAAGTGGAACCTGAAAATTCCTCTAAGCATCACAAGGTCCCAGGCCCCTGCAGTAGTTAAGACAATTCTCTTTGGGCAATCAGAAAAGAGGCCTTGATAATTCTGTTGAGAATTGTAATGCGGCTGGGTGTAGAAGTTGCAGCCCAGAGAAAATGGTGGAGAAAAATGAACTGCCAAGGATTTTAACACTGAACGCGAAGAGAGAATATAGGCATTGTTACCCAGAATCAGTCTCCTGAAATGAGTGATTAATGAGGGACAGGGTCCAATGTGCCACAATGGGACATATCAAAAGCCATTATACAGGGACGGCTGATGACAACAGTGCTCAGAGTGAGGAAAATGAAATTGCCGACTTCACATTAGTTATGGGGGGAAAACTACAACAGTAATAACAACAAAAACCTGATTTTCTAAAAACAATACACACTCAATAAATTGTACCAGACTGAAAAGTACACCAAGATTCATTGTGACCCAGAGGGGCCCAATGAAAAAACACATGTAATAATAAGTCAAAACTTACAAAGGCAGTTTTATACCTAATGTTATTAGAGAAAGGCCACCAAAAAAGCACTGATCACAACAGAAATATGTACTGAAGGAAAGGAAGGGTTTAAAGTATAATTTCCAGGTGAACTTGTAGCCACACACAATTTTTTTTGATCACTAAAAGATGGAATCTATACACATCCAATACAGGGGTGGGCAGGAGCAGGATTATAGTTGTGAGTACATGAAACACAGAGTTTATACTTGCATTATCATTTATTAATTTCTATTATTATTTATTCATTGTATTTTCCATACAAATCTACTTTTGTCTACCCCTGTGTAATTCAGATTTTCTTTGAAGTGACTCATTTGTCTTACCTGAAAGTTAATAATAATATCTACTGTAGTATGCAAGTATGTCCAGAGAAAGTCCAGCCATTGTTAAAATAACAAGAATAGTTTGCACAACATCAGTGTAATGCTGCAGCCAAGAAGAGTGGGCTGGAATGCACATGTGAACAATGATGACTTCACTGTACTAGTCAGTGGGGGCAGTAGATGCCATTGAGTGAGCATGTGTGCTATGTGGCTGTTGCATTGAAAATGACTAAGAAGAGCAACAAAAATGCATCAAATTTTACATTAACCTTCAACATTCTTCCACTTAAACTATTTGGACAATTCAGAAGTCCGTAGCTACGGTCAACTGGTGATTGATAGCTTCATCACCACAACACACCTACTCATGAAATCACATCTCATATTTGGAGAAACATGAAATCACCCTGGTGACTCAGTCCCCCTACAGCCTAGATTTGGCGCCCTGTGACTTCTGGCTTTTCCCAAAACTAAATTCACCTTTGAAAAGGGGAAGATTCCAGATTATCAATGAGATTCAGGAAAATACAATAGGGTAGCTGATGGTGACTGGGAGAAATGTGTGAGGTTCCAATGTGTCTACTTTGAAGGGTACTGAGGCATCATTGTCCTATGTACAATGTTTCTTGTTTCTTGTATCTTCTTCAATAAATGTCTCTATTTTCATATTATATGGCTGGATACCTTGTAGACATACCTCATACTCTAATAATATAGAGCATAGGGATACTTAGATGTAATGCTCATGGAGAGTCAAAAAGCATATATCTGTTAACTCTTGAAGAATGTCAAGTAAAACATATTCTGTCGCTTATATGAGCAAAAGTCTTCTTAATCACTGGGGTTAGGGATTTTATTTATATATCATAGTGTCTAAAAAAATAGAAGGTCATAGTTAGGCTAGCTTTCCTTTAAATGCTGCAAATTTTCTATGCAGAAGTATTACACCACAAATATTCAATATATCATTCCAATAGTGTAAGAAAGTTTGAAACATTTCTCTAAATATTTAAATAATAAATGGTGTTTTCAGTGCTGCTAACATCCTTTGTAAGTAAATGAGGGACATCCTATCTCTTCTGCTCTATTATAGGTGATATAAGCAAGTCAATCAGTCCAGCCCACAATCAAGGGCAGGGGATTACACAAAGGTTTGAATGCCCAGAAGTGGGGATCATAGAAGGAGCCATCTTAAAGGCTGCCTACCCCAAGAGGTAAAACGAACACTCAGAAAATTCTATTGATTCATTTTTTTTTAATTGGGAAAAGTCATATGCACATTCTGTTAAAATATAATGTGGAGATTATGAATCAATGGAGCTTTGAAGTTCTTTCCAATCCTAATGTACAGAGAATGTATAAATCTATGGCTTATTCCAGACCAAAAGAAAATGTCAGAAGTTAATACATGACTTTAAAAAGTCATTAAGGGCAGGACCTCAAAAGAGAAAAGTAACATATACAAGAAAAAGTAAAGGAATAAGGTTTTTGTCAGGTATATTTTGGAGTAAAGAGAATTCCATGTGAAAGGGACAACATGAACAGAGATGGAAAGTGTAGAGGTGAGGAAGTACATGGTCTTGTTCAAGAAAATGAAAATGGTCTTTGTTTCAGGCTAAGGATATGTCCGGTAGAAGAAGAATGGAAAATGGAGCGGAAATGGAAAACTGGGTTAGAGAGGAGCATGAAATCCAAACCAAAGAGATTGGGTTAAACAAAGAGGAGCCACAGAAGATTTCTAAGTAAAGGAAGAGTACCTGGAGAGGTCCTATTCAGAACTACAGTTGACCCTTGAACAGCACAAGTTTGAACTGTGCAGACTTTTTTCCATTAAATTCAATTGGCTCTTTGTATGGAGCATCAGGTTCCACATCTGTAGGCTTCAATAGCCACAGATTCAACCAATCACAGGTCAGATCAAAAAACAGTATTTTTACATTAACAAACACAGTTTCCCAACCACAGATCCAGGGATCAAAATCGTGTTTTCAATCCACAGTTGGTTGAATCCATAGGTGCAAAAGGCCCACAGTAGGTACATTTTTTGGAGAGTCAAAAGTTATAAGCAGATTTTTGACTGCACAGGGTCAGCACCCCTGACCTGCATGTTATTCAAAGGTTACGTGTAAATGTTTGGCAGCCATAAGATGACCTTGGTTCCAGACTCCCAGAGGAAGAGTAAGCAGTTTGGCAGGAACATGGTCTGAAAGAGGTTTGTAGCTGCTGGGGATAGAAAGGAGAGCTCATTCTACAGCATTGGTGTTTGCAGACTTCTCCGTTTGGCCAGGTTCTCTACTTGCTCTCTATTTTTAGCTCAAATTTCTCTCCTGGTCCACATTTCCAATATGTCCATTCAAATGTTAATAAGCACAGCAAACTTGGCATGTCTCCCAATTTACTTACCACCTTTCCTCTCAGCTCTGCTCTCCTCTCATGCACCTTCTATTTGTCATCAATCAGTACTATTGCTGATTGCATCCCAAGACAAGAGACGGGGCCATTTAGACCCTCACTCTTCCTCTGCCCAGCACCATCCCTGACTGCTGGTCTGCCTCGTCCATTGCCAACCTCCCCGCCTATGTCCCTCAGAAGTCTTGCTACCACAACATAAAGCTAAATGAAAAACCTGGGGGCACCTTCTACCCTAACCACTGACTTAGTCCTGAGGAAGACACTGGAAGAATTGTGACAATCAAATCAAGGGGATGAGTTCAGAAGCCTTAAGAATAACTGATGTTAGATTTTTCACCACTCTAGTAAAATGGTGGCGTGAGAATGAACAATTATGTAATTATGACTAACTATGTTATCATAAGATAATCATGTCAGTAATTATGTTGAATAATATAGAATAAAGGAAATGATATTGCTCAAAAACATGAGATTGTGTTCTGATGTTTATCCACAGTCTATATGGTGCCCTCTCCAGGGACTGCTTAAAATCCTGGAGTCGGCATAACTGTAATAAAAAGAGATGTCAATCCTTAGAACTGAACCCAATATGCTTCGTGACACTGATTATCATTCTGTACACAGGGTACAGAAATGAGGGGATCACATATCATTTCTGAAATATCAGTGACTTGTGATGAAAATGAGTTCTGCTGAAAATTCCATAAGCAGATACAGGGTGACTGGTAGAAGTGAAGCAGTGAGGCAGCCTTGTTAGATCTGGCTAAAGAGATTAATCCTTTCTGCAATTCCCTTAGGAATTGCAGAAATAAAAACAAAATCTGGAACTCTTCCTGGAAATGGGTGGGTTTTCCCCAAGTAACTTAAGAATCAGAAAGTATAGATCTGACCTATTTAGAACAGGTTTTGGCAGGTGTAAACTGAGTACCATGATCTGCTTAAGGCACTGTCAGACAGAGTCCCACACCCATCAGAATTCTCCTGTACCTGGAATTCAGGGCTGGCAAAAAATGGGGAGGGTGGGGAAAGTTGGCATTTGCTACTCACCACGGAGGAGCCAGGGAGCCAGGCGCAGCCTGCGCGATGGCCGCACCCCCACCTCAGATCCTGGAGATAAGAAGATGAGGCTTGGCACAGCAATTCTAAGCTTCTGGTGGTAATTTTAGAATGCCAGTAGCAGCAAAGTGACTGCCAAAGGACAAGGAGCCATTGGTCCTTAACCTACAATTCTTCCACTGAAGTTGTGGCCTGGGATTATCCAAAGAATGCTATTTGGAGTATAAGATCATACCCCACAAGGAGAGCAGAGAGAGTCCTAGTGAGCCTCGGAGAAGGAAAATTTCCAGACTGCCTTGTAACCAGAAGAAAGTGCAATCACTCTTCTGGCTTTGCTTGTGAAGAAGACAGATGTCTGTCGCACCTAGACAGAGCCCATGAAGATAACCCCTGGCCAGCATTGGGAAAACTAGATAATGCTTGAAGGGGCAATACTTTGGAAACTTCAGGGGGTCAGCGAGCAGGCCATTTTCCCCTCACTATCTGGATAGCAGAAATCAAAGGATGGAAGAGAAAGGGGGGAATATCCTTTTGGAGACAGATCCTGGATGGGAAGGTGGGCTGGGAATGACAGCTAACCTTCCTCTCTGACCTTGCAATGTGAGCAATGTCAGAAAACTACCCATTTTTCAGCTCAGTGCCCAGACTTAGGGAAAGACAAAGACTCTGAGATGGAAGTGAACAGAACTGCATATACTGGGAAGCCTGTGTTACCACCACCAAATTACGCCTTCCATCTTCTGCCAAAGGCCAGGGTTCACCTTTTAAAGATTTTAGGATTGGTTAAAAACGACAACAATGGGCAAAAGGGGGTGTCAAATGTCCTTATGAATCAGCTGTGGTAAGACCACTGCTAGGGGAATTGCCACACTCAGAAATTCTTGGTTAGCAAGAACTCCTCTTCTGAGTATAGACGCCACAGGGTAGCAAGCATCCTGCAGCACTCCATGCAAAAGAATTTTGACTGTCAATCAATATTTATTAAAATGTATGTTCTGTTCACCAAGTACCTGCTCTATCTATTTACAGAGGAAACACGAGACTTGTGATGTTTGTCTTCAAAGACAAACATAAATATAGTCATATATTTGTCAATGAGAAGACAATCGCCAAAACAATTTAAAGTAATTTTGAAGCATAATAGTGTATTTATATACTCATATAAGCAACTGTGATTTTTCTGAAGATCCACAGTAACTCAAATGAGTAAATGAATAAACAAACAAATAACAAAGAGCTAAACAGCTGCTTTCTCATTGCCTGTCTCCAACCACAAACCTGAATTTCATTTCTTTGCTCCCAGCTTCACTTTGCAAATATATAGTGGACCTTTAATAAGCCTATGGGATGAGGTCCTGAGTTCTTCTACAAGTTGCAAATGTGCAAATATAGATATATGTGTGCAAGAGCTAATTGTTCATGAATCACAATTCTATTGAGAAGCTTGTATTGCCTGAGTTTCATTTCACACCACAAGTTCACAATCCAGCTTTCACTGACGTTTGATTTCTCACTTGATGGCCACACAGACGGACAGTGATGGCAGAATAATAAGGCCTTGCTTGACGGGATGCAAATGCTGGGAAGTCAGGAACCTTCTCTGGCTAGTAATTAAATTAATACTAATTGTAGATTAGTATTAAATTAGAGCCCTCAGCTCACCATGTTCCAGACACTTTACAAATTATCTTTATGTCTTTTCTATTTATGTTACAGCAATTGTGACAACCAACTTTCTGACATAGATTTTACCATCCCCATTTCACATTAAAAAGCTGTAGCTTCACTTTGGCTAGTATGGCTCAGTGGATTGAGCACTGGCCTGCAAACCAAAGGGTTGCTAGTTTGATTCCCAATCAGGGCACATGCCTGGGTTGCAGGCCAAGTTCCCAGTAGGGGGTGCACAAGAAGCAACCACACATTGATGTTTCTCCCCCTCTTTTTCCCCCTCCCACTCTGTCTAAAAATAAATGAATACAATCTTTTTTAAAAAGCTGGAGTTAAAAGAGACTGCCTAACTGTGTAGTAAAAAACTCAAATCGCAGGACTTTCTAATTCCAAAGCCCAGATCTATGCCCACCATGCTATGTCACTTCCCCAGGAGTTACTTCCTCTAAGACCGTCAATGCACATTTCAAATATCTGCCTCAGTAAAATTACAAATTACTACATCACAGAGCTCCAGAAGCTATGGGAAAAGTAAAAATATGAATGTTAATAAAATAGAATATCTATTGTATGATATAACTAATCTCTTCCTTGACAAGCTACCCTCTTTCTAAAATTATAGTATTCATGGTACACAACTCAACTGAAACAGAATTCAATTAACTTCTTAGGTACAAACTGTGTAAGAACTTTCACATATGTCACCTCCACCATTATCCCTCAGGGTCCTCAGGTGTGGTATCACTTTTCTTATTTACCAGTGAGAAAAATGAAGCTAAAAAACATTCAGGTATTTAGCCAAAAGATCATACTCCTTAAACATACAGACCATGTTTTTTTTTTCATTTATATATTTCCATGTATTTTTATACTTATATAACAAGTGCCTTAGCCAATGTTGAATAATAAATAAATAAACCAAATACAGGAAGTAGGCACTGGCAGGAAAGAGGTCTTTCTTGTTTACCACGGTATAGCTAGATGTTCAATAAATGTTGGAAGGAAGGGAGAAAGGAGTAAAGAAGGAGTTCTCTTCAAGCCTCTCTCTTTTGAGCTAGAGCTCTGCTAGACCAACTCTTATCATCTTTGTATTTGCAACATCTAGCACAATACATGACACCTAGTAATGATACAGGGTGCAGCCAAGGGGGGCCCCCCAAAAAAAGATTTGGAATGGTGTCCAGAATTCAAAGTGTATGGGAATAATGGAGAGACATATAAGATGTCCTCATCCCCCCCCCCACAGGTGTGAGTTGGGGGGAAGGGACAGTTTTGTACAGCCACAGCCTTGCAGCTAATCCATGGCATTGTCTTTTAACATATCTATAGCCTCTGGCGGTCACTTGGATATGTTAAATGGCTGTGGCCAGGCTTGGAGCTAGGGGGATGAAGTCACTTCCCCCCAAGATGTAACTGGGGGCAGGTCCCCCAAGTTACAGCGCCTGCGTAGGGGCTTGGAGAAGATTGGCTCAAGGACATGGGATGATTACTGCCCAGACTAACGATGGCAGCCCAGTAAACTTGTATTAATACAGAATACTGGCAGGTGTAACTGATCTTGGGAGGAGTCGGAAATAGGGGTACAGAGGAAGATGGGTGCTGGGATTTAAGAGCCAGGCATGGCAGCCATTGAGGGGGAGCCACGTGGTTTCAGCAGAGTGAGGACCCCCTCTTGGTGAGGTGAAAGAGGGAGCCACGTGGTTTTGGCGGAGTGTGGACCCCCTCTTTCCCAGGTGAAAGGGAAAAACCACGCAGTTTGGCCAGAATGGAGATCCCTGCAGCCAGGTGAAGAAGACAGCCACATGCTTTTGGTGGAGTGCTGACTCCTGCAGCTTTGGTAGAAGAGGCCCACTCGGCTTTGGGGTGCCCCCTTTGGCTGCGGGGCCTGAAAAGCAACAGAGACTTTGACTGGAACTGGGTACAAAGGACTCTTGCCAGTGGACCATGAGAGGGTACCATAGTACTTTGGATTAACTCGAGATCCTACACAGTGACAGAGCTGACGGTGCCAGCGGCCTGCAACACAGACGTGTGCTCTTTTCCTGATTTACGGTACCCGGAGTTGGGACAGTGGGAGAAGGGAGCGCTGTGTGGGTGTAGGTGTATACCCTAAAGGACTTTGATATTTTAGTGGTGGCATTAGGCCTGAATAGCATTAAATAAACATTTTGTTTCCTTTTCACAAATCTCTGGCATTAAGAGATGTCTTTCCAATTGGCGGCGGACAGAAGGGCCCAGTAGATTTTAGTATTTTGGTTTTTGGGAGGGGCCCCTGTTGTATAGCAGTTTTGGGCATCCCTAGGTGGGCCAAATATTATATTGCCCCTCCCTTGGACCTCCTCTTGTTCGGTAACAGTAACAGCACTCAGTAACTGAAGATTAACTGTGGGATTAACTACTGAAATACCAAATTAAAAAAAATTTTCAATACAGCCAGACACTTCCAATGGCAAAGTAAACCCAAGTCAATGCTCAGGTTTAAGACCACAGAGAAGCTGATAAAGATCAAGTTAAACAGAAAATCAGGGAAACTAAAGTTTCTACCAGTGGAAAACTGAATATTGAGTGTACAGACAAACTACCGTGACAACAACTCACACCTAGCACAATACTAGGGTGGGCAAAAGTCGGTTTACAAGTGGTATGAATCTACGTTGACCCACCCCTGTATAGCCCTACAGAGATACAGATAAATGGCTTCATGGAATACCATTTCTTCACATGTAGGCCTCATACCTTTAATACCCAAAAGAAAAGGTTAAAAAAGATAATGAAATCAGCAACCAATGAGAAAAGCAGTGCTGTTAAATACATAGAGCAACTGAGTTCACACATTCCCCTCCCTTCTGGCTGTGATTTTTATAAATTGCAGAGAGCCGTAGAATAATAATATCACTGTCAATTGTATGTTCTACTTAACAAAGATGGTCAAATTCACATTTTCTTCTTCCTGGGGGGGGCTTCATCTCAAAATAACCTTTAAATAGAAACAACCAGCTTTTCAGCAGAGCCTGATTATCAATTTGCACCTCTGGCAAAGGAAGGCCTAGAATTCTATTGTTTTGTTAATTGTCAATTTGCATCTTTGAAAGGTGTTGCATTTTCTCTTCTTTTCAGCAGGTTAAGACTAATTCTGTATGTTAATAAATGTTATAAAAACTTTCCAGAGAAATGTGGTTTGCTAAAAAGTATGTTATTATTCTCTATTTTCCTCTACTTGACTACACCTTAGATTATAAAGTTGATTTTATAAAAACTAGTTAAGCGGTTATTGAAACTGCTTTTTCTTTAGAAAAAAAACACTTCTAGACAAAATGTTGTTTTAAAAGAATACTTGTTGATAGTCATGACAAAATTACAAATCAATTAAGGCAAAATTTCACAAGGAGACTTTTGAATTCTACCTTGAATAAGATGATTTGAAAATATTCCTTTCCTTTCTTCTGGCCCATATACAGCATAAAAAATATAAGAACTAGAAACCAATGTCCATTTTACAAAGTAACAGAAAACATGGACATACACAAGTTGTAAAAAAAGAAAAGAAAACGTTAAGAAAAGTGATACAAATCAGATAAATATTATTCCTTACACTTATGTTTACAAGCAGTAACCTGGACTACTAGACGTTTTTAACATGCCCTTATCAGTACCAGATCCAGTACTTGAGGCAGAATGATAGGATCTTTTTGATATGCTTGTCAAAGCAGGTATTTTTAATCCACAACATTTTCCCTCTCTGATGGCTAGATATAAAATACTAAATCAAATATTATGTGGTATTTAAAAAGATAAGTGATTGCCTCCTGTTAGATACAAATGAGAATGTTTAAAGGCCATTTACACTGCTTTAAAAATGGCTTCTCGTGTCCTCACTTCTAAACATCCATGTCATCGCTCCAAAAAAACATCCGCTTAGTGATATACTTTTACATTATATTTAAAAGCTTTTTTTAAAGTATTAAGACCCAAGTTGTTCTTTAACCTGTGAATCAACTTCCTCAATTCGGCCTACATCCTTGGATTTGTGTGTGTGTCTCTCTCTCACACACACACACATTGTACATGAACCCATTTTTTTAATGCATCCTACTACTGTTACACATTTCTTTTATTGACAATGTGTGATACTGGTCAGACTACATCCATTTGGGGGGAATCAGAGAAAAATGATACCATGGTAACCAGAGGAGAAGTCACTGGATACAGAGAATTAGTGGAGTAATGAAGAGGTGAGTTTTACCAAAGCAAGGGGTTAATTCTATGTGCAAATAACTCAATCCTGATAATTATGTCTGGGAAACATACAACATTCATTAATAGTTCAAATTAAACATCTGAGCTACAAAGGATATTCAGCGTTTTTGTTTTCTTTTGGTTCCCCCCCCCCATTTTCACTTTAAAAGAACATACTGCAAAGTTTAAAATCATTCTGGAACAGCAGACATCCACTATTAAATTTCTTGAACTTTTTATCAACTACTATGTGCCAAGTTTGTTGAACTAATTTAAAAAATAATCAGAGTTTGCATGTGGGATATTTTAGGAGTAGGACTGAACATAATATTACACAAATTTCCTGTTTTAGCTCAAATATGATATCTCTGGGCAAAATAAATATAATTAAGTCAATTATCACCAGGGAATAATTTAAGCCACTTTATGTAAATTGGTTGGAATTATTTTTAGGCCACGCTGTCAGTGTAAATTTTGAAGATGGGAGACCACAGTTTTAATTCTTGATATCATTCAATTCTGTCTAAATGCTGAGGAGGTACCTGTTAGACACTGGCCTCTTAGGAAATCCACAACTCTGTGCCTTCCTTCTGTTTTATAATGATTAAAGCTGTAGTTAGGAGTGTGATACCTGAGAGGACTTTTTTGCAGTATATAAAACAATGACAACATAAATACGTTTGGTCCCAGGTAAGTATTTCACAGGGTCTGAAGATAAAAAAACTATACCTCCCAGAAGTACACAGAACTTAAAGAATTTTATGAAGTTGTCTTTAAAACAATTAATTAAAAATCTGTGGAATTGAGCTTAACTGCTCAAAGAGATTTGTGCTAAAGAAAAGAAATGAAGGACCTTGGTTTATTTAATAAAGACAATAAAAATGACTTCTTTTTGACTTTTGAGATCATAACTAATTCTTTTTCAAATCCCACTGATTCTGGATATATGGGAATTGGACTGAAATCACAAAGTAAAGGATATAACTAATTGCTAAATTTTTTATCTCAACTTTTCCTTCTTTAAGGCTTTATGATCACACATCCCTCACTCTCCAACGTGTCTCAAGAGTTTCCCATAATACTTGCAATAAAGTCTAACGCTCATTCCCCAGGTTGGCATATCCTGGAGGACCTCTACTCTGCATGGATTTCCATTATATGACAGTTTATTACATTTATTTGGGCATCAGGATTTAGTCTTTGTATCTATGCTCACGTTCTCTCTTTCTCTTTCCATTTTGTCCAGTTTGGACAATGTCAGCTTATATTGGATGAAAATGAAAAAATAAAGTGTTGAGGATGCTTAGAAAGAGTAAGTCTGGTGATGAATTGCAACGAACAAGTGAAGTCAAGAAGAAAAAGGAGGCTGGAAAAGCCTGAATGACTTGGTGATTTCAAAGGGGCATTGTCAGCGTTACTGAATGTGAGAATGTCATCGATAGTTCCTTGAGATGGAGATTGTGTGATGAGAGTAGGGGATTTGAAGATTTCTTGCTAATGATTCTCACATTTATATTTCTACTCCACAATTCTGTTCAGTGTTGCTACTTGTGATTCTTACATTAATATTTCCACCCCGCAATTCTGTTCAATATCACTACTTAGATATTTAATAGGAACTGCAACACTTATGTACAAAATGATCGATTTTTTTGTATATTTTTATTTTATTTTTTCCATTTATTTAATTATTGTTCAAGTACAGTTTTCTGTCTTTTACTCCCATCCCAGCCCATCCACTCCCCATTTCCCCCCTGTTAGTTTTGTCCATGTGTCCTTTATACTAGTTCCTGTGAATCCTTCCCCTTTTCCCCTGAAATTCCCTCCCCTCTCCTCCCTGGTCCCTGTCTGCCTGTTCTGTATTTCAGTGTCTTTGGTTATATTTTGCTTGCTTGTTTGTTTTGTTGTTTAGGTTCCTGTTAAAGGTGAGATCACATGGTATTTGTCTTTCACCACCTGGCTTATTTCACTCAGCAAACTGATCTATCTATTCTTTACCCTCAGATCTGTTCTTCTCTTCCCTAAATCTCGGAAGGAAAAATGGCCACTTCCCTGGTACTCAAGCCCAAATCCTCAAGTTACCTGTGCTTTCTCTTTTCCGCATACCCCATGGTCACGGGAGTCAACCAATCTTGTTGACTAAATCTTTAAACTATCCTAAAGCGAGGTTCTGAGCACTTCTAACTGGGAGAGCCTCCCCGCAGGCCTCTCTGTTTCTAACCATTACCAAAACCTGTGTCTCTCCCCACAGCTAGAATAACCCTCTGAAATTAGGGTTCAATTTTCTCTGCACAAAACACTATCAAGACTTCTCACGTCATTCAGAGTCAAAGCCAAAGTCTTGGCAAAGTCCTATGATGTCTAAATAACCCCCGATTGTTTCCTGACCTAGTGTCCTGCTCGTCACTTCTTCATGCACTCTGCTCCAGCCAATGCGGACACGTTGGCTTGCTCTTCCTTAAGCACTACCAATATATTCCCATTTGCAGTTTTGTTTTATTATGTTCACAATTTCCCCATGAAGTCAGGGAATTTTTTTTAGTTGCTTTGCTCATTACTATATCTTCAGTAGCTAGAACTGTGCCTGGAACATAGTAGGTATGCAGTATTTATTGTTGGATGCTAACATGACTGCATCCTTCTATGTAAGCTCTTTGTCTTGGTTATTAATATATTCTTAGTGTCAAGAACAGTCCCTGGTCCATAATTAACATTCAATAAACAGTAGCTAATCAACAAATTAGTGGAGTTAGTGAAATAATAAAACACTTTAGCAAAAAACAAAGGTTTAACATAATGCAACCACCTTGAAATCAAACGGGTTACCCACTGACCCTCCCTCCTCTGCCACTTGGTATATGTCTTCTCTCCTCATTTCCACAAAGGTTTCTTCAATCTTCATTTTATTTTAATTAATATTCTAAGTAGATCTAGTTACGTTATAGTTCCATCTCTAGCTGTTTATAGAGAAACAGCTACAAAAATAGCAGAATTCAAGTAAGACTGTTTTTTCCTATTTTCTCTCCTTGTTTACACACATTTATTAAATTTTAAACTCTTTGCAATTAAAATATATTACTTGCTAGTTAGTCAGAATAATGTAATTTTAAAAGATTAAGACATTATAAGGCAAAAAAGTTACAGAATCCTCACTTCAATTTTTTGAGTATTAGTAGTTTAAGAAACCATGAGTTTACCATACTTAGAAAGTGTTTGCACTTAATAACAATTTCCATTATTGTGTAAAAGTGTATGTATAAAGAAACATCTTCTTCTAATTTCAAATGAACACATATATAGGTTATGACCAACTTGATTTCTTTCCATCCCTTACTGGCTTCATTATGACTTTCGTTACCAGGATGGAGAGTAGAAAAATCAAAATAAAATATAGACGTCTCTTTCTCAAACAATTCTCATTCAGTAAATCATTGAGAAAGCTTTGCTAATCCCCTCTAGTTTCAAATACAAAGGGGAAACCAGTCACATAAGAACCATCCTCCCCGCACCTTTCCAGCATGTGGTCTACTTTACTCTGAAAGCCTTGAGAGCAAATGAAAGTTACAACTTGAAGCCCCACAAAGAAACCTCGAAAGTGCCAAATACCTGTTCATCTAACTCAGCCCTCAGAAAGGGAGGCATGTGACTCTTTCTGAACCTGCCTTCAAAGCTAAAGGTCTTCAGCCACAGGCTTCCCTTTCCCATGACTTGGGGCCCACTGGTGATCAGACAACCACAAAGCTGCCTGTGTGGCCTCAAAAACCTTTGCAGCCGCTGCAGGCGTGGCCCTGCCAGGCACAGTCACCTGGGTAACGTGCGGTTTCTCTAGGTCGTCATTAGGGAAGGAACATCAGCAGAGCCCTAACAAGTGAAGGATGCGCCAGGAAGCCGAATTCTCTCAAGATAGCTTTAAAATGACTAATTGAATCTTTTGCTACATCTTTGGTGTAAGCGGTGTAGGGGTGGGATGTAGTGGGAGGGGTGGGGTGTCCATCTGGGCACCCATTCATATCTACCAATCACAGGTCCGGAGAAATCACCACCTCTCCCACCCAGAGGAAAAGCATCCATTCAATCACCTCTTTCTGAACATTAACAACAGATTTGACATTGCATAATCTATCTTACTGATCTGCCAAGACAGCATTTTTTTCGGATTGCTAATTTCCCATACAAAAGGCAAAATTTTCTGCACCCTCTATACACTCGCCCTGAGTGACTGCATTTCCCTATTCTGGTCTTCTTACTCTGGGTGTGGAAGGAGGAAGGAAGCAGAAAATCTGCAGAAATACAAACTGGTGCACAAGCTTCAATGTCTCTTAACATTTATATAGGAATAATATAATAGAACCCAATCAACTATACTGAAATGCCACATGTCATTTCAGAATATATTTAGGGAGAAATTTAAAAATTTTAAGTTAAACATAAAGGCTTGCTCTAAAAAAGTATTCTTTATTAGGTAGGATAATCTTTATTTAAATTTTATTTTTCTGAAAGCAAAATAGTTTTCTATTTATACAAATACCTTCTAGTGTCAAAGCAAGAAACTGGTGGTAGCATGAAATAATTTGATCTTAAAACATTTTTTAAATGGAAAAGTTTTTAAAAAATAAATTTAACTTTAAAAAATATATAGCAACCTTAACCCCGGGGTCGGCATCTCACAATCTCTAATTCTGTGCTGTCAGGGAGCAATCGAACTATTAAAATGACCATGAGGAAGCTGACTTTCTAAAGTCATAGGACTTCGGCGCATCAGGGAGGAACTCCCATGATGAAAGAAGAGATGGAGAAGAGCCGAGAGTCTTTCCTCGCACTCCAGGACAATAACTCACAACTGGATTTAACATATATGTCAACCATAAAATATATTCTGGGTCTTATTTTAAGAAAGCAATGTGTAACACGTTAGAAACTTTTCCATCTAAATGGTTTGCATTGAATGAAAAGCTTCAGTTATCTGAAACATCATTGATTTTAAAGATGAGTGATTTTGAATATAAGTGTCATCTATATAAAGCCAACTTGAATTTTGATTAAGTATTTATCAAAAATGAAACAGTATAAACATTATCCCAGTAATAAAAAAAAGTGTTCTAAATCCTTATCAATACTATTTTGATATATGTTGAAGGATAATCATCGAAGCATTCTTGGACCAGTCATTTAAGATATTCGTTTCCATTCTCTAACCACCTGGCCGCTAAGTACCTTCACACGATACCAGCAAAATACAAAGAGCATTCATTCCATTGCTGCGGGATGATGTCCCCATCTCCAAAATCTTCAACTCTCACACTCTGCTCCTCACAAAATCTCTCAAGGAACTCCCCATGAAGTAATGCTGAGAATACCTCTTTGACCTTTACAGGTTATTCCCTTCTTTTTTTCCTTCTTGACTTCATTTCTTCATTGTAATTCATCATTTAAGTAGACTCTTTCTTTGTACTCTCAATTCTTTATTCTTTTCCCTTTTCATCCAATATACCTTGAAATGATCTAAACCTAGATCAATCAAACAAAGGTAGGAGTCCTACTGACTATTTGGTTCTTCCTTTATTTTAAATTTTATGTATTCTACATAAAAATATTTTACAGCCTTTTTTGTAGTTAGATGTAGCCATGCAAGGAAACTTCTACGAATGTAAGTGAAGGCAGGGTGTGTAATTTCTGGGATTAGACAATAAATGAAAGTGAAGACACATGACTTTCTTATCTTCTTTTTTTCTCAATGTGTAAAGTATGACTGGGGCACTGGCAACCCTATTGTATCATGAGGTTGCTTGGAAACGTCACAGCAGTGATGGAGAACAGCTCCTGTACCTGAGACCATAGAGGATCATACTAGCTCTGGACTGAAGACACTTTTACGAAAAAAGAAACTTTGATTTGTTTTGCTCTGCTACTTTGGCTTGTCCTCCTACTGGAAGACAAACCCAAGCTGAACTAATTAAGCCAACAATCTGCCTTCTCCACGTTTAAACTTCTCAATGCCTCAGTTTTCCTCTTGTGTAAAATGAGAGTAAGAATGATCCTAACTCATGAACTTGTTCTAAATAGTAAGAATTTAATCATGCCTGATACAAAATAAACATTCAAAAATGCTGGGTATAATAATTAGCACTATCCAGGTACAACTCTGTTGCTGGGGAAATCTGCAAAGCTACAAGCAATGGTACTACTATTGACCCGTCAGTGGTAATGACATTCTCTCCTTCCCTTTAGTAATTCCCTAACCCATTTCCTTCAGCTATTATTCTGCACACGAGCACCCTCCTCAAGGGTTTTCCCCTATTAGCCAGGCTTCATCTTGCCAGATGACACCTATACTACAAAACCGAGGCCAACAAGTATCCACTCCCTCCACATAGAGTGACTTGCCTCTAGCCACCTCTGTCTTCTCACTCATGCTGCCTGTCTGTCTTCTACCTTTCCTAGGGTGTTCCTCTGTTCAGGGATAATCTTTCTGGCTGGCTCTTAGTGCCCATGCTCCTCCTTTCTTATTTCAACTCTTCCTTGTAGATTCAACTTTTGCTTTTCTATCAACTCATTTCCCCCTTGTCAATAAATATGCTCCAGATTCTACTAATAATAAGCATAATTATTCATGAATACCCCACAAGCCTGTCCCATCCCCACATCTTGCCAATCCTTCTGCATTCTAAACCCTGATTAATAAAGTTATAAATTATTTTTGTTTCTAAATCCATTCCTGTGTTTCTCATTAACAACCAATCACCTATTTCCCCAAGCCAAAAAGCCAAGAGTCATTTTCTCCTTTATGCCCCACAACCAATTAATCATTGTATGTTCATTTTACCCCTTAAAAATCTTAAAAAGTTTTCCTTCTTGCTCTGCCCTGATGCTGTTTTCTTTGTTTAAGCCTTCTTCATACCCTACCTATATTTGTGAAATACCTATTTTCTCCTCTTGCACAAACTTTGGCATAATTTAACTGAACAATGGAACCAATTCATTATAAAGTCATGAAACTTTTTTCTAGGACTAATCTAATACAAAAACATTCTTCACACTCCCACTCAGTTCACCATCTACAGGATGTGAGCTTTGCCTTTTTACTTTCTTCCTATCGATGTTGAACTAAGTCATCCATACTCCCTTCCTCTGCCCCCTCGTTAGCAGGCCTGCTTGTGTGAGCATATTGGCCAGAGTTGATACCAGAGCCAGAATGTCAGACAGCTTCGCTTCTTGTAAAGCTAGGATTGATCTAAGGATTTAAAACATCTAAAAACCCAGTTCTAATATTCATTCATGATAGGTGAGGAACTGCTATTTGTGAATCAATAAATTTCTTCATTAATTAATAAAATTCCATGTGCTTAAGATTCTGCTGCTCTAATTCATGTTTGAGCAGGAAAAATTGCAAGTGGGTAATCATACTGATGGGATTCTAACTATATATGCATGAAATTTGAAGATTAAAACATTAGATAATTTCAATTAAAGAGATATATGAAATATAGTATTGGGAACTTTGTAAAAGGTGAACATCCCAATTTTTTCACATTAAAGTGTTGAAAGGCCTACCGCATTAGAGCTAAAGAATACAATACAGTCAATGTGGATAATGAGCCTCTACATGTATTTTTTTTAATTTTAGGTCCATGAATATCACATGCTTATTTCATATTCATACCATACTAGAGACTATCTTGGCATTAGAGTGTTGACTCAACATATCTGAACAATTAATCACTTGGACCATCTACCTAAAATACAAGAAAAACCAAAATATATACTATTGTAATAAAACAAATCCTAACATTTCAAGGAAGCGCCTTTAGGGTTACTGTAAGTAGAATATTTACTGCACATCTGCAGTAGATTGGGTAAGAATTTTTCATTTAATTTAACCTTGAATGAAAACAGAAATTGAAAAAAAAAGTTTTATTATGTGAATGAACCTCAAAAGGTTCAGAAGTTGGCCCTGATATACTCACATACTTATCCAACTGTAAGTCTGAAATATTATGTTGAAAATGGCTTAAAACTGTCTTTTTTTGAAAGATTACAGAACCTTTATTTTCTCCTTCCTACCAGACTATAAATGCTGGAAGAACAACCTGTCTTATGGCATTTTAGGCACACAATTTCCCTTCCCAGCAATAAATTGGAAGTACAGAGTTTATGTCAGTTTGATTCCCATCTGTCAACTGAACAGCAGTGAGATCAAATTTATCATTCAATTTCGAAGGCTGTTTATTAGTTATACACTTGATCATGGCCTTTTAGGAATCCCATTCATAAGATGAAAAAATCAAGACAGTAGCCTCTGTCACAGTTGTGGTAAACTTAAACTAGGTGTACATCAGTTTGTTTCTCGTTAGCTGTCACATGTCATCATTACTAGCAAGTAACATGTATTTAAGAACTTGCTTAAGGCACTGTTTTTGGATGTGACTTATGACAAGTTAAAAACATCACCTTCCCCAGATAGGGAGAGTAGGAAGCATAAGAACTAAACAAGGTAGCAGAGTCTGTGCTAACTACTATTGTCAATGAACAATGTTTACAATAATGAGAGGTATTGATATCATGAATGGAGGTAATGGAAATAACGGCATTTCTGAAAGATAAAGGATGGGTATGCTTGCACATGTGTGTGTGTGTGTCCGATTATCCATTCTTGTATGGATTCATTTTTAAGGCTGACCTAAATTTTTTATCCTCTCAAAAATCTGAAACTGTTCTGTTGGTGTCTCAGTGAGCTGGCATTTTTCACAGTGATTATACTTAATTGTCTCACATTTTCTCTCAGTTACACCTTGATAACAAGTTAGAAGTGGAAGAAGAAGAAAACACTACCTAAAAGCAAGAAACCCCAGCAAATGGAATCCTGCACTGCACAGGCAACGTGCTGCCTGGGGGAGGAACCATGACTGTTCTTGGAAACAGACGAAGTGGCCGTGTAGAGCAATGGTGTGTGCCCCAATCTCCAAACGTTGTTTCTGTCATACTTCATAGTCATTATTACCTCCAAAAATTCAAGTAAATTCAAAATCAAATTTACTCCCCCATGCAAACAAAGCATGGTTGCTCCTGTGTTGCTAAGTTGTGTGTATTTTTTTTCTTTCTTTCCTTCTTTCTTTTTTCTTTCCTTCTTTCTCTTTCTTTCTTTCTCTTCTTTCTTTCTTTCTTTCTTTCTTTTATTCTTTCTTTTCCTTCCTTCCTTCCTTCCTTCCTTCCTTCCTTCCTTCCTTCCTTCCTTCCTTCCTTCTTTCTTTTCTTTTTTTTCTTAATTTTCACCTGAGAACATGCTTATTGCTTTTAGAGAGATGGAGGGAGTGAGAGAGGGAGGGAAACATCAAGGAGAGAGAGAAACATGGTGGTCTCTATTGTATGTGCTGTGACTGGGAACCAAACCCACAAGTTAGGCATGTGCCCTGACCAGGAATCAAACCCCTGATGTTTCAGTTTACGGGACAACCCTCCAACCAACTGAGCCACACCAGTCAGGGTTGTTTGGCTTTTCTCCTGAATCTCATGCAGTTTTATAAGGTAGCGCTTCTCAAAGCGTGATCTTGGGCCCAATAGCCTCAGTATCATCTGAGGACCTGTGGGATATGCACATTCACAGGCTCCACACAAACCTACCGATCTGAATCAGCAGGGGTCGGCCCACCAATCTGTTTTAATAAGCCCTCCAATAATTATGCACCATTATAATAAGTAATGATTTTTATAATATGAATTATTCATTCTCAAAACAGTTTAGTGAGGTTGTAGAATAAAACAAACAGTTAAGGATATATAATTTTAGGATGGAGACACATACATTATTAAATTACTTAATGACTGAGTAGTGACAGAAGTGAAGTTCAAAACTCTGGATACAAATCATACCAGCTTTCTGATGCATACACATTAAAACATACCCTTTCTTTAAGGTGAAACATAATTAAGATAATGCAGTAGATTTTTCATAATATTAATTTCTAACATGTTTTAAATGTTAATATATTTTCATAATATTAATTTATTTCTTTTTAAATAAGTTTTAAATGTTAATAATTAAAACTCACTGCTATATTTTAAATGTTCCTAAGAAAACAATGTTCCTTCTAATTGCTATCAGGTTTGAGGTACTTTATTATAGTTTTAAATACTGGAAAAAATGTAAATGGGTTCTTGAAATATTAAAGAGTAGCTAAAAGGTATACTCGCTCTTTAACATTCAGATACAGCTGCTTCCCAGTATTGGGAAGTGATAGTAAAGGGGTTGTTTGGGAAGAGGGGGAAGTTAGTATATTTCTACTTCAGACGAGAGGAAAAGTAAAAAATTAAAAGGACAGTGAGTTTCACTTTCTTTCCTTAGCTAAGTTCCTGGAGAATAACTTGATATTTTTTTATAAAGATGGTAAAATGACCATGAGGAAATATTCAATTAATGGAGAAACATGCCTTAGTTATTAAATAAACATAATAAATTGCTAGGTATAAAAACAGCTACCATGAATTAAGTGCATTACAGATCTTTACCTTTACAAAGAAGGATGAAGACCCTTAGACTAGGGGGACTCAGGTGAAAGAGAAACAGACTGGAGAGTCCTTGGCTGTCAGTTGCTCAAATTCCACACTTTAGATGGAACGGAAGCAATACATCTGTTCTTGTGTCTTACAGTTCTTCAGCATTTCCTCCAAGGGACATTTCGCTTGAAGTTGGCCTCAAAAATGTAACAATTAAGCCCTGGCTGGTGTGGCTCAGTGGATTGAGCATGAGCCTGTGAAGCAAAGGGTCACTGGTTCGATTCTCAGTCAGGGCACATGCCTGGGTTGCAGGCCAGGTCCCCAGTAGGAGAGACATGAGAGGCAACCACACACTGATGTTTCCCTCCCACTCTTCTTCCATCCCCTCTCTCTAAAAATAAATAAAATATATTTTTAAAAAATGTAACAATCAGTAATTAAGTATTATTTATAGTATTAATGTACTAAATATTTTGTTTGAAAAAATACTAGTCATATTCACAGTTTTCTATTTTTCTGGATGCGAAAATCAAGGTTCAAACATTTCCATAAACTGACTTTGGTTGAGAAGATGGATAAACAAATTGATTCCAAGATAAGCTATCTTCTGTTATTAGAGTTCTGTCAGACTATCTCTATCTCTTATTTGATCCTTAAATTCTTTTTTAATAACGATGTATGCCCTATGAATAGTTTTCCTATTCATAACTAAGTACAAGGAGGGACTATTTTGCACGGGCAGCTCAATAGGTAGTTGTGACATTTATTCATTTTTTAATCCTCACCTGAGGATATGTTTATTGATTTTAGAAAGAGAAGAAAAGGGGGGAGAGAGAAACATTGATGTGAGAGATAAACATCATTTGGTTGCTTCCTATACATACCATATGTGCACTCCTATATGCAGGGGATCAAACCAGCAACCTAGGTATGTGTCCTGACCGGGATTCAAACCCACAATTTCTTGGCACATGGAAGGATGCTACAGCTGACACAGACACCTGGTCAGGGCTATTTATTCATTTTTTAAAAAAGAAAAGTTTTTGTGATTCTGTATTACATATTAGCTATTCTTCAATTGTACCTCTTTTTAAAATTATTATTTAAAAACTCTCTTATTGTGACAAATAGCAGCATACAGCATTAGCAGTTAGAAGCCCAGATGGCAAAGCCAGATTACCTAGATAATCTTTTTCTACCTTTAGTACTTATCTGTCTTTGGGCATGTTACCTAAACTTCTCTGTGCCTCAGTTTCATTGGTGTAAAATGAAAATATTAATAAAACCTAGCTTATAAAGCTATTGTAAAAATTCAATGAATTAATACATCAAAGACATTTAATACAATTCCCAGCTCCTGAGAAATATTCAATAAAGGCTACTTATGGCTTCCATTAGTATTTTTTATATGGGGAAAAGTTATTTAATCTTTTTAAAGCTTAATGTTTCTTACACATGACAATGCAAATATTCATTTCTTCCTTCCTACTTAAAATACAAACCACAAATTAAGAAACATCTGAGATACTGACAGGGCAAATAGTTAACTGTAGATATACTTTTCCTGATTGAAAGTCAAGATAATCCCAGTTCTAGCGGTCATGTAATTGTATCACCTTAGAAAAGTTATTTAATTTCATCAGTTTAAATAATTATTCGTAAAAGTGAAGTTGAACAAAATAAACCCTTAAAAACGAGCATATTAATCAAACGTAATAAACTTTATACACATGGAAATTATTGACTGTGAAGATAAAAAGGTGGGCTTTCTGCTGGGCTTACACTATGAAAGACTTTAGAGTTATATATCCAAAGACATTCAATATAATTACAATATTTTATTATTTATTTGTGATAGATTTAAATGCCTACATTTTTAAGGAAATTAATATTTATCATAGCTCAGATGTGCTGTTTCAGAGACATCTTAGATAATCATACAAAGAAATCAGAAAGGGAAGGTTCACTGAGAAAGGCAACAGGAAGACCAAGATAGGAGGACATGTAATGAGTCCTGACTTAGAGAAAGATAGGACAATGCCAATAAAATCTCAGTGCCTCTCCCTCAGTGAAGAATCTAGCCACCTAGATGCATATACTAATATATAAAGAATGGTAAAGAATAAACCTACCCTATATCTGCAGAGAAAGAAGACCGTGTATTTTCATGACAGCGGAGAAGTGTTTTAGATATGATATTAAAAAGGACAGAATGAGATGGGTAAACTGTTTCCCAACTGAATACAATAAAGTCCTCACAGATTTGTCATGAGAATACATAGGAGAACATTTTATTGTAGAAAGAGAATAACAGCATCCACTGCAGAAGGAGTGTGTGTGTATGTTCCGTGTGGTGCTCTGTACTTGGCATTAGCTATTTGTTATCATTAAGACTTGCCAAAAATTCAAAGTCAAGCCTCCCACGTTTAGGTGGAAACCTTATCATGGGCAATGCCAGTCCCAATATAGTCTCTAATTGTATGTGTTACCTCCACCTTTACCTTTATCCTACAATATCCCACTCAACGATGTAACCATGGATGTGTGAAGATATGGATTTACACAATGAGAGGTAGGAAGAAGACCTCACTTTGAATCTTGGCTCAACAATTGATTCGCTCTGTAGTTGAGGACAAGCTCCTTTCTTAGAGCAGAAGTTTCACCATCTCTAAAACAAGGACCAGGAGACTCAGGTGCACTCTGGTGAGAACAAAGTAAGACCACACATACACAGTGCGTAGAACAGCGCCTGGCACCTAGTAAAGCTTCCTTTACTTACTTCCCTCCACCGAACCTAAAGTATAATCCTCTACTACATTCATACTATTCCTTATATACAGGCATGGGCGAAAGTAGGTTTACACTTGTGAGTACCTGAAACACTGAGTTAATAGAGCTGTTGTAATAATCATAACCTGCACGCCTTTTTCCATACAAGCAACTGTAAACTTACTTCTGTGCACACTTCTGTCCACCCCTGTATTTACAGCCATACTCTAGTTCTCCTTAACCTGAGCATCTGCAAAAATAAAAAGAATTAGGAGGAATCTCGGATGCAATTTAAATCAGGAACAGACTTGGTATGAACTCTCTCTTGACCTCCCATGGAGAACTGACTACTTCCTCCTTGAGGGCTCGCTGTACCCTCAACAAACTCTCAGGGCTCCTACACATTTTTATCCCATTATTCTTATTTATATGTTTTCCTTCTCTACCAGATGGTGGTAAACTTCATGAGGAAATAAAGAACACATGGCATACAGTTGCTGCATGATATTTTAGGTATTTTTATTGATTATGCTATTAGAGTTTTCCCAATTTTCCCCCTTTATCACCTTCCGCCATGTCCCCCCAACCCTCTAACTTTCCCCGCCCCATTAGTTCATGTGCATGGATTGTACATATAAGTTCTTTGAGTCCTCTGTTTCCTATACTACTTTTCATCTTTCCCCATCTATTTAACATCTACTAATTATTCTGCTTATTCCCTGTACCTTTACACCCCCTCATTCCTCCCTTCCCCCTCCCTACTGAACTCTCTCTGAGTGATGTCCATTTCTCTGATTTTGGTCCTGTTCTAGCTGTTTGCTTAGTTTTTGTTTTCATTGTTTTTCTTTTCTTTTAGGTTCATTTGTTAATAGTTGTGTGCTCGTTGTCATTTTACTGTTCATATTTTTGTCTTCTTTTTCTTAGATAAGTCCCTTTAATGTTTCATATAATAAGGGCTTAGTGATGATGAATTCCTTTATTTTGACCTTATCTGGGAAGCTCTTTATCTGCCTTTCCATTCTAAATGAAAGCTTTGCTGGACAGAGTAATCTTGGATGTAGGTCCTTGCCTTTCATGACTTCAAATATTCTTTCCAGCCCCTTCTTGCCTATAAGGTTCCTTTTGAGAAAACAGCTGATAGCCTTATGGGAACACCTGTGTAGGTAGTTGTCTCTTTTTCTTTCTGCTTTTAGGATTCTCTCTTTATATTTAATGCTGGGCAACTTAATGATGATGTGCCTTGGTGTGTTCCTCTTTGGCTCCAACTTCTTTGGGACTCTCTGGGCTTCCTGGAAATCTATTTCCTTAGCCAGATTGAGGAAGTTTTTATTCATCATTTGTTCAAATAAGTTTTTAATTTCTTGCTGTTGTTCTTCTCCTTCTGACACCCCTATAATTCGGATATTGGAACGTTTCAGGTTGTCCCAGAGAGTCCTCAGCCTCTCTTCATGTTTTTGGATTCTTGTTCCTTCATTCTGATCCAGTTGGATGTTTATTTCTTCCTTTTATTCCAAATCGTTGCTTTGAGTCCTGGTTTCCTTCCTGTCACTGTTGGTTCCCTGAACGTTCTGCTTTATTTCATTTTGGGTATCTTTCACTTGTTCTTTCATTTTTCAACCAAGCTCAGTCAGTTCTGTGAGCAATTTGATTACCAGGGCTTTAAATTCTCCATCAGTTAAGTTGGCAGTCTCCTCATCACTTAGTTCTCTTTCTGAGGTTCTGCTGTGTTCTTTCATTTGGGCCATACTTCTTTGTTTTGGCGCAGCTGATAGGTTGTAAGGGGGCGGGGCCTTAGGTATTCACCAGGATGGGGCAACCCTCTAAGCTGCGCTGCCCGTGGGGGAGGGGCCAGAGAAGGAGCAATGCTTGTCTCTAGTGCACTTTCTAACAGACTCTTGTGTGAGACTGGATGTATCTCTCACCAGGGCAAACCCTGCCTTAGCCCACAATCAGCTCTGAGTCTCAGTTTCCCCTTAAGTCCCTCCCGCATAGCTCTGCCGAGCTTCACAGTCAGCCCCGCCTCTCAGCATCCCCCTCCCCCCTGCCTTCACGCCTTATGGGTCTGGTTGTTCCGGTTGATTTTTTTCTTTAATTCCTTGGTTGTCGGAGTTCCATGCAGTTTGATTTTTCTGGTGCTTCTGGTCATTTATTGGTTTTAGATTGGTCGTTATCCTCCTTTTGGTTGTGCAAGGAAGCGAAGGGTCTCCACCTTGGCAGGAACTTGGTGCACAATGTTTTTGAAGGAGGCAGAGAATCAGTGCGGCACCATTTCCACCAGCACGGTCTCACCTCGGGGTTTTGTGTGTGCTGTGTCCTCTGCCTGGAAAGCTCCTCTATCAGATCAGACATTGGCTTGACTCCCTCCCTCACCTACTTAAGTATCTTCTCAAAAGTAGCTTCTCAAATTTCAGTTGCTCAATGCAGCCTTCTCCAGCCACCCTATTGATAATTATAATTTTTAAAATAATTTTATTTATTCATTTTTAGAGAGAGGGGATGAAAAGGAGAGAAATATCAATGTGCAGTTGCCTCAGCTGCCTCGCCCACGCCCAATACTGGGGACCTGGTCCATGTCCCAGGCCTGTGCCCTGACTGAGAATCAAACTGACGACCTTTTGATTTGCAGCCCATGCTCAATCCACTGAGCTATGCCAGCCAGGGCTCCAACCACCCTGTTTAAAATGTATGTGTGCTCACATACATGATGCATGCCCTTTCCCACCACTGACGGCTCTCTGACATAGTGCACACCATTCGTACTTGTTGGTCATCTGCCTTCCCCCATTAGAGTGTAAACTTCACAAAGGCAGGGTGGAGTTTTTGTCTTTTTTTTTCTTCACTACCTATCACTTAACACAATGCCTGGGGCATAGTAGGCACTCAATCTATGTTAAATGAATGAATTTCACAATGACGTAGCATTTGTTAGAGGAAAGGGTGAGTATTTTTGATAAATAATGACGGTTAACATTTACAGTAATTCAAATGTATATGATGATTAAGCTAACCTCTTGATAATGTATATCTGCTCAGAATTCATTTTGTTACTTGATCTACTACTACAGTTTCAATTTCTTCCTCAAGCAAGAAAGCGTGTTTCTTCTCCTGAGAAACAAACTAACTAGATTTATCCAGTATTGAGTTATCTCAATTATTCCTTATCAGCACAGATGAAAGACATGCTGAAAGCATCCCTAAAGATGATACAATGGATCTCCTTTGACTTACAGATGAGAGAATTGAGGTCTAGAAAGATGAAGACAACCGATGTTAGTGTCAGAATTGGAACTCAGCTCTTCTAACCAAACCTCAGTACAATTTTGAACAACTCTCTCTTTCTACAAATGATTTATAGCTAGTAACACTGTATCTTCATTGCCTACATGGTACTGTGTCACTTAGACTAAGTTTAGTTGTTAATTATCCAATCTAAACTATTCAAGGAGATGGCAAAGATCTATCATGACAGCAAATCCTGTTTCCTAAATAAGCTCTTGTCTCAACTTCCATATTTGAAACATTAACAATGTGTCCACCTGGACTTCTTGGAGGGCTCTGCTTTGCCTGGACAATGTATGCTTTGGTTTATCTATGGAACAATCAGCTTAAAAAGTTGTATTCAGATATTATTAATGTTTTCAAACCCACTTCCTATTTTCCTGCTGAAATCTCTGCCAAGCGCACACTTCAGCAGACACTAAAATAATTTGGGTAGTTGACATTCAATCCAAATTTTCTATGGAAATCTGCCAGATTTGACATCTGTGAGAAAGTGGGTAATTTTTATTATCCACAGAGAGCAAAAGCTTAGTTTGATATTTCTCTACCTCCACACATCTCCCCGTAGTGGAGCTGCTATTCAGATAAACACACAAAAAAGTGGGTAGCAAGGAAAATTATTTAACTCTTTCACCTTTGTCAGAATACGGAAAAGGCTTAATTAAAACTAATTTTAAAGAAACAGTAGCAGTGAGCAAAAGAAGTTTCCAAAGTGAGGGAGATGCAAACTACCTTTATTATTACAAATTCATTTTGTCTAAAGCTATTTAACTATGATTTATCTGTTGCTTTAATATAACGATTTGTCTTTAAAGCCCCCTTCACTTGGTTTAAAAACCAAATTTTCAAGTTAATTTTCTTTTTGGAATGTTTTTCTGTAAATGCTAATAATATTTGACTCAGCATTAATATAGAAGCATGTTTAGAAATTACACAAATATAATTCTATTGATAATACATTTTATTTCCAAAAATTTGTACTTAACTCTTAAGGTTTCTTTCACTTTTAACAGAGCAATAAACCCGGATATTGCCATATCCTTATATATTCTACCAAGAATTACATACTGCAAAGGAAATCACATTACTTCACTATAATAAAACAGGAATTTTCCCACTCATTCTAATCTAGTTATTTAGCATGGTTTAAATTAATAAATTAAAAATAAATATAGCATCTAAGTCTAAAGTGACAAAGGTTTAGAAATAGGTCATGGGGAGATAAAAAATGTAAATTACTAATTTTACAAAGGTAGAATTCAAACATCGGTGGTGTGTTCTTAATTTTTAACATGAGAATAGAGTATTTCAAATACATATTTAACAACCACTAGTAGAATTTTAAATAGAACGTATAACTCCTAAATCTCTGAACAAAACAGGGAAACCATACTCTATGGCACAAATGACAAAAACGTAGCATTAAAAATTGAAAATGTAGTTCTGAAAGAAGTTCTGACAAACTAAGATTAACATATCAATCGTAACAGCAAATAAAAACATTAAATTACCTCTGGGAAAAAAATCATATTGGCTTAAGAAATGAATTTCACACTATGTTTCCATAAGAAGTAGACCTAAAAGAATGTTCCAGATGAAAAGTAAAAGGGTCAGAACATGCCGGTGGAGGGGGATGATCAGGGCCTGGGGGCGGGAAGGAGGCTGCCATTTCAGACGGCGACAGGGAGAGAGTGAGTCTGAGTCTGTTCAAGCTGCGTATTGGAGCATGGTCAGGACCTTGACTTCCCTGGGATCCGTCTTGCCTGGAATTAATAATGGTGAGGCCACTATGTACATTTTGTCTCAGCTTCACTATACAGCAAGTGTCCTCATTCTCTACAAGCTTCATGACGGCAGGGATAAGTGTAAGTTCAATTGGAGGCTCTGTCTTTGGAACACCTTGTCACATGGCAGGCATGACAAGCATATGTTTTGAATGAGTGAATTAAAAAATAAATGAGCCCTGGCTAGTGTAGCTCAGTGGAGTGAGTACCAGCCTGCAAACCAAGGGTTCCCGGTTCCATTCCAGCCCAGGGCGCATGCCTGGGTTGCGGGCTGGGATCCCAGTTGGGGGCATGTGAAAGGCAACTGATAGATGCTTCTCTCACAAATTGGTGTTTCTCTCCCTCTCTTTCTCCCTCCCTTCCCCTCTCTCCAAATATAGAAATAAATAAATTAAATAAATGTATGTGTCTATACATCATGTTAAGAGACCTACTACGCACAGTCATTTCAATTGATCCATCTCTTTCTCAAACTTCCACTGAAATGAATAAAACATTTTTAAAAAGTTACAAACCCAAACAGTAAAGAATAAGAGAGGAAGATTATAAGTTGTCAAGCAACTAGGGAAAAAAAGAAATCCTTCCTCCTTCATAAATGAGTCTCCATCCACCACAGATTTCAGAAATCTCCCTAAGAGAGGGCATTGTTTTTTTCATTTTCATTTGATTATGTCACAATAATAGCCTTTACTGAGTATTTTGCATGCACTAGGCACTGTTATAAATGCATTACATATATTAACTTATTTGACCCTCCCAACAATTATTATTCCCATTTTAAAGCTGAGCTAACAAGATAGAAAAGGGTCAGTCACTTGTTTGAGGTCACTCAGAGAGGGAGTAAGACAGTGTGAGTCAAACCCAGGCAGCCTGGTCCCATGGCCCACCCTTCTAACTACTATGCGGTTATAAATATCTCCTGGGAAGAATTGAAAAATTTACCCAATTTCGCATTAAGCTATGAGAGGCTTATCCCTTTTAGGGGCAGATTCTGGCTGGGAAGGAAAGGCTGGCATTTTGAAGGACAGGCAAGTAACACTGAAAAATGTACAGAATACTTAATTGGTAATATTGAATATAAATCTCATTGTTTTATCACTGTCTTTAACACCACATACAAAATCAGTTCAACCTAGGCACATCCTCTGTAGATTCTATTTACAACTCTCTGCTTTCATTAGCCAAATTTCCAATATATTTCAAGCTTTAGGAATCAAAATATGTTATGAAGAATATTTTCAAGAGTTGCTGGTTTCAGACTAGGCTAGGAATATTACCTGTTATGCATTCACAAAATTAAAGTTTTTGTGGCACAAATGTGCAATTGACTACAAATATTTTAAATTCAAACTAAAATAAAGTATGGAAATATGTTGTTTATGTCAAAGTTCAGAATAACATTCAGACAACCATTCAAAGCTGTAGAGGGATTGTTGCAATGGGGTAGTAGGGGGCAATAAGACATGATCCTAGCCACTGAAGAACTCCAATTTACAGCATCCATTGAGAGGCAAGAAAATCAATGAGAAATTTTTTTGCATAACAATTCAAACACATCATTCAGGTGCAACCGAATATAATATAAAACACTTTAGAAATTCTCATACAGTAATCATTCCTGCTTGTATTATATAAACCATTTTGCTTTACTACCTAAATAAAGTTTGTGGAAGGAAGGAAGGAAGGAAGGAAGGAAGGAAGGAAGGAAGGAAGGAAGGAAGGAAGGAAGGAAGGAAGGAAGGAAGGAAGGAAGGAAGAAAATCCCCCCTCTCTCTTAGAGGCATAAGTCATAAGAATAAAACTAAAATATAAGTGCAGGCGAGGAGGAGAGAGGACACATGAAGGCATGTGCCTTACTACAGAGCATTGAATACAATCCTCTTTTATTAACAAGAAACCAAGTTGAGCACAGAATGAGGATATGGTCCAGACATTTCACAGTCAAATGTAATCCTACGGGCATTTTTCAAGCAAATACACTTTGTAACAGGATCTGTATGAGCCAAAATAAAACTTTTGCGGACATGCCCACCAAACTCAAGCAATATAAGGTTCAGTTAAGCCACTCTTGTATGCTTCGGAGATCTTAGAACTCTCTGATGCAGTTAATGATTTCAATGACATGGGCATCATCCCCTTAACAAAGCTTAACCAGAGCCCACACAACAATCACCACTTAGTGTTTGGGGGGGGTGCAGAATCAAAGGGAGTAATGTCTCCAGAGAGCATATTAGCTGAGTTTCTTTTGTCTACATGGCTGTCACCACCTGAACACATGAACAACATTCCCTTTACTTCCTACAGGTCCTTTAATCAGACATTGCTTCAAGTTCACAATTCTCAGATGTACAAGGTCTGTCCAGAAAGCATCCAGCCATGTAATATGAACAATAGAGACATTTATTGAAGAAGATACAAGATACAAGAAACATTGTACAAAGGACAGTGATGCCTCAGTCCCCTTCAAAGTAGGCACCCTGGGACCTCACACACTTCTCCCAATTGCCATCAGCTGCCCCATTGTATTTTCCTGAATCTCATTGAAGGTCTGAAATCTGTTCCCTTTCAAAGATGATTTTAGTTTTGGGAAAAGCCAGAAGTCACAGGGCACCAAATCTGGCCTGTAGAGGGACTGAGTCACCTGGGTGATCTGATGTTTCACCAAAAAACTCTGCAAGAGACGTGATGCATGAGCAGGTGTATTGTCATGATGAAGCTGCCAATCACCAGTTGCCAATAGCTGGGGCCTTGTGAATCATCTGAATAGCTTCTGAAGAGCAATATTCAAGCTTAACACAAAATTCAATGCAGATTTGTTGCTCTATTCCCTCAGTCATTTTGAATGTGACAGCCACACAGTACGCATGCTCACTCAACAGCAACTACAGCCCCCACTGACTAGTACAGTGAAGTCATCCTTGTTAACACATGCGCATTCCAGTCCAATCTCCTTGGCTGCCAGGGTACATCCATGTCACACAAACCGTTCTCTTTATGTTAACAATGGTCAGACTTTTTCCTGACAAACCTCATATTTCAACTGTATTAACACCAGGGCTTTATATTTTTGCATCAAGCTGTTGAAAGATGAGATTCCTATAGTGTCTCTTTTTTGTTTGGTAGATATGTATTACGTGTGTTCTTAGAAATGACACTGTAAAAAATAGTGAGCCTTAAAAGTGACACTGCCACTAAGGCAGGAAAAGAAATTTTTGCTAATGGGTAAACTTTTAAAGCACTGAAACATTTTCAATATTATTTTCAAGATTTTATTTATTTACTTATTGGGAGAGGGAAAGAGAGAGAGAAGAGGAGAGAAACATCGATGTTTCTAGTTGCCTCTTGCGTACCCCAGGCATGTGCCCTGACTAGGGACCTGGTCTGCGACCCAGACGTGCACCCTGACGGGGAATAGAACCAGCAAGTCTTGGTTTGCAGACCAGTGCTCAATCTACTGAGCCACACCAGGCAGGGCTCAATATGATTTTTATCAGATGAAAGGTAAAGAGGTCACAATAGTCATGATATATAAACTCTATGTAGATTTGTTTGGTATGAAGAAACAAGGCAAGAACTTTTTTGAATCATATGTAATCAAAAGGTGACTCAATGAAAAATGTGGATAAAAACTAGTTGTTTTACCCAGATTGAGGTGCATTCCTTGTTTTTTTTAAGATTTTATTTATTTATCTTTAGAGGGGAAGAAGAAGGAGAGAAGGAGATAAATATCAATGTATGGTTGCCTTTCGTGTGTCCCCTACTGGGGAACTGGCCTGCAACCCAGGCATGTGCCCTGACTGGGAATGGAACCACGATCCTCTGGTTTGCAGGTCCATGCTCAATCCACTGAGCTACACCAGCCAGGGCACACTCCTTGTTTTTAAATGTATAATTAAAGGAGTAAAACACTGAAATCATTCACTTAGGGAATGTCAAAGATCTTTCACACTTATAAGATATTTTATTTTATAGCTCTTATAAATGTTTTATTGACTACTTTATTGGTGACTTACTTAAATATTTCAATTATTTTCTATACCTCAAATAAGTTATTTGAAATCCTTAATGGGTATATATGTTAGGATGTGTTAAAATGCTAAAAGGTGAGATACCTATAAAACACGACCATCCCAGATGAGTGTGTGCTCTGGTCTTCACATAAAACTCACCCCATGTTATGCATATGGGATATATATGTGCTTGTGTGTATGTATGTATGTATATGTCTAAAGATAACAAGGAAGACCAGAAATATAGTGAAATATAGAAAAGTGAAAGAAACATATTATTTTTGGACCTATAATTAGAAAATAAAAGCTGGTGTTTAATGCTTAAAATTGCAGTTGTTTATCATATTGTACTTCTTAGGGAGACAAGAGTCATTTCTAAACCTTGTTTTTGGGTTGATTATTCAACCTTATTTATGTCACAAATATTAACTGATCACACACAATGTGACTGGCAGTACGCAGGGTGTGGTGCTCGCACACACACACACACACACACACACACAGAGTTACTGAGGGAAATTACAGAATACAGTACAGTGAAATGTGTAGAATATGTGACAAGATCTGGACCACCTCTGGAAAGTCAGGATAGGATCCATGGCAGGGACCTTCGGGCTAAGAGAAAAGGAGATAATGGGGGGTGAGTGTGCCAGGGAGTGGCAGAGGGTTCTGGAACATTCCCAGCAGAGGGTACAATGTTTACAAAGACCTTCGGTGAGAAGGGCAGGGTGGTTATAACGCAAAGGGTAAAAAAATGGAAATGGAAAGAAATAAAGCCACAGACACAGCCAGAGTAGACAACTGTAAGTCTTGTCAGGGAGTTGGGTCTTTATGCTAAGTGCACTGAGAAGTACTGAATGGGTACTTTAGTGGAGTGATAGAATCAGATTTGCATTTTCCGATCACTGGATTAAATGAGGAAAATAGAACACAAAAAATGATTGCAAGAAAGACACCATCATGTGGCAACTCTGTCAATGTGGCCAAAAGATGCTAGTAACTCACACTGGAATTACAGTGGGGGGTATGACGAGTGGACACTTGGGACAAGGTAGTAGTCAGATGCAGGGGACCTGGGGTGTGGCACAAAGGTCCCCCTTCAGGATCCAGACAGTCATTTCCCCAGCTCAGCAGAATAGTAGCTGCAGAGAGCTCACAACTGAGTTACTTCTGGAAAATGAAAATTCCCCTCAGCTAAAGGAATCGCTTTCTCCAAGGAAACATCCTCCACGGCAGTAGCCTATGCCCAGTGTCTACATGTGAGGGGGAGGGCGGGTGGAGCAGTGGCTTAGCCCACTGGCCTGCATTAGGGATAACCACCAACGACACACCTTTTAGATCACCACTGGCCTCTCTCTAGTCTTGCTTGCCTCCGCCCTTATAGACAGACGGCCCTGAGAGCCTTCTTCCATAAACTGCCTATACATACTCTCCCACTGTCTTTTCCTAGGGAGTCCAGCCTGAGACAGCAGAGTGTTCTCTGCTTGCTTACCTGTTTTTAAATCATCATATATATTATTTCACACTCACTCATTAATATGCTCCTCTGAAAGATAGTATATGGTACTTAAGAATGTATACTTAGAGATTATCATAGATCTGGTATTAGACTGAACAAAATAAATTGCTACTCAACATGACAATATTACAGCAAAGCTTTGGCACCCAATTCACTACCCAGGAAATTAAAATCCAAGCAAGAGACTAGCTTGACCCAGTTAATCCACCTACAGATTTTTTGTTCATTGGTTTCCCACTAAAACTTGTAAACACTTCCATTAAAACATCTGGGAGCTAAAGCTGGCGAACAAGTATCTGACTCTGGTGTGAACCAGTAGACACTAAATGGGTTTGTCTGATCTATACAACAGAGCGTTCAACCCCGTGATTTGAGCACAGCCTTTCTGCTTCATTGGTCACCAATAGATTTTCTGTTAAGTTCAATTGAGTCTGGCACTCTTTTTAGCCTTTCTCTTTTGAGGGAAAGGCTGATGCTGTTTAAAGGTCTCACTAAAAAGCAGAGCCTTTTGATTGAGAACCTCAAAAATAGACTATATCAAGAGCACACCTTTTAATACAGAGCTACACGCTCCCTTATTTTAAGCCCAGCATGGGAAGTCTAATTGTCAGAAGGATCTTTTATTAGTTCATTTTTAGGAAGTGCACATCCCCACTGAGGCAGCTGAATCTGGGGAGGAGACTCAGCAAGAACACTGATCCAATGTATAAATTTAGAGTATTCAGTGGTTCTAGCTCTAATAGCCATGTGGGCAACCAAATAACTTTTTTTTGCATTTTTTGGTTCTTAAGCCCTACTAAGCTAGGGAAAAGCAGTCTTATAGAAATGTCACAGTATAAAAGTCCTCACATTGTGAGGTCGTTTTAAAAGATGGTTAGTAATCTACTTGTAATAGAGTTTCAGTTCGATGAGGTCAGTGGGAGCAGAAGCACCTAATGATAATATAAAATCAAATGTCATGTCTAATTGATTCTACTTTTATAACCATAACTTTATTTTTTCAAGTCTGTTTGGAGAGATGGCTGCCCACTGTTTGTTCTCAGACCAGACTAACCTGCACCCTGCCCTACACCACGGGAGGGGAAATCGCCCACACCTTTCTCCAGGATCTGCTGCTAACAAGCAATAAGTCAGATTCTTGCAATGAGAGGAATTAGTAGAAGTGAGTGGGGAGAAAGAGAAGCCACCTTTCTCTGCTTCCGGAAGCATCTCTACCAACAGCTGTATTTGACTGGGAGGTCTAGCTCCCAGGAGACAGACAGCCGCTCCCTCTGAGGGAAGCAGGCCCTCTGGGTCCAGCTCTGGCTGGGCAGCCGTGGCTCCTAATTTCTGGTAAACGCTGCCTCCCAGCTTGGTTCCTCCAACTGCAAAGGTAGTGGTTACTTCCCGTTATTGATAATCTCATCTCAACTCATTCCCTGTGGTCATTTAAATTTCTCCTATAGAATAATTGAACACAAGCCCTGTTTTCCTATCTTGCCACAAACTGACACATAGACAATACAAAATGACTTTAAAAACAGGTCCTGATCTACTGTCGCCCATTGCCCTGAGATTTGTTTTTAAATCCTTTTTGCCTAGAACATACAGTACTGTGTGATAAATAAAAGCCTTCTCAGTGTGACTCCTTCCTAATCACTTCCCCACACTGACACTTCCCTCTGGCCACAGGGAACTTGTCTCACCCTGTGTTCCCTTCATACCTGATTAACATCATTTGCGCCTGCGGCTGGGAATGCCCACACCCACCTTTTAAAACTAGTAACTCACTTATTCTGGGAAGCAAGTTTAGCCGTCTCCTTTCATGTCCCAAAGAAAATGTAGGAAAGTGAGGGATTCACATTGTGGATCTAAAGCATCATCTGAAATAAGTGCCAGGCCAATAGCTTATGTAGTCTCCTGGAGACCCAAACTGGCTTTTCCTCACCTTCTCATCTTATTCTACTGTCTGCGTTAGGTCTGCCGACATCATTTTTCTACTTGTTCTTCCCTTTACAATTTCTCCCCTCTGTCATAAAGTCTTTGAATGAAAGTCATGGTAACATAAAGAAAAGACATTTAGGATAAATCAGCTTGCTCCTCTTTACTTCCCCCCAGCCCCAACGCATTACCTTTTCTATTAGCAAAAGATAAAATGAGGACACAAATGGTATTATACTGATACATATGATAAATAGATAGATAGATAGATAGATAGATAGATAGATAGATAGATAGATAGATGATAGATAGATAGATACAGATAATAGAAAAGATATATATCCATATTTAGAGCTGAGATACAGTATAATACTTAGTCTATGTTTTTAATTGTTCTCAGCTTCACATTTAGTAGATTTTGTCTTATTTGTGGTTCTACTGCCAATTCTAAGAACAGTATAGACACATAAATACTTCACTACCCTGGCTTGCACAGCTCAGTTGGTTGGGCATCGTCCTGCAAACTGAGAGGTTGTTAGTTCTATTCCCAGTCAGGGCACATGCCTGGGTTGTGAGCCAGGTCCCTGGTTGGGTCTTGTGCAAGAGACAGCCAGTCAGTGTTTCTCTCACACATTGATGTTTCTCTCCCTGTCTTTTCCCTCCCTTCTCCTCTCTCTAAAAATAAATAAATGAAAGAAAAAAATACTTAACAAATACTCAAAAATAATTCAATGAACATTCCTGACAAAAAATGAGCTACTCTGGTTGAGTGACAGGTAAGAAGTTGGAGATGCTTCTTTGAGGGGAAGGATGCAAGGCAGAAGGGGGGCGTTTGGTGGGGACGGGAGAAGCAACAGTGTGGCCAGAAATCCAACTGTAAGTTGTATAAATTGTTAACTTGGGGGTTGTTGGCATAAGGGTTTTAGTAATACTGTGTGACTTTGGAGGATTTAAGGACTCAGGTACCTGAGAGTAAGTTGTCATGCTCATTCATCAGAGGAACAGAAATCACATACCACACCAATGATGCCTTAAAAATCCCTTTTATGTTGCTTATCCTGTCCACAGTGCACTCTCACTGCTATTTGGTCACAGGGGATTTGGTCTTTGATACCGACAGAAACAATGCGGGGAGTGGTTCAGACAGCAGAAAGGGCCGCTGCTCCCTTTGAGTACCTCTGGGCCAAGTTTCCAAACTTGAGATGAATGCAGAAGACCAGTGTCATGCCACTTAGCCTGATGACACAGAGCCAGAGAGACCGCCACCTCTGTGAGGTGACAAGAGTCTTGACCTTCTTCAAACATTCAAGTGAAACTGCAGTTCTCATCACTTACAGAACTCTTCTGTACTTCTCATTCTAAGCAGAATTTACCAATTGAAAGGGACATGCCCGGGTAGCCTTTTTTAGAGCGTACCAATGTGCTCTGAAAAACTGAAAAATATTTTTGGTGGAGGTCAAAAGGCTTCAGGTGGAAATACAAAACAAAGGCTTGTCCTTTAAAAGCAAAACTTGCACAATATTGATTTTCTACCCAATCATACAGCATATTATTGAAAATATACTTTTATCAGAGAATGGAACCATTTGTGCCCTAGTTATACATATAAGAAAAAACCTGGGCTTCTCATAAAGCTCATCAAATTTGTGCAAAAGTACATGTACATGTACCATGTGGCATAAGAGCTTTCTAATGACTAAAGAAGCTGTTATTTAGTCAGTCCGATGACATGTTAATGGTGAGAAATGCTCTTGTGTTTAAGTGCACTGCGATCCTGCGTGCCTGTGCTTCTGGAACTGGGATTCCAGACCAACTCCTGAGGATGTGCGTGGTGTGCTGGGGTGAAAAGAGCCGCCACCTCCCGGTATATCGGGCATAGAAAACCAAATTAAGTCATTAAGTGTAATGGAAACATTATTTTAGCATGAACACAGCTATGTTGTGGGACAGGGTTCAGAAGTCTCTGAACCCTCTCCAGGGGCTCCGGCCCATGCCCTTTTTCTTGGCTACTTTTTCACTGCTCAGATACCCAAAAACCACTTTCTCGCTCTACTATTTCATGTTGCAGTTGGATCTTCCCAACCATTAGGAATCTCATAAAAAACAGGGTCATGATCTTTATATCCCTATACTTGTTATTGACTATATGAATTATTGCCAGAAATCATTTTAATAGTAAGACTATAAATATTAATACCCCAAATAAAAAGTACACAATTAATATTGATAATTCTAAAAGAATGATGACATGGATATTGCACTTAACCTTTGTCCCAGGATCTAAAAGTATTTTAAAAATATGAGATAGTTTTCCCCTGTTTGATATGGCTCAGTGGTTGAGCGCTGTCCTGTGAACCGAAAGATTGCTAGTTCAATTCCCAGTCAGGGTACATGCCTAGGTTGCAGGCCAGGTCCCCGGTTGGGGGCATGCCAGAGGCAAACACACATAGATATTTTTCTCCCTCTCTTACACCTTCCTTCCCCTCTCTCTAAAAATAAATAAATAAATAATCTTTTTTTAAATATGAAGTATTCTCATCCCCATTATTTTTTGAAACACTTAAATTTTTAAATTGCACATAGATAAACTACAAAGTTATCCTTACTTCACAGATGGCATTAATAGAATTGTCACAAAGAAGAATGTGCTGGCTTTACATGGGCTTGTTCACACTAGCTGAATGCTTGTCCTGTTCTGGAAGCATGCCTATTCCTTCTGCTCTGCCACTGTGGTTGGTATAAACAAGACAGCCCATAAGATGGCCTTCTCATCCCATTCCATAAATTACTCATACTGCCCTGTACGGAGGCTGACTGATCCAAACACACCATTCAGCAGCTTTAAATTTTCACTGATGTGTCAACTCATTATTAACATATTTCTGCTTTTCTTCAAAGCCAGACTTCAAATCTTCCAGATTCAGGACCTTCTACTGAAATGTGGGGGAATGAACAGCACCGATACATTAAGGGAAATTTTTCCCGGAATCTTTCCAGGTTACTGATAAACTGAGACAAATGCTAGGTGAGAAAGGTCCAATGAAAATTTTTAGAACTACTGTGCTATTTTAAACCTTGAATAGTACAAAAATATCGCAAAGTTGGATCAAAGTATTCAACACATTTGAAGTAGAAAAAAATATATGCAGAATATAGCACCAAAGTATTATTCTACGTGGGCGTGTTTTTCAAGATTATTAATACTTTAAGTAATGGCTTTTCCATCAAAGAAAATCAATATATAGTAGGGTATTTAACAATAGTAATATACTTTAAAAAATGTATTTTAATGAAGAAAGTTCCCATTTTGATAAACTTTTAAATTCTGTATGTTAACAACTCTAGGATGTGGTACAGTATTAAACCATCTGCAATGCATGGGCACCATTAAATGCAGCCCTAGACAGTTTTCAGCAAAGTCAGCAATACTAATTGCTTAAATTAGGGCCTGCAGTGGCTCTGAAATCACGGTAGTGAGAATTGATGAACTGAGCAGGCCCCAGAAAACTTCCAGAGATGCGCTGAAGCACTTTGCACTACAAAATGAATGCAGTGTTTTAGGTCATGTTTCACAGGTACTTTACCAAGGCAGATATAAAGGGAAATTTTTTTCAGGTTGTACTCACTTAAGAAATAATATAGTGAATAAATAAAAATAAAACCCTACCAAGTTAACATACTGCTTCCAAATCTTTTTAAAATTGTGTAATAAAAGATGCTTTTTGAAACAAAATGGGTACTCTAAAATTTTGGATCTCCTAAGGTGCAAAGAGCACATGCACACAAGTACACATACACACACACACATATAATATTTTTTATCCATTCATTCAGTGATGGGCACTTGGGTTGCTCCCATCATTGCCTATTGGGAATAATGCAGTTACAAACATGAGTGTACAAATATCTTTTGAGACTCTATTTTGAATTCTTTCAGAGATAAACACAAAGTGAAATGGTAAATCACATTCATTTTTTAGGAACTGCCATACTGTTTCCCAAAGTACCTACACCATTTAATATTTCTACCAATAATCAGAAAGGTTCCAATTTCTCCATATCCTCATAGACACTTGTTATTTTCTGAGTTTTTAAAAATAGTTTATTACTTATTGTGTTTTTTCCATTACCATTTATCCCCCTTTCACCTGCTTCTACCTCCACCCATCACCCTCCCCCCCCTGCAATCACTACACTGTTGTCTGTGTCCATGAGTTATTTTTTTATTGTATCATATTATATTGTATTGTACATTTTCATTGCCATTTAGACCTATTATACTCCCATTCTCCCCCTCCACAATGACCACGCTGTCTATGTCCATGAGTTCTTCTTCCTTTTTTTTGCTTAATGCCTCCATCTCCTAAACTCCCCCCACCACAGCTGTCACCCTGCTCTCCATCTGTGAGTCTGTCTTTATTTTTCTTGTTAGTTCAGTTCGTCACTAGATTCTATATATAAGTGAAATCATATGGTATTTGTCTTTCTCTGCCTGGCCTATTTACCATGATGTTCTCCAGGTCCATCTATGCTGTTGCAAAGGATTTTTTTTTCTATTTTATGGCTGAGGGCATTCCATTGTGTAAATGTCCCATAGTTGTTTTATTCACTGGTGTATTGATGGACACTTGAGCTGCTTCCATATCTTGGCAATTGTAAATAACACTGCAGTGAACATAGGAGTGCTTGTGCTCTTTCAAATTAGTGCTTTGGATTTATTTAGATATATTCCCAGAAGTGGGATAGCTGGGTCAAAAGGCAGATCCGTTTTTAGTTTTCTGAGGTGTCCCCACACTGCTTTCCACAGTGGCTGCACCAATCTGCATTCCCTCCAACAGCGCAAAAGGGCTCCCCTTTTTCCAGATCCTTGCCAGCACTTGTTTGTTGCTTGATCAATGATAGCCACTCTGACAGGTTTGAGATGATATCTCATTGTCATTTTAATTTGTATTTAAATTTGTAATTCTCTGATGATTAGTGATGATTGAGCATTTTTTCATATGTCTATCAGTCATTTGTATATCTTCTTTGGAGAAGTATCTGTTCAGGTCCCTTGACTATTTTTTTAATTGGACTGACTATAAAGGTTTGTGTTTAATTATGAGTTCTCCATCATGTTGTCATGATCTATATGTCTATTTTTATGTCAATATCATACTGATTTGATTACTATGGCCTTATAGTATGGTTTGATATTAGGTACTGTGATACCTCCAACTTTGTTCTTCTTTCTCAGGAGCATTGTTGCCATGCGGGGCCTTTTGTGGTTTCAGATAAATTTTTTAAATATTTGTTCTAGTTTCAGGAAATATATCATTGGAATCTTGATAGGAATGCTGATGACTCTGTAGATTGCTTTGGGTAGCATGGATATTTTAATGATGCTAATTCTTCCTATCCATGAACACAGTATGAGTTATTTTTATTTTTCATCTGATCCCTCTACCACCTAACATTCCTCACCCCCAGAACTGTCAGTTTGCTCTCTATGAGTCTGTCTCTTTTTTGTTTGTTAGTTAGATTTGTTCATTAGATTCCATATATGAGTAAAATCATATGGTACTTGTCTTTGATCACAGTTTTCCTAATAATTGTGAAGTGGTTCTATATTGCCTTTTTAGGCGTCTACCTTCATTCATTTATTCACTTTTTAAAAGTTTCTTACTGATACAGTTTTTGAAATAGGATTGCCAAAGGATATTGAGACTAATCTAAAAGATGCGATAGACACTTTCTGAAATGGTTTTGGTGTAGCCTGGAAATAATGTGGAAAACAGAATCAGTTACAATTAAATCTCTCACTCCATAGCACCGGCTGTGAGTGCCACAGCTGAAAAGGCTCTTGACTATTCTTTCTATGAAAACTTTGGAACCTAGTAGAGCTCAGCTTGAACTAGGATCTCCAACTTATTTCCTCAGATGGCCTTTCGTCAGCTATTTAACCTTAGTTTCCTGATGTGAAAATGGAGTAAATTACTTCATTTACAAGGGTGGGATGTATGTCTGTAAGAGAATTAAATGACCATATCTTGGACACAGGAAGCTCTCAATAAGTGGTAGATATATTCATTATACAACTAATTATCCCCTATGTTGTTATAGACAAGATTCTTGCACAATCATGAAATTTAAATACCACCTATTTAATGTCTTTTATAGTGTATTTAATGAAATGAAATTTAAAGATATATGAACTTCCTCATTAATCATGATTTCCTATTTCATCATCTGTACCTTTACCCCTGGCCATTCGCCCTTGCATCCCCAGGCCTAGCAAACCACCTGACACACAAAGTGTTTACTAGTCCTGGCAATGACTCTAAATCAGTCCCTAGTTATTGGATTCTGCAACTTGCTCCTCACTCTGAGCAGGGTTCTGTGGGAATATTTCAGCCATACTCCCCCCAAAAAGTGAAGGAATTGAGAAGAATTTTGATATTGTTCTAAGAAGCAGTCCCAGATCACCAGTAGTTTGTAGAGAGGCAGTGAATCAGAGTGGCCTTTAGGTAACTAGGTTGAAAGAATTTCTTAATTCCTTTCTATTATACTTAAAATATCATTTTTATTGTTATTAAAAATTGTTAATGTCAACTCAATGTACATGTTACCCAGTTCCCATCCACCTAAACTGCTGAGGTAAGAAATTATAATGGTTAGTTATTAGAGTGAAAACCATTACATGAATGCAACAGGGAGTCACAAAGCAAGAACTAGATAATTTCTGTCTAACTACTGGATAATTAATGCAGGAAGAAAATAACGTGTACATATTTGGAATGAAGAATTATAGATTATTTGCACTTATTTTCTTTCTGTGGCAATTAAATTAACTATCTTTGATTTCTCACCTGTTACCATGGTTATTTTCGGTGATCTAGGTCATTAATGTCTTAAATATAATAGTTAGATTAAAATTACAGCTCTTCCAACTTTGCAAAAATATTCTGAAGGTTCAATACAAGAGAAAGCTGATGGCTTAAGGGAAAAGAGTTGCCTATTGAATGAAACTATTTAATCATCTTAAAGCTAAGAAGTCCCACACTTTTTTCCTTCTCAATTTCACTGAGATTTTGTTCACTTAGGACAGCAATGAATGAGCAGGTGTTTTCATGACAGTTAATTCTAACTATGCTGTTAACTTTCTACTTATATTGTTAATTCTTTCTCTTAATTATGGGAACACCACTCCAGTGGCGGAGTATGACCTTCAAAGGACTGAGTGTCGTAGAAGCTTACACAGCCCTCACGGACAGGTAAGAGGTCTTTGGACAGGCAATTACAAGGTATACAACCTCTGGAGCATGTCTAGAATAGGGCCTAGGGGATTTCTCACCCACCCTGGGTTGAGGGGCATAACTAGAAGACAGCGAGGGTGAGGACTTGCCAATATATGAGGTGCAGGGCAGGGCTTCCAGTTCCCTGATCATTATATGTTATGAATAATATAATCTCCTTGAAAAGCAGACATCAATAAAGTACCTTAACTAACTCCATATCTCAAATCTTCTCCATCTCCAAAAGCGTCCTTCTTGCCAATAACCTGTGTCAATGTGTTGTGTTAAGGCAGGAATCTGACACTGATTCGCCAGGTCAAATCTGAGATTTGTGTATCTTCTATGAGCAAATGGGGAAGTTCAGAAAATGGAAGGCTTTGTTTCCTGTAAGGAAACTTTGGAGGGCCTTCTACCCTATCTCCCTTTCTTGTATGGACCAATGCACAATTTTTTTATCTCATCTCAAGAGTACAGCAACAAGCCCAGAGCAACTGCTTTTACACTTCTGCATCTCAGAGAAGAACAGAAAAGGATTGAAGCCAGGTGTTCAGAAGCTGCCAGGACAGAGAGTGCAAAGTAGGGGGCAGGCAGGTTGACAGACAACTATTCCTTGCTGTAAAAAGGAACAGAGTAAAAAGAAATGATGATGCTTTGCGTACTGCAATAGGACTGTAAAGAGTGTATGTGAGAATCAGGAAGAGTCTCCTGCATGTGTGAGAATTTTTCTCCAATTGATTCATTTATTTTCTTACTCGACAAATATTTTTTAATAACCTTCTATACACTATATACTAAAGAATTAAGAAATCAGTGGTGAACAAAATAGTCAAGGTCCCTACTCTTACCAAGCTTATAATCGTATAGACTACATTAAAGTTAACCAAACCATTATATCAATACTAATATAAAATGACAAACTGTGAAAAATATTCAGTAGGAAAATGCAAGGCATCCTATAAAAGCAGAGAATGGGTTTATTCAATCATACCTGGGGCTTCAGAAAAGGTTCAATGAGGAAATGTCATTTCAGCTAATCTGAAAATTACGAGTTGTAGGTAAAGAGTTTTCTAAACAGAAGGAAAAGGAACCGAATGGCCCTAAGATGGGGGAGGAATGCACCAGAAACTGAACGATGGCCAGTGTACCTGGAGTGCAGAAAGTGAGGGGGACAAGGAGATCATGCAGAGCCTTGAATGCCATCACATAGATTTTGGTCTTTATTCTAAGCACCATGGAAAGCCATTGATAAGTTTGCTTTAGAGAAGACCTATGAGCAGATCTGCATTTTAAAGAATCCCTTTGCATTACTGAGCATCTGCTAAAGCACAGGGTGGCAAGAATGGTATTAGAAAAATCTCTCAACTAGGAGTTTATGGCAGAATCCAGGAATGATGGCACCTTGGCCCAGGGTGGATGGTGGTAGAGACAAAAAGAAGTTGACAGATGAACAGTCCTTTAGGGGGTAAAATCAGCCTAGAATATCAAGATAAGTAAGAGGGAAGGTGATCCTTGGTTTCTGGCTAACACAACAAGACTCTTGGTGGTGTCATTTGTTAAGATAGGAGCATTGATGAAGTCATATTTGGGTGGGTGGAGACAACTTCAGTTGTGCATCTGAAGGTCTAAAAGACAGTAGTGGCCAATTTTCATGAAAAGAGAGTTCCAATCAAGCACTCTTAAACCAAACTGAGGATGAGAGGGAAGATTCTCTCACTTTTTATCATGGTTTCCTTACCTCTATTAACTCAAACTAAAAAAAAAACTAATAAGAAACCGTACATGCTTATTTTAACTCAGTTTTTAAGTTTAAAACATTTTAAACCTCATTAATACAACCAATTCACAAGATTCTCAAGCTGGAAAAAAATCATACAAATTATAGTAAGTTTTAACAAATGTGCTCCCCCAGAGCTTGTGATTAGCCCCAAGGTTACTCAGTGAGTGAAGGATGAGGTTAGAAATCAGCCAGAATTCTACTGATAAGCAGAGGAGTGCTGTTTCCATGACATGAACAGTGTGATTCCTAGGCTGGCTGATAGCCCCCATCAACTGGAGGTGGGGTTAAGGACTGGGGCATGGCCCTTGTCCACATGCTGGGCCGGCATCCCTGAGATGCTCTTCCGGGCAGTCTGCAGTGGGGCTGAGAGTATGCTTTTAAATGCCTTCCAGATGATTTGATGATTGGCCAGATTTAGAATCCACTGCATTGAATACCCCATGGTAACTTTCCTTAGATCATTTTACACAATTAAAATTTGTATTATATTTAAAAGTCATTTTTCCTAATTGAATGCTTTCAGTGTATAAGGCAACTAAAATTTTTCATTATGAAAAGTATTCATCACTACAGTGAATTCAAAAGTTTAAAATTAAGTTTGACATAGATGTAAATGAGAAAAGGTGTTTCCATTTCTGTGAAAAACAAGTTATTTCTAGTACAAAAAAAATAATGCAATTTAAATGCTTCCCTTTAATAAAATAAAAGTCCCTTGGTTGGGGTAAGATTCTTCTGGAAATTTAAAGTAGCTTTGTAGTCTTAAGAGTAAATGTTTAATTTAGGCATTTGACTTTAAATACTTTTCTTAAAAAAAGAAAGATATTATAAGTCAAAACCCAACTCAATTTACTCTATTCAGACTACAAAACACTCAAAATGATAAAAAGGAGTTTTATATACAAAACTGAACATTTTTGTATAAACAGCATAAATGCCAATTTTTACAAACAACGCAAACAAAAATGTAAACGTGAAAACCAAGAAAATTGAGTTATAACCAATATAACACAAAATGATACCTTCAGGATTGATAATCGATCTAGACGTCAGTCAGAGTGGCAGAGATCAAAGTTAAGCGAAGCAGTTCCCAAGCACATGAACGGAGGAGGCACGAAAGGGGTGCAGGGATTCCAGGTAGGGAACAGGCACATCTGGCTTTAGTGCGGAGATGAATACAGTGAGTTATTTTTGTCTGACTGACCATTATGTCACAGAAACATGCAAATGCTTTCCTGGTTCCTTTCTTTGCAGATTCCATAGCACCTTTGTTTCTCTCAGTTCCTCCTCCTCCTTCTCTCCCTCTTTCTCTCTTGGTGGCCATTAACTATACTGACAGTTTGACAGGCTGAAATAAGGAAATAAAACACTTAAACATTGTTTCCTGATGTATGCATTCATCTCCTCTGCCAAACACAGATATTGAGGAGATACTTCACTCCTGCTGTCAGCTCACTAAATTACACCCCCACTCCCAGGCTACACAACGCAGGTCTCTCAATCTCGGCACAGCTCCGGTCCTTCCCGAATACGCAAGGGCTTCGTTCCACTTGCAGACAGCCTTCCTTTATCTTTTTTTAATACTAAATTTTCTGAAGTTATGGACTGGATTTCTGTATAAAAGCTGATTATTTTTCCACCTTTTAAAGACTGTCAGAATTCAGTTTAACTTTCTAGAGTTTCTATGGTAGCGTGATTTACTCGAACAATGACAAATGAAAAACCAAAGGGCTGGTTAAATGTTTTATTTTTCTCATAACCAATGAAGAGTTTGACTTTTTAAAAGCTGGTACTAATTAATCTAACACTGATTCTCCTAACAGGTCCAGGGATAGAAAGAAAATCGGTTGATCGTGACATCCAAAAAATGTGCCAGACCACAAATGATAGATGTTTCTCCCATTATTATTTTCACGTGGCAACGGAAGTCAAACTTCTGTACAGAAAATCTTGTACAAGATTTTTCTTACAAGTAATATTTAACTTTTTCCAGAGGAGATTGATGTGGATTAAATTTTGAGAAAATAGCAGGTGAGAGGAAGGGAAAATGACTTTCAAATGGTTACCTCCTTCTGACCACTATTAACATGAAGAAAGAAACATTTGAAAGTGAAATATTTAAGAATTTAAGACAAAAGACAATGGAAGTAAAGCTCTAAGACCTTTTCTTTGAGTCTACTCAGTCTCTCAGAAGCATTTATTTAGAGTCTACTATATATAATGCAAAACTCTATGTTCTCTGAAAGATGCTAAGGTGAATCCCACGTGTATCCTGCCTGGCTCCTCAGGCACTTTCAGTCTGGGGGAGATGCTGCAACCATAAGGAACTAGAAGGCAAGGTTGAATGCATTTCTAAATGCGGATACAGATAAAATGCAATGGGAATTCAAAGGAGTAAGGAATACCCCTACCCCTGCCTACAAGTAGGAATTCACATCTCGGTTTGATTGAAAGATCAAAAAATTTCCTCTCTGATAAGACTTACATGTTTTATTATCATTACTTGTTTTACATTATGTAACTTTTCTATTAAGCCATGGAATCTGTGAGGCCCTTTGCTTTGTCCACTTTGTTCAGGACAACATTTTCAAGACCGACACAGGGGTGGCATGCAGTGTGCACCCAATGAATATTTGTCCAACAGATGAGTGAATTATCTTATCATGAAAAACAGTGACTGAATCTAAATCTCCTGAGGATAGTTTTCTGAGTTTTTATTCATGCAATTCCCTGTCTCATGGAAGACCACCAATAAAAGAGATGAGAGACTTCTGTAAAACTTCTGGATACTTCGATGATCTGAGATACTATATTTAATTAGCACAATTGCTAAAACCTAGCCATAACCAAATGACTGTTTTCGTAAAGCTGAGGATTGTCTTTACTCATAAGGAGGCTCTTTTGCAACCTGATAACCATTAACGACTCCAAGATGAATCACAAAGGTGACATGCAGGAAGGCTCTCTGCTGTGTGGCCTGCTCCTCCTGTGCTTCAGATTTTCTCCAAAGATTAATACCTTCTAAAAATGTCCTTCTACCATCTTCCAAGAATGATAATCTAGTTATTGCCAATATAAATTATCAATAGATGTGAAAGGTTGCTACAGAAAAGATTATAAAACAATAAATGCAAAGATAGGTCATTAATGAAATCCATTTGAAGAACAGCTCACCCAGATAAGATTAAATACTTTTACAATAAGCTATTTATATCCAAATCATTTGGCTTTATCAAATATTATCTGAAATAATAAAGCTGCTATTTATTAAGCATTTACCTGCAGGCACTAGGCATCCTGTTACAAGAATGTTTCTTCACTAAAGTCCCATGATTCCTTTACAAAAAAAGGAATGTTTAGCCCCACATCACAGATAAAGAAACTGAGGCAGGGAAAGATTACCCCAGAAGGTAAGGAATCCGAGTTCACTGCATTCTGATGCCCCAAACCATTTCCTTTCCAACTATTTGACATTCAGCAATCACTAGAATAGATAGTTCACTGATTACATTTACTTTGGCTTATAATTCTCAAATATTTCACAAGGAAATTCTCCTTAGTAATGGTCATAACTTTTAAACTAAGCTCTTAAATAAAAAGCTTCTGTGTGGCTAAAGAAAACAGTATTAAATTAAAAAGACAACCAACTGTATGGGAAAACATATATGCCAATGAGACCTCGAACAAAGGTTTAATCTCCAAAATATACAAAGAATTTACACGACTCCACTCTAAGAAGACAACCAACCCAATTAAAAAATGGGAAAGGAACTTGAACAGACACTTCTCCAAGGAGGACATACAGAACATCCAGAGACACATGAAGAAATGCTCAATATTGTTAGCTATCAGAGAGATGCAAATTAAAACCACAATGAGATACCACTTTACACCAGTCAGGATGGCTATCATAAACAAAGCAACCATGTAGGAGAGGTTGTAGGGAAAAGGGGTCCTTAGTTCACTGTTGGTGGGATTGCAGATTGGTACAACCATTATGGAAAACAGTATGGAATTTTCTCAGAAAAATAAAAATCAACCTGCCTTTTGACCCAGCAATTCCACTGCTAGGATTATATCCTAAGAACCCCAAAACATCAATTTCAAAGAACCTATGCACCACAATGTTGATAGCAGCACAATTCACAATAGCCAAGAGCTAGAAGCAACCTAGGTGCCTGTCAGTAAATGAATGGATCAAAAAATTGTGGTACATATACACAATGGAATTCTATGCTGCAGAGAGAAAGAAGGAGCTACTACCATTTGCAACAACATGGATGGAACTGGAAAGCATTATGCTGAGTGAAATAGGCCAGGGGTTGAAAGACAAATACCATATGATCTCACCTTTAACAGGAAGCTAAACAACAAAACAAACAAGCAAGTAGAATAAAAACAAAGACACTGAAATAGAGAACAAGGGGACAGTGACCAGAGGGGAGAGGGAAGGGAATTTAAGGGGAAAAAAGGGGAGGGATTTGGAGGAACAAACAGGAAGGACACAGGGAGGAGAACTAAGGGGGGTGGAAATGGGAGGGAGGTGGGGAGCCCGGGGCCGGGGTGGGGGGCGGGACTGGGATGGGAGAAATAGACAAAAAACTGTACTTGAAAAATAACTAAATAAAATTTTTAAAAATAATAATAAAATAAAGTCAGTGTAGCATGCAAAATACAAACTTATGTCCTGACTTAAAAAAATATGTCAATTACAACATGACATTTCTTATCTCATGAAAAAATTCTTAAACAAGTGATCTGAGTGAAAACACCATTTTGATGGTGGGGTAGAGGATTACGACCAAGGCCAGGGCTGGGGGAGGAAGGCCTACAAGTTGCTCTTGCTGGGGATTGGTGGGTAAATCAGGACATAAACAGCAGGATACTTTTGACTAATGTCGCCTCGATGCCTCTTGCTCTTGCTTTCTCCCAATGTGTTCTCAAATGTCTTGCCAACATGGTGCCTTTAAAAATGTTGAAAAGGCACTTTGGGGGGAAATGCTCTTCTAGTTTCCCCCAGCCTTATATTTGGGGTGAGATAAGAATAATTCTGATACCCCAAACTGCACTTTTTCTACCATGATATATTGCCTCCAAGTAGTTTCTTCTGGATTTAAGAAGTCAAGAGAAACTCTGCTTCAGCCATGCTCCTGGACCTTTCTCTAAATGTAATTAACATGCATTTAATCAAGGGAGAGGAAAAATGCTATTCTTTCCTCAGTTTGTAAGACACCCAAGTCACACATATACCTACACACATATACCTACATGATTGTATGTAAATCCTATCCTTTACCCAAAAATACATCCAATAGGACTGAAACTATCTCCTTTTACTGAATTCGTCTTTTTGCAATTCTATTTTAAAAATAGAATATCCACATAAAATAACACCAGATCATTACCTTGTAATATGAAAAACAAAGGGAGTAAAGATAAAAAATGGATGTAAAGGACTAGTAGAATTACATGGAGACAAGAAAAAGAAGAAAAAAGAGTGAAAGGGAAAGAGGGAGGGAGGAAGACGCTGAAAAACAAAGAAGAGAAGGAGCTGAATCTTTCTATTTTGTCCACTCCCTTTTGTAAAGCTAGAGGTTTGCTTGAAGACAAAGTTGCCTCTTTCAGTACTCAAGGACATTTTCTTCTATGTAACTTCCTTCTCAAATAGGTTAATCACAGAGGCAATTAGTCTAGCTACACACAGGATGTCACTATTCCCTTATATAAATACAACTAGCACACATGTTTCAGGCAGAGAAAATATCAGTCAGGACCAAATTTCAAAATGTATCAGAATTTTGCACTGTGAGATGCTATTTTTTTCCCATCTTGGGTGAAGTTTAATTGTTATCACAATCCTTATTTATTAAACAGTCTTTCAGTTTTATTATCATTATAGAAGTGTAGTATGCAAATTAGAAATTTTGTCCAAATCAGAATAAAAAATCCAAAAAGAAAAGGGACCATGATACTGGCTAACTACACAAGAATAAGTAGAACCTATCAGCAAGGCTAATGGCTGGAAATGAAAAAACTAATTCTATATTAGTTGAAACAAATGTTCTGACCCATGCAGCCTCTAAGGTTTTTTGTGTGAGGGCTTTATTTTACATATCCAGAGTTTGGAGATTCGTGATTACTATTGTTCTGAGAACTAGAGGATTTGTAGCACAAGAGAGGCTCTCCTAAAAATGCAACACACACAGCTCTGGGTGGCACGACCCAGTCTTGGTGACGCGAGAGGAATTCACACGCCAAACTGTTAAATCACACGCCAATTGTTAAATAACAGCATCCATTTTAGCCTGAAACTACTAACTACTGATTATTGCGTGTACACTTATCAAAAACAAAATAATAAAGTGCTCTTTAAGAGAATAAATTGCTGTATCTTGTAGTAAATACATATTCATAGAGGGCACTGTGTCCTGCTTGATGGTGGCTACCCCAATGACAAAACTGCAAAACCCTGATGACACCCTAACATCTATGGTTCATCAGCTCACTTGTTTACTGTGGTAACAGAGAGAGCGCGGTCTTAGGGTCAGATGCGTGCATGAACAGATGCAATCCTTTCTCTTCTACAGCCACAGACTATTCACTCAGTTTTTCTGGCTGTCTCAACAGAATGTTTGCCATCAGTCACAACAGGATGAGAGAGACATACGGTGGCCATTCATTCATACAAGGAAAAGAGCTCAAATTCCAATTCCTACTGAACGATGGCTCCACCAAAGTCTTTTCACATAGTATGACATATTGCTTACCAACCAACCTAGCATAGAATGTGTACTTCAGCCCAAGGCTCACTCTGCCTGGGTTTGAATCCTGGCTCCACCTCTTTCTAGTTGTTGAGTCATGGCCAATTACTCAATTTCTCCCTCAATTCCCTCAGCTGAAAAAATGGGTACGATAATAGTACCTACTTCACGAGGTACTTAGGAAGCTTAAATTAGATACTACAGGCAAAGCAAGAACAATACCTGGAAAAAAAAAGTCCTCAGTAAATGATAGAAGTATTCTGTAGTGAACATAAAAATATTGGAGCTTTTTTTCTGATTTTATATTTATATATTTAAATCTGGAGGTCTTGCATTTAAATTTAACCTCCTGTAAGAGAAAGCAGAATTTTAAAATGTGGTTAAAAATTCTACAGGATAAGTGAACTGAGAATTGTAAAGCCCTCTGTCAGCACCAGAATCTTCCCAGAGTCTAGTCTGGTATAGCAGTCTTTCAAGAATTTCAGTCTGGGCTTACCTGAGTATGTGATCAGCTGCAATGTAGAAATGGGCTTTCTTCTGCTATAATGAATCCAAAGCTACTGCTGATGACACAGGAATGGGCAGAAAATGGAGTGATGTCCCCTCCAGCAGATCAACACTGCCACTGAGAACTTTGTAAGTGACTTTTTTGTTGTTGAAAGATCATTGGCTTTATTGCTTCTGTTTGATCTTTTTGCCCTACTTCCTCTAGGGAGTTTGGTGGTGGGTGGGTAAGTCAGCTTTGCAGCTAAGCCAGCTAGGCAAATAAGTTGCTTTGACTATAGTGCCTACAAATATAGAGATGTGTGCATATGCATATTCTTTCCCATGCGTGCCACAGGACAGCTCCAGAAAGTATGACAAGTAGAAGTACATTACAGATGTTATAAAGGAGCACACTGGGAATTCTCCTCAATGTAAAAGCCAGATAAATAATGTTTATTACAAGTCACACACACACGCACACACACACACACATAGTGGTTTCAATATCATCATCTTTTCATTTGGGGATTGCCTGATGACAGTTAGTCCTTTTGTGCAGAACAGGAACCTTTAGGTTTTAGAATTACTGATCTTATATTTTCAGCCACTGTAACAGCTGATTTGGACTGATTTCATGGGCAACCAGATCAATTGTATAGACATTAATACTTAAGAGGAAATGAAGGAACAGAATCAACTAAAGCAGCCTGTGAAATGAACAATAAAATCACTATCAGAATAGACTCTAAGAACACAATAAAATTTCGTCACAGTCCAGTTCTTCTTTACACAAATTAGTGCAATGAACAATTGAAATCAGCCCTGAAGCCAGGACTGTGTGGTCAGGTAAAGAGTAAACACCAGGAACCGTAAAAACTTTCTGTTAATCTGGCTGCTCAGTTAGAGGGGTGTTATTCTTTTTTTATTTAATAATTACTTGGATCTAAAACAACCAATCATTCAATTTTTTGTTTCCAATTCCTTAAGATTGCAAAAAGAAACTCACAGTAAGCTAAGATACCATGTTAGAAAACGAGGTGTGTATCCATGGAAGAGCATTATACACAGGATAAAATGTCCAGATGCACCTTGTGATTTGGAAAACTCTATTCCTCAAACACTTCATTCAGAAATACACAAAAAAAGTAATTAAATATCATTATTTCTATTACATAGTGAATATATTATATACTTACTGATACAAAAATGCATGTAAATACAAAGCTATTATTGTGTTATTTACCATTATCTTCATTTTTAATTATTTAAATAATAAAAAATTTGCATGTGAAATGTCATTTAACTAAGTTTTGCTGAAGTGGTTTTACTAATGCTTTACTCCTATTTGCTCTGCTTTTCTCCCCTTTCTCTCTCTCTTGGCTCCTGACTTTTTGGGCAAAGAATAATAATAACAATTTAGGTTCATTTTTTTTTGCTACATACAGTTTCATTTTCCCCTCTCACTCTTCCTTTTTCTGCCATCGCCCCTGGAAGGCAGCCATAAGCCACACTGGAGAAGTGCCAAGGTGCCCTGCTTGTGAGCAGTCTGAGTGCCTCTGTGTACCTCTCGGCTAGGCTTTACCTAGGTTACCATTTACAATATTGAGTGGAAAGTGTGGGTTGGAATAGCCAGCATTTGTAAGTCAATGGGTTGTGTGATACAAAAATATATAGCCAACTTCAGAATTTATAGCAATAACATTTATGTATCATGTTACTCCTAGAACAATCCAATTTATAAAGTGCCTATTGTGTATACATAAAGAATAATCATAAATCATTTACATTAAACAGTGTCAACTGGCAAAACACAACTTTCCTGCTAAATTCTGCACACTGAGATTAATGAGGTTTTTGGGGGGGCGGAAAGCACACTAAAGAAATCAACTCTGATTCATCCTACGTGGATAACATTCCCATATAAAGGAGCAGGTGTCGGGGGCATGATTTAGAACACCTATGGAACATCTCTGGAAAATATTAACTTTCTCTGAAGTCGAAAGCCATCCGCAGAGTGAGCTGGGAATGTGGCAAGAACCCAAGCCTGTCATCAACCTCAGGCTTTCTTTCATTTCTTCTCAGTAAAGAATGGATTTAAAACAAACAAACACAGAATTACCTCAAGGCCCTATTTGACCAGTTGCCTGACATGTTTTCTGTACAGGCACTGTTAGAAAACCTGGGAAAGATTATGCAGATTATGGGCTTGCATCTTTGACTCCTAGTGAGAGAAAAGTCCCAGTCACTGACCACAGCTATCAAAACTCCAAAGTAAAACTCAAGTATGTATGTGGATTTTCTCTGTTCATTCCCTAGCTCTTCCCTATTCAGCAAGGCAGCTGTCTTTAGAAATCTATGCTTTGGGGTCTTGAATTAAACCCATTCCTTCTCCCTAAAAAAACCCTTAAAATTAATAATAGGGAATGTTTTGACAGTCCACATCTACAAGAGCATTTTTTGTGTAAGAGCATTTAATCTTATCTGAAACTCATATGTACATAGCTGAATTGGACATCATATAAGAAAAATACATTTTGAATTTCTCTTACAGTATTTTGGCCCTCTATCTTCTGTCTTTAGAAAGGACACAGGAGCAAAATGTTTCTCCTGCCTTAACTCACAGCCTTAAAAATACCCATTGATTTCTTTTAGCCGAAATGGAAAAATACCATTTTTTATATGTAAAAATATTTTTTCTTTAAAAACCTCACTTCTCCAAATTCTACTGACGACTAGTTTTACCACAGAGAGAAGCAACTCCCTATCTTGATATAAATTAAAACTGAATCTGAAAAACAAAAAGAAATAAATGTATAGCAGGAAAATCTGTAAACCAGCTTTCACTGAATGAACAACCTGCTGTTTCTCAGTCAAAGTTAATTGACACTGTGTAAAGGTATGTTGTAATCTAGAAAGCAAAACAAAACAAAAACCCTCATGAACAGAGTAAGAATAGAGTCACATACTCACCAACTGACATGAGAACTGGTGGTAAGCAGAGGTTTTCCAGAGAAGATTTTTAAAACTAACATGTTAATCTGGAAAGTCAGATACACAATGGCTTTTGGAGAAATGTTCTGAAAACTGGGCATCCTCCAGCTTCACTGAATTTCAGTTGCATTAGTTGGTAGGAAAAATAAGATGTAACTTTTCACAACTGAGAGTATTAAACTTAAGAAGCAGTGACAACTCACTTTCACTATAAATAGAAGATTTTGGTGAAAAAGCTAAATCATTCAAGAGTAAGGAACAGAGGTAACCTCAGAAGGTTTTTGTTTGTGTGAAGAGAGACAAGATGACATACTGAACCTTTATTCATTTAACACGTTTTATTTTTTAAATTTATCTGGTTATCACGGAATTCTTTCCCATTTTTGAGTGGCATTTTGATTCACTTAAAAAGATAACGTTTTGTGCTCAGTGAGGCAACTTCAAATCCCAGACCAAAAGCCTTCTCCTTACCAATAAACTGAGAACTCTATGTAAAAATGAAGTGCCATTATGACTGCTCCCTCAGCGGCGGCTGCTCCGTCCTCCACCTTGTGAAGACTCCTTTTCCCCCAAGATTAATGAAAACTACACAATCACTATGTAGACATTTTTAAAGAATCTGTATGTTCCTATGATTAATCTATACTTCCTACCAATTCTTTCTATATTCCTAAAGTAAACATAATTTTTAAGAAGGTAATGACTTCGCCAACATGATCCAAAATAAAGCACACTTCAAAATTTGTTTCAAGTCAGGAAATCAACAAGTAGTGCAGGCCAGTTACTAAAAAAGACTTCCTTTACACATTGCTTTCATGGACCTGCTCATTACTTTTTGTAACTGCACTGACTAAATGGAAGGGTTAGGATGCACAGAGGTGGAGACTCCCATGGCAACGGATGTTGTGGAATCATCACTGAAAACCTTCTCTCTTTTTTAACGAGAGTCTTCTAGTGTTATTAAGTTCTGACCTATCATAAAAAGATTTTGCCTCATTTCCTTATGCAAAAGGACAGGAAAGAAATACCTTCAGGCTGAACCACACTTTCTACCTCAGCTAACAAGAAAATATAACTTCTTTTCCATTCTTACTCTTATACTATCATTTAAACAACTAGTTATAGATTATAGTTGTTTTGACTCTTTTATTCAAGAAACAATGCCAATAACAATTCCTTTTTTTTTTGGATGGCTAAACATATCCATGTTGTGTTCTGTTTGTTCCAGGAGGCATCGATTCAATGTTACTTTTAGACTTTTTAAAACTAGAATCCATGGATTGCTGGGAAATCTATAAGTTTCTGAAATTATATGCCAAATTTCCTATGTATATTCCCATTGGGATTTTTCTGGCAGCAAATCATTCTGTTTTGCTACCTAGCATCCATGTGCCCTCTTTCAGTCACTGGTACCCACCATTTACCTCTGTGATTCTATCCTTAGTCCATGGAAAATTACAAAGCTGACTCCATCCCTGCTCCAACAGGGGTGTATTTGGGTGAGCCTGTGATCTAATCAAATCCAATTAATGTGAAAAGACTTTGGATAGGGCCTCTGGGAAAATACTCTTTTTCCTGTTAGACCTGAAGCCTAAGAGGATGTTACAGTTGAAGAAATGTTACTGCCACCATCTTGCTCCCAAATGAAGCCACAGACTGAAGCTTTACTAGTGGAAGCTGAGAGATGAAGGGAAATTGATTCTTGATCACATTATTTTAACCCACAATGTAGCTCTTTGCCTTGCCTTTCCATATTTTAATAAGCAAATAATTCACTCCCATGTGCATTCCTGGCATCTTACTCCACAGTTCTGCATAGCTGACTCCTTCAGCTTAACTGGTACAGGCTTTCCTATCTGATATGAGACCTCTTTACTCTTTACTTATGTCCAGCCTAGTCCATCCCACCTGTCGTTAATCTCATTACCTATTGTCAAAATCATACTCCATGTGCTGTTTCTTAATTTAGTACACAGAAATCTGGTCATTTTCCCAATCCTTTTCAGTCAAAGTTTATACAATGCAGAATTATTGTCCTGTTGAGGGAGTAAGGAAGGAAGGAAGAAAGGAGAAAAGGAGGAAGGGAGGGAGTGGACCAGGTGTTAAAAACTGAAGATTCAAATAGAAAGTCATGTGGTAAGTTTCATCAATGGTCAAACAAATTGGTATTCTGGTTAGACTCAGAGAATCCATTACAGTTAAGCAAATATCTTTACCATGGACTAGGAGGAAAAGATTTTTATGCATTTTTATCTTGATTACAACCAGCCTTAGCTGACATAATTATGAAGCCCTTAAAAGTAACTGTTGAGGTTTAGAAGCACTTGCCACTTCCTTTGAACTAGCTCTATAAATGACAAGAGTGAGTATTTAGATTAAATGAATAGATTAATAAACATCTTTGGAATATCCATCATAAAGGTTGATTTATGTTCTATTGCCAGCAGTAATTCAAGGAAATGCCAAGCTATTCAAAAAATATTGCATGTTTTTCTCACCACTTTGCCAATGTTATCACACCATGTAAGTCTCACAATATCTATATTCTTTTGCCATACTAACTATGCATAAAAAGCCGATAGATATTAAACCACTTTAAGTTTACATGGGCATCAGCACAGCAACCACTTATATTTATAACTCTGATGAATGGCCTTTCATTTGCAAATTTATAGTGTATCCATAATTTCTTTAGGGAACCAAGAGGTTCATTCAAAAATTGCCACAACATATATCTATGCAAAGATGATGGAAATGGTTTAGAAAATTAAATGCTTTAAAAAATTAAAATCATATTGCCAAGAAAAAGGACATGTTCTTTCCTGGTTTGCTCACATGTTTAAATTGATCAGAACTGCACTTTCGGCAGTTATACTAGATAATGTAGATAGCATATTAATATAGTTATTAAATGTGTTCAAAAAAATTGTTGGTAGGGTTGTACAGCATCAGTGTGGACTACTAGACATCAAGTTCATTTAAATCTAATATTTTATTTTCTAACTTTATTCCTCTATATTAAGCTATAAATATATAAAGAATCTTAAGATACAATTTTCCTTACATTTACTGCATTTACTGTATTTAATTCTTCAGGACTACTCCCAGAATACCGTATGGTTTATTGCAAGCATAGACTATTATAAACTATAATTTAAACAAAATTACTCAAATAAAATACATATTAGCACAGAGTCAAACTAAACAAGGAGTCCTACTTATCCCAGTACACACTTTGCTCAATTGGAGAAGCTGGTGAAGTAGAAGATGAAGGATAACAATTACTACTAAAGTAACCAATAAAAATCAGAATAGTCACTGTTATTAAGTGTGAAGAACTGTACTTTGTTGCTATCCGTGATGTGTTCTGGCATTTCTATTCTCCCTTCACTTGTGGTCATTTACCACTTTAAATGAGAAATATACACAAATCTCAGAGCTTTGGGTTTTTTTAGTTTTTTTGTGTTTTTTTCCTAGAGTAGTCTTACTTTTTTTAAATCTACCCTATTATTACAGAATTATCAGAAGACTGAAAGTGGGTTTAATTACTTGATTTGGTTATATGAACAACAATCCCCAAGTTGTCAACTCTTTAGCATAAACTCATCTAGTGGAGGAAAAAAATTGTCCCAAAGCTTGCAAAATTTGTAGACAAAACATTGGGCTGGCCAAAAAATTTGTTTAGTTTTTTCCATAAAATAAAAGACACATTTTTTTATTTTTACCAATAACTTAATTTGGATATTTGGGATATGTTGGTTATCTCCTGTGTGGCATGACATTGATTGTTCTCAATTAATGTCTCAATTTGATCGCCATCAACTTCAACTAGTCTACCTGACTGTGGAGCATCATCCAGAGAGAAATCTCCAGCATGAAACTTTGCAAATCACTTTTTGACACACTTAGTCACAGCACCTTCTCCATACACTGCACACATCTTTTTGTGTGTGTGTTTCAGCTGCACTTCTATCTTTTTTTGAAATGATAAAGCGTAATATGCCAAAAATGTTTTCTTCCAACTTCAATATTATAGTAGTGATTGCTGGGGGGAGAGGGGTATAAGGGAACTAAATGGTAATGGAAACAATATCTTAAAGATGATACATTTAAAAATTCACCAAGTTTGATAAGTTTTTGTAAATGCACATTGATAAGACAGCGGTCACAATATAAGCTAACAAAGTTGCTTTGAATGAAGTTAAAGACAACTAAGCACCACTAGAAGCATCTTACAGGAAAAAAAAACAAATGAACTTTCTGGCCAGCCCAATATTTTTTACATATTGAATTCTCTCTTTTGCTTAAAATAAATTAATATTAAAATAATGAAACGAACAGTTTACATACCCCAGTAGATTGCTAGCTCCTTGTGGGCAGGAACATATTTATCATCATCTTTGGGTCACCACTGGCCAGCACAGCACCTGGGATAAAATATACATCCAATAAATGTGTTTGAATTAATTAGATGAATGCAGTGGGTTTTGGAATCCATTTGGAGGGTATAAACTCAATGAAATAACCATTCCATATATCAACACTCTCTCTATATATCCTACATTGTTGAAATAGCAGTGTACATTCTTATACATTTGAATGACAATTTTAGACTGAAAACTCGATTCTCAAGAATAACTGCTTCTAAGTGCTTATTACATTGTATATTCTTATTGTCTTGGTTTGGTTGGGAGGAATGCAGTGAAGTATTTGAGATTAAGCCCTGGCTGGTATAGCTCAGTGGATTGAGCACGGGCCTGCAAACCAAATAACCGCAGTTCGATTCCCAGTCAGGGCACATGCCTGGGTTGCAGGCCAGTTCCCAGCAGGGGATGCTCGAGAGCCAACCATACAATGATGTTTCTCTCCCTCTCTCCTTCCCTTCCCCTGTAAAAAATAAACAAATAAATAAAATCTTAAAAAGAAAAGAACTTTGGAATTAGTCTGACACAGGTCCAAATCCCCCTTTCACCATTTACTACTTGCAGGTCACTTAATCGCCTTAAATTTCATCTTGTCTTTAAAGTAAAGATGATTATAGGATGTTTCTAGTAATGTTCAAAGGATTCTAGGAAACAGGGCATAGCACACTGCCTGACACACAGTACACCCTCAATAAGTAACTACAATGTGCACTGCCTCCCGTCTTCCCAGTGGAGAGTGAACCTTAACCAAGGAGAGGGCTTGCTTTTTTTGCATTCAGCTGCCTGGAGGTGATCTCTATGATCTCTAGGCCTCCCAAACGTCATTCCTGATAGGAGTGTCTTTGTTTGCCTGAAAGCTGTGGTCAGGGGATAGTCTACAGTGTGATTGATGATGGAGGCATGGGGCTTTGGGCCATGCACATCAATTTTGCCTCCAGAAGGAGCTAGAGATCAGTCCAACACTGACATCGACGAGGGGCTGGAGACTAAAGGTCAGCAATGTGGGTAGTATATGATCAAGTCCCATTAAAAATCCTGGACACCAAAGGCTTAGTTGAGCTTTCCCGGTTGGCAATGCTTCATGTGTATTGTCACACATCAATGCTGGTAAAATTACATGTCCTGACTCCCCAGGGGCAGGACAATGAAAGCTGCTGTTGATTGCTCTTGAGCTTCAGGCTCAGCCTTATACACTTCTTCCCTTGGCTGGTTTTAATCTGTTCCTTTCCCTGTAATAAACTTTGACTATGAGTATAACAGCTTTCATTGAGTTCTGTGAGTACTTCAAGCAAACTGTCAAACCTGAGAGTGGTTTTGGAAACCCCTCAAACTAGCAATTAGTGTTAGAATTGAGGGTGGTCTTGTGTGGAGAACTGGCTCCCTCGAACTTTGTAATTTAAGTACTAGGTTGGCCAAAAAGTCCGTTTAGTTTTTTCTGTAAAATAAAAGACACATTTTTCATTTTCACCAATATCTTGATTGATTAGGATATTTTTAGTCTGTGAGCTGTCTTCTGGTATTGGCTTCTGGTGGGTAGAGGCCAGGGGTGCTGCTATACATGTTCTGATGCATAAGAACGCCCTGCAGCAAAGGATTATTTGGCTAAAATGTCAATAATACCAAGAAACTTCACAAACCACTTTTGATACTTTCAATCAGTCACAGCACCCTCCCCACACACTGCACAAATCTTTTCTTATGTGTGTTTCAGTTACGTTTTTACCTTGCTTGAAATAATAAAGCATAAGACACTGAAAATGTGCATTTCCTTTCATCTCCAGTATTAAAATGGCTATTCAAAAATTCACCAATTTTGATAAGTTTTTTTAATGCACACTGATATGAAAGCTGTCACAATACAATCTAACAAAATTGCTTCAGATGAAGTTAAAGACAACTAAGAGCTACTAGAGCCGTCATACAGAAAAAACTAAAACTTTTTGGCCAACCCATTAACTTTACAGTTGGTGAAACTCTCACACCTTCCTTCTTTAAATCTATAGAGCTCAAAAGCTAAGAAAGATATCTTACTTTAGTAGTCAAGAGACCTTAACAACGCTTTCATGTTAAAAATCACTTTGAAGTGATGGTGTTTATGTGTAGGTTGCATGTCATCATTTTATTTTTCCCTGCACAAACAATAAGAACCACTCCCTCATAATAAATATAGAAATGTTTTGTTTTGGGCAAAGTAAAGAGTCATGTACAAGCAAACTTTTTAAAGGTAGGTTACAGCAGGTCTGTCAAGGTCAGATGTTAGAAAATTAACTTCATTAACAGATATACTGCTTTTCAATCAAAGTATTGATTTAATCTATGCAGGGTTTCTTTTTTGCCCCCACCATTCAAAAGTAGAATGTTCTTATGAAACTTTTCATAAGCTGAAACAGTGTAAAGTACCTGTTTTGCTAACTGAAAGAAATCCAAAGAAGATTTTTACTTTTACAAACCATTACTCTACTAATATAAGTCTTTCGTAAAAGCAAAGTGGCATAACCCAAACTTTAAGAAAGCGGGGGAGATACATGAGCTTCGCCTAATTGCTTAGAGTGCAGTATGCAAAAGACTGCTGATAGCTTGAAAAAAATAATTTTTACAAATAATGATTTGGTAGGTAGACTTTTCAGATGGCTTTCAAAATACCCCCTATTGGTAAACATATTCTCATAATGCCCAGACTTGTGAATATGATGGGTTTTCCCCCATGACAGGGTATGTTATATATCATAGTTGATTTTAAAACAGAAAGATTGCCTGGGTGAATCTAAAGAAATCACATATACCTTTAAATCTTGGTCTAGAGATGACAGACAGAAAAAGACTGAGATTTCAGGCATTAGAAGTATCTGACACACCACTGCTGGCTTTAGGATAGAGGGAGCCACATGGTAAGGAATATACAGAGCCTCCTGGAAGTGTAGGCAACCCCCAGCTGACAACCAGCAAGGAAACCAAGACCTCAGTCTTACAACCACAAAGAGCTGAATGTCACCAAGGATAAATTTGTAAGTGGATTTTTCCCAAAGCCTAAAGCTCAACTTGGCCAACCTTGATTTCAGCCTTGTGATTCCCTGAGCAAAGAATCCAGCCAAACCACGATGGACATGCACAAACTTTGAGCTAATAATTGGCCATTGTTTTAAGCCACTGAGGTTCTGACAATTTTATACGTACCAATACAGAACTTATACAGACAGGAACTAAGGATTCTGCACGTATTTTATTGACCTCTCTTCAGTCTTTCACTCTAAAAACAAGTTTCATTTACTTACATGCTAGGTTTCATTAACCAAATAGACTTCAGATTACCAGTGCCAGAACTGAAAATGCACAGACCATCTCTGAATGAAGAATACCAAAAGAATGGTACTGTGCTATAAGCCCTATGTAATATACTGAATATTTGTGTCTGCCCAAAATTTGTATATTGAAACCTAATGTCCAATGAGATAGTATTAGGAGGCAGGACATGTGGGAGGTGCTTAATTCACGGGGATGGAGCCTTCGGGAATGGGATTAGTGCACTTGTAAAAGAGACCCCACAGAGATCCCTGGCCCCTTCTCCCACGTAGGGTTACAGCATAACAACGGCCATCTAGGAGTAGGTTCTCATCCATCACCGAATGTGCTGGTGCCATGAATGCAGGCTTCCTAGCCTCTAGAACTGTGAAAAGTAATTTCTGTTTTTTATAAACCACCCAGTTTATGGTATTTTGTTATAGCAACCCTTATGTAGTAAGACATGAACGTGTTTATCACTTATGCAACAGATCATTTGGAAAACTCAACTCTATGTCCTATATAGAAGATGTTGAATGATAACTCTTAAATATGCTATAAATTATCTCCAAGTTTTCATGGACCTTTTTAACATGGGGAGTTGTGCCTTCTTGAGGCACATGTGGGAAACTATCATATGTTCAATGCAGAGTACAGAATTCTGGAGTAAGATTAGGGGTCACGTGAAAGGAATCTCTTCCAGGTGTCTTCCTAGACTGTGCTACCACATTTGCTCCCTGTTTCATTCCCTTTATTCATCTACTACAATGTTGCCATATTATCTTTTTTGAAACACAAATCTTATCATGTTGTACTCCTACTCAAAATGATAAATTTTGATGACCTTCAAGATAAAATCACTCATTCACTGATGCAATAAATAATTAAGTGAGTACAGTATGCTAAGTTCTGTGCTAGGTGATAAGGATACAATGGCAATTATGACAGACAAGGTCCTGCTTTTCACTGAAATGTTCTCTTTGAAAAATATACTTTTCATCTTGTTCATCTTGTTCTTCATCAGAAGACTCTGATTATCTTTAATCCCTAACTGGGGCTTCACTCCTCCGGGAATCTCCCTTTGACCCTCTGAAGCAAAACAAGACACCCTTTCTCTGTGTTTGTATAAAATACTGTACCTAACCATGTAATAAAATGTATCACATTGTATTGCATGAGATTACAGGTCTGCATCTTCCATAAGCAGAATATAATGGAGAGGAAAATTCAGGAAGTGTGCACACCCCAAAATTCTTATAGTAAATAAGAAGTTATGAATGAGTAGTTTCTCTTGGGAGAAGCTGAACCTGGACCTAACCCCTGCTGTAGGGTTGGATATACAGGACAGATCCAGAATGAATGGGGAGTATTCCAAGTTAAGAGTAGGAGCTAGGCTAGGAGGAAAGGAATGAGAGCCCATGAAATAAGTGCCTCTGCTACCCACACGCCTTGAGGTGTGCTGTGATGATAGTTTCTCCTTACCTTCACACCTTCTGTTTCAACTCTGAGTCCTGAATGTCTGGACCCGAGTAGACACTCCAGTATTTGACCTGGAGGTCAGCTACTATCCAGAACAAAGGGGCCATTAATGAGCTTACTTAGTAAGAAAATAAACTTGAATGATGGATTTTGAAAGTAAAATGCAGATTAAACATGTCCAAAACATTCACCATGAAAAAGCAAAAGCAAAAAGTGAATCATAAACAGAGCCAGGATGATGACTCTCATGTCCCTAAGGGGGAAAGGGAGGGATGTCCAGGGCAAAGAGAGAGGTAGAGTATAAGGTCAGGGCCAGGCTTTTTCCATATCTTGGTATTTAACCTATAAGGAGGTGGGGCAAGATTAAACCAGGTGGATAAAAGAGATCTTTGGGCTGAAAGTCCTGTTTCATGGACATTACTTATTGGGGAGGGAATGGGAGAAGTCTCAGGCCTCTCAGGGAACACTGTTAAAAGTCTTGATCAATCTAACCTGTGAGAAAGAAAAAACAAACAAACAAAACGCCCAGATAGTAAAGTAAAATGCCCAGATAGATTGACTTAAAATTGGTTACTCCTCACAGGTTGTGTGCACGTGCAAGGAATCTGAGAATTTTTTTGTTCTGTTCCATCCTCTTTATCCCCAACACACACACGTACACACACGTGCATGTCAGCAGGACACAGAGGAAGACTGGGAAACCCTGGGGCAGGAAAAGAAAGCAGGACCTCAAGGTCGAAGCAATGGTAAGTCAGCAGCAGCTGCTCTGTCTCAAAATCCAAAATCCGGGCCCCAAGGACAAGAGACACTATCATAGGGCATAAACCAGGATGGATACAGAGGACAACCTCAAGGACACGCACAGATGTGATGTTCCACACGCCCCCGCCAGCTACAGTGATACACAAACCCCTCAAACTTCAACTTGTTAGTGGGGACACAGGCAGGGCCAGCACAAAAGTGAGGTTTGTGTGTACCTACAGGGGAGCAAAATGTAAGGAGACGTCTCTCACCAGGTAACTTTTTATTACCTTTCAGTGTGCCAATAGAGTACGAACTCAGGAGCAGGGACACATTAAGGAAATAACTCCATTTTCTTTGTATATAAGAGTAGAAGTGGATAAATTCTGACCCAATTGATGTGTCTCAAAAATTCTTACAAGGTTTTAACCACATTATTTCCCTACTTACTTTCTATAAAAAAATCCTTTTCTTCTTTATACCTTTATTTCTTCTCTAAGTACTTTGTCCCATACTATTGAAAATTGTGTTACCTCACTCTAATACAAAAGGAACCAAGAACATCAATCTCTTAAGACTCAATAAGACAGAGGAACACTTGTCCTCCCTGGCCAGCCTGAAGCCCATCTCCTAGTGAAGTTCTCTCATGACATCCTCCAACAAGACACATGACCTAAAACCTTAAATTGCTATAAATCTGAGACACTACAGCAATTTGCCTAATTCAAACCCTTATGATGTACTTTGTGGTTCCTTTCACAAATTTCAACAATTTTCACGTTTTACTTAGTAACACCATAGGGAGGAGTATTACACTGGAAACCGTAGTTACGATCTGTGGCTTTACCTCTGTGTTGTTCAGTTAGCTGAAGGTTCTTGGAAGAGTCCCCTGACCTTTCAGCATATTGTAGTCAGCACATTAAAGGCTAGCCCACACAATTTCTGAAATTCTGCCCTGATCTAATATGTCTACCTCAATTAGATAGTAACTCAGAGAGTACTGTAGCCTTTCTAATGCATGAACGCAGGCATAATACAAGTCACCCCATACGCTAATCATAGGAGAATTGGCAGCACAAGGAGCAGGAAAAAGATGTTAGCTGAGACTGAGGTGATCAATAGTAATCATAATCAAACACTTTGGTATTTTATAGTAGTAACTATGAGTAGGCATTATCCTAAGTGCTTTGCATGTGATATCTGGCTTACAACAACTTTATGGGATAGCACTTCTATTACACCCATTTTACAGATGAGAAAACTGGCAGGAGAGATTAAGCACTGTGCTCAAGATCACAGTGCTAGAAAGCCTGTAGCTAACTACAATACTCCTATCAATTGCAACCAAAAGAATCCAACTGAGATGCAGTGAAAAGGACACAATAGAGAATTAAAAGAAGTTCTAGAATCACTGGATTTTAGAAATGTTTAACAACCATTTCTGGAATGGAAGCTAAATGAGAACACAGTAGAAACTTACTGCTCAAAGACTTTACTTCCATGAAGTAGTAGTACATACATGCTTCCGGCATCAGACAGGACATAATGATTTCTTCGCTTCATTCCACAGGTGAGGAGAATTAGTTGAGCAGGGTAATGGCAGGTCAGTGCCTGGAATGCAGGTCTCCTTTTTCAGCCCAGTGTTTTTCCCAGTGTTTTTCTAATCTTCGGTAAAGGCAGCAGTGGTTGAGAGCGCAGGCTGTAAAGCTGCACCGCTCGGTTTGAATTTCCATTCTCACTCGCTAGCTACGTGATCTTATGCCTCAGTTTCCACATGCATAAAGTCTAAGTAATGGTGCCTACTACATACATTTCTTGTGAAAATTAAAATAATTAATACAGCCCTGGCTGGTGTGGCTCAGTGGATTGAGAGCTGACCTGCCCACCACAGGGATGCTGGTTCAATTCCCAATCAGGGCACATGCCTGGGTGGCTGGCCAGGTCCCCAGTAGTAGGCACACAAGAGGAACCACACATTGATGTTTTTCTCCCTTTCTTTCTCCCTCCCTTCGACTCTCTCTAAAAAAACATAAAATCTTTAAAAAGAAAAAAAAAAAAAGCCCTCACCCACCCGGGACAACCACCACCAGCGACAAACAGGCAACAACGAGAAGTCAAATCTTTAAAAGTAATAATAATACACATAAAATGCATAGAACTGCTTCCAGTAAAAGTACTTACTTAATAAATGTTAGCCTTGACTATTACCACAATAGCACATTTAGAAAATAAGGAGGCCAAACCATGAAGAACCACTCAGCAGTGGACAAAAGAAGAGCATAAGAGGCTTGCTAATACCATTTGAGATACTCCACACTGTCCATCTAAGACTATGTTCCTTACCCTCCTCAGCACACCACAGAGACAGCAGAGAGAACATTTTTGTCAGGACCATGGAGATCGGAAATGCTAAAGGAAGCAATGAACTTGCAAGGATTTAGGGAGGAGTCCTAGCTTCTTTCTGATCTTAGTTTTATCATTAGTCACCAAATTTTGAAACGCCAAAGCACATCTCCAAATCTCAGTTTCCTTCTTAGAACTTTCCTATGTGTACAGATACCCTTGGAGGCTCTCAAACTTCATTAATAGCTGAGGTCAAAAGGGAGATTTCATATATTAATTTTAATAATGCTAACCAAGTGAACAATGTATAACCTTTAATTACCAAATCTTTTGTTTTTGTTTTGCATCAGATTTCCTGCCACTATTAATTTAGGCATAATTATAGGAAAACATGTATAATTTGCAATTCAAAGAGTCTTTAATCTTAAAAGGATTTCGAAGAGTGGAATGAATGGGGACCCAGTCCTCCAGCTCTGTCCCTTGCATAGCCCACCACTTGCTCAAGGGATCTTAACTCATAAAGGAGAAGCGCTGTATAGCTTTAAAATGACTTCATTCCCATATTTACATATTTTTAATAGGGCTATGATGAATCTCCTTCCGCTTGACTCCTATTTTGAGCTGTGATATTTTAATCTCCATTCTTGCTGCAACTTAGCAGATGAATGTGCAGTGCGACAGAGCTCAGAGGAAATAGTATAAATAAAGCAAAGTGGAGCTATGACATCTCACATTTTATAGCTTTTTTATTGTAGCCGAAGCATAAACAGAGCACAGCTGTGTTATACTTACCGCTGTGAGCACTCCCTCAATCTTCACCCCCTATTGCTTTTAAAAAGACAGTGCTCTTATTCAGAAAACTTTGGCTGTGGGTAGCACGGCCCCACTGGGGCAGCCTCTACCCGAGACCTCCACATTTGACAGGTTTCTCCTCTTTCAGATGTAGATTTGTAGTGCTCCATATCATGCCTCTAACTGAAACCAATAGGCCAACCACAGCCTCTTCTGTGCTCCAGCACACTGCTCCTACCTATTGGAAGATGGCTCACCACCAAGACTACAGTTTTCACTCCTTCTCAACACATGCACACTGCACCCAAGAAGTTTACAAGTGCTTTCTTAACAGGCAAGATGCAACTAGCTGGGAGTATTCTAAATAGTGCACTCTCTTAATGAACACCCCTGTTAGAATAAAGCAGTTGTATTTTTCACTTTTAAATGAACTCTTAGACATGTTGGGGTGCAAGTTGGAAATGGCAAGAGGGCCAAACACAGTGAGAGTTAGAGGAGCTGTGTTGAGATATGCAAAACGATTCTACATACTAACACAGTCATGAGGTTTTAGGATTTTCCAGGCTGGTTACATGTTCCATTGAATCCTAAGAAGACAGAGTAAGGCAAACAAGCACTTTCTACACTCTGACAAAAATGAAGTTATATGCATGTACACAGGATTGGTTAGTCCAGGACAAGCACCTGATCTAAGAGGAGCCCACTGAGTCCTTCCTGAGATGTTTTATTTAAGCAGAATGGAAAGAGCCATGGAGTGTGACATTTCAGTGCTACCATCAATGGCATTACTTCCTCCCACGTGGACATATATCTCTATCACAGCAAGAAAGACTCAAATCGACATCCGAAGTGCCACGGAGACAAGAGAAAGGCATGAAGCCCTGACCAAGGACGGCTCCCAGGGTCCAACTGTTCCCGAAATCCATCCACATTCCTGCCTCTCCCCAGTTTGGTTTTTTTGCCTTTCCCATACTCCTTTACCCAACAAATTCCAGATGCTTTTTCTCACACTGCCTCAAATTGATTTCTACCACTTACAAAAAAAGAATCCTAACTATTACACCTTCCAGAAAAGGCTTCTTTTTTCACTTGGGTTAGGATTTAGTCTTTCCTTTTCAAATATCACCACACTATTTATGGGAAGGAAGGAAAACCCTCTGGGCTTGTAGGGGAATGTGTAATGAAAATTCAAAAGACACATGCATCCAAGTGAAAAGAATATAGGGGCATAGTAGCCTATACACCAGCGAAGCGAAATGAAAGAGAGGAAGATTGATTTGCATCGTCATTAACATGGAAGGAGAAAAGCACGAGAACACAATAGCTGCAAGAACCACCTCCTTTGACACACGTAATTGTTTCGAAACAACAGACCCAACTGGGCTAACACAGGGGCAAAGTTGGTATCCCAAGCTTCTCACCCAAAGTTGCTCTTCTGCCAAGCTCATTGTTTACGGAGCTGCCAGCCCAGCCCAGGGATCTGATTAGCAATTTGCACTTTTGTGAGAGGATTAACAGAATTCCTTTGTTTTGATGTCGGATTATCAAACTGCATCTTTAAAGAGGTGTGACCTCATCCAGATTCATAAGCCTGCTCCCTTGAGAATGACGAATTTTACCCCGCTTGCGAAACATATAATTTCATAAAGGAGTTACTGTCAAAACACAAACACGGTCCTCAATTCTTGATGTGTGTGAAGAAGCACATTTGTAATGTAAATAACCTCAGAAGTTTTGTGATATTTTAAAATAACCCATCTGGTGGGAAAACAAGGATTTTCAACCCACTGGATCCCAGCGCTGGTAAATTATCACGCATCTGGCTCACAGAGGGGAGAGATGAACCCCATTCCCAAACTGAGACTCACCGAACTTTTATCAAGAAGGGCAAGTGTTTTCAATTGTCCCATGCTCTCGACATATTTTTTTAAATGGAAAACAGGATGCATAAGAGAGTAAACAAAAGAAAATCAAAGAATTTGATGACTAAGGTCAAAATGATATCAAATTGTTTACTAACTGCATGGTTTACCCCCATGTAAAGATAAACGTGGATAAGCGTTTTGTATTTCTAAGTTTTTCAGTAATAGGCAGCTACTCAGAAAGAAAAGTCCCCGCCATTTCCCTCAAAGTCTGAAACAAGTAAAACTTCTAAGGGCAGGGAGGGGGCATCTATAGGATGGTATGCAACACATTGAGAATACAGTCTTCAGCCTTAACACTAGCGTATTTTCACCTGAGGAGAAAATCACCGACAGAAGCAACAAGAGCAGTGCATCCTATGGAAGGCATGCATCACTGGGGGACAACCTGTTGGGTCAAGTACACAGATACCCACTCAGCTACCAATGGCAAGAGGTCAGTCTGCACATATCAAACAACCAAAAAGTCAGGCACTGCTGGAGACCAAGTGGTGACTTTTACTCAATAACAAACTAAAAAAATTAAAACAAACGAGTAACCAAAACATCTTGTTTCATAAAGAGGAAACAAGTAAAATTAAACAGGTATGTTTATTTTTAATATTAATGCAGGTTGTTACCTGCATTAATAATGAAACATTTGGGATGTTTCTGTAAGTTAGGGAACTTGCAATTACTATGAGAATGTATACGACAGGGGATGAGGTGTAAGGCGTGCTTTTCTGGAAGTACTGTGTGTATACACATGACTGTAAAATCAACGGTTCTTAATGGGTGGTTGTGTGGATTCACCTGCAAAATCTTTTCCTAAATACTCAAGTTTTGTACTCCAACTTACAAGCTAGTGGATAGAATGACAGCATATTTTTCTGAAAAATCTCATTTGGGTATAAGAGTCTGCATTTAAACATCTGTCTCATATTTGAAAACAGCCCCTCTTTATAGATTACTTGCTAGTTTTGTCTAACTAAAAGTTGAAAAAGTAAATTCGAAAGACTTATAATTAATTAATAGGGATGTGATAGATGTTATCATAGCAGACAAATGCTTGAGAGAGAATAAGAATGAGAGAATAATTTAATAAGAATTTGACTTTAAACCCAAAGCTGCCTACGTGGAATTCAAGAAGAAAAGAATACACATTATTTAAGCCCTATTTGGCCATAAATACAAATCACCATCCAAAATCAACTTTGAATTATTGCCAGGGCTTATTTATGGCTCTAGAGAGAGAGCTATAAACAAACCAGACAAAGCTGTTTGCCCTCATGCAGCTAATATTCTACTCAGGGAGACCAGGAAAGAAAAAAAAGATAAATTAATGGGCATACTCTCTTAGGAAAGTGCTACGGAGAAAAAAATAAAGCAAAGGATGATAGGAAATGCTTGTGGGAGGGCTGGAAGCAATTAGAGTAGAAGAAAGGACTTCACTGAGAAGGACCATTCAAGTCAAGACCTGAAGCAGTGCAGGAATGAGCAGAGTCTGAGCAAGAGCCCTGCAGGTGGACAGGACCTTGCAAAAGTACAGAGGCCCTAAGAGGGGCAGCGTCCACCATGTTAGAGAAAGCGCCATGGGCGGTATGATTAACGCAGAGTTACAGGAAGAGAAGTAGTAGGTGAAGTCAGAGAGGGCATTGTTGGTCATAGTACCAATGCTCCCTTGAGGGAGGAAGCCAATGGAGAGTCCAGGACAGAGAAAGACAATCTGACCAGTTTACTTTCAAGGCTTCTCTGGCTGCCATATGAAGCAGACTGAAGAGGAACAAAGGTAGGAGCCTACACCACAAGCAGAAATGACAGCAGCTTCCACCAGACTACAAAAAGTGGGCATGAGGACAGGTGGTTAGATCCTGGAAATATTATCTGAAGGTAGTCTTGACAGAGTTTTGCAGAGTAAAAATGAAAGCAGAAGTCTAGGATGAAAGGTTTGGGGTATGAGCAATGGGAGTTTAAAGAATGGAGTTTCCTTTAAGAGCTGCCCCTTCCAGAGGGGCAGGTGTGAGGGGCACATGCACAGCTCACTTATATGCACTAAGTGGAGCTGCCAAATAGCCATTTAGGTTTCTGTGTATGGAGTTCAGGAGAGTGGTTACAATGCAAAAGAAATTTATGTTCTCAAAATTTGTCCTAGTTCTTACTAGCAATTGTTTTCAAATGAATTTTTATTTAAAAGACATGAGAGAATTGTCAGAGTCTTCAATGACTGTCTTGTAAAAAGTACATAAATCTTTATATGGCAATTTGGTATTTTTTTAATCTTTAATGTATTTTTTACCATTATCATTTAGTCTCCTTATACTTCCCTCCCCTAGCAATCACCACACTGTTGTCCATGAGTCCCTCTTCCTTTTTGCTCAATCCTTCCACCCCTTAACCTCACCCCCACTCCGGGCTGTCAGCCTGTTCTCCATCTATGAGACTGCCCCCCTTTCCCTTGTTAGTTCAATTTGTTCATTAGATTCCATATATGAGTAAATCATATGATATTTGTCTTCCTCTAACTGGTTTACTTCACTTAGCATAATACTGTCAAGAGTTATCCATGATGTTGCAAAGGGTAAAATTTTCTTCTTTTTTACATCCAAGTAGTATTCCATTGTATAAATGTCTCATAGTCATCTTATCCACCCATCTACTGATGGACACTTGGGCTGCTTCCATATCTTGGAGATTGCAAATAATGCTGCAATGAACATAGGGATGCTTATGTTCTTTCAAATTAGTGTTTTGGATTTCTTTAGTTACATTCCCAGAAGTGGTGTAGCTGGATTAAAAGGCAGATTTCATTTTTAATTTTTTGAGGTATCTCCATACTGCTTTCCACAGTGGCTGCACCAGTCTGCATTCCCACCAACAGTGAAATTGAGCTCCCCTTTCTCCACATCCTTTCCAGCACTTGTTGTTGGTTGATTTATTGAAGATAGCCAATCTGACAAGTGTGAGATGATATCTCATTGTGGTTTAATTTGCACTTCTCTAATGATTAGTGACATTGAGCATTCCTTGATGTGCAGCCATTTGGTTTTAATAGAGACAATTTCTTAAAGCTCATCATATACTGATAAATCATAGGCAGCAAAATTCATGCTGTCAATGCATGTAATACATGTTAAAGTAATAGCCTAGGTTCTGTGGTCTGCCTTGATATATAAGTAGAGTTTAGACAATCCAGCAGAGCAAGCATGAAGCACCATCCCTGGATATGCATGTCTCCCATCTTTCTAGGAATGGCAAGGAGACTTCCACTCGTGCTTCCGAGAGTCTATTGATGAGACCTCATGTTAATTTTCATGTTTTATCTTTAAGATTTATGTGGGACTTTAAAAATAAATTTAAAAGATTAAATGTTTTAAAATTTCCACTAAATTACCTGACATTCCCCCAAATCATCCTATAAAATTGACTTTGGTAATTGTAGACCACTTTACAGTCATCAAACCATCATGACAATCACCACAACTCTTTTTATTAAGCCCTACAGTGTGTTAAGCCTTCTGTATGACATCTGTGATACTACATACCAAGCCCTGTGTATTATTCTATATGTATTAAATCACTTAATTCTAATATTAACCCTAATTTATTCATAAACATTTCTTACACTATAGTTAGATGTCTCGTGTAAAACACTTGTAAATAGAGAAATTTTTTCTTGTCGTGAAACCAAAAAACAACAGTGAAGAGTAGAGTAACATATGTAAACACATAGAATGGGAGGCACTCATGGGTACTTGTCATGTAACTAGGAAATGCGTATCTGGACAATAATCCTATATCAAATAATGTATACCAAATATAATGTCCTATACAAGTGAAATGCCATTCATTACAGTGAATTGACAATAGTCGGAGTTGCAATTTGATAAAAGTTAAAAGAGTACTTGTACAAATAAAAGTAATCTAAAACTATTGGCCTTTAGTAAATAGTAAAATTTACTGTATAAAATACTGTAGGGAGATAAAAAACAATGTAATTTCTAAAAACACAAAAATATCTAACCAAGTATCTATAAGCTATATAAGGATGTCCAGAAATGAAATAAATAGAAAAACATACTTCCACAATCTTGACTAATTCTTCCAAATCCTACATCTATTTAAGTTGGCAGGGCATATCGGTGGTTTATTTGGATATTGTCCACAGTTGTAAATGAGCATCTTCATTTCTGTATTTTTGGCAGTGGACCATGTAAATGATTATACTGCTATATATTTAATGTAGTAGATATAAAACATGGCACAAAGTAAAAGCACCAATTTTAGAAAACCATAAAATGCATCAAATAACTTCTCTAAAGTCATCAACATAAGTAGCCTGCAAATGATGTGGTTGCTGAATACAGCATCTCCATTAACATGATCACTTAAGTGACCTTCCACTCTCTTCTCACGCATTCAACCCAACCCTGTAGACAATGACTTCACAATGAGGTGAAGAGTGACATATAGCACCCATTCTGGGTGTAGCAGAGAATCAGAGGTGGGTTCCACGGAGGATCTATCCCTCCCCCTACAAATCCAGAAGGGGTCCTGCAGAAGAGAAGACACTCACGCTTCCTTGACATCTTATATGCATCAAAAAAGCCAACTATAATTTTCTTATGGGGAATATAGAAGTATCATCTCATCACTGTCATTTAAATCTAAAAAGGAAAGTGGGGCTAATATACATAATCAGTAAAATTCTTAAGTAGGCAATTTTACTTCTCCAAATCCTACATCTTCTACAATGACAAGTTTCTCTATTTTTCTTCTGCCAGTTCTCTCCGCAAACTGTCTCTGGCCACATTAGAATCCAATGTATTTGTTCAGTGGAGTTGAACTTAACGTGACTACCCCATACTTACATTATTCCCTTTGATTTCTCACTCTCATCAAAATGTATCTACTCTATGTTCTATTAGCCAATGGCCAAACCTTGAACTTCCAACATTACAGCTGGCCAAATGATAATATTGCTGGTGCCAATATGCCCACGCTTAGAGGTAAAAACTCGGAGTTACAAAGGGAAATTTCAGAGGTAATTAATTTAATATTTCACTTCAAACTGGAATCCTCTATATAATTTCACTAGCATCATCTTAGATTCAGTACAACTCTATTTCCAGTGACCAAGTTTTACTTCACTTTGAGGCAATGCATTCCATTTTAATTTTCCTTTACTGGTCTCAGTTCTGGATATGCACAGAATCATTTGCATTTTCACAACCAGGTGCAGGCTCCACCTTTTGCCTCTCTCTGTGCCCCAGGATGCTGACTTCTATGAATCAGATTAAGAGACTCCCTAGCTCCCAAGCTCATGATTGGGTCTTTAAATAGGAGGCATCAGCAGAATATTGGAGAGAAAGAGAAGAGTGAGGTCAAGATACCTATTTCTGCAGCCCCCTCCTTGCAGACGAATATGAGTCGGGCAGTGTCTCTCCAGATAAGTAGAATGTTCTGTACAGCTCCCTCCCAGTCCCTTCAGGCTTAAGCATAATGACAACTCCCAACGATTATTATCCCCAGAGTACCATACCCACTCTTGATGGTTCTCTTTGATAACAGCTTTAATGAGATATAATTCACAAACCATACAATCAACCATTTAAAGTGTAATATCAATTGGTTTTCAATATATTCATAAAGTTGTACAACCATCACTATGCTCAATTTTGGAACATTTTCATCACTATGAAAAGAAACCCCATCCCATCAGCAAACCCTCAGCACTAGGCAGCCACTAATCCACTTTCTGTCTTTGTGGGGTCACCTACCCAAACATTTCATATAAATGGAATTATACAATATCTGCACTCTTGTGACTGGCTTTTGTCACTTTAAATAATTTTTCAAGGCCCATCTATGTTATTAGCATTGCACTGTATATCAATACTCCATTTCTTCTCACTGCCAAATTACATTCTATTGTATGTATATGCCATATTTTATTTATCTATTCATCAGATGATAGATATTTAGGTTTGCCTACTATTTGGCTATTATGGATAATTCTGCTATGAACACTGTGCACAAGTGTTTGTGTGGGCATATATTTTCATTTCTCTGGAATAAAGCTAGCAATGGAGTTGCTGGTCACACAGTAACTTGTGGTTTAACATTCTGAGGCCCTGCCAGACTTTTTCCCAGACAGTAGCCCATTTTCCATTCCCAGTAATAGAATACCAGGGTTCTAATTTCTCCATATTCTCACCAACACTTGTTATTACGCCTTTTTATTGTAGGCATTCTAGTGATTGTAAAGTGATAACTTACTGTGGTCTTGGTATTTTTAGCCCTGTTAATATACTTAAAACTACTCCCTACAATGTAGTCTTCTCCATCATTTCACTTAAGTCCATCAACTGTTTCTCACCAGACCCTGACTGACTCGAAGGCTAATACTCATTCATATTCTTGAAGATTGTTTTGAAAATCTCCCCACATTTCTCTTTTCAGACTAAATAATTCTTCTTTTATGAACTGTTCATTTTTAGATTGTTTACTCCTCTAGTTCAATAGCCTTAAACACTAAATTATCAATTTCCTTCAAATTATTTTACCCATAAGTGACATTGTAAACTGACAAATGTATATTTTACCAGGCAATTATGCCATTGGTTATAGATACTACATTTCTTCTACTAATGCTATTAAAGGCAACTACCCTTTGTTTAAGCAGTTATATCCTACTGTTGGCTTACATGAAACATAAAATCAACCACACTATCTTGACAATGGACTATCAATTCAGATATCCCCTACCTGTAATAGACAGATAGAATTACTTTAACAATATTAAGTTACATCTCATTAAGTTTTGGCCAACATCGAACCTATTACTGACTTCCTGAGCACCAAATGGGATAAAATGGATTAAAGTACCAATTATATCCTTGCCAGAACAGTGTTAATTTCCTTTCTTTCTTTCTTCCTTCATCAAAACTCTTAATAAAAACAATACAGAGAAAAAAAAACAGTGAACAGAACAGATGGCACCTGACTACAGACCTCTTTTCAGGTTGATAACCATATACTAATCTATACCCTTTAGACATGGTTCTTCAGCTGTTAGTCTATATAACCACACTGTCAAACAAACCAATTTCCTTCTTAACTGCTCAGAACTTCATGACATAAAACTATACTTTATAAATGATATCTGATAAAAGGGTAACTCTACTGGACCTCAGAGAACTCATACTGGCCTCTGATGAACATTGTTATCCTTCTAAGTGCTCAGAAACAAACTATATAATAGTGGAACCTGGGATTTTACCAAAACCCTAACACATAGCATTTTTAAAATATAAGCTTTTCTCCCATTTTAAATTCAGGGTAACATTCTGCTTATCTTGAGTCTTCTGGCATTTTACTTCTTCTACATGCTGTTTCAATTTTACCAACAAGGAGTCTTCAAAAACATCTAGTTAGGAACCACCGTACTCCACCCTATATCCTTCCCCAAGTTTACAGGTTAATTATGGGCATTTTGACCATCAGTAGTCAAAATCAAAACATCTAAATATCACCCTTGATTGTTCTCCTTTCCATACCTGTCCATGTTCAAACCATCAACTACAGCTTTTCATAATTTCATGAAACTTTCACTACTTCTTTCCATTTCACTATTGTCACTCTAGAACAAGCCAGAATCACCTGTCACTGAATAACTGTAATGGTCTCCCCACTGACATCCCCGCTTCCACTTTTTTCCCTACAGTCTACTCTCCACGGAGTAGCCAAAGCAAGCTTTCCAAAATGTTCATCTGATCATTTAAAAAATGTTCATCTGATGCAAAAACAACCAGCTACCCATCATCCTTAGGATAAAATCCAATGACCCAACCCTGCCTTCCTGTCCAATTTCATCTTCTTAATGATCCTTCCCACCCTTACCCCCAACACCTGCTTTAACTTCACTGGCTTTTTTGATGTTCCTGGAACTTAACACACTCATTGCCTCTTCTGGGCCACTGCCTTTACCATTTCTTCTCCCTCAAGTCTCCTCATAGATTTTCACAGGACTTGTCATCACTCATGTCTCAGAGGTCATCTCCTCAGGGAACTTTCCCTGGCCTCTTTATCCAAAATAGAACTTCCAACTCTACCCCTTAACTCTACCTTATTTCCTTCATTTGATTTATCACTGCCATGAAGTATGGAATATTTTCTTATTTCTATCTTCACCCTTAAAATCGAAGCATTTTCAGAGAACCAGCTTTCTCTGTCTTGTTCACCAATATATTTCCAGCATCTATGATAAATAACACAAAGCAAATGCTTAAAAAATAATTTTAAGTGAACTGAATGTGATTCCCCAAAGGAATAGGTCTAATAATATAAATTCTGACCTTGGTGGAGACAGAGAGAAACATGTAGGACTGGGAGCAACTGTGGCAAGTCTTCTCTGGTCACACTGTGCTTTAGGCCCCGTATGTGAGAGCACAGTCTTCATTCACTAACCACGGCAATCAACAGACCAACACGTCTAGCCCGAATCCTCCGACATCCAGACAGAAGTATACGAGAGCCCTCAATCTCAAGTGTGAGGCAATGGCATTTTTTCCCTATCTCAACCACCATTTTCCAAATTATAATAAATGAATAAAGTGGACTGAAACTAAAGGGAAATAAAGCAAAATTAGAATCTGGCCAAAAGCAAACCCAGTGCCTGGGGTAGCCTGGGGCTGATGGATGATGACAGCTAGCAGACAAATCCTGTTCCCCATTCTAAATTCTGTCTACTAAACAAATTAGCAAGCTCATCAATATCGGCAAGGCATTCACCTTCTGCAGCAATAGCTGCTACAAAACCACGACACTGACTTTATGGGCTTTGGGCTTTTGGATGGCATGCAGTTACAGGCCAATCAGGGTGGGAGACAATAAAAGGACTTGGGGGATAAACAGCTTAAGGGCCACCCGATACGAGTCTACCTCTCACCCTCATTCCTCCCCCAACAACTAGATGTTTGAATGATGAGATGTGAAACGTTAATTCTTGTGCACATATAACTATGTAAAACTTCAAATAAAACATTAACTTACTAAGCAGAAACTTAATGACATATAATCTTATATCAGGATTATACTTTAAAATATGGTCCTTTTTATGAAAACTAGTACTCAGTGTGGAAATTATATTAAAAAAATGGCAAGACCCTTCTATTCATTAAAAATATGACACAATAGACTGTCTTCTATTTTAGTGCAAAAGAAATTTCATGCTTCGGAGACAAAGACCAAATACTACATATATGACATAACAAATACATCTTTCTTTAAAAGTTTAAAATGAAAACATTTACGGAGGAAAGAAAGGGTTTTATGAATAATTTTACAGGAATGGCCTATGTGCACCCACATGAAGATAAGGATGGCAAAATGTTCTTACAGCATCCTACATTGGGGACACATAAAACTGTGAGCGGCTAAGTTAATGATACACAAGAGTATCTCAGAACTGAAAATCTGACCACTATTAATTAATCAGGGGAAAGGTGACTGAAAGAAAATGGAAGGCACTGTAAACTACCTGGGTCTACGTCAGGCATTTTCTCATTAGAGCCCTGAATTTCTTCAAAGTGGACTGTATCACTTCCACCGAGATCAATCCTGCATCTCTCTCTGGCTATTCATGCCTCTTCGTGCTAAGAGCCAACAAAGCAGTAGAGGCATCCCAAGAGAAGGCCAGCCTATACTCACCCAACAAATAAAATGAGAAGGTAAATCATGAACCTTATCATAGCTGAGGGAAGCCAAAACATAAGACAGAGAAGTGTCAGTCACAGATTAACCTCCCATGTGCCTTCAACAAATTTTACTATTTCAATATCTGTGCAGAGGCTGACTCCCAACACTAATATGTAAGGTCCCCTTTCCAGGGAACATTCCAGGCTGACATTTGTTGGTTGTCCAGACCAAGCTGAAAAGCCTGCTGCTATTGGGGGTAGATGTCAAGGTCCTTGTCCTCTGAAGAGGTCTCACAGAGCAGGTGTGGTTATTCTCACCTCTCCTCTGCTCTCAAGCACTTGGTTCGTGTCTTATTAAGGCACTCACCAAGTTGTACAATTAATATTTGTACAATTGTCTGCATTCCCATTAGATTATGAGAAAACAGGTATAATTCTTTTGGGGTGCATCTCTAGAATAATTCTTGAAAGAGCTGATCAATGCTTCGTAAGTGGTGAGCAGTAGGGTGTTCTTTTGTTCATTTATTTCCCTTAAGTTAAAAATGAAGATGAGCCCTGGCTGGTGTAGCTCAGTGGATTGAGCATGGGTCTGAGAACTAAAGGGTCATCAGTTTGATTCCCAGGCAGGGCACATGCCTGGGTTGTGGGCCAGGTCCCCAGCAGGGAGCTAGCGAGAGGCAACCACACACTGATGTTTCTCTCCCTTTCTCCCTTTCTTCCCCTCTCTCTGAAAATAAATAAATGAAATCTTAAAAAAATAAACATGAAAAGAGTAGAAGGACATTAATTCAAACAATAAAAGTATTTTAATTTTTCACAATTATAATATCCTTATTGGCTTTCTGCAGAAATCTACACATTTTTTTAGATTATGATAAACCATTTCACAAGATGGTGGGCTGTAAGAGGTCAGAAATAATTTTCTCTTCCCTAACATAATGCTTGATGATCTCATAGATTCTCAATAAAAGCCTGTTGATTAATGATTATTCTATTAACAGCAGCTAAATATTGATGATTCTCTCATTTTTCCCCTGTCACTCATTATACCTTTTTTAAAAGAAGAAGCTGATTTTAAAAGTTCAGTCTCTTTCTCCTTCAGTGAACAAGAGCTTTATCTAAGATGTACCAACACGGGGGATGGGCAGGGGGAACTGCAGGGGCATTCGCTCAGGCCCAGAGCCTGGAAGAAGAGACCACATAACACAGAGCTAAATTTTAAAAAGAGCTACCATTTTGTCAGCAGCCGCCGGCCTTCGGAGCCTAGAAGCCACAAATCAGTGCTGGGTATTGACTCTCTAAAAGCTCGATCAAGGGAAATTTTAACAGAAGAGCCATTTCAGAAATGAGATAATTAATGGTGACTTGAAGAAAGTAGAAATAATTGGCAAAAAAATCTTTTCCCATTGCTCCCTGATTTGCTGCGTGACTTCAAGATGTCTGAGCAACTTCTCTGTGCCTTACTTTCCTTAACTATGAAGCTACTGGGGGGAAAAAACCACTAAACCCCATTAACTTTCAATAATTCTAATAGGATTAAGTTCAATATTTCTGCATTTCATGACCCTGAAAGTCCACAGCAGGTGATTAGCATACTGAAAATAATACTATAGCATCCTCCTTGTGCAAATAAACCATCAATCATGCATATTTAGGATTGCTATCTCCCTCATTAACTATTCTGGGGCACTGAAAATAAGTAACTTTTGTCATTTTGTGGACTCTGACAGGCTGATGCCTTGACACACTTCTGCTTCTAATCTTCCAGAACTCTCAAGCTGAAAACGGCTTTCAAACAGGGATTTCCTGGGTACCACAAGCACTGACATCAAAGCCTTCAGTTCAAGTGTCACATCTTCTCTCCCACTCCCCTGATGTCTCTGTCTGGCCTGCCACACTGAACGAAATGCCCTCTTTATCTCAAAGAAGTGCAGACTGCTATGAGAAGAAGTCTGGAGAGGCAGGTTATTGGTTGCAATCGTTTGAAAGATTCTAATAATTGCAGCTAGGGATCCATCCTCTTGTGTCATGTAAGTTAGAAAATGGGTCAGACATAATGCATTTGGTTAAGTGTCTAAACTGAAAAGGTGCTATTTTATTTTAAATGGCATAGTCTTTACAAAGGCTAAGGTTACTGGTGCAATGCTCTCTCATTTTAAAACGTATCAGGAACATGCCCTCTGAGGGTCAGGCTTTCATTTGCTGATGTTAATTCTCAGCTGCCTGCTCCCCGTCCTTCATTGTACCCTGTGTCTTAGCTGGGCACGCTCCTGATTCCCTGCTATATCCAGACGGTCCATGTAAATAGTGTTTATGTTAAGGAAATCATGTTCAGTGTGACTGGAGCACACAGAAACTGATGTTGTTGTCACTTTAGATTAAGCTCTTATTTTAGTAAAAGAGGCAATTGGAGCAGGCAGCTGAGTGGCCGAATGAAATATTCAGCTCATTTCATTTAGAGCTGCCCTGTTTCCATTGTTCATGCTGGCAAGGCTGGTTAACCCTGCTGGTGCCGGCCCAGCAGCAGCCCCCACTCAGTCACACATCTACACTCAGGCTTCCTCCAGCTAACATTTTCCAAGTCATCCATCCACACTCCTCAAAGCAATCAGGTGAACGCTGTAGGAACGGTCATCCCTGAATGCATCTTTGTGAACTCCTGTTCATTTGTAAGCCTAAACAGATCATTTAAAAAGGGTTTGTCTGCATGTATGCAAATTAGGTTTAAATCTCCAGGTTCAAGTGGAAGATAGGTAAGCACAGAGATGCTTGCAACAGAGTGTTTTTGTCCTGGTAGTTAAAATGTGAAATGTAAAATGTATTTACCGAAGGAAGATGTTGGGCTTCATTCCTTGAAGCATTGTAAGTGCTGCCCTGTGATGAGTTATTTAAAACACAGGTAGGTACACACTAAAGCAAATATACTAGTTACACCAAATTTTGTTTGAAAATTTCCACTTGAAAGGACTTATGTACAGAGAAGAGAACCTTAACAAGACTTTGCAATTACCTTCCTAGGGGTGCCAATGACTCGCTGCGTCCTGACCATGTTTCAGAACTGGAGGCACCTGCGCAGACTGTCCTCTACCACTGCAACATTCGAGTCCATTTTGACCAGAAGTTGTTCTGACTTACGAGGCTTTCTCTTTCCCTCCCTTCCTCCTCCCCCTCCCTGTCTTCTTCCTTCTTCCTTCCTTTTTCACCCCCCACTTGGACAAGTTAAACCAGAATAGGTAGTTCAGGTAAATGATAAAGCGAATAATAGTTCCATATATCAAATCTATGGTTAAATGAAGGACTTTTAGCAGCTTTTCACCCATAAGAAAATGCTTCGTAGAATAAATGATTTCATCACCTCAAGACCCTGAGAAGGTGGTAACTCTTCTTAGCTACAGCTTACAAATATTATTAATGTCCATACAAATATTGTTATGGAAATGCATTCAATTCCAAACACATAACAAGTGACAATTATATATGAGGCTCTATGCTAAGTTAACAATGACTTTTACCTTGAAAAATATCTAAATATTTAATAAGTATTACTTCTGTGGGTCCAGATTTTGTGGAAACCCAAAGCTTATGTACTATTAGAATAAAAACATTTCTAATTTAACATGAAAGTAAATATTTACTCACAGGGAAAAAATCCAATAAATTACTACTTTAAAACTCTGTGATATATCACAAACATCACAAAATCTGAGGAAAAGCATACTGTTCATATTAATTAGCTCTCCGATCACACCTCTCTACAGGTATCAGGTATCTGGCGAATGTGTCCATAGGACATTATGGCCTCTGGTTCCCCACCCATGTGTCACAGTGCTCTAGTGAACTGGCAAAGTGCAAAGCCATCAATAGATTGCTATACATACGAGTGTCTGCAAGCAACACAACTATATCACCCACTTAATTTAAAATCACCATATCCCCAGTTTGATTCCCCCTTTGGTAGAATATCTCCCCCATACACACCAAAACAAACCTATAGCTTCTCCAAAGCCAGCGCAAAACAGAAAAGGAATGGGGAAAGGTTGAGGTAGAGGCAGTGGTCATACATGATTGCAATTAATTTTTTTTAAATAGCTCACTTTGCAAATTTTACAAAGTATGTGATCAATTGAATATATTACCTACAGCTTCTCCCCAAACCTGGGAAAGAGAGAAGGGTCCTAAAACTTCCTTTTACCTCGGATGAAATGATTTACTACTTTGCTAGTTGAAGAATTTTTAATAACAAATATCAGATATTTGTCAATAATCATGCTTATCAGTATCTATTAAAATAATTTCTTTTAAGATACAGTGATTCCAAATGGTAATTCACAATAATTGAAGAATTCAGTGAAAAAGAAAAAAGAATGATGTTTGGAGCAAACTCTGGTCTTGAAATTAGAAAACTGTTAGTACTAATTTTCTAAAAAGGAAAAAACAGAACTTCAGTATCTGAAGTATAAACAACAGGTAAAATTAAACATTTTTTTAATTGCCATACATTTTAGCAGCTAAATAAAGCCAAGATAATGGTTGAAAAGGGCAGTCTGAGTTAGCCACTGGCAGAAGAACTATGGAAGTGTGCATTTTCCAAAGACCCACGGAAATAAATGAGAGAAGAAAGGAATTCCAAAGTTATTTTTGAGGGAATTTTCTCCTGTGACATCTCTCAGCCAGAAATCACAATCTCATAGCACATTATCTCTAAAAATGACATATAGCTATGTTTGTTGTATACATAGGTATAGCCTATTTGTCAACTAAACAAAATATTAAGTCAAATATTCTACATACCAGTAATGTAAGAAATTTTTTATATTTTTGAAGTAAGGTTTTATATTTAGTGTATTCATTTGAATTGCATTTGATTATGCATTAGAAAGACACCAATTCTTTGTGCCATACTGACTAAAAACTTTCCATCGAACTGTCAGCTCTCAGGAAATCCGGCCATGACACAAAAGCATGCTGGGACTGTTGTTATACGCACGTGCTTTGTGCGAATAGATGTTTACAATTTTATATTAAAGATGGAATAAGCATTAAAAAAAAGAAACCTAACCCATAATTCAGCATACTCATGAAAGTAGCTGAATTTATCCAAGTTATAATAGACTTCCCAAATCATTCAGTAAGAGTGTAAAGAAAAAATTGGTCTTGGATTTAGGAATCAAATTCCAGTTGAAACTTCCAACACATATGGCCCAGTCTCCCAAGCAGGTGACATGCCATGTTTATTAGCTTTTTAAATGTCCATATCTTTCCATTTTGTTTATTTTCCCTGTTCCTCCTTCTCTTCTTTCTGGAAACCATAGGAACTGGGTGGCCTTGCAAATGAAATGTGAATTATTATAAAATAGAGTTTGTAAGTTTGAGAGGGAAGGTTAAGGAAGAATTAAGACATTTTGAAGTGTTGCTGAGCAACAGCAAAGCTATAACCAAAGCACAAACCTCCCAAAGTTTGTAGAAACAGATGTTAATGAACAGAACCAATTATAGCCAACTCAAAGTCAACAACAGGGAATATTCAAAGTCATTCCAATACGTACCCCAACAGACCAAATTTGGACCTGCCAAGTCTAGTTTCCTGTTTCACTTCTCTGGTCTATTAATTCAAATAGACAAAATGCTTTATTGCAATAGTGTTGTTACCCCAGCTCTATCCCAAAATACCATTGGCAATGGAAAGTAAAGCCACCCATGAACCCCACACACACCACACACACGGGCACATGCATTTTGCTGTAACTACCAGGGGTTAAAATAAAGTATACAGGAGAACTGAAACTTATTATCCAATAAAACACTTAACAAAGCCTAATGAAAAAAATGACTTTTAAATGTCATTGTCAAAAACACAGGTTGGCACAGTATGTCCTGTAATCCAGATCCAGCTCATGGCTTGTGAAATAGGAACGGCTTAATGAATTAACATTTACAATCACTTTGAGGACACAGAACATTAACTTTGAACTACAATTAAGTGAAATGTCTCCCCCACAAAAAGAATTCAATGTTTCTCATTATTAGACTTCTATTATGACAAATGACAAATTTACTCAATTATTAGTATTACATTTTGAACTATGTCAATAAAAATTTTGTGGAAAAAAATTTTCTCTCTTAAAGTAATTTTACACAAAGCCTCAGTTTTATCTCCTAGCCTTGAAAGCCTGAATATTTATATCTGGTCTTTATCAGAACCAAAATTGCTAATACTTGGCCTAAAACTATCTAATCTAAAAAATGGTCTTAGCTCCACCTATTTCTAGCTTTTATAATATATGTATATATGCATACATTTGGACTGCATGACATAACTACTTACAAAAAAGATTTACAACTATCTTCTAATGCTTCCTCAATCATTACCACGAGAGTAATAAAATGAAAAGGAGGTACCGGTTTTGCCCAATAATTTAGTTTAAAAATTATAATGCCCAATGCTAGTGGAAGTAGACAAGAGAACTCATTTATAAATTAATTGTAGCAGTGTTTTTTTAAATTTTTATTTAGTTATTTTTCAAGTACAGTTTTCTGTTTATTTCTCCCATCCCAGCCCACCCTGCCCCATGCACCCCACCTCCCTCCCATTTCCACCCCCCTTAGTTGTTGTCCATGTGTCCTTTATACTTGTTTCTCTAAATCCCTCCCATTTTTCCCCTTAAATTCCCTCCCCCTCCCCTCTGGTCGCTGTCCCCTTGTTCTCTGTTTCAGTGTCTTTGTTTTTATTTTGCTTGCTTGTCTGTTTTGTTGTTTGGCTTCCTGTTAAAGGTGAGATCATATGGTATTTGTCTTTCACCACCTGGCTTATTTCACTCAGCATAATGCCTTCCAGTTCTATCCATGCTGTTGCAAAGGGTAGTAGCTCCTTCTTTCTCTCTGCTGCATAGAATTCCATTGTGTATATGTACCACAATTTTTTGATCCACTCATTTACTGACGGGCACCTAGGTTGCTTCCAGCTCTTGGCTATTGTGAACTGTGCTGCTATCAACATTGTGGTGCATAGGTTCTTTGAAATTGATGTTTTGGGGTTCTTAGGATATAATCCTGGCAGTGGAATTGCTGGATCAAAAGGCAGGTTAATTTTTATTTTTCTGAGAAAATTCCATACTGTTTTCCATAATGGTTGTACCAGTCTGCAATCCCACCAACAGTGAACTAAGGTCCCCTTTTCCCCACAACCTGTCCAACATTTGTTGTTGGCTGTTTTGTTTATGATAGCCATTCTGACTGCTATAAAGTGGTATCTCATTATGGTTTTGATTTGCATCTCTCTGATAGCTAGTGATATTGAGCATCTCTTCATGTGTCTCTGGATCTTCTGTATGCCCTCCTGTAGCAGTGTTTTATGGCATAATCTACCTGGAAAGCAATTTGGTTACAGATAGCAAAATCCATTAAAATACGTATACACTGTGATACAGTAAATCCACTTTTGTAAATTCAAAAATATGAAACATACACACAAAGATGTTCAATAAACTGTTAGTTACAATAGTGACCTGCCCCTGCCACTTTTTTTTCTGTTATTAGCCCTCCATTCACCAAGCTGTCGGAACAAGAAATCTTGGAACTATCCTTCCCCTCACAACAGCACAGCCAATAATTCCTCCCCCTTAGTCTTCCACATTTTTTTTCAGCTCTACAGTTACTATCTTGGTTTAAGAACTTGTCATTTCTCTTCTGGATTGTCACAATATCATCTTGGGGATGGATCTGCAAAGTGAGGCCTAAGCTAATGCAACTTAGGGGTCCTTTCAAAGAAAAAGAATATAAAACCGCAAATCCAAAATTTGTCACCATTGCCAACATTGAGAGAAACATAACAGAGAGATAGTAGTATAGAAAGAAAAGGTACTCACAGCTGATTGCAGTTAATGACTTACACTTTTTTCAAATTTTATAAAAGCAAATGACCATGAGAACACATTTTAGAGTCCCTATCAAATACTGTTAGAGGCTGATGCAAGCCAAGCATCATTTATTTAACCTTTATTATAGCTTCTTGGTACATATATATTAGAGATAGATAACCAGATATCTATCTATCTATCTATCTATCTATCTATCAATCATCTATCTGTCTCCTTACCAAAAGAAACCTTAGTTCCTAAAGTCTCTAATTTCTAAGCCATCCAGCCAATCATATTGCTTAAGATTAATTTTTCCAAAATAAAATTCTAAACATATTCCTTCCCTACTTGAAAACTTTCTTGCCAGTAGGATAATTGGCACTAATCCTTCCATGATATCACCTCCACCTACTACTCCAACCTCATTTTCTGTCCTCACAGACATGTTACATTATTTACAGTTCCCATATGATGCTATTTCAATCCTCCCATACCTTAGCAGATGTTCTCTCCTCAAACTAAAATGTATTTTCTTCTCTTTTCTGCCTAACAGATTTCTTCACGTATTTCTATCTCAACTTACCTAATAAAGCTTTCCCAGACCTAATGAGAGTTGACAGCAAGCTCTTTGGCTCACAGGCCTCTGGTACTGCACTCATCACCTATTACAGGAACTCATTCACTGTCTATCTCCCCGATCGTTTAAAAGTTCCTTCAGGGCAGAAACCTTGTCCTAGCCCTCCTTATTTCCCAAGTGTCTGCAATAAGTAAGTGCTCAGAAATCCTCAACTGAACAAATGAATAAAAAAGGAGGAGAGAAAAACATACCAAAAGGTTAGTTTTACTGCTTTTACTTGTTGGTTTTGTTAGCAACTTTTTACTCTTGTTTAAAAACATTTTTTGTTATGTGGCTATATTTGTTTATAATGGGAAATCTAATTTACAATAAAATATTTCTTTGAGGCTTACTCTGATTTTCATTAGATCTGGTATCTAATTCTCAAAACTCTGCACACCTGTGCTAGGCTTATTTACATTGCCAACAGTCTACAGTACTTGGTATTATGTTTAGATCCCTGTACACAATTAGGTAAATAAATATCATTAGTGCAGCTTCATTAAAGTGTATTTTTCTTAAATATTTCTCAGTATACATATTTCTTGGTAAGTGTGCATCTATTAGAATTTTGGCAAAAAAACAATCTTGTAATGGACTTATTTCTGTAGGTATATATTTCAGGCACTAACTGAAAAAATAATAATTTTTTTGCCATCTGGAATAAAACAGATGAATACCATAAGACTCAAATTATGTTCATGTACACAAATCCACTTTTCTGAATCACTTGTAATTTTGATCTCCCACTAGGATGCAATAAAAATTGTTTTAAAAGGGAAAATATCCAAAATAATCTGATAATTCTCCTAAACACAATCCTCATGGAAGTTGAATATATATTATTCTTTTTTTTTAGTAGAGCTATCATTATCATTATCCAGTAAATGCTTGCAGAAACTTTATAGCAGAGAATTTCCCCTTTTTCTTTTGCATGATTTAAAAATGTTGTTTTACAACACACTGTTTAAATACGCCATACGTGAAGCAGACCACATACATATGGCATATGCAGATATGACTACAAGTCAAGAGCATCAAAAATGCAAACCACAGGACATAGAAATAACACCACCAAACTCAAGTTGACACCATTTTAGTAGTTTCTGACCTGTGTGTTTCCTGGTATAATCTATACCACTAGTTCTAGCGGAGGGGTTAATGGTGCACAATGGTATTAGATTGGAGCTGTCCCCAAACAAGTTCCTATTTCTCCTTTGTGTCAGGAGAGTTAGTCTGAGCTGATGCAATGGCACAATCTATAACTGAGTCAGAGTTCCTTTCCTAAGCTGACCCATGCCTCACCCAGCCTGGCTTGTTGTTTAAAGGAAACACAGCATTCCTTTCATTGCATTCAAAAGTTGCCTGAGATGAAGTGAGTGGTGCAGAAAGAACACAAGCCCCTAAGAGTCACCCAGTTATGCTCCAGAATCCCAGCAATGGTATTTCAAGGTCTATGTGACAATGAAGCCAGTGAGCTTCTTTCAACCCTGGTGTTATCATTTGAAAGGTATCCTCCCAAAATTCATATTTTTGAAGTGTCAATATCTCAGAATGAATATTTTAAAATAGGGTCATTGCATATACAATTAGCTAAGAAGAGACCATCGATGCGAGACCTAATCCAATATGGCATCCTTCTTAAAAAAAAAAAGAAAAAAGAAATTTGGAGATGGAGACAGACACTCACAGAAGAAGATGATGTAAAGACTCAGAGAAAATGTCATCGACAAGCCAAAAAGAAGGGCTGGGACAAGTTCTCACAGCCCTCAGAAGGAACCAGCCCTTTGACCCCCCGATTTCAGATGTCTGTTCTCCAGGACTGCAAGACAATAAATGTCTGTTGTTTAAGACACCCTGTTTATGGCAGTTCTAGCAAAGACGTCTGGTTTCCTCATATGTCAAATTCTCAACATAAAAGATTCAGGACTATTATAAAAATTAAAAATCACATGGTAGGTACTCAAAAGAGGACAGGCAATATTTTTTAGCCATAAAGAAATATGACATTTGCAGTATTTTATTTCATTTCCTTGAATTGTGCTTCTTTCTTTTAGCCAAGAAACAGGTATAGCATCCCTCAAAAGCTTGGTACCCCATACATACAATTAGAAGTTAGCAATCTCACAATGTCGCCACATGGTTAAAGGGAGAATCTAAATATGGAGAATGTAAATATAATTTATATTTATCTACAGAAGAATAAAGTTACATTTCTTGCACACTCAATGTTTAAACAAAGACATACCTGCCACATGTGGGGAGGCTTGTCCAGGACTTCTAAGGATCCTCTTGAAATATGTCTTTAGTCTGTAGACTGATTAAAAAACCTGTAAGAGAATGGAGAGATAAGTCATTTAGAGGCAGATTCCTGGCATGTGGAGTCCAGGCTAACTCTTTTTAAAATTTAGTTACTTGGGGAAATACCCGTAGATGGTGATAAGCTGAACACAGTAGAATATGGCACATCTGCAGTACTACAAAATCCTTAAATTCTACCTCGACAGGTAAAAAGCCAAGAGTAGAAAAAAAGAAAACAGAATGAATTTTTCTTAAGGTCTCTTTTTTATTTAATTGTTTTTTTTTCTTTTTAATGCATATATTGAGGCAACATTGGTTAACAAAATGACATGGTTTAAGGTGTACAATTTTATAATACACTATCTGTATATGGTATTGTGTGTTCATCACCCAAAGTCCAGTCTCCTTCCATCACCATTTATCCCCCTTTTACCCTCTTTTACCTCCCCCAACCCTCCTTTCCTCTGGTAATCACCATACTATTGTGTCTATGACAGAGTTTTGTTTTGTTTTGTTTTGTTTTGTTTTGTTTTGTTTTGTTTTGTTTTGTTTCTGCTTAATCCCGTTCCCTTTTCCACCCAGGCCCCCAACCCCTATCCCCTCTGACAGCTGATAGTCTGTTCTCAGTGTCTATGAGTCTGTCTCTATTTGCTTGTTAGTTTATTTTGTTCATTAGATTCCACATATAAGTGAAATCATGTGGCACTTGTGTTTCTCTGACTGGCTTATTTCACTTACAATAATACTCCCTAGGTCTATCCAGGCTGTTGTCAAGAATAAGATGTCCTTCTTTTTTACAGTGAGTAATTTTCCACTGTGTAAATGTACCACGGCTTTCATATTCACTCATCTACTGATGGGTACTTCAGCTGCTCACAAATCTTGGCTATTGCAAATAATGCTGCAATGAACATAGGGATGCATGTATTCTTCTGAATTAGTGTTTTGGAATTTTTCAGATATATTCCCAGAGGTGGAATCACTGGGTCATAAGGCAGTTCCATCTTTTCATGCTTTGAGGTAACACCATGTTGCTTTTGAAATCAAATGCTCCAAATCACAGAACACATAGAAAGGAAGAGGCACAATAGGAAATTCAAGGTTCCTAGAAATTTGGAATTATAAAAAGCATTAAATCCATTTCTAGTGAAAGAAGAAAAATAAATCCAGGTGAGGGCATAGACTGTCAAGGGGTGCTACTCTCGAAAGCGCATTCGAGGTGACATTTAAGCAGGATCGGGGCAATTAGGCAGAGTCAGAGGGAGGAGCTTTCCTGGCAGAGGGGATGGCAAGGACAGCAGTGCCCCCTTATCCGAGGTTTCATTACCCATGGTCTCAGTTACCTGCAGTCCAAAAATATTTAATAAAAATTTTCAGAAATAATTCATCAGTTTTAAATTGCATGCTGTCCTGAGTACCTCACTTTATTTCATCATGCAGGCACTGTATCATCTCACATCATCATCAGAAGGACAAGTAAAGTACAATAAGATGTTTTGAGAGAGAGCTAGAATAGTCACATAACTTTTGGTAGAGTATACTGTTAGAACTGTTCTATTTTTGTCATTCATTTTTGTTGTTACTCTCCTACTGTGCTTAATTAATAAATAAAACTTTATACATGGAAAAACATAGCATGTATAGGGTTTGGTTGCAGGCTTCCACATGGGGGGTTGGAATGCACCCCTGTGGATAAGGGAGAACTGCTGTGTCAAGGCTCTGCAGTGAGAGCTTGCCAAGAATGTCCATGAACAGTAAGAGACCCCCGTGGCTGCAGACAGCACGATGCATGTGAGGGAAGAGTAGGGAATGAACATGGTTGGAAAGGGCCACAGGAAGGCTTTGGACTTTAATCTAAAGCCTAATAGAGGGTTCTATTCCAACTAAGCATTTTTGTTTGAGAGCACTGTAGATTCATATGCAGTTATGAGATATTAATACAGAGAGAGCCTGTGTATCTTTATCCACTTTCCCCAAGATGTAATATCTTGCAAAGCTATAGTACCAGATCAAAACCAAGACAATGACATGGATAGAGTCAAGACACAGAACATTTCCATCACCATAATTATCCTTCATGTTGCCTTTTTATAGCCATGCCCAATTCTCTCTTACCCACCTCTTCTTTACTGGAGGACTGGGTGAAAAAGGTGAAGGGACAAAGAAGTACAAACTGGTAGTTATAAAACAGTCAAGGGGATATAAAGTACAGTGTAGTGAGTATAGTCCAATAATACTGTGCTAACTATGTACGGTGCCAAGCGTGTACTTGGAAATATTCACTGGACGTTTTGTAAAGTATATAATTGTTTAACTACCATGCTGTATACCCAAAACTAACACAAAATAATATTCAATGTAAACTGAAATTGAACAATAAAATTTAAGAAAACCTGGAAGCCATTAATCTATTAACAATTTCTATAACTGTCATTTCAAGATTATATAAATGAAATAATACATTCAACCTAAGGATCTTGATATTCCTCCAGGTTGGTGAGTGTATTGATAGTTCACTCATTTTTACTGCTGAGTCATGTTTTACGGTATGAATTGTTTAACCAGCCACTCACTGATGGACACTTCGAGATTTCCATTTTGGGGTTATGATGAACAAAACTGTTACAGACATTCATATACAGTTTTTTGTATAAAAGTATAAGTTTTCCTTTCTCTGGGATAAATGCCAAGGAGTACAATTTCTGGGTTGCGTGGTAGTAGTATGTTACATTTTCTTTAAAAACCTGCCTAACTGTCTTGCAGCATGGCTGTACCATTTTACATCCCCTCTCCCCAGCAAGGCTTAAGTGAGCCAGTTTCTGCACATCCTTGCCGCAGGTTGGTGGTACCACTATGTCTCATTTTAGCCATTCTGCTGTTCTATAATAATGAATAGATGCCAAATTTCTTCTCATGTACTTATTTCATATCTCTGGTATCCTTTCTGAGGATATATTACTTCATGCTTTTTGTCTATTTTCTATTAGATTTATTGTTTTACTATAGAGTTTTTTAAAGTTTATATTCTTTTTTTCTCGGTTCAGTTTTCTCACTTTTTATTGTTTAAATTATTTTATTGTTGTTCAAGTACAGTTGTCTGCATTTACTCCCCACCACTCCTCCCCACTCCAGCCTCCTCACCTCCCTCCCCTAATCCCACCCCCACTTGGTTTTGTCCATGCGCCCTTTATAGTTGTTCCTGAAATCTTTTCCCCCCCCTCTCTCCCTGTTGTCCCCTTCCACCTCCCCTTCGGTTACTGTCAGATTGTTCATTTCAGTCTCTCTGGTTATAGTTTGTTTGTTTGTTTGTTTGTTTGTTTGTTTGTTTTGTTGATTAGGTTCCATTTAAAGACAGTTTATATTCTTAATACTAGTCTTCTGTCAAATACATGGTTTGCACATATTTACTTCCAGTCTGTAACTTGTCTTCTCAACCTCCTAAAAAGTGTTTAATTTTTACAACGTTTTTTAATTTGATAAAGTTTTCAATTTTGGTAAATTAATCATTAAAAAATAATTAATTTTTTAATCATTGAAAAAGATTAAAAAATCTTTTTAATCATTTTTCCTTTCATGGGTAATGTTTTTGGTACAATGACAAAAATGTTTTGCTTACCCCAAGATCTTAAAGATTTCTATTTTATTCATAAAAGTTTTAGAGCTTTAAGTTTTACAGTTAGGTTCAGGACATATTTTGAGTTCATTGTTGTATAAGAAGTAAAATTGTAGTCAAGCCTGGTTTTTGCTGATGGGTGTCTAATTGCTCCAATATCATGTGTTGAAAAGGCCACATTTCGTCCTTTGAATTAGTTTTGCATCTTTGACAAAAATCAGTCAGGTACATAGTCAGCTTGGGGTTCTTTGTTCTATCCCATTGACATACGTGTCTATGCCTCTGCCTGCGTCACACAGTCTTGATGAATGTAGCTGTACAATAAATCTTGAAGCTGGGTAGATTAATTTCTCCCACTTTATCTTTCTGCCTTCCCATATACATTTAGAATAATCTTGCCTATATCTACAAAAAAAAACATCTCACTGGAATCTTGATAGCAATTGTACTAAACCTGTATATCAGTTTGGGGAGAAGTACAATCTTTGCTATGCTAAACCTTCCAATCCATGAAAATGACATATTTATTTATTTAGGTCTCCATCAGTATTATGTGGCTTTCATCATACTAGTCATATATATATATATATATTATTAAATTTATACTTAAGTCTTTGATTTTTTAAGTGACTATAAATGGTACTATATTTTCAATTTTGGTGTCCAGCTATTTATTGCTAATATACATGAATATAATTAATTTTTGCATATTTACCTTATATCCTACTACTTGCTGAATTCACTAATAAGTGAAAAACTAATAAGTTTGGCAATTTTTTTAAGTTCCTTGGGATTTTCTATATAAGTAATCATGTAACCTGCAAAGAGGAAAAGTTTCATTGCTTCCTTTCTTATCTCTCTGTTTTTAACCAATTTTTCTTATCTTTGCACTGGCTAGACTACACTGAGTAACAGTGCTGAGGGCAGACATTCTTGACCTTGTTTCTGATCTGAGAGGAAAGAATTCAGTCTTACATCATTAAAATTAATGTTAGTTGTAGTTTTTATGTGTTTTTTATAGATGATCTATGTCAAGTTGAGGAAGTTCTCTGTTCCTATTTTTCTGAGGGTTTTTGTCATAAATGGGTGTTAAACTTTGTCATTTTTTCCGCATGAATGAGTAGGATCATGTGCTGTTTCTCTTTTAGCCTGTTAACTTGGGGATTCACAGTGATAGGATTTTTATGAGTTGAACCCTGGAATGACCCCCAACTGGTTCTGGTGTATAATTTTTTATATGTTATGAATTCTATTTGCTAATATCTTGCTAAGGACTTTTGTGTCTGTATTTATGAAGGATATTAGTCTTCAGTTTTGTTGGGGTTTTTTTTTTGTTCTGTCTTTGGTTGTGATATCTAGGTAATACTACTTTCATAAAATAGATGATTTTCTAGATTATGTTGTATAGAAGTGGCATTACTTCTTTAAATGTTTGTTGGAATTCTCTAGTGAAACCACCCGGGATTGGGTATTTATATTTTGGAAGTTTTTAAATTACAGATTCAATTTCCTTAATAGTCATAAGGCTATTCAAATTACCTATTTAATATTGAGTGAGTTGTGGTACTTTGTGCCTTTTGAGGAGTTAGTCCAACTCATCTAAACTGTTGAATACATGCATGTGCAGTTGTTTAAAGCATTCCCACAATACCCTTTTCATGTCTGCAGGGTCTGCAGTGATAAATACTTTCTCATTCCTAATATCAGTAATTTGTATCTTTTCTCTTTTTTTGACATCTTGCTAAAGATTTGTCAATTTTATAAATCTTTGCAAATAATTAAATTTAACAAATCAATTGTTTTTCTCTTTTCAATGGTATTGGCTTTTGTTCTTCTTATTCCCTTCCTTCTGCTGCCTTTGGGTATATTCAGCTGTATTTTCTCTGGGTTCTTGAAATGGAAGCTTACATGATCGATTTGAGACTTTTTAAAATGTATTCTTTTAATGCTATAAACTTCCCTTCAAGCATTTCTTTATCTGTGATCCTCAAACTTGGATGTCGTATTTTTATTTTCACTCAATGCAGTGCATTTTTACATCCCTCGAGGCTTCCTTTTGACCCATGGATTATTTATAGTATGTGCTGCTTAGTTTCCAAGTGTTCAGAGATTTTCCCATTATCCTTCTGTTATTGATTTCTAATTTGATTTCATGGTGATCAAAAAATACATTCCATATGGCTTTAATCCTTCCATGTTTGTTGATATGTGTTTTCTGGTCCCACACAGAGTCTGTCTTAGTACAAGTTCAATGCCACATGAAAGGAATATACATCCTGCTGCTATTAGATGAAGTGTCAATTAGAGTCTGTTGGTTACAGATGTTGAATTTTCCATATCTTTGCAGAGTTCGCATCTAGTTTTCTATCCATTGATGAATAGGGGTGTTGAAATTTTCAGCTATATTTATGAACTTCTCTATTTCTCTTTTTACATCTGTCATTTTTTTTGCCTCATGTATTTTGCTGCTCAGTAATTTAGTGCATAGACACTTAGAATCTCCATCCTTTTTGATGGAGCCATTCTTTGACCATATATAATATTCTGCTCTGTCACTGTGATTTTATTTACTTCAAAATCTAATGTGCCTGATATTAATATAGCAATTCCTTCCTTCTTTTTATTAATGTTTGGACAATACATCTTTATCTATCCTTGTACTCTCAATGTATCTGCATCATTATAATTGAAGAGAGTTTCTTATAGATAGACTATACTTGGATCCTACTTTTTAATATACTCTAACAACATCTTTTAATTGTTGTATTTAGACCACTTACATTTAATGTAATTAGTGATATTTTAGGGCTTAAATCTGCAATTTGCTTGTGTCTTCTATTTTTCATTTCTGATTTCTGTTTCCTAACTACACATAATATTTTTTTGTAATTCAATCTTGGTTTATTACAGTGTTTTTGAGTGATTCTTTGAATAGCTTTTTTAGTGGTTGCTTTGGGAAACACATTATATATATATATATGAATTATCATGGTCTGCTGGTGTCATCAGTTTATTAGTTTGAGTGAAGTTGTCATGAATCATGCCCTATTGAATATTTCTGCAAATTGGTGAGATGAGTAAACCAAAAGTGTAAACATCAGAATAAATGTAGCTATGTGAGATGTTCTTTCTGTTTTCCCCCAAACTCTCCTGTTTTCCCCTATCTAAAGCATGCAGTTATATCTCCACTAAAAAGATAACTGAGAAATTAACTGAGATAAGTGAGGGGGGAAACCTGACTGATTTGAAACATCAAGATTTCTGTCATTTAATGTACACTATATTGGATAGACAACTTTAAAGATAATGTCTAAAACATGTCTTTTTTAATGCATTAAAGTAAGTAGAAATCTTTAAAGTCTTTGAAGTCTGGACAAAATGTCCCCTTTATTTTATCAAGGATATGTACTATCGACAATTCATAATCTGTTAAAATTAAGAATAGGCTCAACAATGACCTAGGCTATTGTTCACTATTTAGGAAAATACATTTTAGAGAGATGAAGTTAACTTATACAAGGTCCCAGGCAAGTAAGTAACAGCGGTGAGCCTAGAACCAAGGTCTGATGTTACTGAACTGCACAATGAGGAATAAAAAAATATTAATTTTTCATCTAAAGTACCAATGATCTGCATGAAAATGCAGAGTTTCATTTCCTTAAAGAAGGGAAAATAAAAACATGGCAGATGGAATATCATCACTCATCCACACTGGAATCTAACCAGGACACCAGGGTTTAAACTTACCCACTTGCCAAAAGTATCAATTGATAACAAATAAATGGCCCAACCATGGATATGATTGTAGACACTGACCCACAGGAGGTTCCAAAAATGAAATTTTGAGTGTTAGCATGTTCTTTTACACTATGTATCTATGAGTTTTCCCATCTTTTCAGGTTACCGCAGAATGGCAAGTTGGAAGGACACTGGCTTGTTTTCCACATTATGAAATTTTTACTTACTTTAAATGTAAAAAACACTTGAGTGTGTGCAAAAGGAACTGTCCTCAGTTCCCAAAATATATTTTATACTCCCTGATTCCTTTTATAAAAGATCAAACCTCTAGCTTGTTGCCCTGAGTGACAGACTTCTCCTTTTAGTTATGCATCTTCTATGATCCAAACTGCAGAAAAAATTCTTGCTCTATATCTCCCATTTATATTCACAGTCAGATACTATAATTAAATAATAGAGTTTCATTTACTTGGGCTCAAAGCCATTATTTTTTTTTCTTATTTATACTCATATCTTTTCTCTGAAATGTATCCCAGTATTATTATTATCCTTGAGCACACGAATATGCAGATTTGTGAAACTATAATGAGGTCTCCCTATCCTTTTTAGCATAAATTTTGCTTTGATTATATGCCTAAATCACCTCTACTTGGATGCTTTCTACATTTAAACAAATATCTGATCTTTCTGGAAAAAAAATCATCTTTTAACAGCTAACCTCCTGACCAAGTCCATATACTATGTTTACTCTAGAAAAAAAATTCGGTTCAGGAGCTAACTTGGGTTCCTTGACCTGATGCTAGAAGAGAGTAAATGTGTGGGATTCTACACCAAAGTGAGAATTCCAATGCCCTTCCATTCCAGCTTAGCAGGCTGCCTGAAGACAGAACACCATTCAACATCATGTATAGAGAGATCCATCTACCTGCCTCTCAACCAGTGATGCCATATGTGGTGAGGGGCAGGGCAAGAAGGAGGGAAGGTGCTAAACCTTCCAACAGGAATTACTATCTGCCTGAAAAAGGAAAAACTGAGCTGTACAGCTGTCACTGTGTCCAACTCTTTAACCAGACAGAATTTCCACACTCCTAACTTCCTCTTTTTTACAAGAGAAGAAGGCTGCAGAATCTGTATTCACATGCCCTATGTTGTGTTCTCGCCACATAGCTATGAAACTCCCCTGTCAACAGAGCATACACCCTGGCCTTTTCCTTGCTCTCAGGATCTCTACTCCAAATCCCCAGCACACTGAAAGCGGTGATCTCAGAGGCATGCATGTAGCTGATGCAAATTATATGTCTTTGTTTGCCTCCTGAAGACGGGATGGGAAAGGAAAAGAAGTGTAAAAGTTCCAAAGTGACAGCTAAAACCAAAACAGCTAATGTATGCTATGACATTGTTCCCCAGTTTGCTATGTTAGTGCCCATTGCTAATTTAGAAGATACTTTGTCATTTAGCTTATTGAAAAGCAAATTAGATATACCCGTTTACTCACGTTTATGTACCAAAGTTGAAATTATACTTTATCAGTTAAAAATCAGTAGATGAGTAGACCAAATACCTTCATCATACACCATGAGCTGTGAATGGGATGATAAACTATAAATCCATTTTTCATCACTTATAGCCACCTTTTGACATAAAAAGTATCATTCCCCTTACCAGCCATAGCACCATCATAGGTTAGATATAAACTAAGATAACTGACATCTAGCTTGGATAAGATAGCATACAATATTTTAATGCTTTTTACAACACAAAGCCAGTACTCCTGGTTACAAGCAAAAATCATAGGGAAACACCCAATTCTATATTCTAAAAACAAAAACTGATTCCAAATTAACCCCTCAGCTGACACATTAAAGACTGAATGGATAAAGACGGTAAGAACTACATACCAATCAGTGGGTTTCACCCTACAGCTCTTAGCCTGAGCTGAAAGCGCAGAGTGAAACAGTATTCAGCCCACCTCTTCAAATAGAATGAAATTCCTGGTCCTCATATTAGTGTCATAGAAACTTCAACCTATTTCTCAGTACTAAGTCAAATTAAATATATTGTTGAACACTGTCTGTAAAGTACTTTGTTAGATGATGTGGAAAAAACAAAGTCATTAAAACTTATTAATAAAGAAGCTGTGATCTAACTACTTCAAAGTTGGAAAAGTCATTAGCAGAGAAAGAAGTAAAATGAGGAATGCATTCCAGAATGTTAGGAAAGGGGCTGTTGCCACACAACATATGCTTGTGTATTTATATATAAAAAAATTACATGCCACCTAAAATACAATACTGTCAAAAATAACAGAAAATTCATCTTAGATATCTGGGATTCTTGGGTGGGTCAGGAGAGGAAGGGAAAGAAGATTTGGAGTTGCGGCGGACCAGTGGGTGGTCTCCTGGAGGCAATGAGAAAGCAGGAAGAACCTGAAGAACGGCCTGCGGGCAGGCGCAAGCCAGAGCAGGGCGAGCTCATTTCAGAAGGAGCCAGAGATAACAGGTCCCATACACTTTCATCTCAGGAGCTCTAAGAATCGGGGCTTCAGAATCCACAGCTCACCCTGTCCTGCTTTTTTTTTTTCCCTCAGTGTTGGCCAAGTGTATTTCTACTGAGAGATTAGACTAGTGCATGTAAAATACTCATGAATCTCCACCTTACACCCTACCCCTTCCCCGGGCAATCAAGGAAGATGTCAGTAGCCAACCTGCTTTTTCTCTACAAATGTCTCCCCACTGAAAAAATCTGAAATCTCTTTGAGTATAGCGTCTTCGGGACCACAAAAAGTTATGAAAGTATTTAAATGAAAAGATCTGAATAAGGTAACATTGTGACTGAAACACAGCCTTAAGAAAGCAAGTTCAGTCACTCAACTACCAAGTAATAATTTCAGATAAGCATTCACTTTCTGATTTGGTTAAAAAGATGAGATTATATGAGAAAGTAGAAGCACTGAGTATCTGAAGAGGACTGCTACTGATGATACGTAAATAAGGTCCATACAGTATACAGGTTACTTTTATTTTGAACACTGGCATCCAACTAGTTTACTTAAAATACTACAATGATAGCAAAGTGGCTACTAGCATAAACTCTGGAGTTTATGTTGGGATGAAGCTTTCTATCTGGATGATTGGGGCAAGTTACTTGATCTCGAAACCTGAGTATTATCTATAAATTAGAAATAATACTTAGCAGAGTAATTGTTATTCAGCATCTTATTGAAAAAACCATGCTGCCCCTATTCTCAGACTTCATGGTTCAGCGAGGGTTGGCCCACACCCCCACTTGCACTTTAGGCATGACTGCCTAGGCCTGAGTAATCTGGGACCAGTTCTGGGAAGCCGTGTGGGGGTCCCCCTGACCACAACAATTGCTGGAAAGATCTCTCTGTCTCCCTCTGTGTGTCTGTCTCTCTCTCTCTCTCTCTTTCTCTGCCCCTCCCTCCCTCCATCCTTCATCTCTCTCTGTGACTGAGGTTACTGAAGATCGTTCAAACCTAAAAAAGACAACTAAGAGGAAAGCAAAGCTAAGACACAGGACAACAGAGTAGGAAACAGATGCCTGCGATACCCTGTGATCTTAAAGGTTATTTTCTGTTAGAGTACCACTATATTCCCTTTCTGGCTGCAACTCTTTTGAGAAGGGTTTTTGTTTAACCTACTACACGGAGGTTTCTTGTGTATGTGAGGAAAAATAAGATGCTGCCCATAAAGTATTTGTTATCACTTTGGTCATATAGCAAGTGCTTAATAAATGTGAGCTGTTTTTATATCCAGAATGAGAGATTCTTTAAACTTCCCTTTCCAAGAGGACTACATGAATTTTTTTCTCCCATGGGACTCATTAAGATATCAGGATTTTTATTTTCAAGAAGGTCATAATTAATAGTAGAAGATGTTAATAATAGCTCAAAGACATAAAATAGAAAAAGTCTCAAAAGGCAGCAGATGATCTGACTAATAAAGGAAATGAATAAAAAATAATACTTAAAGTCATCAGAGCAGAGAGAGAAAACAGCCTAAGGCCTGGTTTGTCGCCAAAAGGCTTCATAGACATAATATATGAACTGGGTGCTGAGGAACAGGAAAGATCTGGGAAGTTGGAGGGAAGAGCAGACAGTATTCCAGGAGTGGGTCTAGAAGAATCTGAGAGGTGGCACTGGAGTGAGGACACTCCCTGACCTGCAACAGGGTTCATGAGGAGAAGCCACGGGAAAATGACTGGCACAAACAGCTCAAGGCTGACGGCAGCTTTTCAGGGCAAGTTAAATCACATTTCACAGAAGCTGGTTTTCACTGAGCTCATCCAGAGGCACAAAGACATGATGTTAGGTTGCTCATGTCATCCATACTCAGTCAAAATTTAAAAATAATAAAAAGCAGAGAAATTATTTGAAAGGTTTTTGTAACCAAATTATATATCTTTGGATATATTATATTGTTTTTTTCAATTTTCTTACTCCAATTGTAATTGCTCATGTTTTACTCATGTTCTAAAGCCAAACAACTGAATATACATGTATAAATAAGCTCTAAGGCATAATGGAGTAGATATTGGGGTTTTCTCCTAAATATCTCCTCCTCAGCGAGTAAGAGCTATGCAGTTTGAGGGAGTGAACCCAACCTCTGGGAGGTAGGAAGGGGCATGTTAAATTTAAGGCAACCAAGGTAATCCATTCCTCGTTGCCAGTGATTGATTAGTGAGCCCAGGCCTACACCAGTCTATAAACAGCATTCCCCTGGAAGCACAGTTTGGATCCAGAAACATGACACCGTGTGGGCCAATAAAACATGCACGAGGTTTGCTTCTAGGAAAACATTTTCTCACTGTTAAGAGAAAGCTTCCAAAAGAGATGATCTCTTCCTCAAATGCTATGGTTATCAGACCTGGAACTACAGATGCCATCTGCTTAAACTACAGAATACAGCGGACACACAGAGTTGTGAAGGGCGGAGCTTAAGGAACTGCAGAGAAGACGCTGAAAGACTGGACAAAGCCAACCCAATAATCCACCCTACCTTTAACATTTGGCTATTTGAGATACCATCTTTATGAGTAAATCCAGTTGGACATTTTTCTTTTCTTCATTCAAGGGTACATTTTCATATATATATATATATATATATATATATATATATATATATATCCATATATATATATGGAGAGAGAGAGAGAGAAAGAGGAAAGGAGAGACGGACAGACAGACAGATGACAGATATGCATCAGTTGCCCCCTGCACATGTGCCCTGACTAGGGAGCAAACCCTCAACCTTCACATGTAATGGATGACACTCCAACCAACTGAGCCATCTGGCCAGGGCTGGTTAGACCTTTTTTCCAAAAACTACCTTAATTTCTTATTAAAATACTCTAATGACCCACTATTTTTGTATCATTTGCAAATGGCTGTGATCCAATAATATGTCTAATCTCATAGCCCTCTGGGCAAGTCTTAGAGCCTCCAGAAGACTCCAAAAAGTGGGAATCAAGGTAGGTAAACACATGGAATGAGTGATCCATATGTATTTGAAAGCACCAGTCCAGCTGATCCACTTCAGAGAAGTAAACAGCCTTTTCTGAAAAGATGAAGTAGTTAGTTGTCAAAGTTACACAGACTGGTCCAGGCATTCTTGTCAAATGAGAGCACTCCAAAATTATACTTAACCAAGGTTCTAATAAACATAAAACTTTGGATCCCACAACTCCACACATCTTTTCTCCTTCCTAGCTGCTCTGAGTAGGGGCATTTTATTCTGGGGACATACTAGTTTAAAGAGTTCTTTACTGATGAGGCTCAGCTTGAAAAAGGTTTTCTGAACAAGCAAATATTATTGACTGTGACTTCCTGTTTCATTGACAAATGATGAGTTGGGATATAATCTATAGGAGTGCAATTGACCATTTAAGGCAACAAAAATATGGGCTATATTAGTTAGGTAAAATGATGATAAATCTGCTGGTGTTTACTCCCTCATTTAAAAAAAACTAATTTTTAAGTGTTTGACTACAAGTATATATAAGTAATATAATATATATGATAACTTCTGAAGAAATCACTACATCGGGTATACATGGTGATCAGGATAAAACAATCATGCTAAAAATAAAAGTATTGTAGAACACTTTTGAGATAGTAATTTGTAACATATTTGATTATCACTAGTCAAAAGAGAAACAACTGTGAATTATACTGTGAAAAAAAGCTTTGTCCACATTATTTAGCCCCAAAAATACTGAGATCAGAAACATTTTAATTGTATACATTATGTTGATAGCTAGAAGATGACATTCTTCCATAGCTGAAATGTGATTCTTTAAAAATATTGATGAAATTTCTGATACATCTCCTATCATTAGGACATTTTTAAATGCTTTTGTTTTGAGATGAAATTTGGTATTTCAAAAATAATAATTGAATACTGGAGGTGAAATTTCTAAGCACATAAAATAACACTATTTAAGCCTATAAATAGTGACTCAGCCACGATCAATGAACATAACTAGTGTTCAGAAAACACGGCTTCTTGGATATGCAGGTGCGGGCAGGATATGTACAAAATGCACCTGGAACATCATAACATACTAGATACCGGCAAAGCTGCCACAGATGACCACCTGAACAGGTTCCCTTAGTCAAACATGAGACAATTTGATAAAAAGGGATAAGAATTGTAATAGATCAAACCCATCAAATATATTTAAATTCATGATTTCATGATTCTATTGAAAAGAAATCACTTGGTTTGCTTCTGAAAATGACAGGAAGCTGTTGCACCTAAGTGTTAAAAACCACCTCCCCCTTCCATGTCAAAACATGTTCCTGTTTTCCTCTTGCTCGCTATGCAAAAATGTTAAATAAGATACAAACTTTTGTCACTGGATAAACACCTATTAGCTCCAAATATTTTTCTTTGTTTAGAAAGATAATGGGGCATTCATTACACTAAAAGTGTGTTCTCTTTTCTTTGTAGATCCTATCAGAGTAAGTAAAAGAATGTACTGATTCTAATGTTTTGCAAATGGAATAACCTCCTTTCCAACCTGAGAAACTGTTAGCTACACTTAATGTCACCAGCCCTTATTAAACTGACAAAGGATGTTCTTCTGCAGTGTTTATCATTAATGCAACTTGGTCACAGCTATAATTTAAAAGCTCACTATAATCCCATTTGTGAGGGATGACTGCATGGTGACCTTAGCCAAGGTAAAATCTGCTCCATAAAACCCAAGGTTGGCAAGGTCCGTGGATGTCTAGGCAAATGGGTGCAGCAATGAATAGAAAGAAAATCTTATTGTTTTAATAACAATCATTCACTACAACCCTTGCTATAATTTCACCACATATTCATGAGTGGAGTTTTATATTCCAAGGATGTCCTGAATAAGTGAAATAAATCAATACTGGATAAAACCAATATTACTAATACCAATTAACATCTGGTTCTCCTATTTATTTTATATCCTGAGGAAATTAGGAGTGACCATGTGATTAGTCCTAGCAAGAAAATAGAAGGAATGTTTCTTGCTCCTATAATAAAGTATTTAGTTGCTAGTGCTCAACTCTCCAGCTCTCTCTCCCCGGTAGGAAGCAGAATTATATGGACATACTGTGAATTCAAAGTCTGGGAAGTTACACCAGCCCATGGAAGACAGCCACTGAATCACTTAAACTCGTAAATGAGATTTTTGGATTGTTTACAACAGCAGCATAACTTATTCTAACCCAAGTGATGTGCGCAAGTACGTAAGTTCTGCACTTTTTCAAAAACACTTTCCAGAAAGATCTAATAAAACTACCCCAAAATATTGATTTACTGAGGTCAACCCAATTATTTGGATTACAAAAATGTAAGAAATTAGAATTAATATTTGCAGGACTGTGAATTATATGAAGATGTCAACTATATTTGATAAAGCATGCCTAATAATAATAAAACAACAAATCTGTACACATATAAATAGAAATTCATTCTCAGATTTCTCTACTGAACAAGAATGGTATGAATATAATGTGAGATAGCCACTCTGAGCCTAGTTCTACCTTAAGAACTATGGAAAGACCTAAGTTAAAAGGCAGTTGTTGATGACATTTATAAAATCTCTTCAGTCTCAACTGATTCTGAAAAAAGCTGATAAGGCTTATATTTTCTTGACCTCCTAATCCTTGGAACCAAAAAGACTTAGCAAATGAAATTTGTCTTTCCTGACTTCTTCAAATCTACTTGCTCTGATTAATCTACTATGTGGTATCAAAGAGTACTGAAATGATAAAAAGCTCATTGTGAGATTTCAATAAGACAAATTCCTAGACTTTTGTTTGATGCCTTCTCTATGTAGAAATACAAGGAAACTTTAAAAGTGAAACTCTGTATCTTTCCTCATACAGGGAGCATTTCATATAGTGAGCAGTGTGTAAAAAATCACACAGTATTCCCAGGAAATATAATCCCTTTTACCCAAAGCCTCAGCAATCAATAATCCGAAATACCACTGCCTGCTGAACACACAGGTGTTTGACTGGGTCATGAACTAAAATGGCAATTGAACCAAATATTTCTATTCATTTGATGGGTGCCATAGGAGCTTAAATAGACATGCTGGAGATGGCAATGCATGGACTATTGATTTGAGTATGACTGAGGACTAATGAAATATCTCGCTCAGCCACAAAGGTGTCCTAGGAGGTCTGCTAACCCAAAATGACCTGGTGGCTTTTGAGATGTGCAGGTACCATCTAACACTACACAATAATGATGGAGCTGCATGGAAAGTGGAGATAAGAGCTTCAGCATGCATTTTTGGCAGGGAAATCCACAACATTTCATTTTTTAAAAAAAGACAGTGGGCAATAACTATACAGTTTAATTATTCCTTTGGGTTCCACAAAGAGCTAAAAATATATAAAATCACCAGCCACCAATCTGCTACCTGTGGCAGCAGGAAAATATTATAGTGGAACTTTAGGGCAGGTATTGAAATGAGCATGTCCAAATTATTTAGAAAAGGATCTTCAGCCCAAGAAGAATTGACAGCATAGCTTTAAGAACAGATAAAGAACTGCCTCAAGGATCTGTCTTGTTTTCTTACTTTTTAAAAGTAATACCTTCATTTGCATAGTAATAACCCAATTATTGTAAGATTAGGTGACTGGAATCTCATTATTGCTATTTCCACAAAACAGTCAATATTCTATTGAATATCTTTTAATGTTACCCACCTTAAACATAATTATTTCAATATACCTTCATTCATCTTTAATGTAATTTTCTTTTTTAAAAAAGCTTGCCATAATTGTTGGTTTTTTGGAATATATTAGTATTTAAACAAGTACTTTTCCCCTCAGGCTGCTTTGAGCAAAAGCAGAAACACCCAGTAGCTTGAGGGCATTTCTGCCGTCCTCTGGCTCTGAGATTAAGTCCACAAAAGCCCAAAAGCACTGCTACTGAAATGTAACAACTTCCAGACTCTTCCCAACACTCCTTTCCCTCTGTCTCACTTCATGCCCCACAAAGATGCTTCCATGATGAATTTGGGTCTCAGGCAACTTTGAAAGTGTCGGTAAATACATTCTGTTAAATTCCAAGTCATAATCGGGGCTTTGTTTGTTTGTTTGTTTGTTTTCCGCCCACACTTCATTGTATTAACAACAACAAGAAAGCCCACATCCCACCTCTGAGACAGCTGAATTGTAGGGAAGACCATCTGCCTGCCATAGGTTTATCTGCCATGGATTTTAGAGTTACGATGACCAGGTAATCAGTAGAATCAGTGGCTGGTTACCAGATTAACAGTGGAAATAAGGAAAGTATAGGGAAAAGAGATCAGACTTTGGGTGTTAAAAGAATACAGAGCCATACAGGCTATTACTTCAGAACAATATCAAAATTAATGTACAGTGAAAACAGCACTTAGATTTTGTCATGAGAGGAAGTAATAGCAAAGGGCTGTACTTTGGAATCAGGAGTTAACACTCCTTGACTGCAGCCTACCTACTGCATACACTTCAGGATGTTAATTTCTCTGTACTTGTTGTATTTGTGAAGATAACAATTTATAGAAAAAAGCACTGTGTTCCTTAGTCAACACCAACTACACATTCTCAAGATGTAAACTTCATCGATCATTAACATGATTCACACATTCTCAAGATGTAAACTTCATCGATCATTAACATGATTTTTTTACAAGTTTTTGATTCACAGAATTTCAACAGATATCAGATGCTCTTGACAGCCCCCTGACCACACTCTCTGTCTATCGGTCACCCAGACATCAAGCTAGCTACACCTCCACAACTCCCATCCTTGACCTTTGAGGGAAGTACCAAGGCTGGCCCATCACCCTTCTGCAGGTTTAATGAATATCCATATTTTGTCCTTTTTTATAACAATGGGGAAACCACCATTCTTTAAAATGCGTTTAGTGGCTGTAGACAGTTTTTCCCCCAACCAGAAAATGTATTAGCAAATTTCTGATTTAGTAAGCCTTTACTGGAATTAAGTTGCATGGTTTATCTCTTTCAAGTCACTGGGCTGCTCTTCAGTAACTACTCTTAGCAACAAGGATGTGAGTCAGACATTCAGTACAACCCTCATCCCCCTTCATGAAGAGTAAACTCACAGGGCACACACTGAGTCAAGTTCACCAGTCTCAGTTTGTGGTTAAGGTAGACCTAGAGTTCGGGCCCTCTAAACTCCCATTCCAGAACTCTTCCTATTTCCTCTCCCACACACCTGAATTCCAGATTACACTACGGTGATGGAGTGCAGTTATATTTTTACCACTCAGTGAGGAACATTACCAAAAGATTACCAAACAAACAAAAAGAGTAACAATTAAAGTCATCATTTGTACACTAGATATCAATGTATTGTTTCATACTAAATATCAGAACCCCCATTTACTGTTGAAAAGCTGAATTCTATGAGGTTTTAGAAAACTGCTCAAGATCACAGAGCAAGTTCCAGAGTCAGGATTCAAAACTAAGTCTGTCTTAAAGAGAAAGCATACAAGTTGCCGACATAAAAACAAAGATTTCACATGCAATTTACATCGATTTAGGCCTGACTCTCCTAACCTCTGTCTTTGCTGCACACTCCAGGCATCCTCCCACAGTGCAGGAGCTTGTACTGGATGAGGGCGAGCACAAGCAATTCAGAGTCTCAGTTAACCACGCAGTCGCAGGCCACCTTCCCTTTAGACGTAATACTCTCTTTTACTGTAATGCCCTCACATTCTTCTACTGCCTTTATTTCCCATCTTTACTTACTGAACTTTCACTCATGCCTCAGAAATCCCGGTCTCTCATTACCTATTCTGTGAAACGTTGCCCTACCGGACACCTTCCGGCAGAGTTCACCCTCCCTTCCTCTGTTCCTTCTGAATGTTTAAACTACATATTCAATTATTGAATATAATTATTACTTTACATATTATCTCCCCTGAAGAAAGCTTCTAGAGGACTGGGCTTAATTCATCTTGCTATCCACAGTAACTGTTTGCAATATACCTGAAGCAGAGGCGCTGTTTCCAAATGTTCAACAGCCATTGAATTAAACGTATCTCTCAGAATTCACTTACAGTAATTTTCACAGTCTACCTTGCATGGTAAATTTCTGCTTATGCCTTTTCTGTATAAGAAACAGCTCGTTTCTTGTTCCCCTCACCACACCAAGAAGAGTGCCTTAAACATACCAGGTGTTCTAGAAACGTTTGGTGATTTGAATTGCTGACAGGATTTACAAAAAGGGGGAGGGATAACTAAAACCTTACAGATTGCTTTAAACCTAGTTGAGGATAATAGTAAAATTCTCCCTTCTTAAGCCACTTTCAAAAAAGTGCACTGTAGTTAAAAACTTGATGACTGAGTCCATAGCTAAAATGTTACTTTTCAAGAGGATTAATTGAGTGCAATCGTTTATCTGTTTCTATTCAGCATATGTACCGTATATCTGCTATGCATCTGAAGACAGCTGCCATTCTATTTACAGCATTATCTAAAAATGGCAACATTAAATCCATCTTCCATCTCTTTGAGATCTTTTCAACCACAGAATCATCTCAGATGTTCTGCTTTTAGAGCAAAATATGTGAGGTGTAAATGTGTGTAACAGTAAAAGACTAACAGGCAGAAATCCACAATGGTGAAATTACCCACTGAGGGTTGATAAAATTTTCCTCGTTTTCCTATCCCAAGAAAAGCTAGGACAAGGAAACTAGAAAATATCAGGGGGCAAATTAAAAAGGTAAAAAACCCTGCCTCTATACCCCTATCAGGAGTCTAAGAGCCTAAATATTGACTTTTCAGGGCTGTGTTGCCAAATAAAGAGATTGTGAGCATAGACTAATAAACAAACAGCAGACATGTACACTTGATAAACCTTCCAAATAATAATATATTATATGCCTGATTATTTTGTGGACAAAGTTAAAATCAATCTTTCAGTTATTATGAGAGGGGAAAATGCTATTACCCCCTGATTATTTATTTAACTCTCCATATTAAACATCTTAACACAAATCCTCTGTCGACTTCACTGACACCTACTCCCAAAGAAGAAGCAAAACCTAATTTTACACAAGCATATATAGTACTGACCACCCTGACCAATCTGGACAACCTGGGGAAGTTTACACTCTTTTAGTTGCTCTTCTACTCAAAACTTCAAAGACACACACTGTCTGTCTTACTCAAGCTTCACTCCATTTTCAAAATCAGTGTGGCAACTAGACATGAGAGGACAATGGAGTAGCTCTTTCTCTGTTGGTGAGGATCAACTAGACTTGGAAAAAACTGAAAATCCAATTAACCCCTTCCTTTAAGAATACCATTTGCTCATTATATTATTGTCCCTACAAGTAAATAAGGAAGTGATCACTCTAAAAAATATTTTGCAACTTGCAAACAGTGCAGTGAACTGGTCGGTTAGATAGTGTGGGGGGAGGGGGAACCAGACTGCCTGGGTTCAAATACCAGTGCTACCATTTCCTCGGTGTGTGAGGTTAGACAAGATAAATAACCTTCTGTACCTTATTCATATGGCTTTGAGGAATCATTGAGTCAGTGAGTATAAAGTTGTTGGAATAGTATGTGCCACATAGTGAGAAAGACACTACTTATTTTTATTATTAGAATAACCCAACATTTACTGAATGCCCAACACTAAAAACAAATTCATTGGTGTCAGTATTTTTCAAATGAGGTCAGAGTTTTGTGGGGAAAATACACAAAAGAAGAATTTCTATTAAAAAAATTACAAGAATTTCAGGGAGGGATTTTGAAGAACAAGTATGAAAGACACAGGGATGAGGACTGTGGGGGGGAATGGGAGGGAGGTGGGGAGACGGGGCAGGGGGCTGGGATGGGAGAAATAGACAAAAAAAACTGTACTTGAAAAATAACTAAATAAATTTTTTTAAAAATTCACTAACTAAAACCTCACAAAAATATTTTCTTTGATGTTTTCCTGCTACCTTACATTTTTTTTTAATATTTTATTATTTATTTATCTTTAGAGGGGAAGGGGGGAAGGAGAGAGGGAGAGAAACATCAATGTATGGTTGCCTTTTGTGCGTTCCTGCTGGGAACTGGCCTGCAGGGAACCGGCCTGCAACCCAGGCATGTGCCCTGACTGGGAATCGAACCGGGATCCTGTGGTTCGCAGGCCCGCGCTCAATCCACTGAGCTACACCAGCCAGGGCTACCTTACATTTTTTAAATAAAGCAAATATATGACAGAAAAAAATTACAAGAATTTATTCACTAGTTGCTGCTTCCTTGCCTGGCTATTTTCTTGAAACAATCATGTGTACATACATATACATGCCCATACCCAATAGCCATATAAGTACATGTGTACAGGTATATAGCCCTCCATTTCAAAATTAAAGTCATTAAAAAGACGCAATTTTTTAGGTCATCCAACATGTTCTTTACAATGTCTGAGATTAGTAAATACACAAAATTTTTTATCAGTTAACCTCTAAATTATTTTTATTTTATTAAACAAACAAAAAAATCTCAAAGGTCATCAGAATAACATCCAGGCAACAGGTTACATATATTTTTTTTTTCAGTTTCAAAAAAGCAACTCAAAAAAAGCAGACAAGTATCATAATGAGACACTCATACACAGTATCTGCCATTGGTATTCTAACCTATTCTACAAGTTAGGTCAAGTAGAACTGAAATTACTAGTCATAAAATATTCCCTAATATGAAATTCAAATTTCTAAAAGAAAAATCAGTGTTATTCCAAAAAGCCAAACCCACTAACACAAGGTTTTGGGGTTTTTTTTACTATGTGTTTTACTCTAGAATTTACATTATCATCATTCATCAAATCATTTTTATAAATCTTGGAGGGGCAATTTAAGTACACACCAAGAGTCTGTTTGAAACATGAGCTAAAAGTTGGAGAACTGAAAGTGGAAAATACATGTTATGCCTGTTTAAAGAAAACCTAATGCATAATTTTTGCAATATGCCAAAGTCATCAAATTACTCACATTATTAATCTTGGGTGTTTGCTGACTGGAAAGGCTTCTAGTGAGTCTTTCTCTAAAGGGCTATAAAGCTTTCAAAATACTGTTATAAAAAGTGGTAAATCCACAGTTTTATTACCACGAAGACAAGAAGGTATATTTTCAAAAAGTAGTATAAAAATTTAACCACAATAAAATATACTTAAGAAAATTCTAAATGCATGCTTATATGTATATGTATATATTTAATATATAAAATTCATTACATTTAAGATTATCAATAAAATTACAACAAATATTTGCTCTATGAGATAAAGCATTAAAATACCACATACACACATAGGTAGTCATGATATTTTGCTGAGGACAACAACTGTGCTTCCTTACAAAGATCCCAGTCCTGAGAATTAAGTGATCATTTCTGACTTTATTGTAGTCTGCTTATTGATGTATTAGTAACTACATTTCCAAGACTTGAATTTTCATTTGGATTACAGAAGCCAATCTTCCATATAATTTATTTTCAAGGAGGATTCACATAATAAAGCTTCTTAAAGTTTATTTCTTTTCCATTGTCAGCCATCAGCAGTAACTTCAATAATCATACCAACATATAGGACAAGATGATGGAGTCTGCCATTAATCAGCTTATTTTCAAGTTCTGAGCCTCAAATCTACTCATCTTTACAAGCAGTGCTGAACTGGATTAATATGAGGTGTCTTATGTCTGAAATTTTTATAATTAAGTTATACTTTTCCAAAGAGAGATCTAACCAAAATTCAACTTTACTGCAGAAGAGATGCTCAAAATGTGCTCCCCATCCTATTGAAGAACAAATCCAAATCCAAAGGCTGCCTTAGTATTTTTTAAGTAAGATTTCATATTCACTGGTCACTGCAGACCAGACAGTGTACATCTATCTGGCTCTATCTATAAATCTATATCTCAGATGATAAGAGAGGCTCAGAGAAATTATTCAATATTCAATTGACCAGAGAGCTAGTAAGTGCTAAAACTGAAGATAGAACCCAGACCTTTCTGACTCTAAAGACTATATACTTTTTATATCAGCAATAAGTTCATTAAGAACCATGATAATGGAGAGGCAACTCTATTGCTAAATCTATTAAACAGTCCACCAGTGGTAAAGTCTTCCTCACTCTTTATTTTTCTCATGCAAGTTCGATCCATTGTTTGGTACCCCCCCCCAAAGTTTTTATCTTTAACAGGGAAGTAAAATTCAAGTATTCAATGCAAGCTGTTTATGGCTGGCTACAAAGGCAGGAATTAAGGTAAGTAACTTGGTAGTTAATAATACACTTATTGATGATAATGGTACCTCTTCCAAATTAGAGAGGTATATGGGCTTTGGTGACAGTGTTGAAGCAGAGAGAAGAGACAGAACAATGCTCTTTACAGGGCTTCTGTAATAGGACTTCAGGATCACTCTCTGAATTACCGGTGGAAAATCACTCCAAGCTTACCACTTCACTTAGGGTTTCCTCACAGCCTTGTCATAGTGTTACCCCACCTTAGGAATCTTAAAAATTGGCAGATTGAGGAAACCAAGAGAGTGATCATACTCAATGTGACATCTTACTATAATTATTCTAAATGCCCTCACCATATCATGCTGTAGATTTCAGCACAGACTGGAGACCAAAAATCTGAATTTGAATTTTGGTTCTGCCAATTACTAGTGCTGTAAGTTTGGGCAAAATAATAAATATCTCTGTGCTTCAGGTTCTTGTCCATGAAAGTTGGACAATGCTAGGTACCTTATGGGACTATAGTGAGGAGTTAAATACTGTATGTAAAACAGCGAGCACCATACCTGTCACGTGAGAAGCCCTCAATAAAAGTTAGGTGTTACACCCCTGAAACTAATACAAAATAATATTGAATGTAAAATGTTATTAAAAATAAAATTTAAATTAAAAAAGACAAAAATGGCTGTCATTACTACCAAAAAGCCATAGAATATTAGAACTTGCATTTTAACTGAAACCCTGATGGTAGGATACTATTCATAGCAGCCACTTTCTGAGGTGGTGGGTAAAAGTTTCACTTGAGTAAAATCCAGGGTATGCATGATATTTTCGTTAAAAGGAGAAAATACACACACAAAATGTCTGGTCTGACTACTGTTTCTTAAAATAACAAAAGAGTTCTATTTCAAAATTTAAGCTTAGAAGCTCTATACGCATTTAACAGTGGTCACTGTGAATAAAATTTCATTTGATTCTTTCTCGCTCAATAGTGTTTCCTAAATTTCCTACAATACCCATGTATTTTGCAATAAATATTTCATTTTTTACTTTTCTTAAAATAAGAATTATACTCATGCTTCAAAAGTTGAAATAAAATTAAAACCCACCTATATAAATGCAGAATATTAGGTGGTAAAATACCAGAAGTCGATGCCATGATACAATGTTATAACTTACTGTCTAAAAAGGAGGGCTAAAAATCAAGGTGATTGTCTCAGATGGTTAAAATGATGCCTTTGTGTAAAGCAACACAGATGATCAAACAACACTAACAGTAAATATTTTTAAAATCCTGGACAAATCTATAATGTTTAATACTCAACAATCATTCATTTTCAACAATCTTCACATGGATGTAATATTACAAACATCTTTTAGCACCAAAATATACTTTTGGCTTGTAATATGACTTATTATGTATTCAAAAACATTGACCACAGTGAAATGTGACGTTTCTACAAAATGAATTGGAAAAATTACTAAAATTCTTCTCAGACTATGGACCTGTCTGATATATGGACCTGTGATATATGGACCTGTGAAACATGCTTCTTGATGCAGTCAACCAGTGATATTCTTTCAGATGAAAACAGTGGAAGTGAACTTGGTAAAAACACCCACTTGACTAAAAGCAAACTTATTTGCCTTAATTTACTCCTTATAAAGTGCCAAGGATAGACATTTACTTAAAGGTAGCAATGTGATAACCAATATGGAATTCTCTGATGCTTTAACTACAAGGAGAATCATGCAGAGAACACTGAGGGGGGAAATCATAGCACTGGAAACAAAAGTCCATTTAGTAGAAATAGGCTTGAAAACCTAGCACTTGTCCTCATTTTCTTGACACACAGTGACCTCTCCATAGTTCTGCCTGCATTAGGCCTTTTTTGTGAAGAAAAGACCAGGCTGTCTGCCTGGTCTCTCTCTATATTTCTCCCCACACTTAACTTTTTTCATTATAAATCTGTGTTGTTTTCTATCTAAAACTCGAACTAAACCTGAAATACTGGCTTTTACCCTTTAAATGTGAAGGAGGGCTTAGTCTACCACATCCAAAGTCAGTGATTATATGAAGTTTTTCAGGGATACCAGTTAGAATAGAGGACTGAGGTCTAAATAGGGGTTGGAGCAACATTAAATCCTTCTTGACTGTTGGCAAGATATAAATTATAAACTAAAGTTCAGAGTGACAGCAGTGAGAATGGTAAGAACAGAAGAGATAAAAAACATCATAAGGAAAATATTCAATTTGTGATCTTTATGGGTCATGGAATTTGGGATACACAGTGAGGGATCAGAACTCCAGCACGGCTACTGGTACATATGAGCATAGAGGTGATCACAGATGACATGAGAATAAATGGGATAGAGCAGAAAAGAACATGCACATGGGAAGAGAACTGAGCTTGAACTCTGGGGAAAGGAGACATTAAGGAGAGATGAGAAATAAAGGGGCCAGCAGCAGTGACTCACCAAGAATACACAAGTGAACAGAAAAGTACCAGGAGAGAGCAATGTCTCAGAAGAAGAGAGGTGAAAATTTCCTGAAGATGTGAATCATAGTGTCAAACACTCAGAACACATCAAGTCAGACAGGGATGTAAAGGGGCAACAGGATTTGCAGATTAGGAAGTGATCGGTGACCTTTTTCAGGGCAGTAGAAATGTCAGTATGAATGAAATGTTGATCACAGTGGGGAGGGGAGGGAGAAACTGATAAAAAAATATTAGAGAGAATAGATAACCTTCAAGATACGAGGACCTACAGAGACAGCCACAGGACGCTGTCTGAATTTTCTGAGTTTTGCAAACGTCATGGATTGGCTCCTCTGCCTAAGGGGGAAGCCTTCCTGTGTGTCCCACCAAACTCTCTATTGAAATCTCAAATACTCAGCTATTACTGTCGCTACTTCTTGTATGCTTTCTGCCATCACCAGAAATCTCCCTTCTTAGCTCTGTCCCTCCATCAGCCAGTAGAGATAGGTTTTTGCTTGCTCTCTTTATTACTGCTCTCTTCTGTTGAAAGAACACTCTTCTTCTGGAGGACACATTCCGAGTAATTTTGTCTGGAACCCCCTACTTCTGCTCTCAAAGAGGGAGGTATTTAAGCAAGGGCAGCTCAATGGGAGCACTCCATCTCCCCGAGCATAGTGAGTGGTTCAGAAAGGGCAGAGAACCCAAAGGGTGCCAGTCTTAAGAAACCTCCTGGGCCTATCAGAAAAACAAAACATGCATGCTTTTCTCTGGATGGACTAGTTAAAAGAGTGGCACAGCCCAGAGCTGCTTCTGTAAGAAGAAAACTACCTGTGCATGAAGCTAACACAGAAATGAGCAGAGCACAGTAATGGGAAGAGGGAAGTACGCCCTATTTCGATGATACTAGTTGTGCCTGAAATAGGTATCGTTCCCTGCACTCTCTAGTTATTAGAGCCAATAAATCTCTCCCTTGGCTGTTATTTCAAACTGGGTCATTGTCATTTTTAATAAAAGATACCTAACACAATTTATATATCACTAATCGTATGCTTCTGAATACTGCAATAACCTGTACTAATTCAATCTCTCTACTCCACTAGATTATATCTTTCTTGAGGGCAGGAAAGATGTATGTCTCCTACAATGCCTTATGCATAGTACCTGTTTAATAAATACTTACCAAAGAAGCAAATGAGCAAAAGAGACTCTTTTGCCTCATAACATCAAGAGCTAAAATCAGACAACTCAGCAGTGAGGTCACAATGAAAAAACACACAGGTTATCTGGTCTGCTGTTCAATTTCACCATGTATCTCAAGAGACTGTCCTTGGCATGGTTATTTTTGCCCAGTCTTCTCAGCTCAATTGCCTTCTTCCCTTGTTCACTCAAGTGGAAGTGGGATGTTCATATTATAAACTATGTCCATGGATCTGGAAATTATCCATGCAAACCCCAATTTTTTTTTTGGAGAGGACCAAAATTGCACTAAGAACAAGATAAAAGAAAAACTCATCACTAGACGTATTCTTTGAGGTGATAAAATGCATACGCTAGTATGGTGCTTCCACGTACTACTTCCCCAATAAATATTTACTAAATAAGAGAACAACTTAGTTGAAAACAGTTTAAAATTTTAGTCTGTAAACATCTGAGTTGATTTTTGACTGCTGTCTGCATAGAGGGTGAGGAGAAGGGAAGAATTAAGAGATAGAGAAAGTCTTCCTTGTCCGGGACACTCATATTCTGCCATTGGCCAATGTCCCATTGTGGGCTATTTCTTGTAGTTTGTGTTTTTATGGGTTCCTCAGAGATTCACCTTGCTGAGGTCATCAGAATGTGGTTCTTGGACACCGGTCATGCCACAAATGCTGACTAAAGAACCACCTCAACTTCAGAATCAGATCACCAAACTGTAGCCTCTTTCTGCTGAGACTGTCTTCCTCCCTATGGGAACATCTTCAGTTGTGTGGCTGGTGGGCAGAGAGGGAGGTCGTGGAGGAAGAGGTCATAATGGACTCCCCCCCTACAGGATCCACGTACAACCTCTGAGAAACCACATCTTCTCCTAAAGAACTGTGGACACAGGGCTTATTCCCACTGCATACCCATCTCTTTGCTATCACTCTCTTCTGACCTTTGCTAACATCAGAAACCAGAACCAGTGCCCCCATAGGCCAGGCTACACACCTCCAACTCCCCGAATGGTTCCCAGACTTCCCATTCACATGCACTTTCGTGGGGTGGGGGAAAAGGATGAGAGCAGAATAAAAGACCTCAGTTTCATTCTCTCCACAGGAATTCTTATCACCACATTCTTCACCAATTTTGTTATAGTCTTCTTTCTCCTCCCCTCACACACCCTCTTCAGGTGAGTGAGATGCAAATAGTAAAACAAACAACAAATGAGATTTCTCAGTCTCCTGGCAAATCCTGAGTAGGTAGCTTGACCCACATTATTCTTGGTCCTTAAGAGTCCTGCTGCAGCTCCGAAACAACATAGTACGTCAAATGCTACAACCTGTTATATAGGGGACGTTATGGAAAACCATGACTTTGCTATGACTGGAGTGGTCCTTTTACAAAGTAATCACCTGAGGTTGTCAGTCAGGCAAGAACTCTTATTGTAGTCCATTCCCATTCACTTTTATCCGCTGGTAGCACTGGGATGACAGCCCAGGATTTAATTCCCAATACGCAGCCCCTCTATAACACTTTGACAGGAGGAATAATAATTTTCTAACATACCCCTGTAAGCAGAGAAATAATCAGAAATGCAAAAAAATCCTCCTCCTGTCCTTCTGTATAAAACAAATAATCCTCCGTATCATCCTCCACTGCATGTGTGATAAGGAGTTCCATCCTCTCTTGTATCATGTTTGGTATTTATGCAACACTTCTCCTCCTACAGTCCACCTAATCTCATGAACATAATTCTTTTCTCTCTTCCTCCTCCCTCCACAAGTTTCATTCCTGATCCTCCTGAAGTATATTCAAACTAGTCCACTAACCTTCTCTGAAAGCAAGCATCATGTATCAGCCTAAAACAGCAACTGGACAAAGTGCGTCTACTATTTTATATTATCTGAGCTTGCTTTTAGCACCTTCTACAACAAAAGTTGAAATTTTTTTCCCTGTATAATGTGGCTGTGGCATTCTGTGGCGGAATGCTACAGGCCCAAGTTCATGGTAAGTTCAGAGGAAAGGAATGTTCAAAGAAAACCGACCCCAAAGCATTGTGGGTAGTGATATGGAAAGTTGACAAAACAATGATAAACAATGAGGGGAAAAGAAATAATTAAGTGTTCTGAAGTACTGTATCAGCATTTTATGCATTGTTAACTTTTCGTGAGGAAACTGTTTTATTGTATGGGGTTTCATGGAAAGATACTAACCCAGTCTGTTGGAACAGCATTCTGCATGTATAATGATTATAAAACGTTTTTAAATAAAAAAGAAAATAGGCAAATATGCCTGCCTGAGATAAGGCTTTCTGAACAAAATATAATACATGGAAATCCTTTTTTAAAGTGCTTTGTGGATTTAAGGAGGTAGGAAACTTAAAACAGTGGAGTTACAGTAAACACATAAGTCCAAACAAGGTGTGAAAAACTGGACTACACGCAGCAACAGCCAAGCAAGAAGTAAAAGAGAAGCAGTTAACAGAGAAAAGTAAATACGTTACAGATAAATTTTCTAAAGGTACCTCTAAAGAACAAGTTGAGTAATGAGAGTTATAAAAGGCAAAATGTTTATATTGTTAGAATGCAATCTGATATCAATCACCGTTCAGTCTATAATCGGTGTCTTGTTTTATCCATTTCAATACATATTATGTCTTTTTACTTGTATCCTTGCATTCATTCAACAAAAATTTATTTAGTTTCAGAAATTATTTTACATATAAGGATACATGAGTGAATAGAACATGCAAAACTCCCTGCACCCTTGAACAATATATTCTAGCTAACAGAGAAGACGATAAACAATAAACAAACACATATACATGAAGTTGAGAGGAAATATTAATGAGAAGTTTGGTCACATTTGCTCAGAGTTGAAGAAGGTAGGGAAGCAAGTCAAAGGGCCTGGAGTGGGAGCTGTCCCGGGGGTTAGACCATGAGGCTGGTGGGAACTGAGCGTGAGGTGAGATGGCTCCTGCGGAGTTCAGAAGTAATCGGAGAACCAAAGCGTCCGGAGCATCACAGGCAGTGTAAAAGTGTTAGTTACTGTTCTGAGGGAGATGGGAAGCCACAGGAGCAGTCTACAAAGTGACACGTACCTTTTTACAACCTTTAAGTTCAGGGAATACTTTTAAAAGATCTTTTAGACCTCCAACCCTAAAATGATAAGATAGCCCAAGTAGACTGAAATATTTACCATGGTTACTATGACTTCACTTTCCTTCACTGAACAGCTAAAATGCTACAGGAATTCAGCAATTTCCATCAAGCCCTGTTGAAAATCACTGATTGAATTTGTGGTACCAGCCAATAATGCAACCGTTCGGCTTTCCAAACCAATTTGATTCTGTCACATCTTAAAGGGACAATTTACTTCTTTATATAAACTAGATTCCTGCCACGAAGAAAGGGCCAGGCATTGTTGACATCAGTCAAATGTCTGTTTGTTTTGTTCAGCACATGTAAGATGCTAGAACCAGATAAGTTGTCCCAGTTTTAGATGCACGCATTTGAGAAAGAATCACTGAGAATGCCTCACTGCAGGAAAGATAATATCTCCCAGCAGGCCAAGCTGCACAATAATCAGTATTGACTCAAATCAGATGTTATTGTGCATTATCAATGTAACAGGTTGAGACTAAGTTTCCTCTGTGGGAAAAATATTTTGGAAGAACAAGGAAGAGCAGCTTTTTCAACATGCATTCTAGTATAGTGCTATATAACAGCTGCAAAAAAAAAAGCACTGCTTTCTTGTCAGCTGTGAGCAAAGGATGGGTCAGTAAATTCTTAGATTATTACTCATTAAATGCCAATACTCAGAAGTTTAAGAAACTTCCAGAAACCTGCAGTTTTTAAACTAGTGTTTAAGAAAGAGTTAAAAATGGAGGAGGGGGGGATCGAGCTAGTTCTGGATAGTGAATTACTAATTTTTAAGGTTCTCCAAACATATTTTATATTTCAATGCTGCATCATTCTTGAAATGTACACAGGATCCAAGATGAAGAAACTACTCTATTTCAAAGGGAGGAATAGGGGTCTGTGAAAGCTAATTCTTAGGGTTTTAACCATTAGTTAAAGATGCATTCCAAGGTCTTAATAAAATAAAAAAATAACATCTATTAAGCATTCAAGTATGTGCTAAGCCTCTGTATTTATGTGCATGTGTGTATCATTATCCCCACTCTACATAAGAAAACTGAAGGAGGAGACATTCAGGGTAGATACAGACCCTTCAGCAAGTACAGGAGTGTCCTAATTTGAGGAATGAATGCAGAAGTAGGAAGTCAGGACTGAGACATGAACTCTATTTGAAGTCTCCTGTAGGAGATGCTGTACTAACCACACAACCTAAATCTTCCCTTCAGTATGGACACGTTCACTGCCCAGCTGCCGGCAGCAGAGTAGTTTTTCCTCACCTGTAGTTTTGCTTTCCATGGTTTCAGTAACCCCCAGTGAACCCCATCCAAAAATATTAAATGGAAAATATTTATTCCAGGAATAAACGACTTACAAGTTTCAAGTGGTGCACCATTTGGAGTAGCATGATGATGAAATCTCACACAACCCACTGCATCCGCCCATATATATTAGGGGGGGATGGATCATCCCTTTGTCCATCGTGTCCATGCAGTATGCACTCTTCACCTTTAGCCTCTCAGTAGTCGTCAGTTATTAGATGGATATATCCCTGCATTTGTATTCGAGTAACCTTTATTTTACTTTATAATGACCCCAAAGCACAAGAGCAAAGATATTGGCAATTTGAATATGCCAAGGAGGAACTGAATGTCCATGCCTTAAGTGAAAAGGTGAAAGTTCTCAATTTAATAAGAAAAAATTTTTTTAATGCTGAGGCTCCTAAGACCTATGGTAAGAGTGAATCTTCTACCCGTGAAATTGTGATGGAGGAAAAAGAAACTCATGCTAGTTATACTAGTGCACCTCAAACTGCAAAAGTTATAATAACAGTGTATGATAACTACTTAGTTAAGATGAAAAAGGCATTACATTATGGAGGACCTATTCATGTTGGCCCAATGGCAAAGGCCAGTTCTTTACCACGGCAGTCCGAAATGGGTCTTGGAGGGTAGGACTTCCAGCCAAGATAGAGACATAGGAAGATATGCTTTGCTTTCCCACACAAACAAAAGAAGGACAACAACCAATTTGAAAATTAAAACAAGCAGAACAGCCTGAAAATCGAACGGTATGGAAGTCCAACAACTAAGGAGTTAAAGAAGAAACATTCATCCAGACAACTCCATGATGCAGCAAAGTGGGTTGCCCCACCCTGGCAAATACCTAAGGCTCCGCTCCTTACAACATAACAGGTGTGCTGAGAAAAAGAAATGAAAGAACAGATCAAAACCCCAGAAAGAGAACTAAGCAATCAAAAGACAGCCAACCTATCAGATGCAGAGTTCAAAACACTGGTAGTCAGGTTGCTCACAGAAATGACTGAGTATGGACACAAAATAAAGAAAGAAGTGAAGTCTATACAAACTTAAATAAAGAGGAATATACAGGCAACCAACAGTGAAGGGAAGGAAACTGGGACTCAATTCAACAATATGCAACAAAAGGAAGAAATAAACATTCAGCTGGAACAAAAGAATAAAGAAATAGGGATTTTTAAAAAAGGAGGAGTGGCTTAGGAACCTCTGGGACAACTTTAAATATTCCAAGATTCATATCATAGAGGTGCCAGAAGGAGAGAAGGAAGAGCAAGAAATTGAAAATTTATTTGAAAACATAATGAAGGACAATTTCCCCAGCGTAGCAAAGGAAATAGACTTCTGGGAAGTCCAGGAAGCTCAAGAGAGTCTTAAAGAAGTTGGATCCAAGGAGGAACACACCAAGACACATCATAATTAAATTACTCAAGATTAAAGATAAAGAGAGACTCTTAAAAGCAGCAAGAAGAAAGGACAGAGTTACCTAAAAAGGAGTTCCAACAAGACTATCAGCTGATTTCTCAAAGGAAACATTGCAGGCAAGAAGGGCCTGGAAAGAAGTATTCCAAGTCATGAAAGGCAAGAACCTACATCCAAGATTACTCTATCCAGCAAAGCTATCATTTAGAATAAAAGGGCAGATAAAGTGCTTCCCAGATAAGGTCAAGTTAAAGCAGTTCATCCTCACCAAGCCCTTATTATATGAAATGTTAATGGGACTTATCTAAGAAAAAGAAGGAAGATCAAAACTATGATCAGTAAAATGACAACAAACTCACAACTCTGAACAACTGAACCTAAAAAAAAGCAAACTAAGCAAACAACTAGAACAGGAACAGAATCATACAAATGGAGATCACATGGAGGGCTATCAGTGAGGAGAGGGAGAGGAGAAAATAGGGGAAAGGTACAGGGAATAAGAAGCATAATTTGTAGGTACAAAACAGGGTGAGATTAAGAATAGTACTGGAAATGGAGAAGTCAAGGAACTTACATGTACAACCCATGGACATGAACTAAGGGGGGAATGCTGGAGGGAGGTGAGGTGCAGGCCAGAGGGGAATAAAGGAGAAAAAATAGGACAACTGTAATAGCATAATCAATAAAATACACTGAAAAATTTGTGGAAGACATGACATCTTCATGGCCCAAGATCCTCCCTCAGAATGTCAGTAGTGGTCTGAGGCTCTGTCACTTTGGCTGCAGTATTCACTTCACTTCATTCATCACACAGGCACTGTATCACATGATATAAGAAGGGTGAGTACTGTACCATAAGATGTCTTCAGAAGGAGAGAGTTACATTCATCTAAGTTTTAGTGCAGTATATTGTTAGAATTGTTCTATTCATGTCAGTTATTGCTGTTAATCTCTCACTGAGCCCAATTTATAAATTAAATCCTATAATACACATGCACATATAGGAAAAAGCATCGCATATGTAGGGTTGGGTACTATCCACAGTTTCAGACATCCATTTGGATGTCTGAAAAATCCAAGGAGATCTTGGACCATACTCGCTGTAGAAAAAGGAAAAGAGTAAACCAAAGCTAACAGCTCACAGCTAAGTCCCTCTCTTGGCATTACCTGGCTGAAGGGAGCTGACTAGGCAGAGGCTACACTCCTTTCCAGGGGCATTAAATGTCTAATGACTGCTAAATGAGGAAGTACAAAGGCTAGCCCCTTACCTCAATTCAGGACAGCTCTGAAGGACTATCACAGCTCCAGAACTCCCATAGCATTGATTGAACCCTCTGTCGCAAATGCATCTCAATTCAGTCTCTCCATCTACCCATCTTGCATCCCTTACCCTTCATAGGTATTGTTCCCAAGACTGCACAACAATAAACCGCACAATGCCATGTCAGAAGCCCAAAGTGTATTTCCAAAGGAAACTGACCGAAGACAACACCACAGCAAGAATAAATACTATTTTCAAACCTTTTGAAAAAACGGAAATTAAAATGTAGTAACTGATTCTACTGGGTACTGCCATGGGCTAACATTAGTTTCTAATGAAATTCCCATTATAACTGGAAACAAAGCACAAGTAGCACAGTTATGAAGAGCTTATCTTTAAGTTAGTTGAAACAATAACAAATCATTGGATTGAGTGAGGAATTATTGATGAGTGATTTTATATTGACTATGAAGTGCTATACAGCTCATTTAGGCTACACGGTGGTCAAACCTGCATAGTATCAGATATGTCTAATTATCTGCATGCGCTTTAACATGGTAAAAGAGTACACTAGCTTGAGAAGCTTGTAAATTTTTTTAGAATTAAGTAAATGCATATGAGTTCAAGGAGAATAAAAAATGGTAAAAGGAGAAAGTAAATTTTATAGCGATGGACTATTGATTTCCATCTAGCTCCAAAGAGAGAGTCCGAAATGGATTATCAAAGTGATGGCTTTTGAGCATTAAAATCACGAAACAGACATCCTAGGAGTCAGAGTGCATTACGGTGATAACACAAAAAATGGATCCAGTGTTCCATATCTGGCTGCAGTTAAGTTACTGACCTCATGCCGATTTTGTCAAGGTTCAGACAGAGATAGATGATGGATAATATAAATAACCAAGGGTATAAAATGTTGAACAACCATATCCAGAGAGAACTACCTTATTTGATATGAATCAAAAGAGAAAATGTCAGTGGCTCCAAGGTCTTCCTCTAGCTCTCTGATCTTGGCCTGGTGATCTGCAAAGGAACCATAGGGAGGGCGTGGTCAGGCTAGAAGCAGATGTTTATGGGAACAAGGTTAGCTTTATTTTCTAAAAAGAAAATCCACTATGACAGGCACAACATGTTCTCTAATAAATTATTGTATAATCTTAATCCGAATTGTACAAGGCAATCCTATAAAAGATAGTAACACGAAGTAACAAAGTATCACAACACAGGGGCTAACAGATTATAGAGGTCCCAGAGATAAGTGCTAGAAGAAATAACTTGTGGAAAAATTAACACCATTAAAATGTCCATACTACCCAAAGTAATCCATAGATTCAATGTAATTCCTATTAAGATACCAATGGCATTTTTCACAGTCCAAGAGAAATATTCCAGAAATGTATATGAAACCCACAAAAAGACCCTGAATAGCCTCAACAATCCTGAGAGAAAAGAACAAAGTTGGAGGGATCACAATACCTGATATCAAACTATACTACAAGGTTACTGTAATCTAAAAAGTCTGGTACTGCCTTAAGAACAAACACATAGATCAATGGAACAGAACAGAGAGCCCAGAAATAAACCCATGTCTTTATGGTCAATTAATATTTGACAGAGTAGGAAAGGGCATACAATGGAGTAAAGACAGTCTCTTCAAAAAATGGTGCTGGGAGACCACTACACACAAAAAATGAAATTAGACTACCAATTTACACCACATACCATTATAAACTCAAAAATGGATAAAAGATTTAAATATAAGTCATGATACCATTAAAATCCCAGAGGAAAATATACACAGTAAAATTTCAGATACCTTGCATAGAAAAATTTTTGCTGATGTATCTCCTAGGACAAGGAAAATAAACGAAAAAGTAAACAAATGGGATCACATCAAATTAAAGAGCTTCTGCACAGCTAAAGAAACCATCATCAGAATGAAAAGGGAACTGACTATATGGGAGAATATATGTGCCAATGATACATTGGACAAGGGATTAATCTCCAAAATATGTGAAGAGCTTACATGACTCAACACCAGGAAGAAAAATAATCCAATTAAAAAATAGGCAAAGAACATGAATAAACACTCCTCCAAAGAGGATATTCAAATGACCAATAGACATATGAAAAAATGCTCAATGTCACTAGCCATCAAAAAATGCAAATTAAAACCACAATGAGATGTAACCTTACACCTGCCAAAATGGCCATCATTAATAAATCAACAAACAACAAGAGCTGGCAAGGATGTGGAGAAAAGGGGACCCTAGTGTACTGTTGGTGGGAATGCAGACTGGTGCACCCACTGTGGAAAACGGTACAGAATTTCCTCAAAATAACTAAAAATGGAACTGCCTTTTGACCCACCAATTCTACTGCTGAGACTATATCCAAAGAACCCTGAAACACCAATTCAAAAGAATGTATGCAGCCACCTGTTCTAAGCAGTGCTATTTACAATAGCCAAGATTTGAAACCAGCTCACGTTCTCATCAGTAGATAAATGGATTTAAAAAAAACTGTGGTACATCTACACAGTGGAATACTCTGCAACAGAAAGAAAGAATTACCACCTTTTGCAACACCATAGATGGAACTGGAGACTATTCAGCTAAGTGAAACAAGCCAGTTGGTGAAAGACAATACCATAAGATCTCACTTAAAAGATGAACCTAATAAACAAAATAAACTCATGAGCAAAATACAACTAAAGGCATGGAAACATGGGAAACACAGGCATCTGTAAGGGGAGAAGTGGGAGGTGGGGACTGATTGAAAGAAGGTGAAGGGGTGAGTCAGAGAACACAGATATAGGACCCACGGGCATGGACAGCAGTGAAGGGACTGATTATGGAAGTTGGGAGTGGGTTGATTGGGGGAGGGAAGGAAGGAAATGTGGGACAACTATAATAGCATGAACAACATAAAAAAGAAATAACTGAGTCTTTAATAACCAACATTTAATACCTATTTACTGAGCTCCTCCTGTGTTCCAAGAATTGCTTTCTGCACTGGTGATGCAGCTATGAACAAAAGGTACAAGACCTTGTCACATTCTAACGGTCGGACATCCAGAATGATAATAAATGGCTAACAAATTATTAAGAAAATATTCCATTAAGATGATTTCTATAAAGGAAATAAAACATGGCTATATTATAGGGACAGAGTGAGGCTACCCTAGCTTGAATGCATGAAAAGTTCTCCCTGACACGGTGTCATCTGAGCTAAGATCTGAATAGCAAGGAAAACAGCCATTTGAAGGAATGTGGGAAGAACATTCCTGGCAGAAACACCCAATGTTAGAAAAGCCTCATGCATAGAAGCTTGGCATTAGCTCTAAAGAACAAAAAGGAGAGTTGTGTGGCTAAAATATACTGACTGAAAGATATAAAAGTTAAGGGTTGAGATCAGAGAAATAAGCAAGAGTCGGGTTATGCAAAGTGTTATGCACTGATACAGGGAAGAGTGGCATCGCTGATTTGTTTACAGAGATCAGAGATCGATCACCCTGGCTGCTATTTAAAGAACTGAATACAATGCAGGTGGGAGTGGTTAGAATGGTTGTTCAGAGACCAGGTAGGAGGCTATTACCGCAGTCATTGAGCAATGACCATGATGGTTAACTATAAGAAGATAAAATTTAGTGAGGGTCATCATAAAACCTGTTTTGATACCCATACTTCTCCCCAAATAACACCCAGGTATAAGACAGGAGTTAGCAGTACCACACATCTTAAAAACACAGGGTAAACAAAATAATGGGCTATGCCAAAGGGACATGAGAACCAACCTGAAAAAGCCACCAATGCTCAGAGTGGAGCAGTATGAGCAACAAATAAAGACTGCACTATTGGACTGCAATCCGAAGTATCAAATAAATATCCATGAGTCCCATACTGATACCAATAAATGACTGCAGAGAAAAATAAATAGGGGAAAGAAAGAAATCACCCATACAGAATTCCAAGTAATTTGTGTAAGTAATGTATGTTTAATTCCCTGCCTCTTGAGAATGGTCTGCTCTTCCAAAGAGAACAGTGTGGAAAGGGAGAAAACAGTATATTTACAACGGGAAGCTTCAGCCAGCTGACCGTGGTTAGCGTCATCAGTAATAAGCCAAATTGACAGCAAGTACTCTTGAAATGATGAGATGGGAACGGTACTCCACCTTTGTGATCGTCCTCCTCCGAACCCATAACCTAAGTCCAACCATGAGAAAAACTTCCGACAAGCACAAATTGAGGGATAGTCTACAAAATACCTGGGTGTCTAGGTGATAGAAAGGAAATTGAGACACTGCTCCAGTCAAAGGAAACTAATGAAACATGACAACTGAAAGTAATGTATATCTTGGATGGGATTCAGGGACAGAAAAACTAAGGAATTCAAATAAAGTATAGAGTTTAGTTAAATAGCAATGTAGTAATGTTGGTTCATTATTTGTGACAAACATATCACAGTACTATAAAATGTTAACAATAAGGGAAACTGCTTGGAGAGTATATGAGAACTCTCTGTACCATACTTCAATGTTATGATCTAAAACTATTATGCAATTGAAGGTTTATTTTATTTATAAAAGAAAGAAAGAAAGAAAGAAAGAAAGAAAGAAAGAAAGAAAGAAAGAAAGAAAGAAAGAAAGAAAGAAAGAAAGAGAGAGAAAGAAAGAAAGAAAGAAAGAAAGAAAGAAAGAAAGAAAGAAAGAAAGAAAAGAAAAGAAAAGAAAAGAAAAGAAAAGAAAAGAAAAGAAAAGAAAAGAAAAGAAAAGAAAAGAAAAGAAAAGAAAAGAAAGAAAGAAGAAAAGGCATTGGGCCTTGGGTTGGTTCCCATTAACAGAAGCATGGCATCTACAGATTGGAAGTCGAATCCAACTCCACTGTCTTATAGAAACATAGCCATAGTGCTGTGGGAAACGCAGAAATGCCAGGTGCCAGGCTTGGAGAGGGGTGTAGAAAAAATACACTGGAAATAAGAGTAACCATAACAGGCAGAGGGCTTAAAGTTTTGTCATATGGGGAGCCACTAAAAGTACTGGGTGAGCTTAATTGAGAAAACATGAAGGAGACAACAACTACATCAAGGACACAACAATCTCATCAGTTATATGAGAAGTTATTGTAAAAAGTGAGAATTTGGCCTTCTTCTAAGTCTTAAGTGATAGGGTTTGGTAAAAATGGAGGGACGATGATGAGTGAGAAAACAGCTACTGAAGAAAAGGAAGAACTTACTGTAAACCTAGCATCACCTGCCCTAGGGGAAACAACGTGCCCTTCCAACACCGAGCGTGCAGACCTCTGCTGGAAGGCATTGCCCAGGCACGGTAGAGGAGACAGACGTTTGAACTCCAGGACACTTCCCACACATAAGATACTGCAGTTTAATGTTTTCCTGCTTCTCCATCAGCACTTACTAAATAATAAGAACACTGTGTGAGCAAAAAAATTCATACTATGCTATAGTAATTTGTATCCTGCATTCATTTTTAATTTATTAACATTTCTCCATGCACTCATTTTTTATTTTTCTTTGTAAAATATATTTTAACTGTGATAGACTTTCTTGGCTCTATTAATAAAAAGTGAAGTAATATATTCCTGGATCTCCAGCCCAGACTACATGCTTTAATTTAACACTCACCTGCGCAATTGCCTAGTTGACCTCTCCACTTGAATGACTAATAGGCATTCCCAACTTAATTTCCTCAGAGCAAAACTTCTGATTTTTCAACCAAACCTGCAATTCCGACAGTCTTCCTTATCAGCAAATACCACCAACCTACATCGAATTCCTTCCATCCACCCCCACCTCCATTTCATTAGCACATCCTTACAACCTCTGTGTTCAGTTGCCTACTCTCTACATCATGAGCACCACCGCTCATCCAGACTAGTCCTTCCTAGACTATCACCTTCACTTCCTAACTGGCCCCTGCTTCTTTTCTTTCCCTTTATGGGTTACTCTCCACAAAGCAGCCAGAGAGAGAGATTGCACACATACACACACGTACAAATACTTGGTCAAGCCCCTTTTAACATATGTCTAATAGTCAACCATCACACTTAGGAAAAAATTCTACCTCCTGACTCTGTGATCTGCTTCTTTCGATCTCCCAGAACTCTTCTTATCAGTGCCCTCCTTGCCAGTGCTCCAGCTACATCAGCCTTGCCTCTGTTCCTCAGTAGCCTCAAGTTGGTTCCTCCCTTAGGGATACTGCACCAGCAGCTCTATCTGCCTAACATGTTTTCCTCATGATCTTCAAATGTCTGCTTCCTTCTTGTTAATCTGAAATAGCCATGAAGGCATTCTTCATCACATCAGCCTATTTTATCTCTCTGCCTTGGACTTATCACTAGTGGACATTTTCTTATCTTCTTTATGTTTGTGTTGCATTTGTCTGTGAGTCATCTGAGAATAGAAATCTCACGCACCTTATTTATGGCTATAGTCTCAGACCCAAACAGGGCATAGAATATTATAAGCAGTCAATAAATATTTGTTCATAGAATTAATCATTTTAATCATGCAAAGAAAGATGATATCTTTTACCATCTGGCTTAAAATATTCTTAAAGTGAGTTTTTCTAATATATAAAGAAATAAGACCCATCTTTTAAAATATTATTAACATTTAGATTAATAATAAACACTCAATGACACTTACCTACCAATCTTGTTCTATGTTACCCAAATTCACTCCTACACTTTCCTATCTTTATGAACATATGTTTATACTGTTCCTCTGACTGAAATAAATTCTCCTGCAATGTTCTCTAATCCCCATTATCTATGTAAATTTTATCATCTGTGAAAATATTATCCATTTTTAAGAACTAATCCCAAACACTACCTTCCCTTTGAGGCCTTCTCTGATTGTAAAATTAACGTCTATTTTGCATGTACTGTGACTACTTTGCTTCTTAATGACAACACTTATCTCAGTAAGGGGGCTGGTATTGTTACATAAGTTTCTTAGAATGGTAGAACTTGAGATAATTTGTAAAATTCATATTAGCTTGGGAAACACTGCAAAATATATACATACTTCTTTGGGGGATTCATAACATGCAATCATACTAAAGAATCTGAAAAAGTTCCACAGTAAGTAATGTATGGGGCTTAACTTTCTGTAACTCAAATTTTGGGTTGTATTATCTAACTATGGAATCATCCATTGTCTTTAAGAAAAAAACATAGCTATTAACATCTCACAGAAGACAGCTTGAGATATTCCTGACTAGGTGGCTAAGAACATGGGGTTTAGAAGTTAGCGAGTGAGAGGACTTCAATTTTAACCTGAGCTCCAACAGTTATTAGAGAGAGGAGTGATCATAAGCAAGTAACTGATCCTTTCTAAGTCTCCACATCCCCATCTTTAAATGGAATTCAGGATGACTGCCACAAAGGATTAGTATGACGATGAATAATATTGGCATGGTGCCTGGGACTTAGCAACCACTACTCTATAAATGGTAGCTGCATTAGAATAATAATAACTTTAATTACTGCTGTCCCTGAGTGAACTCAAATCTTAGGTGTTCATTTATGAATCTGCCACAAGATCTAGCAAATATCACGCAAAGAGACTTAAAAGTTTGCAAACTGAACACTTCCAGAAGAATATGGCCCAAACACATGTTTTGATTGGCTAGCACAAAGTCTTAAACATTTCAGGCCTCACACTATTCCTGTTGCATTCCTATATAGGTAGGACTCAATTCATAGATTTATGTTATCAGTCTTGTTCTCTAAGGCATTCAAGTCTACTAATTGATGACGAGACTCATCAATTACTGTTTATTGAATCACTTCCTCTCAATGGATTCTGACGTCCTAAAATTGTCATCCACCAGAGCCCCACTCCCCTTCAAAACAATACCTAGACATTTAACATCGATCTCTTTCAAAAGGTTGGCTCACTAAGGCAAGGATTTATACATTTAAAATCTAAGTTAAGAAGAAGGTAAAATCTATAGTTTAAAAAATTCTCCAGTGTGTACCTCCTTTCCCCTCTTGGTGCACAGTGCTGAAGCAATGCAGAAAAAGTGGCCCCTTGGGATTACCTGGTAAGGCTGACTCCTGGAAGGTGGGAGGCATTCATACAATGAGGGAGCTGTGCTCTGATGACCTCCAGAGGTCCATTTCACCCTTGAGTCTCTATGAAATCATTGGAATTTAAAATAGAGCACTAACAAGAACTTTAGATCATCAAGGCCATCCCCTTGCCTGTTATACTACTTTTATATTTCCAGGTTCAATATTGAAGTGTGAAGGCTCAAGCTGCAAGAGAAATCAATGGGTTAGAGGGCAGACAAGCTTAGGGGGGAGAGAAGAGAAAGGAAAAGGAAAATCTGAGGATAAAGGAATTTATGCCCTCCCAATTAACCTTACAAAGGACCTCAAAATTCCCAAGGCAACCTTGATTCTACCTTTCTTTCTTTTGTTTTCAAATATGGAATTTTCCCCAGGACTAATGTTAGAATTGAGCATATTCTTCCTTTGATTCATGAGAACATTCAGGGAATATAAGGTCATGAAAGTTACCAAACCAGCTGGCTTCACTGCAAAGTAATTAAATAGAAAGTCTCAAAAACTTAAAATCCTTACTAGACTTGTTTCAGAAGATTGTTACATTTATTTTCCTTTACACTTAAAGTACCCACTTCTTATATTTTTAAAATATTTATTCTAGATTTACATTAACCATCTCCTTGAGGATGGGAATGGACCTAATTCAAAAAACCTGTAAGAGCAGAATGGCGAACATCTGTACTTGCAGTGAAAACTACTAGTGGACAAGCACAATTCAGGAAATAGGTGGTTAAAGTAATTAGATAGCCAGAAATGCTCGTTAGTTCAGAAAAGCAAAGTTAAATGCTAGAATTTTCTTCCAAAAAAAAAACCCACTATGATTTCAAATAAGAAAAAAAAGCCAAACTGACTTCTTAATAAGTTGAGCAAAAGTACATGCTTAAGTGGTTATGCCCTAAACATGAAAGCATTCTAATCAGAATGGCATTAAGAAGTCGGTTTAAAAGCTATCCACATATTAGGTAAAATACATTGTGCTGTACTATTTATTTTTCAATTCCTTTGATTCTATACTTAAATTGTCCTTAATAATATCTTATAGACCAGAGCCCACCCAGAGCCTTTCAAGGCCCGTCTATTCCAATACTGTCTTTAAGAAAAATCAGACTCTGAAATGCATCTCAGCTGCTAGGTTTGGTAATTCTTTTGCAGTATGCATACTCAGATACGCCTGGTTAGTAGTTTTTCTAAGAAAACTGAGTTTGAAACGATATTCTTACAACTGTAATCCTGAGCACAGTCTACAAGTAAATCACTTGGACATTTAGCAGTTAGAAAGCAGAGCCCATGTCTGGTAAATAAACGTGATAAACTAACTAGGAGCAAGCTTAGGAGGTGAAATATGAGACAACGTTCTGTGACTTTTGCATGTAACACAGAAGCTTGCTTTACTATAATGGCTTCAGGTGCTGATACTCTATCAGTGTCTACATCTCTCTGATTAAGCATGACATAATAGCACTCTCAGTTTTGAAAGCCAAGTGTTTCCATTTGCTTGTACCCTATAGACATCCAAGGACAAGGAGAGTTGCTACATTACATTTCTCCACACAAAACCGTAGGGTACTCAAATCAATCCAATTATCTGTGACCCATTTTGATACTACTGCTAAAAGCAATGTTCGAACAGACGTCTTCTCTTGATTTATGCTCTTTGTCTTTTATTCATTCTCTTGTTTTAATTTGGCTGAGAAAATACCCTTCCCCACCCAAAATTCACCTACTTAGATATTCCCTGCATATGCTTAAACGACTGTAACAGTATGCTCTGTCTACCGGCATTTGGAAAAATGTAATAAATAAGGTCAAAATTGTCATGAGTTTCAAGAGAGGTCTGAAAGAATTCTAAAAATCGATGCAGCATCATTTTCACATTTAGCAGTCCCACTCAAGCAAGTAATTCTGAGCTGACTACTAGAACAGGTTCAATTATTGGTCCATCGAAGATCAGAAATACCACCTGCTTGTAGATGTTTCCATGATGTTGGACATAGTGTGACTTTTCCACTTGCATCTTTCTTATCTCATATTTACCCTCACTCTCGGCACTATTCACTGCAGCCCTCTGCCTTACAGATACTGTAAGGTTACAGTATTTTAGAAAATAATTTTGAGTTGCATGAGTAATACAGATGAATGGTTCTTTATGGAAATCATTTTATTTCTAATTTTTCCAGTTACAAATTTACATTGAACTTCCATCTTTGGAAGCAGGAGACTTAATTCAAAAAGTTTTCTGTGTTTTTTTTAATTTGTTCTCTAATACACTGTCATTCTGAATTTTTAATGTTTTTAATGAGCAAAATTATATGCTTAGATTTCACCCTTCAGCATAATGGTATTAAAACTAAATTTTTATTTGAAATATGTTTACAGTAATAATAACTAATGTTTTTCTCATGACATAGGTTAAAAGTCTGCAGCCTCTAATTTGACAGGGACTCTATTATCACTTTCTGCAAAATTAGATGGGAAAAATATTAAGACATCTAAAATCTGACACAAATAGAAGTTGCTTTCTCTCACTTTCTTTTTTTAAACAAGAAAGATGATTATATGCTGTTTGTCATTCCATTTTCAGGCCAACTAAGAGAATATAGAAGTTCACACACTATTCCACCAAATAAGACCACTAAAAGAATACACTGATATTTGAATACTGAACTTCTTCAGATAATAGATAAAGTTAGCTTTATCTTTTTGATGTTCTTATCCATTCAGTCCCCTGTTTCAACTAACATAAAAATTCCTTCACTTCTTGGTCCAGTTTAGAGGGCTAGTCCACAGCACATCACCGATGAAACATTCTGTCCAAAAGTTGAAAAATGGTCAGCTAATTAAAGATGGGTGAACAGTATTGAGACAAAAATTCCCCTATTCAAAACCAGAACAGAATCTTATTTTAAGGTTCCAAAGTAGGCTGATTTTCCCTGTGACTTGTATGACTACTATCATTTTTTTTTAAGTCCGGTACTATGCTTGGACACTTTTTGTTTTGGTCATAGCTACAAATGAGACTCTAAAAGCCAAGACAGTTTTTCACGGTGCCTTCAGAGAGACTTTTGTGAAAGAGATCCCTTAGAACTAGTCTGTCCTGCAAAATTCAGCAAACGTTTCACATCAAAGTACATATTTTGACTAATTTCACTTCAGAAAAAGCCTAAGTGGAGACTGTGCTCAAAATAACACTCCCGAGTCCACCCAGAGATTCTAAAGCTTAGCATTTCCCCAAAACCTCTCTGAAAAAGACTGTACTCCCACTGAGACTGGTATCCTGCTGAGAATGAGTGCAAGACCCTGAGGCGCTGGGAAGCTTACCTCCCACCATGGAGGCTGGGTCAGATCCTCCTCCTGACTCATTCTAGCTGCCAGGAGGCCTGGCGGCCACTAACTTCCAACCGATTCCTCCTCAGGACCTACCCCCAGGAGGAGTGAGCCGTGTTGCTTGAAGTTAGGCCCCTAAAAAGGGTCTGGGGCGACAGAGGCCCAGAGCTCTTGCCTCAACTGCTGACAAAACTCTGGAGGGCCATGCATCGTTTGGATCCCAGTGGGATCAGCTGAGGCCTGAGTTGTAGCTGCACCTCAGGCCAGCTCCTGACCGTCTGAACTCCCTAACAGGTGTTGATCCCAAGAGCATCCCCATCTCAGCACCTCAGTGAACCCAGCCCAGGACATGTTACTATGAGAGGAGCTGGAGGGCAACAGAGGAGACATCGCAGTTCTACTCTTTGTAAACATAAAGAAACCTCAGCGAAGAACAATGATATGATATGCATGGAATCAAATATCTAGTTAGTCCCAGGAGCAAAGCCTCTATCTTTGACCTCTATGTGACTGTTCTTTCCTTTACTGAAATCAGTTCCCTTAATGGACTTCAACTGGACTTTACCTAACAAAATTACATTTGGGGGGAGATTTTATTTATTTATCTGTGGAGGGGAAGGGAAGGAGAAAGAGAGGGAGAGAAACATGGATGTGAGAAAGAAATATTGACTGGCTGCATCTCACATGCCCACCAACCAAGGACCTGGCCCACAACCCAGGCATGTGCCCTGACAGGGAACTGAGCTGGTGACCCTTTGGTGCGCAGATTAAATCTGACCAGATAACAATCAACAGTTTATCCCGTTTCAGTATCCTACATGCCATAGTCTACTTCTAAAAACTCTACCAGGGCAGGAGGATGGTCAATGGTCTCAGTGGGTTGGAGGAATTTAGGACATCAGGATGGCTGAGGTGAAAACTAACTTTTTTTCTGAATTATCTATTGGAACCGAGCAAAGAGCTTTACCAGTTATCTTAATCTTCACAACAATTCAAGGAAGGAACAGTCCTCTTCTCTCTTTACAGATGAAAGGACTGAGGTCCAGTTTGGTCACGTGAGATTTGACTACGAAGATACTGATGTGTCTATTCACTGCAAGGACTCACCTGGATGAAACACTCACTATCCTACCTTGATTTCCTGTGTTTGCAAGTGCCAGTTATCATTTGTCCTCCAGATTCTCACTAATTAAGTACAGCTTCACTGCTTAATACACCTGTTCACCCAACTCACTACAAATATAAATCAATGTCACACCTTTCAGAATGTTGGTTAACATCTATGACTTTATAGTGGCAAAAAGTAAATCATCTAATTTGAAGGATCTGTAAAGCTAAGACACATTTTTACTGGTTTTTCACCACTGTCAAAAATTTACAAAGACATCCCTTAACTAGGCACTTAAGAAATCCTTTGGCAGTTTACTTTTTGCCAAATACCATACATTGTTTAAATGTCAGATAGGATGCAAAAGTTATTTATAAATGGAAACATAACACTATTAAAGCTCACTGTTATATACAGCAACACATTCCAAATAGAGTTCTCAACACTACATTTTAAAGCGCAAATCACTGCATGCAGTACCAGCACAGAAATGTCTGCTCCCTTAATAGAGAACCAGATGTGTGACAAGGACTCCAGACAGGCAGACAGTGAAAAGAAAAATGTAATGATATCAATAATGTATTTTTACCTTAACCTGAACATGAGTTTTTACAACTAAACTTTATAGCCTGTTTTTTCAGTGTCTGCGACTCATAGGAGACGACTAGCCTAGGTTAAGCGCAAGTTCACAACAAGAAATGTCACATGTCACCATGCCAGACTTCAACCTGTTAGTGAATCTAAGTGACTTTGTAAAAGACTAGCATTTAGTATTTGTACCTACAGACCCAACATTTTAACCTTGCTGGACTATGTTTTCATGGTCAGACAATAAGCCTTTGGGTAATGCTTTCTGGGGAGTTTTGGTATTTGTACTTTTTTTTCTTTTTTAAAAATATATTTTATTAATTATGCCATTACAGTTGTTCTATTTCCCCCTTCATTCCCCTCCATCCTGCACACCCCTCCCCCACCATCCCCCTTTAGTTTATGACCACGTGTCTTAAGTTCTTTAGATTCTATATTTCCCATACTATTCTTGCCCCTCCCCCCATCTATTTTCTATCTACTGTCTATGCTACTTATTTTCTGTACCTTCTCCCCCCTTCTCCTCCTCCCACTCCCCTGTTGCTAACCCTCCATGTGATCTTCATTTCTATGGTTCTGCTCCTGATCTAGCTATTTGTACTTTTTATAAGCACAACCAATTGTTACTCAGTAGTACTACAAGGTGACTTCTGAATCCCATAAACAAAAGGACTGTAAATGCTGTGACAATTTTTAAATAACTAAACTTGAAAATGTGAACTATTTTTTAATGTAAACTAATTATTGCCCTAAAAGTGAGACAGCTGCCTTCTATTTTTGGATGCAAGGAATAATGTGTCTTTATTTGTTTCACACACACAGGATGACACCGTGAGGTCCGTGAGCTGGTTTTATTTTATGTTAGGCTTACAAATCTGGAGGTATTACAGACACATGAAGAGGAAGTAAAACCAGAGGTAAGACATTAAACATGTTCTGTAAACTCTAAATACTAAACAGATGTTGATTCCTTCCTGAAGTAGAGTTGTGAGAAAAAATACAAGACGCCCAAGTAAATGTAAATCTCAGATAAACAAATTTCTAAGCGTGTCCCATGCAATATTTGCATCACGCATGTGTGTCACCTGAAGATCTTGATAAAATGCAGGTTCTGACTCAGCAGCTCTGCGATGGTGCCTCGAAGTCGGTGTTTCTGTTTGCTAACCCTGGCAGCCTATCCTAACTCGTTTTTTTAGAGAAAAGAAATTGCTAAAGATAATAATGTTAAATGTTTATTTGTAGCCTAATGTTTGCAGTTAATAAATGGAATGATGAATTGGTTTTCATTTATGTATTTTGTTCAGTGTCTTCTCTAACAACTCCAGATTAACAGCAAAAATAAAAACCCTGAGGCGGGTTTTGAAAACATTATTTATGCCATTATCATCTCTGGGTAATCTTCACCACTGTCACGGGTTGTTACCTAATCAGCGATGTTCAACTTTGGCTGAACATCAAAATCACCTAGAGAGCTTCTAAGACTCCAGTTACCTAGCCACACGCTATGCAGTTAAATACTAACCACTGAGGCGAGGACAGGGCCCAGGTGTACATGTTTTAAATCTTCCCAGGCGATTTGACTGAGCAACCAAGACTGAGAACCTGCCCTAAGTCCCTGGTCTAGCAAGTGCAGTCTGGGAACCAGCAACATCAGCCTCACTTGGCAACATGTTAGAATCACAGAATCACAGGACACACCCCAGACCTTTTGAATCAGACCCTGCATTTTAACGAGATATCAGATGATTCACAAGCACATTAGAGTTTGACAAACACTATGTGATTTAGAGATAACAATTAAATGGAGTCTCGCTTATGACTTTCACTATACTATTAACTGGAATTCTAGAACATCCCAAGGTAGTAAAACTTGTCTATTTAAGTGCAATTACTGTATCAGAGACCAAAAAGGAAATCTTCAGTATTCTCTCAATGCACATAACTTTAGACTTCCAGCGGAAATCATATGAAGTATTCTTATTCTACCCTGACATGCAAATATCAGTTCCCAAAGGACAGCATACCTCATCCTGGCCATGACCCTACAGACCAAGAAAGCGGTATTTAAATAGGAATCACTGCTTCTTTTCCCCCACTAATATCAATCCTAGTCAATAAAATTACCTTTCTTATAGAAATATGAAGTTACTATCCCCCTGTCACAGCGCTTTGCCCCCAAAGTGGTGGTATGTCTTTAGTGATCAATGACATGGATGTTTTCCAGCCATGAATTCACAGGTTTCCTATATATTTCCCAGCAAGCAACTGAGAGCTTTTTTTTTTTTTTCCAAATAATGGTACTATTTAAGAAGGCTAATGAATTAACCTCCTAAACACAGAAGAACTAAGCATGCACTTTAAGGCTGAAACCTAGGTGCTATGTTTTGAAAAGTGTTGGAATACTTCCTGTCAAATTGTCTTCCCACACTTAGAACCGCAGTTCTATTAGCAGTAAGTTTCTTGTGTTAAGTAACATCCTCTCCTCACTGTGGCTGGTGTGGCTCAGTTATCCGGAGCACTGCCCCCAAAACCAAACAGTCACAAGTTCGATTCCCAGTCAGGGCATATGCCTAGGTTGCAGGTTAGGTCCCTAGTAGGGGACATGTACGGGAGGCAGCTGAGCTTCCAACCCACCTTGATTACCTAAGGTTGACATTTCCAATCCATATGAGCAAGAATTAATGCTTCATATTTGTATAATTTTGTGTTGTAATGTATTTATAACTCACTGAACTATAAAAGAATTCTTTCAAATGGCCAACTGCTGAGTTATTTTGCCAAAAATCTTGAAGAGAACCTAAGACACAGTAACTTTTATTTTCCATACATTATATATTATATCTCACAGGAGCATGAATCTGAAACAGAGAAAAACTGAGGTTACATAGAGTATGCTTCTGGGTGAATAAAGATTTCTGAGCATAATTTTAGTTTTACTATATTTCATGAATTGAGCAAGAGAAAGTGTGTCTGCATCAATGTAGTGAAGGAGTTTCTCATCTGCAAAGCCTGTCTGCATTGATACCAGAAAAGGGTAGGGGTGCAAAATGACAGCCCCTGGTCTGCTCCCTTACCTTTCTCACAGGGCTGGTAGCAGGAATGAAGCTTAATCAATGCAGTGGAAGTGACATTTTGCAGTCAAATCAAATTAAATGGAAATAAAAGGAAAATCTGAGGTCCAACCTAAAGGCTGTTCCTCTCACCAGTGAGGTCATCTCCATGGCAACTAAATGCTACAAATGTGTAGAGTAAATCCTTAACAAATCTGCAAAATGCATGCCCAATTGAATATGATAGTGTCTGTCACTGTACTTTGTAGCCTTCTAAAAGCTTACATTAGAAGTAACAAAAAGGACTTCAGCCAGCAAGTAAACCAGACAGCACACTTAATCTGACCACTCCTCAATGGCAGAGAGACGCAATGCAAAGAATGAACTTCTAAGGAAGTGAGCAACTTCAAGACAGACCAAGTTAAGTGGATTGGCTTCAAACAACAATGTTTTCCAACAATGTTTTCCAGAATTGTTTTCACTTGGACTTATTCAGCCTGGAAATCTCTCTGGTCCTTGTAAAAGCAGCGTTACATCATGGGGAACAATTTGAATGGGGATACATCTGACCATTCCATTTTCCTTTTCTTGTGTATTCCCCATAGAAATGCATTTCCTCTCTTTTAGAGGATGGATTTTAGGTTTGTGAGAAAACAGCACTGTAGTTGTACTAGCAAAAGAACAGCAGTGGTAAAATTTCTTTAGTGTAGCTTCCTCCACATAGACTCTTCCAGAAGATTTCAACTCACTCCTGTGCCCCTAGGTATTTTTATGTACCACATGGCGAATCCAAACTGGGTAACTTGGAATTGGTTTCCTCTTATACCCTATTTTGTTGGAGAAAGTAAATTGATATTACCAAACTGATATTCCCTATAATTGAATAACCATTAGTCTTGCTCTCCTGAGAACATGAATTCTCAAGTATATATGTCGGTTTGGCTTTAGATTTCAATATCCTCTACTAAATGATGATACATTTACAGAAGGAAGAATCAGAATACATGTCTAAGTATACCAGGTCCACCTAGTGATGCATACTGAATTCATTGTCCAAGCCACACAACGAGAAGCATTATTTTAAAGGCGGATTCAGGGCCCTGGCTGGTGTAGCTCAGTGGATTGAGCGCGGGCCTGTGAACCAGACAATTGCGGTTCGATTCCCAGTCAGGGCACATGCCTGGGTTGCAGACCAGTTCCCTGCAGGCCAGTTCCCAGCAGGGGACCCACGAAAGGCAACCATACATTGATGTTTCTCTCCCTCTCTCCTTCCCTTCCCCCTTAAAGATAAATAAATAAAATATTTAATTGTTTAAAAAAATAAAATAAAGGCGGATTCATTGCACTAGCTTGGCATGCTCTGAACTATCACTTAATGAAGTCACAAAGTGGCCATAATGATTCTTGCTCTGAACACACTGAATCTGAAGTGTCTAGTAATGCTAGAAACTAGACATATTGCATAATGCTATACAGTATGAAAGATGCTAGTTTCTAGTGATGCTAGAAACTAGCATATTGCATAATGGTACGCAATATGAAAGATACCAACAGACTTGTATCTTAGATAAGAGAAATGGGAGGAAGACAATTTGATATGAAGTACATGACAGTTTTTGCTCAAATGCATAAAATCATGGGTCATCACATTCTATATCCCCATTGAAATAGCTATTCACATTAAGTAATGAATCCCTAGCGAGAAATTCCTGCTTTCTGAATGGTGGTAAAAGCAGCAACAACGTGGCTAACTTAATAGTAGTTCTTTACCATAAATATATAAGAAATTATCATCTTTTTAAAGTAGCACTAATTTACTTTGGCTGGGATGATACATCTAGTAATTTATCAAAATCTATATAATAACAGACCTAACCTCCATTGAATACTTTGCCAGTTATGATAGCCAAGCAACATAAAAGCCTGATGTTCCCTGAGACACCTTTTTCCCATGTGGCACCCATGTTTTAAGGTTTATAATAAACCACAAAACAACTGTGTTTCATACAAGCATCTCCATGATGTAGGATCCAGCAGAAGTAACACCTACCTGAGTGCAGTTGGTAGGATAATAATATGGGTGTAATAATTTATAGTTTTAATTTAAACATTTCACCTAAAATGGCATATGGTGTGCTTGAGTGTGATATTATTATGTTACAGAATTACGTACTTATGATTTTATAATAAAAGTTCTATAGTAAAACAGGGGTGTTATTTTTGCAGGACCTTGTATTATACTTGAGTTTAATTTAATGGAACATTCTCAGTTCTTAGAAACTTTAATTCCAGCTCAGTTATTAATTAATAGCATTTGGGGTTACATCATTTTCCTCTCTCTTGACAATATTCTCAACTGCAAAATGAAGTTTATTCTCCTGGCCCTTCTTCCTTCACAGGATTACCTGAGGATGCAATGAGATAATATATATGGCAGAGCTCTTGAGAGTATCCAATAATATACAAGATGTGTATCTTCATGTTATTGTTACTCTTTCACAGAGACCGTCTACTAATATAAAAATATAGCTAAATATTCATAATTATATTTTGGTAATATAAGGAGCCTGGGATCAATTGAAAAACTTCACTTTTCTAACTCTACACCTATAATTCCTGGGGAAAATTAATTTTAATTTGGCAATTCTGTATATAAGAATTGATTGAATATATCATAACCTAAATAAACATCCTGCAGTTAGCTTTTCCAAAGTCATTACCTGCTTATCAGCTTCTTTCTTTAGGATTTGCTTCTACTCCTAAAGTCAAATGTTAAAAGAAAAGAAGAAAAGGCTTATTTAGGCCTTTGAACACTGAGTTCTAACAAGTTTCTTTTGTGGAATTTTTTGATTATTTGAAGGAGACAAACTCCACCCTGCCCCAGATTGTTTGCTCCTTGGACACTGCATTATGCATTTAAAGCCAAATGTGCATTTTTCCAGAGAAAACATAGAGGTGGCCGATGGCTACATGAAAAAGTGCTCAGCATCACCAACCATCAGGGAGAGAGAAATCAACACCATAAAGACATGTCATCTTACACCTGTTAGAACAGCTATTATCAAAAAGTGAAGAACTAACAAGTGTTGGTGAGAATGTGGAGAAAAATGGAACCCTCACAGACTGTTGGTAGAGATACAAACTGGTGCAGCCACTAAGGAAAACAGTAGAGAGGTTTTTCCACGAATCAAAACTGGAACTACCGTATGATCCAGCAATCCCATCACTGGGTATTTACCTGAAGAAAACAAAAACACTAACTCAAAAAAGCATATGCAATGGAATTCTATGCAGCAGAGAGAAAGAAGGAGCTACTACCCTTTGCAACAACATGAATGGAACTGGAAAGCATTATGCTGAGTGAAATAGGCCAGGTGTTGAAAGACAAATACCATATGATCTCACCTTTAACAGGAAGCTAAACAACAAAACAAACAAGCAAGCAGAAAAAAAAAACAAAGACACTGAAATAGAGAACAAGGGGACAGCAACCAGAGGGGAGAGGGAAAGGAAGTTAAGGGGAAAAAGGGGGAGGGATTTGGAGGAACAAATAGGAAGGACACAGGGACGAGAACTAAGGGGGGCAGAAATGGGAGGGAGGTGGGGAGCATGGGGTGGGGGAGGCTGGGATGGAAGAAATAGACAAAAAAACTGTACTTGAAAAATAACTAAATAAAATTTTTTTTAAAAAGTATATGCACACCATGCTCATTGCAGCAGTATTCATAATAGCCAGGATATGGAAGCAACCTAAGTATCCATCAATGAGTGAATGGATAAAGAAAATGTGGTGTACATGTTATGTTCAATGGAACAGTATTCAGCTGTAAACAATAAAATCTTGCCATTTGTGAAAACAAAGATGGACCTTGAGGACATTATGCTAAGTGAAATAAATTAGACAGAATAAGATAATTACCATACAAGTTTACTATATGTGGAATGTAAACAAACAAAGAAACAAAAAACATACACACAAAAAACTGAGCTCATGGATATAGAAAAGAGGTTAGTGGTTGCCAGAGGCAGAGGGTAATGATAGGTGGGTAAGGGAACGGGTGAAGAGGGTTAAAAAGTACACATTTTCAGCTTTAAATAAATAAGCCCTGGAATATAAGGTATAGAACAGTGAATACAGTCACAATACTGCATTGCATATTTCAAACTCACTAAGGCAACAGATCTTAAGTGATTCCATCACAACAACAACAACAAATTTTAATGTATGGTGATGGATGTTAATTAGACTTATTATACTGATGATTTCCCAATATATACAAATATTGAATCAATATGTTATACACCGGAAACAAATGTCTAATGTCAACTATATCTATATTAAGAAAATAAAGCCATATTTTTCCATTTAAATTTTTTGCCCCACTTTATCCAAAGAAGCATCTGGGGCAATTGGAGACATTTCATCAATTATGGATTCTAAGTTTCCAGTATGTCGATGGCTATGCTCTATGTACCACTGAATTTGAAAACAAAGACAGGAAGCCCTGCCATAGATTATCGCAAATCACACACTCTTAAGGAAACAGAATGACAAGATTTAAAAGTTACCATGTCATATTTACTTTGAAAATTGCCATTATAACTGAAATATGGTTTGACAGCACAGTTTTAACTTCTCAACGCTTAGAGATTTTATCTAACTAATAAACTTGTGGCTTTATAAACCCACAAAGCTCCTGTGATACTATCTTATTTGAAAAGGGTGTGTGAGCTTGCCAGGTGTAAGGAAGCAGATGCAATCGAATTGGTAAACTGCAAAGTGTCTATTTTCAGAGATTATAGGGATGGCATTGGTGCCATTGGTTAAGATGGCAAATTGATTTCTTCAATAAACTAGTGCTCTCATTCACTCACCACAATTTTCTAAAATTGCCCTTTTGATCTGAAGCTTCCAATCTTGGTCAGGCATCTTTTTTTTTGGAACAGTGAAAGAACACTATACTCTTCAGCTATTTTTTTCTTACATGACTAGAAACACAAACCTTTCTCTCCTCATTCACTCCACAGAAATTGAGTAGTTCTCTTTAAATTAGCTTCATTGACTTCTAAAGAAAAATAAAATTTTAAAAACTAATCTCAAATTTCATAAGTTTAGAAGTGTGTTGACAAATAGGGAGTAGCTACTTAACAGTCATGTACAAAAGGTATCTATCCACTACTGAATGAGGACCCTGTGCTGCTTTAATTGTGTTTTATGTCTTATTTAATGCTCAGAAACTCTGCGAGGTAGATAATATCTTCATCCTTCTCTCCTTGATGGGAAAACTGAAGCTAAGATAGGATAAGTAACTGACCGAAAGTCACTCAACTAATAAATGATAGAGCCAGAACTAAACAAGAACTCTCTACCTCTGGCACCCTTACTCCTAATGGTTACAGTGTCTTGCCTTCAAATGAATAATAATTGCTAACATATACTAGGCACTTAGGCACTGGACACTGTTCTCAGTACCTTTACATGTTATTTTACTTTCTAAGTTAAATTATATTCCTATTTTTTAAATTTTTGATTGATTTTAGAGAGAGAGGAGAAACATCAATTTGTTGCTTCACCCATTCACTCATTTACTGGTTGACTCTTGCATGTGCCCTGACCAGGGATCGAACCCACAACCTTTGGTTTATCGATGCTCCAACCAACTGAGCTACCAGCCACAGCAATTATTTTCCAATTTTAGGTGTTTGTTTATTCAGTCAATCAACCAATTTTATTGAGCACATCAAGCAGTCCACATTCTATTTTGATTGCTAAAAATACAATAATGAGAAAAAATGCACTTGTTTCTGGCCTTCTTATGTGCACAGTCCAATGGAAAACTGAGGCCAGAGAACACAGATAATTTGCACAAGTCACAAAACAGGTAACTGGTACATCTCAGATGTGAAGCCAGACAGACTGCTGATCTTGTGTCTTTTCTACACAGCTGTTATCATACCCACACAAGGGCAGGAAAAGACAGGCAAACAATTCAACTGCAAAATGAAATATCAGATAGGGATAAAATAAATTTAAGATACAGACCCATTTGGCAAACAGCACCTAAAATTCTAGTGAAACAGATAATTGTTGACTGTAAATCATTCCTGGTCCATCATCCCAACCCCACAGAAACTTTAGAGGCCTTCCAGGAGAGTCTCCAAAACAAAAAAAAAAGGTACTGGGGACAGAGAGGATGTGTCATAGCACTGCCCTATAGATGGACAATGTCCCCTTACGTTGCATCCTACCACTTCTGTATACCAATATTATTGTGATACCATAATAGCATTTACTCTAATAAGACTATTGTAATCATACCATAGTCCAGGCAAAGAATGTGTTTGTTTGTTTGTTTGTTTGTTTTTTAAGTTTTGGATATTTTTTCTGTACATTTTCTATACACTGAGAGGGAGGAGAGGCAGGAGGATCCAGTCAGTAAATAAGAGATCTTGGAGTAGACTTCTTACTCCAAAATCTTTTAAATAAGCCTTTTGGAATTACCCTTCCTTCTTGAAATTTTCATTTATTAGGAAGTGCTCTTGGTCCTCCAAGGATCTTGGCATAGGCACAACTCTGCAGATCAGACATTGGTTGGTTTCTACCAGAGGTACAGAGAGCCACCGACTAGCCTGCTGATCAAAGGGCACGGACTAGTGGTCTCCATGGTCCCATATGGCCAAAGGCTTCCAACACCCGACATTATATTCTAGGTGCTTCCTGTTGTACCAAACAGCAAATGCTTCACTCCCTGCCCCCAACTCAAAGACACGCTCCCAGTCCTAACTGGGCATCAAAATTACCCATGATGCTTCTAAAAAAATTCAATGTGAAGGCCCCCACACAAAACTGATTAAACCTTTGAGGATGAAGGCCAAGAAATGTAGGATTTTTAAAGCTCCCCTGGGTAATCTGATGTGCAGTGTGATAGAGCCACAGTGCTGGTTTTTCCACACACAGAAAGTAAATGCATGTTCACTCCTATTGCCACTGTTACAGTTTTTTTTATTACTTTTATATGCCCAGCCTCTCAATGCTTAAAGTCTTTATGTTTTTCTTGTCTATCATCTGTAGCTTTAGCTGTTTTATCTTTAAATATCTGTATCTCTCTCTATATACTTCCATTTTCTTGGTCTTCGGGGATTTTAAGGATGTTTTCAAAAAAGATGAATTGTGTCTCTATTGAGCTTCAAGTACCTGGCCTTGAAGCCAGACAGACTGCTGCCCTAAATTTTGTAACCTCAACTTTTTCCCTTTATTTCTGCTTTGGTTCCTGATGCACATGTCAGGGTTCTCCCCTTGGCTTCTCCCTTCTTGTGGCTTGTTATTTCCAGGTTCAGCTTCTCCTCTTTGGGCACTCAAGTTCTGGGTTCACAACTTTGTGATGCTTTTTATTTAACTCATGCCTTTAGAGCTTCGGTTGTGTACAAAAACACAGAAAGAACCACTTTCCCTGACGCCCCAAGTTAGCGCATTATGAAAATGTTAAACAAACAAACTAAAACAAAACAAAAATCCCCAGGCCCAAGCAGCTTATGAATAGATATCTATTCTCAGTGGGATGAAGAAATCTGGTTTTACTTTGTAAAGCTCGCTTTATGGAGGCTCAACCCACTATACTGAGCTTTAAATTACAGTCCTGGGTATCCACAGGGGAGATGAATGATGCATACCTAAAATCTTTTTTCTCCATCAAGCTAACTGATTACAATTGGAGTTTCCTCAAATGAGCTTGTTTGATAATTTGTCTCATTACTACTGAAAAGGAAATGGAAATCAAGGACTTGAGGGCAGGAAGCTGTAAGCAAATATGATGAAAGGTTATTTTGTATGAGATGTTGATTTAGTGCAAAATAATAAAAAAAATAAAAGATCGGTGTCATATCAAATCATAGATACAATAAACATTTCAACTATTAATTAGGCTGCTATACACTAATATTATAAGCCTTGCAAAATAACTGTATGTAAATAAGCTTAAAGCATCGAATACAGATGTCTTTAAATGTAAACCAAAGTACAGAGGATGTAGAGACCAGCACCGAGCGCCATTTATTACTTTCCTACTAATTCTAGGTTTAGGCTCTTCTTTGAATTTGATTGCCCAATTACCCACATCTATATTATATCATCTCTAAGCATCATTAAAACATCAGCCTCAATCTTGTGGGAAGGACGGTAAACAAAGGCCAGTTGGCTAAAGATAGATTATTACTGACACATCCACAATAAGGGAGGTGACTAGGAGTAATGAGTATAATCACGAGAAGTAAATTTAGGCTAAATACCAAGAAAGAATGTTCAACAGTGAGGACGGATTCAGCAGGAACCTTCCAAGATGAGTGATGAAGTTCACGGGCACGCTCACGTCCATTTAGAACAGCTTTTCACTCAAAGGCGTGCTTGATAAAAGAGTTCCAACAGCGAGAGGGCTAGAAATGGGAAAACACTTATTCTCTTGGAAAAATTAAACATAAAGAAATAGGTTGATGATGTGGTTTCCTCAAAAAAAAATAGGAAAATGTGCTTTTTCAAAATAAATTACTGTGACAAGAATTAGGAAACCGTGTCGTGGAAAGCACCCGAAGTCACAGTGATCCGAAGTCAAATCTCACCTGTCACTGACTGAGTGGATAAACTCCAGCAAGACATTGGAACGTACCAAGCCTCCGTTTCCACAACTGCAAAGGAATGTAACACAGCCTAGTTTACAGAGTGACTGCAGTTTAAACATGGTAATATATAAACGAATCTAAGTGTTAATTACTTACTGAGTTCAGAATACTGCCTGGAATGCTGTTAACATTAAATAAATGGTAAGTGTTATTATTAGATTTTTAACTCTAATCTAAATAACATTAATGAGGCATTTTGATCCATGATCATGTACAAATGTGTGTATTTTTTTCTTCAAAGCAGTCAATCAAAATTCAAGTTTCATAGCTGTTTTACAAATGACCTGGGGCATGTGTTTTAAACCCTGACTTCTGAGACATCCATCGAAGTCAGGTTAAATGAAGTAGGTGCTCCTATTTTAATGCAATTCACAGAGTCTGCACACACCCAGAGAGCTGGGTCTTTTGTTCCCTGACACCCTTGTCAGACTCTTCTTTGCTCTTTAATGTGAAAAATAAATTATGAATTTTAAACTTCAGCTAACCAAAATGTAAAAGAGAGCTGGGTTATTCTGGTCAATTACCTTTTACTTTTATTTGCTGTTTCTGACTACCTAACTAGAAATCCTCAATATAAAAAATTATATTAGCGCACATCATTATGGCTTTCTGCCTTAGAAGTAGTATATCATGAACATATTTTCATCTTTAAGAGAGACTCTTACAATACACCCATCATCATTATTCTGAATGTTAATTATCAAGGTAAAGTGCTGAGGATGTTAAAGATGAGATTGAGCTATTTCCTATCAACCCATGTTCCTGAAATTGTTTTATAATAAACAAAAACCTGGAATCTGCTTGTTTCTTCTAAATGTTAAATGGGGTTGGGGGTGTGGTACACAGGAGGCTGCCAATTTAAGATGTTTCTAGAGTTCTGATAAGTTGTAACTTAATAAAAAGGCATGTTAGTATGTGTTACTAATGGCATAAATAAGCATACTTTGTACTCCTGCTTATAAAATCATAAACAAACCAATTAGATTAAAATGGTGTAGCGTTCCAACTTTCACACATCAGTTATATTAAGTTATCAAAAAAAGTTTTTCAATAAGTTTATGCACTTTTAATAAGCAACAGCATTAATCAGTGAAAAACAAGGACTCTGATGCATTCAGAGCCTATAGATCTAAACCAGACAAAACAAAGCCTCATAAATGTGTTTGTTCATTAATTTTTAAAAAGCCAGACTTTGAGTTGTTATCATGTCAACCGGCACCAAACCATACTCAATTTAGTGCAACTACAAAGTGGAACCCATAGTCTACAATGGCAAGGTTTTTGATCACACTAATTAACAGCCATTTTGTTTAAAATAAACAGATACGAGTCTAATTGCCTTTTTTACATAAGAAAGAGAAGATCTTAAAAGTAAAAACATGCAAAAGAAAAGATCAGACAAACACCACTCAGACAGATCAGCAAAGTGTGTGTGAAAGGAACCCAGAGGAAGTCGGGGCTGTTCTTTGGATTGACAGCGCAGTGGAGCAAAGAGAATTAGTCTCTCAAAGGTCAAAGGGACTTGAGAGGCGCAGGACCCGAAACTACCCATCGTTTCATCTTTCCGCTCACAAAAGACTGCACCTTAGTTTAGAATGCGGTAAGCTGTAACAAGCCTGATAATCCTAATTAGGAGAGAACCTCTGATTACGGACAAATGATTCCTTCTACCCTAGCGCATGCTGCCAGAAGAGGACCTGGTTGCGACTTCAAGTTCAAAGACCAGCCCTGACTGGTGTGGCTCAGTGAGCTGGGCATCGCTCTGCAGATGTCCAGGTTCATTCCTAGTCAGGGCAACTTGCCTGGGTTGCGGGCCAGGTACCTGGTTGGGGAGCACACATTGATGTTTTCCTCCCTCTCTTCCTGTCTTTCTGAAAATAAAATTTAAAATCTTTCTAAAAAAATGAAACAAGTTCAAAGATCAGTTGTGGACTGGTTCAGGAAATTCCAGATGTTTTCATTAAATGTTATGTTCAAACAAATGAGATCCTCAGTGAGTGGCCTGTGTTTTCTGTGGCCTCCAAATGGTCATTAATGTAAAGATTGTACTTGGAATATATTTTGATTTGCACACCAACACATAGGTTTGTGTGCGTGTTGAATTTTCACCTCCCTGGCCTAGAAAAGTAATTCCTAGAGACATTCAGAGGGCTTCAGGTGCCAGAGCCAACAACAGGAACATTATCAGATACACTGCCTTACTTTAATTAAGAAACAATATGCTAATTAAGTATTATTATATGCACACGTATATAATGCCATATGTGATATATGCCATGAACAAAATAAACATAATTTTAAAACAATGCCGACTGTGTCACTTGTAGTGAGCCATTTTAATGCATAACCAGTACAATAGGTTTATCATTCATCCTGCAGTATGTAATACCAATGAGTATATAAAAATAATTTGTAAGTCTTTATATATGATTTTAACCTCTGCAAAGACTATTTCCCCTTTGGTTACTCACAGAATATTGACAACTCAAAAAATAGTCATCTTCCTATTTATCTTTACATTTCCTATTCTAGAATAGTACCACCATACAGAGGGGGATCTTTCTAAAGTGTCTGGAGAACCACTTTTAAAACTAAGTAAATATAATCAGCACACACTATTGCCTGCATTCATAATATGATTAAAGCTAAACCAATGCTGTGCTGATGTTTAACAATAGACTCTCCAGAAGGGGAAATAAAAAGAGAAACAAAAAAAGCCCTGACTGGTAGCGTTTCTGAATTTCATGGTGAAATACCCCTGATGGCCAATCTCAAGCACCCCCCCACCACCACCACCACAGAGTCAGTGCACAGAGAGCTGGGAAGGACACGACTGGGGCTCCCACAGGCCGGCCTGTGGGGGCCAGCGTGGTCACACCACTAGTTGGTCTAGAAACCCTTTGGAAATACAGCAGCAAGGCCCCCAAAGAGGGCTGAAGCTGACTCTGGTATTTCCCATGATCTATGTCTGTGAAACTCCACGATTTCAATTTAAAATATTTACATCTGTTGTCTTCAGATGGCACAAAACCTGGGTAGGGAGTGAGTATAGATGTGAGACAGCCTCCCAGGAACGGTTAGAGTTGGCCTCAGTCAAAAAGGATCTGCAAAAGGCTAACCCTCCGGTCCTTCCTGACTATCCCAATGTATTTCCCCGTATCTGAGATTTAAGGGCAGATTTGTAACCTAAAAGGAAATTCAGTGATTATGGTGTTAGTTGATCAAGTTATTTTGCATATCTCGCTGCTGTTGGTGGATATATAAAATATGAAAAGCAAACAATGCTCAGAAAACTAGAAAATTATTCGTGTGATAAAAATCTTGGTTAATAATGTGTCTTATAAAAGTGGCCACTTTACAGCATACTAAACTTCTGAAGAAACACACAGACATGTCTTATTTGTATAAAGAATGCTATAAATTATTGTCATCTAAGGGACGAAATGACTAGAAGACATCAGCAGATGTAAGAAGTGATCAGATCTGAAGAATCATTTTTACTTGAAATAAAACAATGAGGTTTTATACATTTTATATGTATTTTATAACATAAATAATACTACATAAATATATTTAATTTTGGCTTAGATAAATGTTTGATTTAATGAGATTGATTAAACAGGACCCTTCTAAAATGGTTTCTCCAACAAAAATAACTTGACTTACAAACCAAGAAAATCTGTTGCCTATATTTGGTGCCTTAAAATCATATTTGAATAACTCTATCTGGATGACACACCTATTGTAATGGCATTTTAAGTCTTGATGTCTATCATGGGGAAATTTGATCTTAAGAAAATTTAGAGGACGACTATATCATAATTTAAGTAATTATAGATAAGTTAATTATGGAAATTAATAATAATTCTTTTTTTAAAGATTTTATTTATTTATCTTTAGAGGGGAAGGGAAGGAGAGAGAGAGAAAAATATCAATGTATGGTTGCCTCTCGTGTGTCCCTTGCTGGGAACTGGCCTGCAACCCAGACATGTGCCCTGACTGGGAATCGCATTGCGGTTGTTTGGTTCACAGGCCCACACTCAATCCACTGAGCTATACCAGCCAGGGCAATAATAATTCTGTATGGACTACTTATATTTCCATGTGCTTTATAGCTACACTTTTTAAAAAAAATTCTACAATTAATTTGAAATACAAAATAGTAAAATTCAAAAAATTAGTAAGTTAATAATGTTCAGATCATTCATGTGATAGTATATTAAAATGTAGTATATTTTTAAAGGTACAGGAAAACAGAATTTTGGTCAGAGCCTCCCATAGGAATGAAAGGGCTGCTATGAGGGTAGGGCCTGGGCGCTGCCTGTCTTCCCATCCCCGCAGGCTGCAGTCATGTTGCAGGAAGTGAGCAGACCCGAATGTGAGCAGAGCTGAAGGTGGGAGTGATGAGTGTGACCTGGGAAGGAATGAGAGACTGGGAAGGGATCAGAGGACCGGTGCTGTCACCTCTCCTTGCTTTCTTGGCTCTGGCCACCCTGTGTGTTATCAGTGCACTGGAACAATGAGTACCTGGCAGGAGACACGCTACATTTCAGAAAGGACAAAAAGAATGGATCTTTATTAGAGTCAACAGGTTAATTCTAAGCACTAAGTGGAAGCAGAAGGGAGAATTTTACAGCTCCCTCCCTGGAAAGGCAGCCTAATGTGTGCCGAGCAGCACTACCTGTGTAGGCTGAAGCCCACAGTCCCTTCACGAACTGCTTGTTGTGGTGTGCAGAGAGGGGTACAGCATGCAAAAGTACAGCAGAAACCACAATCTGACAGAGCCCTGTTATGTCTGTTGAATCTAGCAGTGAAAAACCACAGTTTAGATTTTGTATATCTTTGGTTTTCTTTTCCCCATTTTTCAAATCCATTCTTACTGTGTTTTTCTTTAATAGCATCTGTTCAAGACAGATTAGAAATTTAAAAATAAAATAAAATAAAAAGCTGGTCCTCATTACAAGTAGTTTGCAAGGCACCAATATGGATGGCAGTGCAATTCTGAAGAATTCAAGTGGCACCCATACATACATATCCTTAAGGTGGTCAATTTGGGGTCAACCATCAAAGCTGGACAACATGAAACAAAAGATATTTTTAACAATGAAAACTAACCAATAGTTAGACATGGCTGACCTAGAAAGTACTGAACTGACCATTGTTGTAATAGATCAAGAGGAAGGTGGAAAAATGAAAGAGGAAGTGGCCCCTCCTCCATCATGGGCTGGTATAGTCTCTGCTGCCCTTTCTCAGTTATCACACTGCACTACAGGCCTCTCTGCGGACTAGCCTCGCCCATCAGACTGGGACACAGGCCTCTCTGGGGACTAGCCTCCCCCCTCAGACTGGGACACAGGCCTCTCTGGGGACTAGCCTCCCCCCTCAGACTGGGACACAGGCCTCTCTGGGGACTAGCCTCCCCCCTCAGACTGGGACACAGGCCTCTCTGGGGACTAGCCTCCCCCATCAGACTGGGACACAGGCCTCTCTGGGGACTAGCCTCCCCCATCAGTCTGGGACCACCTTGAGGGCAGGGACATGTTTTATTCATCTTTGGTCTCTAAAAACAATGGAGGCTCAGAAAGTTTACTGAAAAAAATAAATAAAAGTTTACTGACATCAAATCAAATACAATGATATTGGCGTCTACCTACTCTGGGATTCTGGGATTCTGGGATTGATAAGAATTAGAATTCTAATCTGAAGGAAATTTCCTGACACATTACAAAAATAAAGGTAACTATTTCAAAATTAAATAGTTAACAGCCTCCCATAGCATTTCTATTTACATATTCATACTTAAGTTCTAGGGTGAAAATTTAAACATTTTTACATATTGCTACATATTAGATTTAGTGAAAGAATTTTATACATCACATACAATCAAAATTTCACCAATTTAATGTTGAAAATAACCACTGTCCATCAGTTTTTAGAAGTTTTAATATACTGGGTATGAAGGACACATTGAAAAGATAAATTCTTCACCACTGTATGTGAATGACAGTCTCAGTTTAATTATAAGGAACTACTTTAAAAGAAATAGACAAATTCCTTCAGTTCTCTGGGTTTCAGATTCTCTTTGGAGTAATAAAAAATATTGTCATAATTTGTATCAATACTACTGTAAATTAAAGAGCTTGCTAAATATTATTTATTATTATATATTTTTATTTACACTACTTATATTTATATGTAAATATTAATAATTTAAATTCTAATTGGTCAGTACAGTTGTCTTTTTCTTGAAGCCTATAATATAAACAAACCAAAAAAGCTAAATAAAGTTACCTTTAATGGAAGCCACAAGTTAATAAAATACCTTGCCTAAGGATCACTTACTTTATTAACTTAAATTGATTTATTCGTAGATAAAAAAGTAAACAGCAGAACTTCCCAAAGAGAAACACAAAATTCTGAAAGTAAATATGATCAAACATTTTTTTTAAATTTGTCCAATACCTAGGAAATCCAGAATTAAGTACAATTTCTTTTGTTATACCCCAAATAATGTGCCTGGTAATATGTTAAAAGAGCTTTTAAAATTACTACTGAAATGCTAAAAATAATCTCAATTTTTTTCCTTTTTTACCTGTCTTATCATAAAACCTTACCACTATTTAAACATAGTTTATTGTATTTGATATTAAAGTCCCAAGTTCATAAAGGATCAGATTTCCATCTGCCCATCAAGATAATGGAAGAACATATCTACATCTTCCTCTTTGTACTTTTCTCATTTTATTTTCTTGAAAGAAACAAAGGTGCTCTTCTATTACACTATAACTCAATAGCTTTATCAGAACACTGCAATATCCATCTTCTGTCCACAAGTTTCATAGTTTATAAGAGGAACTGTATTCCTTCCCACCTACTTAAAGAAAGACCTCTCCACCCAAATGACCCAGATGGAGGTCAATATCTCAAGCTCAATTAACTCTAAATGCAGTTCATTATTGTTTCTATTCCTGTTCCGCCTGCTTCCTGTCCTGTGTTCCCTTCTTCTTGTTAGTCACAGCATCATCTTCTTAGTTACCTGAAACTAAAAGTTTTAGAGTATAATCTGTCCATTGTCTTGCTTTTTTTTTTTCACATCCAGGTGCCAAGTCATGACAATTCTTCCACTGAAATCTTTCTCAGTCAGTTCCTTTCACTACATTCTCACATACTCTACTGGCTCAGGACTTTATTATCTCTTACTTGAACCAGTACCCAACTCCTTCTCTATTCCATCTTACTGTTCAATGCCTTTGTTTCCAAGTTTTTCATCTCTACAACACCCTACTTATAAATGCCAAATGAAATTTTCCTAAATTCTTCGGGAAAGTCCCAATCATGTCACTCCCCTGCCAGAAATCTTAAAAATCTTTCAAATGTCTGGGAAATAACACCCAGCTTATTCAAGAACTTTTATTATCTAGTTCCAATCTACCTTTCCAACTCTGTTTCTGACTATTTTCCCCACTGACGGTATAAATGGATGTCTCCTTTAATCTATCCAAGCTGCACTTCTCACTGTTTCCATTAAGCACCTGATGTTTTAACTCTGAGCCTTCATTTCTGCTACTCCCTGTACCTGCAATGCCATTTCTCTGCACAGAGACCATCTAAATTCTGTGCATTCTTCAATGTGCAAGCCAAATGCCAACTCCTCCTAACTTTCCTTGATCATCTTCCCCATCGCCCACTGCTGCCCCTTGGAAATATGCACCACACATTAATCTCTTTAAATTGTATCACTTTCTACCCTACATATTTGTTTCATACATTTTTAGCTCCCAGGCTAGAATATATGCTAACATCTAATAAGTGTTTACTATGCCACTCACTAGCTAAGTACTTTGCATATATATATATATATTCCCCTGCCCAGAAATATATAATCATTTACTCTTTGTAATCACCCTTTTACAGTTGAGAAAAATGAGCTACTATGTAATATATCTCCAACTCTGAAGTGCTTATGACAGTATTTGCACATATTGTGATTTCAATTAAAGATATATTAAATGACACCCTGACCGGTGCGGCTCAGTTGGTGGGAACACTGCCCCAGAGACCAAAGGGTCATGTGTTCAATTTCCCATCAGGGCACATAGCTTGGCTGCGGGTTCCATCCTCATTTGGGGTGCATAGAAGAAGGCAATCAATCATTGTTTATCTCTCGCATCAATGTATCTTCCTCTCTCTCTCACAATCTCCCTCTCTGTCTCTCTCTCTTGCTCTCTCACCCTTTCCTCCCTTGCTCTTTGAAAGCAATAAAAAAAAAGTCTCACATGAGAGTAAGGAAAATTAAAGATATATTAAATGAAAAGAAAACTCTATAAAAATTTTACATTGGAAAGTATCTAAGGAATATCCAGATATTTATTCAATATTGTGTATATTTGCTTTTCATGAGATTACCTAATATGAGATAGGTGTTAAAGAATTTGTGAAGAAATATAATAACTAATAACTTACTGAATACCTACCATAGGCAGAATTCTAAGAACTCAACCAATATTAACTCTTAATTCTGAGAGAGAAACCATTTCTATTTTTATTTTTATTTTTTTGCCCCTTATCACAGGGTTGTAATACCATCTTTATTTATTCTCATGGGTATTTAAACTCTTTTTTTTTTAATTTATTTATTTATCTTTAGAGAGGAAGGGAAGGAGAGAAATATCAATGTATGGTTGCCTCTCATGAGTCCCCTGCTGGGAACCGGCCTGCAACCCAGGCATGTGCCCTGACTGGGAATTGAACCGCGATATTGTGGTTCACAGGCCCACACTCAATCCAGTGAGCTACACCAGCCAGGGCCCATTTCTATTTTTAGAAGCATATGATTGAGGTACAAAGACAAAACAAACTAGCTAATTTTCCCAAGTTCCCACAGCTAGCTGGGATCAGAGGAAGAATCCGGACTGAGGCGGTCTGGCCCCAGACACCGCATGCTAAGCCACAGTGCTGCGCCACTGCCGTCTCAACACTGGGCTTCCATCTGCCTGGAAGGACCTCAGTACCTTCTGGATTATTTGCTAGTATGAGATGATTTACCTAAATTCAGAAATATTTTTCAATGAATTCTTTAAAATACCTTTTGGTAAACCTGTCTAATGCAAACTAGGAGAACTCTAAATTATTTGTAATCATGGTAGTTAATATAGTTATCAAAAGCCTTATAGGTTGAGAGATTTTAAGTAAAATCACAAAGTACGTGAACAGAAGAACTATCTTTAACTTCAGACATTAGAAGAAAATTGCCATTCCCCTCAGTATCCATCCTACCCAGCGCTTCTCCACAGCAACAACTCCTAAGACAAGAAGCAGCAGCGAGCACGGCAGTTTATGCATGGATAAACTGCACGCTCACACGCTGAGAAAGATTCCCATATGGGAAAAGAAAGAACATAAACAAAAGAAATATGCCAGCGCAGGAACAGAAATTGTCCTTAAGTGACAGTTTCTCCTGACACAGAATGAAAGATAAGTATAACTCCCCAGAGGAGAGAATGGGGAAATCAGGACAGCTTTCGTTTGGCAATGGTAGCATATTAAGAACAATTTTACGCATAGATTTTTCAGTCTTTGAAATGTTTACCAGAAATGACATTCTCCCCACTATTACTATTATACATATCAATATACACCAGAGTAAAGATGTGAAGTAATCCTCTACCCATGCGGAATGACACATCGCCTAAGAAATAAAAATCTTCACACTTTTTTCACTGAAATTCAATTTCAGCATGTATTACCCTTCTACAAATAGTATATTTATGAACAAGTTTATCCAAGAAGTAGACATTCTAATGTTTTCCTTCTGTTCATGTTTCAGAATAATTTTTCATTCCTATGATTTCATTTTATGATACTACTTATAAATGTGTGCAAAATGTATCTTTAAAAGACCACAGAGAAGAGAGGAACCAAGGGAATGCAGGTTACTGATACATTATGTATGCACACTTGAAAATTTACAGTAAGAATACCATAAATAAAAGGTTGGTCTAAATGATCACATTGATACAATGTTACTTCTGTCCATATTGTTCTTTAGTGGAAAACCAATTTTGATTTCCTTGTTACTTAATGTGTACGTATGTAAATATATAAATATACAGACATATATATATAAATAAACATATAAATAAATATATTTACCCACCATCTCCACACCAGTGTTGTAGCTGGATGAAACGGCAGAGAACCACAGTGAAAATGCAGTTAAAACATTGTTTAGGGCAACTCAGATTCAGTTACAATGATACTTATTTCCTCAGTTTATAGACCAATGAGAGACATTTTAGATAGATTCCTCATTTTTCCTTTAAAAAAACATCAGGCTTTTCTAAGCTTCAAAAATAAAACTGCTTCTAGAAGATGATGCTTCTTTTTCTTTTATACAAAGTAAAACAAAACAAAGGAGAATAACAACATGTAGAATTTTCGTGGGCCATGAAAACATCAGGTGAATTAACTTAGCTCTACAGCAATTTTTCTCTTTCAGTGAAAGTTCTGACTCACTCACCACAGAAACCAAACCTTGTTTTGGGCATCCCCATTCTTTGTCACTTTAATTTAGTTACTTTAAATGCACAATAAGTTTTCCTCACAGATGCAGTGCTAATCATGAGAGCACTCTTCTGAGTCAAAACTGAAAAGAAGATGAGTACTTGTATATTTTACCATCATTGAAGCTTGCTGAGGTAAAGGGACCTTTGTTTCAAGGATGCATGAATGATCATCTACAGTCTCTCAGCCTCTTGTAACGAAGACATCTGCCCACACAGGACACTTTCCTACCATGTAGGAGCCTCATGGATCAACATCCAAATCATCCACATGCTCATTTAGCTACCGAGTGATTGAAAATACTGACCACAATGAGCCGAACTTGGTGACAAATTGATTTTCTAAGTCTTTTTCACATTTTAAACTCATTTTACTCATTTTTAAACTCACACAAAACTCATTTTACAATCAATCTTTTGCATTTTCTTCATTAATGTTCTGTCTCAACATAACACATGAAATCCTTAAAGTGCTTTGCCTACATTTAAAAAAAATTCATTTTTATGTAAGAAAAGTATGCTGAATCAGATATGCATGTCACAAAAGCAGAGATTAATTCTATTTGTATTGTCCATTACATGTCAAGTTTGTATATGCTGCTGACATAAAAGAGCTGCAAGAAATGTATGACTTTCACAGTGTTGATAAACATCATCTTGCCTGTATGAAGAGTCTTTGGTCTCAACAGCCTTACACAGGAGTGAATTTCGCTGTTTATCATGTCTCCTACCATAATACTCACTTAGTCAAGCTATACATATTTAGTTCTTCTAATCTTTTCTCATAAGTCAATCTCTTGAACTCATTAATCTTTCTTGCTCCTTGATTGTGGCTGTGTCCATTTGCTTTACTAAGATAGTAGCATTTTACAAAAAAAGCTTCCCCCTCTTCTTAATTTCAAGTCAAAGAATTATAAAGAACAAGAACTATGTTTTCTGGACTTAAAAATTAGTTACAGAAATAAGATGCCTCCTAGGAGATAGTTGCATCACCTTGCCTTTTTCTAGCTGACAAGGTTTTAAATCATATTAATTAGCAGCACTCCATTTCTTACTTCCTTCTAGGAAAGAATGAATCACAGCAGGGCATCTTCAGACTATAGAGGAGTTGTGTGTGCACTTGTGCACACAAGTGCAGGGTGTGTGTGTGTGTGTGTGTGTGTGTGTGTGTGTGTTGGCTTACTACCACCACTGAATGACTTGTGACACAATAATCCTCTTAAAGGAATCGAACTACACTGTCCCAGCAGCAATTAACATTGTACATTCATCATAACAAGCAATCCTTGTTCTGCTTTAAAACATTATTTGTGTCACAGGATTTCTGAATTTCATTTCTAATGAAGATTCCGGATCTTTTTTCCAAGTAGATATATATTATTGGATGGCATTCTGTCCATGCAGTAACTATCAGCATAATTAACATGTATTCTTTTTGACCCATTGCTTTGTATAAGATTGAATTAAAAAAATTAAATCAGGAGGTAGAAAAAATAAGCAAATGCTAAAATTAAATATAAGCCCTTTACTGAAAATAACTTAAAAACCCCATGGAGGAAAAAAATTCTTTTGTATTCAGAAGGGTGGAAAACTCTGAGGGATAAAAAGAAATTAAAGCAGATTCAGAAATTGGGATTCAAAGGAGGATTCACAAGATTCTGACAGATGGAGGAAGGAATAAGAGTGTCTAGGTATCGGGGAAATGGCCTAAAAAGAAAAATAGAGTCAGGTTTAAGTAAAATAGTAGAAGGAAGTAGAAACATGTTATTTAACAAAATACCAATAATATATCACCACAGAATGAAAACGGCAAAATGTATACACCAAATCCCAACAAATAATAATGAGAACATAGACCCAATAAATAAGTAACATTTGTGCGGTTCTTGGCTTCGAATTGTATCCACAGTTTCCAAGGTTTTTCCAGCCCTCATAATCAAAACTCCAATCTTGGACGTTATTAAAAATAACTTCCCCAGTAGTTCAGATTGGGATATAAGTAGTTCAGAACTGGCATTAAAAGCACAGAATTGTCAGAACAAACTGTTAGCAGGACTTACAGTGGTGTAGCAGAAATAACCGACCCGCCGAAAGACTTCACTGTGACTCTGCCACTGGCTCTCTGTGTGCCTACCATTCCACACTTGGTTTTTTCATCTGTAAAATGTAGATAACAAGTGCCCCTCCCACTTCTGGTTAGTACTAGAAAAAAATGTGTCTCAAAGCACCTATTAAAAATGTCTCACATATAACAGATATAAATAATCGGTAACTATTAATATTAAATACTGTCCCACACTAAGGCTTCTTTGTATGACATGGTTAAATGTTATCACCCCTGCCCTCAACCCTGAAATGCCAGTCCTCCCCCCTCTGCCTCTCAAAAACACGAGTCTTTCAAACAGACCTATATTACGTTCATACATAATCCACCACATTTTATACACATCCACCACATGCCTCCTGATCATTTTTCCCTAAAAGCCCTTTCAATTTTTGTAACTATGTTTTGAGATGCAACAAATACAATAGTTTGATTAACTAATTAACCATATCCCTTTAAATCAATAATGTGAAACTCAAGAATTTCAGGACCTACAGGAGACTTGCAAGTGACCTGGCCCAACCATCACCAAATGTATGAGTTTCATCTCTAACATCCTAACAAAATTAATACAACTTTTGCGGAATATGTCCAGGACATCCACTACATCTAAAGAAAGCCCATTCCAATCTGAAGCAGTTTTGCAAAAGGCTTTTCTTTTGACTGAGCCCACACCTGGCTAGTACACTCCTGTCCACAGGCCTTTTGGATCTGAGAGCCTCCCTTCCCTGTCTCTTCCCCAAGTCCCCTCATTCTGGTTGCTATCTCCTAATACCAAAACCAGATAAAGACATGACAAAGAAAGAAAACTTCAGGTGAATATTGCTGATGAACATAGACACTAAAATTGTCAACAAAATACTGGCAAACCACATCCAGCAATATGTTAAAAAGATCATACACCATGACCCAGTGGGATTCATCCCAGGGATACAAGGATGGTACAATATTTGCAAATCAATAAATGTAATACGCCACATAAACAAAACAAAAGAAAAAAATCACATGATCATATCAATAGAGGCAGAAAAAGCATTTGATAAGGTACAGCACCCATTTATGATAAAAACACTCAGCAAAGTGGGACTAGAAGGAACATTCCTCAACATAATAAAGGCCATATATGAGAGACCTAGAGCCAACATCATACTCAATGGACAAAAACTTAGAGCTTTCCCAATAAGATCAGGAACAAGACAAGGATGCCCACTCTTCTATAATTGTTTTTTAACATATGACTTAAAATTACTTTAAAAAACAAGACTCCTGCAATGTTACAGAGTAGTTTCAGTTCCATATCAGTATTACAGCTCTTGAACAGAAGCTCAACTTCTGTTACTGCAACCGAACATCACACCACTTTGGGGAGCAGCCCAAACAACGTTAATAATATCACAATGTTAACCCATACTGAGTCCCCCTAAAGCCATTAACCTTTTCCCTTGCAATACAAGGAAATCACTTCTTTACTATCTCCTTGAGTGTAGGGACTTTATGTTGATCCCAGTAGACCTATTCCATCCTGCTGAGATGACTTTGAACCCTGATACTATCAACCAACATACTGCTCATTTATTTCAGTCCTGACAACTCTCAAATTTGATGAGCCAGCCAGCAGGGCACTCATGGACAGAGTGAATTATACACCATGACGAGAGACACAGCTCTCTGGCAAGACACTAGAAGTTTTCACTATTATATGGATTAACGTAATCGCAATTCTTTAGCTCCAATGCTATAGTTTTCAATGTCATTAACAAATTCCTTGCTTATATCTAAATACACTATAGTCACTGTATTCCCTTCAACAACCATGTCTTTTTTTTTTTAATTAAGAAAAGAAACATAAAGCATCTTCTATGATGCTTTGGTTTCCATAGAAAGTAAATTTTAAAAAATGGTTATAGCTGCCTGGATGCCACCTAGGAAAAAAAAAAAACAAAAAACAAACTATTGTGCCACAGGCATTTGTTAAAATTAGAAGTTGATCAAAAAAAGTTGATCAAATTTTATCATTGACCAGCCCAGCTCCCCATTCTCCACCAGTAAGAGAAACCATAAATTATTCCAACAAATCTAGAATTAGAACCAAAAGATGATTTATGCTTTGCTTCATTGATCTGAAACCAAAATTTAAATGTAAAATATTTTTAGAAAAAAATCTTTCTTTATATTTATATACTTTATAGTTTTATATATTTTATATGAATGCTTATTTAAACGCTTTTTAAATTTTTAAAAGCCAAGCTGCATTCTCTAAACATAATCAATGTTTCTTTTACAAAAATCTAAGGGGTAATACTATGGACTGTAAGTCTGAACAACCCAGAGCATTTTTCAACTCTTCATTAAAGGGACAAAAAACAGACGAGAGATCTGAGTGGAGGGGCTCTGCCCTGTTCCACTGTCTAGTTACAAGGAAGTTGAGGGGGAATTCTTCCCCACTCCCGAAAGGCTGAAACCTGATTCTTCTTCTTCCCCTGAAATGTCCCTGCTTCTCTACCTCCTGAACACCTCATTCATGCAGCTCACCATCCATCCAAGGTGACGACCCTCATCTCTGTATCCACAGATTCCCTCGTTCACACCAATTTGACACTAATTCTGGTGAAAAAACTATGAGTAAGAAATACTGACTGTGTCTCCACTTCCAGCCAAGATGACAGTGTAGGTAGATATGTTTTGCATCCTCACACAACCAAAAGAAGAACAAAAACCAATTTAAAAGCAAAAAAAAAAAAAACCTGCTAGAAAATCAAACTGTATGGAAGTCTGACAACCAAGGAGTTGAATAAGAAACATTCATCCAGACTGATGTGCCACAACAAAGAATACAGACCAAATGAAAGAACAGATCAAAACTCCAGAAAAAGAACTGAGCCACCATGAGATAGACAACCTATCAGATGCAGAGTTCAAACTACTGCTAGTCAGGATGTTCACAGAAGTTATTGTGTACAATTGCAAAATAATGGAAGAAGTGAAGGCTATACAAAGTTAAATAAAGACAAATATACAGGGAACCAACAGTGAAGAAATGGAAACCGTGACTCAATTCAATGATATGAAACAGAAGAAAGAAACATTCGACCACAACAAAATGAAGAAACAAGAATTTTTTTAAAAATGAGGAGAGGCCCTGGTTGGTGTAGCTCAGTGGATTGAGCGCGGGCCTTCGAACCAGATGATCGTGGTTCGATTCCCAGTCAGGGCACATGCCTCGGTTGCAGGCCAGTTCCCAGCAGGGGACTCACGAGAGGCAACCATACATTGATATTTCTCTCCCTCTCTCCTTTCCTTCCCCTCTAAAGATAAATAAATAAAATCTTTTTAAAAATTAAAAAAAAATAAAAATGAGGAGAGACTTAGGAACCTCTGGGACAACTTTAAATGTTCCAACATCCGAATCATAGGGATGCCAGAAAGAGAAAAGAAAGAGCAAGAAATCAAAAACTTATTTGAAAAAATAATGAAGGGCAATCTTCCCCAATCTCGTGAAGGAATAGACATGCAAGCCCAGGAAGCTCAAAGAGTCCCAAAGAATTTGGACCCAAGGAGGAACACACCAAGACATATCATAATTAAATTACTCAAGATTAAAGATAAGGACAAAGTCTTAAAAGCAGCAAGAGAAAAGGAGACAGTTACTTACAAAGGAGTTTCCATAAGACTATCAGCTGATTTCTCAAAAGAAACATTACAGGCAAAACAGGCCTAGAAAGAAGTATTCAAAGTCAAGAAAGGCAAGGACCTACATACAAGATTACTCTATCCAGCAAAGCTGTCACTTAGAATGGGAGGGCAGATAAAGTGCTTCCCAGATAAGGTCAAGTTAAAGCAGTTCATCATCACCAAACCCTTATTATATAAAATGTTAAAGGGACTTACCTAATAAAAAGAAGATCAAAACTATGAACAGTAAAATGACAATAAACTCACAATTCTCAACAACTGAACTTAAGAAAACCAAATCAAAAACAAAAGAAAACTAAACAAAAAACTAGAACAGGAACAGAATCACAGAACTGGAAATCACATGGAGAGTTATCAGTGAGGAGAGGGAGGGGAGTGAATGGAAGAAAAGGTACGGAGGATAAGAAGCATAATTAGTAAGCACAAAATAGACAGGGGGAGTTGAGAATAGTATGGGAAGTGAAGAACCCAAAGAACTTATATGCACGACCCACAGACATGAACTAAGGGGGATGCTAGAGTGAGGGGAGGTGCAGAGCAGAGGGGGATAAAAAAGAGGAAAAAATGGAACAACTATAATAGCATAATCAATAAAATATACCAAAAAAGGGACACAAAACAGGTACATGAAAAGACTGTATTTACAAGAAAAAGCCAAACATTTCCCTACTATTTCTTTGCATATTTTACATAGACTTAAAAAAAGTCTTATTTATTCATTTGTAAAAAGAGGAAGGGAGGGAGAAAGAGAGGGGGAGAAACATCAAGGTGTGGTTGCCTTTCCATCCACCCCCTACCGGGGAACTGGTCCACAACCCAGGCACATGCTGTGACTGGGAATCCAACCAGTGACCTTTTGGTTTGCAGGCCAGGGCTTAATCCACTAAAACACACTAGTCAGGGCCCTATTTCTTCATTTAAAAAAAAAAAAAGGCAATCTTCTTTAACATTCCACTTAAGACAGGAAGTTACTCCAGAGCAGCAAAACTTATCTCTGTAATTACCAACATTTTACTTTTAGAGATATTTCTCCCAAGGAAAGACAATAAATATTTAGTTCAGGATCCCATTCAAATAGGTTGTCATCATCACAAATTCTAATGTGTGCTTTGCTAAAGAAGCAGTGGCCAGGAGATGAACACACACCTCTATCAGTCAGGGTCATAGCAGCCAGTGTCTTTCAATAGACATTCAATAGAGTTTTAGAGTCTGGGTGATACTAGGCACACTCCATATCTGGAGCAGAGAGGATACCAGGAGTTTGGCTCTTGTCCATCTCCCATAGCAGGATCAGGGAACACATTTCTCTCCCACTCACAACCCAGCAGAGGAAAACTAAATGAGTATTACCTCCCTACAGCAAAACTAAAATATTTAGATTGTCAAACTGTCAAAGGAGCAGATCTTACAAAGAGGAAAAAATGCAGATAATTGCATAATTCATCATAGATCCATTCAATGGTGACTTAAAATGTTTGCTTTTACTTAAGGTTAAAAAAATTCCTCAGCCACTTACTATATAGGTCATGTCCTATTCTTTATCTGTTAGGAGTTGCCGAGGTCCCAGATACTACACATTCCTGCTCAATGTGTTTCAAAAAGATCTACGATATCAGCCCATCTGCAGTTAAATCTGACCGGAGAATGTTGCACTTCATTTTAAAGATGTTCACTGTTATTTTACCCTAAGTAAGGATAGTTAATACTTAAAAATCCTCCTGCATCCCCAGCCCAGTTCTTATCCAGACCCCTGTTAAGTGCATCTACTCTAAATCATCCGGAGTCCAGAACGTGCTCTGAAGCACCGAGTTGACACAAGGTCATTTCCACTTACAGGCATCATCATAAAATCTCTCCAGAATTCCAAAAGGAAAATATCACAAATTAATTTTAATCCATGAAGGATTTCAAGGATCCTGTAGTTTTAAAATATTCGAATAGAAAGTTAAAGCCAAGATGGGATAAGATCCCAGCAAACTCAATTTATTGTGTTTATGTACCATTTGTCTTCTGGGCAAGTAACTAAAGGTCATTTGTTCTCCATGGCAAGTGTTGAAAATAGTTTACATTGAAGGTCTGACTTAAAGGAACAATGTGAAACTCCTGAGGCCTAAAATGACCTTTGTACGCCAACACAGATGTCCAAATCTCTTAAAGAGCAGAGCAGTGATGTTTGCACTCTGATTTCCGGTTACTTAACTCCCTTCTTCTAAATGTCTCTGATGGAGAAATTAGAATCTTTTCCTGCTTGTAGATCTCAGTGTATTTGAAGAACTATCACACCCAGGCATCAAAGTGGAATGTCGGACTGAAGAGGGGCACGTTCCCAACCTGTACCTGTCAAATGAGAGGGAAATTGCTGCACAGAGAGGCATGTGGTAAAATGTGTTTGTGAGCAGGGGGTGCTTCACTCCCCAGAGGCCTGAGTGGGCTTCGGGGAGGCCGTGCAGTCACCCAACACAAGGCCTGGCAGAAACTCAACCAAGTCTCCTCAGAGACTAAGGGAAGACGAATAAAGAGAAAAGGAGATGAGGCCTACAATTATGGTTGCAGGCTACTTCACAAAAAAAAAACCTTCAGGCTCCCAAATTACCTGGGGGCTCTAAGGCATTCTTGCTTCCAAATCTTTCAGTAAAACTCAGAATCGTCAAGTGGTAAAAAAAAAAAAATCTGTCCAATTAACATTTACCCATATTCAGGGGACAACTTGGCCACATTCCTTGCTGTCCCAAAGAGGGGCACCAGGACATCTCTTAACAGCAAACAAGGCCCTCGTGGAGAGAGAGGGATGTGTGTTTTCATTTGCTCTTCCAGATCAGCTGGGCTTATTTTTTTCCCCTCAGGCTTTACTAACCACACATCAGGGTTTCTGCCTATGGGGAAGCAGAAAAACCCACTCCTGCACCTAAAACCTTTTTTAACTTTCAATGTGATCCATAAAGACCCCTAAATTCGAGTTCACTCCATACTGCTCACAGAGACAAAGGCAAAATTGATGTGGAAGGCCTTACAGCAAACCTCCCTGGGGTCGAGGCCCTCCTGCAGGTTCTGGCAGACCTCACACATTCAGCAAGCTGCCTGGTCACATTCGGGGGCAAAACCATGGCACAAACACCACCACGAACAGCAGGGCCCATTTTCTCTATAGCAGGGTTTTCTTCAGCTTACCTATTCTATCAACATTCAGGACAAGAAAAGCACCCAGGGCACCTAGGAGAGATTCAGATTTGGGGTTGCACTTGTGTGGAGTCCTTTTTAAAAAATATGTTATTGTTTACGCTATTACAGTTGTCCCAATTTGTTCCCCTGGAATTTTGCCCTGTGGTTTCCCAAGACTGTTCTCAATATGGGCGATCAACAACGAGGAGGAAAAAAAAAAAAAAGAAAAGATAGATTGCTTTTATAGCACTTGTAATATCATTTTCCCTTTACTTACTACAAAGTAAATTACCCTGTTGAACTTTTTTACGAGGCACTTTCTTTAAAGAGGATTGGTAGTACTACACAAGCAAAATTTTGAAACAGGTATGAAGCCAGTATGTCCCAGTATGGCTCAAACCAGAACAGCTATTTTTTTCCACTTACACAGGAAAATTCAGGGAAAAATTGGTTACATGGGCAACTCACAGTTTCTTTTGGAATGCTTTCATGGAAATTCAGGCTGCATTTGATACACACACCATATTTTTTAATGGTGTCGTGTGGGTGGGTTGGAGGCACATGAACAGCTCCAACATCCATATAAATATCCAAAATGGGCACAGAGAAACTCACTCATTTCCTTTTTCATTGTCTATTGCTCATTGACTAACATACTGGTAGCTTAATACTCTAATATTCCTTTATGCACATTTTAACTTAACCATTATTGGCACCAGGTTTCTAAAATTCATGGCTGAAAATGCTATCATCCCCCTCAAACAAGTATTTAAAAACAACAAAACACCAAAAGAGCTGCTACATTTAAAATAAGAGGTAAGATGAGCTTACCCCTATTCTTTTCAACCCAAAGCCAACCAACGTAGATAAACAAACCAGCAAGCAATAAACCTAACATCTTGCTCTCTCTCTCTCTCTTTTTCTCTCTCTCACTTTCTCTCTCTCTCTTTCTCTCTTTGTGCCAAGGGTGCTACCTGGGTGGTAGCCATTCATTCTGGCTTGCCTTCACTTGGAGTAAAGAGGCTAGTTAATGGGGAAATTACAGATGACTCTGTATGGTGGGTTTCATGTTTACATTTGTGGTAAAACCCAAGGCAACTGATCTGTAACCCTGACTTGAATCGAGCCCTTACATGGAAATTTTTCCAGCCTGTGGCAGCACCTAAACAGGCTTTCTGGGAAGGGCGCAAGAACCTACTCTTCATACCATAGCCTTTGCCAGAGGACTTTATTGCACTACTCATAATTGTCCTGAACAGCCCTCCCACACCCATCCCCAAGGCAATGCTCACTACAGTCACATGCTAGTGTATGGTTCAAAAGGATTTTCAGGCAATGCAAATTGATGAGGGTTTGGTTCTGAATGGCAGAAATAATATCTGAATCAAAAAGTGAAGATGTGCAGAAGGCTTTTGAAGCAAAGTAGTAACCAAAGCACATTAAATTGACCAATACAGTAACCACAAAGAAGAACAAAGGGGTGAAGGAATAGTGAAGAGACAAAGGAATGGGTACATGGATCTCTCATGAACACTGGAATCACATTTCAAATCCAAAGCTGTCCACTGCAATTAGCACTCACTCTAAATGTATGCAGCAGAACTCCGTCTACCTTCCTTGCACTGTTTTTCCTTGTGGCATGAGGAAATGCTTTGCCTTACACCATTTTAGGGATTTGCTCTTTCACACTCCATGTAGAAATTTTTTAAGGTAAACTATGAGCTAGCAAGTCACTACACGTTCAGAATACATTTGCCAAATTAGGAACCCAACATCTTCACTCCAATTAGTTCCTTTGAGGTGATAAAGTATAGACAACCTTGGTTAAAGCAAGGACTACAAGCAGATACACACAGTTACTTAATTTGGAGTCATCATGAAATCCTTACACTCAAACTAATCGAAAGAGGAAAACAAGAACTGCCATCTGTCTCCCCTTCATGTTAGTGTGTGAGCTTCACAGCATCAGGCTGGGTAAGGGGCTCCACAGTGCAACCTGCATGTGAGGTGTCAATGAAACTTAGCCACCGAGGGAGCTCTGAATGCTGGGAGCTGAACGTCAGGTAATAAAGGAAATAAATGCCTTCTGATTGATTGCTTAGCCTCATCCTCCCGATTTAAAAGTCCCTGAAAAGTTCCGCCTCCTTTGGTGTGAAGCAAAGATAACATTTCCCCCAAAAGGAAATACCTTGCCTAAAGTAAAATAACATGTATACCACGGTACATCTATCTCAGGAAGTTTCAGTAAAACTGAACACCTGCAAAAACGTGAAGCACAGGTTGTAGGCCACAGGGTACAAGATCAGTAACATTCCTGAAATGAGGAAAAGTCATCATTTTACAGTCTTCGGTGAAGTTGCTTTGAAAAGTCAGTGATTCAGTCCCCTCAAGTATGAGTAGAAATGGGAGTCAGAGTTATAATAAACACTTAAGGCCATCTTGTCACTGGCAAGTGATGCTAAACAATGTCACCATAACTGACTGCTTTCCGGAGTCTACAAGGAACACTTACAGATTTCGTTCTTGATACTTCTGATAAGAATTGGTCTTTTATGAAAGAATAGGCTATAAAATAGTTTACATGTGTTGCCCTACAGAAGGTCTCAGAAGTTAGGTTTAAGATATGAAGTTTCACATGCATTTTAAAAATTGTTTTAAGAAAGAATACACTGAAATAAATTCAAATATATATGAGTACTATTCCAGCATTTTGATGACTTCTTTCCCTCTTTCTACTTCACTAAGTAAAATATTTTTACTGTCATGAGCAAAACTGATAAAATAACGTGGTCTTTCCCATTGTTAATCCCTTTTCCACTTTACAAATTGATTTTCCAGACAGGCATGGTGTCCTAAAGGAATCCCATCTCTTGTGAGAGTTCCTTGCTTGGACACTCTGAGCCTTGCCTAGTCTACAGCTTCTAATAAATGACACCCTTCTTCACACTACGAGTTTTACTTGTGTATAGTGGTGGGGGAGGTCTATTATCACTTTCTTTTAATGAGAAGGCTTGAAATCCCTGGTTAAAAGTCAGTGTCAGCAGTACTCAGACTTGTCAAGATCATTAAAAACAGGAAAAATCTAAGAAACAGTCACAGTCAAGAGAAGCCTAAGAAGACTTATTATTAAATGTAATGTGCTACCCTAGTACAGTCCTAGAACAGAATAAAAAAGGATATTAAGTAACAAAGTATAGACTATAGTTAATAATAATGCATCAATACTGGTGCCTTAATTATAAAGTTAATGTGTCATCCTAATGTAAGATATTAATAATAGGTAAAACAGCATAGGGGTTATATGGAAACTATTTGTAGTGCTGCTTTTCCATAAATCTAACACTCCTCTACTATAAAAAGTATATTTTAAAACGTCTGTGCCAGTAATAATGCAACTCTCTTTAGAAGTACTCATATTATTTGATAACTTTGTCAATTGTAGAATGTATTGGGTGATGTGAAAGAATTGAAAAAATTGACCCAGGCTCTTTATGAACAATATCTATGGAGATTTCCTGCCCACCGTGAAAATGACATCAAGGATTTCATGCTTTAAAAAGAAGGCAAATATCTGAGTAAATCATACCAACTTGTGGAACATACACGTGGAGAACTCCGCCCCTTTCTCTGACCCCTACAGCACATAGAACTTCGCAGGAAAATGAAAGTCACTGCATAGCTCTGCTTGCACTTGTACAGGATACACAGGCAAGATCACCATGAGGCCTGATGGGTTTATTGCTACCTGAAGATCAGTTGCCAAGGCAAGAAATGTCTTCTAAGCCAGGCCTTCCAATGAAAATGATAGTTAATAATAATACCTTTGGAAGTGTTAAGGTGCTTCACATTTATTATTTCATTTTATCCTTGCAGATGTATGAAACAGACAGCATAGATGATCATGGTTATTATCATAATTGGTGGAGAAAACAAAGATATGAAAAGGTTATAAAATGGACCTAAAGTCGTATCACAAGTAAGTTCAAGTAAGAATCTAACTCTAAACCTCCACCTCCCACCTTAACTCATACCTGGGAATAATGTGCTTTCATGAAAAGAATTTTCTTATCTTAACATTGTGTTTCATAGTCCGGTGCACACACCATTCTAAGCATAACAGAAGTCTATGGTGAGGCGGTTCCAATGTACCACAATTTCCTGTAAAACATTAATGATAAACAGAGTGAAAAGGCCAGGATAGTGTAAGACAAAAAGTTGATCGTTCTTTCCCTCAATATCAGTGTACCAGAAAGAAATACTGAAAAAGAGTGTTGCTACAAAATTAAGCTCAGAATTGGTCACAGAATTCCACAGATTCATCCCTAAATATTATGACTAGAGTGGCATGAATGCTGGATCTGACTAGTGCGTGCTGTATCATCTTTACCTTAAAAAAGCAGTTTTACCTGATACCACGATAGCCTGGCCACTCAGCACATTCACTTGCTGATTTGCCACTGAGAGCCACTTTTGTTACAGAGATGCTGACAGAAGATTTAAAGTCCATCTTGTTTCCAATGAACCATTATCAAATTAAGAATATGTAGTTATAACCTGGCACTTACTCAAGAAACTAAAATGTAGTTCTTCAATTCAGCTATAACTGAAAAAAGTATCAACATGACTCAGTCATTCGCTGACTATCTGCTGGATGTCCTCCATGCACAATGCACCACAATATGGACCTAATGTGAACAAAGTACAGCCCCCGTGTACTGGAAACTTCAGTCTTCCCAAGGGAAGCCAGTATAATTAGGTCAGAACCAGAAGACTTGAAGGGAATAATATTCTAATATTCCTCATGTTCTTTTTCCTTCCTCTGCTTAGAACTCCAAATAAGCGCAAAAAGTAAAATACTAGGAAAGTACGTTGGGAAAGATAATGTGCAAAATGCTCCTCATGGATGTCACTCCAGATCATTTAACCTGGCTTCATTAAAGAACATGAACCAATCATGAGTCTGGGTGTTGGTTTCTTTTCAGTTTGAGTGCACATTTGAGAACAATGGCTACTCTGAGGTCCACTTCCAGAATAACAGCATCAAAAAGGTACAAGTCATTTCTGGGTTAGGTTCAAGGGTCTGATTAAGGAATGCATTTTAGGTTGTGAAGTGTATCCCATCAAACACTAACACCTGAGATTGGATTCATTTATGAATGGAAAAGGTGTAGATTTAGAATAAGTCAAAAGAACCATAGCACTGGGGAGGGTGTAGTAGGGCAAAGTCTCCAGACCCACAACTATAGTAGGGCTGCAAGAGATTCCTTTTCCAGCAAAGTCAAAGACAGAACTGGGATCTGACCCTGGATAATTTGTATTATAAATTAATAGAGTAAATGACTCTAGGTTTTTAAACTATGTTTGAGAATAAACACGAAGCAAATCCCATAACTTTATTCCATGGCAATCAATTCAGTTGAATATGCCAAAATGCTCTAAATTGTTGAAAGGAGAACAAACTTAAAATAACCTAATCTCATAACCAAAGAGATTTAAAACTGAGGAACAGTAATATCCCTACTCTTTGATCCAGAAAGTATGGGTTTTTGAACTTAACAACTTCAAATTCTGCTCATTTTCAAGCAACTCCTACACCAGCAAAAAATACCTATAAAGAAGAGTAATGCCTAAATATTGAGAAGTTATTTAAATTTTACCCAAACGTATTGAAAAAGTCAAATTGAGCTACAAATCCCTGCAGACATAGTTTGTCCCTGTCCTTTTTTGGCTTTGCCTATATGGAAAAGAACAATAATTGCAGAAAGTATCATTCACTTTGAACATTTCTCCCAAAAATTATCTAACTCCACTCTTATATTTAAGGAAGTAAGAATTCCAGAAATTTTGACCCTCTGGCTCCGTATCCCCAAGCTTCACAATTTCCAGGTAACTTATGTAATATTACTGGGAGTAGCAGAAGACAAACAAAACAACTGTACAAAAAGCCTTGAGGGATTTTTCTTTTTGGCTGGTTAAAATGTTTCAGAATTATTTAAGAGTTGGAAAGGGAATGATAAACCACACCCTCTAAGAGCTCCAGTCTGAATTCCACCATTAGTTTACACCATGTTTTCCAATCTAAAATTTCAGTCTATTAATGAGATGAAAAGGAAAGAGCACCCCCAAACTGGTGCTGATGTCATATGAGCTGGCCTGAAATAAAACTTCTAAAACATAATTTAATCAAAGAACATACACTGAATTCATCACTTAACACCTTGTTCCTTATGCAGATACAAGTTCTACTGGCTTCTTCCCAAGGTGAAAATGCTCATCTCTCCCCCACGTGTGGTTTCTACAAGTGCCATAAAGCATGAAATTTATTCCAACCCAGAGCTGCCTGGGACTTCATACACAGGAGGCTGTTGGAAAATCATTACACCCATAACAAACACAGTCCTTCGACAAACACGCTACAGACAGTGCTAATATATATCATGACAGAAGTTCTAGAACTTGGTATCATCTGGGCTAAAGCCAGGTTGTAGTTTCTCATATAATTTTATAGTTGAATCAATTATGAAAGAAAATTAATAAGATGTATTTAGATTATGACTTCTACCAAATGGCTGTATCCCTCTCTCCAAATATATAATTTGCGAAAGATAAATTTCTCCGATGCCACACAAGAAATAAAAAGGAGAAGTTTTTGTTTGAGTCTGTTTATTTTTTAAAGACTAAGTCACTCCATTTCAAATGACAATAGAATCATCCTAAAATCCCAGATAAAAGGGGCAAGGAGGTCAAGGATTGGTCTGAGAGCCTGAAAGAACTTCAACAAGGGCCTCACAACAGTGACCCTGTGGAGGGCCTTTGTTCTAATGTTTTGGGGATTTACTTATTGGGTCTTTGTCATGTGCCAGGCATCATTCTGTGTCTAACATGGCTGATCTCAGTGAAGACTCATGACAGGCTAATAAGGTAAATAATATCATTGCCACCATCTGACTGGTGTAGAAATAAAGGCTAAGAGAGATTAAGCAACTGTGCAAAGACCCAGCAGATCAGAGACAGACTGTGGTTTCTACTCTGACAGCCTGACTCTCAAATCCACACTTCATCACTTTGCTGGACTGCACCTATCATATGAGCTTATGCTCTTCCACATCTTTCTGCCTCAGAGGATCATGACCATGGCCACCGGTAAAGAGCCAAGTATGATCGTGAGTCTTTCTGCTCCTCTTAAATATTAATTTCAAACCCCTATGACAATAATTTCTCAGAATTGCCTGATTTAATCCCTCAGCAATTCCACAAATATTTACTGATTGCCTCTTATCTATGAACAAAACTGACTAAATGTATCATTCCTACCCCCAAAAAGCTCATAATCCATTACTTTAAAAGGACTATACAAATAATTAAAACAAATGAGATGGCATGCAAAGACCAGATCATTAAGCCCTTGTGCCTAACTCTTTACCAAGATCTTAAAATCGACACCCTTTGTGCTGGTTCCCAAATCCCTACATGAACCAGCCTCTCCCCAGCTGTCTTGGGGAATCTTACTACTAACCCCTTGGCTCAGTGTGCTGCAGACACTTGACCTTCCTCTTATTCTTGGAACTCACCAAGATTTCTCCTGTCTCAAGACCTTTGTGCCTTCTCCCTCTTCTCCTAGATCTTCTCAGGGCTGTCTCCTCCTTTGCATTCAAGTCACAGCCTAATACCACCTTCTTGAAATGACCTGCCCTGAACAACTCAATCTAATCTGGCCTACACTCTCTTCCCCACAACCCCAAGTATAATTCCATCATAATTATCTAATGTAGTCATAGTATGTATTACTATGAGAAATTGAGAATTTTTACACTGTATTTACTTGTTCATGGTCTGCAACCCCATCCTCCACCAGAGGGCAAGGCCCATAAGACGAGGAGCCTTGCTCTTGCACCTCCTGGACGAGAAAATGTGCACTAAGTTAACTGTATAAGAAATGTGGTTTCAAAGAGACGTGGCAAAGCTGAGTGCTACGGGCCCTGCAAGGAAAGAGAATAAGGTGAGCAGGGGAGAGATGTCTGGAGCATGTTCAGGAAGGATAGGGTAGTTTACTTTGGGAGGTGTACATCCGAACATAGCAGAAGCGGACTGAGTTAACAACAGTGAGAGTCTCCAGGGTCAAGAGGAAGAATTCGGCGGGTAATAGGGATCCACAGAATGTTTCACCGCAAGGAAGTAGCACAGGCAAAGCATAGCATAGCATTAGAAACGTTAGAGGCTGAATTAATAGTCCAGGCAAAAGACACCAGTGACATTTTAAATCATTGTGATAAAAAACTAGAAATCTCTGCCTTTTTTAAAATAGAAAACTCTCTAAACAGGAAGAAAAGAACTATGTGCTTAAACTGTTAACTACTGGAACAGAAAGTACAATGTTATGAAGTATAAAGTTGAACATAATGATGAAATTTGTTTCTCTAATATCTGTTCAAAAGCCTTTTGCAAAATAAACACAGATTTATTATATCAAACCACCCAAAGTGACTCATCTCTTTGGAAGTACGTCTCTGGCATCTTCTTCCCTCAGGCCTCAAATTCCTCTGGAAAGTCTAGCAGATTAGTAGCCTGATGACGAGACAGAAGTTGGAACTCAAAATCCTAAATCCGCTTCTGCCACCGACTTGCTGTCTGACGAGGAGTTTCGCGTCATTTTTCTATCTGTAAAATCTTTATGTGGCGAATGTTTCCTATATTAACTGAGCAGTGGCTGGTAATCACCCTAATACACCAAAATGTGTGGAAAGCCTTTCAATGAAGTCTCTTACGAAGTATTCTGACACTGTCCTGTACTGCAGTTTTTTCCTGTATCAGGCAGTGAAAGTAGAAATACGCACATTAACACACGTCTGTGTATGTGTGCCCCACAAGCAGTGGCTCGGCCCTTAAAATTTCCCAGATAACGAAATTGAAAAAAGTGTCTTTTTAAAAGACATGATGATGTAAACACAAGGAAGTTTAAAATAACACTTGTATAAACTGTTTGAAATTGAAGAGAAAAAAACACACCCCAAAAGCATTCTGTCAGAATAAAAAGAAAACAAATCCAAAATCCTGACAGCAACATAAAAGCCAATTCTCCCCCTTCCTTTTATAATGGCTTTTCTATTGAGCTTCATTTTGACCTTCCATCACTTTCCCAACGTTAAAGAACACTGCCTTTCAAAACTCTCCATTTCTGTGCCGGTTGTACTGTTATTCCTTTCCCCATTGTTGAGAGTTCTTAGCTGCCGCTTTACAATCGTTGGTCTCTCCTGACAAATAGAAACCAGCATTTTTATATACTTTCCACTTTAAATTCATACCCTGCATAAAAAAGATAACCATAAATCCATAAACATACCAAGAAACAGAAAACAGGAAAGGTGGTTATCACTTTGCTAGACAAGAAGCAATCCATGTTAGAACTGACCAACAGCCAATGCACCTTTACCCCGCCCCTCGTCAGGGGCAACAGGATATGCAGTGTATGAAAGAAAAACAGCTTGACTTCATTAGTCAGAGCTGGGAGGGTGAACCCACTGCATGCTCTGATTGATAAAGTTTCATTACAAATTAGCCCATCGCTTTGATGAAAACAAGCAAGGCAGAGACTACCACAATTTTATCCTCATAAATTAGTCAACCAGACAAACACTAAACACAGCTTGCCACATGAGTGGCAAGCTAATTTAATTAATTCATACACAGCACCTCATTAAGAGCAGTTTTAGCACTAAGGTTGTGATCTTGTTGAGTCTGCATTATTTTCCATGAAGATGCCCACTTTGTTGTCAGGGATGAGAGGCCAAGATAGGGGCAATGTGTGTGTGTATCTACATATATATCTACATATATAAGTATATGTAGATATATACATATATGTAGATATATATGCCTTTGTGTACGATGGCAACTGAGAGGACCTAATGCAGGGAAAAATAACAGACATGTTCTATACTCCAACAACCCAAACAGGCACATACAAAATTTTTAACCTAACGGTTTATATTAATGGGTCACATTATGCTTTTGCTTTTGTTACAGGTCCCAAACTTTCAAGTAGTAGCAAAACCAAATACATTTCCTCACTAGTACAGTATAATTCTTAGCTGACATCCTAAGCAGGAAAAAATGAAAATGGATTGTGTGTAAAAAGTAGAGATCCTTACAAGTGTTTCTAGGTCATCTTGGGAAAAGACCCACTTGCAACGCTCTCCAATGTCTTCACAGCCTGAAGAGAACACTCCACCTTGTACTGGCTGCCTAGACCTACTACTTGGAAAGCACCTTCCTGACTGAGGCCACACACCTCTAAATATTCTGATTTATGTATTTAATATTTCTTTCTTTTTAACATGCTCTTAAAGACACAGATGTTTTTTAAAAATTCATAGGACAAGATCTTAGTCTCTAAACACCATTCTTCAGAGTTATGTAGCTAGATAGAAGGGGACTCTTGGAAGTAGCTGATTCCGTTGATAAGTCAGGGAAAGTACAAGATAAGCCTGTAACATCTTTTGGTACCAGAAAATAAGAAAGTGCTAGAGCAATAAATAAATAAATAACACAGGAACCTCTTAAAAGAAGACAGGAAATCAACCTGAACAGTTTCCCAAACGCCAAAAAAATAAAGAAGTTGAGCAACAAAATAATACAGGTATTAGTAGACTGCAAACCACAAAATAAAAGTAAATATCCACTAGTCTACACTGTAGGATTTATGTGATTTATAGATGATGCAAATTAATCATTGAATATATAAACAAATACATTGGGGAAAAGGAACAGCTCTTCCTTACAGAAAAATTCCAAATAAATGAAAGAAATGCAACATTACCATTAGAACACTACTATAATAATTGTTGCAAGCAGGATTTACTGACAGGTGCTACGTTCAGTGGGCAAAAGTTCAAAACAAACAAGATATTTGCATAATCTCTTGTATTTCCTCCTCCAAAGACATTTATTAATTCAATGGGGAAAACTAGTAAATTTAAAATGAAGAAATGCAGCAGGTATCAACCAAGTTATCAAGATTAACATAAACTAGTATCATAAAGTATAGTATGCCCCCTTACATGATACCCTGAGAAAAACACATAACTTTTGGAGTATTCTGATAAAAAATGCATGCCCTCAATCTGATCATGGAAAAATCAAACCTAAACTGAGAGATCGTCAACAAAATAACTGACCAGTAATTATTAAAGTTGTCAAGATCATGAAAGACAAGGTCATGGCTAAAGAAATGTCACAGACAAAAGGAGACTAAGAAGATACAACAACTAAATGCAATGCATGATTCAAGATTAGGACTTAAATCAGAAAAATAACATTAGGAGACAACTAAGTGAAATTAGAATAAGGTATGTATTTAGAAAATATATTGTATAAATGTTAATTTCCAGTCTTTGATTACTGTACTATGGTTATATTAATTGTTAACATTAGCAGAGGCTGAATGAAGGCTATAAGTAAACTCTATATTATTTTGTAACTTTTCTGTAAGTCTAAAATTATTTTAAAATTAAATCATTTTTTTAAACCATAGGTCCAAAGGAAGAGAAGATAGCATCAGAAATTCTACAATGAAGCTGCTAAAACTCATTGTAGAATCACCAATCGAAACAAACAGTCAAAACCCAGAGTGAATGCTTTACATTTTTTTGTTTCTCAGATTAAAAATTCAAAGCTTTTTCCAGCCAAATTATAGGAGAACATACAAGAAATGTTTTACTTTCTTTAACTCTAGAGCGATTTTCCTGTGGCTTTGCTTCACAGCAGTCTTTTAAAATATAATTAATAGCTAGTTGAGATAAATTGGCTAACTTATAATCTAATTTCTTACACAGAACTAGTTCAATCGTTACTGCACATAAGATGTTCAACAATTACATCTTTAAACTGAACACCAGACTCTCAACGGTTGCACTGTGCTTATTCTTACAGGACCAGATGATCACTCTTCTAAACATGAGCCCAGAACAAACTTTAGGGTCCTAAACATACTATAAAATATAAAATTTTTAAAAATATATAAAATTACAGGTCACTAAAAGCCTTTTTGCTTAAAACTATACCTGTCATAGATATATTTTTAAGAGTAAAAATAGTTATCAACAAAATATGTCAATAGAGCTATTTTAAGAACTAACAATATTACACAAAAATACAAGCATGCCACAACCTCTTTCATCACACACCTAAAATTTAAAGCACGTGTACATTATTTTCAAAATATCCACCATGTTTTCAAAACTAATGACAAGTGCAAAAATAGTGGAGAACTATATAAATAAATTGTATACATAAACATTCAAGTAGAATCTACTCATTTCTTTTTGCTCACAATGGGTAATGATATGAACTCTAACTCTAGTTTTTTTTTCCTTCTTTACACAAAACCTGATCTGCTTTGAGTTCATATCTACCTTGATGAGTGAGTGGATTAAAAAGCCTTGCAAGCTGAGCCTAGAGCTAATCCAAAAAGGTGCAATTACAATATTTCCAGCCACTCTGACTGCTGTCACTTTTTTTTCATGCTGCATCTAAGATAAGATGAGGTGTAGATGAGAGAAAAAAATCAAAACTATTTCAAGTATTGCCTCTCAATCCTAGGGCTGGCAACTTCTGCAGAGAAAGAAATACCAATAAGGAGAGACTAAAAAGCAGAATCTTTGCAGGCGACTTTAAGATTTAATTGTAGCACTAGTAAAATATTTGAGATCTGACCACATCGTAACCTGATACCTAAATATGGAAAAGATGAGAAAGCCCCATTGTGCCCTGTTTGCTGTTGATTTATTTTATAAGCTTCAGAAACAATGACTCAAACTGCTAAATTAGATCAATACCTGTTAATATCAGTACTGGGCTTTGAAATGACAGCTTGCAATGTAGAAATCCTTGAGTTATATCTGGAATAAAGAAAGAAGCCACAGAAACAAGAGAGACAGTGAAGTAAAAAGTCGTCCAAGGAATACGATCAATATACACAAACAGATGTTATGAAAATTAAAAATAAGAAAAAGGTGGTGGTTTCTTGAGCTGTTATTGAATTATGTAACAAATGAAAAAAATTAAGAAGAGTCAGTATGTGTCATGCTTTTAGCATGGAGCTTCTTTTGAATATGTCAATATTTAGCTATAAGGTAAATAAGACCTAACCATAAGATCTTTGTAAACACCCAGAGAAAAACAGGTGCTCCAATAACAAAAACCTATTCACAGCATCATACCACTGCTACAGAGCTAAGTTCCTCCACACCTGAGGCAACCAACCAGCCAAGTGAATCAAAAAGCATTTTTTTTCTTTATTTTACAGGCAACTATTATACAACTTCTCAAAGAGTACATCAGTTTTAATGTCAAACACTGTTGTAATAGCCTATGTCATGAAGATTAAGATCTTACCACTCCCATACCTGGAAGATACAGGGCTGCGGGTCTCAGTGTGTTGCATATGGTGGTAAGGGTCAGCAAGCAGAGGGTGGGTACTTTCTCCCACAAACATACACCATTATTTCCGCAGGCATTTTCTGCCCTCCATGTTTCTGGACCTCTTCCCACAGCTCTTTCCAGGGCAGCTGAAGCACACAGCTCTGGCATTTTGTTCTAGCACTTCATATATATTTACTAATTTTAATTCTCAGAAGAACATTATGAAGTAAGTTAAATGACTACAAATGAGGAAATTGAGATATAGAAGAGTTAAGCAAGCCATCCAAGGTAAATCATCAAGCTGGGATTGAATGTGGGGATTTCGGTGTCATATCTGATATTAAGTCTCTACAATCTCTTTAGTAGTATGGGGAATTTCTAAATGTTATCTTTTGGAGTAAATGAATGGTACCAACACATGACTCATTTAACTTAACACGCCTTTAAAGCGCTAACAGCCCTTCCCATTTCTTCATTATAAAATAAAACAAAAATCCACTGCAGTGCCTACACCTCTGAGATCTGAGCCTTTGACTCACTGCCGCTTCTGGTCAGCCGAGTCCCTGCCTCTTCTGCTCCACTTCCGGAGGACAGAATTCCCCATTTGTAACTCCTTAGATCCCTGAGCTAGTGTGGTATTTTTCTTACCCCATCTGTTTAGTATCTATGGATGATTAAAGTAATATAACTTACATAAGAAAATAAGGAGCTAGTTTAAACAGAGGAAGGATTGAGGATGGGGGTGGGGGCATGGGGGAAAGTGGTGGGAAAATGGAGACAACTGTGCTTGAACAACAATAAAAAAAGAAAAGCTCAGAACTAGTAAAAAAAAAGTCAGAATATTAATTGAAATAGTGCAATTACTTCAAGGAGCAAACACATAAAATATATTTTTTAAATGTGTAGGTCACATTGCATGTGCAAATGAAAGAAGGTAAAATGGGGGTTTGCTGGGGTAAGATTCTCACAGTAAACACTTCGGACTCACACCAGAAATGGAAGTTATGAAAAATCAGAATTTATCTCATTATGTGTATGAGGCTGACTTACTGACCAAATTTCAGGTCAGGCAGATGTTTCCAAAATTCCATATGGACAGAAACCTGTTGTATTTTAGTTCTAGGCATGAAAACTAAGAAACTTATTATAAAAAATGGACACCTTTGATAATCTGATAAAGGTCATGGTGTCTACACACACACACACACACACACACACACAGGACATATACTGAAAATTTTACACACAATTTCATGGAAGCCATAGACCCTGGAAGCCAACCCTGGACTCTAGTTTAAGAACCCCTGTTTGAGGCATAAATAGCAGGAAAACCATACATCCTGAAAGAATAGCATTTACAAAGTTCATTTGTATATCCCAGTTTTTCAATTTAACATGGACCACAATTCTTCACAGATATAATTGTCATTAATAATAATTTCATCAAGATAAATCCTCAAATCTAGTCTTTTAATACCTTTTAGACCACAACCATTTATAACTTGTCATATAGACAACTTACGCTGCCTTCCATTTAGGGCCAAGAGTCCAGCCCGCTTAGGGAAACACTTAGCACGCTAGTATGTGTCCTTCAGATCTTTTACACACAAGCGAAAGAGCAGCAGCAGGATGCTGCACCTCCTCCCCCTGCTACCCAACCACAGGACTCCTGAACCTGAGCTATGGTGGCCATAGGAAGATATGAGCTTAGCCCTTCACCAATCAGTGCCGCTTCCTGAGGGCTCCTCCAAGTGTGATCATCCTGCATTTTCATATTTATTTATGGGAATGTTGAGAATAATTTGATGCCATACTTTTTTGCTTTGTAAATCAAATTTTAAACTATTCCTCATGGTATTAAGAGTAATACCAATAACAATAAGGCAACATTTCTATATGTGATATAAAGATTAATGGGACCATAGTGTATTTTTTGTAATCTTCTATCACTTCATATTAGAACAGAAATCTTTACTTAACAATAGTTATATTTTTATAATATTATTTTCAATAGCTGTATATTATTCCACTACTTGGTATACTATCATTTTCTTAAGCAATGTCCCATTTTGAAACATTTATATTGTTTTCAAGCTTCAAATATTACAGAAATACTAAGTAAGCATAGCTGGCTGACAACTAATTAAATTTTTTAATTGAATCTGAAAATAGCCAAAAATGTTCCAAGATATATACAAATTTATAAAAGTACCCCACAGGAAAAGGAGATGCAATGATAATTTTGAACAAATTATCTGGGTAGTTTGTATTCTACCAAGTTTCTTTCAGTAGCATTGTATTAGACCAAATCATCTACAGTGAAATGAATTTCCACTTAACAAATATGATACTTTCCATATATCGTGAAATAGCTAATGGCAGACATAAGTATGGCATTTCATGAAAAGAGAAAGTAACACTTCTTTTGGCTGCAGGATTAACAATGTCTTCCTACAAGAGAAATCCCCTGGGCAGAGTGAAGGATGGCTAAGATTTAGCTAGGTAATCAAAAAAAAAAAAAAAGACAAGCTTTTTTTTTTTTCTGTCCTGTCTTGTATTTCCAATCTGTATTTCAGAGTAACCAAATTTTCTTAGTTGATGAGGTAAAAATTCTGCTTTATAGAAAAGTTCCATCTGGTAAATATGAAAGAAATTATAAAATTATACAATTAGTGTTTTGCAACCCTTAATAAAATAATTGATTTAATCAGTAATCACCAAAGGATTAAGCCATTAGTTGCACAATGATTGATGGTGAATTTTATAAGGGAGGGATGAGGCTGTCTGCACTTAAACCCACTGGTCACTCTTAACACCCTAAAAGAGAGGAAGGAAGGAAGGAAGGAAGGAAGGAAGGAAGGAAGGAAGGAAGGAAGGAAGGAAGGAAGGAAGGAAAGAAGGAGGGAGAGAGGGAATGGAAACTTAATCTAATAAAATTCTTAGAGCTAACTGGTATTCATAGAAGTACAGTATATATAGAAACAAGTTAAGTAACACACAAGAAGACATAAATAAATACAGAGTATGGAACATTCTACGGGATGAATGACCTTGTTTTTGCAACAAGAAAGCAGCATTAATAAAAAAGGGTTGTGGAACTGGTTTTCTTATGAGAAAATTAGAAACTTAACCAAATTTATATGTGATAATTATTTGAATCATGATTCAAACAATTAAAAGATTCTTTTGCAACAACGGAAATTTTCAGTATGTTTGGGGAATTCAATAATCCCAAGGGATTATTGTCAACTTTGGTAAGTTTGATAATGACTCTGTTGTTATATATGAAATTGTCCACATTTGTGCAGATGCATATTTAAGTAGGGGTGCTATTTTGTGATATCTTAGATTTGCTTTGAAATACTTGTACAAAAAGAGGGGGGATAAAAAAACCAGGGTATCAAAATCTTAATGTTGAATGCGGGAATTCTTTGTATTTTTCCTTTTGCAATTATTTGAAAATTTTCATCATAATTTTTTAAGTTCAGTCAAATGATACAGAGTAGGGAGACATGAGCTAGGGTCTCATGTGCTGGGTGGAGAATATGGCATAAGCAGGAACTCTGACTCAAGAGAGAGCATGACATCATCAGAGAGCCGAAAGCAATTGGGTATAAAGGGTAAGGAGCACAGGAAGGCCAGGTCACAACAACCTTGAGTGCCGAGCTAAGGAGCCTGGGCTTTCTACTGGAGAGTATGGGAGACCTAGCAAGGGTTTTAAGCAGAGAATTACATGGTTAGATTATAGTCTAGTCTAGACCATCACTCCAGCACCCTGTGCAGAGTGGACTTCATGAAGGTGGTAGAAAGAGGATCAAGCCAGGAAAAATGAAGTCCAGTTAGGAGCCTACTACAAAACTGAAAGCAATGGACAACAAAGGAGTAAAACACAGTAGGAGTATAACAGAGGGACCAGGAAATAGCCATTGGAAGGGAAAGAAAATAAGAATCAAGGCTGACTTTCAATTTTCTGAAGGAATGGACAAGTGACTTTGACACTGAGACATGCAACTCAAAAGGAAAAGTGTATTTTGGGGAAAAGGGGGTGAGAAGAAAAGGGAAGGGATAAAGTCCATGATAAGCACATTAAATTTGATGTTTCGGTGGATCCTCTGAGCTAGTTATACACATACACCTCAGGGCATCAATCACAACCAGACCTATGAATTCAAGACTGCTGAGAACCTGGGCAGCAGCTGAAGCCCCAGGAGGGGCAAAGATCACTCACTAAATGGCCCAACGGTTGTATCTGCCATTCTCTGATATCCAGCATGGTATATAGCATGGTAGGGCGCTCTCTATGCTAAGAACTAAATAAATGATAAATGAGATTGCCCAAAGAGAACTCAAAAAGGGCAAAGAACAATGGACTATGGGCAGAACTCTGGAGGCACAAATGTTAAGGTGTGAAAGCATAAGGAGGTCCCTTGAAGGCAGTAAACAATGAAGTTCAGACTAGAGGAAAGACAGACACAACACAGCCACAGAGACAGAAAGAATAAAGAATTTCCAGAAAGGATGTACCAGGTTTGGAAAAGGCCCCATTCGCTGGGAAAAACCGAGGTATCTGAACATCCTAGACTTTCTGAATCTCTGAGGCAAATGAGCTACTCTGGTCACCCTGAAAATAAAGATGAGTAGCAGCACGATGACCAGTCAGCAGACACACAATGCCACTACCTGTGTGACCGTGAGCATGTCGTTTACCCTTTTGGAATAAAGCCTGTATCTATAGCATCTCTAAGGTTACATCCAATTCTAAAAATCTATAAGAGCAAATCCTTGGGCTTAAAATGGCCTGAAGATAGTAAGAGCCAAGTGCCCACTTTGAGATCCATTACATGTTATACCAGATGTCTGCTCTACTCACTCTCTCTCCTTTGCTTCATCCCCATTTTCTCTCCCACCTTTATTTTTTTTTCTATAAGTTGTCTCTAACTTGCTTCAGGGTGAAAGTGATGGACCTCATGAAGAGAAAGATAACCAGGACATTTATGCCAACGAACAAAAGATGACAGGTGAAGGAATATGTCAGGCCCAGCATTTACTTATGCCAGTAGTTCACCAATGCAAGAAAGAGTAATAAATAAAGTCCTAAAATATTCTTTGGGAATAAAGAGTAATTAATAATGTTAGCCAAAATGCCATGAAGCCAGCAAGTAATCATGAAAGTGTCGAGTACCAACTCTCCTGAGCTATGGGAGGTCAGAGAGATGTACGACGTACAATGAGCTGACCTCGTCAGCAATCCATAAAAAGGCCCTCACTTGGATTTGCTCTGCACTTAAGTATGTTGTCATGCTCTTGCAAATAACTAAATGCAAATAACTAAAAAAATTAGTTCATGTTGCTCCAGGAAATCTGTTAACGTAGGTCTTATCTACACTATGTATGTAAATCATGTCAGAATGGCAGTACTTTAATGTTAGAACCAGAAATCCATTTACGGTCAGAAAGACCAGACAATGCATTTGACATTCCCAATCTCACTTTCACTGACAAACATTGAGAATATCAAACACAAAGTTCAGTTTAAAAATTTCCTGATTTCCTTTCACTTAATTGGTATTAATGGCTTCACAAACCATTTTAAGAATAAATAAGAAACTCATCTGATTAAGAAGTTTTATCTTTACTACATCCAAAAAATTATCTAAAAAGACTCAAATCACTTTTTCCAAATTAACCTCACAATCTGAAAGAAACAAGTGCATTTCATATTCAAAATAGACATGTGTTCATCTTACTGTCTATAATCAACCCACTGGCAAGCACGGGTGTTCTGGAAGCAATTACCGAACACAGACTAAAGATACAAAAAGGTGGATATTCCACACAGTGACAGTGGAGGGAATAAACACATGTCCACTGACCTGAATGGATGCTTTACACATGGCAGGGAATTTGACTGAGTTCTACTTCTCTATAACTCAATCAACTGGTTCCAACTTTTAGATGTTCAATGATCCTAAAAGAATGTGCCCCCAAATGTTGATTAAGACAAATCAAATTAAACACCTAAAGGAAGGCTCATTATAGTGGCATGAAGAGAATAACCAGGCAGAAAGCAAGGACCAGGAAGATAAGCAAGTGGGATGCAGAGCACTGGTACCAGAAATTGGACAAAGGTATCCAAAACACTGCACATGTCTTTTTTTAGAAAATACCCTTGTCAGGGCCACAGCCCCAGAAATTCTGATAGTGTCTGAATTCTAAAACTCCACAGATAATTCTGATAACCAGCCAGGACTAAAGTCAAGGGGTCTCAGGCCCAAGGCAGAAGATCCAAAGAGAAGGGACACACAGAAGTCACTACCAGAACACTGAGGTGATGACCTGGCCCCAACAAACATTTCCTGTATCATGAATCCCAATCAAGAGCTGGTTCCAGGACATGGGCATTCGTAGTGAACAACAGGTGTGTCCAGCTGCAAGGAAGAATGAGGGACCATCTTTAGGGGGCATTCCACTTTTTCACAATCACACAAATCGTAGGCAGTTATAACCAGCTGCTTCAGGTATGAGCATCTCCCTCTGTCTCCACTCCCAAAGAAAGCACATTTCACAGGACTGGGGAATGTGACTTACACTTCTCAAGAATGGGCTGGGCACACAGAAGACATGCAATGAATTACTGTACCCACTTGGTTCCAAGCAAACCTGCAAGCCACTCCTCCTGCCTTTGCCGTCCTCCTCCCCTAAGTCACATGAACCAGAAAATTTTTTTCTCCTTTGACTTTCGGTTTCAATAACCCTCATTTCTTTTTAAATTCATGATTTTTAATTTTCTAAATTAACATTAATTTGATAATCTATTCATGTTTCATTTAACTTATTCACACCTCTTTCCCCATAATACCCAAGGTCCTGTGATTATGTTAAATCTCTTAATTTTTACATGGCATGAACATAGCAATTACTACTGATCAGAAATAGTCCAAAAATATTAAATTGCATCCATTTGATTATTTCTAAAGATAATTTTAGGAGTAAGTTCACTTTTCAAAATCTTAACGGAAATAATATTTACTGAGCAGCTCTGATTTTTTTCATATGCAATACCATTGTACTGTAATTGATTCCCATGAAACTGGTGTACAGATACTCTTTAAAGAGGTCTACACTTTGAAGTATACATAAATTATAGTTGATAGAACAGATGTGTGTGGTATTTGGGGTTATTTCTACAAAAAAATTAAAAATAGATCCTTAGGAAAATATCTTCTTTATTTTTCAATTTTGCCTTGTATTGGTTTCGGGTGTATGGCTTACTGGTTAGACAGTGCCATACTTTTACACAGTGTCCCCTCTGTACTCCCAGTGCCCCAACCAGAACCACACACAGTTATCACAGCATTATTGACTATGTTTTCTATGCTGTCCTTACTTCCGGTGACTATGTTGCAACTAAAAATTTGGCATTCTTTCCTTTTCACTGAATGTATCGGGGTGACACTGGTTAACAAAATTATGTAAGTTTCAGGGGTACAATTCTATAACACAGCATTTGTATATTGTGTTGTATGTTCATCACCCTATGTCAAGTCTCCGCCCATCACCCTTTATCTCACCTATGCCCACCTCCACGCCCCATTTCACTTACCCCCTGATAAACAACACACAGTGGTCTGTGTAGATACCAATCTGAGCACCTCTGGTTTTCATCATAAATTTTAGTGAGTTAGATACTCATTTTGAAGTTTGCTCAATAAAAAACACATTCAAATTATCACTGCAATACATTTTAACTGACAATTCATTATTGTGATTAAATCCAATATGAGTCAATTATTGTGGAAACAATGAGAACCACTATTTAAATTTACATTCCAATAACAGGGCAGAATAAACAAAACAATCATAAGGAAAAAAATTAACTCAAAGACTTTGCAGCAAAATATTCAAGCATGCTGACCTTCCTCTCCGCTGGAAGTTCAGAAGCTTAAATCAACCTAGGCAAAGTGACGTTCTGTTCAGATGTCTTACACTTGCCCAGCTTGAAAGCTATCCTAAAACATGAATACTTGATCTACCTCCTACCGGAGTAGTAATCTCATAGTTTAGGAAAGTTGCTAAACTGTCATAGACTCTAAATTCTTTTGGAAATTAACCACAGGATCCTACCTCCATCCTGTTTGTTTCCACCAGAAGTTGAACAACTGACTCATTTAATTTCCAGAGATCAAAGTTTACTAAAACTGAACAACTTAAGACAAATATAACACCTTTAATTAAGTGGAAACATTGTTCATATATGCTTCTTTTTTCCTTCTGTGTTTTGACACAATACATACCTCCAGCATAGTTCAAAACAGTATACAGTGTGGTGCAATAGAAAGTGATACGGATTCTCTGGAAGAAGTCATAAGAGCTGGGTTCTAATCTTAACGTTGTTTCTAACTAGAAATGGTGTTACCACGTAACTTGGCAAAGTTGCCTTCCATAAGTCATTCAGTAACTCTAAAACTCAATTGTGCACCTGAAAAATAAGAATTTCATTTTAATTTATCTTTCAGGTCTTTCCCAAATTCTGCACCCCAATGTATAGAGTCATCTCTATATTCAAGTAGGATCTGTTCAACCAAAGACTATACCCACCCAGAGTCTTTTGTGCTTTCTTGACAGAAATATATACGTATCAGGTAAGCCTAATGAGGTTAATTTGAGCAACGGTTGATGTGGTTTAAGGTATTTAGAAACCCGACATGGTTTCTTTTTACAAATGAAACGTCCATATTTACCTCAATACAAAGGCGAGAATTGTTGGTTTCCCAAATGAAACCTGTTGTTTATAGCCTGACAAGTATTTCTTCTAATCAAAGAAGCAGCAAAAAACTAGGGGATAATTCAAAGGACCTCCAATAAATGTCTGCATTTTACCTCTCCAACATACTAGGGCTCAGACTGGGCCCACTGTGTATCATTCCGCACTTCTGTGTTCATCTGGGGAGAAAACAAGAGTGTTCACAGGAGAAAGGCTGTAGCCATACCCCATTCGGACTTCAGTTACAGTCTTCTGTATTGCCAGGGAGTTTGATCAGTTTTGTTTTTTTTTAATGCCCTGCTCATGTGCATATTATTTCCCCTGAAACTAATTCCTCTTATCTTCTCAAATTGTCATGACAAGTTTGTGAAATGAATGACAGAACTATACAATTTCAAAGATGTGGAAAGACGTGAAACCTTAAGGAAACCTTAACGATTTTCTAAGACGATTCCTGTCCTAACGTAAACGACCCACCCTTTCCTCTGTAACAAAATGTTCACAGCTTTACCCTGGGGCCCTCACCTTATTGGGCAGCTCCATTTGGGGGAGGTTTTCCATTTCACAGCACTAAGATGACCTTCATCTATCTTTCCGGCAGTTCTTTGAAAGCAGCATAAGTGTACTGTCTCTTCCACATGCAAGATCTTTAAACATTTGAAGACAGTTGTGATGTCCCTAAGTTGGGCCTTTGGACCAACTCAAATTTTTCAGCTGGGCCTTGCAGCAATTAACCCATTGTTTCTTTTTTTAATAACACCATCAGACCACTGGCTCATTAACCACTTAAACTTCACATTCCTTTTTTCCCCCCAAGGAACTACCTCAGGAGACCCTCTACTATATTAGTCTTATATACTATTTTACATTTATCTAAATATAATCCTGATCATTTTGATTGGATATATAAGCTATCCATCCAAGAGATTTGCTCTCTACAGATCTAGTAAGCTGGAAGTCTTGGGTGACTGCTGGTGAAGATGGAGGTGTAGGTAAGCACAGCTTGTCTCCTGGCCCCACACAAGGCCTCCCAGCCCAGGGTTCCAGAAGCAAAGTCCCCATAACTTTTGGTTACAAAACCAGCGAGGTATGTATTGGTAAAAGGAACTACTGGATAAGTAATTCTTAAAGGTGCCACCCACAGACTTACTCAGACTCACCCACTGAGCTCCAACACCAGGGTAGCAGCTACAAAGGTGCCCATGGCACACAGGGAGGACCTGAAGTGTCTGGCAACAGGGTAAGAGCTGGGAGACAGCTTTCTCCCAGACAGAAAGGTGGGCAGCAGCCACTGTTTCTTTTCTGAACCCTCCCACACAGAACCACAGAAACAGCAAACAAGAGCCATATCTGAGGCTGTATCAACCTAGCTAACACTATTTGCCCCACCCTGGAGATTCCCTGAGGCACTGTCCCACCCAACTTACGGTCCACCCAAGCTGTTAACAGGGGCTTTTCCACAGGAAAGGCTGGTTTCAGCTCAGGCTTCACATGTGTCGAAATCCTCTCAAATAAGCAACAAGCAACCTCAGTGAGCCCCAGCCCCCATACCTCTAGCTAAGCAGCCCCAGGCTGGGCACTAGTAGCAGCCAGCTTTGAATCACAGTTTGGCTTCACCTGGGAATCTCCAAGCCCAGCACAAGTAGCAGCCACCTGCAGATTGCTTTGTAGCTCCTGCAGGGTGGTCCTGGGCAGAACACAGGTGGTGGCTGACCTTGGCCTGCGCCACCCAGGAAACCCCAGAGCCCGCACATTCAGTGGACAGCTAGAGATGCCATTGGAACATCACTACCCTGTCCCTGCACAGCTCATCCTCGTGGAGGGCAGAGGCTGGTGGTCAGTGGTCATGGCCAGTCCCTACTGCTGACTGGTGTGGCTAAATCTCTCCCATTGACCAGACAACAGCAGTCAGTTAGTATATGAAGTGTTAAAGGGACTTATTTTAGAAAAAGAAGACCAAAACTATGAACAGTAAAATGGCAATAAGCACATACCAATCAACAACTGAATCTAAAAAACAAACTAAGCCAACAAGAACAGAGACAGAATCATGGATATGGAGAACAAGAACGTTTTGATGGCTACCAGATGGGAGGGGTTGTGGGAGAATGGGTGAAGAGGTGGGGGTATTAAGAAATAGAAATAGGTAGTCACAGAATAGCCACAGGGATGTAAAGGGCAGCACAGGAATATAGTAGCCAAGAACTTATACGCATGACCCATGGACATGAACAATGGTCTGAGGGATGCCTCTGGGAGCTGTGGGTGCTGGAAGGGGTGGGAGGTAAGAGGGGGAAAACTGGGACAACTGTAATAGCTTAATCAATAAAATGTAATTTTAAAAAAGAAAGATCTAGTAAGCTCCCTTTTACTGAGGTTGTTGATGAATACTCAAAGACAAGGGCAAAGTCAGAGTCCACATTCCATTAACACTGATCCATGAATCAATTACCTATGAGTTCAGTTGTTCTACCTGCCAACAATCTACCTAAACAACTCATGCTATTATTTACCTCACATTTTTTCTCACAAAAAAAAATAGGCAAGTTCTTTTGTAAGTTCAAATATACTTCTGCCTGAGATTGGAAGCTTGAATTCATTTTAAGAAGTTCTCATGCCATTCTTTATCCCAGCCTAGGCTCACACTTCCACCTAGGTATACTACAGCTCCACTTTCTATTTTTTAAACAAAACAGGGGTGGGGAAGTCCTTCCTTTGCTATGTCAACTGTTAATATCCTAGTCCAGTGTTATCATAGGAAATTTTTGAGAGCAAAAACCTCTTACCATTTAGGACCCACAGTGAAAACAAGAAAACCTGGCACAGAAGAAGCTCCCCACAAATGCGTGTTGAGTGCGAACGTGTGAATAAATGTCCGTGATCATGAACTCTCCTAAAGTCCCTGCCTTTCTCCACAAGCCCTAGCTTTGGACCCCTTTTTCTATCTTGGATACTTACTCCTTTAAACGCTGAACTTATCAGAGAGCTCCTGATATAGTTACACTTTTATTTAACTCCTTTTCCTTCACAGTAGGATAATTCTCAATTATATAGTCAGAATTATAATTTTAGAGCATCTCATCCTTCATGAGCTATATTTCTTCTTTATAATCTCTGTACATGGAATTATAAATCAGGCAACATTCATGCATAATTGGTATTTTCAGTGTAATTTTTTGTTTCTTCCTCCAATGCTTTATTCTTCAGCTTCAAAACACTCAGGCTCCTAACACCAGAAAAGATAAAAATAATAATATAAATTTGTTCTTTTTTGTGTCTTTAAAGCTTTTATATTTTTGTTCCAATGCTTTAACTCCTTAAATTAATCTGTAGAATAATTTAAAATCGTAATACTTACTAAGCAATAAACAAGAGAATAAAAAAGTATTCCGAGGACCTTAAATACTGTACCTAAAATGCACATTAGTTTTCAAAAGCAGGCATATTAGAACTGATCCTTTAAAATAATACTTTAGTAATTTCAATAATAATACTTCCTTTATGTAGTGCGTGTTCAGCAAACCTCAGTCATCTGCAACAGCAGCAACATCCAGTTCCATTCCCTCCTGTCCTGCTGCCATTTCACCACAGAGGAAACACCTTGAGAGCAGCAACTTAATAAATCTGAACAGATTTTCAAGATGGAAATCTCCAAGAATACCTTAAATCATTCATAACTCAACTAACCACACAGCCCAGCGAGAGGAGGGCTGTCACTCACTGGGTGTGGCTGTGACCCAGCGCATAGGCACGAAGCCCAGAAGCGTGGAGAACTCACTGGAGAAAAGGCAGAGGGGAGATGAGATAGAAGAGGTGGGAGGGGGAGGATGTAGCAAAAGAGAGAAGCAGCGGAAGTTAAATGCAATAACTGTAAGCAGATAGGAGGAAAAAGGGATCATATACTTTTTGCAGTAGTCCCTGAGGATTTTAAACTTGGGGAAATAATCCATGCCCTTACTGATGACCCTGGACCACAAATGGATGTCTAACCCTGACCAAACATGTTATCTAATAACAACTAAACTGCATTTGCATCAAAGAAAGCATATTTCTATGTCTTTTACCATTCTCAAGCCCAGGTTTAGAAATCAGCAACAGGGAGGTAAACTTATATTTGTACCACACCTCTCTTAGCCAAACATTAAACAGCTGTCTTTTATCAGGACTCAAAAATTAATAATAAGAATTGTATAGTAATGGTACCTCTACGAAAGTACTGAAATTTTATTTATACCAACTACCATATTTTCAAGTAGAAAACCACTGAATTCACCTCAATAAACAGAAAACGGAGTCACCACATACAGAAGAAAGTGCAAGCCAGTGTTTTGAACCTGTCACAAAATGAGTTTCTCACAACTTCCAGTGTTATTTTATTTTACACCTGACTTATGGATCACAACTATTATTAATCAGCTTTTGAACAAAACTGATTTTAAATCTGCTTAGAAATACTTCACATTAAAGCTCAACTTCTCCCATAGTTACTAAAGCAAGAAAATGTAGAAAAAAAGAAAGAAGAAACTAAAAGGAAGTTTTTCCTTTCTCCAGAAAATACAGAGAATCACTCATATCTCAGCCAAATATACTTAGAATATTGGCATCTCAAACTGCCATTGATTGACACTGGTAAGTCACACCAGGAACAAACCCAGAGCCAGGGAACATCATTATCACAAGCAGTTTTGTGATCCACTTTTCTTCCCTCTGGAAAACAGGTAAAAGAATGCTACAAGATATCACACATAGTCATTTACATGGAGTATCATTTTATGGAATTTTCCAAGGTGTTAATTAAAGTTTTAATGAATGTTAATCATCTTCAATTTCATTAGCAATCCCCTTTCAACCATATGCTTCTCTTTTACACCTGAAAGTTTAAAAAAAAACAGCAACATTAAATTGTTTTACTTCCTTAACATGACATTTGTATTAATATTTAGGAAACAAAGTTTCTGCAGCTTATAAGCAATCTTCTACAGTTCCTTTATGTATGTCTAACTTCTTAAAATAAGGTATAAGGATGTAGGATTTCCATGATGATACTTCCAAGAGACAATGTAAAAATCTTTATTCTTTTTTAAAGAAAATATTTATTCTTTTAAAGTTAAACTGGTTTTATGCCCAGGAAACACGGCTGAGCTGGAATATTGAACATGGCATAGCATCCTGGAACGCTAGAAATGAAATTCAATCTCATTAAATCATTGTACAATGTTTGCTAACTTTAATTTTTTGCTGGTTCAGAGAATGTTTTCATACTCAATCATTCATTCATTCATTTAAAAATATTTACTGAGAAGTCTTCTAAGGTCTGAGTATACAGCAACAAACAGAACATACAAATACACACTTCTCTCCTTGGAGAAGCCTACATGCTGGTTGAAGGAGGCAAGAGAAGTCAGAAAATATATAGTAAACTCAAAAAGGCAGTAAGAGCTCAGGAGAAAAACAAAGCAAGAAGCAGCAAAGGGGAAGAGGGTGCGAATGCATGTTCGTGGAGAGGGGTAGAAAGGACAGTGATGGGGTGGCTAGGAAAGAACTCACTAAGCAATACATCTGAACAAACACATAAAGGAGAGACAGCGAGCATGCAGATACCTGCAGAAAGAGCAACTAGCGCCAACGCTCTCTGGGAGGGTACCAAGAGGGTTTCAGGAACAGGAAGTGTAGACGGGGCCATTAGCAAAAGGGACAGTATTTGGCTACAAGGACAGAGACATAAGGCAATTACAAATTGTTAAGCCTTGTAGGCCATTGTAATAACATGGCTATTGATCCACAAGAGCACTGAAACCTTTGGAGGCTTTGAATGTAAGAGTAATGTGATCTGCCTACATTTTAACCTTGGCATTTTGACTGTGTGCTAAAAATTGGCTAGAGATGGGCCATGGCGGCAGCAGACATGCCAGTTAGGAGGCGACTGAAGCAACCCAAATGAGAGACAACAGCTTGAACTACGATAGCGGCTAAGAAAGTGATAAGAAGCAATCAGAATTTAGGTATACTTCGAAGGTATAGAAGATAGGAGACTAGAATACTAAAGAGTTGCTTAAGGATGACTGAGGATTTGGCCTGTGTCACTAAAAGAAAGGAGCTGCGAAAACGAAGGTGAGGAAGACTGTAGCGGGGTCAGGGGTATAAGGTGGAAGGAGACCAGGAGCTCATTTTTGTAGCTATTATATTGCATTGACAATGAGACACTCAGGGAGAGATGTCAAACAGGCAGTGGATATATGAGTTTGAAGTTCGGGAAGGAGCTCTGGGCTCTAGCTACATATTTGGAAGGCATCAACATATATGTGTGGCATTTAGAGCCATCCGACTAGATGAAGACTTGTTTTGATAGAGAAGAGATGCAATTCAAGAACTCAGCCCTGGGACACACCAGTGTTTCAGAGATTACAGTGACAAACAGGGCCCTAAAAAAGAACAACAGCAGCCAGCTGGCGGAAGGGAAATCAAAAGTGGAAAGCAATGAAAAGCGTGTTGCGAGGCATCGAGAGTAAATGACAGTCTGCAAGGCCGCTGACGCAGAGCAAGACGAGATCTGTCCAGTGATCCCGACAGAGCACCATGGGGGCCACTGTTGATTAAATAAGGAGCAGTTCCGGTGGCACAATAAAAGCAAGTATCTCTCTGGAGTGGTTTCAAACGAAAAACTGGAGAACATTCATAAAATTTTTCAAGGAATTCTTTAAACAGATGGAGACAAATGTGGAGTAGCTGAAGAGGGGTGGCACCCAAAAAGTGTTTTTCCTCTTAAAATGGAGGGAATAACAAGTGGATGGTTTGATGGGAAAGATCTGGTAGAGAGGGAAAATCTGATGATGCAGGAGAGAGGAAGATGGGCAGAGTATCATGTGAGCCCGCCAGGGGCAACGAACAGCAGGACCTCGTGCACCAGTGGCGGTCAGCCTCTCCTGGGCCGCCAACGGTTTGGACAGGGGAACAGGAGAAGACAGAGCACACGCAGGGAGGTGAGTGGCTATGGTGACCACTGTCAAGAGGTCCTCTTCCTATTTTTAATTTTCTAGAAGACACAGGAAGCAAGATCATGAACTGAGAGTGCGGATGGGAGCGGAGAGGTGACACATGTAACAAGTGTGAGAAGAGAGGAGACAAGTGGGTTCTCTGCCCCAGAACAAGCCATGCTTTCCCCCATCACTGGGCATCGGCATGTTACTACCTTTCCTGGGAAATCTGTCATCCTGGACAGTCACACAGACCCTTCCTTGTCATCCTTTAGTTCCCCTCTGTCATGCCCTCTTCTTCCCAAACCCCCCAAACAATGCAGATCCTGAGAACACTCCCTCTCCTATGATGACATTTATTCTTCTTCATGGGAAGCAACAAAGAACTATTTCTTTACGTGTAGTTTCTTTTTCATCATGCTCACTAGATTTTAATCTCCATGAGGGTAAGGACTATTTTGTCCACTGCTTTATCCCCAATGCCAAAAAGAACACATGGCACACAGTAGGTACTCAATTCGCCTCCCCCTGAGCTACAGCCGGGGTGGCTTTCACTTCCCCAGAGACACGCTGCCTACATGGGACACCTGCTTAGAGAACTTTCTCCCCTGTTGGGATTCCACATGCATGGAATCCACATAATAGAGAATCTGAAAAAGAGAGAGGTGAGAAAGTAAATCTAGTTGTATTTTTGTTACTATTATCACTTGAACCCTTGAAGTTAGAACAGGCTGCACCCACGTCCTTGCCGAGACTAGCGACAAGACCAAGAAATCGAGTTACGACCTGGTCTGCGACATGGCCGGGACTCCCCTCGAGATAAAACACCAACACAACAATTCCCTTTTCAAAGTCCGATGAAAACACATGATTGGTAGTGGGGACTCTGCTTCTACATTCCTTTTCATTTCCTCTGTTGTGGACTTTGTTTATCTCTTTAAACGTTGCCAAATATAATCTACAGAAAATGAAGGGAGGTTTTTGACATTCCACAAGAAGCTCGAGTCACCTTTCCCAGCATCACGTTCGACTATCTAGGTCAACGATTTTCAACCGTTTCACCTCACGGCACGCCTAAACTAATTACTAAAATCTGCAGCGCACCAAAAGATACACTATATTTTTTGCCAATCTGACAAAAAAATAGGTATAATTTTGATTTATTCATATGGGACGTCTATTTTCAGGTTGACTGTTGTCACCGTTTTTATTTGACGATCTAAGGGAACAGAGGTCAGTGTGACGACCCAATAGTCAGGTTCTGCATGTTTTAAAAATTCTTGCAGCACAGGAGTTGGAAATCAGTGACCTAGGTCCCATGCTTCACCTTGGAGCAGCTGGGGGGTACATACAGACATGAGCACTTAACCAACTAGTTTCTCAGAGAAACCGAATGTCTTACCGATTTCTTATGAAAAAAAAAAAACACCTATTTTATCCCTTGAGAGAGAATAACAAACCACGAGTTGTAATACATGTAAACATCCAATAATTTACAAATGGTTAATTAAGTTTACATGATTTTTAAAAGTTACTTTTCCTTTGAGGCATATTACTTATTTGATTTAAACTAGCAAAACATTCATTTACAAAAAGCTATCGTTATCACTTACTTCCACAGAGGCAAGTTTAATAATTTTTCATTATTTTTGTTTTATTTCAGTGCAAAACACAGGGAAAGAATAACCTCTTCATGGCTTATTATGCAGCATTTTCATGAGAAGAAAGCCAACAAATTCTAGGGACTCTGTGTGTTAATGTAAGCCGTGACTAAATGCTCTCTTCATAGCCATTTCTCAGGATCTCATTTACACAGAGTGGCAGAGTCGGCTCTGCTGGTTTTGAACTGAACATCCCCTTTTATGGAAAATAGCAACAGGGATTTTTTTTTTCATGGCTGGAGGTCTTTTCCTCATCTAAATATTAAAGTCTGACAAGTCTTTCCAACTTACTACTTATATAATCATGCTTGCTACTTGTTAATTAGTAGCAGGGTGATAACTATTAAAAGTTGAAAGAGTTTCCTGGTGGTTGCAACAAGTTTCGACATGACCCGGAGCTTTGTCAATAACCACCAGGGGAAAAAGAAAGCAAAAGGAAAATTCCTCTCTGGAGTCCTTCATTTCTGAGAGAAGGGTAAATGCTATTGACATTACATCACTTTCACTTGAAAGACTTCTTAATGCCAAAGGAGGCCAAATGGTAGACCAGGTCACGTTCGAGAGTGCAGAATACAGCCCGGCACTGGAGCCAGGAGACCTGGTTCCACGATCAACTCTCCTTCATACCTGTGTGACTTTAAAAGTCTCATCTAGCACCCCTTGGACCTCAGTCCCCCTCAGAGGCTTTGGAGGAAGGCTAATAGACTATAGAACGTGTCCCAGTTCTAAAATTCGATTTCCACTAGCCAATTAAAAATCTTAAAGAAAATTTTGCAAAATGCACCTAAATGCCAGCTCATTATAGTCTGTCTTTTTTAACAGGCAAATGCTCAGTATTTTGATAACTAATATGCCACTTTTCAATTGTAGAATATTTGAGCTTTTATTTTTCTCCTTCATTCTTCCAAGCAGTCTTGGGAACTATGTTACAACTATTTCTTGGACAAGCTAAGAAAGAAAGAAGAAGAAAGAAGAAAAAAGATGAAGTGATTTGCCTAACGTCAGAATGAAGGTGTCACAACCAACACCCAGAATTATCTGCCTCTATCACTGCACTTGGAACCATAACTTATCAGCACAAGCCCACATCTAGAGGTCGATTGCTACACAGAAAATAGAAACAAGCAGTTAATATGGAGAGGAAGAAAAAAACCTCTGAGACAAGATTACAAATGTTTCCCACAAACTCAAATAATATATCATATTACCACATTGGGGGGGGGTTCCCCCAACCATTTAATTCACCATTCTTCAGAGAAGTCAAACTAAAGTAAATTTGTCAGCAGTGGCAAATTTCCTAAAACAAATATTAAACAGAGCTACTGGGATCTTTGCAGCATGTTATCAAAATAATGAGATATAAATACTCAATTTTTACAACACATACCTAGTAACAAAGAGAAAATATATACATCATCCCCCAGATCTAAACTAAAATGTATGTCCCCATTACTCAAGAAAAAGGAAAAGAAAACAAGAAGGAGAGTCTTAGGAGAGTTCGAGGAGAAAGGTCAGGGTGGACGCTGTCAGCACTCAGCGGTGCCATCAGAAATCTCATTCCAATCTCTGGAAGGACGGCCATGAACATCACCCAAAAGCAGACCTTGTGTTTTTTCAGGGATTATAACTTGCAGGCCCAGTGTCATTCCACTGCAAAGTGATCAAGGCTGAGCTTCACCAAAATGTATGTGATAAAGAGCATCATAAAAACCATTAACCAAAAACTGCAACTCCAGCTGGAGCACTTTTTCACCAAATCAAGGAATGAACACCCAACATCTCTCGGATTGTTGCAGTTTACAAAACATGCTCCTAGCACCGAGGTTTTCCATTCTCACAAAAATCCTATCGGTTACGCCCAATCTTCCAGGTGAAGAAAGGTTCGGGAAGTCAGAGAAGTTCAGTGGCCTAAGTTCAGAAACCCAGGTCATGGCTTCAGATCCTAACCCCACCGTACGGTTTCCGATGTAACAACACAGAACTGGGTGGGTGGGGGTTATTACGGAACCAGTGGGTACATGTATAGTTAAGCCACTAAGAACTAGGAAAAGTCTTCTAATGAAAATATTTAGAAATTTCCTAGAAAGCCTATATTTATTAAAGCCAGTATTTATTCAATATGCAGTAAGAGCTCACATAGGGATTTAGAGAAAAACAGAGAGGGACAGAGGAAGGACACAGGGAAAGAGAAATGGAGGAGAAATTTCCTAACTTAGCTGAGTGAGTACACTCTCTTCCCTGGACTGGACAGCGTGACAGCAACAGGCAATTGAACAGAGTAAAGGGTGAGGTTTTAAGTCAAACAAAAAATATGTCATTGAAATTGAGATAGAACTATTAAGATAAAACTGTTTAAAGTCTATTAAAACTGCCAGAATTCTGTGATACTAGTTTATCTACTACGGTAATTCACTGCATTAGTATGGATGTAACAAAAATTCACAATGCCTAATCTACCTTCACTTAAATTAAAAAAAAAAAAACTCATCCAAATAAATCCAAGCCTTATTTTTAGTATTCATTTGAATTTTCCCCTGAATCAACTCACTAGGAAAAGTGCTCCATTTCACAACCCTCCTCAAAAAGTGGCAATTCCCTAAGTAATTTGAGTTTTCAAATTATCTTCAATAAAATTAAATATAATCAACTCTTTTCTCATAACCCAACTTCCTTGTTGAATCTTTCCTTTAATTTATTGTATATTGTTTATTTTTTTATTGTTGTTCAAGCACAATTGTCTCCACTTTGGGGACTATCGAACTGGAGGATTTGAACATGGTCATATCTGAGATCCACAACAGAATGAAAATCATATGACCTTGTGAATATATGCTTCAGTTTTAAATAAATCTGCAAAATTTTGGTCTTTTAAAATTCATTACTATCGACATTAGTCATGAATCTCTGTGTGTATACAACTGTGTGTGTCTCTTACTGTTTATCTATGGAAATGATCTATCTGCAGGCAACCGCAGCAGCCTCCAAGTGACGGTGCTGGTCCTGAGCCAACAAATAAACTCGGATGAAGAAACTGCCTGAAAATAAAGTTTATTATTATGAAAATTGGAGCAACCTCTGACCAATCTTACACAGAAAAAAATCTACATTTAAGACGGTTAGACTCTGAAAGTACTTAATTATCTGAAAAACAAAAAACATTATGTCTCCATTTAAACAACTTATCTTAGCTCAGAATTAATGGTTTTGAAAAACCTATGCATTTTTTTCATAATATTCAAAAAAAGCATGTACACCGATCTAAAAATGGACACATTTTTTGCATTTCAGTTATAACACATGAACACAAAAAGATGAAATCTATTGCAATTATATAAGGTATGACTGTAAAGTAATGTAACAGATTTTAAATCTGCTTGTAACCATATTTTAAACCTTCCCATATGAATAAGTGCTCCTTTAAAGAAACCAACTTAAGAAACTATAACTTATCTCCCTGTTGCTACTGTTGCTTGAAACACTTCTGGAGCCCCAGCTTCGAAACCCTCCAATCTATGACCCAAGGTTTGACAATCCATGCTGTCCTCGATCGACTCACACTGTCTTTCTGACTACCTGCCTGTTTTATTCAACAGATGTGGTTCAGGTGTATCTCTGACTCTTCGAATATAAAGCCTTTCTTCAAAATTAGAACCTGCGGCCACTGAGGTTATCAAAAGATTAAGCCTCGGGCCCCACGCGGCAGCTCCAAAAGAGGCAGTCCGGAAATATCTGAAAGACCTTGAAAGCGATTATACTAAAGTACACTAAAAACTCTTTATTTTGCCCTGGCTGGTGTAGCTCAGTGGATTGAGCACGGGCCTGCGAACCAGACAATTGCGGTTCGATTCCCAGTCAGGGCACATGCCAGGGTTGCAGGCAGGTTCCCTGCAGGCCAGTTCCCAGCAGGGGACACACGAAAGGCAACCATACATTGATGTTTCTCTCCCTCTCTCCTTCCCTTCCCCTCTAAAGATAAATAAATAAAATCTTTAAAAAAAAACTCTTTATTTTTTTAAAAGTTTATTTTTTAGTTTCTGGTCATCTGACTTACAAATACATCTTAGTAAGTAACAATATAAATGAAATATTTTTAGGCATTTCATTTCACTCAGACAAATACATTGAGAATCATGGCCTTTTTATTAAACTGAAAAAAAATTAACATGAGGATGTTTTTGTGCAGAGAAGCTACTTAAATTGATAGTAAAAGTTAGGCAAAGTGATGAACTTTGTGAAGTTTGCCTACTGGGCAGAATTATCAAATGAAAGTAGAAGGAAGAAAACTTGTTACACAGAAGCCAACGAGATACTTTTCCTCCCTGTGTTTCAGAAAAGCATCCATTTAAGCGGTTGGACCCTTTTATCTACTTTGCTGATACCCAATTTATCTCTCTTTCTCTAACAAACTCATATTGCTCCAGACAACTAAAATATCTAGGTTTTGCTGACTTCCATATCCTTAACCTGCCCTATTTTGGGGTCTGGCTACCTGGAATTCAATCCACCCCATTTGGAACTATATGTAGGACCAGAAAGATTTTAATGTCCTGCCTTCCCCATACACAGACATGACCCCCACAACAACATGAAAGTCAGTGGGGAAAGAGACAATAACACACTGAGGTAGACAGAAAAAAATAACAGTCAGATCCTGCATTGGACTGATATTTCCCCCATGTCCCAAAGAATATGGATACTAGTAACAGTGCCATTTTATCCAGATGCATATTATCAAACTTGCTGAAAAGAGATGATAAAAGATCATTTACAGTATTACCAAGAGGGTACAACTCAAATTTTCAGTAATATTTATCTGAATCAAATTCACTAATAATCTCCAAAAAACATAAATTTCATAAGACTGGTTGCAAGTAAAACAGGTTACTGGTGAAAGCATCATTGTCTTTTGACCCTTCCTATGCTGTTTTCCACGGTGGCTGCCCCAGTCTGCATTCCCACCAGCGGTAGGAGGGTTCCCCTCTCTCCACATCCTCACCAGCACTTGCTGTTTGTTGATTCATTGATGATGCCATTCACACAGGTGTGAGGTGATAGCATCTCACTGTGGTTTTAATTTGCATCTCTCTATGATTAGGGACATTGAGCATCTTTTCATACATCTATTGGCCATCTGTATGTCCTTTTTAGAGAAGTATCTATTCAGGTCCTCTGCCCATTTTTAATTGAATTGTTTGGGTGGGGTTTTTGGGGGGGGGTGTTGAGTTTTATAAGTCCTTGATAAATTTTGGATATTAAACCCTTATCAAATGTATCATTGGTGAATACATTCTCACATTCAGGAGTTGTCTTTTCATTTTGTTGATGATTTCCTTTGCTGTACAAAACTTTTTATTTTGATGTAGTCCAATTTATTTCTTCTTTTGTTTCCCTTGCCCAAGCACATATATCAGAAAACAACATTGCTACAAGAAATGTACAGAGAAAAAAAATGCCATATAACTTCACTCATACATGGAATCTAATGAACAAACTGCACTAACAAGCAAAACAGAGACAGATGACAGCTAGTGGGAGTGGGGGAGGTTGGGGGTAGAGGGACTGAGCAAAAAGGAAAAAGGACTCATGGACATGGACAACAGTGTGGGAACTGCTGGGGTAGGGGGATATAAGGGGACTAAAGGGTAAAGGGAAAAATACAATGAAGATTAAATTTTATTTATTTTATTTTTAAAGATTTTTATTTATTTGTCTTTAGAGGGGAAGGGAAGGAGAGAGGGAGAGAAATATCGATGTATGGTTGCCTCTCGTGTGTCCCCTGTTGGGGACTGGCCTGCAACCCAGGCATGTGCCCTGACTGGGAATCGAATTGAGATCATGTGGTTCACAGGCCTGCGCTCAATCCACTGAGCTACGCCAGCCAGGGCCTGAAGATTAAATTTTTAAAAATTGTCCAGAATTAAAAATGGAACTGCCTTATAACCAAGTAATTCCATTTCTGGGAATATATCTAAAAAAAACACAAAAGACTAATTCAAAACAATATACGCACCCCTATGTTCATTGCAGCGTCATTTACAACAGCCAAGACTTGGAGACAACCCAGTACCATTAGTAGATGAGTGGGTAAAAAGCTGTGGTACATTTACATGATAAAATACTACTCGGCCATAAAAAGAAGAAAATCTTACCCCTGCCAAAAGCATGGGTAGACGTGGAGAGCCTTATGTTAAGTGAAGTAGACCACTCAGAGAAAGAGAAATACCATATGATTTCACTTGTACACAGAATCTAATGATCAAAATAAATTAACAAGCAAAATAGAAAGAGACTCATAGAGAACACACTGACAGTTGTTAGAGGGGAGGGAGACTGGAGGACTGGGTGAAAAAGGTGAAGGGATTAAGCAACAAATAAATTGACAGACACAGACAATAATGTGGTGATTATCACAAGGGGAGGGGGAGGGAGAAGCAGAAGAGCATAAAGGGGGATAAACAGTGATGGAAGGAGACTTTACTTGGGATGTGAACATATACTACAATATATAGATGATGTGTCATAGAATTGTACACCTGAACCCTACATAATTATATGAACCAACGTCACCCTAATAAAGTTTTTAAAGTAGCATCATCAATAAAAAGACTAAATGGTCCTTCAAACTGAGACTACCAATTTTTATATGCTCCTAACTCAAAATCTGTTCCTAAAAGCTTTCATAATGAAATAAAAAGTGGTTACGTGGAAAAGCACTAGATTTTGAGGACACTACATACTTTGTAGAGTTTTCAAAGTGAACTTTCTAAAATGAGTGTACTGGTAGCTAACCAAAAGCCACATGACTTCAAACTATGGAAAATCCACCAGCAATCCTTTGAAAAGAAGACTTATCATTTCAATGACTACTTTTACTGTATTCTGTATGATATTACTAAGATTTTCATTGTAGCATAACTTTTCAACAAATTATCATGTGAAGTTTTAATAAATTCTTTGTTTTCTTCACAGCCGTGACACAGAGGCGCATTTCTATTTTTTCGTTCTCTTCCAAATTAGTATTTAAAAAAAACGAAAAAGAAAATGAATCTGATATCCTATTGCAATTAAATAGTGGCCATTTCCATTTTGCAAGCAAGTGTCCCAGATTTTTTTTAAAAAAGTGCTAAGTCCTTAACTGAATCAAAGTCGCTGTTGACTTTAGAACTCACAACCTCTCTTAGATTTGGAAGATAATTTGATGGTTATGATTTGATGTTAATTTCTCATATATACAACACAGTTCTTGTTGCTGCATGGAACACAGGCTCTTTATAACAAATACCCTACAGATCTTTAATTGGTAGTTAGGAAACATGCTTTTTCCAATCATTGGGTCTCTTAAATATTACATTTTTAACTACTCATTTAGGGAAACTAATGAGGTGAGATATGAGAGGGATAAAGAAGGTATGTTGTTTTCAAAATTAACATTTTCAGGACATCAGTCCAGCAGGCATAAAACAACATAAAACAAATAACTGGATAATCAAACAATAAAAGCAAACTAGAAATAATATGAAGCCTTTTTTAGAAACTATTATTGCACATATGCAATAATTACTTCCATCAAGAGTTTTATTATACATTTCTTTTTATGAAATCATAATGCACAAGTGCATGCTATTGTTTAAACACATTCACCACATACCCCATAATGGAATATGATGACAATATGTATTAAGGATAATACAGAAAATGCATTCTGTATTATGGTTCCATAATACAGCATGCAAATGGTTCTGACTAAGCAGACACAGGAGACGGTCGTTAGTGTGCATGCTGTGAATGTATATTATGAATAATGCATAAAACTTGGCTAAATCCTAATGAGTCCATTGACATCCTATGGGGTCCAAAGGAGGCTCAGATCCCAAAGCATGGCCCCGGTACATTTCTACCCACCAATCATTACGGAAAGCAAGGCCATGTAAACAAAGGACATTAAATGACAAATGCACTCTCATTCTAGGTAAAGGTTTTGAAATAAGCACAAAAATTGCAAGGAACTTTGAAAAGAGAGCTAAAAGTCTATCTTACATCATCACTCCATGTACAGTTTTTCAAAACTATCCCTTGCAATTTAAATGGGACAAAAGCTGCAGTTGAAGGTTTGATGTTATTCCTTTTCTCTGGTTTTCTTCAGGGAGCTGCTATTACAAGGAAGATCTGAGCAATCCCTACAAAAAGTGACCACACTCTTAGACCATGGAGGTAGAAAGTCTTTCTGCTTTCGAATGGTAACAATTACAAAAAGAACTGTAGTCAATTAAAAAAGGAAATAGATGTAACGTCTGAAAGCAGTCTTTGTGGTAGAAACGCCTTAAAATTCTAGTTTCTACACAGCCTTTTGCAGAATCAAAAGGAACGCCATGAGCATGCTACTCGTAGCCCACTTTTTAAAAAATCAATATGTTTCTAATAGTCATTAAAAACTGAGTCCTTGAGCCCTGGCCACGTGGCTCAGGTGGTTGGAGCAACATACCATACACCAAAAGGTTGCAGGCTCAAGTCTCGGTCAGGGCCCATACCTATGTTGTGGGTTGATCCCCAGCCGGGTTGCCCAGTCGGGACACATAAGTGAGGAAACTGATCAATGAGTCCCTCACATCAATATTTCTCTCTCTCTCTACCCCTCCCTCCCTTTTGTCTCTCCCTAAAACATATCCCCTGATGAGAATTTTTAAAAATTAAAAAAAAACTGGGTCCTTGAAATAAGAAACCATATCTATTACCCCTTGGTGAGTATAACCCCAAAATGAGCCCCTATATGAGTATGTTCAACATGGTCACTGAGCCAAGAGTGCAGAACTGAGCAAGCCGTGCTTGAGATGCACACGGTAAGTATGTGACAGAAGTCTGTGCAACCGAGCTTGCCCTTGGAACGGGGCTGGGAAAGCCAGGCCAGCGGCTCCTTCGCGGTGCTCCTGGGGGCAGTGGGAAATGGGCATTCTGAGAACACATCCCTAGAGTACCGCGGCCAAGAGGCATGAGAGGCGAGGGCTGGCCACTTGGGGAAGCAGCAGGCCAAGAAAAACGCTGCTCTCTCAGAAAACATGCAAGAGCGAAATGTTGAAGTGGGAGCCAGAGTTAAAAAGTTCTGGGATGGAGTTCTTGACAATTTGCCCAGGTCCTGAGGTTTTCTTGTCCCTTTACCAGGTGTAACCACCTGACACGGTCTAGGCAAAGGCCGGAGCTGGAAGCTGCCATAGAGTTTAAACCATCGAAATGCATAAATACCTCCATCACTGAATTCTAAAATGAAGGTCATTCACCGTCCCATATTTGTGCTAAAATCAACTGCAGGCTTCATTGTTAATGGTAATTTAGCCCATACAGTGGGAACTGGAAGACCCCTTCTGTGAAATCACACTGCCTTATTTTCCCATCCCTCACCACCATCATAGCCAGAAATTCTAACTCTAAACATTTATGAAAAACAACCCTTGATACACTTCTATTTAAAGCACAAATACTCTTGGGTACAGTTAAGTAAGAAAAGTTATGATAATTTGCATGTGCTTTCTTTTGCGAAAAGAACTGGGACAATACAGGAGCCTGGCACACTCAGGGTAGGTGCTGGCAATTCAAAACTAGGGGGGAAAGGTTAAAGATGGGGCACACCGGCAGATTAACTCTGGGGGCTTTTCTGATTGCACTGATTCTGGCACAGCCGGGGATTCTGTGATGAGAAATTGAGACTTTCAACAGACTCTTAAAGTTCAAGGTTTTCTCGGCACTGTACCATTATGTTTGTATTTACACCCAGGTAGGTGCTGCCGCTGCCGCTGGAGCATGAAGTATGAAAATCGCATGGAAGAAAATAAGGCATCTCCTGAAACCACTTCTGCTGTTTCCCTTATTCTAAAATTTGCCTCGTACCAAGTACAAGAGAACAAAGTTTGGTTCTTGATACGACAATTCCGTAAAGCTATTCTCCCTCTGACAATCATTCTCCACCACAGCTTGTCCCAGCCACATGATAAGCGACTGGCAATTGCTTTCCCCCGCCCCCCCATGTTCTGTCACCCCTCCCAGATGCCACGGAAAGAATCACAGAAAGTCTCTCAGCAGCACTTTGCTTCTCAGCAGGAAACTGCACTGTTTGTGATATCCATTCCGATACAAACCTAAATTAGGCCTCTGAAAATAGGTAATGCATAAAAAGAAGCATTTCTGTGTCACCAAATTATTATTACAGGTTACTGTTAACCCTTGGAAGATAGAGGTGAGCTCTGCAGCTCCCCACTGAGGTGACGATTTGTCGCGAAATCATAGGTCCTACCTCCAAAGGTGTTTCGGGGGAGTTTGTGATGAGGCGCACCGCCCGGCTGACCTACAGGGTTCTGAGAGCTAGTTTAAGTGGGGGAGCTAAGGGCGCTGCCAGTTAAACAAAAGGACCAGCACAGCGTGCGGAGCCGGCAGTCAGCCAGCACACACTTCACCGCTGACAGAGATGTGGGGAAATGAAAACGGATCAGGGCATTTGACTATCACACACATTGGACTGTGCTCTTCAAACGCTCTTTCTGCAAAGAGACGGAGAGGAGCTGAAATTCAGAGCAACAACTATTTTTTTCAAGGTCACTTGTGGATAAAACCATTAACTAGTCGTGCTGAACTCATAAATTAGTAGAATATAGAATATATTGGTGTTTCTAAACATTTGTTCATATCATTCAAATGGTAAATAAACTGTGTTTTTGAAATTTCCTGCTCAAAAATGTAAACTTCTGGCCCATAATTAAGAGTCAGTGAAATCTAAAAATTTACCCTAAAACAACTTCTGTATTATAATTCTAGCACCAGTTCTTAAAAACATTTGTTACCTTGTAAAATTTAACCTATTTGATTCTCTCTTACTCTTCTCCTTCATCACTACCTTAAAATAAGCAGCATTCATAATACTAACAATTATTAACATAACTGAATCGAAGAATCCAAATAAAAGACCACTTTCTAATAACCAATATTAGCAAAGAAAACACATTGAGTATGTATGACATCTTCTCACCTTTCAGCTCAAATCAGGTCATTTTTGGATTAAAAGTTGTACAAGAAAGAGTCATTATACAATATATTGGCCTATAAGAATATCTCATATAACAATAATTTGGCTTTTCCTTCTTCCTTATGCATTTTTATTCTGTTTTGGTAAAAAAAATTATCATGTGTGTCTGGCTTACCTCGTTAAAATATTATTAACAGACATGACTAAGTTCATTTCTCTTGAGACACAGTAAACACAATGCAAAATGTATTTTCTGAAATTGGGATAACATATCTATTGAATAAATAACTACATAATTAAAGCTTCTTCAAAGTGAGGATCATAGGTTGATGATGATGAAGAGCAACAGGATTAGTCTGCAACTGGTATCATAGAAAATAAAACTGCTCATAAGAACAACCAAAGTTTTACAGGGAGTTGAGCAGACTATGGATATCAGCCAAATTTCAAAACTATATGGACTTTTTAGCTTCATCTTTAAATTTGAAGACAGGATGAACACCCCTCTCCCCTCTCCTAGGTACAACCCATAAAATGACAGGCTCTTTTTTAATGTCTAAGAATGTTGTTTAGGTCTCATTCTGGTCAGCAACAAGATCTTCAGACTGAGAAAATACCTAGTCAATGGCATTAAGCTGCGGTATATAATATTTAAACATCAAAAGCACTGGAATCACACACTTCAGGGAGAGACAAATGCACGACCCCAGTACAATACCACTCAAGGAATTCTGACGAGCTAAGTACTTGGTGTGCTCATGACATCTAGCTATCCCCTGAATGTCCGCTACTGAAATTAAACCTCCTATGTATCTTCTTTCTAAAATCATTCTTCAGTTCAAAAATATTGAACAGCATCACATCTGGTCATAGTTAAGGCACCTGGCTGTTGACAACGTACTTCCTTGAGTTTCTGCAGACTACCTGTCCTGTACTGCACATACCTGCACAGGTCCATTCCCTGGGGAGTTGCTTTTACCAGAGCCCCCACCTCAAAAATATTCCTACATCCATGCTGATTTTGTATCTGTTAGGTTCAAATTTAGATTCATTAGCACTTTTCCATAGTTACATTTCCTGCACAGTTGATATGTCCTTTTATTTACTTAGAAGTTTTCAATGTAAGGCAACCAGGAACACCACCCTCTAAAATTATTACCTTCCCACCATCCTCTGATGGACCATTTGCAGGAAGCTATACTCTCCAAAGCCATGAAGCAGACTACCCTAAATGACATTGCAGTCACTGCCCTGAGCTCACACATTTTTGAATAGAAAGGCTCCCAGGGATCACTCTGTACTGACTGGCTTTACTGCTTTAAAATATTTTTAACCCAGACGCTGAAGTGCCAGCCTTGCAGTTCCTCATGCTAATCCCAGCCTGGGTGGCTGTTCTTAAGGGAAAGCATTCAAAACATTGTAACAGTGCATCAACTTTGACCCTTTTCACTTAAACATGAGACTCTTAAAAAAAGTTTGAATTCCAGAGGGAATCACTGAACTTTGACCTGCTTAAAATTAGTTTTGTTTTAGTGCCTTCATGGTGACTCAACAGGCCAATTTTCCAGACACTTAAGATGTTTCTGCCCCTGAAGATTCCAGTTCAAGTCCACAGCTATGTTTGCTAGTTGGATCAGAACACTTTGTCCCGGGGTTTCAAGCAACAAATTCCCAGATCTCCATCTCTTTGCCAGATGTTGGCACTAGTTGGTATTAAGCTGAACCTAAACACATAGACACACATGCACATGTGCACACACCCACATGCACACGTGTGTGCGTGCTCACACATGTGTGCATGCTCACGGGCACATGTGTGCGGTCACCACCATGTGTGCATGTGTGCACAGGCACATTCGTGTTTACAGACATGTGTGCGCGCATGTGCACGTGCGTGTGCATCCCCACATCTGTTCATGTGCGAATGTATGTGTGTATGTGCCCTCACATGTGTGCATGTGCACAAACTCACATGTACACATTCACATGTGTGTGTGCACACTCACACATGCACCTGTGTACACACATGCACACGCTCACATGCACACTGCACACAATAAAAGGACACGCTTGTTTTTCCACTTAGAGCCTTTTAAGAAACAAAGTTTTCCACTCAAAATTCAGTCATGGAGAAATGTTTATCAAGATTATATAAACATTACTTAGTAGCCTAACTGCTACAAGAATAAAACTCCCAACATTTGGTAAGTACTATACTACAGAAAGCTTGCATTACAAATGCTTTCTGAACCTCCTTTTCCTAATGGGGAACAAAAACACTGTGGGGGTTTTATTTTCTAATGTATTACAGATTTTAGAAATTGCCAATGAATAATTATATTGCAAATGAACATTATCCCAATGTTACACTTTTCTTCAATGGAATTTCAAGCATAACATCTGTTGTCAAAAATCCATGACAGTTAATAGGAAAAATAAAGTCACCTGAGAACTAAGGGTGTAGTACCTGTTTAGCTTCAAAACTCTTTCCGCTTTTAGGTAAACAAATTTTTGGCAAAAATGAAACAGCACCCAATATCATTAATACAAACTAAGGTGTTTAATAATAAGGAAGTAACCATTAATCTAGAATGAATCCTGCATAAACTCTGTGCTTTAAAATTTTTAGAATAGTCAAGGACAAAGGCACTCACAAAAAGAAACAGCATTTAGTTCTATGAGACCTGAAAGAAAAGAATGTGAACACAGCTAGTTAACCACTATAAAAGTTTCAGTAGGACACAAACCCGTCCACACAAATCGCACTGGCATGTTAAACAAAACATCTTGATTGTCTCAAAAGGGCAAGTTGGCCACACTGAAAAGTGGGGTAAAAGTAGATAAACACTGGCTCACACATCAGTCTATCAATTTTCCAAGAGCGTTTGATCCCTACTGTTCATGCCCTCAGCTGGAAATCAGGAGCTACAGGGCACAGGGTCACAAAAACTGATCACAGCAAAAAATACATGTGAATTGCTTGCTCCCTCGTATCAGACAGCACTAACTCCAATCCTAATACTCAGGAAATAAAAACTACTCAACTGAGTCTCTCTGGCAATCATTTCTTTCATTTCCCACCCACCAAAAAAAGAACACACTAAAAAAGACGTTCGAAGTGGCAGTAAATGGCAAATGTTCTGGATATGTACATTATGACTTCATTTTTATTTTACTCATAAATCATTCAACACATTGTATGAGTTGTACTAAATGGTCACAGATTATTGTACATTTCAGGCACATGTAACTGTTAGGGTTCTTAATTGATGATTAAGAAAACAAGCAGTAATAGTTTTGAAAACTAGGTCAATAACTTATATAAAGAGGTCAACTGAAATGAAAATCTCAAATGCTACCAAAGAGTACCTTCAAATAACATGAAAAATAATACGAATTATGTAAGGTTCTAATTGAAATACACATACTTATAAATCACACAGTAAGTGGCAGTATTCAAATAAGATAAAATTTTACAGAGACATTCCCACAGGAGGAACATTATCTGAAGAATCTGCCAACATAGGATTAGCATTATAGTTGCTCAATGCTCTAATTGTCTTAATAATAAAATATGCTACTAATTGTGTGAAGTACTTCAGCCTTGCATTCCAAAAGACGTATTTGCATTTTTCTTAGTATACATTGTAAAAACTAATATACAGTGTCATTAAAAAGTAATGTGACTGGTTTTTAAACAAACATACCATGTCATCCAAACAGTAGCCACCTAAGAACAACCACACACTCCAAACATCAGCCTTACTGATTCCACCTCGTTTAGAAACTGCTTTCTAAGTCTGCAACACACACACATGCATGTGTGCTTCTAAATATCCTCAATGGTGACAAATTTCATAATTTGAAAGTCAATTTTAGCCATTTTCATCATTTCAGAGAGACATTTATAGCCAACTCTGGTGAACAAAAAAGGATGATGAATCTTGGTATAAAATGCGAATGGAAAGTAATGAGATGGATGTTTTAGTGAGGCTTTCAAATGATTCAAAAGACAATTCTAAGAGGAAGTTTTCCAAAATGTTTTGAACAAGGGCATCGTTGGAATCATTGCTTTTCTGGGTGACAATTTGGAAAAAAACATTCACATGAAGGCATAAATTATAGTGCAAACACTGTTTTTAAAACTCAAACTCTGTACTTTTCATTTATACTCTTAAAATATGAAATACAGCAGACATACATTTTCATTTCAGTATTTATAGATGTGCATTCTGCAGTTCCCACTGCATGAGACTAACCATAGGTCAGTTTGCAAAATATTATATGTAATATAAACTTAATTGTTATGATCTTTCAAAAAGTACAATAAAAAGCCTTATTTTCATAGTCAGATATCTACATCCAGCCCCTATAGGCTTTTATAAACTTTTTTCTCCTATGTAAAGTAAAAAACCTGACAAGAGCTTGCTGTGGGATTATGCACAAGACTGCAAATTTAAACAAGGTGCGATCGTATACTTTTTCACACATTATTGTATCATGCTGCACCAGAACACTAATGTATGCACAGTTCCAAAATAGCCTGGGCTATTACTGCACATCCTTGAAAAGCACTAAAGCCCAGTAAGAGCACCTTTCAAAAGCTGTTCCTTCATTATTGCACACTAGCACAAGGTTGATTTCACTATTTGTATTTTACAATACAAAAAAATGAAAATGTCTATGGCATTGCCTCACAGTTCCGTGGGGTCTATTTCTTATTAAGCTCTTCGTAGTTATAGAAGTTGTTTAATCAATGTGAATATGACAATAGGACTCAATACTATTTAATCGACTCAATTTTGAAACAAGTGTGCTTTTTTCCCTTACGATGCTCTACTTTCTTTTAAGTTCAATTTGAATTATTGATGAAGTTGCGATAAAGCATGTCTTTGCTACACATCATTTAGAAGTAGGGAATGATGCTTCATGGTTAATTTTTAGACCCACAGTAATAAAATAAACACACTTGCTGTCCTTTCAAAAAAGTCAATAGCATGTTCAAGCTTCAAAGAATGACTTGTTTTTTTTCTACTGTCTTAAACGCACGTGGTGCTGAAATCATGAATAGGAATACAAAAATAAAAGGAGAAAATGGTAATCAAAAGTGCACTCTAAAAACACCTTTCCAGGTCTTCCTAGGTACAGAAAAGATCTACACTTGAAATACATTTAGGTTCTGCTTTTACTCGGGTATTTTGAGGACCCATTTGGTCATGGAGCAGAATGAGGCCCTGGAAAATTGTAGAACATATAGTTTTCCGAACAATCACCTTTCTTATTTAGACTACTCTAATAACTTCATAACGGACAGCCCACCATCCCACTTTCCAAACATCCAGAAAGATCTGTGTAAAATGCAAATCTGAACCCTTTCGTGACTTGCCATTGCTTTTATGGTAAAAACTGAAAACCTTAGCATCGCCTCCAACCCCTTGCATGAGATGACTCCCGCTTCCTCCTCCAGCCTCATTCTTCACAAGTTTTGCCCTTCTTTTCTGTGCCCCAACCCCTCCGGTCCCTTTTATTTTCTCAGTATTCTAAGCTTTAACACTTCAGAGCTTTGCTTACGCCGTTCTCTACTCCGTACTCACCCACACTTTCTTCACCCGTTAGTCCTTATTTTTCCTCATTATCCCAACCCAAAGGTCCCTTCTTGGAAGCCTCCTGTGACTTCCAGACTAAATCAGGCTACCTTACAAATTCAAAGATCCCTGAATTCTTCCTCCACAGCGCTTATCACCAGCACTATCTAACTTTCCTAATTAGCCTGCAGGCACCAGAGAAACAGCTATGCTGCATTGCCTCTGTCAAATATACTATCGGCAACAGCACCCACACAGCAAACAGGCTACTCTAGCACATCCGCACACTTCTACTCTGACCACTTTGTCTGCCTGATCCCAAGTCTGTTTGTGTCCTTTGTATTTGTTATCATATTTGGGCAAGTTCATGAAATATTAGGTAACTAATGAAATATGGTGTGGCTCAGTGGATTGAGCACCGGCCTGCAAACTGAAAGGCTGCCACTTCAATTCCCTATCAGGACACATGCCTGGTCCCCAGCTGGGGGTGTGAGAAAGGCAACGGATAGATGTTTCTCTCATGCATCCGTATTTCTCTCTCTCTCTTTCTCCCTCCTTTCCCTTCTCTCTAAAAATAAATAAATAAATCTTTTTAAAATGAAATATGGGGGCAAAGAAGAATATTTTTAGTGATATGAGATTGAATGCTTGGTGTCAAACAGTTCAATAAAACGGGGAAATACAGTTTTTAAAACCTTGACAAATTCTGCATTTAGATTGCTTGCCAAGTGCCTTTAAGCTCTCCCGACATTTTTAGTAAATAAAAGTAAAAACAGTAAAATATATTATTATGGGTTTGACTTCCAAAAGCAGATGACCAGGATCACCACGCAGCAGACCCATAAGCAACAGCCTTGACTGTTCATTAGTTAGTTGGCTAATTGCAAAACAGTGATAAACAATGAAACGTTGATAAAATACATTATGTTTAAAATCATAAAATATTTAAGGTACATATCATTTCGTTAAGATTCTATGTTTTAGCAAGTAAAAAATAGCAGTCCTGCTACCTGTCACACTGGAGAAAAGAATATTTCTCTGTGCTCTCTACTTGTTGGAACAATAAGCTGATCAATCCCCATCTTTCTCATTGATTGAAAGCTCTATATGGGCAGGGCCCAAATCTCTTTTGCTTACCACTGTAGCCCTGTTACTCAATATTGGTCATATGTGACAAAGAACTGACTCACAGTAAGAAATATTTTAAATAAGTGAATAATAGCTGAGATTTGTCAAAAACAACAGTGTTTATTTTAAATTACTATGAAGATCAATACGCAGATAATTACAAAAAGATTGAGTACAAGTATGGATGGAATCACCTGAAGCTATCAAGGCACAGGTTTGTTTGGGTTTTTTTAGACAATATACATCTTTTACTCAGTAATGGAAAGATCATTTATACATGTATAAAAGGAATGTTAAGTTTTCATTATTGTTAAAAGCACTGTAGCATAATAAGGTTTCTACCTTTTAACTTAGGAGCCATATTTAAGACTGTGTGACTAGGTTTTCTTAAGAACCCAACATTGAAAACCATATCCTTATTAAGATTTCTATATGCTGGTTCCAAACCCACTACCTTTTCATTTTATCTGTAATGAAAAGTAATAATGATGCTACTTGAAACGTCTTATCCCCTTCCTTCCAGTATTCAAAGCAATAAACATTTTTGAGCAGGCCCTGTTAAATATAAAAATGAGAACACAGCTAAAATGAACTTTTATTAGCAAACTAAAAGATATTAACAAGTAAGCTAAGCTATCTGAAGTTCAGGCACAAGATGAAATCTGGGATAATTCTTTTAAGCCAGGATGAGTTTTCCCAGAAAAATCCTTATAAATATTTAAGAATCCCAATAGGACATGAAGGAACTTACCACATTTATGAAAGGTTTTTGTCTTTTCAAGTTCTCTATTGCTGAGACAACACAAATAAAGATATCCTTTAATTACTGCATGTAACTGATTTATAAAGTTGTGAGTCAGATGGAAAAAAAGCATCAAGGAAACATTCAAAAGTGTTCTGGAATTGAAGGCTCTTCAACCGAAGCCCGGCACACAGAGGGGGGCCCCGGCCTTCTGGGGAACAGCGAGGACTTGCTAACCAGGAGGAAGGGCCATAGCCGGACGACCCAGGCCAGCACACGTGCTCACAGAGGACAGACAGCTGCACACACAGGCCCGCAGGCTCCCTCCGTGATTTGTAAAATATTTTAAAACCTCAAAACTATAATCTAGAACCTTATTTATTTTTTATACTTGGAGTTCATACTATCTCCTTTAAATAGTGGCAGAAGTCAAATTCATAAAAGTGCCAAAATCTGTCATTAGTACACTTCCCCCCAATTTAGAACATAACTCCAGTTCTAGAGATTTAGCTCTGAAGTCCTCGAGATGGACGGGGAAAACGAGGATCCCCTGCAACGCAGAAGAAAACGCCCCAACTTCTATTTACATTTCTTACCTATAGATATTCTTTATCCCCTTTTTAATCTCTACCTTTGTGTTTACCCTTAGGAAAGTCATGCTGTTTTAGTCAAGGTGTACATACAGGATCCAAAAACAACCGGATGGGCACTGACTTAGGTGCCCATCCGGGACCCTGAAAAACCCCCACACGTCTGCATCCATCTGCTGTCCTACCTCCAATTACAGTGTTCCCATGGTCTCACTCAATTGCAAAAACAATTTCTACAAAGCTGGAAGTTCAAGATGATCCACATGGTTTTCTTTTCTAATCTACTGAAAGGCTGTCCCAAGGGGCACAGGGTCCTCATATCACAACAGGAAGAAATCTATGGGTACTGCTCTGCTCTGCTCTTCTCTTTCCTCATCTTGTCTCCCATTATAGTTTTCATATGCTTAAGGAAGTGGTCATGGATTATATCGTGTAGTTTTTAGCTAACTTAACCCTTATAAAGTTAACAGGTGGTCTTAAAATTTTTCCTTGAAAAGAAAACAAAAAAATCTACAGGTTTTCAAGTTATTACAATGCAAATGTAAGTGAACACGGGAAAATGACAGAACTGTATCTTTTAGATCTACTGCTCTTTGTCAGACATATTTCAAAAAAAGTCTATGAAAATTCAAAAATATATAAGGGGAAAGTCTCAGGAAGTTCGTGTTTAGTGGATGCAGTGGTGTGCTACCTAGGGCACTCACATCTCAGTTGCCAGGAGAACTGCTGAACGAACACTCACACCGAAGGCCCTTCCCAAGGGTCGGCCTCATCCAAAGCTGTACCCCAAGACAGAGGTGGCAAACATCCAACACCAGTGTGGGTTACAAACGTCTGCTGCCCTTGCCTCAGTTCAGGAAGGCTCGGAGGAGCCATGCAGTTCCGGGCTCCCCATAGGTGAGCTGAGGCCTCAGCTGCACCACAGTCACCTTCACCTTCAGCCCAACCTGCATCTCTCAGCCCTTGGCAGTGTTGTTTCCAAGGGCCCTCCGATCAACCAGACCCACTGCATGCAAATCCGGCTGTCAGAGTTGGTCTCCAGGGAACTGTGATATTACTTCAACTATCATTTAGCATAAACCATGCTCTAAGTCTTATTGTGCCCTGGATAATAACTACAGTGCAACACACGTATATGAATTAACATTTGAAATCCGTCCAGAAGGTATCCAGCCATGTATTATGAAAAATAGAGACATTTATAGAAGATACAAGGTATAAGAAACATTGTACACAGGACAATGACACCTCAGTCACCTTCAAAGTAGGCACCTTGTGACCTCACACTGTTCTCCCAATCACCATCAGCTACCCCATGATACTTTCTTGAATCTCATCGACAGTCTGAAATCTCTTCCCTTTCAAAGGTGATTTTAGTTTTGGGAAAAGTCAGAAGTCACAGGGCACCAAATCTGGGCCATAGCAGGGAGGCTAAATCACTTGGGTGACCTGATGTTTTGCAAAACTCTCTGCACAAGACATGATGCATGAGTGGGCACATTGTCGCGATGAAGCTGCCAATCACTAGTTGCCCAGAACTGCAGCCTTCTGAATCATCCAAATTGTTTCTGTGGAGGAATGTTCAAGCTTAACACAAAATTTGATGGAGATTGATTGCTCTATGGCTCAGTCATTTTGAATGCAATGGCTACACAGTACACAAGCTCACTCAATGGCGTCTACCACCCCCACTGACTAGTAGTACAGTGAAGTCATCATTGTTCACACATGCGCATTTCAGTCTACTCTCCTTGGTGCCTGGTTACATCAATGTCATACACCCCATTCTTACTACATTAAAAATGGCTAGACTTCTTCCAGATAGACCTCATAGGTGTCTATGCATGTACATGCACACACATGTTCTGGAGGACTGTGGAATCTAAAAATTTCACTGACAGGGATCCCTAAAGTATTAATATGTCACCAAACGTGCAAAGATAGCATTTTAGCTGCATATTTATGAAGTCAGTTTTCTTTCTTTCTTTTTTGACTAATGTGTCATTACTTCATTCACAAACAAAGCAGACCATGTTACTTACCACTATAAGGTTCCCCATGTCCTAGAAGACAGAATCTGGAGTATGAGTCTGAGATAAAGAGATCACCTTGATCTGACCCCTACCAGACATTACAGCCACATCTCTACTGCTCCCTATCGTGTGCTTTATCTTCTACAGACACCAAACTCTCTATAATTTTGAAAATACTGATGCTATTTCTCATCTCCATGCCTCTTAACTCATGTTGTCCTGTCTGCGTTCTCAGAGCACCACCCGCGGCCCTACTTAGCTTAACTCAGAGCCTTACCAAGGGCAGGGCCATGGCAGCAGTGTGCCCACATGAGGCAATAAAGGGCCACAATGTAGCAGAAATCTTAACAAGCATAAGGTAACTGACTAGAAGTCAACGGGCTTCTGACTATCATCTGGCTCCAACAATTCTAAATTACACTGTAATACAACAGTCCTCCCATTAGGTCTGACTCACCGCCCTGGCCTCCCTGAATACGCCATTCACCCATTTTAACTCTTAACTCAGAAATTCCAGAACATTGAGCACTTCTAATAAAACTTGTGGGTTTGAACAAAGGCTATTATTAACTCCAGGAAAACCAAACAAGTTGTACACAAAGTAAAATAATCAATATATAATAATCTCAGCAATAAACAACATTCACATAGTCCAAGTAAATGAAGTTATTTAACTCTCCCCCAAAAAGGATGAAATTATATTAGGACACTAGGAAAAGGAATATGTGTGGTATTAGGAAGTAGGGGTCAGGAAATGTATTATATAACAAAGCCAGGCACTAGGAAGTTGATCGAAAACACACATTTTTAAAAAAATAAAAATCATGCACTGCCTGGGTGGTGCAGTTGGTTGGAGGGTCGCCCTGTACACAGAAAGGTTGTGGGGTTGATCCTTATTCAGGGCATATACCTAGGCTGTGGGTTCAATCCCCAGTCAGAGTGCATACCAGAGGCAACCAATTGATGTTTCTCTTTCCCTTTCTCTCTCTCTCTCTCTTCCCTCTCCCCCTTTTGGTTGAAAATCAATAAACATATCCTTGGGTAAGGATTAAAAAATAAAAATAAGAAACATAAGGGGTAAATATTTTATTTAGAAATACAGAGCTGAAAGTAGTAGGAATGAGGTAGACATGATCAGAAGATTGAGTGATACTTTACTATATAGCTTTGAGTTTTATGTGACATGCACACTCTTTATTTTAATATGCATTTAACAGGTTAATAAAATACTCAGCTCATACAATTCATTTAGAAAACCTTCCCCAACCTTTCTTCTGTGATCTCAAAATACTCTACCCATCACACTGATATACTATAATTACCAGTGTGTGTTACTAGCTTCTCTATCAAATCCTGGTTCATACAGACAACAACTATGACTTGTTTATATTCGTATCCTCTGGAAGAAAAGATACTTAAATTCAAGTCTGAATTCAATAAATACTTACTGAGCTTCAAATAGACAAAAGTAAGAATAAGATACAGGTTCCTGAGTTATGACCATAAAATATCATCACATCAGAGTTTATTATATCAAAGGATTTTAAAAATAGTTTGTATTCATTCTCTCTTGATTCCTTACAACTGCTGTATGAGGTAAACATAATCATCCTCATTCTGCAGACAGGGAATCACAGACTGACAAGGTTACATAAATTGCCCAGCGAGAAAGGGAAATAATGGCCCCAGAGAACAGTATAACATTGAACTACAACTCCACGTTCCTAGGCACAAACTCACATCTCTCAAGAAATATGTCTGCAACATGCTTACAATATAGAGTTAAAGCCATAAAAGCTGCTATAGATGTAAATATAAAATTAGAAGAAATCTTTGGTCAGTGTATTTTGTGAGGATGCTGTGAAAAACTAAAATTTAATTTGGAAATTAAAGGATGGGTAGTGTTTCGGGAAATCTATATGAAGGGATAATATATAAAGCCAGACATAAAAATGCGAAGGCTAACATATACATGTAAACAGGAGGCACGACACTTTCTGTGGCACACCTACCTGCCGGAATGAGCAAGGGCTCGAGCAGGTACAGAGCTGGCAGCAGCGTCCCTGGGAGACGCGAGGATTTAGGCATCTCTTCTCTGAACCAATGGAATGTGGAAACAATGGGTAATTACCAGAGGGGTTATCCCATTAGGTTGGTGGAGTTAGAATATGGGGGGAGGAGTATTGCTACCAATCACCTGAAACCGGAGGATTTCCCCGCCGTGTTTGCTTCTGAAATCCTCTCGTGTGCATCTCCAACGCTACCGCCACGGTCCAAAGTCCAAACCGCCATCTGTCTCTCACCCGGTCACTGCAATAGCTTCCTTATTAGCTTGCCCAAATTCATGCCTGCCTCTCTTAAGTTTGATCTACATGCTATAGCCACGAATTATTCAACCAGTTTCTTTTCACCCTTGTTAGGAAGACTCAGCTCTCTAAGGTGGCTTAATGCTGTGATTCCCACCTACCTCTACAGTCTAACCCGTCTCCCAGTCACTCTGCTCCAGCCCTGCTGGCCTTCTGATTTCAAAAAGATACCCTCCTCCCCTCTCTGTGGAACCATTGCACATGCTACTCCCTAGGTCTCAAAAGGTTTTTTTTCCTCTTGTCTTTGTTTACCTCATTAACTGCCCTTCAAATGTGACTTTTTCCAGGCAGCCTCCTCTGACTGCCCTCCCCAATATATCTTAGGCGTTTCCTGTATGTTGTATGCACTTCTGTGGAAGTTCCTGATTCTGCAATCATGCAGGCTGCTGATTACCTGATTACAGTTTATCTTCCCCAATAAACTTTAAATCCTTGTGTACAAGGCGTGTGCCTGCTCCACACATCACTGAGTCTTCAGTGGGCACCATGGTACCCGGTTCATAGTAGGTGCCCATGAATGTCTGTCAATTATTAAATGAACGAAGAGATAAAACAAAAAGCCAAAATACGGAGTCAGAAGGAATGGGAACCAAGATAAACCAGTGGGTGAGGAGGTTTGCAGTAGAGGGGAGAAGCCAGTCTAGCAGAACTGCCTGAGTGATAGAGGGTTCAGGTGTGAGCAGGGGGTTGTAGGTGCAACGTCCATGGTCTCTGGCTTGAACATTCTGAGAACAGATGATAAGGTTGGTGTGTTACTGTCACTGGAGAGTTATCTGGAAAACTGTGTTCAGCTCAAACCCGGATCAGAAGCAAATTGTTCTCTAAGGGGAAGCTTCAAATATGAACCTAAAGAGATGGATTTGGAGGTAAATTGTAAGGCCCTTAAAATAGGCTTAAGGGTCTCAGTCCCCTCCATGTGCAGTACTCAGGCACTTGGGATTTTTGAGAAAGGGCCAGCATGATCTAAACAGCATGTCAGGAAGATTGACCTGACAGTGGTGAATGCAGCAGACTGTAAAGAGAGATCCTAGAGTGGGGAACTTTTCAACAGCTCAGAAATAAGCTGAGAAGAGACTGTTCCAGAGGGATAGAAGTGCGTATATAAAGAGAAGGGAAAATACAGTGTCCTTGTGAGGACTGACTCAATAGGACTCAAACATACTTCCTACATTACAATGGTTAAGAGCCCACCCAGTCTTCAAAATCATACGCATCTGGGTTCAAGTCTCAGTTCGACCACTTACCAAGCGCACTTGGCACGAGTGTGCTACTTTGGGCAAGTTCAGTTTCCATAGCTATATAACAGGGCAACATTTGTATCTACCTCAGGGAGTTGCTAGAAAGAAGCATTAAAAATATACTGCACAGTCCCCGGCAAGAGTAAACTATCAGTTAACACCGACTGTTCTTTCAAGCTAGACAGGAGAAGAACAGAGAGAAAGCATGCCAGGAAACATTTTTGGTCACCTGTTGTAAAGGGTTAACTCCTGTTCTGGCTTCTGATCTGGATTCATGCCAAACACAATCACTTCTAACTCTTTCAGAGACCTTATTCTTCAAGCTGCTGAAACCATTTTTAAACTTACGCTTTTGAAATTTATTACCAGTCGCCCCCCCTTCCTGTAAAACCGCCCCCCCTCCTGAAGCTCTCCCACATACTAAACTTGGAGACAAACCCTCTGTGGCTAAATACACCACCCCTGTCTTTCCAAGAAATGTCAGAAAGATTATGTTGAAAGCAAATGCAATGTTAAACTCGGTGTTTAAGAGTTAACAGAGAGTGATTTTTTTTTTCTCTCCAAGGATAGGTAATAGCATCAGATTCTGAAATTAAGCACAGCAGGAAGAAAGAGGCAGCATAGATTTCACAGAGTATCACGGGCCTCTGCAATAAAGCACTTAAAAATGCCTTGTATTGCTAATTCTTTACACAATCTCCTTTTATTTCCAAAGCGGTATGCGGGGCTTGAGCCATGAGACTCGCATTGATGTTAACATTACACTGCTTGAATTAGAGCCATTTTTCTACTGAAACTCCTGTTAAGTTTAGAATTACTTTTTACCTTTTTCCTCCAATACATTTTCCAGCCTGACTTTCCAGATCCAATGAATGGTTGCCTCGTCTAACAATGCTGAATCCTACCTTTGTAGTCATTACCTTAGCAAAACATCCTTCCCCACACGATTCCAATAACCAGGCCCCGAACGAATATGGGAAGTTTGCCTACTTAAAAATCACTGAGTCGCCCGTCACTCTGGGAATCTGAAGTAAAGGAGTGCAACTCTCTAGGTCTGCTTCCAATTTCCCACCTACCCCCCACCCACAGGCCCAAGTCAATACTGTTTATTCCCGATTGAACTATCCAGCAAATGCTTATTAAATAGCTGGTATTGGCAAGGCACGGTGCTAAGCACCATGGTGGATTTTCAAAACAGTAAAATGAAAGTGTCACCAGAAGCAAAGCACTGCTTGGTGACCGGCAAGCAGTCTGATGGAAACATCACTAAACTCTAAATAAACCAAGAAAGTACAGTTCTATGAAGTTTTGTCATTTTCACAATCACCAGTCAGTCAGCACTGGTACAGATTTTTTCTCTTTTCACAGGACATTTTTGTGCCTTAAGAAGCCTGTCTTTTCCAGTCCAGGTGAACACCCTGTCGAATATTTATCCAGTCCTGTGATCATACGGGGAATGAAACTGACTCTGTCCCTGTCTTCATGTAGTGATGGCGGCTCCCAGACAATACAGAGTCCTGACGACCTGATCCCACAGAAGCCCTGGATTTGTGTTTGCATCGTTTGTGTGTGTGTACGAAGGCACTTTCCGGTGGGCACCCTATTAGTCTAATTCAGACCTTGTTTTTGTCTTCTCACTGGGATTCCTTCTCGGTATATCCCACCTTGATTTCTTTTTCCACAATAATCATAAGCAAACTATGCTAATTATGTCCCACATATTATACTTCCTCTGTTTTTACTCATTCATTAAACAAAGATTTTTAAGCACCTACTATGTTCCAGGTACTGCTCTAAGTATTTGGGATACAGAACTGAAGACATAAATCAACTTCTGGTCTTCAGTGTACTCAGCCACCTTAGGTGTGTCCTGTTAGAAAGTCCTGTCCAAGCCTAAAAGGCTTGGCCACCCTTCCCTGGAACCCAACCCACAACTCATGTTGTGCTTTAGTTTTGGCACTGCTGTGCTTCTTTGAGGACCTTACTTTTCATTCCATACACCCCATATGTAACTTACTACCAAAGTAAATCAATACAATTTTTTATTACTGTACTGGTTCTCAAACTGTTGTGTGCAAAAGAATCGCCTGTTGTGCTTGTTAAAAATGCAGGCTATGGGGCTTCCACCACAAAGATTCAGGTTCCCTTTGCACAGGGGTCAGAGAGGTAGATTTTTAAAAAACTATCCCCAGTGTTTTTCAACTAGGTGTTCGTTAATCCCTTTTGAGAAACCCTGTTCTTTAACTTCCTGTGATGTCACTTGGTATGTATCCAGAATCTCCACTTCAAGTGAAAAGGGACTTCTTTAAGTAAAGTGTAAGCAACATGCCTCTGTGGGTTCTATGAATACTTTTTGGTTAATAAATGGAGAGAGGGCACTTGATAATAACATTTAGAAATCACTGTGCTGCTCAGGCATCATTTTCAGTGGCAGATGTCTTCTCACACACCTGTTCCTGTCCCCTGTGGTAGAAAGGCAGGTACAGTTAGTGCTCCCATCTTGTGGTAGGAATCCACACCAGTATCTTGGCCGCAGCACAGTGAAAAATTACAAATGGTGGAGTCAAAGAGGATGGAAATCCAGGCATTGATTCCCCTGCTCATTAGCTAAGGAAAATGAGCAAGCACCTGACCCATCTGTGAAAAGGGGAAAATACCTACCTAGTTGGTGGGCTATGAAGTTTACACTGGAATATAGTCAAAGGCTCAACTGCTGTTAGTAGGACCACTTTCCCATCATGCAGGGCTGCTCTGAACCAAAATGAAGCTTGATTTGCAAGATACGTTGGCTCAGCGATCAATTATTCTGTTGCCGCCCTGTTCCAGACGTCATGATTGTGCTGTGATACAACACAGTGTCCTCAGCGAGCTTACCTTCTACATGTCTCGTCATGCTGCAGTTACCCCTTTCAAATACGCAGCAACGCATTTAGCAAACCTTCCAGTTCTCACTTCATCCAGTGAGACAGCGCAGTGCAAAGCGGTCAGTGGTGCCATGAGAATAAGACCTCATGGTGAGAGGAAGGTTTCATAAGGCACAACAAGCAGTGACAGGGAAAAGGAAGAAGGGAGAGAAGGGCATTTGGGGGGGCTGAGAAAGTCCCTAGAAATAAATAATGGGCCCATTAAGTGTCTTAATATACTGACAGATTTAGTTAGTTGTTTGTTTAGTGTGCATTAAAATGATCACTTTATTTCCTGATTTAATGCAGAAAGGACACTACTATTCTCCGAGCCGTGAAGGTACGATGGAGATGAGGCTGAGAGAGGGGGTGAGAAAAGTCAGGACCAAATTCTAAGAAGTGGCATGCACTTGTTCAAAAGCAGTGCCCAGTGCAAGAGTAAATGAGACCCATTATGCCAGACGCAGATGAGAGACTGCCAATACTGCATAGTAACACCAGGCATCACAAGAACGTACATGCAGCCCTCAGTCGGCTGCTGGTACCACACATCAAACTTCAGCTTTCAGTAGCCACAAATTACACCAGAAAATCTTAGCGGACATCAGATTTGAGGGCAGGCCCTACCCAGAATTGGAATGGATCAGCAACTACTGTCCAGAGGATATAAAGCCTAGGTCAGCAAAGAATTAAATCAGACGTTTGGGGAGAAAGAGCATCTAGGAAACATGCCATCAAATGTTCTAATTTTTTTTTTCACAAGTATGAAGTTCATCAGCCTTTTGAACCAGAGACATTGAAATAACCAGCACTCACTGTTTGGGGAAAACTGTGCCAGAAGCCTCACAGTCAGCTGTCTTTATCCTGGGCACAGAGTCCCCAGAGGGGTCACTTGTCTGAGGAATGTGTCAAAAATTAGCTCCCTTTTCCTGCCTCTCATCCTCCTTGGATTCTGAAGTTGTCCCAGAGCCAGTTTCCCACACAGGACAATACACAGAGCCACCTAAAAAATGGAGGCAAAATACCAATGGTCTCATGCATCCCCCTTGAAACTGACATGCTAAGGCAATGTATTACATCCAAAATAAAATGCTCCCTTGCCGACACACCAGAATTGCTCTCCGTTACATTACTGAGAATCGGCCCGACAGAGTCTAAAAGGCATAGTCTTCTTCCTGCACGGTAACCCCCCATGCCGGCCCCCCAAAAATAGCAGCAACTCAATTCTCAGTCCAATAACGTCTTTTCTCAGATGTTGTTCTCCCAGTGGGTAGAAGAATGAACTGCCGCTATGCCACCAGCTCCTCTACGGTTTCTTTTAATTTAAAGTTACAACAGGAGGGAAGAAAAGAGACTTTCTATTAAGGGACAACTCCCTGAAGGGTCTCTTAGCTGACAAGCGGAGGACTGCTCATGGCAGTGATCAAATCCAACGCCACAAAGTGCTGGTGGCTCTGTGACTCATCACAGCAGGCGCTCGCGCTGAGGGCCACTTGAGTTCAGTGCTTTGTGCTGCAGCAAGTTGGTGTAGGAACAGTAACACAGGGAAGCAAAGACTGGCAAGGTGTTTGAGGCTTGAGATGAAATGCAGACTTACACAGTGCAAGTTCCTTCTCCACTGAAAGGAAGCCTGGAGGGCTAAGGAAATTAAGGGAACGTTCTGTCTACCTATTACTTTAAGGCAATTTACCTGAAGATGGTCAAGGTCAGTTGGTCTATGTGTTGTACAGTTTATAAGATGGTAAAACTAAGGATTAAAGCATGAGAAATGAACTGTACTGTTTTTAAACGGCAAACATTAGGGATGTTTGCTTACATAAACAATGCCTTCTAATGACATGACATAGAAATTGCTTAAATAAATTTATGACCCCATGATACAATTCAGCTATACCTCTCGGTTGCATTTTATGAGTACATTAAAAAGAGTGCAGTACATGTTGAGTATTTCCTCTATGCCATGCACAGTACTACAGATTTACATATAATCCCACATAACCTCATTTAATCTAGGACTCTGTGAGGTGACACTATCATTATACTCATTTACAGTGAAGGCCAGTAAAGCATAAAAGAGCTAAAAACAAATGCCATGTCTTTTTTAGTGGCAGGTCCACCTGACCAGAGTGACTGCTATTAACCCCTGGGCAATACAGCCAAATCATAACCGTACCACTGAGGTCTCCTGTTGCAAGAATATAATGGACTCGGTGTCCGCACCAGCTGCCCCTATGTCTCTAGCATCGTTTGTGCACCAAGGCCATGCTTCAGGGGACTACTCCTAGCCAATGACTGAGCACAGCGGGGGTGCGAATGCAGGCCCTTCCTTGGGAACCGTGGACTCTCTTCCAGTGGCTGTCTGTCCCCTGCCTAGCCTAATCTCAGCTTCTTCCTCCTCAGCCCTCTGTCCCTCCTTCCATCTCTCCTGACATAAATGCCAAACCTGGGTCACTGGCAAAAGGCCGTCCCAGGCTTCTCCTGCTCCCTCCCCCAATAAGCTTCTTACATGTTTAACTCCATCTTGGCATCTGCTTATTAAGAGACCAAAATTAATTCAAGAACAGAGTCATTTCTTTGCTTTTAAAAAAGTTTTTCCTTTATCTTGAGTCAGTTGTACATATACAGAAATTTCCTCTTTCATTGGGAAGAGAAAATAACCACTAATTTCTCCATGTTTGTATTATACGTCACCTCTTCAAACAGGCAATGGTATATTTATTGTTCCTTTCTCCTTGCAACCAATTTAAACAAACAAACCTATGAGATTTTCCTTGAAGGAACTGCTGACTCCATAGAGCAAACTATTGCAAAGCCAGATTTATTTCTTCTCCAAGTAGGATTTCTCTCTATCTACATGTATTATAAGTGGCAGATAATTATCAATGGATAAAATTACAAAAAAGATCTCACTAGTTTATATCCATAATAGGAAATCAAAAAGAATAACAAGAGATCTACATTAGGTCCTAAAGTTTTTGTTTGCCTTTACCTATTACGAGGATAAAATTACTAAAGGCAGATTTATATGAATTAAAGATAGAAATCACACTTGCACCAGATACAGCATCTTAATATAACCACATTGTCAGAGATCATGTATAGATGTTAACTGAATCTCTATTTTAAAGTGTTGATCTCAGCCTCAAGGAAGTGATATATTTTTCTCCTTGGACTCAAATGAGTTCAAAGTAAGTACAAAATGAAGCTTAAAACATTATTAATGATCATAAAAACTTGATTGGAGAAAGAGGAGAGTACAACTGTCACTTACTGAGTACCTAGTTCATGCCAGACCCTATTCCTGGAATTTGACATGTACCCAGAGTCACTCCTGTATGTCCCTCTAAGAAAAGCACTATTATCCCCAGCTTTAGAGGTAAAAGGGGCAGAGCGCTGAATGTTCAGGACTCCAAGTCATGGAAGAATTTCAAATAGACCTAAACTGAAATGCTCCAAAAACTAGTGGGATCAACTCTTCCACATCCTGGTTCTTTCCTGAATTCCCTGCCTCCAAGACTTAATTGGTGCATTAGTGACAATTCAATACCCGAGCTTCCAGGGAACGTCAACTAGAGGTCAAACCAGAGCCCTACCATACTGTCGGACATGAGATCCCACACAATCATGAAGAGCCATTGAGTGAGGAGTAACTGGGTAGCGAAGGTGAATTTTTGTAACTTCCAATAAACTTTAATAAAGAACGAATGGACCTATACCTGTAGAAATCAATAACACCACCACAACCACTCCCAAAACCACCTTTTTTGGGGGGCAGTATTTTACATTTTAAGGCTCAGTTTTTAAAGGGAGGTTATTCAATGCACTCTTCAAACACACTCATTTTTTCCTCCAGCTTCATCAACATGCCCCTACTGAATGACATTCTCACCTGTAAGCAGGGTAATTACTTGCCTATCAGGTATGATTTGAGTGGTACTAAAAAAAAAATTCCTATGTCTATAAATATTTCTTCTTGGCAGCTTCACTTGATACTTGTAATCCCCACCGATCTTTCCTAAGTAATTAGATGGTCATAATAAACTGCAAAACTAATAATAATAATAACACCTAGAGAATTAAACCATAATAAACTATTGACATCTTTGAATTAATTAATGTCTGAGCCAGAGGTTAAAATGGGGCAGAAATTTAGAAAGGTCCATTCCAGCAAACTGGGCAGTTAGCAAGGGCCCATCCTAAAATTCAGGCCAGTGGTCAGAAGGGCATTCAAAAGCACCCAGGTAGGCAGCTACCTGGGGAGAGGTGTGTAGAAAACAACCCCAAAAGCATAGTCCCCATTAATTTTAAGGACAAGGAGATTGAATACAGTATAGCTTATCAAATATACCACCCAATGCCCCCATATGGCCCAATGGGAAGTGCCTGAAAGTGACTGAGTGCCCTACTCCTGAGCCCCAAGTGCTCCACTCCTTCCCCTTTAAATAGAAAAATCCAGTATTTTTAGGCAAAATATTAGACCCTGGCTTCATAGTCTTAAAATTTTCATCTTACTCTTTTATGAAGAACAACTTTTCATGCAAATAAACTCTTGGTTTAATGGAGATCACTAAATAACTATCTACCTCTACAACCCTTCTCCTAAATGTTAGGCGTGAGTAATTATTTCTGCTACATCACACACAGAAGAAAAACAGCAAAGACCCCACTCACATTTGAGAATCATTTACCATTCCCACTCCCCACACTCCCCCAAGGGGAATTGTAATAACAAGACTAGACTGATCATAATTGGATTAAGAACTATAATTCTTTAATTCATTCATCAAATTGAGGCATTTGGAACCACTTATTTACAGAGTTGTTTAGACAGTTTTGTGTAGTGTTTTTAAAGATAAACCAAAATGTCTTTCTGAAAGAAGTTTCAGATCCCAGATCATTAACATATGAAAACCAAATGTGGACAACTTACAAATGGGTGTTTTAAAACACTGTTTGCAACAAAATTGGACTTTTATTTTATTTAACTATCTACAAATCTAAGTTCAGGATATAGTTTATATCAAACAGCCAAGCACTTTTTTTTCACCTTTAAAATAAATCCACATTTTGCAGGCTAAAACACTGTAACGAGTGTGTATAGGAGTGCACTGACTTCAGGCCCAGGCCAATAAGTTTTCCAGGTCACTCTCAAAACTCAGATTATACCATTCTCCACCGTGGGGCAATTCGCCCAGGTGATGCAGAGCAGGCATACCCAACAGTCTTCCCTCTAAAAATCTAAAGTGTTCAACATTGGAACTCTAAATTATTTGAAATCTGGTGTATTTTAGATTATTAAAGACAAGTTTTATACTGCCCTAATGCCTGCCTACCACTCAGTAAAAGCATAGAGCTGTTTCAAGAAGACAGTCCATTCTTTTCATCCCTGTGCCACACTTTTTCATTTGCTTTATAAGAAAAAAATTGTCCAAACTTTCAAGTTCATTCTTTTAGCTGGAGAATGAAAATTTAACCTCTCCTATAGCTCATGCTGCACCCCTAACAAGGGCAAATAAGGAAGCCATGACACCTGAATATAAAAGTCACTTTTTTTATTCTTTACTCTTGACTTCCATGTACTCCATAGATAACATCTTTATGGGCACATATTCCATTTTTTTCCTTTCACTAAACCATGTGTCAGTCTAAACAGGATGTGCATTGACATGTGCAGGCCTAAGTTAACTTGAAATAACCACTGGATCTCCAATGCCTGGTTATTTACCAAATACCTCTGAGAGTGTTGAATCCTGTGTGTAACATGCCATTCAACCAGAACTGTTTAAGCTCAACAACGAAACTAGTACAGGGTTTCTGTACAGAGTTGAGGCTCTTTTTTTCATATATCAAGTGTTTACTCTTTCAAGTCTACATCGGATTGGTTCATTCTTGCCCATTTGAAATGGCTACAAAAAGATTTTTTTAAAACCCACAAGCGAATAAAAAAAAAAACACTCTGTCAATTCTCCATGTATAAGGTTGTTAGAAGACCACTGGAAAGAAAAGGAAAAAAAAGAAAGAATTTCAAGCAAGTATGCTGGTATATAATTAACACAAATAACTAAATAATTATGCGCATCCTTTCCCACCCCCACAAGTGAATGTTTTTAAACAACTCATCTGATGAAAGATCTACCTTTTAGGCAAATAAAAGTGATCCCTCCCAGTGTAAGGGGTTCAGGCTGCATTGCATCAGTTTGGAGCGATGCTTATGATTTTTATCTCACGTAGTTCTAAGGAGTAAACAGTTAATGACATAATTAGCAGCAGAACTTTGCACAATGCCTGACAGAACTTTCAGTGTAAGTGCTTATGATTTTAAATCATCGTGGCTGAATTTATCTAGGCTTCAGCCTCGAAGCTATATTTAAATCAGGAAGGAGCACCCTCAGGAACTGTGTCCCATGTAGCCCATGAAACCAGATCCCTTCCCTGTCACAGTGAACAGCAGTTCACGATACAGCTGAGTTCCCTCAAAACTAGATCGAAATGCAGCAGTTCTGTAAAGACCCTAAGAAACTGCTGTCCTTTTAGATTCTGTAAAAGTCAAACTTAAAAAACATTTCCGTATACTTTAAAACCATCTGGTCCTTAACCTAATAACTCTTGGCAATCGAGCCTGACTCCTGTAATCCTGATCAAAAACTGTGCTCTGGTTTTTCTGATTGAAATGTCCATTCCCTGTGAATCTCCTACGGGCCTACAGCATTGGCCTGTTTTGTTTGTGTGTGTGTGTTTTTTAAAGGGTACTAGGAGACTTTATTTATGAGCATCAAGGAAACAAATCACTCTGTCTAGTCCCTTTGCAGATTCCCACACTTATTACCCAAAATCCCACAGATCTCCCTTGGTCTTGCCCTTGACTAAGGACTATGCTGGGCCTGAAGGCAGCCTCTGGGGAAATCGCCTGATGCCTTTCTGGCAAACTGCTTTGGATATCTGGATATTGTGAGGATCCAACTGGGATAGCAGAGATTCCTAAACTTTTCTAAAGAAGTTACAGTTGACTGCCACCCAGAGTGCCTGCGTTGGCTGACACTGAGAATCTCACCCTGCATATTCACAGAATTCCTCATTTTGACCTGCTGAGTTGAGACGGAAAGACAGTGAAATGAATTCACATTCACCACGCTCTGAATTTTCGCACAGAGGCCAACGTCTTCCGACATTCACCAGGGTCAAACTACTTATTAATGTCTTCGTTTTGCAAAGTGTGTGAGGAAAATTACTGTTAAAATATGTAAATAATGCTTCGTGTGCATCCGATGCCAGCAGATCAACATGCAAGAAACTGCTATCAAATGGAAACATTTCCAAATCCAATTTGATTTCAACTTGTATAACCTCTTTTCCTTGCTTATTACTGTAGCCCCAAAGTGCAAGCGAGATTTCCCAAACCCGCGCTTAAAGTGACAACACGTGAGAGGTCTCCACTTCGTTTGCAGAGTGGGGGGGGGGGGGGGGGGGTAAGTAGTTGCAATTAATAAAGCTTCCGGCCTCTGAAATCCCTAGAATCCTGAAGGATGGGACTTGTTTCCGAAATTCCGGGCGGGAGGGAGGGGGAGTAGTGGGAGAGGGATTGCAGAAAGCGAAACAAAAAGACGAAAAGGGGGAACATTCAGGTCGTAGGGTGGGCTGGGGGTCGAGCGTGTATTCTAGGAAGGGGAAGGAGCTCTGTCCAACTTTTAGGGTCTGTCGTTCGGCGTTAACGGAGGTGCACAGTCTAGCCTAGGATTTTCCCTGCGCTCCTGCCCTCCGCGCTCATCACCACCTCCACCGTCACCGCTTAGAAAACAATACCGGCGACAGCACGCAGGCTCCCCACCAAAAACACAAAGTTTCCCATTTCCTGGTCTGGGTTCGAGCGCACACCCCAGGGTTTCCCTCACCCCCGAACAGGCGCCCCCCGAGGATGACAGGGCCACTTCCAGTCTCGAGCCGCCCCCCGCCTCCCCGCGCCCCCGTTCCAGCCCCCCTCCCTCGGTACTTGAGGAAACTCCGGTGGCGGCCCCCTCCCTCCCCAGCCGGCTCTCCAGCTGGAGCCGGGAACGAGTGCTGAGTGGCGGGCACGGCGAGCGGCAGAGGGGCGCTCTGCGCCTTGGAGGTCTGCCCACAACATCGGGACGAACAACAAAGTTAAAACGCTGCGATTCACGCACCTTACCGGGTCTCCTCAATGTCTCCTCTGGCGTGGGATGCAAAGTGGCACAGTGGCAGGCTGGGGGCCCCCGGGAGGAGAGTGGAGATGGGTTTGGTGGCTCGCCTTTCTCACTCTGTGTGTGTGTGTGTCTGTGTGTGTGAGTGTGTGTGAGTGTGTGCGCGCGCGCGTCCCTCTCCCCGGTCTCTCGCTCGCTCGCGATCCCCGTGTAGCTCTCAAGGACGAGGTGAAATCCCTTTGCTGGTCATGAGGCGGCTTCAGAGACAAACAACACAATGCGAGTGCAAATAACAAAAGGCAAAAAGACAGTAGGAACAATGGGGAGAGGCGAGGGCAGCGCACCAGCCGGCGGTCACCACGGCCGGGCGCCGGCCCCGGGAGGTGCGGCGGCGGCGGCGGGGGCGGGGGCGGGGGCGGCGCCGGGGGCTCGCGCTCCCTCCAGGTCGCCCCCGAGCTCCCGCAAACCCACCCTGACCTCCTCCCTGCGGCTCGCCTCCCGGCCGCCCTCTCTGTCCATCCGAAAGGAACGAGCCCCAGAGTTTGCTTCCCGGTCTGCTGCAGAGTAACTAGATTGTAAATAACGCGGTGATTACCCACACCATGCAGGAATGTTTTTTTTTAAAAAATAATTCTGCCCTCCACTTAAAGGAGCGATAAAATGAAATGGCAGGAATGGGCGGAAGGAGCAGGCAGAGTGAGCTCTCTCTGGATCTCGATGGAGCTCGCGTCGGTAAAGACGCGTTCACGTTTAGCCAAGTCCCCTTTGTCAACTTCTTCCCTGCGCTGGAACCGCACCCGCTGCCCTGTGGCCGTGACCTGGGACCCTTCTCGCCCCCACCCCGGCTGCACACAGGAAAGCTCGTCCCGAAGGCACACGTGGGGTTTGCAGATGCCCGCAGAACCTTCTCGGAGGCAGCCGCGACTGCCCAGCGCGGCGGCCGGAGCCGCGATAGGTCCGGGTTTAAAGCGACCCCTGCCTCCCCCGGCCCGGCTCGGCGCCCGCGAGTCCGCGCCGCCCGCACTTTGCACCCACCTACTCCTGGTGGGGGGGGGAGGGAGAAAAGTTTTAAGGCGCTCTCATCGCTGCCTCCGGGGTGGTCGAACTGGTTTTGTTTTGAGTGGGTGAAGCCGAAAGCCCAATGGCCAAGAACCAGGGAATGATATTTAGGGAGAAAAAGGCTCCGCGCCGGACTACGACTCCTCCGCTCCGCCCGAGTTGGCGCGGGAAGGCGGCGCGGAGACCCCGAGTTCAGCAGCCTCGGAGGAAACTCCGTGGGTAATGCCCCAGCAGAAGCCGAGGACTGATTTAAGTGTGCTCTGACAGCTCCCGGGCTGCTCCGGCGCTTATCTCTGCCGGTCTTACTTTCATTGACTTAAAACAGCTGCCGGTTTGCCGGGGGGTGGGGGGTGGGGGTATCCAATTAAATCTCAAACCTGGGTGGGGGGGAGGGAGGGTCCTGATTGATCTTCCCAGAACCGGTGTCTGGTGTCTGGAAAGGGGCGAGGAGGGAGGTGTCGCGAGGGAGGCAGCGGGTCTGGAGGAGGGCGATGGAGAAGGGGTCTAAAACAATACGAGCAACACGTTTCTCGCTCTCTCCGTTCCCTTCCTCCTCTGTAGCCTTTTTTCACCGATTTGCATGTTCTCTTTCCTCCTCTCGGTGCTTTTTTTTTTTTTTTCAGGCGCGCATCTATTAAGTGAGCCGCGTCCCTGGGCACCCCCAGCATTTCCCAGAGTGCAACACCACCACCAGGGGATCAATGACCACAGTCTGTTTGTTCTTCACGCGCCCCGAGGAGCAGGGCACTGGAGCAGCCTGGGAGGGGAGCTTGGGGCTTACCTGTCTGTGCGATCTCAGACTTCTGGCTGGTTTCTAAATGGCAGCTAGTAAGCAAATATAGTTTCTTAATGCATGCAACACCTACCAATCACAATGTATTCACTTAGAAAAGTGATACCTCCTTTCTCCCCCTTTTCCACCTTTTGTAGGTTTGTCTCTGGGGGTGGATTGCTAATACCTAAGATTTTGCACTTGTCTAGAGTGGAAACTTTCTGGGGTGTTTGATGATTGATTATTTGGTACCTGCTTTCTAAAACAGGCTACACACCTTTCCTCCCAACAAAAGTGAGAAATGCAAATCTTAATAACTCAAGGCAAAAATTTCAAAGTGTAAGCACAGTTATTATCCACTCCCACAAAGAAAAGCTTCCTCTTCCACAAATATTTGATCGCACAGAGCCCAGTAATTAGGAGAGCAATCAAATAAACTCAGGGCTTTCGTGGGCACTCTAAATTATCATCCATCCAGAATTTACAAGCAGGGTAACCATTTTGCCGCTTGGATGTAGCTCTCTCTGGATATGGATTCTAAATGTGTATCCTTCAACGATTTTCCTCCTGTCTTAAGTATTTAATGAGCAAGACCATGGATAATAATATTTAAATGGCTGGATCAATGTGGCATCAACAACCGTGTGAAAAAAAATTCTCTGTATGTATAGGAAACACCTTTCCTGCTTGTTATTTCTCACATTTCCAATATCATCCCGGCTTCAAGTCAGAGACACTAGTTTAACAGTGACGAAAGAGTTCATCAGTAATTGTACTGTAGCTTGAATTTAAGTGCTATTTTTATTTTACAGAGTTCCCAGCATGCCTTAAGTGATTTGTTCTCATAATACATATGTAGCTGCTTATTACCAATTACTATGTCAGGTCCAGATCCTTATATAAAGTGAAAGAGGCAAATCAGGCCCAACTGCAAGGAAATAAATGTCCTCTCACTACACACTATGTGACAATAGATATAATATTTGAAAAGAGATAGTCATTTACAGTGAATTTCCCCTAGATTTTAATCCATTTCTCTCAGGACATATTCAATGAAGATAAGGAGACAGAGGAAGTCCTTTTCCCCTGGGTCTCTGGCCAAGGGGGACAAAGGTGCCTACTTGACCTAACCTCACCAAAGAGGTGCCACCTCCTCAGGGTTTCAGCATCTATTGCTTCTTCAGTGTAACAGCTTTTGGGGCGAGCAGGCTTTCTCTTGGCAGGAGAGGGGAGGCCGGGCAGAGGGAGAGAAGGCAAAGCTGCAAACTGCCTGGTGAGATGCGGGTAAACATTGAATTATACCAACAACCTCTTCCTTTTTGCTCCTGCAGGCAGCGAAACTTCATGCCATTATGGTTATTGAAACCACATGCCCTTAAGATTAACTCATGATCATTATATAGAAACAGCATAACTGATCAAAAACTTCCAGGGGGATGTTTGTTTGTGTTGGACTTAAAAAAAAAACAACAAAACACCCACCTTTGAAGTGGGGTGACATATTGAAAATCAGCCATCTATTTATCAAGCATTCACTATGTGCCAGGCTCTGGCTCAGGCGCTTTTTTTTTTAAACATTTTTTTAATTGATTATGCCATTACATTTGTTCTATCCCCCTCCCCCGTTCCCCTCCATCCTGCACACCCCTCCTCCACCATTCCCCCCCTTTAGTTCATGAACATGTGTCTCAAGTTCTTTAGATTCTGTATTTCCCCTACTATTCTTACCCTCCCCCCTATCTATTTTCTATCTACTGTCTATGCTACTTATTTTCTGTACCTTCTCCCCCCTTCTCCTTCTCCCACTCCCCTGTGATCCTCCACGTGATCTTCATTTCTATGGTTCTGCTCCTGATCTAGCTGTCCTCTTAATTTGCTTTTACTTTAGGTGTGGTTGCTGATAACTGTGAGTTTGCTGTCCTTTCACTGTTCATCTTTTTATCTTCTCTTTCTTAGGTAAGTCCCTTTAACATTTCATATAATAAGGGCTTGGTGATGATGAACTCCTTGAATTTGGTCTTATCTGAGAAGCACTTTATCTGTCCTTCCATTCTAAATGAAAGCTTTGCTGGATAGAGCAATCTTGGTTGTAGGTCTTTGGTTTTCATGACTTGGAATACCTCTTTCCAGCCCCTTCTTGCCTGTAACGTCAGGCGCTTTTTTTTAAATGTATGTCATCTCCACTTCTTACCATAAATTTGCAAGAAATAGTTGCATCCTTGTTGTGCAAACTAGATGCTCAGAAAGGTTAAATGACCTGCCCCAAGTCACACAGCTAGCAGTCACACAGCACACGAAGTAGCAGTGTCCGGACAGGAATCCAGATGGCCCTGGCTGTAAGCCTCTGCTTTTTTCCTTCATCTTGATGCCGCTTACACTATATGTTGGGTCCACTACCCAGTGACAAATATTATTTTTAAGTGGGTAGATTAAAAATACTGAATTTATGCTCCATCCAGTTTAGTCACGAGCTATGTGGGTATTTTCACTCACAGTGCTCATTCGATAACTGAAAGTGCCAAGACATTTTACATGTGCTGTACATGGAGCATTCATACATGCTACACATAAAGCATAAAAGCTATTTAGCAATATGTATGAAATTGTCTTATTTTGTAGGCTAAGCAATGATATAATATATATGCACATGTACAGTATGGAGCAAAAGTAGGTTTATATTTGTGACTATGAAAAACAGTTTATTCTTCCATTATTACTTATTAATTACATTATTTTATGTAATTAATTACATTATTGCAAACCTACTTTTGCCTCACCCTGTATATATTAATGCTATATATATAATAGTAACAGTTACTAAAGTTTTTGAATCCCTGTAACTTTAACAGGCATTGTTCTAAGTGCTTTATTTGTATGAACTCATTTAATTCTCACAACTGTCCCACAAGCTACATAATTTTATTATGTTTTACACACAAGGAAACTGAGGCACAGAGAGGCTATACAACTTGTCCAAGATTATACCATTAGCAGGTGATGGAGCCCAGACTCAAACCAAAGTTATCTAGCTTCAAAACTCTTAATCCCTATGCTTCATTTCAATGCATACACATGCCCTGATGTATTTGCAATATACATATCTGTATTCAGGGACAGATACATACGTATTACATGTAGCTCTCAAAACACAGGGAAAGAAGAAAGGTGCATCAACTGAGATTTGTATCAGTCTGCCACCCCATGTTCTAACTGCATCCTGACGCAACAAGACATGTTGATAGGAGACGGCTTAACATTCAAGACTCTTCTAAAAATATTTGAGGCAACCTCAATCCCCCCCCCAAATATTTGGATATGTGCTAGTAAATATTAAAGGTGTATAATATTTGACCCTAGCCAATTTACACAAAGTTTATTTCGAATTTATTTGGTTATATATATTAAACATAGCAGAGACAAGGCTCTTAAGAATTCTGAAGACCGTAGCTTGGGATAATAATATGCATAATGGAATCTGCCAGCCACTGAGAAGTGGAGGGAAATTCAGGTAACGCAAGAGACAAACTATGTCATGTCATCTGAAAGGTTATGACTTATCTGTTTTTTTAAAATTAGGGTAATTGTCAACCCTTCATTAACAGGCGTGTATTATAAGCTGGTGATTTCAGGTTAATAATTGTGGACTCAAGCACTGCTACTGCTCAAAAGAACCTTAAAATATTTGATTAAGAATCCCAGGTGCATGGGTACTTACCAAGTCTATTTTGACCTGTCTCACCCAACACAATACGCATATCAAGTTTTGGGGTGAACGTCTCCAAATACAGTGTTGAGAAACTACTTTGAGATCCTTTTTTTCTTTCTCCTTTTTTCTCTCTAAATAAAATGTACAGAATTATCGATGGATGGAAAACTGACAACTATCTTCATTTCTTATGTGCTCTTCGTCCTGATGACTCCTGAGATTCCGACCTCTTCACTATTAATTTTACTGGGCTTAATGTACCCCTTCGAAAAACTGAAAAAGACACCCTATCCCTAACAGATGCCACACATTAAGTTGTTACTGAAAAAAAGCGTTTAGAGACCTATTACAGATACACATGTTTTCATTTAAAAACTGCTATGAAATCAAGTGTTCTTTTATTTAAGCATTCCCCTGTGGTTGGACGAGTTAAGGGCTGGCAGTGCCGAATTCACCACTGACAGCCAGACCGAACTGAACAGGTTAACAACAGTTGGTAAAACTGCCAGGGCTGGTTTTCTTGCTGAAGGTGAGTGAAAAGCACAGTGGCACATTAATTTAACAGTGAATTCTAATTTTTTTAAACTTTCTCATTTTGCTAAATATTTAGGATGAACTTTAAAAATTTCAGCCGCAGTTTTGAAAAGAAATAATGTATATATTTTATACAACCAAAACCACAAGTGTATTGCTCTTATTAGTTACGTGTGTTTATTATTCTGATTATTAAATTTTCCTTTCCTGGGAGAAAACCCAGAAAGAACAAGATTGGTTCTATTCAAGTGAAACAACTTGTAGCCCCCACATCTTGTCTCTTAATTTGCAGTTTTCAACTTGACTTCTGTCCTTTAATTTTAAATAATGAATGTACAATGTGGGGAGGATTTAAACATGTAAAAATCATTTTTAAGTATATTTTATTGATTATGCTATTACAGCTGTACCATTTTTTTCTCCCCTTTATTCCCCTCTGCCCTGCACACTCCCTCCCACCCACAATCCCCCACCTTTGTTCATGTCTATGAGTTGTACATATAAGTTCTTTGGCTTCTCTATTTCCTATACTATTCTTAACCTCCCCCTGTCTATTTTGTAACCACCATTTATGCTTCTTATTCCCTGTACCTTTCCTTCATTTCCCCCTCCCCCTCCCCACTGTGTGTGTGTGTAACCCCCCATGGGATCTCCATTTCTGTGACTCTGTTCCTGTTCTAGTTGTTTGCATAGTTTGTTTTCGTTTTTGTCTTGGTTTTTTTTTAGGTACAGTTGTTGATAGTTGTGAGTTTGTTTCATTTTAGTGTTAACAGTAAAAATCATTTTTTATATGTGGATTTCTTTTGGAGTTAGCTTTCACAATATATTCTGTGGCCTCTATTGGTAATAAATTTGCATCATAAATATACATATAAAGGTTTGCATGTAGTGCAATACACTGATTTTATTTGTAAGGAAAAATTTCCCTTATATATTTCGATGATTTAGAATTGGTGTCAGAACTAATTGCCAAGCAAAGCAATACTATTTTGAGCTTGGGTACCAGTGAAGTGGAGGTATTTGGGTCTAAGAGTTCACGATAACTCCTGTTTCTGTTGCTTTGTTCAGATTTTTGGTACTGAATTACCAATTGCATCACATAATATGTGAAATATGGTGGGTCAGTGAAAAAACGGATGAATGAAAGGTCAAAAATAGCATGAAGACCGTGAGTATAAAAAGTCACTGAAAAAGGTACATATTTGAATCCCAGTAAATTATTCGAAGAGAGTAAGTAAAATTACAGTCTTGAGATATCTGGGACTTTTCCCCCATCCTCATCTTCTCATTGGGGCTGACAGCCTTAAACAAATTTAGAATTTAATCTTTAAAAAGAGGTTGATTTTAAAGAAGAATATACTACGTTATTACATCCTAAATAAAACTGTGCTGCATGCTCGGAATTGTTGCTTCTCAGGTAACTTTGCTCCAGGACAGAGTAACTAATTGGATCACTACGCCACTGGTCATATTTGGTCATACCTATACAATTAGCTTAACTATTCCTTTGATGGTGCAATACACCCATTAATTTTTCAGCCACTCTTAATTTTGGTTGCATAAACAAGAACCTGACAATAAATGTATACAATAAAAATTTTTATTCATGGAGGTAGTTACCAAATGTTGAATGTTTATCTGGACATAGCTGGGGCTCACACTGTGCTTCTTCTGCCTTCCTACAGCAGAAAATTACAACTATAAAGTCTCATAGATTTTTCAGTCCAGAAAGAAATGAAAGAAATAGTGAGATGATTTGCCCAAAACAGAATGAAGGTCAATGGACATAACTGAGTGTGGTATTGTTTGTAGGAAAAAAAATAGTTTTGAGATGGTTACCCAGTAACATACATAGCTAAAAGGTCTGAGAGTGTTGAATTGGCTTGAGGACAAAAAAAAAGATGAGAAGAAAATCTTCAAATTAACATCAGAGGGTCTGGGTCTGAGTGCAGGAAACATAAGAGAGCCCAGAGTACAGAGAGAAATGACAAAACTGACTAACCCATTGAAAACAGAACCAACAGCATAGTGACAGAGGAGGAGACAGATGACGGCTGATTGAATAACTTTCCTCACAAATTTTTAAAGATAAAAATATGGACCAGCTGTTCTCCAACTTCAAAGAGAATAGAACTAGACATAATGCAGAGTGCTGGCATCAGAAGGCCTGGATTTGAATTCCAGCTTATTAAAAATAAAAGGTACGGATCTTTGATACAGTTTTAAATGAAAGAAAAAGGAGGTGCAGGTATAAAAGAGCAAGGAATAAGAAAATGAAGTGCAGCCACAAGTTTACTACCAAATGCGCATCCCACTTCACAGTTCTGTGTCCATCATTGACATTATTTACTGAAGACTTCCGTTTGCCAGAGACTGTGCATATTTAATTCCAACCTTTGAGGCATTCAAGAAAGAAGAAAAAGGGTCCATTTTCATATTTGCAATTGATAGGGAGAAGCCCAGTATTTCCTGACATCAAGACCAATAGAAAATTTTCCTGGGGTGGGGATCTCCTTCTCAAAAACATTGAGTCATGTTAAGGCATACTTTTTATTGACCAAGACAGCAGTGAATTTCATAGGATGGTTTCTCACAGTTCTGTTGGGAGACACACACTTATATGGTCTCTCACGTTCCTCCAAGCCATGCACTGCAGACCAAGAATGCAATTCCCTGACCTTTAAACCGGCCATTTCTCAAGGTAATGTTGGCAATGAGCTGACTTTGAGAGATGAGATAATGTTTCCATCCAAAACAAAAAGTAGGATTTTACTGATTGTTATAAAAGCAGTGGATTCTCCAAGCTCAGTGCTCCTCATCTGCCATGTAAAACCACTGCGTGAAGAGCACGTAACCCTGACCATTCCTAGGCACGTTAGGTCTTTCTTTTTCTAACAGCAACCCTGGGCTGTTCTGCTTGGCCGTCTCCTTGGATGGCAGCCCAGACAAAAGTGGGGGTGGGGAATTCAAACTTAATTCTGGTTTGGCCACCCAGGATGTCTCTTGGGAGTTACAAACTCCTAGATTATAATGTTGATGAGTCTTGGTTTAGTACGTGGCTTAGTGAGATCCTCTATCCAGCCCACATAAGCCAAAATGGAGGGCATAATGGGTCTCCGTAAGTTTTGTAAAAATGTCTTGTCTCACATGCAACTTTTAGACAAACTGTCTAGGTCCAAGTCAGAGCTGACTGAAGAAAGGTGGAGTCATAGCTATGTGGGTGGACACACTAATGTCATAGCTACAGAAGGATAACAATTGCAGCACTCGCGGAGGGAACACCTCAGATCTGGAGAGGTGCTAAGGGCAACGTAGGATACGACTCCTACCACCGAGATCCAGCAACGCAGTCTGGCAAGAAGCAGCAATGTCAGCCAGCAGTTTGACCTGCCGCTGGTGCATCACCCCCATCCATAGGCCATGAAAACAGAAAAACTCACGTGGACCTGGGCTGTCCCCAAACTCTTCTCTACCCGATGCCATCAAAAGCGGTGTCAAATGTGACACCTCTCCTCTCAAATATGTACACACGTAAACAGTGACACAGCCTTATTGCATTCTGACTGACACAAATCCATATTCTCCTCCTGATGCCCTCACTTCCCTGGGGCATGTCACGCATACCATCAAGGCACAACTATTTGGTGACCCTGCATGTGGCCGAAACAAAATAATGTACTGGTGACCCAAATCAAGTGTCATAGCACAGCCATGCTGAATGACTTGGAACACTGGCATGACATTAAAGTCGTCTGACCAAGACTGACAAGTAAAAGTATTAAGGATGGTTGAGAAGGAATAAGGAAGTGATTTAGGCTCTAGAAGTGATGGGGAAATTTCCCAAGACTATTCAACTGCCTGCCTCTGGGTTTTCATTATGGGAGGCAAATATTACTGTCATTTGTAAGCCATAATTTTGCTGTTTCCTGTTCCTTGAAACTGAGTACAGTTATGAGAGAAACCTTTTTGGGAGCGTCCAGCATCCTTCTCTTCCTCTGGAAACTGCTCTCCATCCTCTGTGTGAGGTCTTCCCACTACTTTCATTAGAGTGTCCTGTTCTTTCACGTTCCACCCCCTTGGAGACAGGGGTAGCTAGGAGGAATGGCCCTTTTTTTTTTTTAACTCAGGCCTCATCTGTGAGACTTTAAGCCCAGGAGCTGCTTTCAGCTGTGGATCCAAGTTTTCAATGGCAGCCAACCTGAGAAAATAAGTCAGACACACAGAAAGAGATGGGAGGAGGTTCTGAGGGCAAATGAGGCTATTATTCCACAGGGAAATGCCATCCAAGCCACCCTAGTTTCTACTCGCATTTATAGTTCTAATTTTGATCTACTCTAGTATCATTCCAATAGATTTCATAAGTTTTATTTTGCTTTAATGGGTTCAAGATCAGTTTCTGTCATCTTCAAAAGCATAGCAACGGATACAGGAATTAAAGCAAACTCCCTGTAATAGGCTGAATGCTTGTGTCCTCTCGAAATTCATATGTTGAAACCCTAACCTCCAATGTGACAATATTAGGATGTGGGTTTTGGGGAGGCGATTAGGTCATGAGAATAAAGCCCTCATGAATAAGATTCAGCTCCTTATAAACGCAACCCCAGGGATCTCTCTCACTGTTTCCACCATGTGAGAATACAATAAGACCACTGTCTATGAACCATGAAACAGTTCTTCACTAGATATGAAATCTGCTGGCACCTTCATCATGGACTTCCAAACCCCCAGAACTGTGATAAATAAACGTTCATTGTTTTAGGCACTCAGCCCTCAGTATTTTCATTATAGCAGCCCAAATGGCTTAGACACTCAAATAACCAGCATGGGCTCATTTAAGAGACACTACCCTTAAGCATATTCCTATCGGCCCTGGGACTAATATCACAGGGAGAGGTATTTATGGAGCTCCTGCTGTTTATCGGGGGTTATTCTAGGTCCCGTGTATTCACTGATAACCAAAAAGATCAGGTCCTTGCTCTACAAAATCACACACTCTATAAGAGCAAGACAAATGCTAAGGAAGTAAGTAACAACTAAAAATATCACAGAACAGTGGGTGCTTTAAAGAAAAATAAAAGGATACACAATGATAGTGATTGCCTGAGGGAACTATGTTGGACAAGGAATAACTTCAAATTAAGAAAGACCTCCCTAAAACTGTGATTAACGTTATTTTTCTCTTCGTTGGGGTGAGTTCTTTGCTTTCCAGAAGATTCTACATCCAGCCATCCTTATTCATGCTGAATACTGGAGATTAGGGGCAAATTTTTTCTTTGTTGGGCAAGAGAATCCTTGAGACATAGAATGCAAAATCCTCTGTGCATCTCACCAGAAAATGTCAGATCCTTATGTAAAAAGTATTCCTAGACGCCTCTCTGATATCCCACAATTCTGGACAAGCAAGCACATTTGGTTATATCAGAATTCTGGCAACAGCTGCTTGTCCTCCGTGGTCCTGTGTAATATAAAAATCAAATAAGATGATGGCAACAAATGCATTTTGTGACCTTCAGAGATGACTATATCAAGTGCTGTTGCATAATGATCTGTCAAAATTAAACAGGCTATATACACACTCATCAAAAACAATGAAGAGGTTATACATTTCCATTCCTGTTCATTTTAAAGGAAAGCCTAGAAAACCTTCAGTCTTTGATAAACTCTTAGATTGGAGCACACTCAGAGCTGGACTAGACAAGTTTTTCCTGCCTCATCCAGTGCCCCACTAATCACAGAAAGCATTAAACATTAAAACATTTCTCTGTGTGTAAACATAAACCTTAATTTCAGGAGACAGGATATGATAGCTGTATTCAAAAAGTGGAACAGACTCTAAGAATTGAATGTAACAAAAAATGAAAGAAATTCAGACATAAAATCTAGATTTCTTCTGCCTTCTACATATCAATGAAGAAAATCTGCCTATTAAAAGTTTACATAAAGCCTTTTCAAGATTCAGGCATCCTTTAAAGTTGAATTTCTTTAAATGTGCCCTCATTTGCACTGGTGTTCATCATCATTCAACGCCACAGTTTTCCAGGAGAACGCCCCCCTCGGGCATTGTCAGCTCTCCCAGCCTTGGCCCCTGCTGTAAATGGAGTTTTAGAAAAGAGCTTACGATTATGCAGCTCTGAATCATGTAAGACCGTCTTTGAAATTGCTAACCCCATCTTCCCTCCATCACCAATCCCTCAGTACATACAATACAATACTAGCAAAATCGAGAGAGGATGACTTCCTAGAAAAATAGAATTACACCAGTTGGAATCTCTTAAAATATAGTATTTCTGTCATTGAAAACTAAAAACCTTCCTTTGTAACTTCAAAATTTTATAAGAGACTAGCCAGGAAGACTACTTCATGCCTTTCTCCAGCGCCATTTTCCTGTTGGATTGACATGAAGCTATTGTTTGTGCTGCATTATGCTGTCAGCATGAGGAAGGGCCGGGGGGTTCAAGGAACCAATTCAGGGAACTGCGGCCCTAGCACACCATCGGGAGGACGGCGCTTCATCTGGCCCAGGTCCAGTGTGGTCAAGTCCGTAGCTCCCACATCTCCCCCACCAGCTGCAGGTCAAAGTGCAGAAAATTCTAAAACAAAACAAAACAAAACAAAAAAATCCAGAAGTGAGAATTGTGGTTGATTTTTTTTTTTGAAGCTTCATTTTCTCTATCTGGAGAATGGCGTTGACAACAAAAGGATTAATAGGAAGTTAACAGTATTGAGAACATGTTTTATGCCAGATATTTACTGTGTTAAGCCTTCATATATACGTGATCTCATTTAGCCTCCATAATAATCTACAAGACAAGTGCTATTCACATTGTATCTTAAATGAGGGAACTGGGGCACCAAGACGATAGGCACTTTCCCGAGGTCACCCAGCTAATATCTGCCTAATAGAAATGCAAAAACAACAACCCGCTGTGGTATGAATTGATGGCAAATGGAATCAAATATGTGAGAAACTTTTTAATTCTCACTTTATATTTTAAAGATATTTAAATGTACTATTATAAATAAGCAAAAATATTTAGACTAGGAAAAATTACTAAATATATTCCAAACGGTCTCTGCTTTTAGCTCTGATGTGTAAGGAGCTTGGGATTTTTCACTTCAAATGCAGGGTGGGGCAAAATTAGGTGTTTGTATGAAAATAGTATAATAATTAATAAATAACATCAGAATAAACTACTTCATGTACTCACAACTGTAAATGTACTTTTGACCAACCTTGTATCCTTAAGAAAAGGACATGGTGGAAAAACTAAAATTCAGTGATTCTCCTCGGACCCATCAGAGAACTGAGATCACAGGGAAAACTGTCCAAAATCGGAGGGACAGGCACATTCTAAAACTCACAGTCAAAGTCTGTTTACCTGGATCAGAAGATGCTGGAGCCACAGACTTCTAGAAACACGTATGCGGTGATTTTGATGAATTTCTGGTGGCTCTAAAGTGGCGAGAAAGTGAGAAACTCCCATCAGTAGCCTCCTCCCTGCTTTGGTGCAATTTCCTTCCAGGAACCCCAACAGGTTCTCATTAGGAAGATGCATTGCCACATGACTCTGGCAAAGGGAGGAGATAGGTAATAATGAAATGACACACCCAGAGCTTTCTCCACAGCAGAAGTCTACTCTCTAGGGGAGAAGACTTTGCCAGAGCTTTATTTTAGCTGGAGGAAGGGCCTTTTCCCCACTCAGCCCCTCCAGTCTTCCTGTCTCACTGGCCTCACCCAAGAGGAAGAAAACAGAGTCAAGAGGACTTCAAGGGCATCCCTACAGCCAGAAGAGAAACACTTGTGAAGATCACAGCTCAGCCCCAAGACACAGGCTCCCTAAAAAACAGAGATTGAGTCAGATGACAGAATGTGTCCCCTCCCCACACCATACCATCACCATGGCAGCGCTTCAATATAACAGTGATCCCAGCTGAAAGAACTGTCAGACAGACTTTCTCCAAGGAGGAGTTCTCAGGGAAGCCCAAAGCCAGAAATGGAGCTCAAACTGGGACACTAGAAGAATATGAATCATCTTTGAATCATCTGGTACCTACTACGACAGCAAACATAAACACAACATGACTCCTAGCTATATTAGTAGAAATTCTCACCATAAAGCCCTATTTACCCCAGTTTCTAATATGTGATATAACATGCCCAGCTTTCAACAACAACAAAAAAATACAAATCTTGCCAAAAGGCAAGAAACAACGCAGTCTGAAGGGAGAAAACAATCATCATAATCAGACTTGGATATTAGAGAAATTCATTTGGCATTATCAGACAAAAAGTAATATAACTATGATAAGTATATCAAGGGGTCTAGTGGAAACAGCATTCATTGCTGACTTTAAAGTAAGTAAGTGAAAGTAAAATAAAGTCTTTTATTTTTCTTATTCTTAAATTATCTAAAAATATTAGTATAAAGTAATAATAGTAACAATGTATTGGGTGAGTAGAACAAATGGATGAATGAAACGAGCAATGTCACAAAGGACAGGAGGGAACTGGAAATCTTCTGGTCTAACTTTGTACTATACGGGGAGCAGCATGGTGTTATCTGAATGTGGTCTTAGACTAGTTTAAAACATATATCTTAAACTCGGGGAAAATCATTAAATTAAAAAAGCAGTGTAATTGATATGCTAAAAGAAAAGACAAAATGCAACTATATACAACGTTCAATTAAACCAAAGCATTCAGGGGAGAAGGGGAGGAAAAGAATCAAAAGGCAAATCTAACAAAAAGAAAACAGTGACAGATATGATAGCTATTAATCTAATTGTATCAATAATCCCTTAAATGTGAATGGTTGAAATATGTCAATGACAAGATAGACATATATTGTCGGAGTGAGTGAACAAGAAGACACAACTACATGTTATCTGCAAGAAATCAGTTTAAATATAATGACCCGGGCTAAGAGAAAGATACACCAGGCTAAACTAATCCAGAGAAAACTAGAGCACCTGTATTAATTTCAAGCAAAGCCAACATCAAACCAAGCAAGATACCAGGAATAAAGAAGGGTACCACATAATGATAATGAGATCAATATCCAAAAAATAATAACTATCTTAAATGTGTAAGCACCTCACAACTGAGTGTCATAACACCTGAGGCAAAAACCAATGCAACTGAAAGAACTAGGAAAATCTACTGTTACGACTGCAGACTTCACCACCTCCCTGTCAGTACTGAATTATTCCAGCAGGCAGGAATTCAGCAAGGCTATAGATGACTGAACAGCACTATCAATCAATGTGATCTAATTAATATTAATAAAGTGCTCCATCTGACAACCCTGTGAATATACATTCTATATAGAACATTTACCAAAATGAACCACATTTTGACCATAAAACACACATCAACAAATTTAAAAGTATACAAATTAGATAAAGTATGTTCTCAGACCACATTTTAAAGTAAATTATCAGTAAGAAGAAAGATAGGTGGAAAATCCCTAAGTATTTGGAAATATTAGTGCACTTCTAAATAACCCATAAGTTAAAGAGGAAGTTTCAAGAGAAATTTTTTAACATTTTGAACTAAATGAAACTGAAATTACAACTTACCAAAATTTGTGGGATGTAGCAAACAAAGTTCTTGGAGGGAAATTTATAGCCTTAGAAAATTAGAAAGAGAAAAGCTAAGCCTAAAGAGAAAAAAGAAATAATAAAGATTAGAGCAGAAATAAATGAAATTGAAAACAGAGAACAATATAAAAATTCAGCAAAAGCCAAAAGCTGATTCTTTTAAATGATTAATATTATTGACCTGCCCCACCTAACCAAGAATTAAAGAAAGAAGATACAAGTTATCAGTATAAAAAATGAAAGAGGGATAATCACTACTGGTCTCATGGACAGTGAAAGTATAATAATGAAATACTTTAAACAACTACATGCTTATAAATCATGTAACTTAGATGAAACAAACCATTCCATGAAAGACACAAATTATCAAAACACACACAAAGGAAAACAGATAACCAGAATCATTCTATATCTACCAAAGAAATTGGTCAGTAATTACCTTCCTAAAAAAAAACACCTGGTCCAAATGGTTTCATTGGTGACCTCTACTAAATGTTAAAGAAAAATATAAGAACAATTCTCTACAATTGCAAAAGCAAATAAATGAACAAACAAACTAACAAGGAGTAGAGGGATACTTTCCAAGTTAGTCTTTGAAGCCAGCCTTAATCTAATTCTAAAACCAAATAAAGACATTACAGGAAAAGAAACCAGACCACACATCTCATGAACATGGCTGCAAAAATCCTCAGCCAACTATTGGGAGACTGAATTCAACGATGTACTAAAAGAATGATATCCTTTCAATAAGTGTAAGAATTTCACATTTAAGTTAGTATTTTACTCCATAAATTGACCAAGGTTGAAATGTCAGAGGGGAAACAATATAAAAAAGCAAATCTACAGTAAAAACTACAAAGTTCAGCTAATTACATATTTTCCTAAAGGAGCAAATATTATATGGCCCTGGTCTTAAATTCATGTATTCATTCGTTGCACTAATACTATTTCCAATACAAGACCACTTATGACCTGCTATGAGCTAGACATGTGCAGTCCTTTAACACAGGCCTGGACTACAAACATCTCAAAATCTCATTTATGCTTATTTGGGGTATGTGAGTGAAGAATCCAAACACATCTCTTAACGATCAAAGGAAATAAAGTTGTACTTAATTATCAAAGAGGCTAACAAACAAAATATTTGGGATTGCTTGGGGAAGAGGATTCTCTAAAAGTAGTACCTTAATTAGTATTAATTATTTCAATAAGGATAAATCAGAGGAAGTATATAATGTAACCTAGGAAACTGGCTGATGAGCTCAGATTTGAGGAAGATAAGCATAAATTACAAAGGAGGTGAGATAACAAGAAATACAAAAGAATGACATAAATTTTTTAAAAGTGTCAGAAAAATTGAAAGCCCTGAATAAACTGAGATTATTGAAAAAGGAACAAATCTTGAAGCCAACCAAATAGTATTTTTAGCTACTTAAGAGAAAAATAATAAAGGAAGAATTACATCTTTTGCTCAAGATAATATAGTTCAATAGATGAGAGGGTGGGGGAGGAATGGCGTCATTTCTCTATTGTTTCCAACTTTTTATTTTAAAAAAGTATTCTTCAAACAAGAAACAATATGGTAAATATAGCCCAAAAAACAGCCAAAGTCCCAAATATGCAGAAATAACAAGACAGTGCCTATTGCATTGCAAGAATACAGATCTTACAGTCCAGATAAATCACAGACCAAGGCACTGCAAGAAGTAAGGAACAGCTTGCTGAACTACTACTAGTGATCTTCAGAAACCGTGACACCTGATATGTGCATATGTGTTAAGGTCTCTTCCATAGACACAGACGACAACGTGGTGAAGGCTGGGGTGAGGGCAGAGCATAGTGGAAGGGGAAGGACGAGAGTAAAATGAGGGACATCTATAATAGTGTCAACAACAAAGTTTTTTAAAAGATCTCTAATGCATGTCCTCGAGAGAAACAAGGCTGAATATGTATTGTATGACCTCACATATGTAAAAAAGTAATAATACGTGTTCATGGATATTTAATGAAAAATAACCAGAAAGATGTTCTTCAAGTATTCACTGCTAGTGTTATTTTTAAGATGAAAAATAAAAGCAAAAACAGTAAATAAGGAGAAACACATGTTACAGAGAACCATGGAGTGGAAGAAATGGGGATGGGAAGACGTGTTCAATTAGACAAATGGTAAGGTGCTTTACTTCTAAGATTACACACGCACACGTATATACGCAACTGGTGGAACCCAGAATAAAAATGTGTGCTCCAGTTCAAAAACTATTATGAATTTGAATATTCAACCACAGAACATTAAACCAAGTGCAGAATTCTTCTGAGTATGGTGCCCTTACATACTTAGGGCTTATATACAAGCATACAGGTAGCGTATTCCTGATGCTGGTTCTATACACGTACACACAGGCACACAATATGGCCACAGGTGGCAAACACAAGTCTCCCAGGCTGAATTCGGCCTCCAACTTGTTTTATCCAGCCCAGCACCTTGTTTCTACCCAACGGCAGCGCTGAGCTCTCACTTGACTGTTAAGGAGTAGTTACATTGCTACAATCCTGTAGTTACATATGACCCTTTGATGGCAAAGGTGAGGCCATTGTGGCCCCCGGTGAAAATAAGTTTGACACCCCTGCAGTATACACACACATGTGTACATATCTTATTTTTTCTTGAATGCAAGGATTATATCTTTAGGGGGAAAAGTAAAGCTGACACTACAAACACGTGTTTCCGTACTTGAATGCTAAGACAATCCAATCACATGGCACAAAAGAATTCAGGCAAATCACAACCCAGGACACAGCAAGAACGAATGAGCAGTGTGCCCGGTAGCCTGGGTACATCACCTGTCCTGCTCTTCTCATCAGAACACTTCTTTCCATTGCCTTCACCTCAACTTTTGAGAGTTCAAGATCATCCATATAGTTCTCTTCATGTTTTAATAGGCCACTTCAGAAGCAATGATAAAATCACTCTAGGTTAATTAATGGGGTGCAAATTACATGTGAGCAGTTTATCACAAGGTTGAAATCAAGACCTGCATTTTCCCAAGGTAACACTGCTACTCACAGGAAATAAAAACTTTCTAGGCACTTAATAGGCTATGACTACACTACAGTCCCAGCCATCAGAACGTGAAGGAGTCCTAGGCTTTCTTCAGAGTTTCTGTATCATGCTAAGTAGCATAGATGTAGTAGTAGTAAGATAGATAGATGATGGGTAGATAGATAAAAGGTAGGTAATTATGGTAGCCATAGAGAATACTGAGAGAAAACTCAGTTCTAAGATTGTCCAGATCAAACATAATTTTTTTTGCACACTCTTTCCACCTGACAGAGTTGGAATAGACCTAAATCTTAAAATAAAACATCGTTTATTAAGTAATTACTCTGTACTTATCCCAGTACATGCATTCTGAAACCTTCTCAACATCTGAGTTAATTTCTATTGGTTTTATTTTATAGATGAAGAAACTGGGCAACAAAGAAGTTATATATTTTGTCAGTGTCACATAGACTAGAAATGTTGGGTCTCATCTGTGTGACTTTGAAGAAGTAACTTTACTGGCTATCATATTCTGTCTCCCAGGCCTTAAATATTATTGAATATGCTTATCTTTCTGATGTTGAATTATCTGACATCCCCACCAGTGGATTCCACACTATTCTTGAATTTCCCCAACTGGGGAACTCCTCTGAGACAACCCGCCCTGAGTTCAGACAGCCAGGCTTTCTTTAATATTGTGCCAATATCTATCTCCTTGCAGCAACAACTTATTACGGTAGCTTTAGCTCTGCCATTTGTGAGAACATGTCTGATTTCTTTTCCATTAAAAACCCTTTCAGATCTCTGAAGATTAATTTGAAGTTAACTATCACTGCTCAAGAATCTTCACTCCTCTAGGCTAATCTTTCCAGGTCCTTCAGATGAAACTCGCAGAAAATTCCTGACTTTCTCACCCAAGGATTATTCCCCTTTGAATATCATCTAATCTGTCCACGTTGCCTAGATCCTCAGACCTGAATGACACACACCAGGACTATTCCGACCAGCTCCTGCAGCAGGACCATCGCTGCCCCCATTCAAACCTCATAGGTCTTTGACCACACTCAAAAGGTGCATTAGCCTTCTAGCAGCCGCGTGGCAGGGCTGGCTTTTATTTATATAAATTTACGCATCTTTGTTATACAAAGGCCAATAAGCTGTGCTCCCTTCAGCCTATAAGAATGCAGCTCTGTGTGTGTGAGAGAGAGAGAGAGAAAGAAAAAGTCCCAAGTGTTAAGCTCCAAATTCACTCATATTACATTTCATGTCCTTAGATTTGACCCCTCTTTGCATGTGTTTGTGTTTCTATTTTTGTGTGTATCTTAACTCCATCATACATGAAATTCTCTCAACTCCCAAAATGACACTTCAATGCATATTTGATAAGCATTCTTACATATTTTCATCTAAGTCTCTGACCAAAAAAAAAAAAAGGTGAACTGGACAAGCTAGAGAGCTCAGGCTTACCTCTAGAGACCACCCTCTAAATTGGCATAAAAACTTTAGTTTTAGTTTGGGGCATACAAGCAATAATGTGTGACATCACAAGAGCATGTAGCCCATAATTCTTCATCCTAGCTAGGTTTGATAAGTGCCACGCAGGAAAGATAAGCAGGAGACACAGGAAGAAATGGTGGTTTCTTACAGGGAAGTACTGTCTGTCAAGACGGCTGATTTATGTGGGAGACAGGTTTTCAAAGCAGGACAGTTGAGCGGCCCTCCTGCAGTTCCCTAGAAAAGCAGGTTTTCTCTCTTTAAAGTTGAACTGAAAACAAACTTGGGCCATCAGGGAAGATTTGCTTTGTTGTTCATTAGTCTTGGCAACAAAACAATACAATTTTTCAGTGACCTCTTTCCCTCATCCCTCCCACACACGCACAGAGTACATGTTAAGGATTAGAGTTACAAGTATAAATTCTTTTCATTATCTTCTGATTTTTAAAAATGTCATCTTATTTATCAGTGTGGTGTGACCAAGAAGCCTTGAGCTCAGCAGAGTCCTAGGGGGAGAAGAGACTACTCGGCTTATAAAACTTCATGTCCAGCTGTCATGTCAGATTCTAGGTACAAGTTACAGGAGTTTGAAGTAGGTGAACTAAAAGTGTTACTTATTGTCAGGCAGAGACCAATATCTATGCTTTCACTTATATGTGGAATCGGAAGAGCAACGTAAACAAACAAAGTAGAAACCAACACACACACACACACACACACACAAATCCGGCGGATGGCTGCAACAGAGGTGGGGGACAGGATGCAAAAGGTGGGGGGATTGAGAAGTACAGATGGATAGTCAGAAAATAGTCCCGGGAATGTAAAACACAGCACAGGGAATACAGTCAATAATACTGTAATAACTATGTACGGTGCCAGGTGGGCACTTGAAATATCAGAGGGACTACTCTGTAAAGCAGATGACTTTCTAACCACTGTGCTGCACACCTGGAACTAATGCAAAATAATATTGAAAGTAAGCTGTAATTGAATACAGTTTTTAAAAGTGTTAGCTTATCTATGCCTGTTTCATGTCTGGCTAATGCCTCAATGCTTCCAGTGCGAAAGAAAAACAAGTCTCCTGATCCACAAAAAGCCAGTAACATGGCATTTGGAATTCTAGATCCTTGCCTATGTACCGTGGTTGGGAAAGAAAGAAGCTGTCATCTGGAAAGAGCTACCACACAAATACACATGATTGGTCACCAGCTTGAAAAAGTGTCCTCCCAGCCTACCATTTTCATAACACATGATATTTCACTTTATTATTTTGTTTTGTCATGGGAAGGAATCTACCATATGGACGTGCACAGTGCAGTGTCATTACCTGCAGGCACCAGGCTGGTCAGCAGAGCTCTACAACTTACCTTGCTTGGCTAAAACCTCCTGCCGGTTGATTAGTCACCCCCTCTTCTGCCTGCCCCCAGCCTCCAGGCCTATGAATTTGGTTACTTCAGATACCTCATATTAGCAGAATCCTGCAGTATTTGACTGGCTATTTCACGTAGCATAACGTCTTCAAGTTTCATCCACGTTTTCACATGTTGCTGAATTTTCTTTTCTTTAGGGTTGAATAATAATCCATTGTATAAAATATTAAGGTATTTAAGGGCTTATATTCCTAGCCCATGTTCCTGCCCAAGAACTTATCTTTGTCACACCATCCCAATAATGGCATTTTTCCCTCGTGTGTGTGTGTGTGTGTGTGTGTGTGTGTCCCTGCTGTCCCCTCTGCATCCCTGTCTGCTTCTCACTCCACCTGACTCCCCTTTCTATGGACCTGATGGACAGCTTCTCCACCTGGTCCACACTGAGAGGAGTGACGTGAAAACTTCTCGCTGTGTCCCCGGATGAGCGCCGACAATACCAGCACCAGTAGCAGCAACGGGTCACTCTCCTGGATCACAGATGAGAGAGGTGGGAGGAGAAAGGTCTCTGTAGCTCCTTACACTTCCTCAATTCTTGCTCTCGCTCTTTATCTCCTGCTGTTTTTCTATTCTGTTTTTATCAACTTTTCATTCTCACCCTTTTTCTCTTTTCATTCTCTTCCTTTCATTTGATTTTTTTAAAAGAAACCTTGCCCCTCCAATCTCTTCCTGTTTTTTCTTTCTTAATTCCCATCTTACTTGCCTGTCTGTATCTTCAGACAAGTTTCTCCTTTAATCTGTATCACACCCTGTCTTCTGTGCAGTCTGGGCCCTCGTGTTCACCCGTTCTGATTCAATGACTCCATTTTGTTCATTCATTCCTCTTCAGGCACTGGTCTTTGGTTCAACAGTGTCTTTTTATTTTCTTTCGGTCTTGTTTTATGCAGTTCATTTGCTCAGGGAAGAGCTAGTCTCCAAACAACAAAATAAGTGAGTTTCTTCTGGAATGAAAGGTCAGAAGTTGATAGTCAATACATTGGAACTTTTGACAATGCCATAAAAAATACACCACTACCTGGAGCTGCCAGACTTAGGGGGAATTTTTCTTTTTTTTTAAGTATCTGTAAGTCCCATCAATATTTTTATGGAAGACTTTTTTGTTGTCTATCTGTAATTAAAATGTAAACGTGTTTTCTATATTTCACCTGGCAATCCCACTATTGTTACCGAACAAGAAGAGGTCCGAGGGAGGGGCAATACAATATTTGGCCCACCTAGGGATGCCCAAAACTGCTGTACAACAGGGGCCCCTCCCAAAAACAAAATACTAAAATCTACTGGGCCCCTTCTGTCCGCCGCCAATTGGAAAGACATCTCTTAATGCCAGAGATTTGTGAAAAGGAAACAAAATGTTTATTTAATGCTATTCAAGCCTAATGCCACCACTAAAATATCAAAGTCCTTTAGGGTATACACCTACACCCACACAGCGCTCCCTTCTCCCACTGTCCCAACTCTGGGTACCGTAAATCAGGAAAAGAGCACACGTCTGTGTTGCAGGCCGCTGGTGCCATCAGCTGTGTCACCGTGCAGCAGGATCTCGAGTTAATCCAAAGTACCGTGGTACCCTCTCATGGCCCACTGGTAAGAGTCCTTTGTACCCAGTTCCAGTCAAAGTCTCTCTTGCTTTTTCAGGCCACGCAGCCAAAGGGGGCACCCCAAAGCCGCGTGGGCCTCTTCTACCAAAGCTGCAGGAGTCCGCACTCCACCAAAAGCATGTGGCTGTCTTCTTCACCTGGCTGCAGGGATCTCCATTCTGGCAAAGCTGCGTGGTTTTTCCCTTTCACCTGGGAAAGAGGGGGGTCCGCACCCTGCCAAACCACTGCTCCCTCTTTCACCTCACCAAGAGGGGGTCCTCACTCTGCTGAAACCGCGTGGCTCTCCCTTCATCTGGCCAAGCGGGGACCCTTCATGTCTCGGAGCCAGTCTTTTCCAAGCTCTCACACAGGCCTTCTCACTCCGGAGCCCAGACCCTAGTTTCATTCCGAGTCCAAGCCCTTCTCACTCAGGAGTGCAGCTCTTAGTTTCCATCTTGAGTCCCAGCTACTCCTCACTCAGGAGCGCAGCCCCTAGTTTCCATCTTGAGTCCTCCTCCTTCCATCCTCAGTCCCTGGCTCCAAACTTGGCCACTGCTATTTAACATATCTATGAAACCAGTTAAAGGTTATAGATATGTTAAATAACCATTCCTCCAGAGGTTAGCTGCAAAACTGTTGCTATGCAAAACAGCTCTCAATGGCCTGGCTCCATTCATCCCTTCCCCCTGGGGGGGGGGCGGTGAGGACATCTTATATGTCTCTCCAATATTTCTATACACTTTGAATTCTGGACACTTTTCTAAATCTTTTTGGGGGGCCCCCCTGTCTGCACCCTGTATCACTATGGTTACATTGTCGTATTGTTAGTTCATAAACACATACTAAATCTAAACTGTGTCTGACTAGCAGAGTAGATGATATGAAACACATTACAGGCATACAAAATCAACCCTTGCCATCAAAGAGTTCAGTGTAAAGGGTTAAGAAGTTAAAAATAGCCCTGGTTGGTGTGGATCAGTGAATTGAGCGCGGGCTGCAAACCAAAGGATCACTGGTTCGATTCCCAGTCAGGGCACATGCTGGGGTTGTGTACCAGGTCCCCAGTGAGAAGCAACCACACGTTGATGTTTCTCTCCCTCTCTTTCTCCTGCCCTTCCTCTCTCTCTAAAAATAAATAAATAAAATGGTTTTTTAAAAAAGAAGTTAAAAATATAATAAACAATTTATAAACAGTGTAAAATAGCATATGACTAAATGTTTAACTGGTTCCAGTTATAAGCTAGCACACATTCAGGTGCTGATCCGAGGGGACCAGCTCAGGAATTATTCTGAGTGTGGAGGATGCGATCTGGGTTAGAGGGATGAAATACACCCTCCTGGCAAACTGGAGAGACAAGCGTTCCCGGTCTCCCGCAGGCTTTTCTGCCTGTGCCATCGGATTCCACTCCTTTCTCCAGACACAGTCCTACCCGGACTTCAGGGCGCTTTCAATCCCACATACCTCTTGGAGAAGCCTTTGTTAAAGAGTCTATAGGATTTTCCACATGGAATTTGTTATACTCTGCATTGTTGTTCTAACTACTTTTGGGGTATCTCTTAGGTATTATTTGCTTTTTGAATAAAAATGTGGTGACTGTGCAGAGTAAATACTCTACAAACTTTGATAAAATGAATGAATTATGAATTCCGGGACCATTTCTGACTCTTTAGTGATTATCCACAGTTACCACCATCACTACCTCTGGACTTCTTACAGGAAGAGCTGGACACTTCTTCCGGGTACCCATCACTCCCAGTATCTATAATACATGCAAAATGAGCTACTACATTACAATTATTTGAATACGAATTAATTCCTCCCAATGGGCTCTGACTTACGCCCTTTTGCTCTTTGTGGCCACAGTGCTTTCTCAGTGTATTCGAAAATGGGTGGAAAAGACTCTCTAAGAGGAAAAAAAGGGATCTTTTTCTGTTTTACAGTAAGTTAACTCCTGTATTGATTAAAGTAAATCATGCACTATAAGTTAGTAACAGCTACTGAAAATACATGTAGAAAACCCTATTTATAGTAAAAGAAGTTACAAATGACACATTTCATCATGAAACAGGCCAATTTGTTTTAAAGATTCTTATTTTATTTTTAGAGAGAGGGGAAGGGAGGGATATGGAGAGGGAGAGAGACATTGGTACAAGAAACATCAATCGGTTCCTCTCACAGGCTCCCAACTGGGTACCTGGCCCGCAACCCAGACATGTGTCCTGACTGGGAAGTGAACCAGCCACCCTCTGGTTCGCAGGAGGACATCCAACCCACGGAGCCACAGTGGTCAGGGCCAGGCCACTTTGTTTGAGATGCATGTAATTTAACTTCCCAGCGACCTCACTATAATTTGTTTTAATGTATATAGTAGATAAACATATTGTTCACTTTTTTAAATCACTGTGTTTTTATGGTAATGTATTTACAAGAACACAGTAGTTATTAATGGGTTTCTGGTCTGTTTGGAATTTTTGTTTGTAAATATTTTTTCTCATCTAGAGCAAAAATTTTTCCATGATGCCGTAAGTCCTTTCTACAAGCCTTTGTTCGCTGTGTTTGGAAGATCTCCAGGCAGTACAAATTACTGAGAAACAATGCAGGACTTCAAAAGCATGTTTATTTGCACGATTGTGGGGAATTCACTGTCACACGTAGGTATTTTGAGGCCTTTACTCTCACTCAAACAATAGGAGATTTTCCTGTAAAACATTATAATAATTCACTACGATTTTCTTCTTTTGCCTTTAAAGACTTTCTAATACTATACCTATTAAGAGTCAAAAAGGCCAGGTATCATGAGCTCCTTGTGCAGTTCAGCGATGCTCAACTAGGACGACGTTAGTATACGGAGAGTTTTTAAAAGTCCCCTTGTGGAGATCCCACCCCAGATGCAGAATCAGCATTTCCGCAGAGGGGCTCTCGGCAGGATATTTTCAAAAATCTGAATGGTGCGTCTGGTATTCACCCACCGTTTGAAACCACTATGACAGCTATTACTCAAGGGGAATAATCTTCAGGAACTAGAAATATGTTTTATTTTAGAAAATGATTAGAATTACACAAAGTATGGTTGATGTAACATACTTGCTTTTCACAAATTATATCTCTTCAACTGAATTAATTAGTCTGCATTTTGATTAGGCTTTTTTCTTATTCATAGAAATAACTAAACAACTGACCTAATAGCACAGTTAATTATAATTATGACATCTCATCAATTTGGCAACTGGTTATTTCCAACCAATTATTTTGATTATATTTTAACGACCAAATACGATTGGCCGTACTGAGATTCAAACTGTAGACTTAAAGGAAAATAACATTCTTGTCTTACTGACTTGAAATTTATTCAAGGAAAATTGTTACTGTGATAAACAGTGACAATCATACCTGAATCTTTAAAAAAAAAAAAAGTTCTGTATATGTGTTACCGAACTGTAAGTTTCCAAACCTTGAGTCATTATTTAACCATGTTAAACCATGTCTAATTTGTGTATTTATATTTATAATGAACTTTTATAAATCTATTTAATTCCCCCATTCTTTATTAAATAGATCCTTAAAAAATAAATAGGTGATTTGCCTCCATGCTGAACAAAACAATTTGATTATCAACTCTAATATGTTGAAATTATTGCATGAAATATGCACAGTATTTTTGAAATGGTGATAGAAAGCATTAGTTTATGTAAATTTTCTCTCAGCTAAAACAAATTTACCCATGTTTACAAATTTACCCATGGATTTTGCAAAATTTTAGGATGGACAAGAACAATAACTATTTCTAATCTTTGTATCACAAATGCTTTTGAAGCAAACTTTCATTGACAATTTTGGCATCTATCATATAACAACATTTAATTAACCTGGTTTCAAAAGAAATAAGGTCACTTGTACGTTTAAATTTTGTTGGGATAACTCCATGTTCTTTTAGATGGAAGAACATTACCCCCTCTAGTGGATAAAGGCAAAACACATGGCCTTAATGGTTGGAAAAGATATATTTGGTTCCCTTAACTTGTCATCATCTAATAGGTTGCTGAATTAATTTCCCTAATTCATACTTTACTTCAAGCATATTGTCTTGTGAAAGGTACTTTGTCACATATATTTTTTATATTAAGATGTATACCAGTGTTTGGAACTTAACACAGTGCAATAAAGGAAATTAAGTTCATGCCAGGCATCCTGTTTCATATTGAAAAGAATGGACTTAGAGGATGTCATCCTAAAATGTTTACTTCTAGTGAGCAAAGCACCATAAAAACAAGTTCTTTATAATCAGAGAAAAAATAGCAGAAATCTAACATACTTTTTTTAACCAGGAACTTTTAATCATTAGGTATATCTAAGTATATTTTTAAAAATTAAATGAGTCAGCTTTTTTACGTTAGCTTCTTTCTTTCTTTCTTTTCTTTTAAAAGATTTTATTTATTTTTAGAGCGAGGAGATGGGAAGGAAAAAGAGAAAGAGAGAAACATCAATGTGTGGTTGTCTCTCATGTGCCCCCTACTGGGGACCTGACCTGCAACCCAGGCATATGCCCTAACTGGGAATTGAACAAGCACCTCTTTGGTTTGCAGGCCAGCACTCAATCCACCAAGCCACACCAGCAAAGGCATAGGTTCTTAATTTAAAAAGAGAGTTGTTTAGAACTGATCATTAAAATTTTTCTATAAGAGGAACATTTGTTTTTGGAGTGGAGTAGCATAATACACAGTGTACACACATGCAAATTTGGGAGCTGGTTTATTTTCTGGAATTCATCTACTACCATAATGGTCCATTAAGTTCTGCTCAAATATGGGGACTTATGGGCATTCAACCTAGTAAGATGGTTGGCTTTAACTTCAGATAAATAGAATAAACAAATACCCACTAAAATATAAACTAGCTTTACTTTCTCTACGTAAACATCAAAGCCAATCTCAAAGTTAGTGTGTGGTGTCTGTCATTATCTCGTCTATTGCATTATTCACTAGTGAAGTGAATTTATCCTCATCTGCCTCATCACTAAGAGATTTTTTAAAAACTGCTTCAAACCATTTGAATTACTCTTAATATTTTCACCTCCATTAGGTCAAGTTTGAGTGACTTATTTAAATACATAATGAGATATTTGCAAACAGAACAACTCTTATTTATACTTATGTACATATACCCTGAGAATGGCCACGTAAGTGAGACTCATATCTTTTTTATGGTAACTCTTCCATAGCCTCTTTATTATCAGGAATATGGCTGCCACCTAAGAGACAAACTAGAGGAAAGACAATTTTAAGCTGCTCTGATGGAAAAGTGAAATCGTCAATAGACTATCACAGAAGCTGTGTATCAAAATGAATTTGAAAATATTTTCAAAGCAATGAATAACTATAGCAATTATTATGAGAGGGTATATATAAAGAAATACATAAAATTATTTACACCTTAAGATAACTTAAAATTTAACTGGAGAAAACACCAATATTGCATAAAATAGAAGATTTAATAGGAGATGAAAAACAGATAAAACTACACATTTTTATAGTTTTTTTCTCAGTTCACAAAATATTTGCACACAAGTTATTGCCTCAGTTTTCTTATCTGCAAAATGAAAAGAAGACCTACCTTGTTGGGAAGCGCTCTGCCTGGTTTCAGGAATTGTAACCTCCCCCCAGGGATAAGGCTGAGTGAGCGACCTTTGGACTGTGAGCCACTAAGGAGTCAAAGCTTATCTCCCTGGCAGGAGCACTGCTTCTGCTTCATCCATCTCTGGCCCCCAACACTTGGTCCGTTAGTCAACGATGGGTACTACCCCTCAGAGGGGGGGCAACCTAAGCCAGACACAATCACTTGGTGGGGGGCTTCAGCAAAGAGGGGGTGATGGAACCACGCCCCCGACTATTCTGACATAGCCTGAGTCCCCATTTCCATCTGGGAGAAGTGCTTCCTGGCTCTGATCCACTTAAGCCTAAAAACCTATGACTGGGAGGGCAGTGCAGCCCTTTGCCAGCTAGAGCGGGTTCTGGGGTAATAGGGCATAAGAAAGAATTCACAAAGTCCGGTGAAGCCTGCTTTGCTAAGAGTGCTTTTATTCATATGATAAGGGTCCGAGCAGAAAATTAGTATGTCTCCCAAAGGTTTTGCGATCCCCCTGCCTGACAGACACTGACTCAGACTAAGCCCTCAGAATTCTTTGAAATGTTATCTACTGTTTGATCCTTGCCACCTGACATTGATTGATGAGCTTTACCTGTATTCCTGTGTATTATGAACCTAACCTAATAAAAGTCCTTGAAGAACGGGCTCTTGGTCCTTCTCCTGTGAGAGACTGACCACCTCTCCTCCCCAAGCAGTTCATGTCTTGGTAGTTTCATTTTCACCTGTGGCAGCTGGGGGCACTTGCAGGCAAAGTTGCCCCCACACTACTAATATCACGGAATCATCTGAAGATTTTAATAAGATTACATGTTGCCTTGCAAAAAGTAGCAAAGTCTGTTTGGCACGTAATAAGGGGTCAATAAATATTAATTCCTTTGGTCCTCCTGAAGACCACAGGAGAGGAAAAACATTGCAAAACTTGATTTTACAGTTGAAAATCAAACTCAGAGAAGTTCCATTAATGGTTAGAAGCAGCACAAAGCTTAAAACCATAGTTTCTCTCTCTCTCTGCCTCTCTCTCTGTCTCTCCCCCTCTTTCTGTAAAACCATTGTAAGTAAATCATTGGAAATGATGGGAAAATGAAGAGTGGTTAAGGAGTGGTGAGTAAACCATTTGTACTGAAGTAGGAGCCTTAAAATGAATACTTATACATAAGATGGTAAAGACCAGTTGGGTACAAATTTTATACCAAGCTAAGGAGTTCAGATTTTATCTGAAGCTCAGTGGGTTAAAGCTCTTTTGTAGCACAAATTGTGATTGAGGTACAATGAAGTCCTGAAGCTAAATTTTAGGAGACTTCATATTGATGACACTGAAGGCAATAATAAATAATAAACAACATAGTCAAAATAATGTTACTGTGGCAGCTTTCAGGATGGATAGAGGGAAGGAACTACTGCAGTCAGGGAAATGAGAAGCTGTTGACACATTAGGTTAGATTGAGGTGGAACGTGCAAAAGAAGGGAGAATGCAAAAAACAATGAATAGAACATGTTCAAAAGTGCAAATGAGGTGACAAAGAATTAAAACGTATAGTCAAAGGTGATTTTGTCATTTCAAGTCTTGTGCTCTCATACCCTATGCAAAAATAGTGCATTTGGCTCAATCGGGAACGTAAAACTTTCAATTTTACATTTGCTGAACATATGCATCTTAACAGGTAGAGCAGCTTCTTTGAGAGACTAATTACATTCTGACACTAAAGCATTTATTGTAGCATTTTTTTTAATGCTGAGGAAAACTTATTCTTAATCAATGAAATCATGGACTCTAGGGAATCCTGTATTTCCGAAGTCAACTTCCTCTTTTCAAGGCAGTTTTTGCATGCTTCGCCAGTTGTGGCTGAGGCCGGACACCTGTGGGCACCACCAGTGCCGGCTTTAGGCAAAACTGTGAAGTAGCAAATCGGATTCGGCCAAACTCTTTTCCCTTTTCTGTGCCTCTTTCCCTCCTTTGGGTATTCTCATTAGCTCAGTGTCCTGCTGCCAATGGGCAGTGAGCTACTCAAGGGCTCTCCTCAAGGTTTTTGTTACCTAGAAGAGGGCTAAGCTTATAAAAGTCACTGTATACATTTCAGCTCTAGGACTCAATAAAATGAGTGAATGAATGAGAAAGTGAATGAATAAAATATCTGAAAAATCTGTTCGCTCTAGGTTTTGGGTATTTAACTTGGACATCCTTCCCCAAATTATCCACATTGAGAGACAGGCATCTGGAGAAGTATAATCCACTGTACTCCAGTGAAGGAATTATCACAGATAGATTGAAGAAAACAGCAGAGACTGAAATTTGAGAGCAAGG